>NW_024062745.1:0-2400000 GCF_006381635.1 Hibiscus syriacus | reverse complement strand
ACATGAAAAATGCATAATACCTCACATCCTATAAAATGCAAGACACATTCTCTCTCTTTATAGGAAGCAATATACTCCTACATGTAGTTTGAGGGGCGATTTTTTTAACAAATTTATTAAGAGTATTGTTCAAAAAATAATAATTAATGGGGTTTTTAATATAATAACACCTATCACATGCCCCATTTATTTTTTTAATCATAATGGCGGTTCAGTTGGGCCATGATTTTGATTTTAAATTCAAACCTGCTTATTTTAAATTAACACGTGAAAAAGATTCTATCTTCTGAGATTTGACATAAAATATATGTATTTCTTGTGATTTGAAAATGTTCACCTAACCTTTTAAGGTGTGTATATGACGAATTTATCCCCTTTAATTACTTAATATTTTTTTATTATCTTTAACAAATTTTTATTTAATAGTTTTCAATTAAAATTGTAAAAATTAATTAATTATAAAATTATTTTAGTTATTATTAAATTAAATTAAAAACATATATATTATATTCTAATATAAGCTTATGTCAAATATATATATATATATTCAATTCGGTCAATATTCAACTGGGTTAACTCGACTTGAGACCTTAACAAGTTGAGTTGAGTAAGATCCAATTCAACTTGATAAGTTCGCGAGTAGATTGCTAATTCTTTTTATAGTTTTTAGTAGTTTCCTTACAAAATTATTTCATTAAAAAAGTCTAAATAATAATTACTAATTAACTAATATATAATACGAAAGATGATAAATTACTTAATAATTATCATTAATTTATTAATTTACTAGTTGATGTATGTATGGATTGTTACTTTTTTTTTGTGACAAAAATAAACCACGAGAGAGCTAAGTGGTGGTGCCTTAAGTACAAAGCATTGTGCTCGTCGTTGAGAGTTCTTTGCACTTCAGTAGGGGCTGATAAAAAATCTTGAGGTCCTGGTTGAGATCTCGGCCAATATTCGTCATGTTGTCGGCCAGTTTATTGCCTATGAGAGTTAACAGTTAATTTTCGTACACGTATACGTATTGTTAAACAAACTGAGATTCAACAGAAAAGCTAAGTGCATGATTAAGTATATCAGACAATATAAAAGCTTAGTAATGAAGACTGTAAATTAAATATAAATAAAGAAAAATAATAGAAAATATATAGATAAATAATAACAGGGTATACAACCAAGTGGTCCAAGTCATCTGTATATATATATATACATACATACAGATACATCAAGAGGCTGAGTTAAATTAAGGATCTGAGTTTGAGGTGTTGTCACTTGGATACAAGAAATTAGAGTTTGGTTTAATGGCAACTACAAATGAGGTTGAAGATGGGTTGAAGATGATAGAGGAGCTAACCACCAACGCCGAGCAAATACAAGAGCAAGTATTAGGCCAAATACTGAAGAGAAATGCAGGAACAGAATATCTGGGTCGATACCTCAATAGCAAAACTGACAAGAAACTCTTCAAAACGAATGTTCCCGTTGTTACTTATGAAGATATTAAGCCTTATATTAATCGGATCGCCAATGGGGAGACGTCGAACATCCTTTTAGTCGAACCAGTCATCGAGTTCTATCGAAGGTCTAAACTTCTTGCCCCTCTATGTAATCTTCTACTAATTAGAATTAGAGTCAATATCTAACATCCCGTTTGATTTGCAGCAGCGGAACCTCAGGCGGGCAGCCGAAGTGGATACCTGCCACGGCTGATGTATCTAATCTAAGGACACTGTTTCTTACCCTGCTAGCATCCGTGATGAACAAGTAAGAAACTGAGTTTTACATTAGACATGTAGCATATGCGCGTTGACCTAATATAACTTCATTTACAGGAACTTTGGTAACCTACACCAGGCAGGTAAAAGACTGGAATTTATGTTTACCAAACAAGATACAGAAACTCCTTCTGGCCTCAAAGCCGTATCTGCCACAACAAGCTTGTACAAAGACCAAGGCTTTAGAAACAATGTCTCCAAGTTTTATACAAGCCCTCTTGAGGCCATCTTTTGCTCAGACACCAACCAAAGCATGTATTGTCAATTACTCGTCGGTTTAGTACAGCGAGACGAGGTCGTATCAGTTAGCTCAATCTTTGCATCCGTAGTTCTAAGAGCCATCAAGTTATTAGAAGATCACTGGAGAGAGTTCTGCTCAAACATAAGTTCAGGACAAATTAGTGATTGGATCACCGACTCCGGGTGCAGAAATGCATTGTCATTGATCATGAAACCTGATCCTCAATTGGCTGATTCAATACGGAACGTATGCAGTAGTAAATCGTGGGAAGGAATAATCAAAAAGCTTTGGCCTAAAACAAAGTTTATAGCTGCAATTAGTACGGGTGTTATGAGTCAATATGTTGAAACACTCAAGTTCTACGGCGGAGGGCTCCCTTTAGTATCAGGCGTTTATGCTAGCTCTGAAGCCTATTGTGGGATCAATTTGGAGCCTCTAACTGAACCTTCTAATGTCTCTTACACCTTTCTTCCCAACATGGCTTACTTTGAATTCCTTCCCATCAACAAAGAAAGTCTAACAATGTATCAAGTGGATACAGAACCTGTTGATCTTGTACATGTGGAGCTTGGTCAATATTATGAACTACTGGTCACATCCTATGCAGGTAAGATCAATTTTCCTCTATGTAAGTATGTATGTATTCTTGATCATATCTATCTTTTTTCTTTTTCTTTTCAGGTTTATATCGATATAAAGTTGGAGATGTTCTTAAGGTGACAGGGTTCCATAATAGTACTCCTCAATTCCAATTCGTAGAAAGACAAAACGTTATTCTAAGCGTTCATACAGATAAAACAACCGAGGAAGACCTACTAAAGGCAGTGAAAGAAGCAAAGATTCTTCTCGAACCGCTTGGATACATATCAAGAGGACACACTAGCTACGCTGATACAAGTTCGATTCCCGGTCATTATGTCATATTTTGGGAGCTCAAGGAAAAAGAAGGCAACGATGGGCAAGTGCTTGATCCTAAAATAATGACAGAATGTTGCTATAGGATGGAAGAGTCATTGGGATATATATACGGAAGCAATAGGAAGCAAAATGCAATAGCATCTCTGGAGATAAGGGTGGTCAAACAAGGAAGTTTCGACGCACTGATGGATTACTATGTGTCCCGAGGAACTTCTATGACTCAATACAAGACACCTTCTTGCATTAACTCCCAAGAAGCCTTTAACATTTTAGACTCCAACGTGATTGCAAAGTTTTTCAGCCCAAAAACCCCTATGTAACCACTTGTATTTTCCTCTTATTCCTGCCTTTGTATGATGGACTCCAAGTCCCGATTACCGAAGGAATTGATCATTGTTTGAGCGTCTAATCTGTATTGAACTGTATTATATTGATGAACCATGTGTATGCACCATCAAGCCTCCTTACAAAGTTATTCCATGGAGCCTTTCGGTCTTACATTAGCAGTTGTAAATATGGTTGATATTTTAAAAGAATATAAAGAATCTTATATATGTTAGGAAAATTGTTGATGGAACAAAGATATTGAGTCGGATAAAGACGGTTAAATTTTTTAGTATATGTGAAGAGTCGTAGTCGGTGATCGATCAATAATCGACGGATTGTGTAAAGATAATGGAAGTTAGGTATTGAAGTAGAAATATTTCTTTGTGAGGGAGAGAACAAATTACTTAAACCCAAACCCATATATAAAAACTTTAACCATTAATAAAGCCTAAATCCATCTAAAAGCCTAAAAAATCATTTAAAACCCTAATGAATTTATACGCTGCCGTCCTATTTTAAATTATTTACCTAACCTTATAAAATATATGTATTATTTAAGATTTAAGAATATTTACCTAACCTTATAAAATATATGTATTATTTAAGATTTAAGAATATTTACCTAACCTTATAAAATATATGTATTCTTTAATATTTAAGAACATTTACCTAACCTTATAAAATATATGTATTCTTTATGATTTAAAAATATTTACCCAACCTTATAAAATATATGTATTCTTTATGATTTTAAAATGTTCACCTAACCTTCTAATATTTTATCTATTTTTATTATCTTCAATAATTGTTCACTTGTTACTTCACATTGAAGGTTTATAAACCGAAATTTAATTAAAAAGATTCTTCACAGAGAATATTTACCGAACCTTATAAAATATATATGTATTCTTTAATATTTACGAATATGTACCCAACCTTATAAAAATATATGAATTTTAATTTTAATTTAATTTTACGAAATATATCTTCATATTTCTATTTTTTAAAACTTTTATACTTTAGTCAATTTAATGTATCCGATCAATGAAATCTTAAATGCATGACATTGATTACACCATGACAATAGGTTTTTGTAAGAGTTAATTTGACTACCACGATTATGAATTTCGATACATGCATTGTTAAACAAAAGTAGAGATGGCAATTGGGTAGTTTTGAGTCTATGGTAGTTTGAGTCGGGTTGTACCAATATAAGATCGCTCAATTTTCGAGTCGGGTCAATATCATGATGGTTAATTTTGTGGTGCAACTTACCTTTTTAAAGAAATAAAATTTTCAATTATAAAATTCTCTCAATTAAAATTTCTAACTATATGTTTAAAGTTTAACTGTAAATATAATATTTTATTAAATTTTAAAAATATTATAAACAATCATATTTGGACTAATATTAGTTTGTACAAACCAAGTGTCCTCAGTTATTAAGGGATTGTTACTATCTCTTGATATTTCAAATTTGAACACCACATATGCATGAGTACTAGTGTTTATTGTCAATCGTTGATTATCACGTCCCAAAATCTTGCTAATATTTTATTTTTAATAATTCAAAAATTACACCATCTGCCAAAGGCGTTGGAAACCTTATCTTTGTTTTCTTCGTTTCTCAAAAGCAAAGTCACTATTTGACTCTTTTGTTCGTAGCTTTTCATATTTCCTCTTGGAAGCAAATCTACGGTGGAACCTATGTCACGACCATCAAATGGTTCAAAGCATATTCATAATTTTAGCTCAAATTTCATCCGACCAATATATAAGCCCAAATATTATATCAACATATGTCATTTTCAATAAAAAAAACACAAATGAAAGTCTAAATAAACAGAGTCCCGATGCATTACAAATCAGACCCATACCCATTTTACAAATTAAAGCTAAATTCGAAGTTCAGGCATTTCCAAAACTCAATTCGAGGTCCAGTAGATACAATACAGGCCCAACTAGTGCATTATGGTTTTACCTGGATCTTTGGTGCCGCTCAATCTCCTCCATCAGATCAGTAAGAGGGCATCCAATGGTCAAGAATCCTTCTGAAGACCTATTGTCTCCAACTCGCACACGTGAAGTTCAAATTCACCCCTAAAATTTTATATGTTCAAATTCATTGTGTTAAATTAAGAATCGGACTTTGAGGTGTTGTCACTCGGAGCCAAGAGATTAGAGTTTGGTTTAATGGCAACTACAAATGAAGTTGAAGATGGGTTGAAGATTATAGAGAAGCTAACCACCAACGCCGAGCAAATACAAGAGCAAGTATTAGGCCAAATACTGAAGAGAAATGCAGGAACAGAATATCTGGGTCGATACCTCAATGGCAAAACTGACAAGGAACTCTTCAAAAGGAATGTTCCCATTGTCACTTATGAAGATATTAAGCCCTACATCGACCGGATCGCCAATGGGGAGGCGTCGAACATCCTTTAGACCGAATCCGTCATCTAGTTCCATCGAAGGTCTAAATCTGTTTATTCAGATCTATTAGTCCAACTGTTGCATCTTCCTAAGCCAATCTCGTTTGATTTGCAGCAGTGGCACCTCAGGAGATCAGAAGCCAAAGTTACCTATCACGACTGAAATTCATGATCTAAGGACAATATATGTGACCCTGTTAGCATCCGTGGTGAAAAAGTAAGAAACTGATATTATATTTGACTTGTAACATACTTGTCACTTCTACGTTGGTTAAAAGTGGCATTCATTTACAGGCACTTTGGTGACTTGGACCAGTCGGGTAAAAGATTGGAATTCATGTTTGCCAAACCAGAGATTGAAACTCCTTCTGGCCTCAAAGCAAGATCTGTCACAACAAGCCTGTACAAGGGACCAAGTCTTTAGAAACATTATCTCCAAGCACTATACCAGCGCTATTGACGCCATCTTCTGTTCAGACCCCAACCAAAGCATGTATAGTCAACTAATCATCGGTTTATTACGGAGCGACGAGGTTGTATTTGTCGCCTCCTCCTTTGCAACAGCAGTGCTTAGAGCTATCAAGTTCTTAGAAGATCACTGAATAGAGTTACGCTCCAGCATAAGATCAGGTCAACTTAGCGACCGGATCATCGACCCGGACTGCCGAAACGCATTATCATTGATCACATCTCTATGTAAGTATGTATTCTTGGCCATATCTTTTTTTTTTCTTTTCAGGATTATATCGATATAAAGTTGGAGATGTTCTTAAGGTGAAGGGGTTCCACAATAGTACTCCTCAATTCCAGTTTGTGGAAAGACAAAACGTTGTTCTAAGCATTGATACAGATAAAACAAGCGAGAAAGACCTACGTACTAAAGGCACTGACAGAAGCAAAGACTCTTCTAGATCCACTCGGATTCATATTGAGAGGGTACGCTAACTATGCTGATACAAGTTTGATTCCTGGTCACTATGTCTTATTTTGGGAGCTTAAGCCAAAAGAAGGCAACGAAAGGCAAGAGCTTGATCCTAAAATAATGGCAGAATGTCGTTATAGAATGGAAGAATCATTGAATTATATATATAGAAGCTATAGGAAGCAAAATGCAATTGCAGCTTTGGAGATTAGGGTGGTCAAACAAGGAAGTTTTGATGCACTAACGGACTACTATGTGTCCCTAGGAGCCTCTATGAGCCAATACAAGACACCTTCTTGCATTAAGTCTAAAGAAGCAATTGACATCTTAGACTCCAAAGTGATAGCAAAGTTTTTCAGCCCAAAAACCCCATGTAATAAGTCATCTACACAAAATTTTATGTCGGGTATAAATTTTAGGAGGTATGAAATTAGATTATCAATAAAACCTAATGTAATGTAATCAGACACATACGCAAGAAGTCGATCCAACGACAATGGCAGAATGTTGCAATAGAATGGAAGAATCATTCGGTGTTATCTATTTGTCTAGTATGTGTCCGAGGCAAAATTCAGTTGGATCACCACGTATCCCAAGGAGCCTCTATGAGCCAATTTAATAAGTGGCTTTTGTGGAGGTGCCGTTTGCTTTAGTTTTCTGAAGTGTTTTGTTTGCGTTTTCCAGATGATGCGTTTGGGTTGCTTCTTTTAACTGTACATGATACGCTTGTGTCATTGGTGGTTTGAACTGCGGTCTTGTATGACTGTAAAAAATGAGTGCCTAAATTTTATATTTTTGTTAATTTAAATGTATTTTTTTTAAATAGGTATCTTATGTTTTTTATGTTATCGTATCTGACCATTAACGACTGTTAAAATAAATCCGCCAATCACTCACATGACATGTGTTGCATTTATAATTTTTTGAAGTTTTATTTAAAAAAACGTAAATTTATTATTTTTAAAAAAAATCTCTAAATTTCTCTAAAATTTAAAAATAATTCTAAAACCTTTAATCTCAAAGCCTATTATCGTCGTCAAACACATACTCACCCACCATCATGCTCCTATTGTTAAGTATCCCCTTATTTATAGTATAAATCTCCTACGTTCTTAAATTTAAATCCCTAAATTACCCTAAATAATAAATTCCTAAACTACCTATACCCAAATCTCCTAACCCGTGGCATTTCATACCCAAATCTCCTAAACGAGTGTCAGCTTAACTGTGAAATGATTAAAATACGCTTTAATTAGCAATTAACATTATTTTAAGGATATTTTTATATTTTACAATATTTATAAAATTTCCAAATAAACAATTAAAAACCATACTTAAGATTTCAACACCATATTACAACTATATACAAACTCTTTATCATTTATTTTGTTAAAAAATTTCATATATATATATATATATATATATATATAGCTTTACATAAAATGTTTTCATTCATTCACATCAAAGGTGTAGTAAAATAAAATATTAACCAAGTGTTTATGGTAGGAGGAATCAAATCATGTAAAATTAAAACATAAAGACTAAATATTAAATTTGAGCATAATCAAAGTATCAAAACTACAATTTATCCTATTAATATTCGCCGTCGTTTCAATTGCTTTCCTATGGAATACTGTCTGGCAAAGCGGCGAGGATAGGGCGGCGGAGCTGAAGGCGGTCGGAAACTGGTTTGAAATAGCAGGATCATTCTTTATTATATAGCATCAATCATCCAAAAGACGAAGCATAGCTTGAAAGTAAAGATGGGCGCGAACATTGTCGAGAGATGCTCGACGATTCGCTTCCCTGGTTTCTGAAATAGTATGCTCCAGCTTCATCAGCTCCGCCTTGAATTTCCGATCAGCCTCTTTCATGCGCTTGAGTTCCCACCGCATCTCGGCCGCCTTTGCTTCCAACTGTTCCAATTCCTTCTCCTGTTCATCGTTAAATGCTTCTAAGGAGTACAGTCGTGGTTGATTGGAATCGAAATCACTGAAAAGAAAAGAAAAATCAAACATACCTGAGCCTTCCTTTTCCAAAGCGTACGATATTTATTTCTCGCAACTTTCCATTTCTGCAGCCATCACACCAAACAGATAAGGAAAAATAAATAAACAAATAAAATAAAAAGATATGAATAAATTACAGTACAAGTACTTAATTATTAGTATTTGTCGATTTTTACAAACATACTGATGTATTACTTTATCTAGTTAAAAAATATTAAATTTTAGATAATTACAATTAAATTACTTAATTGATTGATTGTAACCATCATGTTATGTATCATGGCATCCATCGGTGTTGGTCATTGTATAATATAGTCGATGAATCTCAAATCTCGTTATAAGATTCACCTTAATTTTAATCTTGGGATTAAAATTTTAAGAATCCCTTTCAAAAGTCACGTAATACTTTTCAACTCATTGAACTTTGATTAAATCGTCGACTCGAAATATGTTCTTACTTACGACAATCTCCTCGCCATTCAGATTATCGAATGGAACCCTCGAAACCTAAATGTTTTCTTTAGATGAAGTGACTTGTTTATGGTATTTTAAAACCGGGAGGCTCATTTGTAATCTTACTAAAGAATAAAACTTCTTAGTCTGTACCAGAGGCCTGCGTTGCGTCGGCGGTTGGCTTTTCCCCATTCTTTTGTTTCGTTTCAGATCCCCCCGTACGGTGTCGTTTTTGTAGGTAAAAGACTCGATTATTACGATCACTATCTGCTTTTGGTCCTTATATAGCCTTTGATATGGTCCTTCCAGGAAACCTCGGGGGAAGTAAAAGAAGGGTGTGATATTGGAGAATAAAGAATATTCCGTGCGGACACCGCTTGCGTGGCAACGAAGCCGCGCGATAACCGCACGAGATCGCCTAAACCAATCCACAGAGTCGAGCGTCCGTTGAAAGAGTCGAGCGCTACCGGTGTCGGTGGGTGTTTGATTTTCTTTTTCTTTTTTTAAAATAAACCACAAATTATATACACATACTCCTTAGTTACATCATCATCCTCGTCATCCATGTAAAGGTAAAGGATAAAGTAAATACAAACGATCACTTTGATGATTAGATTTTTAAAATTATTTACAATATTATAAAATAAATATTAGTGAAAGAGACACTCAAAGTCTCTGAGCTTCTAAAAAAAATCAATGTATCCGATTTAAAAAAAAAAATCATTTGGTCATTTAACTAATGCTTTCCGTTATTAATCAACGGTTTTGTTAATTCTGTTGTTATAAATTAGTTAAATTACACCATTAATCACTAAACTATTTTTTTCTTTTATTTTGGTAATTAAAATAAAAAATGTTTTTATTTTTGAAAACTTTAAAGATTTTAGGGACTAAGTCTGTAGTTAACCCATTTTAAACTACACAAATGCTCACTTTTAGAGTTAACTACAGCCTAATACTCGCACCCACATCCATCAGATCTTCCACCTTTTTGCCTAAATATTATGATATTTTTTGAACAATTACAATTAGATTTTATTAATAATAATAAATGAAGGAATTAGAATTATAATATACCCAAACATAAAAAAGAAATACGGATAATAGTCATCAACAAATTCATACAAGAACAAAAATATTAATTCAAACATAAAAAAACCTTCAATTGAAAATGACGAGCAACATCGAAAGAATTTAGTAACTTTTATAAAAACTCATTGTCTCTGTCGAACGAGACGCTTTACAAAGTGATAAAGAAGTGGTGAGCGAACTAAACTATATGACAGACCGTTTCGCTATAAAATTCTGATTATATCGACAAACAACCATTTATCAAACAGGTGATCTGAAAGTTTGATCATTTCTAAACCAATCAAAAAATAAATATCATGATGATCTTTGTGCGAACACAAAAATGACCATAAAGGTATGCGAAAAGAAATAAGATTCATGTCACAAGAGCAAAAAAAATGTGTCACAAGAGTAGAGAATAGTGTTTCACAAATCTTATTCAAAATTTTAAAAAGAAAACTCAAAAAAAGGAAAACAATGGACATAATGTGAAAGAACAAGAGAATTAATAATTGCAGACGATAGTCAACCAACATTAAGATTGATGTAGTCGCCAGGTAAATAAAAATTAAAGAAAAAGAGAAAACAACACAAGAACATTAAGAGAAACCCTAAATTATTGTGATGTTATTTTTTTAATAGTAAACATTGTGATGTTATAATAAATATAAAGGCTCGGTAATAATTAGTGATTATTATAACATTTTGATAAAATTTAATAATTATTTATAACCGTTAATGAATTCAATGATCATTTTATAATAGTTTGATAAATTTAATTATATTTTTAAATTTTAACCATCAAACAATCACTTAACCATAGTTTAATGACTTCTAATATACTTTATTTAGAAGTACAAATTTAAATATAAGTGCACGAACCAAAATTACCTCGGTGGTTAAAATAATAATTGTTATTCTTAGAGATTTTGGGTTCAAGCACTAACGGCTGTAGTAGGGGTGATTGAGAGTTCATTATTAAATGATTAATAATATCTAGAACATATAATATTTTATTATTATCTTGTCATAACTTTTTTTAAAGCGAAAACAATTAGTGTTTGCGAAAATTTTGATTTTTAGTATTAATTTAATTTGGAGTAGCCATCGACCTTTGGGTTAGGTAGGTCGAGTACCTAAGAACGGTTTTTTAAAATAATTTTAAGAAAAATCATTTTAAAGACAAAAATTAGTTTGCGTTCACCGAATATTCATTTTTAAGGGATTAGAGTAGGAGTGTTCATTCGGTTAAAACAGTGACCGATCGAACCGAAATACCCTTAATCGAATTAATCGAACTTTTTTTTCATTAACCATTAACCGAACCGATTTTTTTGAAAGTATTAACCGAACCGAATAAATTTCGGTTAATTCGGTTAATTTTCGAATTAACCGAAATTTTTAGAATTTTAGAATTTAATATTTTTTAATTAAAAAATAGTTTACAATTAATTTAAATAATATCTAATTATAAATAATATCTAATTAATTTGATTTAAACATTATATTAAAATAAGATATTTGTATCTATCAATTTAGTTTAAAAAACCAATATATTTGAAATTTTACAAAAAAAATCAGAACAAAGTGTAAAACTGGAAGCATAATTCAGTCTGATACAAACAGTTTACACTTTAAGGGGGTGTTTGGTTCACGGATTTTTTGCATTCCTAGAAGGAATCTTTTTTTCCAGATTAAAATACCCACGTTTGGATAGTGAAGGTAAAACTTCAATACCAACAGTAATTCTTTTGTTCTATTTTACTGGGAATATTAGTCTCACCTCTACCTTAAGTATTTGTTTATTCTCGTCTCTGTTGGCTAAAATACCCTCCCAGTAAGCTTGATTCTGCGAAGGAAAAAATTCTTCTTCGATTTAGCGAGAGAAGCTCCTATAGTATAATTCCTCTTCCAATTTCAAAGACCACATTATTCGTATCAGTTATGGAATATCATCAAATTAGTGAAATTGATATCAACAACAAGAACCTCAAACCAAGGCAGCTACAGCTGTTCGTTAAACTTCTCAATGGAGGGACTCTGTTGCTCTAATTTTCGGCCCCTCAAATCCAAGTCGGCGATGTCAAGCACCGAATTTATGAAATTGCCAAAATCTCTATCAACCTCCAGCTCCTGATTGGCGTCCATCAACTCAATGACAATTCAGAGATTTCCCAGTCCAACGCCACCCTCAATCTCTCCCTGCGGCTTATTAGTGGCAAAGGAGGTTTCAGATCACTGCTACATGGCGCAGCCACGAAGGTCGGGCAAAAAAAAGATGAGCAATTTTGAGGCATGCTGAGACATGAGCGGGAGGAGGCTGAGCCATGTGAACGCAATTAAAAAAGGTTAGAGGATTGGAAAGTGGATGAGGAACAGAGGAGGTTGGAGAAGATCACAGAAGACTTTATTAAGAAGAAAGCAAAAACTGGGAAAAAAGGAGTTGGAGATGGAGAGGCTGAGAAGTATGTGGCGAAGTATAGGGAGCAATCAACGAGGTGTGTGGCGGTGGTTGAAGAGTTTGTTAGGGCAACGTGCCAAAATGGAAAGGGAAGGATGTGCCAGGAGGAGCTGACCCCAAAAAATTAAAGATTTGGTAAGTTTTTAAGATAATTTAATTTGCTGGTAATTTAGGTTGGTATTAATGTTTTGGATCATTTATTCGTTTTTGTTTGATCTTTTAGGATGGGGAAAAGAAAAGTGGATAAGAGTGATAGTGATAGTGATGATAGCGTTGTGGATGAAGAAGAGAATGAGAAATCTGTAGTTTTGAACAATGGGAATCATTCTAATTCTAGCAAGGGAACCGAGGGGAGTTCTGGTTTAGTTTCGGGGGGAATCAGGATATGGAATTTTCAAGTGGAGCCTCAAGTGAGACTAGCTTCGAGGAAGAGAAAGAGGTTGTTTTGCAGCAAAGCTCGGAATTTTGTGGTGAAAATGCTCCTGCCATTGCTGGAAGTGAAGCAGCTCAAGCTGATGGGATGCTGAAACATAATGGAACTAAAATAGAAGATCTGGTGGAAATATTTGGTCAACATTCCAGTGTTCCACTTGCAGAAAATGGAGGAGTTGGAAGTGAACTAAATAATGAGGTTAATTGCTCTTTTAAACCGGAATCAGAAGTTCACAAAGAAACAGTAGTTTTAAATGCTAACATTACAGAACCATAAAAGCCATTGAACTTTAACGACTTCAATTCTTCAGAAGAGATCGAGGTATGGTTGAACACTTCAAGTTCTTTACCTTTTTCCTGAGCTTAATACTAATAAAGATCAATACCATTGATACATCGTTAGAAAAATTCTGCTTTCAACTAACTCAATTATTGCATACCTAGATGATATAGGATATTCAGCGGTTTGTAGTTGCAATTTTATCAAATGCTTTCCTTTAGCGCAAGTAAATTTGGCCATAGCTATTTGATGTTATTTTAGCTTTGTCTTCATGTTCTTGTGTACAAAGTTATTGGACCAGACCAATTGAATAATTGAAGAAAAGATATCATGGAGTGAAATTTAAAATCAGCATATGAATTGAATTGTCATGGGCCTCGCGGTGATGCGGTTGCTTTTATAATGCTTAACGATGATACATCATTAACTGTTTTTATCATTTCTAAAGGTTCTTGGATTGGAGCAGCTGAAATCTGAACTGCATGAACGCGGGCTTAAATGTGGTGGTACATTACAAGAGCAAGCTACCCGTCTTTTCTTGCTAAAGTCTACCCCTTTCGATGAGCTTCCAAAGAAGTTGCTTGCAAAGAAATGAAATAACCATGTAGTAGGGTGAGACTTCATATAACAACATAAGTGTATTGATAAGGAGTGCTCTTTTTATCAAACCAAGAAATGTGTATATTTCTCTTGTCATATTTAATAATGTATGATTTGGTTCTTGTAAGGTGAAGCCCTGTTAGGTAAAATAAAGTTCTCATGGCCTAAACTAAATGTTTGGATTTACGGAATAATAAATGTTCTAACATTGATGTGCATCATTGATCTTAAGTGTTTATCTTTTATAAGAGTAACCTCAGCTTTTATATTTTACTTCTCCTGGCCTAAACTGAATGTTTAGATTTGTGGAATGATAAATGTTAAAACATTGATGTGCATCATTGATCTTCTTAAGTGTTTCTTATCTTTTATAAGAGTAACCTCAGCTTTTATTGTCATTCTTTTTCACTTAAGTCCACCAACTTTAATCCTATGAATTATGGTTCCTACGCGTTTGAAGCACTCGGCTACGTGTATCACTTGACAATATGTTTCTTATTTTACAAAATATACACTTAGATTTGTTGATACAAATTTAGGTAAGGAAGGATAAAATGGGATAAGAAAATTGGTGGTCTCTCAGTTTAGTAGGTCTTAATCCTAAGACATTCCTTGCTTTATTAATGTTTTGGTTGGATGTAAAAAAATTGTTTGGTAGAATTGATAAATGAAACTTTGTTTTGTAAAATACATATTTTAATCTAACCCATATTTTTCTCATATTTATTTTCATCTCCTCTCTAAAATTTGAACACATATAATAATGTTGTAATACTAACTTACTTCAATTTAAACAACTCTATTTAATTATATGCAATATACATATGTGGATTTTCTCATATAATTTTTCGCATGTGTAAGTAAAATTTGTAATATTATTTAGTAAATTAAATATCATTTAAATTTATATAATATACTTATAATGTTCATTCTTAAAAAAATAATGGATTTTGACAATAAAATATAGATGATAGTATAAAAAGAGTTCATTGGTTGGCATGAATAAAGAATTTGCTTATTTAATTAAATGTTCATCTAATAAAGTCATCTTTGTACATTTTGGTAGAAGTAATATGGTTCATCTATTAAAATGTTCATATGCTTATTTACTTAAATGTTGATGTAAAATTTTAAAATATTTTTAGATAAATTATGTAAAATTTAATATTAATTAAAATAAAAATAATCTATGATATATTTACTCTTTTATTCTACCCATTTATCTTTTAAATTTTATAAAAAAAATTATATATAAATTTTATTAAAAAGTATATATTTATTAAAAATAATAAAGTAATATATTCTCGAATAATTTTTATATAAATATTTTCATTTAAATATTTAAAATTTCACTTGTTAAAAACTATAGAACAAGGACAATTTCGTAAAATATACATTCCAGTAATATTTTATTCCTTCAACCAAACACTGTAGTCTTACATTCCTGTCAAACAAACCAAACACATTAATGTAACATTCCCAGTAATGTGCTAGGTAATGTTACATTCCGGTAATCCTATTCCCGGAGGTAATCTTACATTCTGTGAACCAAACGCACCCTAAGTGTTGTTGCATGAAGGTTGTGCTAACTGCTAAGATGTTGACTGCTACTGCCATACCAACCAAGATGTTCTCTATCAAGTACAGAACAATTCATATCTTAAGATTAAGTAAACATATTACCTGCACAGTGCACAACATAGAAATAAAGAGATGTAAAATTCAGTTCGAACCAACAAAAACAATAAAAACAATCAAATGTATAAATATCAAATATATCTATTAAGTATCAACCAATGCTAAAATTATAAGTGCTAAGCTAACTCAATCTTATGTAATACAATCTTATTCATATCTGAATGTGCTAAACATCATCACTTCATCAGAGGCTCAGAGTTGTGTTAATTAGTAACTACTCCAGCTAATGAAATTAAAATGAATGTAAGGGAATAAATTACCACAAAAAAGCAATATTCAAAATACTCCATTTTCACAAATTGAATCCTCCCAAAATGTTTTCATTTGCCTTATCTCTACAAGAAAAATATATTATTTTAAAACTAAAAATATAACAGAAAAAACCGTATATATAAACTAAAAAGTACATTGCAGTTTAGAAGTATCAATTAAGAAAAAATTGCATACCCTTCAACTCATACTCACAATGTAGAAGCTTATGAGCTCATGAATTGAGGGTAGGATGTAACGCATTCCAAGATAAATCTAAAAGTTCAAATGATTAAATCAATTAATAGTGTGTCAATTCTCCTCAAAGTAAATCCACTTATTAAATTAAAATTAATAAATAAAAAATCAACATATCAATATCAATCTTGTCAAGCTCTTGAATTTGTTCTTCAAACTTCTTGATCTCCTCTTCGGTTGATGAATTTTTAATATAATCTTGAGTACACACAAGAGCTTGTACCATTTTAGGAGTTAAAAAACTCCTAAATTGATCAAGCACATGTCCACCGATACTAAATGCAGACTCTGAAACGTCAGTAGAAAGCGGTATAGCTAATACATATTTGCCCATATTTGAGAGAACTGAAAATCTAGGGCTATTGACTTCCCACTATGACAAGATATCAAATTCATCATCATAATTCTCAACAGGCTCCCCTAGATATTTATCTAATTCAGATGTGTGATCCTCACCACCAGTTTCAATCACACGTATTTTATTCAAATCTTTAATGCGTTTTTTCACTTTTTGTTGTGGCTCACTTAAAGAAATTCTCACATTTAAATGGTTGCCATCACTAGAGACTCGAGGCTTATACTCATCATACAATTCATTCAAAGTCTCTTTTAGCTTTTGCATCACTTCAAAACTTTTTTCCCCGAATCATACATCTCACTAAGTGCAAATTCAAGATAACTTAATTTCTGCGTAGGATCTAAAACACAACCAACAAAAACAAGCATATTCATCTTCTCAATACCACCCCAATATTTTTCAAATTTATCTTTCATCCTCATGGCCATAACACTAAATTCAACATCAGCACTTAATTGAACATCCCTTAAACATATACAAATTTCAGTAAGTTCATAAAAAAATTATTATATGTGACATATGAAGTACCTGAAACTCGTAAAGTGACTTCATAAAAATATTCCAAGAAATCCCTCAAGTTTCTAACACAAGTCCAATCATTTATAGTTGGCCAACCCTCTTCTAACTCAAGTTCAACCCTAAAATTTGTATCTTGCTCCTCAAATCTCTCAAAAGCTCTCTCAAAATATTCAGCAATGTCTAACATTAAATAGGTAGAGTTCCACATAGTACAAACATCAAGACATAACATTTTTCTCTCAATTTTTTCCATCTCAACACACTCCATGAACTTTTTTAATCTAGCTGGAGATTGTCTTACATATTTCACAGCCCCATAACACGTGCAACAGATTTGTTCATTTCCTTTAAACTTTCAACAACAATCAAATTCACAATATGTGCAATACATCTTATATGAAGATATTTACCATTTGCAATGCAACCCCCTTGAGGACTAAATCTCTTTCTTAAATAACCAATATCAATATCATTCGAAGTTGCATTGTCAACGGTGACAGTAAACAACTTATGAATCCCCGAATCTAATAAGTATTTCTCAATCATCAGCCAAATTGCATATCCCTTATGACTAGAAATTGGATAAAAAAACTTATGATTTTCTTATTCAATTTCCAATCGTTATCAATAAAGTGCACAGTGAGACACATATATTTAACTCTTTGCATAGAGGTCCATGTATCAGTAGTTAAACAAACTCTAGAACATGAACTTCTTAAATATTGTTTCAGATTACTCCTTTCATCCGAGTACAACTGATAAATATCTCTAGTTATAGTCAATCTTGAATGAATTGGGGCATGCTACAGACATAAATTTTCTAAATCCTTCACTCTCAACAAACTTGAAAGGCAATTCATCAGTCACAATCATTTGGGCTAAAAATTTTCTAGTTGCTTCTTGATCGAATTTCTAAGTTGTGAGATGTTCTACTTCCCCTCGAAGATCCTTACTAGGTAACACTAAATTGCCTTGATTAGTGTCAATGTTGTTAGGATTTTCCTTACACTATTTCATGTGATATATTCATGACCCAGTTCTATTTTTTCCCATCACAACAAAATTCTTTCTCACAATGATTGCATCTACACTTACTTTCACCCTCACTATTAAAAAACTTAGTAAAATGAGGTCATACTTCTGACCTTAAAGGAGTAGCTTTTCGTTTACTTGCAGTCTCTCTTGTGTTGTTGATTTGACTTGAAACTTCAACCGTTCAATTTGTAGAATTTGATAAAGGGGGTGAAACACTTCCCTCAACAGATGTTGCCATATTGGACATCTACAGCAAAATAGATAAGGTATCATGGCATTTATCACTTCAAGAATTCTATTAGATCCCATACTAGATAGTTTTAAGCAACTTAGTTATTGTAATTTCACAAACATGTTAAAATTACTCTTTGAACATAAAATTTCAGTACTGACAGCATTTGCTTCGAATGTTATCTAAAATAAAGAAGTGTAGCAAGAATCACATGCTAGTACAAAATTCCACTGGAGCTTAAGGGAAATTGAGACATAGCTATCACTAAACTATCCATGTAGTGCATGCTTGAAATTAACATACAAAGTGTTCGAGAATGTGACAACTTTGAAATACTGTAAATATTCCATGTCTAACTTCCAGTAGATTACCTAGATTATTCAAGTTGGAAGCTGTAAGTTTGAAGTGGCACATGAGTGGAAATTGCAACCACATGACACACCCCAAAAATATCTTTATTTGGCTAGTAGACATTATTGCTAGCCCAAAGACAAACATAAATGACCAATGGATTTCTCTTTTAATGTTTAAGGGACACAAAGCACAGAACAGAGTCTTGTTTGTCAACGTTAACAAAGTGTTCTCTCATGGTTTTCCTATTTGTCATTTCTAGATCTCATGTCAATGGCTCTATTAGACCTGCACACAATGAATAAAATCAGTTTAATACATCGATTTGGTAAGGGAACAATGGCTCTGGATTGGGGAGGGTTTCTAACTCTAAGTAGTCATCATCTGATTTAGCTGGTAGTTTAACACATCGATTTGGTAAGGGAACAATGGCTCTGGATTGGGGAGGGTTCTACTTCTAACTCTAAGTAGCCGTCATCATACTTAGCTGATAGTTTAACATAATAGCTATACCCAAAGACAAAAAAAGTATTAAATGCAGATAAAAAAAACCAACCAAGGAAACAAAAACAAAGAGATTTAGCTTTTAGTTCTAATTTCTAAACATAGCTATCGAGATCCAAAAGTATTGGAAAAAAAAACAAAGCCTTCACTGTAAAACGAAATCATAATTTTATTTTAAGGTGTGGACTCTGAATCTTGTGGATTAAATTAAAAATATTAACGTTAATTGTAGACAATATACAAAGCTAAGAGACTCTAACCAAACATCTATTAGAAAACAAAAAAGAAATCAACACGCTAAAGCTATCCAAATTCCAAAGAGCGAAAAGCCGAGAAATATAGAAATACCAGAGTTTGTTTAACGAGGAAAATATTAAAATACACTTTAATTAGCAATTAACATTATTTAAAGGATATTTTTTATATTTTACAATATTTATATAATTTCTAAATAAACAATTAAAAACCATACTTAAGATTTCAACACCATATTACAACTATATACAAACTCTATCATTTATTTTGTTAAATAATTTTCAAAATATATATATTTACATAAAATATTTTCATTCATTCACTTCACACGTGTAGTAAAATAAAATATTAACTAAGAGTTTATGGAAGGAGGAATCAAATCATGTAAAATTAAAACATAAAGGCTAAATATTAAATATGAGCATAATCAAAGTATCAAAACTACAATTTAACCTATTAATATTAGCCGTCGTTTCAATTGCTGTCCTCTGGAATACTGTCGGGCAAAGCGGAATCGGGCGGCGGAGCTGAAGGCGGTCGGAAACTGGTTTCAAATAGCAGGATCTTCTTTATTATGTAGCATCAATCATCTAAAAGACGAAGCATAGCTTGAAAGTAAAGATGGGCGCGAACATTGTCGAGAGATGCTCGACGATTCGCTTCCCTGGTTTCTGAAACAGTATGCTCCAGCTTCATCAGCTCCGCCTTGAATTTCCAATCAGCCTCTTTCATGCGCTTGAGTTCCCACCGCATCTCGGCCGCCTTTGCTTCCAACTGTTCCAATTCCTTCTCCTGTTCATCGTTAAATGCTTCTAAAGAGTACAGTCGTGGTTGATTGAAATCGAAATCACTGAAAATAAAAAAAATAATAAAATCAAATATACCTGAGCCTTCCTTTTCCAAAGCGTACGATATTTCTTTCTCGCAACTTTCCATTTCTGCAGCCATCACACCAAACAGATAAGGAATAATAAATAAATAAATAAATAAATAAAAAGATATGAATAAATTATACTTCAAGCTACTTAATTATTAGTATTTGTCGATATTTACAAACATACTGATGTATTACTTTATCTAGTTAAAAAAATATTAAATTTTAGATAATTACAATTAAATTACTTAATCAATTGATTGTAACCATCATGTTATGTATCATCGCATCAATCGATCGGTGTTGGTCATTGTATACGATAGCCGATGAATCACAAATCTCGTTATAAGATTCACCTTAATTTCAATCCTAGGATTAAAATTTTAAGAATCCCTTTCAAAAGTCACATAATACTTTTCAACTCATTGAACTTTGATTAAAATCGTCGACTCGAAATATGTTCTTACTTACGACAATCTCCTCGCCATTCAGATTATCGAATGGAACCCTCGAAACCTAAATGATTTATTTCGATTAAGTGACTTGTTTATGGTATTTTAAAACCGGGAGGCTCATTTGTAATCTTACTAAAGAATAAAACTTCTTAGTCTGTACCAGAGGCTTGCGTTACGTCGGCGGTTGGCTTTTCCCCATTCTTTTGTTTCGTTTCATATCCCCAATACGGTGTCGTTTTTGTAGGTAAAAGACTATTATTACGATCACCATCTGCTTTTGGAAAACATCCCAAACGAACATAATATATAGCCTTTGATATGGTCCTTCCAGGAAACTTCGGGGGAAGTAAAAGAAGGGTGTGATATTGGAGAATAAAGAATATTCCGTGCGGATACCGCTTGCGTGGCAACGAAGCCGCGCGATAACCGCACGAGATCGCCTAAACCAATCCACAGAGTCGAGCGTCCGTTGAAAG
This sequence comes from Hibiscus syriacus, assembly GCF_006381635.1. NCBI lineage: Eukaryota > Viridiplantae > Streptophyta > Magnoliopsida > Malvales > Malvaceae > Hibiscus > Hibiscus syriacus. The sequence goes on along the minus strand of NW_024062745.1, from coordinate 2,378,812 downwards.
AGCGAGCGCTACCGGTGTCGGTGGGTGTTTGATTTTCTTTTTTTGAAATAAACCACAAATTGTATACTCGTACTCCTTAGTTACATTATCATCCTCGTCATCCATGTAAAGGTTGAGGATAAAGTATATACAAACATTTTGATTATTAGATTTTTAAAATTATTTACAATATTATAAAATAAATATTAGTGAAAGAGACACTCGAAGTCTATGAGCTTTTTAAAAAAAAATCAATGTGGCATTTATCTTATTTTTGGATCAATATGACTTTCTAATTTGAAAAATAACTCAATTTGATCATTTGATCAACGTTTTCCGTCATTGACCAACGGTTTTGTTAATTCTACTGTTATAAATTGGGTAAATTACACCATTCATCACTGAACTATTTTCTTCTCTTCTATTTTGGTAACCAAAATCAAAAAGTTTTCAATTTTAAAAACTTTAAAGATTTTAGGGACTAAGGCTGTAGTTAACCCATTTTAAACTACACAAATGGTCACTTCTAGAGTTAACTACGGCCTAATACTCGCACCCACATCCATCAGATCTTCGACCTTTCTGCCTAAATATTATGATATTTTTTAACAATTACAATTAGATTTTATTAATAAGAATAAATGAAGGAATGAGAATTACAATGTACCCAAACATAAAAAAGAAATACGGACAATATTCACCAACAAATTCATACAAAAACAAAAATATTAAATTCAAACATAAAAAACCTTCAATTGAAAATGACGACCAACATCGAAAAAATTTAGTAATTTTTATAAAAACTCATTGTCTCTGTCGAACGAGACACTTTACAAAGTGATAAAGAAGTGGTGAACGAACTAAACTATATGACAGACCGCTTCATTATAAAATTCTGATTATACCAACAAACAATCATTTATCAAACATGTGATTTGACAGTTTGAGCATTCCTAAACCAATAAAAAAATAAATATTGTGATGTTCTTTGTGCGAGCACCAAAATGATCATAAAAGTATGTGAAAAGCGTACTAAATGCAATAAGATTCGTGTCGCAAGAGCAAAAAAAATATGCCACAAGAGTAGAGAATAGTGTTTCACAAAAAAAGACATTCTTATTAAAATTAAAAAAAAATCAAGAAAAAAAATGAGAACAATGGACATAATGTGAAAGAACAAGAAAATTAATAATTGCATACGATAGTCAACCAACATTAAGACTGATGCAGTCGCCAGCTAAACAAAAATTAAAGAAAAAAAGAAAACGACACAATAATATTAAGAGAAAACCTAGATTATTGTGATGTTATTTATTTTAATAGTAAACATTGTAATGTTATAATAAATATAAAATCTCGGTAATAATTAGTGATTATTATAACATTTCAATAAAATTTAATAATTATTTATAACAGTTAATGAATTCAATGATCGTTTTATAATATTTTGATAAATTTAATTATATTTTAAAATTTTAACCATCAAACAATCATTTAACCATAGTTTAATGACTTCTAATATAATTTATTTAGAAGTACAAATTTAAATATAAATGTGTGAACCAAATTACCTCAGTGATTAAAAGAATAATTGTTATTCTTAGAGGTTTTGAGTTCAAGCACTAGCAATTGTAGTTCATTATTAAATGGTTAATAGTATCTAGAACAAATAATAATTTATATCTATATTGTCGTAACGTTTTTTTCTAAAACGAAAACGATTAGTTTTTGCAAAATTTTTTATTTTTCGTATGAATTTAATTTGGAGTAGCTATCGACCTTTGGGTTAGATAGATCGAATACATAAAAACGTTTTTTAAAACAATTTTAAGAAAAATAATTTTTAAAGACAAAAATTGGTTTGCGTTCATTGAAGATTCGTTTTTAAGGGCTTGGGAATCGATTACGCATGTAGAAAGATTAACACCCCACAACGCCCAAAAGTGGTACCTAGTCACTTATACATTGTCATAGTAGTGGAATTTGTAGATTCATATTCAAATTTAAAATATGATCCTTTTATTAAACATTGATCAATTTATTTCGAATTTAAGGTACATTGCCTATTCTTTGAAGAAATCACGAGATTTACACAAATTCCAATGAGAAATTATTCCATCTATTTCTTCTTACACAAGAATGGCCTCTTCTTAATTTATGACCATCAAAATTAGGAAAATTGAATATAAACGTGATAAAAACAATAGAATAATAATTAAAAAAATAAATAAGACATGCCAACAAAGAATTAAAATAACGATCTGATTAAAGGAATGAAAATAAAATCATTCTCGGATACACATTGAGAGTGATGTTACGAATGTTGACAACTTAACACCACACAACTAGATATGTCAACAGTGAGTTGTCATTTGGTGGATTATTGAAGGAGCATAGACATCTTGTCACACCTCAATTTAGGAGTCAAATTATAAGTTTCTGAAACTTATAATCAATTTTTGAAGTTACAGGAAATTCAGGGACTTAGTCCAAAATTTACCCATTTTTGTGAGATGTTGAAAAATAAAATCTCCCTCCCCGTGTAATCTGGTTTTCTCCAGATGCTCACCCCAATTTCCCCCAATTTCCTTTTCCGTTAGTATATCTTTGTAGCCCTGATTCTCTATCATCCGACCACTGTTCGTCGATCCGACACCACCAATAGACTCACCATTGAACGGAGAACAAAACCCGACCTCTATCCTGTCGTGAATCGGCATCGTTCGCTGTAAAACTCAACCATAAGCTTCGTAAGTTTTAACTCGATCACTGTTGGTTTTCTGTCGATTTCGGTTGATCCGGCCACCCGTTCATCACACCTCCTACACCATCAGACTCACCGTCATCGTGAGCTCAAAACCATACCAAAATCGTCGCGTCGTTGTTTCTCCATCATCCTCACTCGCCGATCACCATCAGATAAGTTTGTACATTTTAAAATTCTACAATCCGTTATGTTTTGGTGAAAAATAACACTTGCACAAGACTCCCGAGGTGTCGATCTACAAATCTAGAAAATTTTACGCCGAACCGACAACCAGAGCCGCCGTACGTGCCACGCTCTACGAGTGGGCTTTGTCTGGCAGCCTGAGGAGTGGGCTGAACTGGTTTGACTGGCTGGATCGAGCCTGGCGAGTGGCCGCTAATTCAAACTGAGCCAAGCCGTTGACCGAGCCTTTGACCGTTGACCGAGCTGTTGAACGTAGTTGACCGGCCGTTGACTTTTTTCGAGAACACCTGTCCTGATGCTTTTCGACGTCCTGAGTCTGTTTTTGAGGTCCGTTTCGCCAAATTCAAACTCGGTAAACGTTTTTCAGTGATTAACCACATGATTCGATCTATTTTAATAATTAAGATTTGTTTCTGATGAAATTTCTGTTGTTGTGCATCTGAGAAATTATTGGACATTGAATTCAAGTTGAGGGCGATAGAATGGAATTTAAAATAGTTATCAGTATGGCACGAAAATCGAGATAATACTCTACTACATTTTGTATGTTTTTCGGAACTCATGGATAGATGGTAATTGCTTGATTGGAATAATTGATCCGTTAGAGTAGTTAACTATCTTTGGACTCAGACGAAAATTAGATTAAGGATGAAACAATGTATAAGACTCTTACGACTCAAAAGAAATTGGTATACTGATCGGAAACAAATCTCAGTTCAATGAATAAATCAGTAAATCAAACAATCTCTGAACGCGTAATTTCTGATTAATCTCGTTAAGTATTACTGATTTATTTGGATATGAAATTACTGAAAAGAATTCCATGGTTAAATTATAAAAATGCCCTTGTACTGAAAAAGGATCAAGACTTCCCCTAGTGGTGAAATTAACCTCCAGTGAACAAATGAGTGTAATACTCTAAACTATAATGGAAATAGAATACTTTCAAGATTAATTTACCCAAAGTAATGCCATTGACATAATTGAATAAAATTACGATAATACCCTCAGCTCTGAAATGAACTAGTAGCCTCAATGATTGAGGTTTAAGTAAATGATTGGATAAGTCTGGAAACTCCGATGAACTTACATGATGTACCATTCCTATGGGTTATGAACCATAAATCAAGTAAGTCGATATTTCCTGATACCGTTGAAATGTGGAAATGAAATAAAGACCTATGGAAGATATGTTCGCCTCCTTATGATATATTTAACGATGATTATGAAGATGATCTATAGACAAGAATTGTTGGTACTAAAGAGTGAATACCCTGGGAGGGCAATGAATTAAGCAGTTGACATGCATCAGTTCTAGGAGTTGTTCATCTCTAGTTGTTCGATAATCCGATTGATTGACATGGATGGTAAATGCTTTGAATCTTAGTTTCTCCCTTATCAGTTCAAATCACTACGAATTCTCTAAGAACCTAATACCCAAAATGCCCTGATTTTCCTGAATAATAGAATCACTTCAGTCATATATGAAAACATAAGTAACTCAGATGCAAAAGACTCTGAATACCCTTCTGATTTCTTAGTGCCTTCGAAAAACGTCCGAATACAATATGATCCTGATAAATCACATTCTGAATAACTGATGATTCCATCAACTAATGAACTCTTCAGATAGTGATTCTAATTTATGACATTATATCGGTACACTAAAGATCCATGTTTCTCTGTCCTATAAGATTATCTAGTACCTCTGAACCATATATGTATCCTCTAGTGTGTTCCCTGATCACATGGATATTTTCTCTGATTTTTGTTCTAATTTCTGCTATGATTTTTTATATCTCCGTTTACGGAAAATGTTTTATTTGGGATACTCTGGGATCTGGTATGAAGACTCTAGCAGGTTTAGTCATTACGGTTAATTCCTTTTATAGGTTCTGCACCGATTGGTAATTCCTTATAAACCTAAGTCAACCCTTGGGTAGGCTCTGCGACCCTGAGATTTTTCTTGGGTAAGTCTCCGTGGCCATGAGAATTATCTTGGGTAGGCTCTCAGGCCCCAAGGTACTCCCTTAGGTTATGTAGTTCTGGGGAACTGCATTGACGTTCGGTTGGAGAGACTATTATGGTTTTGAAAACATGTTTTAAATGGTTTTGTGGGAATACACTAGATAACCTATCCTGATCTTCTGAACTTTGTCATCCGAAATATTTCCATCTGAACTAAAAGCTTACTGTCCGTTATTACCTGAAATATTAGTAAGATCTTTGCTTAACATAAAGATCTGTATATGTCTGAACCAATAAGAAAAATTATGTTTATAAGTTATCTGCATGTTCCTCACCATCTTCTGGTAGTTCTGTATTACTGAGCTTTCCAAAGCTCACTCGGTTACTCATATTTTCAGGTTAAAAGGATTGAACCAATACAACTATCGACATCAGTAAGGGAGTTCTTCTGGCGTTGTTTGCAGTGTATGATACAAGTGATTAGTGGGCATATAGGTTGTATTTTGTTTTTAGATCCGAGTTTGAAATTTGTTTTATTTCTGAATACTGATAAATTTTATTTTGTATTCATAAATCATTTTATGAGTTTACATGTTTTAATAAAAGTGTTAATTTTTCGGCTATTTTTACTGTGGGTCACTCCGGTGGCCCTAATGTGATACCTCGAATCGGATCGGGTCACCCACATCAATCTACGAGTGTTACATTTAGTGGTATCAGAGCTTAAGTTGAGTTAAAATTTTCAAGATAGACCGGCCGGTCAAATATCAAAAGATTTCTGATCTGTACATGCCCCTAGACTACAACCGTACTTCTCTAAGTCGAAACTCCAAGGTTGAGTCACTCTCTATAATAAGCTAATCAAAGTTTCTATCCGTTAGAGCTCTAACTTTGTATAAAGGAATACCAGTAGCATTTTTCTAAACTCTGTAAAGTACCTCATGTGTAATGTGGGAGTTATTTATTCGAGAAATTTTGACCTGACTCTAGAAATGAAACTGAGATATGTTATCGCTCTATGAACATAGCCTCGTAGCAAAGGTTGAATTGATTCCACAAGGATAATTCCGTTCTGATTCTTTTATTGGAATGAGGGAGAGTTCTGTCGAAAATGTATACTCAGCTGGTTAATGATTAATAGAGGAATGATACTTCTGTAAAAGCTACTAGAAGTCATGGAAGAACTGATGAAAGCTTCATTTCTACAATTCTGTGACATGAATGAATTTCGTTTCGAGGACGAAATTCTTTTAAAGATGGGAAAATTGTCACACCCCAATTTAGGGATCAAATTATATGTTTCTGAAACTTATAGTCAGTTTTTAAAGTTATAGGAAATTCAAGGACCTAGTCCTGAATTTACCCATTTTTATGAGATGTTGAAAAATAAAATCCCCTCCCCCATGTAATCTGGTTTTCTCCAAAAGCTTACCCCAATTTTCCCTAATTTCCTTCCTCATCGGTCCATCTTTGTATCCCCAATTCTCCACCATCCGGCCACCATTCGTCGATCCGACACCACCAATACTCATCATTGAATGGAGAACAAAACATGGCCTCTATCCCATCGTGAATTGGCACCGTCCGCTGTAAAACTCAACCAGAAGCTTCATCGGTTTTAACTCGATCGCTATTGGTTTTCCATCGATTTGGTTGATCCGGCCACCCATTCATCACACCTCCTACACCATCGAACTCACCGTCACCGTGCGCTTAAAACCCGACCAAAATCATCGTGTCATTGTTTGTCCGTCGTCCTCACTCACCGATCACCATCAGAGAAGTTGGTACATTTTAAAATTCTAAAATCCGTTATGTTTTGGTGAAAAATAACACTTGCACGAGACTCCCGAAGTGTCGATCTACAAATCTTGAAAATTTTACGCTGAACCGATGGCCAGAGCCGCCACACACGCATTCCCTGCGAGTTGGCTTCGTCTGGCAGCCTGGGGAGTAGGCTGGACCGGTCTGAACCAGCTGGATCGGTCTGAGCCGAGTCGTTGACTGTTGACCGCAATTGATCAACCGTTGACTTTTTCCGGGAACACCTATCTTAATATTTTTAACGTTCTGAGTCTGTTTTAGGTTCGTTTCATCAAATTCAAACCCGGTAAGCTGTTTTTCAGTGATTAACCACCTGATTTGATCCGTTTTTCACAATTAAGCTCTGTTTCTGATGAAATTTCTATTGTTGTGTATTTGAAAAATTATTGGACATTGAATTCATGTTGAGGGTGATGGAATGGAATTTAAAATAATATATTAGTATGGCACGAAAATCAATGTAATACTCTACTACCTTTTTGTATGCTTTTCGAAACTCATGGATAGATAATAATTGCTTGATTGAAATAATTGGTCCGTTAGAGTAGTTAACTATCTTTGGACTCAAACAAAAATTAGATTAATGATGGAACAATGAATAGAACTCTTACGACTCAAAATAAATTGGTATACTGATCGGAAACAAATCTCAGTTCAATGAATAAATCAGTAAATCAAACAATCTCTGAACGCGTAATATCTGATTAATCTCGTTAAGGATTAAATGTAGGAAATATTTGGATATGAAATTACTGAAAAGAATGCCATGGTTAAATTACAAAAGTGCCCTTGTACTGAAAAATGACCAAGACTTCCCCTAGTGGTGAAATTAACCTCCAGTGAACAAATGAGCGTAATACTCTGAACTGTAATGGAAATGAAATACTTAAAAGATTAATTTACCCGAAGTAATGCCATTGACGAAATTGAATAAAATTACGATAATACCCTCAGCTCTTAAATGAACTAGTAACCTCAATGATTAAGGTTTAAGTAAATGATTGGATAAGTCTGGAAACTCCAATGAACTTACATGATGTACCATTCCTCTGGGTTATGATACATAAATCAAGAAAGTCGATATTTCCTGATACAGTTAAAATGTGGAAATGAAATAAATACATTCCAGACTGAGTTTGTCTAATTCTCATTTGATTTGATTCTTTAACGGAGGATGCCACCAAATTCTCGCTTGCGCACGCACAAATGAGACTACTCCGTCTAACTTTTCCATATCAGAACAATGGAGTCCTTCAAGCATGATTTTCGCATCGTTAAGCCAAAGGTCCGCAACAACTGGACCTTCCTCGTCTTCACCTTTGAACTCGGGAGCTCCTAATCCCTTTAATTTTTTTTGCCACATTCATTCTCTGTGTTGAGGAGACAAGAGGTTGGAAATGCGTCAATACCGCGTCCAACGTCCTAAAGAACACATCTTGATCAGCTACAGGCACTCCAGAAGGTGTCCGTTCTTTACCTTACCTGGCCAGGGCAGGGGAATTACTACCCTCAGTTAATCTATCATCTCCCGCTTCACCTCAAGAGCTATCTTATCCGGACATCTAATAAAATATAACCAAATAAGTCTATTAGCATAACATCATACTTATTACTCAGATCAGATCAAAAGTTATCACTACTTTGTTGGTATGTACATATCTAAAGACACTCTAGACTCAGGTTTATGCCTAGAATCGGCTAAATCGTAGCTTAGATACCATTAAATGTAACACCCCCAACCCGTAACCGACCTGAATACGAATCTGAGGTGTCACATTGCCTTTTCAAAGCTTGTGTATTTATAAAACCAACCTAAATTTAAAACTTTCATTAATATAAAACTATGTTTACATTACCACTTTAAAACATTACACCTTGATCAGAGCGTCTATACTATATGACTCTATTTATATTCCAACACATATAAAATATAAACCAACATACTACGTCAAGTGCTTCTGATCTGATCTTCAAATGAGGATATGTTGTTCTGATGTTCCCCAAGACCTGTCTTCTTACTTTTCTGTACCTACGTGTAAATCACTTACAAGCTAAGTCACAGACTTAGTGAGGCATACTAAAATATATAATACACTTATAACAGGTCACATTATATGCATACTATATTCCATCATATTATCCAACCTCATTTCATTTGATCATTTTAGACAAAATCATCTCAAATTACATATCAATACATAAATACATATGCGTAGATCATTATTAATCTCCTTATTAATTCATGTGCATATGTGATTCAAAGCAAGCAATGGTAACATGATAAAATCCAATCATACAAACTCTTTTCATATCTTTTATAGGCCCATGTACATTGCTGAGAACTTAAGGTATGCGAGTACATTGAGGTTGTGCACTATGTTGTCACCACAGCTCGTATGGGGTCCCACTAGGGGCATGTGAAAGTTGTCCCAAATGACCTATGTATATCTTGAAGGATCTCTGTATGTCTCAAAAGACCTATGAACCCTCGACTCTTGGCATACCAACTATACCTATGGTTCTCACATCACATAACATGGCCATTGTTATTGTATTTATCGTTTATTTCTATCACATAAGCATAAACTTATAACTCTTTATCACACATCCTGTAATACTCTTATAGAGTTCCCTGTTTCCTTATCATATATTTCATTCACAAGTTCTTATTTTCATATGATTACGTAGTTCATATCACTTAGTCTTCTCCATATGCACGTATCACATTCATATTTCATAGTCATATAAGTTCATAAATTTATATACATATCTATATTATGTAACATTCACTATAACATATAAACACATATGCAGATAATCATCCATCTCATATTCTACCACACAAGCATTTGAGTACATTCTTATGTAAATATATATAACTTACACACATTTAATCTAAACTATAATATATGCATGTTCATGCTATTATACTATGAGAATTACCTCAGAAATAGACTTATCACAAGTCTTATTTCCATTACCTTATACCTATATTATGCACTCACCTTAGCCTTGCTTGCTTTGATTTGATCCTAATCCCTCGATTGTTCTGGAACAGTATTACGCTCTAAATCTACATATTAACACATTAATACATACCAGTATACTAATTAATATATTCTAAACTATCACTCTTTAGGCTAAAAAGAAAGCTATTTTCATCTTTTAATGAAGGTATACATCGATGCACTACACCATATATTGATGCATCCCTTGCCGGGTGCATCGATGCACTATCTATGCATTGGTACATAAATCCCATTCGATGTTTGCATTTTAAGGGGATGCATCGATGCACTACTTGTGTATCGAAACTTTGATGGCATTCGATGTTTTTATTTATATTTTAAATGAGTGCATCGATACACTTCATGTGCATCGATACACCTTGAACAATTTCTGGGATTTTACCCTTGATGCATCGGTACACATAGCCCAGAAATGTTATTTTTTAGCATGAAATCCCTTCATAATCCCCTCAACACTACATAATTCACCTCCTTTTATATCTCTAACTTGCATACACTTACTTAAACTAATTATTATCCATTCAATACCTCTAAAACTTAGAAATCCAATCCTCCATATAGAATTTAAGAATCTCACTCAACTTCCAACATGTTCTAAATCTAATTCTAACACTTCATATCCCTTAATTAGCTTGATGATAAGTCAAATCTTACTTCCAATGCTTATTATGAAATCTATTCCAAGATTTCATTTTTTTCTACTTCCTTTCTTAAATTCTTCATATACTCCTCATCTTGTGGTTTTAAGATAACCTAAGCTTTCCTTAAGCTTAGTTATCATCTAATGATCATAACCCAATCTTAAATTCAGTTAAATATCAACCAATAAGAAATCTTACCTTTGCTCTTGGCTTCCACACGTGAAGAAGAAAGGAGAAGAAGAGAACTCTTGAAACTAAAACCTTGTCTCTCTCCATTTCCATGTGTCATATCCTATATCAAGGAGGAAAAAAATCTTTCTTGTGGAATTACTATTATACCCTTCAACATTTCCATAATTATAATCTAATCCAATAAGGAATTATTCCTATTTAAGTCATTGAACTTTTAACTTGTTTCGAAATTGAGCACATAGTTTTCAAAATTTATAATTTAGTCACTTACCCTTATTTGGGATGTTACAATTCTCCCCTCCTTTAAAGAAAATTCGTCCTCGAATTTTTACCGCACATACACTAAGAACATATATTCTAATGTTCTTATGTTGTTTTATTTACTTAATATTTCATTCTTTTAGTTCTTTAACTACCTTTTTCTTTTATATATCCTTATTATGTCACTTATCATATAACCAGTAGCATCAGTTTTTATTACTCAAAATCATAAATCACTCAAATTCTTTATTAATCTTTAATTGCCTTGCAATAATAACCAACTTTTATTCCGTCATCACTTATCTACTTCTTAAACTTCCTTAATACATATAAATTATTCTTTATTTCTCTGACTAAGTCTGCTTTACCAAGAAACATAATCTTTATCACATCTGATTCTTTAAACTTTATCCTTTCATTTCCTTATTCCATTATTCCTTTATTCATTTAAAATCAAAATCTCATTATACACAAACCATATCTTTTCTTTCATGCTTACATACTCTTTGTCACACTCCAATTATGTGAGTCTAATTATTATTATTATTATATGGAAAATGGAGAACCAAGTGGGAAGAGTTGTTTGGGAAATTAATAAAAAACTTTTAGGTGGGATTGAAAACCGTGGCCTTCTACAATAATGGAGCCATTGTCTTTGTCACCTAGGCTATGGTGATATTCAATACAAAATCATTAAAATTATTTTATAAACAGCTGTTTACATATGGCTTTGGGTTCAGTTCTTTTGGAGATTATAAGGAAGCCACGATCGGGGATGTTTTGAGCGAGTTAATAATCTTCATGGCTCCTTTATGGGTCGGTGTATTGATCAGAGTTTTGGTGGGATGTCATGGAAGCCGAAGTGGGCAAATATAGGCAGAGGAATGTTGATTGTTTGTTCTGGTTCGAAGGATTCGACTCCACCGCCTTCAGTTGATGGGATTTAAAAGGATTCTTTTACTTTGCCACCTACCCTTGATTCCAATCCCTGGTTTGTGATTTTACCACTTGATTTTCACTTTTCGAATTGTTTTTAGCTAGATAACAATCGGTGTAGAATTGGATTTGTCTTTGATTTTGTTGATATTTAATAACTTTTTGTAATTGGGGGCAGTTCAACACATAATTCAAAGGGGAAATGGTGCAGGAAAAAAAGAAAGGGAATAAGAAATTCCAGCACTTGGAATTGGGAAATTGTAATGGAAGTGAGAAAGGGATAATTACAAGGTAAGTCATCCAAGTTTGGTAGAAGTTTAACCTTGTTTTCTTTAGTTTTCAAATTGTTATGATCATGGCTTAAGTGGTTTTAATAAAATTATTTTGGTCACTAACCTTGTTAGCTAATTATTAAATTGATCCCATAAACTCTTAATTTTATCAATTTGGCCCCTTATATGGAAAAGGTTTCTAATAAGTTATTTTTATGGTGAGGGTAATTTATTTGGATTCAAATTGAAAATTTAGATGGTTTGGGATTGTGAGAGAAAGATTGGAAGCTTGAAAGTCAAAATTTTCGAAAAGTCATATTTTATGCTTTCGACGTCCTGAATCCGAATCTGAAGTCCGTTTCGCCAAATTTGAACCACGTAAGCTGTTTTTCACTGATTTATCATCCTATTCGATCCGTTTTTCAGAATTAAGCTCCATTTTTTTATGTAATTTCTGTTGATATGGATCTGAGGAAATATTGGAAGTTGAATTAAAGATCAAAGGCGTTCGAATGGAATTTATATGGTCTATCAGTATGGCTCGAAAATTGAGGTAATACTTTACTACCTCTTTATGCTTTATGGAACATGTTGATATTGGTAAATGCATGAATAAGATAATGTTGGTCACTTTTGTGGAGTTGAATAATTTATACACTCAATATGATGTGGTAGAAATTCTGTAACTGATTACGGATCGAATGACTAATATAAGAGATTGAGGAATTGTTAGATTAAATTACAAGTTTGTGATTAGTGATAAAGAAATAAGCCATGTATCTGCAACTTATAATTTATTTCATCAAAGGTTAAATGTTAAAGGTACTTGGATTAGAAATTTCTGAGAATACTCTGGTATGGTAAAATTACGAAAATACCCTTATGTTATAAAAAGACAAGATTTGAATATGGAAGTTAGATAAGAGGATTTTACAGACATATTGATCTGATAAAAATATTTATGTGCATAAGAAATGTTAGTTTTATTTGGAAATTATGGATAACCGGTTTTAATCCTCTGAGAGTTTGTGAATGATACTAGAAGTTTGTTAAGAGAACCGTTTCAAGATCAGAGAGTATTCAAGAAAGAAATTAATCATAGGATCTCTAAATTATATTATTTTCGTTAAGAGCTAATATCGAAATTATCTGGTTAAGAAATTACGGAAATGCCCTTAAGAGGTAGAATAGTCTGAGTTGACTCTGAATGAGAAAATACTTAGGAGATTCGTACTTAACTCGATTAAGTATGGATTTAATTGTTAAGATCCTGACTTAGTGCAGGAAAATTCTTGATATTCCGTTTGTAAAATCTGAGAAGACACTTGACCCGTAAATATTCGAATAATGAGTAAATACTTGAAGAATTATTTATCGGGGGTATTCTGCTGTCAGAATTGTTCGAAAGGACTGAAGTAAATGATAAGATTGAATTAAATAATAAGACCGGATGGCAGGAAAAGATTGAAATACCGTATATCTGTAAAATGACCAAAATACCCCTGTAATGGAAATGACCCAAGAATACCACCAAGCTCAAGAATGATTGGATATCTTCGAGCTCTGAAATAAATGGAATAAAAATGAATACCAAAATTATCAAAATACCCTTGTGTCCTATTCTAAGTAAATGTATTGGATTAATTAAGGAATCCAAATAAGCATAGGTGTTGGACTACATTTAAAAGTTATGGAACACAGCTTAAGTGAGCCGATCAACCTTAATGATATGTCATTACCTGAACGGCATAAATATTACTTGAATGCGTGTTTGTCTTCTCAAGTTTGGCTCGATGATAATTTTGGAAGTATTCAGCTCAACTCTAGATCGCGTTAAGCACTAAGAATTGGATATTTGTTCGACAAATCAACCACGAAGACTGAACTGAACAGAAGTACAATATGTATCCGAAATTTAGAGACGTCCAAATTAATCTGGAAAACTCTGAAGTAATTGGAATGGATTTGACTACTAAGTGAAATAAGTAACCTCAATGACTAAGATTTTAATAAGTGATTTGGATGAGTCTGGAAACGTTAATGAACATACACGATGTACTGTTCTTCTGGATCATGAACTACAAATCAAACACGTCAGTATTTCATGATATAGTGGAAGCGTAAAAATGAAATAAAGACATTGGAAGATCTATTCAATGATGATTCCGAAGATGATCTATGGATAAGAATTTTTTTGTATTAAAGTGTAAATACCCTAGAATAACACGAAATGACCAGTCGATAAGTATTAGTTCTGGGAACTATTCATCTAAGAGTTGTTCGATAATGCGATCAATTGACATAGATTGTTAAGGTTTTGAATCTTCGTTGTTAAGTTGTTCGATTATCCACTCAATTGATATGGATGTAAAAGATCCTGAATACCCTTCTGATTACGTACAACTTCTGAAAACTGTCTGAATAAGATATGATCCTGATAATTCACATTCTGAATAACTGATGATTCCGATAGTTATTGAAATATTCCTATAGTGATCCTAAATACCGACATTCTATCGGTAAACTGAAGATCCGTGTTTCTCTGCCTTATAAGATTATCTAGTCCCTCTAAATAATATCCATAAACTCTGGTGTGTTCCCTACTCACATGAATATTTTATCTGATTTTCGATTTGAATTCTGATCTGATACTTGATATGGATTCTGATCTGATATCTGACATGGATTCTGATATGATACTTGACTTGGATTCTACTTGATCTGATTTCTGATATGATACTTGACCTGATTTATGTTTTGATTTTTGATATATCCGTTTACGGACGAAAAATGTTTTAATTGGGGGGTATTGTTGAAGGAAGAAGTTTCGCAGGTTCCTCGGCTTTGTGCTCAGGGCCTTATATGATGTGTTGGGTTGGGTGTATGGTTCTGGGGAACCTACACATTATGATGTGTTGGGATGGGGGTATATATATATGTTTTAAAAAGATCTGAAAAGTTACATGGTTTTTGGGAACACACTAGATAACCTATTCTGATCTCCTGAACTCAGTTATCCGAAATATTTGTCTAAACTGAAAGCTCATTGTCTGTTACCATCTGAAATATCAGTAGGATCTCTGCTCAGCATAAAAATCTATAAATGTTTGGAAATAATAAGGATGTGTATGTTTATTTGTATCTGCACGTTCTTCAGCATCATCTGGTAGTTCTGTATTACTGAGCTTTTCAAAGCTCACTCTATTACTCACCTTTTCAGGTTAAAAGAATTGTACCAGTGCATCTATCGACTTCAATAAGGGAGTTCTTCCGACGTTGTTACAGAGTATGGTACATGTGATTAGGGGGCATGTAATTGTATTTTGATTTATATACGAGTCTGGAAATCTGTTTTATTTTTAAATAGTGACACCCCGGATCGGATCTGGTTACCCTTATCGGTCTGTGGGGGTTACACTCTTTTCCTATCACTTATGTTCATCTATGATTACTGATCTTTATCACCTCTTTATAACTTTGAAAATCAACACTCCTTGCACAAATCTTATTCTTTGTAAAGTTCTTGTTCGAATCACCATACACATATCCTTAACTTCCTTCAAACATATTAATCCTTATCTCTTTCACTACATCACATTTACATAATCAAATACATAGCCATTTACAAATTTACGCCATACTCTATTAGCATAACCTGACGTCAACTTTAATCTTTAACTACGTTATTTATCACATAACCTTGTTAATTAGCAACAATTCTTCTAATCATATACATTCTTTCCGGTAGACACTAACTCAATATTAATTTATTTGACTCATTCAACTCATATTCTTACTCATTCACAATGCAAATTCCCTGGGTTCAAACTCAAGCATCATAACTTCATCTTATAAATCAATTATCAATGTACCAATTCTTAAACCCTTGCAAAGCAGTACGTATATAACTTGATTCTTTTAAAATAATTTTGCTTTACATAATTTCTAGCAAAACTTTTAATCCAATCCATTACTTTCCTTTCTAAACTTAATTTCATATACATTCACAAACCACGTGCATACCTCATATTCACTTAATTTAGCATAACAACAATTTATTCAGTTTATAAAACTGTACTCTTATCCATACACGTTACAATTCTCTTGTTTCAAATTCATAAACTCTATCTCCATATATCTTATACACTTGTCGCTGATGCACTTATTCTTGAGCTTTTCTACAAATACTCACCGCATTATTTGCTTACTAACTATATAACTAGTCCATCTCCAATATTATTTCCAATCCCTTGAAAAATAACTCTATTGGATTAACAGAGAATTCAATTCCCTGAATCCAAGTGGAACACCTTCCACATATCTTGTTTACTTGAGCACTGCGCCCTACTAAATTTGTCACTTTAATATTACTACAAATGACTTCTATCTAGATTCTCAATTCTCTCACCCATTCACTACTCATATATAGATATGTAACTCGGATCAACCAATATCATAACGCATTTACTGTACAATAGAAAAAAAACACCCGTTACTATCTCTGGGTCATCACAATCCTCATTGATCTTGAGATTATATACTCTAGCTGTGGAACGTATTTCCTGTTGAGTAGAAGATTATGTCTGATTTCTTCCTCTACCTATATCGCGTCTTCTCTGAGATATCGAAGAAGATCGCTCTGACTGTACAGGCTCTCCAGCCCTCAACGGACAATCCTTCATATAATGCCCTGTTTCTCCAAATCGGAAACAGGCTCCGGTGACCACTCTACACAATCCACTATGGCTTCTTCCACAAATCTAACATTGTATAATTTGACTCTGCTATGCTCGCTTATCACCAGACCTTCCAGACTGAGTTTGTCTAATTCTCATTTGATTTGATTCTTTAACGGAGGATGCCATCGATTCTGCGGTGCTTGAGATCGGAAACCCAAATCTCTACCTTTCTTGGGTGGTACCATGCTCGATGAAACCCCAGTTCTTTTAGAAGTTTGAGCTCTCTGCTCCCCAAACCGTTCATTCTAAGCTCTTTCAAGAGCTTTCGCACGATTTACTACCTCTTGAAATGAGGACAAATTTAACACGATTAACATCTCTTTTAATCTCGGGCGCAAGCCCTCTACAAACCAATCACACACATCTTTCTCAGTTGGAATCAACTCAGTTGCAAAATGACTTAACTTGTTAAACTCGCACTCATACTCATACACAGTACGATTAATCTTCTTCAAATTCAAAAATTCTTGCTTCATTTGCCTGATGAACTGATCTCCTATATACTTGTGCTTAAATTCTTCCAAAAACAAATACAAAGTTATCTGATCACTTCGCATCCTCAAAGTGACATTCGTCCACTAAATTCTCGCTTGCCCACACAGCAAGGAGACTACTCCATCTACCTTTTCCATATCAGAACAATGGAGTCATTCAAGCATGATTTTCGCATCGTTAAGCCAAATGTCTGCAACAACTGGACCTTCCTCGGCTTTACCTTTGAACTCAGGAGCTCCTAATCCCTTTAAATCTTTTTCCACATTCATTCTCTGTGTTGAGGAGACATGAGGTTGGAAACGCGTCAATACCGCGTCTAACGACCTAAAGAACACATCTTGATCAGCTACAGGCACTCCAGAAGGTGCCCGTTCTTCACCTTGCCTGGCCAGGGCAGGGGAATTACTGCTCTTAGATAATCTATCATCTCCCGCTTCACCTCGGGAGCAATTTTGTCCGGACATCTAATAAAATAAAACCAAATAAGTCTATTAGCATAACAACATAATTATTACTAAGATCAGATCAGAAGTTATCACTACTATGTTGGCATGTACATATCTAAAGACACTCTAGACTCAGGTTTATGCCTAGAATCGACTAAACCGTAGCTCTGATACCATTAAATATAACACTCCAACCTGTATCCGACCCGAACACGAATCTGAGGTGTCACTTTGACTTTTCAAAGCTTGTGTATTTATAAAACCAACCTAAATTTAAAACTTTCATTAATATAAAACTATGTTTGCATTACCACTTCAAAATATTACACCTTGATCAGAGAATCTATACTATATAACTCTATTTACATGCCAATACATATAAAATATAAACCAACATACTACGTCAAGTGCTTCTGATCTGATCTTCAAATGAGGATATGTTGTTCTGCTGTTCCCCAAGACCGATATTCTTACTTTTCTGTACCTACGTGTAAATCACTTACACGCAAAGTCACAGACTTGTGAGGCATACTAAAATATATAATACACTTATAATAGGTCACATTATATGCATACTATATTCAATCATATTATCCAACCTCATTTCATTTGATCCTTTCAGATAAAATCATCTCAAATTACATATCAATACATAAATACATATGCGTAGATCATTATTAATCTCCTTATTAATACATGTGCATACATGATTCAAAGCAAGCAATGGTAACATGATAAAATACAATCATAAAAACTCTTTTCATATCTTTTATAGGCCCATGTACATTGCTGAGAACTTAAGGTATGTGAGTACATTGAGGTTGTGCACTATGCTGTCGCCACAACTCGTATGGGGTCCCACTAGGGGCATGTGAAAGTTGTCCCAAATGACCTATGTATATCCCGAAGGATCTCTTTATGTCTTGAAAGACATATGAACCCTCGACTCTTGGTATGCCAACTATACCTATAGTTCTCACATTACATAACATGAACATTGTTATTGTATTTATCATTTATTTCTATCACATAAGCATAAACTTATAGCTATTTATCACACATCCTGTAATACTCTTATAGAGTTCCCTGTTTCTTTATCATATATTTCATTTCACATGTTCTTATTTTCATATGATTACGTAGTTCATATCACTAGTCTTCTCCATATGCACGTATCACATTCATATTTCATAGTCATATAAGTTCATAAATTTATATACATATCTATATTATGTAACATTCACTATAACATATAAACACATATGCAGATAATCATCCATCTCATATTCTACCACACAAGCATTTGAGTACATTCTTATGTAAATATATAACTTACACACATTTAATCTAAACTATAATATATGCATGTTCATGCTATTATACTATGAGAATTACTTCAGAAATAGACTTATCACAAGTCTTATTTCCATTACCTTATACCTATATTATGCACTCACCTTAGCCTTGCTTGCTTTGATTTGATCCTAATCCCTCGATTGTTCCGAAATAGTATTACGCTCTAAATCTACATAGTAATACATTAATACATATCAGTATAGTAATTAATATATTCTAAATTATCACTCTTTAGGCTAAAAAGAAAGCTATTTTCATCTTTTAATGAACGTATGCATCGATGCACTACACCATGTATCGATGCATCCCTTGACGGGTGCATCGATGCACTATCTACGCAAAGGTACATAAATCCCATTCGATGTTTACATTTTAAGGGGATGCATCGATACACTACTTGTGCATCGATACTTTGATGGCATTCGATGTTTCTTATTTTATTTTAAATGAGTTCATCGATACACTTCATGTGCATCGATACACCTTGAACAATTTCTGGGATTTTACCGTTGATGCATCGGTATACATTGAATGTGCATCGATGCACATAGCCCAGAAATGTTATTTTTTAGCACGAAATCCCTTCATAATCCCCTCAACACTACATAATTCACCTCCTTTTATATCTCTAACTTGCATACACTTACTTAAACTAATTATTATCCATTCAATACCTCTAAAACTTAGAAACCCAATCCTCCATATAGAATTTAAGAATCTCACTCAACTTCCAACATGTTCTAAATCTAATTCTAACACTTCATATCCCTTAATTAGCTTGATGATAAGTCAAATCTTACTTTCAATGCTTATTATGAACTCTATTCCAAGATTTCATTTTTCTACTTCCTTTCTTAAATTCTTCATATACTCCTCATCTTGTGGTTTTAAGATAACCTAAGTTTTCCTTAAGCATAGTTATCATCTAATGATCATAACCCAATCTTAAATTCAGTTAAATATCAACCAACAAGAAATCTTACCTTTGCTATTGGCTTCCACACATGATGAAGAAAGAAGAATAAGAGAACTCTGGAAACTAAAACCTTGTCTATCTTCATTTCCACGTGTTATATCCTATATAAAGGAGGAAAAAAATCTTTTTTGTGGAATTACTATTATACCCTTCAATATTTCCATAATTATCATCTAATCCAATAAGGAATTATTCCTATTTAAGTTATTAAACTTTTAACTTGTTTCGAAATCGAGCATATTATTTTCAAAATTTACAATTTAGTCACTTACTCTGATTTGGGATGTTATAATTCTGAAGATGATCTATGGACAAGAATTGTTGGTATTAAAGAGTGAATACCCTGGGAGGGAAATGATTGAGCAGTCGACAGGCATCAGTTCTAGGAGTTGCTCATCTCGAGTTGTTCGATAATTCGATTGATTGACATGGATGGTAAATGCTTTGAATCTTCGTTTTTCCCTTATCAGTTCAAATCACTATAAATGGTTTTGTGGGAATACTATAGTTTTGAAAACATGTTTTAAATGGTTTTGTGGGAACACACTAGATAACCTATCATGATCTTCTAAACTTCGTCATTCGAAATATTTCTATCTGAACTGAAAGCTTACTGTCTGTTACTACCTGAAATATCAGTAAAATCTATGCTCAACATAAAGATCTGTAGATGTCTGGACAAATAAGAAAAATTATGCCTACATGTTATCTGCATGTTCCTCAACATCTTCTGGTAGTTATGTGTTACTGAGCTTTCCAAATCTCACTCGGTTACTCACATTTTTAGGTTAAGAGGATTGAACCAATACAGCTATCGACATCAGTAAGGGAGTTCTTCCAGCGTTGTTTGCAGAGTATGGTACATGTGATTAGGGGCATGTAGGTTGTATTTTATTTTTATATCTGAGTCTGAAATCGGTTTTATTTCTGAATACTGATAAATTTTATTTTGTATTCATAAAACATTTTATGAGTTTACATGTTTTAATAAAAGTGTTAATTTTTTCGCTATTTTTACGGTGGGTCACTCCGGTGGCCCTAATGTGACACCTCAGATCGGATCGGGTCACCCGCATCAGTCTGGGAGTGTTACACATCTTCATGTGGAAATTATAAGGAGATGGGTAAATTTGGCTTCACATTCCTTATCTCAATTTTCTTTAACTCTTTCTTCTCCTGTTTCTATAATATGGATTATCTTTATTGTATCTCGAACATATTTATGTCTGATGCTAATAATAGCTAATATATCGAATTATGTTTTCTTAAAAAAAGTTCATAAAATATAATTTTTTTGTTATTTCTAATTTATATTTTTATTTAATAAAATTTATACACAAATAACTTAATATATATTTTTTATTATTTTTATATTTCTTTAAAAATACATAACATATTTACATCAATATGATTATGTGTTTATTTTTAGGTACCAAGATATAGAGAGATATACATACTTACACCGACATTATTATGCCTTGAGTGTTTTATATATTTTATTTTACTTATGCTACATGTATGAGTTGTACAACGAAATATAAAATCAAACTATTTCATAAATTTAATAGAAAACATAGAAAAATATAATATAGAAAAACTTTTATTATATGCATCATATAATTTTATAATAAATATTAAAAAACTAGAACCATAATAAAAAAAATTAAAAAATAATAAAATAATAATATTTTCACTTTATAATATCCAAAATCATATAATATCTAACCTAAATCAATAAACAAAGAAGAGGTAAATTATAAAATTATGGGTTATCATATGATTTAAAGGAATACAATAGATGATAGTTTTGAAATAATTCATTTGTCTAGGGTTAATTTTGTCCAACTCGATGGAGTTGACAAGTACCTAAGTTATTAGAGGGAATGATGTTCTCGGAAATTAATTCAAGCCAAAACAGCTATATATTATTTCAGTACGCTAACATTAAGTTGAGAAATTGAATGGCACACGATAGGTGTTTTTTTTGGGTGCATGTTAGCTGGCCTAATGAGCCCTGAGATTTCATCGGCATTCGGTGGGTTTTCTGGCTGGGTTTTGTTACGGTCGATTCTGTCTGGCTTTCTGTTAGGTTTCTTGAGTTGGTTAGTTGTGATGGGTTCGAAGGTCTTTGATATGATAGAATTTCGGTTTGGCAATTCTTACTGGTGGGGCAGTTCGTTGGTGTGGCTCCCAATTCCCTCTCTATGAAGTAGATCATTGAGGGGTTATAGGGGAAATCTGCATCTTTCAAGGTGAGCCTAATTGGTTTTGGTCTTTATGTGTTTTATTTTATGAATGTTGCTGCAAGGGATTGGGTGCTAGAGAATAGGCCATGGCATATTCATAACAATCCAATGATTATTAGGAAATATGAGCCTTGTATACATAAATTTAATTTTGATATGTCTAAAATATCGATCTAGTATCATTTATATAATGTGCCTCTTAAGCTTTATTACAAGGCGAGGTTAAGCTATATTGTTAGTGCGAATGGCTTTCATCTTTACATGGATTCAGTTATGGAATCTAAGCAGAGGCTTGAATTTGTGAAGGTCTGCATTGAGATTGAAGTTGATATTGAAATTCCTAGATCTGTGAATGTTGTGTTTCGAGATGGGTCCAAGATTTATGTTAGAGTAGTGTTTCTTGGTTGCCTTCTTGTTGTAAGGGGTGCAAAAATTTTTGTCACTTTGATAAGGTTTGCTCAGTTAAGGCTAAGAGTGTTATTGGGGGTAAGGTTTCTCAAGTGTGTAAAATGAAAGAGGTAATTTGTAACATCACAAATCAGGATCAGTGACTAAATTGCAAATTTTGAAAATTTTTTGGTCGATTTCGAAACAAGTTAAAAGTTCAAGGAATTTATAGATAATTTTATTCTAGAGGATTGATTGGTCAATATGAAAAGAGAAGAAGGGTAAAATGGTTATTTAGCAAGGAAAGATTTTTATTCTTTCCTTTTTAAGGGAGTAACCACGTGGATGAGAGGAAGAAATATCCAAGCTTCCATAGTTCTCATCTTCTCCTTCTTCTTCATACGTGGGAGCTCAAGGCAAAGGTGAGAGTTTTTATTATTTGATTATTATTTGAATTCTAAGTTGGTTTCGATTCTTTGGATAGTAAGAAAGCTTAAGGAAGTCTAAAGATAAGTAAAAACTCAAAGACGAAGATGTTAGGAGAGATTAAGTAAATAGAGTTTTTAAGTGAAATTTTGAATAAGAAGGTTTAAACGAATTTGGAGGTTGAATTTGACTTGCCATCTATGAGAATAAGAAGTTATAGGTGTTAGAATTAAGTTTAGATAACATGAAAAATTGGGTATGATTCTTGAATTCCATTTGGAAGATAGGATTTTGAGGATAAAAATGTGATAAATGAGAATAAATGAGTTTAAGAATGAGTATGTAAGTTAAGAATAAGAAAGGAGATGAAATATGAAAAATTTGAGCTAAAAGGAAGTGATTTTCATGCATAAATTGGAATTCTGGGCTAGTGTGCATCGGTACACATTTAACATGTACTGATGCATCAAGGGGAAATGAAATAGACCTTTCTTTTAGTCTAAGGAATGAAATATTAGAGTATATCAATTAGAATACTGATATGGATCCATGTATAATTATGTAGATATCTAGTACGAACAAGTTCTGGAACGATCATCAAGTTAAGATTCGATTGTAAGAAAGGAAATTATAAAGTGGATTTGAAACTTAGTGAGGCCAAGGTGAGTGCATATTAGATAATAAATGGTGTTTAATAGAAATAAAACTTACGACAAGTCTATTTTTATAGCATTTGCATGAATTCATGAACATGAGTATGTGTTTGTTATGAGTGTATGTGTAATATGTTTTGTATGTGTGGCATGATTTGTATGAATATATGTTAGAGTGATAAATATAGGAACCAATATGAGTAATATATATATTTACATAAGTTATATGATGATATAAGAATATATATGAATTATATGAGTCTAAAAGATAAGTCATGTGATAAGATTTATGAAATTTATGGAATGAGAATATAAGTCTATAAGAGTCATAATAAGACAAAATATAAGTCATATGATAATGAAGTATAAGATTATGTGAAGATATGGTCATAATATAAAATATGTAATAAAAGGAGAATATGATGAAAGTGAATTCATGAAAAGCGATAGGAATTAGGTAAACATGTGTAACAGTTATATGAATAATAGAAACAAAAGTTGGATAAGTACATAGTGGTATGATCAATTATGAGGAATTGTATAATAGAATTAGATGAGTTAATGAGAATGGGGGAAAACTAAATAGGATTGAACTATAGAATGAAATAGGAATAGTATATCAATTAGGAAATTTGTATCGAAGTGATGGTACGCACCTATAAGATAAGTTATATGCTAAAGAACTATGGAGATATGTAAAAAGGTTATAAGAAATATATGAAATGGAATTAAGTAAATAGATTAAATTAGTATATAAATAAAATACTATTAAGTGGGATATGTTTATAATATAACATAGATTATGTAATCCAAGTGAATACAAAAGAATGAAGCATAAAGTAGATGATAGAACATATGTTATTAAAGGGACTTGGAAGTTAATATAAACTATGTGAAAGTGATATAGATGTCTATATGTAATGTATGAGGTAGGTGACAATAAATTATATGAAATAAGTGCAGTGATTACATGATTACCAGAAATAAGTCAGAGAATGTAAATATTATGATAAAACGCTATGAGCCTATGTGATATGAATAAGTGAATATGTGATATGTGAATCATATGGAAGTGAACTATGTGTAAGTGAACTAAGTGAATATGTGACATGTGAATCATATGGAAGTGAACTATGTGTAAGTGAACTAAGTGAATATGTGAATGTATGATAATATAAGGATAATGCACATGATATGTATTATGAGAGCTAGGGGTATAGTTGGCATGCCAAGAGTCGAGGGATTAACAGTGGTTTTTCAGGATATAGTGGTCATTCGGGACAAATATTCAGTGCCCCTAGTGGGAATTATACGAGTTGTGGTGACAGCATAGTGTACAACCTCTATGTACTCATATACCTGTAGTTCTCAAAAGTGTACATGGGCTAAACAAAGAAATAATATAAAGAAATGTTATTTGATGTTATATGTTTTGGTTTGTGAAAAGTATAGTATGAAGTGCTTCAAAGATTAAGCTCTAGTTATATGTTCTAAACGGAATAATGATAGTGATAATGACAATAATGTGGCTAGAATAATGATGATATGTGTACATGTTTATAATTGTGGTTATATGAATTGATACATGATGTTTGTATTATATTTTTATATGAATTGTGAAATATACATGCACTATCTATTATAGAGAGTTCAGGTTAGCATGTTTTATGCCTCACTAAGTCATCGACTTAGCGTGTGAGTGTTTCACACGTAGGTTTTGGAAAGCTAGAAGAGAAGTGAAGAGAAGCAAGACAGGTCAGACTCTCCTTTTCACAGATTATATCAGAATTGTAGTTAAGTGTAGATATTTGGTTGTATATAGTGTGTTGGCATGTAACAAAATTATGAATTACTAATGCTCTGATTGATTTTGTTTATTTTGGTCCAACTTGTGTAAATTAACATATTTTATTTTAATGAAAGTTTAAAATTTTCATGATTTTCTTTAAGAGTCAAAGTTTAAAAAATCAATGTGACATCTCAGACTCGGATCCAGGTCGGATACGGGTTGGGGGTGTTACATAATTATTTCTCCTACTATTGAGATTTCTAAAGCTAATCAATGTGAATCTTCGTGGGTTAATGAGCAAGTTGATGGTATAGTTGAGGCAGTATTTGGATACAATGTGGCTAATTGTGGTCCAACTTTAGTATGGGAGGCAGAGATGGTTTTAAATGTACAACCTGAGAAGGTTAGCAGTTCTATTCAGGATGCTAAGGATGCTAAGTTTCCTGCTTTTGTAAACAATTATGTCACAGCAGAAGAAGAATAGAGTAAAAGTTAAAAATAAAGTTCTTCGAATAAATTTGAGGCTCTTGCTGGTTTGGCATATGGTGACGGTACTGAAAAGCCTATGGTTGCTTCATTGGGAGTGGCTGATTTTTTTAATGAAATTAAGGTTAAAAAGAAAGATCATGTTGCGAAGAATAGAAGTCCCAGTGTGGTTGAAGTGTGGGGGTTGTAGGTTGCTTACTATAATTAATGTTAGGGGATTCAATAACCCCGGAAACAAGCTCAAGTTATGAATAGGATTGATAAGTTAGGTGTTGGAGTTTTCTGTTTGATGGAATCTAGAATACGACTTAATAATGTTGATGAGGTCGTTACTAGATTTGTCAGTGACTGGAAGTGTTGTTCTAATCATGGCTCCATTAATAATGGTCGGTTGTGGGTTTTTTGGAAGAATCACTTGCAGTTCTCATTTATTCAGGAGGCTGATCAGACCATTTCAATTGATGGAATTGTTAAGAATCATAAACTGATTATCACAGCGGTGTATGGTAGTAATAATGGTGGGAATATGAAGGCTCATTGGGGTCAACTTTGCGATTTAAAGGATGTTGTTGGGTCCTTACATTGGCTATTAGATGGGGATTTCAATGTTATTACTAAAGTCGAGGAAAGTTCTGATTTTGAAGTTGATGGACATAATGTTACTTTTGATATGGAGGATATTCGTAATTATTTTGAGGATTTGGGTTTGATTAATCACCTTTTTTTCTGGTCCACTATATACATGGTTTAATAGACAAGATGTAAATTTTTTGGCTCGAAAATTAGATAGGGGTCTCGGATCATTATCCAGGGGTTGTTTGGTTGTCTAAGGAAACTCAGGCTAGCCAAACGAAACCCTTTAAGTTCTTTAATTGTTGATCCTCTTGTGATGACTCCTTAGGGCTTGTGGAATGATCTTGGCAGGAAGACGTTGTGGGTGATCCTATGTAGAGATTGTTTGCTAAGTTAATAGGCTTAAATCTCCTTTGAAGGAGTTGAATAATTCACATTATGCTAATATTTTGAGACGGGTTGCTGCTAAAAAGTGTGAGTTGGAGAGGGTCTAGCTTTTTATTCTTTCGCAAGGTGGGCGGCACTTGGAGCAAGAGAAAGCTATTCAGGATGAGTTACTTGACTCGGAAGAAATTCTTTCTATAGGAAGAAGGCTAAAATTCAATAGATCCATAAGGGAGATTTAGGTACAAAATTTTTTCACAATATTGTTGAGGTAAGAAAGAAGAGGAATACTATCAGGTTGATTTATGATGATAGTGAGAACAGGCTGGAATCTTTTGATGCTATGTCTACGGAGTTGGTTAATTTATTCAAAGGTTTAATTGGGACTTCGGATTCGTATATATTGGGGGTTGTTTGGTTGAGACTTTAAAATATTTGTTATACAATGTGTTGCTTGAGGTTGCTATCAGTGGATTTGAAATGGTGGTGACTGTTGTGGAGATTAAAAATACCTTGTTTATGCAAGGGAATGAAAAAAGCTCTGGTCCTGATGGGTTTACTGTTGGGTTTTTTAAGGAAGCTTGGGCTATTATGAAGGATGGTTTTGTTGAGGCGCAATACTTTTTTCAGACTTCTAGTTTATTGTCTGCTTTCAATGGCACATCGATTGTGCTTGTTCCTAAAGTTCTTAATGCTTCTAAGGCTAAGGATTTCAGTCCTATTTCTTTTGCATTGTGTTTTAAAAGACTATTACCATAATTTTGGTGAACAAACTTACTAGATTTTTTTCTGGCTTGATTTCTACAAGTCGATCTGCGTTTATAAAAGGCAAGAGCATTGTGATAATACTTCGCTTGTTTAAGAATTGGTTAAAGGTTATGGAAGGAAAACACTTTCCCTAATATGTACTATTAAAATTGACCTTCAGAAGGCTTTCGATTCAATTAACTGGGATTTTTTTATTGAATGTTCTTGAAGCCATGGGGGTGCTAGATTATTTTTTAGGATGGATTAGGGTATGCATCACACTCCCAGGTTCTTGGTTTGTTTTAATAGAAGCTTAGTTAGGTTCTTTCGTGGTACGTGTGGTGTTAGACAGGGTGATCCGCTGTCACCTTACATCTTTGTCATCGTGATGAATGTTCTTTCTTCCTGTTGGATGCTTCAGCTGCTAATGGGATTTTCAAGTTTCATCCTAAGTGCAAGAGGGTATGACTCACTCACTTATTCTTTGTTGATGATATATTAATCTTTTGTCATGGTAATGTTGATTATGTTTTGGGAGTTTTAAGCACATTGGAGGGGTTCTATAGAATTACTGGGTTGAAGCTTAATGCTGCCAAAAATGAGTTCTTTGCTTGTAGGGTGGATGTTGGGAGGATTCCAAAGATTTTATGCAACTGGGTTTAGAGTGGGGCAATTGATTATTAGATACCTCGGGATTCCACTTGTGACTCAAAAATTGATTGATAAGGACTGCTTAACTTTAGTGAAGAAAATTATAGCAAAGTTGGAATAATGATCGGGAAAGCATTTAAGCTATGGGGGCGATTGCAGCTGATTAAAGCAGTTATTTTTAGATATGTTCATTACTATAGCATACATGTTATTTTTCCTAAGGTTGTTATTCGTAGTATTAAACAACTTTGTATGAGATTCTTCTGGAAAGGAAGTGAGTGTGCTGTTAAGGGGGTCCGAGTTAGTTGGGACCAGGTTTGTTCAATTAAGTCTGAAGGGAGACTAAGTGTGAAGAATTTGGCTTGTTGGAATAAGACTTGTTGTTTAATGCTTATTAAGAAAAGTTTAGCTGGTGAGGGTAGTCTTTGGGTGTCCTAGATTAATACATACGTGTTAAAGGGTGAGGATTTTAGGAGTGTTGCTTGTAAACCTCACTTTAGTTGGATGGTGCAGAAAATGTTGAAGTTAAGGAGTTAAGCTAAGACTTTATTTGCTGGCAGCTTGAATTGGCAACTTTTTAATAGTAAATGGATCTGGGATAAGGTAAAGTGTATGAGGGAGAATGAGGGATGACACAAGCTAATCTGGTTTTCTTCTTATGTCCCTAAACTCTCTATTATTACTTGGATGGTGCTCTTGGATAGGTTTCTGACTAAGGATCGATTGGGAATATTTGGTATTCCTATTGATGGGTTATGTGGTCTTTGTGGCATTGAAGTGGAAACACATGATTATCTTTTCTCCCCTGCTCTTATTCTCGAGGGGTCTGGTGATACTACGAAAATGCTAAAGCAATTACTCAAGTACATATGTCGGTATCAAGTAATAAAGTGGTAGCAAATGAATGCTATAGATGTCGAACCCACAGGGAGCATGACATTTTCATTAGAGTTTGTAAGCATAAAGGATGTTGATTATGAAAAGTTGTTAAGTAAAAGATAGTGAAATCAGTAAAGAAAACATCAATTCATGCTACAACAATCTGAGAGCACTAAGTCAATTATCAAATCGATGGAGAAAATATTGTGAACATCATACTCTATGTGAATAGAGTAAACTAAATTTATGCAACCAGCATTAATTAAGACCTTTTGAGCTTCTTTAATTACTTTCATTAACTAAAGGTTCAAAATATTAACAACACTAATCGATTGGTTGTATGTTTTTTAGCACACACTCCGCTACTCAGAAACACCAATGCTATCAAAGGCATATAGCAAATCAATCACATATATTTCTAGAAATAATCAAAATTACCATATATTGAATCATATGTATTTATACTCATAATCATAAAGTATCAAACACATAAATGAAGTACCAAAGTAAACATAAAATAAAAAAATCCATGATATCATCCATAAAGAGCTTTAAGCATTCAATCACTCCCTCTCTCAATAGAAGGCCTGGAATGTTGATATATTGACTACCGACGCTACTCAGCAAGTTTTCCTTTTGCTACAGCAATCCTTGGCAAGGGGCTTAAGCTTCTATGGCATACGAAGAATCAACATGGAGAATGAGTACTTCCAAATGGCTTTTAATAGTCCTCTTTTTTTTGCTTGCAAGTACTCATATTTTATAGCTTGGATGAAATTCTCATCTTCCAATGAAAAGCTTCCACGTTTCAGGTTATATCCAACCCATTAACAGCTTCCCAAGCCAGCTATCCCATCCAGAAAGTTCTCTTAATCGTCTAGAGCTTCATCGACTACTGCAGCATCTGCTCAACATTTCTTGCAATGCTACGACATCAGTGTAACCGTTTACAGCAACAAAAATCAAATTTAGCCCTTAGCAACCCACAAAGTTCCTAATATGATATGTATAAAATTAAGCAATATAATCTTAAAATGCTCATGTTCAAACTAGACCTAGGTGAAAAAGGCCACTAAAGATAACTCTTTTGGAGAGTTATCATCTGGTGAGGGATCTTGTTATGATGTGGCTTGCAGGATGTTATCGATGGGGGTTGGGGTGACCTTTTATGGGTTGTGAATTTGCATGGTAAGTCCCTCATTGTATTGATTCTTAAGATTACTTTGACTGATTTTTTATATAGCATCTGGGAAGAGCGGAATTGCAGGTTGTTTGGGGGAGTTTTTAGTTCGATTGATGTGGTTGTGAATGATGTAAAGCTGATTGTTCGTTCTAAATTGTATTGGGCCTGTATAAATAGGAATGATATGGTCAATAGGAGACTGTGCATTGTTTGGGGAATTCTCTAATTGTATGGCTCCCTCTCTTGGTTGTTTGTTGTAGCAGTTGCTACCTTTTTTGGATAAATGAATTACTTGAGTTATGAAAAAAATATTCCAGTACCCTTTAAAGGAATATTCTTGAACTGAACACGAATATGTGATTTCGGAAAAATATTATGTTGATAATAATTTTTTTCCTTGATCCAAACTCCCAAGAGTCTCTTCGGGAGATACTTCAAATTTGAACAGCATTTCGGTTTATGGTATTTTTACTTCTTTAATTCCATATGCATCTGCAAACAGAAAACAAGATTTCATTTGGTGTTAAGAAACATATCGCTTCCACAATCCTTTTAGTTGGTAATCCAATAAACAATGTCTATATTTACTTCCCAAAATTTTCTTTTCATAGAATAGACAGAGTCGAGAATGCAGACATGATCAATTCAATGGATGAAGTGTTCAAACTTCAAATTCTTCGCTGCGGCCAACAGTATGGACGAAGCAGTACAACATACTCTGATAAAAATGCAATGGATCAAGTGGTACTGCTCTGATATAAATGCAATGGATCAAGTGTTCCCAGGAACTTGTTGTTTCTTCTTTGTGTGCACAGTATAACATACTCCACAATGATTATAAGATAATATTTGTTCAGAATTTTTTTAGTCTATTGACTATATGTACATATGATGAAGCTCGAATCCGGATCCTATAAGAGAACAAAATCCCGCTTTACCATGAAGGCGAGACCAAAATACTTGATATCATGATGAATCAAGGAAGGGTATTTTCGATCCCTACATGAAGCTGACCGAGCTTCATATGTGGTTGTCATAAATAGTTTCGAAGATGTCGAAGAGTATACGAAGATAACAAAAGCTCGGTGCACCGGTCCGATTTCTCTGAATCACAAAAGCTTCATTTCAGGCTTGGAAGATATATATATATATCCATTTCTCATTCTCCATCGACAACTGCAAGAGAATAAGATAGTTGCAGATCAGATGAAGCGAAAGAAGGTGAGTTCCCGAACCAACTAAAAGGCCATACTTTATTGATTGAATTAATATGCCATTATTCATGGCATTTACTTTTTAGGTCGGCCCTAGCATCAACACTGTTTATTGGCATTTTCATTGAAATTGTCAGAAGAAAACAGCTCGTCCAACGTGTAGCGTCACGCGTTACAAGTGGAGCCGAAGTTCCATGTTGTTTCACACGTCTTTCATGGGAAACTTCATCGGTGTTTTCCATGACATTGTTGGAATAATAGACAGCCTACGAAAGCCAAACGCGAAGTCTCGGTCGATGGACACCTAGATTCTGCCGACAGCCGCACAACTCGTTCGATTCGCGCGTTGGACCTACGACTATAGGCCCATCGATAGACTACAAAATTATTCAATCTTTTATTAATTGTACACGCGGATTTAGTCTTCCTATGATTCAAAGTCCGCCGTCGATGGCTGGAATCGTGTGTGGACAGAGGAAATCAACATTCTGTATGTAGAGAGATTAGATATATACACAAAAAAATTTATGAGAAAATAACCTCAGTGACCAAAAATGTCTTATAATATACGATTTTAATCAATTTTTTTTGGATTTGCCAAAATGACCAACTAAATCGCAATGCGATCGATAATTCGCAACGCGATCTCCAGTATCGCAAATCAGTTTCCAGATTCGCAACGTGGTTCTGACTATCGCATTGCGATTTCCCAAATTTGCGTTGTGATTTTCCTAATTCGCAATACGAATACGTAAATCGCAACACGAATTTAGAAAATCGCAATGCGATTACGTAAATCGCAATGCGAATACGTAAATCACAATGCGAATCTGTAAATCGCAACGAGATTCTGACTATCGCAATACTGAATTTCAAATTCGCAACTCGATTTCTGAATTCGCAACAGGTTTTAGTTTCGCAACACAAATGTTTTGGGTATATAACTACGCAGCAGCAGCAACTCATAACCTAAATCCCTAAATCGCAACTCATTCCATCTCCATCTATCACTCTCTCCGGCGACATCCGTTCCTATATCCAACGACATTCTTCCCCATCCGGCAACAGGTTTTAGTTTCGCAGCTCGTTTGTTTAGTAAATTAATTTACAATAATGAAATCATCTAACGTTGATCATGTTTGGATAGATTTGTGTTTTGGAGGGTCATGGGAGAATGTTCATGGTGTTTTACAATATATGCCTTACCCATGAATCTTCAACTAAAACTGTCATTAAAAAAGTTAACTTATGAAACTCTAATATTACGTGTTGCAAATAAATTGAATTTAGAGCCCCTAAGTGGAGTTAGGCTATCTTATCAGCGAAATGGTAAAGTTTATTTGTTAACCGACAATGAAGATGTTGAATGATTCATTGCTTACATTAGTGTTTCAAGTGATGATGTTACATTGTATGTTGTTGAACCTAGAAGTAGTGAAGTTGGGTCAGTAGCGGGTAGTAATCAACTAAGTTTTTGAACCTCAGTTTATGGTGCTCAAAATTTAATGGTTCCACCACAATTTCATCACCAAGCAAATATTGTTTCACCACATTTCCAATATCAAACACAATCTCAAAACCCACAACCTTTCCCTAATCCAAATCTCAAACAACTTTCAGCACCAAATTCCGGTTTTCGTATTGACCAGTTAGACGATGATGAGCCAACAGAAAAAATTGTGAGTACTAGTCAGTATTCGAAATTTGATCTTGGTAAATACCCGGACTTTGATCTTGGTCAATACTCGGATTTTGATGATTTTTCAGAAGAAGAAACAGACCCTGCGTGTAATGATTTTGATATTGGTCAATACCCAAATTTTGATGATGAAACAGTCGTTGCCGAGGAAGATGTTGTTGATGATAATGAGGAGGAAGTTACGACTGTAAATGAACATGTTGAACATCCATTCTGTAATTCATATAACACTGAAGAAGAAGAAGAAGAAGAAGAAATCCCCAAAGAAAAGTCCCCGAAGAAATGCCACGGGAGTATAACTGGAATATGCCAGAATTACTTCAGATACCGGAATAAGAGTTGGTAAAGATAGCAGTTGATTGTTACACAAAAATTATTCGTATCAAGAAAGATGATTGTTTTGATACAAAGGAAGACTTGAAGATAGCTTTGTATACGAAATGTGTAGAAGATGGCTATCAACTAAAAGTTAACAAATCAAGCAAAGATCGTTTCGAAACAAGGTGTATGATTGACAAAAACTGTACGTGGCGTATGATTGCAAAGAGGATAAAAGATTGCGAAATGTTTCAAGTTAGGACTTTTATTGATAAACATACATGTTCAAGAACCCAAGTTTTTCCTCACCATAGACAGGCAAACAAAAAGGTGTTGGGTGGTTTTCTGGCTGAGTTAATGTTTTTAATGGCATGGTATATCGGGGACATGAAATTATGACTGACATGAATGCTCGGTTCAAGATTAGTATCTCATATTCTCAAGCTTGGAGAGCCAAATATTATGCCTTGGAATTGTTGAGGGGGTCGCCAGAAGCATCGTTTGCCCAACTGCCGGCTTATTGTCACAATTTAAAGCTGAAAAATCCTGGGTCGGTAACTCATATCAAAACAGATAGAGATGGACTCTTTGAGTTGCTGTTTATCGCCATTGGTGCTGTGGTTAGTAAATCAATATAATTTTGTTGACTCGTTTTTGTTAGTTACATGCATTTCACATTTAAATGATTATATTTCTTGTGTATATGATTTTGTAGATTTGTTCGTTTATTAATTGCATGCGCCCAGTTATTATAGTTGACGGAGCACATTTAAAAGGTCGATACCTTGGAGTAAACTTATTAGCAGTAGCCATGGATGCTAACAATGGGATACTGCCAATAGCTTACGGGGTTGGCAAATCTGAAACCTCTGATTCATGGACATGGTTTATGGGGCATCTTAGGGATTGCATAGGTCCTATTAGCAATCTGGCAATCATATCCGATAGGGCAAACTCAATTGGCAACGCTGTTAGAAGGTGTTTCCCATATGCTTTTCATGGACTTTGTGGTGTTCATTTGTATAGAAATCTAAAATCAAGGTCTGCTGGTATAAAAAATCACAAATGGACATATTGGAAGGCTGTAAAAGCTTATCGGGAAGTGGATTTTAATAAGCATATAAACTGTTTAAGACGTGTTTTGCCTCAGTGTGCTCAAACACTAGAAGATGTCGGGTTTGAAATATGGTCAAGAGTACATCAACTTGGAGCAAGATATGGTTTCATGACGTCTAATAGTGCAGAATCAATCAACGCTCTAAGTCGTCATTCCCAGAAATTACCCATTACTATGTTAATGGAGTTTTTTCGAGCCTCTATTCAACAGCGGTACTACAAGAAAAGAAACCATGCAGGTATTATTTCTTTAAATTTGTAACTTATCATATATTTTACTAAGTATTATTTATTTAAATTTACAGGAACATTGGAACATCGTGTTACACCATGGACAGAAAAAAAGATAACGAAACGTGTTGTGAAGTCAACGTCATGGAGAGTTGAACCATGTTCAAACACTTTGTTTGAAGTACTGGATAATAACTTAAATGGGCTTGTCGATCTAAATGCAAAGACGTGTAGTTGTATGAAATGGCAAACATCTGGTTATCCGTGTGGCCATGTTATAAAAGTTTCTCTTCATCTAAACCAAGATGATTCAAGCGCATACGCTATGGATTGCTACACTACAGAAGTATATCGACAGACTTATGGCGAGATTGTCTACCCTATTCCACATCCTTCTGAGTGGGACATACCATATGACTTACAAACAGTTTTGCCACCAGCCATGGACAGAAGGCTACCTGGCCGACCAAAAAGTCACGATCGTATACCGTCTAAGGGTGAAGAGAAGAAGAGATCGACATGTAGTCGGTGCAAGGAAAGTGGTCATACAAGGTTGACATGTGGATCACCAGTGCCATCACAATCATCTTTTCCTCTACCAAAATATGGATCCTCATCAAAATCCCAATCACAACCGGCTTCACCTTTTGGGACTGTTAACTTAGGTGAATTTTAAATGCAAACATTGTATTATGTGTATATTATGTGTGAACTTTTAACATTTTCAGTTAGGCATGTATTAGTAACTTGAGTTTGAACATTGCTATGATATGTTCAGTTGTTATCACTTATTAGACATTCATTTGACTATCGCAACGCGGAAATCGCAACGTGAATATGACTATCGCAACGCGGAATTGACTATCGTAACACGGAAATGACTATCGCAATGAGAGAATCGCAATGCGAAATGAAAATCGCAATGCGAAATGAAAATCGCAACGAGTGAATCGCAATGCGAAAATGAAAATCGCAACGCGAAATTAGTTTCGCGTTGCGATTTTCATTTTCGCATTGCGATTCACTCGTTGCGATTTTCATTTCGCATTGTGATTCTCTCGTTGCGATTTTCATTTCGCATTGCGATTCTCTCTTTGCGATAGTCATTTCCGCGTTGCGATAGTCTGTTTTGCATTTAACATAATGCAGATTGAAATCAACAAATCAACTATTACATTTCAATCAATTAAACAAGCACAAATATTATGTGCACATCAATTAAACAAATCAACATTTACAAATCATCTTTTACAAATCAATTAAACAATCAAAAAATAATAATGAAATCAACTTTTGCACCCATACATCTATTTCACGCAGCTCACTTCAGGATTAACCTGCAGAAACCAAACATTGAATCAACAACACTTTCTACACATCTAAAACCTACAAACAGCAAATTATTGAATTCTAGCTACTTAACCAAACATTTTCAAACCAAAAAGAGTATATATGTTTAACAACACTTGCATTTGACTTAAAAATTGTTTATGGACACTTTCATAACGCGGATGTAGGTAGGCAGCGTCTCGCATATATCACTCTAGCCATAAAATGCCGAAACCACAAGCCTATTGCACCTCTATCTCTATCGGTGGGAGGTAGAAAATGTGTACTTCCTGTCGTCAAACGCTCCAAGCACATGCATACGAGAGGACCACAATCCCCTCTGGCTTCCTTCGTTTGTTGTGGCGCGGTCTCGTCTCTGATAACTATAACATTGAACTTCTTTGGCTTCTTGTTTTCAGACTTAGTCCAATAATTAATTGCATCCAAGAATTTAGCCAAATGAGAGCTCCATCCCTTAATAATATATCTCAAATCAGACAATGATATGTAATTTATCATGTTGTCATATACTATTGTCTTTATGGATGGGAGCTGAAGCTCGACGAGAAGCCAATGAGTACGGTCCAAAACAGGGATAAACACCTGCATCGAAATGTAATAATTCAAATTGCGCACTTATTTATGAACACCTTTAAAATATTTAAACAAATATACTAACCTTATCGACCTCCCACAATGCAGGATAAAGTTTAGCTTGTCCATTAGCCAACACATATGATTCCTATCGTTGATTCTTCAAGTGAACTACGTGAAAAGACGTCGGCATAATTGTATATCGCGTTTTTTTTATATTTTTCTTCAATTTCCTTACAATTAGAAGACGTGTCACCCATGCATCAATATGCTGTTTTACAAAAAAAGACATATATTAGTGAATTACATAAATTTTAAAAAAATTAATCAAACTGAAATATAAGAAGAAATATAAGACTTACCCCCCATCAAAATAGCCGTTGTCTTCAACCCCTAATAATACACCCCCACCAAGACCGTTCAATCAACAAATGCATATCATCGTTGAGTTTGTATATGTCAGCGTAATACCCTTGGCTCCGCTCATGTAGATAAAAATCAACTGCGGTCTTAGCCCAAAGGGTATTATCCAGAATTGTTTCTGGTAGCTGTTTCCTCTCCGCTTCATCTGCCGGAATGGTACTGGCCGGTAACTTATACGAAAGCCAACAGTCATCCATCATGTCCGGCACGTGAGGGGGCTTCTCAATAATTCGATATATTACGCCGTGTGAATCGGGCTCTAGAATGTTGGGAGGGACCTCTTCAACGATGACAGTGGCCTCT
This sequence comes from Hibiscus syriacus, assembly GCF_006381635.1. Classification (NCBI taxonomy): domain Eukaryota; kingdom Viridiplantae; phylum Streptophyta; class Magnoliopsida; order Malvales; family Malvaceae; genus Hibiscus; species Hibiscus syriacus. The sequence continues at coordinate 2,341,117 of NW_024062745.1, read as the reverse complement.
TGAACGGTGGGAGGGGACTCTTGAGGGATGATAGGGGCCTCTTGAACGATAGGGGAGGCCTCTTGAACGATAGGGGAGGCCTCTTGAACGATGACAGGTGAGTCGGGCTTTTTCTTACGGATTCTTCGCACTATTGGGGTGAACGGAGACGTAATGGCACGTACACGCCGTCTGAAGCGTGAACTCCGTCTTGCAAGAAAAACCCGACATAGAGCATCCACCTTAGCGGGCCGCTAAAAATAAATTAATACATAAATCAGTAAATAAACAGACATGATATTAAGCAGTGAAAACAAAGACAAATATATTTCAAACTTACACGGTATTCACCCAAGTCATTATTATATCATTGTTCACAAAATGCATCAGATAACATTCCAGAAGTAAGCATTTATATAAACATTTAAAAGGACAACATATAGGTTTAGTGCAGGTTTAATGACAACATAAAGAGTAGTAGTTTATTCTTGAAACTTAAATTTTCAACACTGTGAAGTTAGTATTTGTCTTTTGGTTGAAGTAATGCGATTCATTCAAGTTTCAATTTGCAGAAGAATAATAGAATTTGAAACTTAAAATCGCAACGCGAAAATGACTATCGCAACGCGAAAATGACTATCGCAACGAGAGAATCGCAATGCGAAATGAAAATCGCAACAATAAAATCGCAACGCGAAAATGACTATCGCAATGCGAATTTGACTATCACAACGAGAGAATCGCAATGCGATTTTCATTTCGCATTGCGATTCTTTCGTTGCGATAGTCATTTTCGCATTGCGATTCTCTCGTTGCGATAGTCATTTTCGTGTTGCGATAGTCATTTTCGCATTGCGATAGTAAACTATTCTTCTTCTGCAAATTGAAACTTGAATGGATTGCATTACTTCAACCAAAAGACAACCAAAAACAAATACTAACTTCACAGGGTTAAAGAATAAACAGTTAAACAGTATTGGCAGCAACCGAATGAATTAACTAAGCAATCTAAGTGAAATTACGAGTAAATTTATCATCAAGTTAAATATGAAAAATATTAAACTTACCTCGTTGCGTAGAGTATGAACCTCGTTCTGCAACGATGCTACAATCTCACGTAGAGCTGCTACCTCACCACGTAAAGTAGACACCTCAACACGCCATGCACCATTGTCATCGCGTAAAGTACCGACCTCCTCACGCAAGGCATTGACCTCATTACGTAACTCCCCTAACTCATCCCGTGGAGGTGGAGGTAGAGAACAGGGAGATAAACGTCGTGGCATCTTTGCCGGTCGCCTATTATGAGGTGATGGTGGAGAAGAGGCTCGATGATGTGACAGAATAGGTGATGACTCTCGTTGTAAAGGTGTATATTCGGGTCGATCAGGTGATGGCTCTGGGTGAGGTGATGGCTCTCGAAGTGGTGGCTGCTCATCATCCGTGCCATCAAAAAAAAGCTTACTAGCTTGCCACCAATCAGTGGCAAGCTCAGCTTCCGTGGGTGTCAGCCTCTGTAATGGAGTGTTGGCCTCCTAACAATATAAAAGCTCAAACAAAGTTAAGTGTGTACTAGTAATAACTTGTTTATAAACATATGGTAGTATTTGTGTTAACTTACATTATTTATTGTAGTATACGGTAGTAAATCTTCCCATTGTTGCAAGGACCGTTTCCTCTTCCAGGAAATAGCCCTAGGAATATCATTAGAAGTTTTTAATGCATATGTCTGCATGGCGGGAAAGGCCTCAAATATCCAAATCTACAAACAATATAATAAAAAACATTAGTAATTGTTAAAGAATTAATTATAATTTTAGAAACATTATATAAAAATTATTACCTTAAAGGCCCAAATAAAGCCTGACAAAGTGTATTTGGAACCATCGCCACGCAAACTTTTCCGATCATTAAAGGCAGACGACAACTTATTCCATGTAGCTCTCCATAGATACGAACCCCATGAAAACAGGTTCCATGCATTTAGGTCCTCTACCAATTTAATTAGATCATTAGGAATAGGTTGCCGGGCCTCTCTGCCTGAAAAGCCAGCTTGCAAAAGTATTAGAAGGCATACTCGGACAACATCGACGTCATCCATCCGAGTAAAACCATCTTTCTTATTCAATAATCTTGTCAAGTCTTCCACGTGTAAATTCGACTTCTCCGTTGACAGCTCAGGAAAAACCCAGGAAAACCATGATAGGCGGGTAATATATCTAGTTTACCGATCTACATCATCGTGTCCGAAGCGTAGACCGGTGATTAAGCAAAACTCCTCCCGCCCAAAACACGTATACGCCGGTGGAAAATCAAACCATATCTCTTCATCACGACGTTGTATAGTCTCTGGTAGATCGCTAGTCATGGTTTGAAGAAACAGATGGGTCAACATAGCATCTCCACCCGGATGTTGTACTTTCAGCCATGGCCCGAAGCAAGTATCCTTAAATATTTTTCTTTGTGCAGGTGAAAGCTTCGACGCAATTGTTTTGGCCAGACTTACTTTATTTCTTAAGGTCAATTGAGCCGAATAAAAGTTCTGAAAAACAATAAACATACCAATTTAGATATACCAAAAACTACACTGTGAAGATATGAACAATAAATATAAAGAGTAGTAGTTTATTCTTCAAACTTAAATTTGCAACACTGTGAATTTAGTATTTGTTTTTTGGTTGAAGTAATGCAATTTATTCAAGTTTCAATTTGCAGAAGAAGAATAGTTTCTGAAAATTTAAATCGCAACACGAAAATGAAAATCGCAACACGAAAATAACTATCGCAATGCGATTTGACTATCGTAACGCAAGAATCGCAACGCGAAATGAAAATCGCAACGACAGAATCGCATTGCGATAGTCATTCTCGGTTTCAAATACTAAAATTGAAAGAAACTTGAATGGATTGCATTACTTCAACCAAAAGATAAAACAAAGACAAATACTAACTTCACAGGGTTAAAGACTAAATAGTTTAGCAGTATTGGCAGCAATCGAATGAATATAATAAGCAATCTAAGTGAAATGGTTAATCTATTATTGAAAACACCAGTAAACTTATCATCAATTTCAATATAAAAACCTAATAATAATGCAAAAATTTCAAAATAAAAATAATTAAAAAACTAACCCTCGGTGGTTGATTTGGTTGATTTTCCATTTCTGATCGTGAATGATTTCGCCGGAGATGGAGACTGATATCGTCGTGGGGACTGATTTCGTCGGAGATGGGGACGGATGTCGCCTTAGAGAGTGAGAGATGGAGATGAGACTGAGTTGTGATTTAGGGTTTCAGGTTATGAGTTGCGATTACGGGATATACTGTGGACGGTTCAGTGTTCCGAGATATTAATATATTCGTGTTTGGAATTTGAAAAAAAAAATACGCGTTAATATGAATGGCGTTATGTAAATCGCATTGTGATAGTCAGATTGGCATTGCGATAGTCAGATTCGCATTGCGATTTACGTAATCGCATTGCGATTTTCCAAATTCGCGTTGCAATTTACGTATTCGCATTGCGAATTAGGAAAATCGCAACGCGAATTTGGGAAATCGCAATGCGATAGTCAGAATCGCGTTGCGAATCTGAAAACTGATTTGCGATACCGGAGATCGCGTTGCGAATTATCGATCGCATTGCGATTTAGTTGGTCATTTTGGCAAATCCAAAAAAAGTTGGTTAAAATCGTATATTATAATTTGATAAGTTAAACCTAAGATCATGAGACGTAACGAGATATTCATCTCGTCCTTTAATTATTCAATAGAAGTTTAAGTATAGATGGACTTTAGTTATCATCTAAAAATTTTAAATTATCATATATTTTAAATATTTTCTTTATACTTTTTATTTGTATTGTATTTTCGTCACTTAAAATTTTATAAATTTATCACCCTTAAAATTTAGAAGTTTATCCCTTGAAATAAAACTAAACGTGTCCTTGAGTTGAAGTTAAATTTTTTTATTATATTTTGTCTTTTATTGTATCGTATTAAAACTATTATATTTATTGATTTATGAAGGATTATACGGCCGGGGATTATACGGCCGGGGATTATACGGCCGGGGGGGGCTATATATATAAGAGGGTTACATTGGCCGGAAAATAAGCCAACATTGATTGAATGAATTAGTCTTTGAAGAAAAATGAAAATGCAGAGGACAGCTTTGACCAGGAGGAGCTTCAAGCTAGCAGCGGCTGCGAGGAGGAAATGCAGAACATCGAGCAAAGGCAATCCGAATAAGGCAACGACTGTTAATACCGCAATTACTATAATAGATGTACGTAGTAACTGACGTATGATTTTATGAACCGACTGTTAATTAATTTATGAATTGTTAGATTCTTATGATGAAAGAACATTTATTTGGCAGAAAAAAAGATCGAGAAGTATAAAATCACTTATCAGAAGGTTGAGATTGGAGATGAAAGAGAGAGATGAAGAGCAAAGAAAGATAAAAGAAGGGCAAAGGCAAGTAAAAGAGAGATCGGAAGCCATTGAAGTAGAATGTGAGGAACTCCGGAAGGAGGCTCTCCTCATAACACAACAAAGTGCGAGCACCCAAATGCGCCTCGCACTCATGTTTCAGATACTGAAAGCAAGGGAGAACCTGGAGTTCGACAAGGCAGCCATATGCAGCCTTGCTCTTCGGTACGATCCCCTTCGTAGTCCCTTTCAAATACCATGTTTCTGTTTCGGAATTTTTGATATCGTGTTCGTTTGCATTTCTATCTTCTTGCAGTGGATTGGTCGAGAGAGAAAATCAACGAAGGAAGCTTTAAGGATCGGCTTGTGGGGTTTGACCCTAGTCCATTGCTTCATGTTCGATCATCGTTCACGAATCGACTTCCATGAAAAAATGGGGTCTTAAACATTTGAATGGGGATTGTTAATCCTTAATTAATGAAGAAGTAATGGATTGGATCATAATTTAATGTGTGCGGGGCTTAATATTGCAACTTAATAAATGGGAGTAAACTTCCATATTCAAGTTAGATTTGTATTTTCTGTTTGTTTTACATTGCCAATGTATGGATTGAGAATGTCTATGATAATAAGTTTATATTCTAAGATTCTTAACTATTAACTTTGCAAATGCACTTTTACTATTCACCATGAAAACCTGCTTTTACAAAACCCAATCCTGCCTTTTATAGGCAATGATTCACACCCAAAACTACCTTCCAGCTGGCAACACTCTCCGTAACAAACTCCAACAAATTCTTTACGCAAAGTTTACTCTAACATGCACCCTACTTGGGAAAAATTCAAGAACCAAGTCTGCCAACAACATTAAGCTTTTGACGGAAAACAGGAAATTAAGACATAGAGAGAGGCTTGGTAAAACCATCTCTGCTAATTGAAACTTACTAGGAACATAATTAACACTAACCACCCCAGTTGCAACTTTCTCCCGAACAAAATGAACATCAAGCTCAATGTGTTTCGAAAGAGCATGAAAAACAAGATTTGTACTCATAGCTATAGCACTCGTGCTATCACTCCAAACAGTAGGAGCTTTAACACATTCAATACCCATATCACCAAGCAACGTCTGCAACCACATCAACTCAGACACCACATCTGCAATTCCATGATACTCAGCCTCAGTCGTAGAGCGAGAAACAAACCGTTGCTTCCGAGAACACCAAGAAACCAAATTGTCACCAAGGTATACACAATAATTAGAAACTGATCGTCGATCATCCGAATTATTTGCCCAATCCGCATCGGAGAAAGCACAAATAGCAACATTACCTACAGAAGCACGAAACAACAAACCAAAGTCTATTCGTACCACTCAAATAACGTAAAATACGTTTCACCGCTAACCAATATAATTCACATGGTTGATGCATGTATTGAGCAGCACAACCAACACTGAATGAAATATCTAGTATGACTAAGGTACAATAGAATACCCACCACACTACGATATTGTTGAAGATCATCAAGAGGTCGACCACCATCACACGAGAGTTTAGGTGTGGACAACACGAGAGTAGGGGGAAATTTCGATTCACCCATATTTGCACATCCAAAAACTCATGAATATATTTGCGTTAACTCAACAGTAAAGTACCATCATCGCGTTCAACCTCAATACCCAAAAAAACTCAAATCTCCAAGATCTTTCAAGGAAAATTCCTCGCTAAGAACACAAACAACCTCCTCAATTAAAGATCCATAGCTCCCAATAATAATAATATCATCAACATAAACAAGCACATAAACACTGTCAAGAGTAAAGAAGCTACAGCACAAGAGTAAAGAACAAGATAAGAGAGAATATGCTCTCTAAACCTTTAACAAAAGAATCATACATCTGTTGTTACAACAAAGCTTATTTATAGCTCTATGAACATACTTAACCAACTATAACAGAAGCTTAACAGTTTCATAACTGAAGCTTAACAACCTAAACACTAACTAACTCATGCTAGCTAACTCATAACCGAATGGGAATCGATTACATTCACCCGTCTTCTTCATTTCCATCAAGTCTCAATATTCCCAAAGCTTTCTGAACTTCTAAACAGCAGATTGATTAAAGATCAACATTCTCCATGTTTTCCATCTTTCTAAGCAACAACAACTCTCTAAACCAGCAGCATATTAGGAATCAACATTCCCAATATTTTCTAACCTTCTAAACAATTGAGTGACCAGGAGTTTTTGACGATGCTTTACAAACATAGGCGCTGAGAGTGGCTTTGTCAACACATCAGCAACTTGTTCATAGGCAGGAACTTCATGCACTTGTAGTTTTCCAGCAGCCACCATTTGACGAACAAAGAATAAATCGAGCTCGATATGCTTGAATTTTAAATGAAACACAGGATTAGCACAAACAACCACAACACTCCTATTGTCACACCACAGGGTTTCTCGTCCATGCACGACAACATGTAGCTCCTTAAGCAAGGCCATAATCCACACCAAATCCGCAACAGCAGAGGAAACGCTCCTATACTCAGCCTCAGCAGTACAACGTGCAATGACTTGCTGCTTACGAGAACTCCATGCAATAAGATTACCTCTAAAATAGATACAGAACCCCAAAGTGGATCGCCTGTCATCAATATCAGAAGCCCACGTGGCATCAGCAAAGCCAGTTAACGACATTCTTGATGATGAAGTGAATCGTAACCTATAGTCAGCAGTTCCTTGAAGATAACGCAAGATCCTCTTCACTGCTTAAAAATGTACATCACATGGTTCATGCATAAATTGACAGACCCTATTAACTAAGTAAGCAATGTTCGGACGAGTTACTACCACATATTAAAGAGCACCCACAATATTGCGATACTCAACAGCGTTTGTAATGAGCTCACCCCCATTCGCTGAAAGTCTGCTTGTAGAGACCATGGGAATGGGGAGTTCTTTCGCATCACCGAAACCAAATCTCTCTAATAGTTCACGAATGTATTTCCTTTGACTCAAAACTAAACCATCAGCATCATGCCACACCTCAACACCCAAAAAATAACTAAGGGAACCAAGATCTTTCAAAGCAAATTGTTTGTTCAAATCATTAATCACCGTTTGAACCTCATTTGCATTACTCCCTGTTAAGATTATGTCATCAACATAGACTATCATATATACTATGTTATCAGCAGTATTTCGAACAAATAGTGATGAATCAGATCGTGCCAAACCAAATCCTATAGAAATCTGATATCCTCGAAGACTGTCAAACCAGGCTCGAGGCGCCTGTTTCAGGCCATAGATAGCTTTATGAAGCTTGCACACCAGTCCATCATTTCTTGTTCATACCCAGGGGCTGCTACATGTAAACTTCTTCAGTCAGCACCCCATTCAAGAATGCATTGTTGATGTCAACTTGGTGAAGCTGTCATCCCTTGGATAAGGAAAGTGAGATAATTATACGAATAGTGGTTGGCTTAACCACTGGACTAAACACTTCATGAAAGTCCACTTCAGCCTGCTGAATGAACCCTTTGGCTACAAGGCGCTCCTTGTAATGAGACACAGTCCCATCTGGATTTCTTTTCACTTTGAAGATCAACTTACAGTGAACTGCTTGACGTCCCTTTGGAAGAGAAACTAGTGACCAAGTTCCATTATTTACTAAGGCTTCATATTCCTCTTGAACTGCTTTAGCCCAATGAGGACTGCACATAGCCTCCTTGAAGGAATATGGTTCCTTATCAAGACAAGCAACCTGAAGTGCCTTTGGCTTGCGAATCCCATTTTTTCCTCTCGTAAGCATGGGATGGAAATTTTGAAGAGAAGATTGAGGACCAGCTAAGACATATATATTGTCCTCTGGAGCAGGTACTAGAGTTGACATAGGCTCAAAAACTGAGGGAGCAGATTCATCAACAGCAGGGGACTGTTCAACACGTTCTGAAAACTCAGAAGCTGTAGGAAGAATTGTACTAGGCGGTTCCAGAAATTCTGGAGCCACAGAAACTAAGGAGCATTACAAGGAACTATTTCTTCATTGTTCGATGTAATAACAACTTCATTGCTATAGCCAGCATTACAAGAAGAGTCATTAGTAACATGAGGAACAACAGCAGGCAGCATGCTAGTGGTTACATCGGACGTACCTCGAGTACCCATGCAATCAACACACCTCGCTTTCGCATAAGGAAACTCTTCCTCATCAAAGACAACATGCCGAGAAAGAATGACCTTGCCTGAATCATCCAAGCACCTGTAACCTTTATAAGAGGAATTATAACCAAGAAACACACATTTTTTAAAGCGAGCTTGCAGTTTATGCTGATTAAAAGTGCGTAAACACGGAAAACAAGCACTGCCAAAAATACGAATGAGAGAGTAATTTGGAGATTCTTTATAGAGGAATTCAAATGGCGATCGACCGCTCAGAATACTCGTAGGAATCCTGTTTATCAGGTATACTGCTGACACAAAGGCATACTCCAGAACTTTAATGGCAACTAGGCTTGAGATAACATAGCAAGACCCATTTCAACTACATGTCTATGTTTTCTCTCAGCCTTAACATTCTGTTTAGATGTACCAAGGCAGGATATATGATGCAGGACCCCATTCATTTTAAACCAATATCTCAAAGCCTGATATTTTCCACCTCCATCAGACTGCAACATCTTGATTTTATATCTGAATTGCACTTCAATCATTTTAACAAAATCAAGGAAACATTGCATGACTTTAGACTTACACTTGAGTAAATACACCCACGTGTATCGACTAAAGACATCGATGAATGAAACATAGTAAGAAAAGACATCTGAAGAAACAACTGGTGCAGGTCCCTAAACATCAGACACGACCAATTGAAAAGGCTCATTGTATTCAGTCAAGGACTTACAAAAGGGTAATTTATGTGCTTTGCCTTGCATGCAAGCAGTACAAACATGAGTGAATTTAGACTTATTCGAAGGAACATTATAAGACTTCATAATAGAAAGAACCACTTCTAAAGAATGGTGACCAAGCCTTCTATGCCACAGCTCCAACGCATCATGCGAGCCAGAAACATTGTGGACTTGAAATCCTGCTTCATGCTTGGCATACAAAGGTTGACCATCATATGGCAGTAACTGGTATAGCCCCTCATCCGTGAGCTTCCCTCGAAGAAGAAGCATTTCGGTCTGAGCGTCCTTCACAAAGCACTCAGAAGCATGAAACTCAAGAAAAACGTTATTATCACGTGTGAATTGTGATATAGATAATAGTTTCTTCTTAATATTAGGAGCATGTAACTTGTTTTATAAAACTAGGGGTTTTTATCTCGTAGGTAAGAAACCTCGACCAACATGATCGATGTTGATTCCTTCATCGTTTCCCACTAGTAATGTATTCACACTAGTATAGACAGTGCCTGAGTCAAAAACTGATAGGTCGTTTGAGACATGGTGCGTAGCACTTGTATCGGGATACCAATTAGTTTCTGAGGGAACTGAAGAGTGAGTTAAACTAGTAGCAACAGAGGAGTTGAATAATGTATGGGTCATGGAAAAAGGTGGATGCCCAGAGGGTAAAGGGAATTGATAATATCCTGGAGTATGAGACAAACCAATCATTCCTGGTATTCCTGGGCCAGCCGAGTAAAACATCGGTGAATGTGAATAAGGAACAAATGGCACTACAACAAATTTGTCAATTTATGACGAAATTTCTATATGACATTGCATAGAACGTCACAAAATATACTATAATGTGACGTTTTTTCTTTTTGTCGTATTTATTGATTAATGGTATATCTTTTATGACAATTTCAAAAATGGTCATTGATTTTCGTCACTATATGCTTGACGCCAAAATATTCCCACCAATATTTTTAGTGGGAAACCTTTTAATGACATTTAGATAAAATAATGATATTGTAAAATCGTCTCCAACGAAAAAAAATGTATTAGTGACAATTTATTATAATGACGATTCGATTTCAATTAGTGACGTTGCACATTTTTTCACAAATAAGTTTTATTCATGACAATTTAATTCGTCATATTTTATAAGACATTAAAATGATGTTTTATTATTGTCACAAAAAATAGTTTTAGCATGACGAAATCAATATTTGTCACTTATTGTTATCTCTTTTTTTATATGACGATTTTAAAAAACATCATGAAGTTACATCACTTAATGTTAAAACAATAAGATAATCTAAAAACATTATTAAACAATGCAATTTACAGAGATTTTTTGTGTTTTTAATTTTATTGACATTATTTTGTATTAGATTATCTCACATTCAAATATTTCTTTATAGAAAAACTTAAAATAATAAATCGTAAAAAAGAAATGACCAGATGATTTTTTTATATATTATTATACTTCTATGATTTCCATGATGTTACACCAAAGTGTTAGGAAAATTGATATTTATACTTGATCATAGAAATACCCATAAAGCTCCAATATATTTAGATACATATAACATCAACAATCTTAAAATATAAAATATTACTCTTGTAATAAAAAAATTTGTGTGTTACTTATAAGCTTACTCGTAATGGCACAATCGAAGCTTGTCAAATTCCCCTTTTATCGTATCTAGGGTTTTAGATTCCCCTCTTCTCCCTCGTTTTATCGTATCTAGGGTTTTAGATTCTCTTTTCTTGCTAAAATCAAGCTTGTATCTTTATCCTTGAAACAATTCCTTCCCAATGAGCAACAACAAAGGGATTAACTTCAACATGTCTGGCCTCGGTGATGGTAGTGATCCCTTGTTGTTCTTAATCTTTCATCTCCACCGCTTCACTGTTATCGCTTCCCTCACTGTTTTGTTTTCTATTTTTGGTTGCAGCTCTTAACGAGGAAGCTCTAACTGGTCTCGTTAACGCTCTCAAAGTCGGTGGCTTCAGGAATTGTTTTTGGTTTCTTTGTTTAGTTTTCGACCTATTTTTCTTTTCCTTTTCAGTTATTGATGTTTTGGCTTTGCAGAATAAGTTTCAAAATCTTACTGGGATTACGTTGAGACTGAATTATCAAGGAGAGGTTTTGAGAGCTGCGTTTTGATGGTAGTTGAATCGAGTTTGTTGTGGTGAAAAAGAAGAAAAACAAGAGGGAGAAAGAAGAAAAAGAAGGAAAAACAAGAGTGTATGACAGATTTAGTTTGGACTTTATTGTGTTGGAGGAATCGATGGGATTATGGACTTGTGATTCGGAGTCAGGGGAGATGGGGCAAATATGGTTGATTTCTTAGATTTCTTCTGTTTCTTCATTCAAGCACTTCATTTGTTTGTTCATTGGTTTTTGTTTTTTGTGTTTCACTATCTCTATCTTCGTGATCTTCCTTAGGATTCAATTTCGATTATTTTTTTACAAATGCAGCAAAATCACCAGAAGAAGGTGATAATTCATTTATTTGTTCACCTTTTTTTGTGTTGGGAGTTTATTTGTCTTGTTATTAAAAAAATTGTGATTATTGACAAATTGTTGTGCACAATTTGAGTTGTTATGTTGGGTAGTTATGTGAGATATGAAAATATGGGGTTGCTGTGCTTTGGAGTGTTTTGTGCTATGTTGGATGTGGGAGATATTCTTTTCACCGAAAGCAATGCTTTTATCTTGAGATATTATCCTCTTTCGTTGAATAAAGTTAGTGAAATGAGTTTCGAATACAATGAGGGAGAGATAAAACAGTATGAATTTAATGCATATTTTGATCTGGAATAAGTGAGTTTCATTCATTTTATGTAATGCTATATATTGAAATAATGGCTTTATACTCCTCTTTGATCCAATTTAAGTCCATTTTTCTTTAGTTTTATAAAATATATTATATATTTTTAGTTTCCCTGCATCTTTCTTATTCTACCAGGCTTTGATTAACTGGATGCTGCCGCTATATATGTAGAAAGTAGAGAATTGGATTCCATTATTGTTAATTTAGTATAATAAGATTGTCTTCTTTTGCAACCTTTTGCTATACTGCTAGTCTAAAACTTGATTATATACATAAAGAATTGTGTTTAAAATTTTAATTTGTCTTTTCTTTCTTTCTTTAATATTGGTTTCCTCTGTTAAAAGCAATTGTTTAATGCGTAGGTGATGAGTTTAATGTGTGTATGACTATATTGTGATTGAAAAGAAGGAAATTGTAGGTTACATAGTATTTCATTTTATTTCAGGTAGATATAATCACATACTAATGAATTAAAGGTAGATTACTTACTAATGACATTGTTGTATTATTTACTTTTCTTGTTTTTGTTCTTTCTATCCAATATTTGTATGTTGATCTTTGTTTTCAGTTATTGATCTTTGTTTTCTTTTATGGTAGGGATTACAACGGTTTTGTACTAAGCATAAAATTAAGTTATTGAAGGTACATGTCCGCTCTTTGTGAGTACTAAATATGGGTGCGGATATGTGTGCAAGTATACACAATCGAACAAGTAATAAAGTGATAGGTAGAGTATCGTCTCCACAGGGAATTGGGGAAATCAAATAGGTTTGTCAAGGCACTTTACTTTGTCACCTAAGTAAAGTTAGTGATGGTATACACAAATAATAATGATGTGGCAAAATGGAATGACTGGTGTGAAAATGGAATGATGGTAATGTGGTAGCAAATGGATATGTCGTGGTAAATTAAAATGTAATACATGCAAACGAATTTAAATGCCAAGGCAAAATAAAATGAAAATACTAGATTTAATATATAGGACTTTAGCTTTCTCACACGACAAGCAGCTGTGGGAATGAGTGATGGGAGTCACTAGAAAACCTAAGTCTATTTATCTAAATGGTATTTCCTCTATACTTACCCTGCCCGACAGAGTCTACTAAAGTGCCCTATGCTATCTCTAGTAAGGGACTCAACAGATTAAAGATGCTCTGGCAAGTCCGATTGGCATAAACCCCTGCAGTGATCCTATTCGTTCAAATAACAGGATATGTCTCGGCAATACCTTTTTACGGCAGCATTAAAATTTAACCTATCGATTATGCTCTACTCCTTTTAGTCGAATGAAATCCTATCCTTATCTCTAAGGTGGATTAGGCCTAGTTACTACCTAGAACCCAATGTTTAAGTAGTTCCTCCCTAGCTTCTCTCGAAGACTAAAGATATTTTTCCAAGGTATTCTCTCGAACCCAATAAACCTCCTAAGGAAAGGCTACTCTCGTAGCTCCTACAATCTTAAGGCTTTACGCCTCATAAACAAAACAGAATAACGCATAGCAAAGCAATCATTCAATAAAATAAAAACTTAAACATTCAAATGAACTCCCACCAAATAGGATTAGTTCATGGTAGGGTTCGAAATAAACAAGTTCAAGACAAGTTCCATTCGTTCCTTACAACCCAATAACAAAATATGAAAGCAAATAACTAAGGATAAGAGAGAAAGCCTTCGACGTGCACTACCCAATGCTCCTCTCGGCCACCAAGAACTGCTCCCAGCGGACTGGCTCCTCTCGGACGCTCAGAACGCCACTCTCTTCTACTAGTCAATGAGAAATACCACGGCAAGATGGATTGACTGAAAGAGTTGAGACCTTCTCACTCTAACTTTTTAAGCTCAAATCAGTGTGAAACTAAAGTCCTCTTCATTTTGGCTTCATCCTCTATATATAAGGAGAGAAAAACCCTAGGAATTGGTGTTGAAATTCCTAGGATACCCCAACTTTGCTTGATTCTCGGGAGGATTGGGCAGTGGTCCAGCATGGGCATCTAAAAATGGCCCATACTGGGTGGTTGGCTGAGCACCTGACATCTGCAGCAGGGCAGCATGATCCAGCATAGGCGGCATGGTGCAGCATGGTATTTGCAGTACTAATCCAGGTGGATTTCTCGCTCTTGGTGCAAATAGGAGACAGTTGGCTTCAAAAATATATTCTCGTACTTTGCTCGCTTTCGAAATGTCAATCCAACTCGGCATTTTCATTCTGCTCAGCGGTCTTCTAATGTCATGACATTTCCTTTTCTCTTTTCCTTGCTCACAATTTCTGCACATCATTAGACAAATACCTTCCCCATAAAGCAGCACTGATGACAAAATGAAATACCGCGGTAAAACAAATTCCACCAAATGCAACTAAATGCTTCTAAATGCATCTACATAGTCCTAAATGAGCTCTTAGGCATTCAATAACTTAAGTGAAAAGGTCCCAAACTACGACCTTTTTATGGAGTTATCACACCCTCAAACTTAAGCTATTGCTTGTCCTCAAGCAATGGATAGTATTAAGCAAAATAAAAATACCATGGCAAGTTCAGAAGCATAATAGTTATATAGGATAAAAGTTCAGCCCTCAGCGCAATTGGCTTCAACATGCTAGACTAGTTCGAGAAATCAAGCACTGTCCCCTAGGGTAAGATTCTTTGTGTGGGTGTGTGCGTGTTTGTATCCAGTCCATGCTTAACAAACTTAAAAATTTTCTAAGCAAACTTTCTTAATTTGCCATGACATTTAGAAATTTTTAATCCCACTTTGTTTTCTTTTCTTTCATTAATTATGCTACGAGGGGAGTCAGCCTATCACACCTACCACCCCACACTCTAGGTGAAAGGGAGCATACCTTCCACCCCCAAGCTAGTCAGGTAGAGTCATCCCGTGACTACTTTCATTCACTCATATGCCATAGCTGCTATATATTTATATGCAGTTTCCAGGCAATGCCATGGCATAGCGGAGTGTCCCTCTACAGATATGTCGAACCATTTATTCACAACTTCATTCATTTTATTTATTTATTTATTTACTTTTTTGGTTTTCATCATTCAAAGTTTTATGCCACGACATTTAAGAATTCTCTTATAAAAAATTTCTAAGTTTCTCAAGCATGGAAAGCATATAATTGTGTATTTGAAGGTTTCAAATAAGCAAGTCCTAGAGTTGGTTCTATCATCCTCAACCAGTCATGTACAATCTATCCTAACCATCAAGAATTCTTCATCATTGAGTATCCTTAACTAATTCCAGCAAACTATTTAGACACTTACTAATGTCATGGAAAATTTATTTTACTAACACTATCATGCAATGATTGGAGATCCCTACTTCCCCAAACATGAGAGAAACATTATCCTCAATGCTTGCTAAAAACTAAGGTAAAACTAGACTACATGCTATGAAATACAATGCAATGCAAGGTACCTTGACTTCATGCTTGTGGTGGCGCGACGATTGTACGACGGGTGTGCTTCCAAAATTATGTGGGGCTGGAGTGTTTAGAATCTGATGCTGGTACGGTTGAAGGTTGTATGGACCCTAAATTTACAAAGAAAAACAAAATAGTCAATTAAAAAGAAGCGAAATAAACATTTATTTATGCACAGGAGTAATTTTAAAATGTCAAGGCATCCTTAAGATGTTGGGCCAGTATCAACTTTATGCAAGAGAAGTGCAGTCTTGTCATGCAATGGTGGGACTCCTTGGTATGCCTTCAGGCGCTGGCCATTGACTTTAAAGACGGACCCATCGTCCATGTTCTTGATATCCACAGCGCCATACGGGTAAACATATGGACTTCGAATAGTCCTCACCATCGTAATGTGGGTACTAAATATGGGTGCGGATATGTGTGCAAGTATACATAATCGAACAAGTAATAAAGTGATAAGTAGAGTATCGTCTCCACAGGGAATTGGGGAAATCAAATAGGTTTGTCAAGGCACTTTACTTTGTCACCTAAGTAAAGTTAGTGATGGTATACACAAACGATAATGCTGTGGTAAAATGGAATGACTGGTATGAAAATGGAATGATGGTAATATGGTAGCAAATGGATATGTCGTGGTAAATTAAAATGTAATGCATGCAAACAAATGTAAATGCCAAGGCAAAATAAAATTGCAAATACTAGATTTAATATATAGGACTTTAGCTTTCTCACACGAAAATCAGCTATGGGAATGAGCGATGGGAGTCACTAGAAAACCTAAGTATATTTCTCTTAATGGTATTTCCTCTATGCTTACCCTGCTTGACAGAGTCTAGTGAAGTTCCCTATGCTATCTCTAGTAAGGGACTCAACAGATTAAAGATGCCCTGACAAGTCCGATTGGCGTAAAGCCCTGCAGTGATCCTATTGGTTCAGATAATAGGATATGTCTCGACAATACCTTTTTGCGGCAGCATTAACATCTAACCTATCAGTTATGCTCTACTCCTTTTAGTCGAATGAAATCCTATCCTTATCTCTAAGGTGGATTAGGCCTAGTTACTACCTAGAACCCGTTGTATATGTAGTTCCTCCCTGCTTCTCTCGAAGACTAAAGATATTTTTCCAAGGTATTCTCTCGAACCCAATAAACCTCCTAAAGAAAGGCTACTCTCGTAGCTCCTACAACCTAAGGCTTTACGTCTCATAAATAAAATAGAATAACGCATAGTAAAGCAACCATTCATTAAAATAAAAACTTAAACATTCAAATGAACTCCCACCAAATAGGATTAGTTCATGGTGGGGTTCGAAATAAACAAGTTCAAGACAAGTTACATTCGTTCCTTACAACCCAATAACAAAATATGAAAGCAAATAACTAAGGAGAAGAGAGAAAGCCTTTAACGTGCACTGTCCAATGCTCCTCTCGACCACCAAGAACTGTTCCTAGCAAACTGGCTCCTCTCGGACGCTCAGAATGCCACTCCCTTATGCTAGTCAAGGAGAAATGCCACGGCAAGACGGAATGACTAAGAGAGTTGAAACCTTCTCACTCTAACTTTTAAAGCTCAAATCAGTGTGGAACTAAAGTCCTCTTCATTTTGGCTTCATCCTCTATATATAAGGAGAGAAAAACCCTAGGAATTGGTGTTGAAATTCCTAGGATACCCCAACTTTGCTTGATTCTCGTGAGGATTAGGTTGTGGTACAACATGGGCATCTGAAAATGGCCCATACTGGGTGGTTGACTGAGCACCTGAAATCTGCAGCAGGGCAGCATGATCCAGCATGGGCGGCATGGTGCAGCATGGCATTTGCAGTGCTAATCCAGGTGGATTTCTCGCTCTTGGTGCAAATGGGAGACAGTTGGCTTCAAAAATATCTTCTCGTACTTTGCTCACTTTCGAAATGCCAGTCCAACTCGATATTTTCATTCTGCTCAGCGGTCTTCTAATGTCATGGCATTTCCTTTTCTCTTTTCCTTACTCACAATTTCTACACATCATTAGACAAACATCTTCCCCATAAAGCAGCACTGATGACAAAATAAAATACCGTGGCAAAACGAATTCCACCAAATGCAACTAAATGCTTCTAAATGCATCTACATGGTCCTAAATGAGCTCTTAGACATTCAATAACTTAAGTGAAAATGTCCCAAAATATGACCTTTTTACAGAGTTATCACACCCCCAAACTTAAGCTATTACTTGTCCTCAAGCAATGGATAGTATTAAGTAAAATAAAAATACCATGGCAAGTTCAGAAGCAGAATAGTTATATGGGATAAAATTTCAGCCCTCGGCACAATTGGCTTTAACATGCTAGACTAGTTCGAGAAATCAAGCACTGTCCCCTAGGGTAAGATTCTTTGTGTGGGTGTATGCGTGTTTGTATCCACTCCATGCTTAACAAACTTAAAAATTTTCTAAGAAAGCTTTCTTAATTTTCCATGACATTTACAAATTTTTACTCCCACTTTGTTTTCTTTTCTTTCATTAATTCTGCTACGAGGGGAGTCAGCCTATCACACCTACCATCCCACACTCTAGGTGAAAGGGAGCATACCTTCCACCCCCAAGATAGTCAGGTAGAGTCATCCCGTGACTATTTTCATCCATTCATATGCCATAGATTCTATATATTTATATGCAATTTCCAGGCAATGCCATGGCATAGCGGAGTGTCCCTCTACAGATATGCCGAACCATTTATTCACAACTTCATTCATTTTTTTTGGGTTTTCATCATTCAAAGTTTTATGCCACGACATTTAAGAATTCTCTTATAAAAAATTGCTAAGTTTCTCAAGCATGGAAAGCATACAATTGTGTATTTGAAGGTTTCAAAGAAGCAAGTCTTAGAGTTGGTTCTATCATCCTCAACTAGTCATGTACAATCTATCCTAGCCATCAAGAATTCTTCATCATCGAGCATCCTTAACTAATTCCAGCAAACTATTCAGACACTTATTAATGTCATGGCAAATTTATTTTACTAACACTATCATGCAATGATTGGAGAACCCTACTTCCCCCAAACTTGAGAGAAGCATTATCCTCAGCGCTTACTAAAAACTAAGGTAAAACTAGACTACATGCTATGAAATGCAATGCAATGCAATGCAAGGTACCTTGACTTCATGCTTGTGGTGGCGCAACGATTGTGCGACGGGAGCACTTCCAAAATTATGTGGGGCTAGAGTGTTCAAAATCTTATGTTGGTACGGTTGAAGGTTATATGGACCCTAAATTTTCAAAGAAAAAAATAGTCAATTAAAAGAAGTGAGATAAACATTTATTTATGCACATGAGTAATTTTAAAATATCAAGGCATCCTTAATATGTTAGGCCAGTATCAACTTCATGCAAGACAAGTGCAGTCTTGTCACGCAATGGTGGGACTCCTTGGTATGCCTTCAGGCGTTGGCCATTGAATTTAAAGACGGACCCATGTCCATGTTCTTGATATCCACAGCACCATACGGGTAAATATGGTGGATTTCAAATGGTCCTGACAATCGTAATGTGGGTATTAAATATGGGTGCGGATATGTGTGCAAGTATACACAATCAAAAGTAATAAAGTGATAAGTAGAGTATCGTCTCCACAGGGAATTAGGGAAATCAAATAGGTTTGTCAAGGCACTTTACTTTGTCACCTAAGTAAAGTTAGTGATGGTATACACAAATGATAATGATGTGGCAAAATGGAATGACTGGTGTGAAAATGGAATGATGGTAATGTGGTAGCAAATGGATATGTCGTGGTAAATCAAAATGTAATGCATGCAAACAAATGTAAATGCCAAGGCAAAATAAAAATGCAAATACTAGATTTAATATATAATACTTTAGCTTTCTCACACGAAAAGTAGCTATGGGAATGAGCGATGGGAGTCACTATAAAACCTAAGTTTATTTCTCTTAATGGTATTTCCTCTATGCTTACCCTGCCCGACAGAGTCTACTGAAGTGCCCTATGTTATCTCTAGTAAGGGACTCAACAGATTAAAGATGCCCTGGCAAGTCCAATTGGTGTAAACCCCTGCAGTGATCCTATTGGTTCAGATAACAGGATATGTCTCGACAATACCTTTTTGCGGCAACATTAACATCTAACCTATCGGTTTTGCTCTACTCCTTTTAGTCGAATGAAATCCTATCCTTATCTCTAAGGTGGATTAGGCCTAGTTACTACCTAGAACTCGTTGTTTATGTAGTTCCTCCCTAGCTTCTCTCGAAGACTAAAGATATTTTTCCAAGGTATTCTCTCGAACCCAATAAACCTCCTAAGGAAAGGCTACTCTCGTAGCTCCTACAACTTTAAGGCTTTACGTCTCATAAACAAAATAGAATAACGCATAGAAAAACAACCATTCATTAAAATAAAAACTTAAACATTCAAATGAACTCCCACCAAATAGGATTAGTTCATGGTGGGGTTCGAAATAAACAAGTTCAAGACAAGTTCCATTCGTTCCTTACAACCCAATAACAAAATATGAAAGCAAATAACTAAGGATAAGAGAGAAAGCCTTCGACATGCACTGCCCAATGCTCCTCTCGGCCACCAAGAACTGCTCACAGCGGACTGGCTCCTCTCGGACGCTCAGAACGCCACTCTCTTCTGCTAGTCAAGGAGAAATGCCATGGCAAGACGGATTGACTGAGAGAGTTGAGACCTTCTCACTCTAACTTTTTAAGCTCAAATCAGTGTGGAACTAAAGTCCTCTTCATTTTGGCTTCATCCTCTATATAAGGAGAGAAAAACCCTAGGAATTGGTGTTGAAATTCCTAGGATACCCCAACTTTTCTTGATTCTCGGGAGGATTGGGCAGTGGTCCAGCATGGGCATCTGAAAATGGCCCATACTGGGTGGTTGGCTGAGCACCTAACATCTGCAGCAGGGCAGCATGATTTAGCATAGGCGGCATGGTGCAGCATGGCATTTGCAGTACTAATCTAGGTGGATTTCTCGCTCTTGGTGCAAATGAGAGACAGATGGCTTCAAAAATATCTTCTCGTACTTTGCTCGATTTCGAAATGCCAATCCAACTCGGCATTTTCATTCTGCTCAGCGGTCTTCTAATGTCATGGAATTTCCTTTTCTCTTTTCCTTGCTCACAATTTCTGCACATCATTAGACAAACACATTCCCCATAAAGCAGCACTGATGACAAAATAAAATGTCGCGGCAAAACGATTTCCACCAAATGCAACTAAATGCTTCTAAATGCATATACATGGTCCTAAATGAGCTTTTAGACATTCAATAACTTAAGTGAAAAGGTCCCAAAATACGACCTTTTTACGGAGTTATCAGTACAGCTCTATTTTTCTTTCATGAACATTTTTGTCAGTTTCTTCACTTTCAGTTTAGAAAGATAGTCTGATTTATCAGCTTTGAATAAAACTAATATTTATGTAGCTTTCAAGGTGCGCATCTTTATTTATCAGCTTGGAATTCCCCCTTTCAAGGTGCGCCTAAGTAAGGATGGCAAACGGGCGGGTCGGGTGCGGATACCCCCTCCCCCATCCCCATACCCACCTAATATTTTTCAATCCACCACCCGCCCACCACCCATGATGGTTACAAATTTTCAAATCCACACCCGCCCACGCGGGTACATTTTCAAATCCATCCCCACACCCACTACCCACTAGCGACATACCCATCTAGACCCACCTGACAGCAAACTAATGGGATGTTAGAGCTAGTTCCCAGACAGTTCGTGATGGGGTAGCAGCGCATGCTTCAATTTGTCAGAGGAGTGGCTCTACGAATGTTATGGAGACAGATTGTAGGGAGCATGTAGTCGCAGAGCTGGATTGTTGTGTTGCTTTCGATGTTAATGCTCATAGTGCGCATAATATGCGTTTTGAGGGGCTAAAGAACATGGAAACTGCTGCTTTTGATGTTAATGCTTATAGTACGGCTAATTTGTGTTTTGATGGGCAGCATGGGCTAAAGAACATGGAAAGTGACGTGGTTAGTGGAATTATGGGTTTAATCAAAGAGCCGAATATTTCCCTAATTAAAGACTAGATTAAAGACTAAATATCCTTAATATTTGGTTAAATTATATGTTATTTATTTATAAAATATTAAAATTTATAAATTAGTCTCTAAAATTACACCTAAATTTATAATGGTTCAAAATTTAATAGATATTTAGCTGGGCGGGCGAATGCGGGGCAAGTAATGTCTCAAACCCATTACCCGCCCACCACCCACGACGGGTACTACTTTATAAATCCACACCCGCCTACTACCGCTAAAATTATACCCATCCCCGCTCCAATTGGAGCGGATGCGGTGCGGAATCCACGAAACTGTACCCGTTTGCCATCCCTACGCCTAAGTTTGGTTGATGAACATAATCGTTAACATTTATGTTTCTGAATTTGTAATGTATAATGTGTCATCTCTTAGAGTTTTACATTCAGTGATCTTGTCCTTGTTGAGAAAGGATTAAGTTGTTTAGCTATGTATCATTTAAAACCATATTGGTTAAATTTATAGCAAACTTTTTATTCATTACTGATATTCTTGTGCAGCTGTTATACAGTGCCTGAAGAGGAAGATATTATATGAACAACAAATAGAGCAGCTTGGGAACTTCCAGCTTCGTATTCATGATCGAGTGGGCTTGATTGTTTTCTTCTTTTTCAATGTTTTAACTATTCCCTTGGAGGGCTTATTATTACTATAACTATAGCATTACTTAATTGTATATATTTTGCAAATTTTTTTATTTTGCACTAGATTATAATACTAGAAGCGGTTCATCAATTTCAATATCCAGGTAATTGATATATTTTTTTAATATTTTATTTTACTGTTAAAAATAATTGAATTTTTTTTGTATAGTTTAGATGGTTTCGTCATTTTTATTTTAATCTTTAGCATTTTTACATAGTTATATTTGCTATGGTTTTAATTTTAGGGTCTTTTTGTTCTTACCCAAAGTAGTTGCATTTTTACATAATTGAATATTTTTTATAGTTGAGAAGGTTTCGTCAAACTCAAATAGAGATTATGTGATCTGCTTTCTTAGTTGTCAGAATTCTTGTGACCTCACTTCAATTTTCAGGTAAACAATATTTTAAATAAATAAAATAATTATATAATTTTAATTATGACAATTAACGTGCTAATTATATTTGTAGATTCAAATGATACCACAAACTCATCATCAACAGACTCGCAGTCAACACAAGATTTGGATTGAGATTCTCTCAAAAAGTTATTACACAAGACATATTATGGTCATATTTTTTTATTTTCTTTGAACATTTAAGTCTTTTTATATTTATAAAAAGTACATTATTATGTTTTCTAGTGAAATATTCGAATAAATTTTATTATTTTACAATAAGTAAACTATGCTATTTTTTTCTTTAGATTAATATAAGTATTTTCATTTTAATATATATTGTCATATTATGGTGACAATCTTTATTTTATCACTATATTGGAGAAAATTGTATAAGGTGACATTATGCATAATCATCATTCAAAATAGTATTACATAACATTATATTATGTCACTAAAAATTTGACAATATGTCTTTCGTAACATATAGGTTGATTTTATTGTAGTTTTCGTGACGATATAAATTATTAATAAAAATATTATATAATTTAGTGATGTAACTAACTGTCATGCAATATAAGTTATAAAATGACGTTATGCATAAGTGTCATTCATAATGCTATTAGGTAACGTTATATTACGTCACTGAAAATGTGACAATATCTCTTGCGTCACATATAGATTAATTTTAATGTATTATTCGTGACGATGTGAATTATTAATAACAAAATTTTATATAATTTAATGACATAACTAGTTGTCATTGAGTATCAATTATAAAGTGATGTTATGTATAAATGTCATTTATACTGCTAATAGGTGACCATGTATTGCGTCACTAATATTGTGATAATTTTTTCTTTCATCACGTATACAAAGAAATTATTGAGTTATTAATGACGATATGGTTTATCAATGACGAAAATGTACATTATTTGGTGACATAATTAATTGTCATTGAATGCAAATTATAATGTGACATTATCCATTAACGTCAATACATGTTTAATAATACGTGACGAAATCTTATACATCATCACATTTGACATTTAGTGACACACATAGGGTGACGTTCGCCGTGACGTCAATTTTTATGTCACAAAATACAAATAGTCACATAAATATATGTTTCAGTGACAATATTTAAGATGCCACAAATAATCAAATTTATTGTAGTGTGACTGTGGAACGGTCGAGAAAGGTTGAAACGTATGAGCAAACGTCTGCCCTCCAGATTGTTGTTTGACCGAATTTGTTCGAGCAAATTGTTTTTGGACATCACCAGTTTGCTCCTCACCTCCAGCTATACCCGTAAAGTCTCGATCGAAGCGATGATAGCATTTTTGCACCACATGACCAAACTTGCCACACAACTGACATTGAGGTCTGTTTGAACTCCGTCCTCGGCCTCGACCACGATAACCACCACCTTGTTGATCCCGATTTTAGTATGAACACAGTTGTGATGTATTCTTCTCTTTAGCATCTACTTCAATGTTATTTACCTCCTTAGGTAAACAGGTCAAATTGGCCATAGCACCTTCATTCAGGAACACTTTCTGTCGAACCTCATAATCCATTAACATGTCAGTCAGAATGTCTAAAGAGAGACTCTCACGAGATGCAATAGCAATGATTGACTCAAATTCCATCGAAAGACCAGCAAGAACAACGCTTACATGCTCCTGTTCAGTAACAACACTAACAGATGCATTGAGTAAATCACAAATAGATTTAATCTTTGCAAGATACTCACTAACAGACAACCCAGACTTTCTTTGAGTATGTAGACTATGCCTAAGGGCTGAGATCTTGGCAGTAGACCGAGCACTGAACAACCGAGAAATGGTAGACCATATGGAGAAGGTTGTTGTGAGGTCAGTGAGATAAGGAAAAACCTCAGTCCCAATCGTGGTGAGCAACCAAGAGGCTAGAATTTATCTTGCTGCCTATGAATCAGGAAAGTCGGATTAACCTCAGACTGACCAGACACACTTGCAACGTTTTCATCTGGTAAAACTGCATCACTGGAAAGAAAATTTGTTAACCCATAGCCATCAACTATCAACGCAACTTGGTGTTTCCAAAGATGATAGGTGCTCTCGGTAAGCTTGACAGTGTTATGCTTAGGGATATGCTGAATCCCATTAATTCCTAACGGAACTGTCATGGAGCTCACGGGACAGGTATTTGGTGACACATTTTCAGAGCCTCAAACCGGATCTGCAGTTAGATCAACCATGATGAGCAAGATGAATCAAGAAACGGTTTAACAGCGGAAGAAACCACCAGGATTGGCGAATGATACCATGTCAAGAGTAAAGAAGCTACAGCCCAAGAGTAAAGAACAAGATAAGAGAGAATAGGCTCTCTAAACCTTTAACAAAAGAATCATACATCTGCTGTTACAACAGAGCTTATTTATAGCTCTATGAACATACTTAACCAACTATAACAGAAGCTTAACAGTTTCATAACTGAAGCTTAACAACCTAAACACTAACTAACTCATGCTAGCTAACTCAAAACCGAATGGGAATCGATTACAAACACAGTGTGTGCCATCACGTTTAACAAACAATGAAGCATCTGTTGTGTGACAACAAAACAAACATTAAGAATAAATGGACGAAGCTTAGCATACCAGTTACGAGGGGCTTGCTTCAACTCATAGAGCGCTTTTTCCAATTTACACACTAAAGGTGAACCATCATCCAATTGTTTCTCAAAACCAAGTGGTTAAATCATAAACACCTCCTCCGCCAATTCATCATTTAGAAAGGAATTATTGACATCCACCTGTCTAAGCATCCAATTATTCTGCACTGCCATCGACAAAACAACATTGACAGTGGAAAATTTCACTATGGGGCTAAACGTGTTACGAAAATCATGACCAGGAACTTGAGAAAAACCTTTCGCTACAAGTCGAGCTTAATGATGAGCAACCAAGCCGTCACGATTACGTTTCACACGAAATAGTCATTTCCAACCAATGGTCGTTCGCTACAGGTGGCGTGCTGGTTTGATGATTTAG
This sequence comes from Hibiscus syriacus, assembly GCF_006381635.1. NCBI lineage: Eukaryota > Viridiplantae > Streptophyta > Magnoliopsida > Malvales > Malvaceae > Hibiscus > Hibiscus syriacus. The sequence continues at coordinate 2,315,405 of NW_024062745.1, read as the reverse complement.
TGTGGTGTCCTTATAAAAGTTGAGAGTAATCCGCTGGTTGGAGGCTATTTGCATCAAGTGTTTAGTGTATTAGGATCGAAAGTTTGGAAATTGTTTTCTGTTATGTGGTAAGTGGATTATGGTAGTGTGTTTTGTGATAGCCCTTGAGATGTATTTTGGTTCCCTGTGTAGAGTGTTCTTTTCGATTTATTTGGTCATTAAATAGATGCACTCTTTTTCTTTTATTTAGGATTAGGGAGATTTTTCAACAGACTCTATTCGATGTTTTTGTATGATGATCGTTTTAATCATACAAAACCCTTTTCAAAAAAAAAAAAGTTTCCACGTCCTATTCTTTAAAAGAGCATCATATTCATCAAACACAGCATGTTTCCATTGAGGTGAAGCAAGAGCCTGCTTAATATTTACTGGTTCAACTTCCGTAGAACATACCTCCATCGCATGAAACACTCAAGGTTTAAAAACACTAAGTTTGCTTCAGGTAACCATAGGATGATTGTTAATTGCCCCTGGAGCAGAAGCTAACACTTGCTCAACAGATTGAACACCAGAAGATCCCTCAACATGAACCTGTTTATTCAAACAAAGCAACATCACTACTTTGTTGTATAGAACCATGTGCAAGCGGTTGCATGGCTGACACACTTCCACCAACATTAACACGAGGACACGATTCCCTCATTCGAAACTGCCCAGATCACCCAAGAGCAACATCTTTAATCAAACTATCATCCTGTTGCTCGGGTGCAGAAATAACGTCCACAGGCACACCACCCAACGTATCATTTATGCATGGCTCATTAGAACGCAAAGTATCAAGCACTTCAATCGAATCATGTGAACCACACTGCTGTTCAGGAGCACTAACCACTGTCCCAGGCAAAGCATTTAATGCATTTGTGCATGGTTCTTGAGTACGTAATGTGCCATGCAATTTCCCTGGCACTTCCAAAACATTTCCACGATCCATGTCCTCCTCTGGAACATGAGTGGATTCAAGAATAGAGTTTGAATCATGCGAACCTCGACAATCACGTAACGAGCACATCAATGGAACAACACCTGGAACAACAAAAATTTCCTCACCAGGGCAAGCAACCTCCTTAGGAACAAAACTATCATCACAATCCAAAGCAAACGGGAACACCTATTCATCAAAGACCACTTGGCGAGACAAGTACACCTTCCCATCTTTTGCTAAGCAAAAGTACCCTTTGTGTTGAGAACTATAGCCAAGAAATGTGCAAGGGAGCGAACGAAACGAAAACTTATGTTGAAAGGTCGTAAACATGGAAAGCACCTACAACCAAACACCCGCAAATGATCATACTTGGGAGTTTCACCAAACAATTTCTCATAGGGAGACGCACCATGTAGCACCTTAGTAGGTAACCGATTAATGACATGAACCGCCGTCACAACAGCATAAGACCAAAACCTCAAAAGTTAACGAAACTTGAGCCAACAAAGTTAAAGCCATATCAATAACATGCTGATGTTTTCGTTCAACAACACTATTTTGTTGAGACGTATGAGGACAAGTGACACGATGAAGAACGTCACTATCTTGAAGTACTTTAGATAAAGACCTATACTCGCCACCCCATCACTTTGAACCGTTTTAATAGACACAATAAACTGAACATGAACCCTCCGTTGAAATTGAAGAAATGCTTGCAATGCCTGAGATTTCGCACGAAATAAATACACCCAGGTATGACGAGAGAAAGCATCCACAAACGACACATAATATTTGAACCCATTGGAGGAAACATGCGGAGGTACCCAAAGATCCGTAAAAACTAATTGAAACGGCATAGTATATTGAGTTTGTGAATCAACAAATGGTAAACGATGATTCTTCCCCATTTGACAAGCAACACACAAAATTTTATTTAATTCTTCTCGAAGAGAAACATTACACGCCTTGCTCACTTTCATCAACACATCATGAGAAGGGTGTCCTAAACGTCTATGCATTAAATCGTACTCCATACTCGAAGCACAAGCAAAACTAGATTGAAATTTACCACCATTGAAACAAGCCACACTCCCATCAAATTCATACAAGCCACCATCTTCACGACCTTCAAGCAATACTACACCAGAGACTTCATTAAGAACCACATACTTTCGAGCATGGAACTCCAAAAAATACATCATTGTCTCTAGTAAGTTTGGAAACCGAAAGGAGATTCTTAGTTATTGTGGGAACATGAAGTAACTAATTTAAGCAGTACGCGAGGAAGTAGCTAAAGAAGAACGACCAACATTATTAATGAGCAAATCTTTCCCATCATCCACAAGAAGCTTACCGGCCCCTTTAAACGTAGTACCATCTTCAAGAACTGTAGCATCGACTGTAATGTGATGTGTTGCACCGGAGTCGACACACCACGACATTGACGATTGTCCTCCACGATGCACCAGACCAGAACCCTTTTCACCAAGAAGAGCAGTAGCCGTAGGTTCATTTTTACCAGAGCATGAACACCCACTATCACGAACAGCAGAATTATAATTGCAAAGATTAACCGAAGGCTCCCTTACACCCGAAGCATCAGCATCAACCCCTGGAAACGATTGGTCAAACCGATACCAGCACCAATCAACAAGATGGCCCATCTTGCCACAGAGCTGGCATTGAAAGCGGGTGCGACCACGACCCCTTCCCCCCAGCCGAAACTGATGAAAAAGCACGACCCCGACCATACTGTTAGCCACAACCAGCCTGCTGCTGAACCCCATGAACCATCTGATCTGAAGCACCACGAGAAGAATCATTAGCCGAGTCCATTGTTGTCATCTTGGCCATATTAGCGCTGAGATGGAACCCATCAATTTGATCGAATGTTTGCTGCTGAATTTCAGTATCAATCAAACATAGCAGCAACATGGTCAAGAGAAAACGCCTCATTGCTGGTGGTAATAACCACCACAAACGGCTGATACTCCGGCAGTAACACATTGAGAATCGTTACAAATTGTTCATAGTCCGTCACTGGAGCTCCACACGCAGCAAGTGCATCGCAAACGTCCTTCACTTGCGTAAGATAAGAACGCATATTAAGATCGCCCTTCCTTAACATATGGGAGAAAGAAAAGCCGAACGGTCTTCAACTATTTCACGACGGAGCATCCTCTGACAAAATGGATCCCAGATCGGGGACGAGGAGGTCGGGAAGGGTCTCCATGTAAAATTTGATGGCAAACGGATCATGTACTTTTAGGCATATTTTACATTTTGGTCATATGTAGTAACCGTTTAATTTTTTTTAAATACTTAGAGACTGATTTAGTGATTTTCTATTTTTATTTCTAAGCACTAACTTTCTGGGTTTTTTCTAAAGATCCTTCTACTTTATGTATGTTTTTCCATTTCGGATACTAGTCCTCTGTTTATTTTATTTCTTTAATTTTGAGTTATAATTTGTGTTTATTTCAATTTAGTCATTTTTATTATTGTAGTTTATTCGAATTTAATCACTGATTTTTATTTTTATTCACTTTACCCACTATTTGGATTTTGTTTATTATTCTATCATAATTTGGATATGATATCTTCGATTTATGCATTATAATCACTAATTGATTATGATTTGGCTATTGTTTTCAGTCTTATTTCATTTTAGTCCTTTTCTGCTTAGTATTTTATCTTTATGATTATTTTAATTCGAATGCTTTATTTTAATGATTTCCATTTTAGTCCTGAATGATTGAAGATGGTTTATTTACGATTGTAGTGCTCATATTGTAAAATATTCACAATGGTTGTCGTTATTTATTGTTGAATGTGTAGTTTAATCCCTAAAGTCACCATCTTTATTATTTTGATCCATCATTTACACATTTGTTAATTTTTGCTAGTTGTAATATTTTCAAATATTATTTTACTCGAGAAATTTATAGAAACGGTCCTTAATTGACAAGGAGTGTGTTTCCAAGAATTGTTCGAACAAGATAATGCATTTTATACTCGAATGAATTTGTTTTTTAATGTAATTAATGTATGTATTTTATCTAAAAATTTGGACAATATTTTTTTGTATGATGAATCCATGGAAATGTCCCCTTAACTGAAAATGAATGTATTTTCGAGAATTGTTCGTGAAAAATAATACCCCTTATATTTTTCTAAAAATGATCATAATTTAAATCTTATTCGAATTTGCCAATTTCAATATTTAGATGATGTATAATCTTTTAGGTACTGATTTCGGGCGTTGTGAGGGTGCTAATCCTTCCCTACGCGTAATCGACTCTCGAATCCTTTTCCAAAATGATTTTTGGTTAAACGCATATCATTTTTTATCTTTTAAAATTATTTTTCTTAAAATTATTTTAAAAGGTGTTTTTAGGTATTCGACCTACCTAACCCAAAGGTCGATAGTGACTCCAAATCTATTTATTTTTTTTTATTTTAAAACCCAACCTTTTCCAAGATTAAGTTGGATCGATCCCCGCTCATAGCCCTAAAAAGCTTAAGGACTATTCCGACAATCCTATTCTTCCAATAGGCATAATTTGCAACATTGAAATAGGGTGGCTTGTTGACCGATTGAGAATCTTCAATATAGTAAGAGTCGTAGCTCGAAGCCATCTTGTAATACCCCAAATAGTAGGTCAGAGACTAATTTGAAAGGAATTAAAAATTTGGAGGACTAAATTGAATAAAAGGGTAAAGTATAAGAAATGACTTAAGTAAGACCAATGTGTAAGAGATAGAATAATGAAAGGGCATTTTGGTCCTTTTAAGTGAAATGAATTTTAAAACCCAATTAAATTCTAGGGATTTAAATAAAACGGGGAAAGTAAGCTAAAGAATCTATTTTCTTCTTCTTCTTTCTTCCCCGTGGGTTTGCTATCCTCCATAGCTCTAAAGGTAAAGTTTAATTATTTGATTTTTTCCTTTCGATTATGGGTAGTTCTTGTAACCTTAAGTGATATAGAAGCTTAAGGAAGGATTAAATGAGGTTAAAACTATGAAATGAAGGAAATATGGTAGATTTTAGAAAATGGGTTTGGAAATGATATGTTAGTATATTGGTTTTTATTGATGGTTATTGGTAGATTTGACTTGTTAAAGAGGTAAATGAGAGAATATAAGCATTAGATAGTATTAAGAACATATTAGAAAAAGTGGTTTGATTCTTAGAATTAAATGTTCTTAAAAGATTTTAGAGGTTTTAAGAGGCTAAATGAAATAAAGTTAGTAAGGATAAGTAGAGAAGAGTTAAATGGCATTGTTGGGTGTAAATATAAAGGAATTTGACCCCATTTGGCTAAAAATCGGGTTAAAACTGGAAAATCTAGGCAAGGGTATCGGTACTGATAGAACATTATCGATACTATAGGCTAAAATGAGATGAATTAACTGAGTAGTATCGGTACTGATTCAATCAGTATCGATACCATGATAAAGGTATCGATACCAAGCAACATCGAATCAAAAACTGGTATCGATACCGTAAGAGGGTATCGGTACCATAGTATGGTAGTATCGATACCATAGCAAGAGTATCGATACTAGGCAACATCGAACCTAAAATTAGTACCGATACCAGAAGGGGGTATCGATACCATAGTATAGAAGTATTGGTACTAAGGTAGTAGTATCGATACTATAAAGCCATAAATGTTAAAAATAGGCTGATATTGTTATAGAAAGTTAATGATATGTCCTTTTGAGTATTGTTTAATTTAATGGTTAGAGAAAAATACTAACTTGAGGTTTGGTGCCTGTTTTAATGGAAGCTTGATTAGATCGAAATGAAGCTCCCGAGACAAATAAAACTAAGGGCAAAGGCAAAGTACCAGAGTAATCAGCCTTACGTTTTGGATACATAGCAAGGAAAGTCAGGTGAGTACATTTAATTATGTACGTTTATGTTACGGTAAGCCTAGTTGTATGATTTATTAATGTAAGTATGGTGATTACCAAATGGCACTAGGTGTGCAAAAAATTAAGAAATTAATACTAAATGTATGAATTTCTATATGGGCACTTTGTGTGCAAAAATGAGAAATTCATACTAAGTGTAGGAATTTCAGTATGGGCACCATAGGTGCGAACTGAGAAATTCATACTGAGTGTATGAATTTTCGTATGAGAAATAGATGTGGAATGGTCAAAAGTTCCTAATAGAAAGGTAAATTGTTGTAGTTGTAGTGGATGAGTAATCCATGTAAATTATAGAAAAAATTGTGGTATTATTGCAACGGCATTATGGGTATAATTCATAGATTGTATAATAATGGAAAGGGTAAATTTGTATTAGGAATGATTATTATAGTAGAGTCTGCTCTAAAATAAATGATTATAGGCCTAACTGTGCAAATGACAGAAATGTGTCATTTATGCCAGTTAGATGAAAGGTTAAGTACCTTTGAGGCCTAACTGTACAAATGACAGAAAGGTGTCATTTATACCAGATAGATGAAAGGCTAAGTGTCTTTGAGGCCTAACTGTGCAATTGGCAGAAAGGTGTCAATTATGCCAGTTAGATGAACGGTTAAATACTGTTGAGTAAAAGAATAATGGCTTAACTGTGCAATTGGCAGAAATATGTCAATTATGCCAGTTAGATGAACGGTTAAATACCGTTGAGTAAAAGAATAATGACCTAATTATGCAATTGGCAGAAAGATGTCAATTATGCCAGTTAGATGAACAGTTAAATACCGTTGAGTAAAAGAATAATGGACTAATTGTGCAATTGGCAGAAGGGTGTCAATTATGCCAGTTAGATGAACGGTTAAATACCGTTGAGTAAAAGAATAATGGCCTAACTATGCAATTGGCAGAAATGTGTCAATTATGCCAGTTAGATGAACGGTTAAATACCGTTGAGTAAAAGAATAATGGTCTAACTGTGCAATTGGCAGAAAGGTGTCAATTTTGCCAATTAGATGAACGGTTAAATACCGTTGATGTAAAAGAATAATGGCCTAACTGTGCAATTGATAGAAAGGTGTCAATTATGTCAGTTAGATGTACGGTTAAACATTGTTGAGTAAAAGAATAATGGATTAGTTGTGCATTTGACAGGAAAGTGTCAAATATGCAAGTTAAGTAAAAAGCTAAATATCTTTGTGAAAAAGAATAAAGGAATTATAATGTAATGTGATAAGAATGATATATAAGTGATATGAAAGGATAATATATATATATAATGTTCAAAAAGACATAATTAGTATGAAGAGATGTTATAAAGGAAAAATGTAAATAAAATATAATGGGTATGAAATGATATCCAAATGAAAATACAAATTGGTGTATTAACAGCTTTTAAGGTGTCACCATAAGGATTATAAAAGATATATGATCAATGAGCACCTTGGTGAAATACATATATAGTACTTTCACATGTAATGTACACTGGGCAAATAAAGAATAAAGGGGGATAATATACAAAATGATAAGTATGATAGGTATAATATGAATATTTTTCATGATGGTATGAAAGAATTATGGTTGAACTGAGAATGGCTTAACTAATCCTTATAAATAACAAAATTAAATTCTTTATTCAGTATTTATAAAATACTGTTGTATAATTGTAATATCATTGCAGTATTATGGCTCATTAAGTAATTACTTAACGTGTGTTTATTTCACGCTTAGGTAAAGGAAATGATTAGTTGCGTAAGGAGTGTGGCTGTTACAGCAGCTTTCATCAATTAAAGGTTGACTCACCAGTAACATTATGACAATCTTATTCATTTTGAGAACTTAGTTGGCATGTAATTAAACTATAGTAAATATTTTGTAATGTACTAAACTGATAGTTTTATTATGTTGCCTTTATAAACATCATATTTTGTAGTTGATCAAATTGAAACAATTTTTACGGGTTTTCAAATGAAAAAAGTTTTATAACGTGATGTAACCTCTGTATCTTATGTACAGAAAGGTATACGGGATATGGTTGTTACACATCTTCTTGTCGGTTGTGTTGGAAATCGGTAGAATCTCTTCAGGGATCGTCTCAAGGCGGTTAAACCTTCTAATAAGTCAAGCTCTGATACCAATTGTTAGGTTTTATGAAGCTCGATTGACAACTGAAATATGTCAATAGGGGTGAATTGATAAATTGTGTTTAGGGAGTAAGGAGAAAGAAAGTATAGACAATTTGACACAATGATTTATAGTGGTTCAACTCTCTCAATGAAGTTTATATCCACTACATAAGCTCATCACTTAGAATTTTCCAACAAATCCACTCATTTGTTCTTTCTTTTTCAAGGATCAAGAGTAACTTTTACAACTCCCCATCTTTTCAATTGACTAAGATATAACTAATCCCCTTTAACAAAAGGTAAAAAGAAGTAAACAAGAAAACCTCTTAAAGGTAGGGTGTTTACAAATTAAAGCTCACTAAACACTAATATTTACAAGAGAAAGGAAAATAAGATTTAAAAACTCTTCTCTTGTTTGAATGCTTGGATAGGTGTTCTAGCCCTTCTTCAAGTGTCCTCAACTTGTATTTATATGTTGAAATGTGTTTGTAGTCATTTCTAGCTGTTGGGAGTGTTTTGGAGCCGTTAGGATATTTTTCTCAGTAAAATAAAACTCCCAAAATAGAGGGTATCGGTACTCCTACAGGAGTATTAGTACTACCTTTTTTATTTTAAATCAATTAGTTGTTACTAGCCGTTGGTGTAACATCCTCTATACCAGGTTAGTGACTAAATTGTAAAGTTACAAAATCTGGTGATTAAAGTAGAATAACTTATTAGTTCAATGACTTATATGAAAATGTTGTGTAGGATCAAATTTCAAAGAATGGAGAATGAAAGGACAATATGGTCCTTTTGTTAGTAAATAATTAAATTGATTAGATATATATGGAGGCCACGTGTATGAGAGGAAGCAAATATCCAAGCTTCCAGACAACTCTTCTCCTCCTTTCTTCTTTGTGCGTATGAGCCAAGGTAAAGGTAAGAATTCTTATTAGTTGTTTATTAGTTGAGATTTAAGTTTGGTTTTGATCATTAAATGCTAATTAAGCTTAAAGAAAGTTTAATTTGCTTTAAAACAACAAGATGAAAGGTGTAGGAAGAATTAAAGGTTATGAGTTATTGAATGAAATTTTGAAATAAAGTTCATAATGAGATTTGGAAGTTGAATTTGACCTGTCACCAACTTGATTAAGGGATATGAAGTGTTAGAATTAGATTTAGAACCTGTTGGAATTTGAGTGAGATTCTTGAATTTTATATGGAGGATTGGATTTTTAAGTTTTAGAGGTATTGAAAGGATAATAATTAGTTTAAGTAGGCGTATGCAAGTTAGAAACATAAAATGAGGTGAAATAGGAAGTGTTGAGAGGATTATGAAGGGATTTTCGTGCTCAAAATCACACTTCTAGGTTATGTGCATCGATGCATCTTCAATGTATATCGATGCACTCTCAAATAAATGAACATTGAATGTAATTAGTGCATCGATACATAAGGAGTGCATCGATGCACCCCCTTAAAATACAAACATCGAATGTGATTTGTGTACCGATGCACACGTTAAGGAATGCATCGATACACTATAAAGTGCATCGATGCAAATCTTTATTAAAAGATAAAAATAGCTTTCTTTTTATCCTAAAGAGTGATAGTTTAGAATATATCAATTAGTATAATGATATGTATCATTGTATTACTATGTAGATATAGAACATAATCTTGTTATTGAACAATCGAATGATTAGAATCAAGTCAAGCAATGCTAAGGTGAGTGCATATCTCATATGAAATTGTATTGAGATACGACTTGCGATGAGTCTATCTATTATAGTTAAACTTATGACTTCACATTCATGTACATGCATATTTATATATGTATCAATACTATAGTGCTTTTATGCATAATTCATTCATGCTTTAATATGAATCTATTTGAATGAATGTAATTATATGAGAATCCATTCAGGTATGGCAAACATGAAAATGATCAGGTGTACTCATATGAAGTGAATTATGTATTTATGTGAAAAGTGATAGAAGAGATGAAAATGAGAATTGTATTATAATTAAGCCCATGTTACTTAATGTGAGAGCTGTAGGTATAATTGGCATGCCAAGAGTCGAGGGATTATCAGTGGTCCTTCGGGAAAAATATTCAGTGCCCCTAGTGGGATTTTATTCGAGCTGTGGTGACAACATTGTGCACAACCTCAGTGTACTCGCGTACCTTCTGTTCTCGATAACGTATATGGGCGATGCAAAGATAAATTAAATTGAAACTAGCAAAAGAATACAAGTTTTACAGATGTGCGTATTATCATCATATATGTGATAGTGTAATAGATACATGCAAGTTGAAATGTCATGATCAATGATAAGAATGTATGTTCATGAATTCATTGTTATATATATGTATATATATATTTATGTTATGCCTCACTAAGTCTGTGACCTAGCGTGTAAGTGATTTACACGTAGGTACTAAGAATCGGGAAGAAAAAAAATAGGAGTGGCAAGAACAGCAACATTGCTAGAAGATCATATCAGAAGTAACTGATAAAGTATGTATTTTGTTGTGTATAGTATGTTGGCATGTAAGAAGAGTGTCAGTTGTGAATGCTCTGATCGATTTTGGTTATTTTGGTCAATTTATGTAAATAAATTACCTTTATTTTAATGAAAGATTTAAATTTTCCTTGAGTTTTATCAAGAGTCAAAGTTTAAAAAGTCAATGTGACACCTCAGACTCGTATTGGGTCAGGTACGGGTTGGGAGTGTTACAGTTGGGGCCTGCCAGTATCTATATTATGTTTATGGTATCGATACTACTATATAAGGTAGTATCGGTACCCCTTAGGGTATTGATACCTATTTTGCATTCTGAAATTTGAGCAAGCTAGTAGTATCGATAATACCTAGATAGTATCGATATTTCTCTTACGTTTGGTATCGGTACCACATGAACAATATCGGTACTACTAGTGCAGAAAAACGTTTTTGCTCAATTCCTTATTTAATAGACTTTGAATTATTTTTGAAAATATTAAATAAATTTAATTAAGTCCAAAAACATTTTTCCTTTAAATTGTTATATCAAAATCTTATGAAACATGATTCAACATAACTTTTAAAAGTTACTCGTTTAAGAAAAAACTTTTAATAGTTAGGGAACTCAATAAAATATCTCTCTATAATCAGGGATCATTTGTATACTTTACATTTAATAATTTGAATCGTTTTCTATTTTTTGTTTAGTCTTTAATTTTTTATTAAATATTTAGTGTTTAATTTTTATGTTGATCCAAATTATTCTTTGAATTCCAAATTATAATTTAGTCTCTTACTTTTTTTTCATTTTAGTTTGATGATACAACAGTCTAATATTGTGTTAAAAGTTGTTTTATCTATTCTTTTTATACATATTAGAAGAAAAAAATTGAATACTTAGATTCTTTAAAAATTTAAAATAAAAGATAATATATATTTAAGTATACATAAATTTATGTTTTTCCGATAATGGACAATCATATAAATTGAATTAAAATTTAGTCGACACAATATAGTATAGTTATAATTATTATATTAATTAATTACTAGTGTAGTATGTCCATTTAAAATTTTACATAAATTATTGTGTCAAAAATTTTTTACATAAATTATATTTTTTAATATTTTGAGATATATACAAAATAATATTTATTTATAATATTTTTTAATAATTGATAATATATTTATCTGATTGAAATCAAAACTTCTAAAAAAATAACAATTCATTTGATCATTAAAACTATTAAAATTAATTGATGAGTTAATATAAATTACATCACATTAATAATAATAATATACGTAAAGTATGTAACAATTACATTGTAACATCACATAAGTAAGATTTTATATTTGAATTTTTGTGTGTATAGGAAACTTTTGTTGAGAGATTCACGTATTAAAATTAGATATATGTCATAATTACATTGTAACATGACATAAACAATATCTTAGATTCAAGTTTTTGTGTATGTAATAAATTCTTATTAAGAGATTGACCTATTAAAATTAGATATGCGATCTGAATCGATCTAGAAGAGGAAACATTGTAGCCTCACAAAACAAAATTACAATTACATTGTAGTAAAAGCAAACCAATTACAATCTTGAGGTTTCTTATAAAATATTACATAAAAGGGGGGAAAACAGTTCAGGCAAAAGCAACTTACCTATCTTGGAAGCCACCGTCCACGGCGAGGTCATGGCCAGTAATCAACTCCGAGTCATCACTTGCGAGAAACAGCACCGCATCGGCCACATTTCCAGCTCTCAACACAGCTCCTTTTAGAATCCTTCCCGCCTCGTAGATTTCCTCAACCTCCTCCACACTTTTCTCATGCGCCTGGCACGTCATCGGCGTCGCCACCCCGTTTGGCGACACGCAGTTCACCCTTATACCATGAACCCCAAGCTGCTTACTCGTCGATCGAACTAATCCCAACACCGCGTGCTTCGACATCGCATAATCCGTCCGCCGCAAGGCTCCACGGCTGGCCGCCACACTCGCCGTGCACACTATGCTTCCTCTCACCCCGCTATCCACCATCGCACGCGCCGCGTGTTTTACACATGCAACCGTGCCGCGGAGGTTGATCGCCATCAGCCGATCAAACTGTTGGAAATCAAGGTCAAGAACGGTCTGATCTGATTTACTAAGAATCCCGGCATTGCTAAACATGATATCAAGCTGACCGTAATTTTCGACGGTAGATTGGACCAGTGCTTTCACCTGATCCTCGTCGGTAACGTCACAGCGCATGTAAGTACAGTTTTGAGAACCGATCGATGTGGCTACTTGTTGGCCTAGATGGTCTTGGATATCGGCGATGATGATCATACGGGCACCGTGAGCGACGAACAGGCGTGCCGTGGCTTCGCCGATGCCGCTTGCACCGCCGGTGACAATGGCTACTTTCCCAGCTAATTTCTTTTTGGTTAAGCTTGTCATCTTAGACACAAGGAAATTAATCGGCGGTAAGTTAACTATCCGAATAATTTATGGATAGGTCACCCTCACCTTTTTGAGACCCACTCTAAAGCTTCTTCTTTTCTGTTGATAGAGTCATAAAGGTCAAATGGAAAAGCTGGTGCATCGCAACTAATAGGTTATATTTAATTTATTTATTAATAATTAAAATATAAAAATAACATACCAACGAATCCATTGACTCAAATCGTACATAGCTTAATATCGCTTAAATTTATTTAGAGTTCAAGTATTTATATATGTAGAAAATTACTGTTAAGAGACTCACTACTAAAATCATGCATGTGATATGAGTCGGTTTATAAATCAAGATAAAACCTTACAAACCGAAATAACAATAAAAATATAAAAAAAATACTCTTTTAATAAATTTAAAACTTTGTTTTATTATTGATACGGAGTTATAGGGATATGTACGAGGGGCTACTTAATGTTTGGAATCGGGCGATGAGGGATATTATCGTAGAAACAGATAGTAAGAATATATTTTTTTACTCATTTAGGGTGAGCCTTTAGAAGGTATTTCTCCTATGGTTCTCCATAACATCATCTGAGATTAAACTTGACAATTATTTGATAAACTAACTAAATGATGAACCTATAGCTCGTTGAATAAACGCATAAATATCATGCATGCCCTTCAATTCTAGCCTTAGTCTCACCTCACAGTGGTCCCTTCGAGGGATGAATTATCAAGAGAAGGGCACCTACTAATGATCTTTTGTATATGTTATTGGGACAATGGAGAAACAGTTGCAGGTTTTTAGCAGATGATATTATTATATGCTTAGTTTAATAACCCACAATGGCCCCTTGGTTTACAATCGACTTCAGACAATGCCATTTTCATTATCAGATACACAAAGGACATGGCGACAGATAAGCTTGCAAACAAGTGCTAAACCTAACTTTGCCAAAAACTATATAGGACAATCTAGTGGGATTTTCACTATCTAATTTAGACAATATACCAGAACTGAAGTCGTATAACTTAAAGATTTCCCTTTAACAACAGGATTTCAATATGAAGAATTACCCAGATAAGCATTAAACACAAGTGATTCCCGGAAGCAAAACATCATTTCTCATATATTTAGGCTAAGGTCACACTAGCAATCAAATATGTGCAGGAGATGAATATTGAGCTTTTGTATCAGGTCAAGACTTCTCTGTTGGAGAAAAGTCAAAGAAAATGTCTAGCAGCCGACGGCACATTCAACATGGGGCGACTGAAAAAACAATAAATGGGCAGCTATTTTTGAAATGGAAATGAGAATATTGCAACTTTAATCACTGCATTTTTTAGGGTATTTACAAGATTAGTTCCTAAGCTTCAACTATAAATACCCTAGCTCATTTAACTTCAAAATTATCCCCAAATCATTCTAGCTCTCTCTCAAATATTTTTGTAAACACCTGTAAATTTTCTCCCTTTAGTAAAAGATCTGCAACAATCCGGAGACGTAGGCATAATTGGTTGAACTCCGTTATTAATTTCGGGTATTATTTGTTCGCTTTTATTTCACATTTTCACTAATCTGGTTATAGATAAATTACTCGTTACTTGGTTATTTAAATAACTGGTATCAGAGCATTTAGTTGTGACTTTTGTCAATTTTTCTACGAGGTTACTATTTACCTGAATAGTAAAATTTGGTCTGCGATACGAGTTTGTCGACGGAGGTGTTCTAATACACGGTGATTCGCAGAAATTGTCAAAACGATCCAAACGAAGCCAGATTCTAGTGGGAGCGATGGCTGCAGACGAAGGGAATGTGAAAATTGATAAGTTTGTTGGTGCGCTCAAGACCTTCTTGGAAGGACTTAGACCAAGGGCACTGCTCGGGAGAGAGGAAGGTGATGCCCAGAGACTTTCAGAAGCCATAACTGTAGCCGGAAAGCTGACTGAACTTGCAGGTGTCAAGCCAAGTAGCGATGTGTTGTCCAGACCCATGCCCAGAGATAGTGGCAATAGTGGTGGAGACCGAGAAAATGTGCAGCATGGAGATGGTAGAGAAAACTCTTCGAATGGCCAAGGTAAGCCATCGATTATTTGTAGCCAAGGAAAGCCATCGAGAAAGAATGGCAAGGCTAAGTCCGGTGTAAAGAAGAATGGGAGCAAGGAAAAATTGAAGTGCTACTTCTGTGATGGTCCTCATTTGATTAGAGGATGTCCCGAGAAGCGTCGCCTTACAACCATCATGAAGAGGATGGAAGAAGGAGAAGTAGCGGGAATTGGTGCGGTCGCAAGTATTAAAGCTACCAAGCCAGGGAAAAGACTTGGTCCGATTGAGGGGATCAATGCGGCCAAGCAATGATCAAGACGAGGCAAGGCTGTTGATGTTGAAGCAGCCGAACCCGGAATAAAATGTGACGAGACTGCGGGTGTCAAAGTAGTCGAGCACAAGAATGGACCCGGTGCGATAGTAAGAGATAAAACCATCAAGCTGAGGGTGCAAAGTGAACAGGTTCGTTCACAGTATGCCAGGATGAAGGCGTGGTCCAAGTTGAGGTGTCTCAGGCATAAAGGGACACTTAAGGAGTATGTGAGCCGATTTAGAAAACTCATGCTCAAAGTCCCAAGTTTGACTGAAGAATATGGGTTCTTCACCTTCATGTTCGGATTGAAGCCATGGGCGAAGAAAGTGTTGAAGCGAAGGAAAGTCAATGAGCTGTCTAAAGCCTTGACAACCGCTATTCCATCAAAGAATTTGGAGTCAAGAAGAACAAGACCTCCAAAGCAAAGCCGAAAGCCGAGGGTAGCGGCAAGAGATTCCGTAATGAAGGCAAGTCAGAGGATGAGGAATGTTATTCCTCGAGTGGCAGAGAAAATTCACTCAATGATGAACCAGATGGTGAGTCTGGGGAAAATGTGTGCAGTCTTGGCACAAGTTCGAGTGTTAAAGATGCTAAGCCGAGGGTAAGAGTCGAGCAAACGAGAGGGCGCAGACTTAAGATGCCAGAATTGTTGCAAGATTACCCGATGGGAGCCAAGTCATCCAAGGTGTTGGATGATCCCAAGATCGAGTTGTCCAGAGAAGATGACGAACCCAGGATCGAGGGGGCGTTCAGAGTTGGCTCAATACGGTTCATTTATGCCAAGGCGAGTAGAAGCCAAGTGCAAGAAGAGTTGTCTTTGTCCAAGGAGTTTGTTGAGCATGTTCGTGTAGAGAACATGGCTTTAGAGACCATCATAAGAGAAGGGTCGAAGCAAGGGCTTGCCAAGGATGTTCAAGTGAGGAACAATCCTTCAAAGACTAGTAGACAAGAGTCGAAGGCGGTCAAGACGTTGAGGGACAAGGCAACCACGAAGAAATTGCCCAATAACAAGTGGGTTTACAGGGCGGTGACTACAGACAAACTGAAGTTGTGTTCAGCTTCAGTTGGCATGATAGAGTAATAAGACCAGAAATACTGCTACATTGATCGAGGTGTGAAGACAGATTAAAATCAGTCTTCAAGTGAGAGATTATTAGAGAAAAGTCAAAGGAAATGTCTAGCAGCCGGTGGCTTAGACATTCAACATGGGGCGGCTGGAAAAACAATAAATGGGCAGCTATTTTTGAAATGGAAATGGGAATATTGCAACTTTAGTCATTGCATTTTTTAGGGTATTTACAAGATTAGTTCCTAAGCTTCAACTATAAATACCCTAGCTCATTTAGCTTCAAAATTATCCTCAAATCATTCTAGCTCTCTCTCAAGGGTTTTTGTAAACACCTGTAAATTTTCTCCCTTTAGTAAAAGATCTGCAGTAGTCCGGAGACGTAGGCATAATTGGCTGAACTTCGTTATCAATTTTGGGTATTATTTTTTCGTTTTTATTTCGCATTTTCACTAATTTGGTTATAGGGAAATTACTCGTTACTCGGTTATTTCCCAACATTCTCCATTATCGATTCTCCTTAATGGTAAAGTGATTTTTTCCACATTTTCGGTAAATGGATTCAAGTATCGTTGTGTACATGAAACTCGTGACTCGAGAGTCTTGACTCAGTCACTGGACTACCGATAATTAGAAATTAATCAAAACAAAAAATTCTCTACAATTGCATAAACTCCATAAAATCTTACGTATTCGTAACTCATTTT
Source organism: Hibiscus syriacus (assembly GCF_006381635.1). Classification (NCBI taxonomy): domain Eukaryota; kingdom Viridiplantae; phylum Streptophyta; class Magnoliopsida; order Malvales; family Malvaceae; genus Hibiscus; species Hibiscus syriacus. The sequence goes on along the minus strand of NW_024062745.1, from coordinate 2,298,319 downwards.
TGGTCCAAACAATGTTCTTGTTTCCCCACTCAATTAAAGTTCCAACCATATTGAAAAATAAAAACACAAACAAAGTTAGTATTAGTATGATTTCAAAGTATAACATTAACATATCTGAGAAAGAAAAAGAGAAACGTAGAAATTGAGGGCCTTAATAGGGGTACAAAGGAGGTGAGACAGAGAATCATGATCGGAGTTTTATCTTTGTTGGGGAAGGCGGAACTGGTCGAGGTTGAGACGCCAAGACGACGACTTTCCCTCTTGGTGAGGAAGAAGCTCAGTGTTATATTCGTCGACGTTAATGCCACCCTCGTTGTACTCCATTGTTGCCTTGCTTGTATTACTACCCTCTCCATTCCCAGGTGGTCTATTCTTCCTTGGTGCACATATCCGAGAGCATTCCTCTCTGATTAGAGCTTGCATTACGGGGCAAGGAATTAGGAAATTTCCTTGCAACTCCTTTGATCCCATATTTTTTTCTTCTTTTCGTCTTTATATAATTAGACAGATATTCCTTATTACCATAAATATAATTAGATTATAAAGTATAGATAAACACATGGTTTATATAAGATGCATATACAATTTTTATCAAGTTATATTAAAAATTTATAGATGTAGAACCTAGTTTTCTTTCAATATTTTGGTTGTTGTCTTCTTTTTCTTTGATCTTTATTTAACCGGCGGTGGCACCAATCTTAATGTTAGTTGCCGATTTTCAGGAATATTAGTTCTCTTATTTTTTTTTATATTATGTTGTTTGCCTTAATACTAGGGTAGATTGGGCTCAACTCAGTAAAGGCCCACGTTTAGACTTGTCGCAAGGGGCGGGTCGGTCGACTGATTACTCTGGTACATATACACATCACTACCAAGCAATTTCAACACTCAAAAATAGGTTATATTCATCGGAATTTAAAACAAAGGGTCGGAATGCTTACCCCGACAGTGGATGACAGCTTGGGTCGGGTTTTGGTCGGAATTGCCTAAGGAACACAGTGCTGGAGGCAGTGAGGTAACCCGACATCGGAATCGGCAGGAATCGACGGAAAACCAGCAATGGCCGGTTGGTTTTCGCGACGAGACTTCGCGATGAAATTAACGACGAACGACGTCGTCCCACGGCGGAATGGTGGTCGAGCTTTGGTCGTCGATCGACGGCGAGCACGAGGATGCAGTGGCGGGCTAACCGGCGGGGAAGAATTAGGGATTAGGTTTTCCAATTTGGGGATTTTGGGGTAATAGAGTTTTAACTAACCATGAAAATTGAGAAAAATCAGAGTTAAGTCCCTAAACTTCCTACAAGCTCCAAAACCAAGCAGTAAACTTTTAAAAATTTGCAATTTGATCCTCAACTTTCTTTTAATTAAATTTTTGGATGTTACAGCCACAAATATTGTTCATTTGAAATACTGATAAACGGGGTTGATATCATCATATGGGACAATGGTTTTTGAAGTGTTCTCTTTCTAATTGGCAAGAATGCTTTTTTATTCTGTTTTATCTTGGTGGGCTGTAATAGAATCAATCATTTGATGCTCCCACGCACTCTTTTTCTTTTTTGAAGACATTGGTAGCGGTTGCTTCCCCATTGAACTAAAAATACCAACTTTCTTAACGAATTTTAAATAACTTTCTCATTTGTCTATCATTATGTTCCTATGCTAATTCCATCTGATTTTGGTCATTAAGAAAGTTAACTTTCCTAATTTTTATGTCGCCTTAATGTACCCATTGGTTCTCTTGAAATTTTAACTACCTTTTACCCCTTCAATGATTCTTATGTTTACTTACATATAAACTTGTGTGCTTTCAAACATGATAAATTTTGTTTCTAGCTGTATAACAATCAATTTTATATAGTTCTTTTTTTATAAATTGCATCCAACTCCTTGTGGCATTCTTCTACAAACGCCTCACCTTCACAAACATATTAACTCTATGCTTGTTCGCTCTAGCCACCTTGTAATATAAATATTTTCTGTACTTTCTTTTCTAAAACTTGAACTTCTTTAGATTGATTAGGAATCCTACTTATAATCTAGTATTATACATCCCTTTTTCAATTTAAACTATTTTCCGTGCCTATTGTAAGTACCCTGGGTGTGGTATATCCGTTTATTTTTGTTCATTTTTTGTTGGAAAAACTAGATTAAATATATTCTATTGTTATGAAGACCTCACTATGTATGCTTCTTAAAAACAAAGCTTTGCAACATCTTATAAAAGCCCATATGATCCTAAAGTTTTCAAGATACCCTTTACTCCTCATTACAATTTTTAAGATCTATATGGATCATTTCCCTATTGTTATTGTAATGTATATTTTCTGTTATGTTCCTTTCTAAAACTTGAACTTTTCATATTATCTGTTTCCATAAATTCCTTCTCAATTTAATGTACTTTTTGTAGCTATTGTGAATACCATGGCTGTGGTATTTTCCCTTATCTTGTTTATTAGTTGAAAAACTAGATTAAACATATTCTGTAGTTTGAAATAATGCATTGGTGATGCTCTCACTTTCAGTTCTATTATTCATGAATTTTACTCATTCTTTATTTAATTGCAGTGAAAAAGCTGCTCTTCAATCTTTGAAGGCCAGTGATTGGCATCTTGAAGGAGCTTTTGATTTTTTTCTACAGCCAGCCACAAAGTAAAAGTTATCGTGATACTAGACATATGGAAGAGCTTTATAACAGATATAAAGGCAAGTGTTGTTTCTTTAATCTTTTTTTCTCTCTCTTCCCAATTTGCACTTTGTACACTCTATATGCCTTTCTTTAGTGCCATTAAAAAATATATAATACTATAAATGAGCGGTTAGAGGTTTGCCATGTTTTTGGTTATGTTTTAGTCCTGTCGATACAAGATTAACTGAGAATACTCTTGTTTATTGGAGAGATTGATATATTATTATTTCGGTTTTGTGAAATCCATGAAGTCACTATCCGCTACTTTTCATTTATTAATACCTTGGATGTATTTATTACCCTGCATGATTCCTTTCATAAGAACACTTAAATGTTTTATTCAGATCCCTACACAGATATGATACTGGCTGATGGTATTACTTTTCTATGCAATGACATTCAGGTAGCCTTTTTTTATCAATTAAGCTTACCCATTTGCTTTGCTTTTTCTATTATTTCGTATATAGATAAAATTATGTTTATTTCAAAATTTTGATGATGTGGGAACCTTTTCCCCGACAGGTGGATCCTCAAGATATTGTTATGGTATGTCTGCATCCCAAAGCACAATCATTTGCGATAAAATGCATTCGTATGAAGGAAAACAATATTATGTTTCTGCATGTATATTATCTGCTTTAGCTTACTTTTTGTCAAGGTTCCAAAGTGTTAACAAAAGGTCTTGGAATTTGGCAGAGGTTTTTGGCTACTTCTATCTCTTTGCCACTTATCTTTTACACTGCGTGTGTGTGTTGACCGCATCAAAATTTACATATATAGTTGTAGTAGTTTTAACAGATTGTGATTAAATTATTTATAAATTATCTTTTCAAGTACTGGGTTTAACTTAAATGGATTGCTGTTTAGAGTTTGTGAGAGCAATGTCCTAGCTTTAACGAAAGCTAATGAGGTAGAAGAGTTGTAGGGTTCTGAACTTTCACTCAGCACTTCTGGCTAGCTCAGATTTTCAATCTCTTATGGTAATGACTGATGAAAATGACTATAGGTTTTGAGCACTTGAGAATATATGTTGTACTAAAACTAGAAAGATATCATCAAAATAGTACACCTTGTAGGAGGTTTGACAAGATGCCAATTTATATTTACAAATTGTTCCTATCTGATTCCAATATTTTGTAAATAGTTACAACCTTGTAGGAGGTTTGACAAGATGCCAATTTATATTTACAAATTGTTCCTATCTGATTCCAATATTTTGTGGACAGCTGTGCTAATAATGCAGTAAATTGCAGTTAGTTCTTTCATGGCACATGAAGGCTTCTATCATGTGTGAATTTTCCGAAACAAGAGTTCTTCACTGGGTTGCAGGCACTAGGGTAAGTATTTATTTTTTTTTTTCTGTTTTTCACAATCTTCAAATTTGAAATGTTATTGTTGGACATTTGACCTACTTTGAAGATAATGCTGAAACAAATACTTCTTCATGGCAGGATAGATTAAAAAGTGCATTGCCCTGATAATAATACGTACTTGAGCTGTATACAAGCACTAATATTTTATTGTCTGTCTTAGGGTCAGAAATCTTTGGCATTGGCTACTGCAATTGGTATGTGGCAGTTGTCTTTGGTACGTGGTCTCAACTTTTGGAGTTTACTAAGGTAAGTTATAAAATCTTCAATATCACTCTCTTAGATAGTCCTGTTTGCATATACATCTGAATCAGCTTTATTTTGTCATCAACATCAAATCATTAGAAAAGTTAGTGCTAGTGCCTGACCATGTTGCACCAACTTCGTTGTGTCATGCATGGCTCCGTTACTCAAGATCGAATACCCCCATATCGCATGAGACTCAAGTTGTGTGTTATTATACATTGGTCAATATTCTAAAGCTACAATATGGGGATAATGCTAAAACCGTTAGTGAGACTTAGATGCATTTGACCTTCTGAAGTACATATGGAATGTTTATGTTTGGGATGCAAGAGATGCTTGTCTTCCACAGAATGCCTTTTTCGGATAGTCGAAACTGCATGTAAGTGAACAATATGTGTACTAAGTGCATGGGCTGTTCTTTTAATGCCATATTGTGATGCAGACAATAGACCCTTTGCTATCAAATTACGATGCTGAAGGCGCATGGCCGTATCTCATAGATGAATTTGTGGAATACTTGAACGAGAACGGCATCATTTCAAATGCCCAATCGGTGACTGATCGGAGCCAAAAACGATGAAAGTTGCTGCATGGTTTGTGTTGGTATGTCGTTGGTCTTTCTGAAAAATAAGATGCCCAACTCTTGTGGTTTTTATATGAACTTCGATTGACAAATTATACCCATTTTTACTATAAACAATCTAATTACTAGTATAAGTTGATTCAGGCACTTACAAACAGTTTTAAATTGATTATAAACAATCTAATTACGCAAATATGTAATCCAATTGTATAACTTCTGAACATAAAAATAAAGTAAATATAAAGCACAAAATTTCATCTGAATTAAGGTTTCAATGCTGGACAATCCAGTGTGGATGAACACCAAACATGTAGTGCACATTTTTTCATTGGAATTCAGGAGTTCAACATAATCAAACTTAACACACCCTACATTGTTTTTCAAAATCGAAATACAAGGATTCGCAGACGCCGTTCCAACACAGAAATTGATTCGACAAAACCTCCAACAACACCTCTCCTAAAATTTCTCAGATGGAAACTGCAATCCTTCCGGCTACTTGGTCGAGATCACGCTGACCATTCGATGTGATTTTCCTTCCACTGATACACCATATAGGCTTTAGTTAATCTTATTAAGCAAAAAGAAGCAGTTGACACACAATGACAAACTATGGATACCTATCAATGGGCTTGAGAGTGGATGTTCGATACAAGCATGCCGACATCGACAATTTCAATGTATTCAAAGGATAATATCACTCCAACATGTCCAAATACAGGCCAGACATTGTGCACAATTTGGTAAAATTGATGTCTCATTTACATTAGGTGTTAGGGATGACCAACTATCATAACACAAAAATATGATTGATTGCAGTAACAAAAACAATGGTAGTAGATAAAACTCACCCTTTAGGATCGATATCAATGATATTCACATTCTGCAATTGCTGAAGAATGTGGCGCGCAACGGATCCACTGCTCTTGCAGAAATGGCGTGGGCGACTCCCGTTCCTCTTAGCCCCTCCATAAATCCTCCTAAAGGCACCAACACCAAGACCTCCCCTCAAGTATATCTTCCTTGCCATTGAAGGTACAAAGCAACATGATACAGCGTTCATATAAAATGTGCATACAATGCCGCATTAGCGTTGGCCAATAAAGCTAGCTATAAATCTACATACCGGCTCTAATATAGTACCAATCAGGATCGTAGGGAGGAAGCTCCTTTAGTTTACCAGTCTTGACAATGTCCGTCCACGGAGGGAGCTCGATCTTAAGAACAAACAAAAATTTGAAAGAAAAAAGTTTAATCTTAAGGAAAAACAAACAAAGATGCATTGCAGATCCAGAATCAAAGACTATGAAACGAACTTGATTACGTCTCTAACTGGATAAGTGTGTGGAAAAAAATACCTTGCCGGAACGCTTGAGATGGGCGGCGTAAGCTTTGACGAAGTCATGAGGGGAAACGTCTTTAACAGTTCTAGCTGCCTCCATTATCTCTGTTTATTTGTCTGTGCTACGGCGGAGATCGCCTCTTGCTAAGGCCGGAGAGGTTAGAACACAATATATAAGTTTTCAAGGGGACTAGGGTTTTATGCTATATTTATATAATTTATATATATTGCTTGTGTTCCCTGAATTACCTGAATAACCCTTTCATTTCTCTTCTGTCTATGGCTTGGGCTGGACCTGATCGCAGTTCAGTTTAAGTATTTTTTTAAAGGTAAATTATATCATAGGTCACCGAACTATATCAATCATTAAACTTTTATAAATTTTAAAATGATTATTACATTTTATCAAAATATTACGAAATTATTATAAATTTACCAAATTACTATAAAATCAACAGAATTTTATCATAATGTTACAAAATTACTATTAAATATATCAAACTCGTATAGTTTATTATAATGTCTCAATTATCATTTTATAGCAATTCGATAAATTTAATGATCATTAGATTTTATTGAATTGTTAAATATTATTTCAAATTAAGGATCTTTGATTTTTTTTGATTAGTTTAGGTGATCACGAGATGATATCTATTGGAAAGACTCACAACTATTTGATAACAAACCTCTAAGGATAACAATCATGTATTATTTATCGAAGTCGTTTGATTCGTGCTAATCTTCGAATTTTAAATAATGAAAATTTAATAAATAACACTAATGTGAAAAAGGATTCTTATTTTTATTTAGTTTGTATTTTTTAATTATGGGTCATATTTGTTAAATGTATTGTATCTAGGGTGCTTAAAGATAGTAGTATATATTCTAAATAATCTCAATTATTTGAACACTCAAATACCCTGTAATCTGTGCTCGAACCTGAGATCTCTAAGAATAACAACTATTTTTTAACCACTAAAGTAGCTTGGTTTGTGCTTATATTTATAATTCATATAATCAAAATAATTGGATTATAAGGACCATTCTAACATTCAACGGTGGATGTAGTTGAGTGCATGTGTTTAGGAAGAATGATTGTATAATTTTCCTTGGAATTTCAAACAAAAGATGCAACCCAATAATGTTCTTTGACCCCAAAAAAAAAGATAAATCCAAAAGATACTACAACCATGTTTCCACAAATAACAGTATTTAAGGTGCTCGAATTTACGTTGTTTCAAGCACGTATTATGGTATGCTCAACCCTTGCATGGAAAAGCAATCAAAAAACAAAAGCAAACAATTCAATTATTGTGGAATTCATGTCGATAAACCTTTAACAAACTTCTAGCGTGCTCAGCAACATCCCTCCCCAAATAAATTAGTTGTGCGTTGCTAAAACCAGTGAAATGTGTTCTATTAGGTCAGGAACCCGATTGCTGCAATAAAATTTTGAAAACTGTTAGACAAGCTGGTTTGTATTTCGCGTTACGAAATACAGAACAATTATCCGATTATATGCATCAGTCTGGTGTGTCTGTGGCTGCACATGTAACGGCGCACGCATGTAATGAAAGGTTTGGATGTGTGAATGAGAGAGGAAATCGTACCTGTAACCCCACTCGTTGTCATACCATGAAACAATCTTCATGAACGAAGCACTCAGCCCTATTCCAGCTTTTGCGTCAAATATACTTGACCTGGTATAAGACGAACTCATTACGACCTTAAATGCCATCGTCGATTAAGTGGGAAAAAAACACATTTGATTCTATCATGTTCCGATAGCAAAATCTAAATGAAGCAAACATAGAAGCCTTGAAAATATTCAATCCTAGATAAACGAACTTAGCATTGGTTCCGGTATATAAGCAAGCATTATTTCTAGATTGTAATAGGCCTCTACGTCTCGTATTACATCACAACAAAAAGGATATGTGGGACGGATGTGAAGAATAGATAGAAAATGACAAAATACCTCGAATCACCAACAAAATCATTCGAGACAACATCCTCATCCGTGTATCCAAGAATGCCTTTAAGTGGACCCTCTGCAGCAAACCTTTAATAAACAGATAAAAGAATCTAGGTGAATGTGATAAATAATCAAGCAGTTAGCAGAAAACAAAAACCCAAAATGAAATAGAGATATGGACAAGGAGGATACTCCGGCAACAAGTTAGAAAACTCACTTTATGGCTGCTTTGACATCTTCATAAGAGGCACTCTTTTGAAGTCGGCAAGTTAGATCAACAACGGAAACATTGGATGTAGGGACACGGAATGCCATTCCAGTAAGCTTTCCATTGAGTTCTGGAAGAACTTTTCCCACAGCCTAAAAGGAAAATTATAATTGAAGTTTTGTTTCTCAAACACTGTTCTTGAATTATAAATCTGGTCATTTATATTGTCTCATACCTTTTGCAGCGCCAGTTGAACTAGGGATGATATTTTGCCCAGCTCCTCGGCCGCCTCGCCAATCCTTCATAGAAGTTCCATCGACAGTCTTTTGTGTTGCTGGATTTTATAAACTACCATGTTATCATAACAATGCAACATCATGTGTTATCTAATGAATGAGAGGCACATGATAACCGGATACCTGTAGTTGCATGGACAGTTGTCATTAAACCCTCAACAATACCAAATTCCTCATGAACTACCTGCAACATGTTACCACAAAAACAAAGGAAAATTGCCAAAAAGAAAAATATATACCATCCACCTTGAACTTAAAACAGGAAGAGGGAATTGTCTACCCTCAACAAAGGAATAATGTCAAATACAGGCATATGGAATTGTCAACCACCATGGATACAAAACATGCAAAAGCAGATCTTACAAAATAAACACAATTTCCCGTACTTTACCATGTGAATTGTGACCATTAACATTTAACAATGAAAAAATAAAGCTTAAAATCTGAGAAGGCAAGTAGACCTTCGCAAGAGGAGCAAGACAATTGGTAGTGCAACTAGCATTAGACACTATGTCCATGCTTGGCTTGTAGGTCTTCTCATTTACTCCCACCACAAACATAGGCGCATCAGCTGATGGCGCTGAAATTACAACTTTCTTGGCACCACCCTGCAGAACAGATTCACTAAAGTTCAATTTGGAACACTTAACAAAGTGCATGCACTCACAAATGTGCTTGTAATGTGTGTCTATTAAGGTGATCATGCAAAACAGGAAAAAACCAAGGACCTTAGAGAACGAACCTTCAAATGAGCCGAGGCCTTGGCTAATGTTGTAAAAACACCAGATGACTCAACAACAAACTCAGCCCCATAATCACCCCAAGGGATCTCTGCAGGGTCCCTAGTCGATATTGTTTAAATGTTAGCCCAAAGTTGAGATGGTTTAATAGCAAATCATTAATTTTTTAATGAAATCAAATTACATGATTCTATGTTGCAATTTGTAGAGAAGCTAATTCAAATTCCAATTATTCATTAAAATGTAGTTAGAATGATACCTTTTGCTCACAACTTTTATTTGCTTGCCATCAATTTCCAGAGTGGACTCATCCACAACTTTGATGGTTCCCTTAAAGCCTCCATGAGTAGAATCGTATTTAAACATGTAAGCCTGAATTTAAAAAAAATAATAGTAAATTCAACAATTTGTTATGACCAGAAGAATAATAAGGGCAGTTAACCTGGCATGTAACGAACAGAATAGACAAACAAAGAGAACCTTCGGCCAAAACAATAACCACCCATCCAACTCCCCAAGCTACAGAAGCAAAATAAGCATAATGGTAATTATGAGTATTGATAATTTACAGTAGACGTGAAGTTGCTTTCATTGTGACACCAGGAGAAATATCAGAACTCAAAAACAGAAGCCTAAACATTTCAAATGCCATGCAAAGCTTCAGAATGTGCAGAAGTTGAACTAATGTTGCCCCGACTCTTTTTCTTTAGATATTTGTGTCCAGCACATATTCAGACATTATATGAAGATACTAAAATTTTTTTTTACTCATTTTATTATTATTATTAGTATTATTATAATTATTATAATTATAATTATTATTATTATTATTAATATATATAATTTATTAATATTACAAACAGGCCCAGATTGTACCGGCCCAATTACAAGGACCCAAATGGCCCAAATCAGAAACCCTAAAACCCAATTAGGTTTTCTATCCACTGCCGCCGCTCAATTTCAGCCGTTGGATCTGATTTGATCCAACGTCCACAGTTTGCCAGAGGAAACCCTAGGGTATCAACACGTCCCAGCGCCGCCGTATTCCAAAGACCACGCGGCGTTGCTTCAGCCTCGCCGCCACTCCGGCCGCACACCTGTCATCCCAACGTGAGTCACCACTGGGAGTCCGGTGACTCACCGAACTCCACCCTTCGACCGTCCGAGACGAGCGTCGGTGATGGCTATAAAGCTATCACCCCATCTGCGAGCAAAAGGACAGAGAACAGAGAGAGACAGAAAATACACAGAGAGAAAGAAATACAGAGAAATAAATACTAAAAAAAAACTACCAACGATCTCAACAACAACGCAGCAAAGAAACAAAAGAAGAAAAGAAAAAAAAGAAGAGAAACTTACCGAGAAGCCCCGACCACCGATCTCACCAAAACCTTCGAAAAACCGAAGTATATTTCTTAGATTTGCTCCGATCGGAGCCGTTTAGAAGAAAAGTCATCGGAACCGTCATTAGGACGGTCCGATCTATGTTTAGTATAAAAAAAAAAATTCCGGCCACCGAATACGGTGGCCGGCGACGGTGTGGCGGCGGAAGAAGGCCGACTGCGCCGGCCGGCTGGCTTCTCTGTTTAGAGAGAAGCGAGAGAAAATTTCTCTCTCAGAGAAGAGGAGGGGAAGGAGAAATGAAGCTGGCCCTTCGGGCCAGCCGTTTTGGACCTTATAGGCCTTCCTGAACGACGTCGTTTCAGGAAGGACTATATGTGCAAATTTAAATTGTTAAATACGTCCGCAGTCATCAATACTTGTAAACTTTACATTTTAGTCACTAAATCAAGTTTATAATCTTTTAATTCAGATCTTTAATTTTAATTTCATTTATTTAGTCCTTTATATTAAAATAATATTTAGGATAAATACAGATTTAATCCCTTAATTTTAATAAATAATATTTTAATCTCTAGTTTATATTTTTTTATTTTAATCTTATATTCGAATTTTAAATAATTTTACTTTAGTCACTAATAAATAAAATAAAGAAATAGCATGTTTAATCCTATAATTTTGATTAATTTAGGTTTTTAATTTTACTTTTACTATAATTTAGTCATTTATTTTAAATGTTTTCATTTATTTTATTGCTTTTAAATATATCGTTCTAGTTGTTTTTTATTGTTTTAATTTTACTTGTTTATATTTTAAATATTTTTATTCATAAATATATATAATAAATAATAATTTATTTTAAATAAATTATTTAATATTTATTTTTCAATATCGAAGAAAAGGACAGTCTAATACAACTGGATGTCCTATTCTGGTATTTTAAAATTTAAAATTATAAAAAATATTATTAATTTATATATTTCAATATCAAAGAAAAGAGCTGTCTTAAGGTACCTAGTTCTTTTCCGATATTTTAAATATTTTTATAATTTTGAAATAATAGGATTATAAATTATATTTTGAATTTTTAATATTTTTAATAATAGAGACAATTCATAATTAAAAAGTACCAATTTTGGGCGTTGTAGGGGTGCTAATCCTTCCCTAAACGTAATCGACCACGAATCCCTTTTTATTATTAAAAAGAACGAATTTTTGGTTACAAACGCAGATCAGTTCATTTTTTTTATTGGTGTTTTCTTAAACTCTTTTAAAAAAAATATTTTAGGTATTCGACCTACCCTGACCTAAAGGCCGATGGCGACTCCCAAATTATTTTCAAAACCATTTATTCACATCAATTTCCCGCCAATATATTCGTGCCCGGACAAAAATCGGTTACGACAGCTTGGCGACTCCGCTGGGGATCGGTCAAACTTTAAAATCAATTATAAATTGTCTCTATTAATTAAAAATTAAAAATTCATATATTTAATTTTTAATTCTCTCTTTTCAAATTTTTATATTTACTTATTTTCATAATATTTATGTTTTATTTTATTTGCAAGTATTTTATTTCATTATTTATTTTTCTGTCAAAGGTTTGAACATTTTCTCCTCACACACAACACTTGCATTGCATAACATAAAGCTCTATAATTGAGTTGTCCCTTTTAAGTGGGAGTGAAAGCGACGTCTTCGTGAGATTTATTCTCCGTGTCAGACCTAGCAAGTAACTTTCGGGTTCATATGCTCTATGTCTTCGTGAGAATTTATTCTCCGTGTCAGGCATAGAGAAATGTATCCCCTCGAATTGAACTCGATCCACTTTAGTCTGTAATGGACTAGGGTTGAGGGTTAGCAACCCAAAGGGGCACTAACAAGGACAATTTGGGTACTTTTATTCTTAGATCTGAAACCCTGCATATAATAACCCTAGAAATTCTTCCGATCCGAAGTCATGCCAAAATTTTGTCCAAATAGGTGTACACACAGGAGAAATGAATTCTAACTTTCTTGTTTATTTATTTTCTTTACTGATTAAATTACATGTATTTAAATTATTTAAATTTAGAAAAGTTTTAAATAAAATATTTAGGTAAATGTATTATTAAATTTCTTTATTATGTAACTAATTCATTTCTTTTTGTGTGCTCTTTATTTTTCTGTTTGCATAGCATCATACAGGATAAAGGCATTGATCCTTGTGTTTGTCTCATTGGAAAGCCTTCATCCATGGATAAAAGTTCAATCAAGTAATTCTAAACTCGGTAAGACAGTGGGCTGAGGATTTACAAAGACAAGAAGACAGTCTGCAGGATGATTATGTATCTGACTTAGCCAGTTATGCTCCAGTTTCGCTAAAAATAGCAAGATTTGCGAAGTATTTGGGAAAGTTGGGATTCAAACAAAAATTGCAGTTTTATCAGACTTACGGAGATCCCATATTTTTTCTATGTCGAAGTTGATGATGAATTAATCAGAGCCCTAATTCAATTCTGGAATCCAGGGTACAATTGCTTCACTCTCAAAGAGGATTTGGTCCCTACTATTGAAGAGTACACAACTTTGCTACATATAGATGGGCTTTGGAGAATCGAATCTATTCAAAGTCAATTAAACTCAACCCTTTCGAGTTAAATTAGCAAAGATTGCCGGGGTACGAGAAGAATGGGTGGCATCCCGTACAAAACAAAAGGCGAAAGCGAAGGCATTGCTTGGACCAACATTAAAGAACTTATTCAAGTCATCCAGATGTTAAAGTACGATTCGATTTATTTGCTCTGGGTATGTATGGTATGGTCATCTTTCCAAAAGTATTGTGATATGTTGAAGCTGCAGTGGTAGATTTGTTTGAACAGCTACCGAAAAAGATTATCCTGTTCTGCAATCCTAGCCGAGACCTTCAGATCGTTAAATGCTTGTAGAAAGCTAGGAGGTGGACGATTCTCAGGGTGTACCCCAGTTGTTATATGTTGGATCCTAGTCATTTCTGGAGGACAGAAAAGGTTCATACCGACGCTTTAATACGGATTACTCACCATTAAAAATTTCTGGAGCAGAATGGCCGAAAGAAATTAAGAAGATATGTGATTAATGCCTTTCGAAATCTGCAAAGCAATGACATTGTTTGGCGAGCCCCGTGGCAAATACAAAGGGAATTCTTTTACAATGTGGAGATTACAATTGGATAATGTTGCTCGGATTATGGGGAGGAATTGGATGCCCACTTCTGGTCATAAGACAGTATGAAGGTCGTCAATTTGTACCTGTCACTGCTGGATTACAGTCATCTGAGTTCGCATTCCACATCAAATTATAAAAGAAATATCATGGAAGCCGTTACAGCTTGGAAAACAACTTTTTGTATCCGAGCTAAAGCACAAAAGAAATGCTAACTCCTGATTATGAAGAATGAGATCTGCCAGGAAAAATGAAAATTCCTCTACCAGATCAAAAGAGGATATCTCTATGGAAGATCGCATTAAGGTGGTTCCATCAGAGATTGAAATCCTGAGAGCTGAGTTTAAAGCAAAGAGAAGGCTGGTCGAAAGAATTAGAGCAATGAGACAAGATAAGCTATGTTAGGTGTTGACATTGACTTTCATTCATCATAATGTGCAATGTTGAGAAAGATAAAGAAAAGTTGATGATGAATTCAGAGCATTACAGAAAAAACCAGGAGTTATATAATCTCGGAAAGCATCAGGATCAAGCCAGCAACAACAAATACCAGAGAATTGAACATCGAGAAAAGACGAGTTGAAGATCTGAAAGGAAAGAATAGCCTTCTACTCAAAAGCCTTGAAAAAGCAAAAAATGGAAGATTTTGAGGTTGACAGAAGAGCGAATTATAAAAGCAAGGCTGAACACCGCGAGATCATGAATGAAATGCAAAAAGAAAGGGATCGAGCCAAAGATTTAGAAGAGATGAGATGATGTCGTTGATAAATTTGAAGGTGAAAAATATCATGTTCAAGGGATTTGAATCTGAATGAACCAGCTGATTGCTGAACTTGAAGTCAGAGGCCAAAGATGGAAGAATACAATATTGAAAAAGAAAATGGAGCTAGAAAGAAAAAATTTCAACACCAACTTGAGGTAGAGCAGGAAGTGACTAGCATTGGAGGCAAAGATGCAGAAACAAGGATGTCAAATCCAGAAGCTTAATCAAAGAACGCAAGAAGCACGAACAAAACTTGAAGAAGATCTGGATCAATCTAGAAATAAAAATGCAGAGTTTAATGCTTACATTTTGCAACTTGAAGAGTCATTATTTCAAGAAAAGGTTCGTCTAAGACCTAATGATCTCAAGAAAGTAATGAGGAAAATGCTTCACTGCGAAGACGCATTAGAGATCTTGAAAAAATTCTGCACAATTGTCAAGTCAGAATCACTGAGTTAGAGCAAACTCTTGAAGGAACGAATGAACAATGGCAAAAGTCAACTGATTTCTATGTTGAAAGAATGAAGAAAGAATATGGTGTTCGGCCATGGTACAAATGAGCGAAGTTGCTAGATATGTTGGGGCTAGCTGTTGAAGCCAAAATAATTGAGCATCACGTTGATCCAGTTTCTAAGTGCGGAAAGAAGTGTCATGGTTAATGAAAGAAATTATAGAGCTTAATAGGAAAGCTATGCCTTATCTGTAGTTATGAATTATATAAAGAAACTTTTGTATGCCGATGAAAGTTGTCTATGACAGTTAACTTTTTGGGATCAATGCCTTTTTTGCATACACATTCATCATTCATTTCATAATTTTCTTTATAAATAATTTTTATTATTTTATTTATTAAGATAAATTCATTAATTAAAATTTGGAAAAAATAATATTAAAAGATTTTTCAATCGCAGTTATTCTGGCCAAAAGAGAAATACAACATCACTACGGTTAAGGATGGCAAACGGGCGGGTCGGGTGCGGATACCCCCTCCCCCATCCCCATACCCACCTAATATTTTTCAATCCACCACCCGCCCACCACCCATGATGGTTACAAATTTTCAAATCCACACCCGCCCACGCGGGTACATTTTCAAATCCATCCCCACACCCACTACCCACTAGCGACATACCCATCTAGACCCACCTGACAGCAAACTAATGGGATGTTAGAGCTAGTTCCCAGACAGTTCGTGATGGGGTAGCAGCGCATGCTTCAATTTGTCAGAGGAGTGGCTCTACGAATGTTATGGAGACAGATTGTAGGGAGCATGTAGTCGCAGAGCTGGATTGTTGTGTTGCTTTCGATGTTAATGCTCATAGTGCGCATAATATGCGTTTTGAGGGCTAAAGAACATGGAAACTGCTGCTTTTGATGTTAATGCTTATAGTACGGCTAATTTTGTTTTGATGGCAGCATGGGCTAAAGAACATGGAAAGTGACGTGGTTAGTGGAATTATGGGTTTAATCAAAGAGCCGAATATTTCCCTAATTAAAGACTAATTAAAGACTAATATCCTTATATTTGGTTAAATTATATGTTATTTATTTATAAATATAAAATTTATAAATTAGTCTCTAAAATTACACCTAAATTTATAATGGTTCAAAATTTAATAGATTTTAGCTGGGCGGGCGAATGCGGGGCAAGTAATGTCTCAAACCCATTACCCGCCCACCACCCACGACGGGTACTACTTTATAAATCCACACCCGCCTACTACCCGCTAAAATTATACCCATCCCCGCTCCAATTGGAGCGGATGCGGTGCGGAATCCACGAAACTGTACCCGTTTGCCATCCCTAACTACGGTACTAGACAAGCTACTAAGAGAATTATGGAGGATAAAATACAACGTATTGAGGAACAGCATAATAAAGAACAAGCAGAAATGAGAATGAAGCTGGAGAAAATTGAAGCCAATATTGCAAATTCTCAAGACAGTATGCAGAAATAAGGACATGTTTAAAAGACAGGCTATCATTGGAAAAATGCCTGAAAATCATGTATCTTTCGACCAAGAACCTATGTATCCTCTAGGTTTTCCGCCAGAACCAATTTATCATTCTGGTACTACCCCTATACAAATCAATGCTCGTACATCAGCATTTCAAGAAGCCAAACCACATGAAAATCAACAAGTGGATCCTGCATCTTCAAGCAAAAATCCGCTTATATCAGATGTGAAAATAGGGGATCTTAATACTGAGCATTTAATTCCAGATTTGAATGAGCTGAATGAGAAACAAAAAGTAAATGAAGAATTGACCAGACAGATCAAGAGCTTAGAAGAACGAATGAAATCCGTGGAAATAACTGAATCATTCTATGGGTTTGATGCTAGTGAGTTGAGTTTGGTTCCAGACTTAATCCTTCCCATCAGTTCAAAGCTCCTGAATTTGATAATATGATGGTACTACATGCCCTTCATCCCACATTACTATGTTTTGTCGAAGAATGGCAGGATATTGAAGGATGAGAATTGTTATTCACTGTTTTCAGGATAGTTTGACAGGACCGGCTTTAAAGTGGTATACTCAATTGACCAAAGCCAACATTAGATACTGGAAAGATCTGGCTAAAGCATTCTTAGAGCAGTACCGCCACGTAACAGACATGGTTCCTGATAGATGGACTCTCCAAAATTTGGAGAAAAAGAATAATGAAACATTCAGACAGTATGCCCAGAGATGGCGTGACAGCAGCCCAAGTTCAAACCACCTTTGTTAGAAAAGAGTCACAGTAATGTTTGTCCATACATTGAAGGCTCCTTATTTAAATCATCTAATGGGGAATGCAACCAGAATTTTACAGATTTGGTCATTTCTGGAGAACTCATTGAAAATGTCTTGAAAAGTGGCAAATTGAATCAAATGAGGGGTCTAGTTCCAAGACCAATGTACCGGAAAAGAGAATGAAGTTAACAATGCAAACTTACAACAGGATTCATCGAAAAGTGTATAATAACCCAGCCAAGGGTTAAGAAAGAGGAAAAAACACTAATCGAGCAGATTCCAGAGGATCTCGAAAGGAAAATGAAAGGTTGTCTTTTACACCTTTACCAGTACCATATGCTGAGATCTATGATTCACTGTTAAAAGCAGATGTCATACGGCCCTATCCTTTGGTTCCCATGCAACCACCATTCCCTCCTTGGTATGATACAAAGGCACACTGTGTTTACCATGAAGGAATTACGGGTCATTCTATTGAAAACTGTTTGGCATTCAAAAGGGTCCAAAATTTGATCAACACTGGAAAGTTGGAATTCAATACACCATCTGCATCAAATCATCCATTGCCAAATCATGGAGATAAAAACGTGAATGCAATTCAGGAAGAGAACAGAAAGAAAGCAAAAACTGACATTTCTGAAATTAAATCTCCTTTTGTTTGGGTATTCCAACAACTCTCTTTAGCTGGTATAATTCCACAACAATTCAGGCCAAAGCAGAATGAAGGCAAGAATTATTGTGAATATCATCAAGAAAAGGGCATAAATTCAACTATGTCCTGAGTTTTAGGGATTTGGTGCAAAAATTGATGAACAACAGAGAATAGAATTCTTTGAAGAACCAGGGAAAAAAAGAAGATGATGTTTGCTCATCAGAGGATTCTAAACCTAATCAAAGAATAAATGATCCTGTGATCATAATGTGAAATCATCTACGGCGATTCCTGCACCAATAAAGCCGAAAGTAGTTATCACCACTCCTCTACCATTTCCATACAAAGATACCCGCAGGGTACCTTGGAATTATACTACCAATGTTTCAATGGTAGGAGGATCTGTTTCTCTAGAAAAAAACAGAAGAGAAAATACAGAGTTTGGATACACATCGACGTCTGAAGCAGTGAGCGAAGTCGGTTCTTCTACGAGAAGTGGGAGATGTTACTCTCCCGAAACATCCAATGCTTCAGAACAAGTGAAAGCAAAAAGAAAAGCCATGACAATACCTCAGAAGGTATTTGAGGATGAATACCTTCCAGCATTTAATGAGCCTGTGACAGAAAAACAAGCTCAAGAATTTTTGAAATTCTTGAAACATAGTGAGTATAGTTGAACACTACACAAACAACAAGCGAGAATTTCTATTCTTGATCTATTGATGAATTCAGAAGCACATAGAAATGCTTTGATGAAATTCTCAATCAAACATTCATCCCTGAAGATATCCCTCAATAAACTTGAATTGTGGGACATATAGCCGCTGACAATTACATAACATTCAGATGATGAAATACCGGAAGGCGGAATGGGGTCAGTAAAAGCTTTGAACATCACGACACATTGTCATGGTCATGTGTTGCCAGGAGTTGATTGAATGGATCCCTCTCAACTTGATGCCTCTAGTCACACTTCAAAGAATGCCTGTGGATCAATCACACATGAAGAGTTATCAGAATGTAGTGCGAGCATTTGATGGTACTCAAAAAGAGGTGCTTGGAAAATGGAACCGTTGTTAATTGGCCCAGTCGTGTACAATATTGACTTTGGTGATGGACATCCACCCTACATATAATTGTCTATTAGGAGGCCATGGATTCATTCAGCAGGAGCCGTTCCTTCTTCATTACATCAGAAATTGAAATTTGTTGTTGAGGGACAACTAATATGCGTAGGAACTGAAGAAGAAATCATTGCGTCGGTAACAAGTGATGTTCCATATATCGACACCAATGATGATGCTCTTGAATGCTCTTTCCGAGCTCTTGAATTTGTAAATGCAACCTTTATTGCAGAAGGAAGCAAAATTCCATATCCCAGATTGTCTGATTGCACCAAGATGACGGTACGACAAACTTTAGGCATCGGAGCTAAAGCTGGGAAAGGGTTAGGAAAGAATCTTCAAGGGATTTCAGTTCCTGTAAGTATAAAGATGAAGAAAGATCGTTTTGGGTTTGGGTTTAAGCCCATTTTCAGCAAAGAACAAGAGATGAAAAGAAGATGTGAAGACAGAAAGGCAAGGTTGAAAGGGAAAGAAATCCTTTGGGAACACATGTTTTTCCCACAGTTGAAGACCACATTCATATCAGGGGGAACAATTAATGTAGAACAGCAGCTTGTTGAAGCCTTTAAAGAGGAAAAGTTGACGAAAGATCAAAACATAGTTGAAGAAGCTATGAATGGATTATTTATCACATGATCATGAATGACAACAAGACTGGCAAGTAATTGGATAGGATTCGCCCATGTTTTCCTGGAGAAACACTCAACAATTGGACCACTGAAGATCTTCCTATATTTTTAATATTAACGCAGAGTAATATTCAGAACTAATCTTTATGTTACTCAAAAGTATGAAAACTTTTTTGTTATCTTGTAAAGAAATTATGTTAAATATAAGAAATTTCTTTAAAATTTTCAGATGGCAATCATTCTTTACATTTCTTACATTTATACATTTATTTATTTCATAAATTTACTATATTCTTTCGAAAATATGTCCGACTTAAATTTGCAGGTGTCACCATGTTAATAGCATGTTTATTCCTAAATTTAATCAAGAGATAAATTTAGAGCAACCTATATGTCTGGAAGAAATCAATGAGTGTGAGGATGAACTGGAATGTGATGTTCCTACTGAACTATTAAGATTGGTAGAAAAGAAGACAAACAATTCTACCCCACAAAGAAGAGATTGAGACTGTGAATCTGGGAACAGATGAAGAAATGAAAGAGGTGAAAATTGGTACTACTCTGACAATCCAGATAAAACAAGAATTGATAAATCTCCTTCAAGAGTTCAAAGATATCTTTGCCTGGTCTTATCAAGATATGCATGGTTTAAGCAGATATAGTGATACACAAGCTTCCAATCAATCCAGAATATAAACCGGTCCAACAAAAGCTCAGACGAATGAGGCCAGAAATGTTGTTGCAGATCAAAGAGGAAGTGATGAAACAGATCATGCAGGTTTCCTACAGGCATCTAAATACCCAGAATGGGTAGCCACATTGTTCCCGTACCAAATAAAAATGGAAAAGTTCGAATGTGTAGATTACAGATCTCAATAAATCTAGTCCGAAAGATAGCTTTCCATTACCTCACATATACACTTGGTAGACAATACTGCAGGGCACGCATGGTTTTCATTTATGGATGGATTTTTCAGGATATAATCAGATAAAAATGAATCCTGAAGACATGGAAAAACAACATTTGTAACCATGTGGGGCACATTCTGTTATAAAGTGATGCCATTGGATTGAAAAATGCAGGGGCAACGTATCAAAGAGCCATGGTAACTTTGTTTCATGACATGATGCACAAAAGATTGAAGTATATGTAGATGACATGATTGCCAAATCCCGAACTGAAGAAGAAATTTCAAATCTGAGAAAGCTTTTCCAGAGATTGAGGAAATATCATTAAAGCTCAACCCCGTAAAATGCACTTTCGGGGTAATTCTGGAAAACTTTTGGGATTTGTGGTCAGCAAAAAGGAATCGAGATTGATCCAGATAAAGTAAAAGCAATTCAAGATCTTCCACCACCCAATACAAAAAAAGAAGTTCGAGGCTTTTTGGGAAGATTAAATTATATACTCGGTTCATTTCTCAATTAACTGACAAATGATCCAGTGTTCAAATTACTTCGAAAGAACAATCCTGAAGTCTGGAATGAAGAATGTCAAGAAACTTTGGATATTATTAAGAAATATTTATCCAATGCCCCAATTTTAGTATCACCAATACCTGATAGACCATTAATTCTCTACTTGACGGTCTTCGAAAATTCGATGGGATGTGTACTAGGACAGCATGATGAATCTGGAAGAAAAGAAAAAGCTATTTATTATCTGAGTAAGAAATTTACTGATTGTGAAATTTGATATCCACCAATACAAAAATTATGTTGTGCTTTGGTGTGGGCTACTCGAAGACTCAGACAATATATGTTATACCAAACTACTTGGTTGATATCCAAACTTGATCCTTTGAAATTCTTAATGGAATCACCAGCTTTGACAGGCAGAATGGCTAGATGGCAGATGTTATTATCTGAGTTTGATATTGTATATGTCAACCAAAAAGCGATAAAAGGAAGTGTCATAGCTGATTTTCTGGCCAGTCGTGTATCAAATGATTATCAGCCTTTGAGTTTCAATTTTCCCGATGAAGATTTGTTGTGCATATCCATGAATGAAGAAGTCAGAACAAATGATACATCTGCATCTTGGAAGCTTTACTTTGACGGAGCATCCAATGCTTTGGGACGAGGAATCGGGCGTGTTAATTCTCCAGAATATTTATTATCCCTTTACAAGTAGATTGGAGTTCTTTTGCACCAATAACATGGCAGAATATGAAGCTTGTGTCATGGGATTGAAAGCAGCTATAGAAAGAAAAATCAAATGTCTCAAAATATATGGAGATTCATCTTTAGTGGTGTATCAATTGCGAGGAGATTGGGAAACAAAAGATCCCAAATTGTTGGAATATCGAAATTTTACCCTTGATTTAGTGAAAGAATTTGAGAGAGTTACCTTCAATTATCTCCCTCGAGAAGAAAATCAATGGCAGATGCTTTGGCTACATTAGCTGCTATGTTTCAAGCAACTAAGAAAGTTGATATGATGCCAATCAAAATGCAAGTATATGAAATTCCTGCACATTGTTATAGTGTGGAAGAAGAGGTAGATGGTAAACCATGGTATCATGATATTCTGCAATATATCAAATCAAAGTTATCCACCCAATGCATCGGAAATTGATAAAAGAACCTTGAGAAGAATGGCTGCTGGATATTTTCTTGATGGAGAGATTATGTATAGAAGAGCAATGATCAAATGCTATTGAGATGTTTAAATACCAGCGAAGCTCGAAACGTCATTAAAGAAGTACACAGTGGAGTATGTGGAACACATGCAAATGGTCTTTCCGTGGCCAGAAAAATAATGAGATATGGATATTATTGGGCTACCATGCACACAGATTGCATTGATTATGCAAGGAAATGTCATAAATGCCAGATATATGCAGACAAGATTCATGTACCCCCATCTCATTTACATGTAATGACAGCACCCTGGCCATTTTCTATGTGGGGAATAGTCATTGGTGCAATCACACCAAAAGCATCGAATGGACATTGTTTCATTATTGTGGCAATTGATTATTTTACCAAATGGGTTGAAGCTGCTTCATATGCCAATATTAAGAGGTCTACAGTCTGTAAATTCATAAAGAAAGAGATAGTTTGCCGATATGGTCTACCAGAAAGGATCATTACAGATAATGCTCTGAACTTGAACACAAAATGATGACCGAACTTTGTGCACAGTTTAAATCAAACATGCAAACTCAGTGGCGTATCGTCCAAAGATGAATGGGGCAGTTGAAGCAGCAAACAAGACATCAAGAGAATCATTACAAAGACTACTGAAACTTACAAAGATTGGCACGAGAAGTTACCTTTTGCTTATATGCATACCGAACTACTGTTCGAACATCTACTGGGGCAACACCGTTTTCTCTAGTCTACGGAATGGAAGCAGTCTTACCAATTGAAGTTGAGATTCCATCGCTTCGAATATTAAGAGAAACAAAATTGGATGAATCTGAATGGATCCAAGCTAGAGTTGATCAATTGAACCTTGTTGAGGAGAAAAGATTGAAAGCTATTTGCCATGGACAGATGTATCAAACGATGAAGTCTCATGACAAAAAAGTACATCCAAGAGAATTCCAAGAGGGTGATCTAGTACTAAAAAAATTTTGCCTATACATAAAGATTTCCGTGGAAATGGATGCCTAATTGGAAGGGTCATACGTTGTGAAAAAGGC
Source organism: Hibiscus syriacus (assembly GCF_006381635.1). NCBI lineage: Eukaryota > Viridiplantae > Streptophyta > Magnoliopsida > Malvales > Malvaceae > Hibiscus > Hibiscus syriacus. Next base: position 2,274,789 of record NW_024062745.1, on the reverse strand, counting down.
ATTTTCCGGATGAGCGTTGATCTTGGCAGAAATGGATGGAAAAATTCTGAGAAATCCAATAAACTCGGATTCTGTCAAGAAATATTATGCTTGAAGAAAAAAAAGAGAAGAAAGAAAAAAGAAAGAAAATAAAAGAAAAAAGAAAGAAAAAAAAAGGGTCAAGGTGAAAACCCTCAAAGAGCATCTTGTTACCAAAGGAAGGATTTGAGTTGAAAACCTGAATGGGCGGCTCAAATGCATGTTGATATTAGGCATCTGGCAATTGAACCCTCTTAAGATTTTGACGGTTTGGGAGAAACTTCACATCTACAAGCATTTCGACAACGTTTGAAATTTTCCAGACAAAAGCTTACATCATTTCTCTAAATTGTGTCAACTTGATTAATTTAGAAATACTTATGCTAATAATTTGTTGAGACATTTGAATTTTTATCAATCTTATGTTTGTCATAACTTTGAATACAATTCTATATATTTCAAGTTCAATTTATTTGAGATTCAATTTATTTTTGGAAATTCAATTTATTCTTCTATGAATTAACATAATTTTGAAATGAGTTAAAGATTTCTGAATATCACTTTATGTTAATACTTTTAAACATACATACAAAGTAAGCAAATCATCGCCATCTTAAAGCCATGAACAATAAGGTTGTTATGCTGGATATAACCGACAACAAGGTCGAATTCGACAAATCTACTCATCAATTGCTCCAACCGATCATCATTCAGTTCTTGCACATCTGTTTTTAAAGATATATTAAGACAGTAGAAGGCGACCTTTGCAGCATTGATTCCAGCAAAAAGAAACAAGACATTGATATCACTGGGAAACATGTCTCTATACAGATTATTGTGCATGGTTTTTAGAGAAACCTAGAAGCATTTCCACCTCATTAGGTTCAAGTGGATCAACTTTATCCCTTCCAACCCATACTAGATTCCATTTTCAGCACTCATCAAGAATATACTTCTGGACATTCAAATGTAATTCATCGTCATAAGCTTCAAGAGCTTTACAGATCCTTTCTGTCAATTTGGAACTTCTTGTACATATTTATAAACAGTTCAACTTTGTTCTTGGATCCCAGGAAGGCCATCATTTCTTTGTCAATGGAAAAGCATCAGCACATGGAGGAAGCAGAACAAGAGAAAATCTGTTCTCAATTTGCAGAATTATGAATATAGCTCTTTTCAGTGTAGTAGCATGAAAATGCTTCGAATCTACAAATTCTGGCTCTACATCTAATAAGTACTGTGATATTCCAGTCCAAACATTAACTGGAGCAAGTGCCATGTGCTCATAGTAGAAATAAGAAGACTCAATAGCATCTTCTGGAAGTGTTCTTTGAGTTATCTGATCTGGTTTGGTAAAACCAGTTATTGAATTTGGAAAGATGAATGTTCCCAATAGCATCTTCTGGAAGTGTTCTTTGAGTTATCTGATCTGGTTTGGTAAAACCAGTTATTGAATTTGGAAAGATGAATGTGCCCAATAGCATCTTCTGGAAGTGTTCTTTGAGTTATCTGATCTGGTTTGGTAAAACCAGTTATTGAATTGGAAAGATGAATTTGCTCATAGCATCTTCTGGAAGTGTTCTTTGAGTTATCTGATCTGATTCGGTAGGAACCCCAGAACCGATCATTGGAATTGAAAGATGAACTGCATGATCATCTTCATTAAGAAGCTTCTTTTCAAGCTTCCTCTGTTTCTTCCTTTTCCACAAATCATAGCCCAAGTTTTGCATTTTCTTGTAATGGGGATCATCGCATAATGGCTTCCCATCTTTTACCGGAAGAAATGTGTCAGTAACCTTAGCCATTTGAGCAGTACATATAAAATTTGTCAATTCTGCAATTGATGAATCTAGACCACATTTCTCCAGGGCTATTGAAGCTTCAACCTTTGAGAATTCCATTTTTGTCAAGTATAACAGTTTATTCTCCTCATCAGAATTAGAATTCAAGATTTCTCGATATTAAAAGAACTATCGATATCTGTGAAATCATCTGAAAAGGTCACTTCATAATCAGATGAGTTGTTATCAGAATCAACATGTTGCATGAATGCAAGCTTTTCAAGAGCCTATACTATTGAGTTTTATTCTCAAGAGGTTTTGTGACATTATATCTACATCTACATTTGTCAAAGATGATAGATTATCTGTTTTGAAGAAGAAAGATTTATTGGGTTTCTACAACTGAAGAAATATTCAGTTCACCAATCTGAAATCAAATAACTTAACATTCATGCATCATATTTAGGTGTTTGTAAAAATAGGTGCATTTTCATTCATTTTCATCCATGTTGAATTTTTAACAGGAATTTCAAAGATATTAGCAAAGATTTAAATCCATTATTCAATGTATCAACAGTGTCAGTTCGAGTTCATAATGAGAAGAACTCATCTGAAGAAGGAAGAAGAAGTTCATAATGAGAAGAATTTGTTCAATCTTTTGCTCAAATCCATCACTTGATGGATTAGCTTTTCCAGTTCGAGTTCATAATGAGAAGAACTCATCTGAAGAAGGAAGAAGAAGTTCATAATGAGAAGAATTTGTTCAACCTTTTGCTCAAATCCATCATTTGATGGATCAGCTTTTCCAGTTCGAGTTCATAATGAGAAGAACTCATCTGAAGAAGGAAGAAGAAGTTCATAATGAGAAGAATTTGTTCAACCTTTTGCTCAAATCCATCATTTGATGGATCAGCTTTTCCAGTTCGAGTTCATAATGAGAAGAACTCATCTGAAGAAAGAAGAAGAAGTTCATAATGAGAATAATTTGTTCAATCTTTTGCTCAAATCCATCACTTGATGGATTAGCTTTTCCAGTTAGAGTTCATAATAAGAAGAACTCATCTGAAAAAGGAAGAAGAAGTTCATAATAAGAAGAACTTGTTCAATTTTTGTTTGAATTCATCATTTGATGGATTAGCTCTTCCAGAAAGAGTTCATAATGAGAAGAATTCATCTGAAGAAGAGAAAGTTTATAATAAGAAGAGCTTATTCAACCTTTTGAATGACTCTATCACAGAAGGAAAGAGGTCAACATCATCCCCAGCGGAAAGTTCATAATGAGAAGAACTCATCTGAAGAAAGAGAAGAATTTATTCAACATTGCTATCAAGTGAAGCCAAATGGATAAATTTTTTTTTTATCTTTTCGTCTTTGCCCTATTCTTGTTAACACAAGAATGAGCAAAGAGGGGCAGCTGAAGATACTAAAAAAAATTTTTACTCATTTTATTATTATTATTAGTATTATTATAATTATTATTATTATAATTATTATTATTATTATTAATATATATTATTTATTAATATTACAAACAGGCCCAGATTGTACCGACCCAATTACAAAGGACCCAAATGACCCAAATCAGAAACCCTAAAACCCAATTAGGGTTTTCTATCCAGCTGCCGCCGCTCAATTTCAGCCGTTGGATCTGATTTGATCCAACGGTCCACAGTTTGCCAGAGGAAACACTAGGGTATCAACACATCCCAGCGCCGCCGTAGATTCCAGAAGACCACGCGGCGTTGCTTCAGCCTCGCCGCCACTCCGGCCGCATACCTGTCATCCCAACGGTGAGTCACCACTGGGAGTCCGGTGACTCACCGAACTCCACCCTTCGGATCGGTCCGAGACGAGCGCCGGTGATGGCTATAAAGCTATCACCCCATCTGCGAGCAAAAGGACAGAGAACAGAGAGAGACAGAAAATACACAGAGAGAAGAGAAATACAGAGAAACAAAAATACTAAAAAAAAAAGACTACCAACGATCTCAACAACAACGCAGCAAAGAAACAGAAAAGAAAGAAAAGAAAAAGAAAGAAGAGAAACTTACCGAGGAAGCCCCGACCACCGGATCTCACCAAAACCTTCGAAAAACCGAATGTATATTTCTTAGATTTGCTCTGATCGGGAGCGTTTAGAAGAAAAAGTCATCGGAACCGTCATTAGGACGCTCCGATCTATGTTTTAGTATAAAAAAAAATTTCCGGCCACCGAATACGGTGGGCGGCGGCGGAAGAAGGCCGACTGACGGCTGCCGGCCGACTGGCTTCTCTCTGTTTAGAGAGAAACGAGAGAAAAAATTTCTCTCTCAGAGAAGAGAGAGAGAGGGGAAGGAGAAATGAAGGCTGGCCCTTCGGGCCAGCCGTTTTGGACCTTATATAGGCCTTCCTGAACGACGTCGTTTCAGGAAGGACTATATGTGCAAATTTAAATTGTTAAATACCGTCCGCAGTCATCAATACTTGTAAACTTTACATTTTAGTCACTAAATCAAGTTTATAATCTTTTTAATTCAGATCTTTAATTTTAATTTCATTTATTTTAGTCCTTTATATTAAAATAATATATTTAGGATAAATAACAGATTTAATCCCTTAATTTTAATAAATAATATTTTAATCTCTAGTTTATATTTTTAATTTATTTTAATCTTATATTCGAATTTTAAATAATTTTACTTTAGTCACTAAATAAATAAAATAAAGAAATAGCATGTTTAATCCCTATAATTTTGATTAATTATGAATTAGGTTTTTAATTTTACTTTTACTATAATTTAGTCATTTATTTTAAATGTTTTCATTTATTTTATTGCTTTTAAATATATCGTTCTAGTTGTATTTTTATTGTTTTAATTTTACTTGTTTATATTTTTAAATCTTTTTATTCATAAATATATATATAATAAATAATAAATTATTTTTAAATAAATTATTTTAATATTTATTTTTCAATATCGAAGAAAATGACAGTCTTAATACAACTGGATGTCTTATTCTGGTATTTTAAAATTTAAAAATTATAAAAAATATTATTTAATTTAAATTAATATTTATCAATATCAAAGAAAAGAGCTGTCTTAAGGCACCTAGAAGTTCTTTTCCGATATTTTTAAATATTTTTTATAATTTTGAAATAATAGGATTATAAATTAAATATATTTTGAATTTTTAATATTTTTAATAATAGAGACAATTCATAATTAAAAAGTACCAATTTTGGGCGTTGTAGGGGTGCTAATCCTTCCCTAAACGTAATCGACCACGAATTCCTTTTTATTATTAAAAAGAACGAATTTTTGGTTACAAACGCAGATCAGTTCATTTTTTTTTATTGGTGTTTTCTTAAAACTCTTTTTAAAAAAAATAATTTTTAGGTATTCGACCTACCTGTCCCAAAAGGCCGATGGCGACTCTCAAATTATTTTCAAAACCATTTATTCACATCAATTTTCCCGCCAAATAAATATTTCGTGCCCGGACAAAAACCGGTTACGACAGGGATGTTATCATCCAATGACACCAAAAATACGTGGTAAAACTTTGAAAAATAAACATTCCATGTCAAACACATACCCGTATCTGATTCACTAAAATCTAAGAAATATAGGGTAGAGCAATAACAAAAGTCAATCTACCAATTAAATTTCCAAATTATGCAGCTCAAACAACCAAAAAATTACAAAATGGAAGCTAGTTTTTAAAGAAAGCGATAAATATTACAAATAGCTAACCTTTAGTGAAAGGGTTATAACACAAAATTAGTAACATTTAGCTCTCTCGCTAGTTAAAATCTAGGTGTCCATCTTAAGCTGGAAAAAGTCGTGGAAATTTGGCTTTTATTGACCTTTTCTGGTCAGACTTGTCGTTTATGTACACACAACACCTGTGAAGGTGTTATTGGTCTGTACTAGTTCCAGTGGAAAAAAAAACAGTGCGATACTGACTTTCTTGATTCATGAAAGAAATGTAAATGAAACTATAGATTGAACCAACAAGTGCAACTAGACAAGCTTACCATGTACTTAGCATCAATAAATGGATCATTGACAGCTACCACATCGATATCATCCCTTGCAATTGCTACTCGTAATACCAACCTTCCAATCCGACCAAATCCTGTGAAGGTTCATTATGAAAAATGAGTGATTGAAAGCATAAAACTTAATAATATTATAAAATGTAAAGCATCTAAATAGTGTTAACATCAAAGGGGTTTCAATTTGCGCATATGTTACTCATGAAACTTTCCAATCATATATACTACAATAGCATATATGAACTGCAGCTCTTTGAACATTTGTTTTTCAAATATACCCAAATCCCCATCCTCGCTTCCATAATAAACTAAGCCTAAACTAATTCTTTGTATTTGCAATAACAAGTGCATCAACTTAAATGCGCAAGCTAATTGAAGGTAAAATCATTTTCTTTGAAGATTAATGAAACAACCTGATTAAAATAGATATATTACCAAATAAAATAAAATAAAATAAAAAGCAAAAGTGTAATCGAAAGAAGGGAACATACCATTGATTCCAATCTTTGTATTGCCGCTATTCCGTGATCCTAGACAAATTAGAAATAAGTCAAAAGCAGAGGATCAGAACATACAGGTTTGAACAAAAAATAACTAAGCTTCTTTTCTTTTCTTTTCTTTTCACCCTTCACTAGCATATAGAACACTTACTTGGAACTGTGGGAGGAATTTCAGTAGCAACGGCTTTGATGGGTTGGATACTCCTCGAATTGCATTTCCTAAACAGACGAATATTTTCTTAAAACATGTCAGTAAAAGGCCAAAATTTTGCACAATGAAGAAAACATTAAAAAGCTAATGTAGAATAAATTAACTGTAGTGACCTAGTTGAAACTGCAACACCAAAACTAGAATTGCGATTCCCACCAAATCCAATGCTTGAAACCTGCACAAGCATGATCATTCAAATTACTGCCAATAATTTATTCAACACGATCTCGTTCAGAATTAAAATTAATTAAAACCAAACAATGTTTTATTGTTTTCTCATCAAACAAACAAACTAAGTGTGACTAAAAAGAATCAATATCTGCACCTCTTAACTAAATAAAAAACATGGATGACAAAAATCAATTCTTAAAACTCGTTCGACTTAAGTTTAGCTCAGTCTTTCTTTTGTTTCATTGTTTTCTCATCAATCAAACAAAGTAAGCGTGACTAAAAAATCAATATCTGCACCTCTTAACTAGATAAAAACATGGATGACAAAGATAAATCAATTCTTAAAAGTCGTTCAGCTTGAGTTTAGCTCAGTTTTTCTTTTGTTTCCTTTAAAACATTAAAAAAAGGTAGTCGGGGGAAAGTGAAGGACCTTGAGGCGATCAGAGGCTGAGAGAAAGACGTCAGAGAGGGCGGAGGCTTCGACGAGAGGGGCGGCGGCGGTAGTAGATCTGATGAGAGAGGAGAAAGCCATTGTTCCTCGGATATTAAAACAGAAACCTGAGAGAAAGCTTTCTGGTATTGGCAGCAACAAGTGATGAATAAATAATATGAAGAGTGGTAAAAGAAATCGAAAGTGTTGTTCGTTTTTTTGGTATAAAACAGAGGAAACAACCGTCCAACAAATGAAGAGAAAGGGAAGAGAGCGGAGATTCTTAAGAAAGGCAATTTTTCAAATACCAAATGTGTCTCGGCCCTGATCTCTGTGAGCCCGAGATTTGAGCTTTTGTTTCTTTCAATGATTCGGAATGCAAAGAGAAGAGGTGGTTGTTTGGTAACTAGCCACCTAACCATCCTTGTTTGTTGGCTGTCTCCTTGGAACTTGGATACCTATGTCTGTTGAAAATTTGAGCGAACCTTTTTTCTTATTTAAAAAGTGTATTTTTAAAAAAATAAAGAAGAATTAATTGTTAATTTTAAATGAAAAACAAACCTCATTTACTTTTAAAAAAATATTTAAAATTTCTTTCTGTTATTAAAGTACACTTTATAAAATTAGTTTCTAAAAATATTTGTGGGTGAAATATACATATGGTCCTTTGATTACAGGGTATTGTTTTATCAAGTCTCTCTGTTTTTAAAAGTTACAAAATGGTCCTCACAGAGTGTTGCTTTGTTGGGTCCCCTTACTATTAAAAGTTACAAAATTGTCATCCAACTATTCATTATGTTCCAAACTCGTCCTTTTTACTAAAAATGATTGTCGTCTGAGTTGAACGTTAACATAATGATTGAGATATGGTAGTCGTTTGAGATTATGGGATCATATTGTATCATATCACAGTCAATATATTAACGTTCAACTCATACTGCCGTCAAATTTTGATAGAAAATGATGAGTTTGGAACATAATGAATAGTCAGATGACCATTTTGTAACTTTTAATAGTTGAGAGACTCAACAAATCAATATTCTATAGTCGGAGGATCATTTTGTAACTTTTAATAATAAAGAGACTTGGTGAAACAATACCCGATAGTTGGATAACTATTTGTATACTTTACCCAATATTATTTTAACATCATTTTTCAAAAATAATGAATCATAACTTGATCGTCTAAAGGAAGAAAGACGACGGAACAAAAATTGCATGAACAAAAATAGAGAAATAATATTAAATTCATGAATTTGATAGTGGTGGGTTCTCTCCTATTGTTGCCGACGACGGGTTTTCAACGTAATGGGAGAAGAGTATTTGAAGGGGAAGGAATCAAGGATTAATGGTTTGAGTACTAAGATTAGGGAATTGAACGACGACAACGATGTCGGTGAATGGATAGACGAAAATAGTAAATATTCAATGTTTTAGGTAGATTTAGATATTATTTGATTAATATTTTTTAAATTCATTTAATATTAGAACGAGTGAAGTATACAAATAGTCCTTTAATTTTTAGGACAGGCTATTAGGGGATCGTCCTGAGCGATTGTTCAGGCCTCCCATTTTTTTCATATTTGTAGTTAGGGCCCCTATATTTTCATTTTTGTAATTAAGCCCCTAATCAAAAAAAAAATTGTCTTTATAATTGAGGTCCTAATTTTATTCAATCTCACCTTTTATTTTATAATTGAAGTCTCTAAATTTTTTAATTTCCTCTTTTACCTTTATAATTGAGGCCCCTGATTTTTTAATCTCACATTTTAACTTTATAATTGAGACCCTTAAGTTTTTTTCAATTTCACTTGTACCTTTTCTACCTTTACAATTGATGCCCCTAAGTTTTTTTAATCTCAAATTCTACCTTTATAATTGAGGTCCCTTATTTTTTTAATCTCACTTTGTTAACTTTATAATTGAGTCCCCTGAGTTTTTTCAATCTCACTTTATACATTTATAATTGAGGTCCATAAGTTTTTTCGATCTCAATTTCTACCTTTATAATTGAGGCCCCTAAATTTTTCAATCTTAATTATACATTTATAACTAATTTTTTTCAATATGAATTTATACCTTTATAATTAAAGCATATATTTTTTTCAATTTCAAAAATTTCTCATCCTTTTCTCAATTTCTCTCGTTAATTCATTTAATTTTGAATTAAATCTAATCATGTTTGTCTCTTTTTTTTTTGTAAATTATTCTTTAACTCTTAATCTTCTCCACTCTCAATCTAACGTTAACATAATATGTTATTCTTTATTTTTTTAATTTATTATTCAAAATCAAGCTTCATATCATAATTCATACCCACATTCAATTTTTTATTCTTTTATTTGTATTTAAAGTATTTTTTAACCAAATAATAAAACCAATGTACACAAAAAGTATAATCATTTTTTACAATATTAAATTAATTGTTTAAGATTATACTTTCGTTCAATAAGGCCTATTTTTTAGTTTTTGTTTATTGTCTCGAAAATGTTCGAGACAGCTCCGCTGATTATAGGGTATTATTTTGTTGAATCTATTAAAAGTTATAAAATGATCTTTCGACTAAGATTTAGTTTTGTTAAGTCATCGACTATTAAAAATTATAAAATGATAATTTAATTATTCATATATTCTAAAATCTTTTATTTTTTATTAAAAATTAACGTTTATATAAATTGATTGTTAATTTATTAAATGAGATATTAATAAAAAAATAATGGAAAGAGGGACGTTGCATGAAAGCGCTCGAATTCCCCAAAGAGAAAGGGAATAGAAGACGACGTCAAAGCGAGTTTGTCGCGTAGCGATGAGGTAAAACTCGGCAACTCAACTCAGCCTCGAAAGCCACGTCGTACCCACGAAGTGGGGCTTAGTTTAAGGCCTTTTCCCGTTTTAGATTTCCCCGGTTCTTGCTAGCTCTGCTCTTGGCTTATTGCAGTGGTAGGAGGTTTGTTGTATTATTATTTTATATTTTTAATTTTTTAAAATTAATCTATCGGTAATTTTGTTTAATTCCACTCTTATTATAGTTATAAAAAATGACAAAAATATTTTTAATCTTTTATGTTTATATTTGCTCAATCAATTTATCCATTAAAACATTTATAAACACAGATTTTCGAGAACTTATAATGTTTAATTAATAAAAAATTTATTATGTGTTTAAACACACTTAGATTTGTTATCTTTTAAACAAAACAGCGACCACGGTGTTGGTATAAAAATGAATCACTAAAATATGTTGAAATAATTTTTGTGTTAATTGAATTTTTTAAAGTTATAAACTATTTTTTTTTTACTTTAAAAGAGTTTCGGTGATAGAAAAAAAATGAGATTATCATTTATTGACCTTTACAATTGTGTTATTATTATACTTATTTTTTGTTGTTATATACAGGAAGACAATCCATCAACGTTTCTTCAGTACCGTAAGAGTGGACAAAAAAAATCATACTTTATTTCTAATTTTGTATCAATTCTACTATGTCCATTCAATAATAATAGGGTAAATTACATGCTTACTCACTTAACTTTACTCTCTCTCTTATTTCATTTATTGTACTTTTAATTATTTCAATTTGCGGACTAAATTTTAAACTACGAACTTTTTTGTCACTCGGCCGTTAAGTTTTTAACGACGTCATGATGTGGATTATTTAAATATTTTTAATCATTAAAAATAATTAAAAATTAAAAAAAAATCATTTTTATTCTATCTTCTACCAGATTTCGGTCACCATGCCGGTTGTCGTTCTGACCATCACCACCCATCTTCGTCGAAAATAAATATCTCTCAAAATTCCCATGGACTTCATTGCTCTGAAGTGGAGAAATTGGATGGAATAGTTTCTATGTTGCGTGGTCAAGCTAGGGTATGGTGGACAAATGTCACCATAAGATTGAGAAGTGATCAAGTGACATGGTCATTCTTCTTAGAAGAATTCTAACGTAAGTACATTGGGGACCAATTTATCAGACAGATGAAGCAAGAATTTTTGAATTTCAAATAAGGGGATTATACGGTATATGAATATGAATGTGAGTTTAATAAGTTAAGTTGTTCCGCTGCTGAGCTTATGCCAACCGAAAAGGATGTTTGTGATTGGTTTGTGGAGGGCTTGCGCCCTAGGCTAAAAGAGTTATTGTTAGCATTGAATTTGTCATCGTTTCAAGAGGTGATTAATCGAGCTAAAGCTCTAGAGAGAGCTCAGAATGAGAGATTTAAAGAGCAGAAATTTCAGAAGTTTAAGAGAATTGATATTTCGTCGAGTTCATCGCCATCAAAGAAAAGTAGAGATTTGGATTTTCAAACTCAGAATATGTTTGAATCAGCTGCATCTTCGGCTAAAAGATCAAATATAAGTCAATTCAGACAATGTTCATATTGTGGAAAGAATCATACGGGAGTATGTCGAGTGGTTTCAAGAGCTTGTTTTAAATGTGGGGATATGGGACATTTTATTCGAGATTGTCTGTTTTTTAATGAGGAGACTGTACAGAGAGAGCGATCTGTTATGGTATCTCAGAGAAGTATAAGTGGAGGTCGTGGAAGAAATCAATTTGAGTCATTCACTCAACATGATATGCACCCAGCTGCTTGGGTTTATAATTTAAGGACCGATGAAGATTTCGAGGATCCAAAGATTATTGCAGGTAAATTTCAATAAAGTAGTAAATTAGTTTAGGTTTTGATAGTATGGGGGTCAACATAGTTATATGCTAGTGGTAATTAAAAGGAGAATTGGAAGATTTGATTTGAAGTGATAGGTAATGAACTGTTAGAGATTAATTAGTAGGGTGTGGTTCTCAAGTGAATAAGTTATGTTGAATTATATATGGTATGAGAAATGTATATGAGTATCATATTAGTAGTATGAGTATAAGGTGAATTGCTCCATCTCGTGGTGAAGTGAAAATTCGAGGACGAATTTTCTTAAGGGGGAGATTTGTAACATCCTAAAAACCGAGCTAGTGACTAAAATGAAAGTTTTTGAAATTTGGTCATCAATTTAGGAAAATTTATAAGTTCAAGGATTTAAACATGAATATTTTGGTATTAAATGATATGGTAATTATGGAAGGAATGAAGGGTATTATGGTTTTTATAGCTTAAAGGATATTTTGGTTTCCTTTATTAAGAGTTAAACACGTGGGTTTTTGGGACAGATCTGGAAGTTTTTTCCTCTTGTTTTCTTCTTCTTCCTGTAAGATTCATTGCAAAGGTGAGTTGGGTTATAATTGCTTATTTATTGAATTTCTAAGTTGATTTTGATTCTTTGGGTGTTATATAAGCTTAAGGAAAGTTTTTCTTCCTTTGGCATAAAGGAACTCAACTCCAAAAACTTCGTGATGAAGAAATCCAAGCAGAGTTCACTCTACACTTTACCCTTTCCCCTCTAATCATATGCAATACTGTTCAAAACAAGAAAAGGCAGGGTAAGCTGATTTTTCGTTGTCCTTTTATTTTTTTTTAATATTTAAAATAATTATGGTCAAAATTTAAATATTATGAATTTTAAAAAATTAATCAGGGACATTTTTAATAGGACAAAGGTAAAAAAATCAATAAGGAACATTTTTAATAGGACAAAGGTAGTATAATATAATTAGAGTATTAGTTACATTAGGCATTGTTGAACAAAACAATCATAGCCAACAGATTTGTACGTAGAAAAAGAAGAAAGATGCTATTTATTAGGGTAAATTACATTGGTGGTAAATGAACTTTTAAGATGCTCTCATTTTAGTTGTTAAAATTGAAAAACTTTCATTAAGGTTATCATCATTAATGAAGTTCCATTTCAATCACCAAACGGATAACGAAAGTTGACGTGGCATTCCCACATATTATTTTTTAATAAATTAATACATTTAATAAGATGATAATTGATTAATCAGAAAAAGAAAGAAAGATGATAATTGATTAATCAGAAAAAAAGAAAGAAAGATGATAATTGGTACTATACTACCAGGACCACCACCTTGTTAATGAAAAATTGGAGGAAAGTATTATATTTTCATTATTCTTTTTATTTTCCCCGATAACTTATAGGGTAAGTTTTTTTTTTTTTTAAGGATTATAGGTAAGTTAAAAGAGTGAAGGCAGGGTCTAGCCTATCAGTGTTTATGAAATCGAAAAGGAGTGGCCTTTGAAGTCTGATGGCAACCAGAGAGCCGATGAACGAGAAGTGGATCACTCACTATTCATCAAACCATCAAATACTTTTAGTTGGTGAAGGGGATTTCTCTTTCTCTTTGAGTTTGGCCAATGCTTTCGCCTCTGCCTCCAACATTTGTGCTACTTCTCTAGACTCCTATGGTATAAAACAACTTTACTTTCTCCTTGCAAAGTGTTTCATTACTTTGATCATTTTAACAAACCCCAAAAATTTGATGTGCGTTTTTATGCATCTTTTTTGAAGAATCGAGAAAGGGTTTAGCCAATAATGTTTAAGACTATATGTGTGTGTGTGTGAATGTATTGCTATGTCATTTTATTGATGTTGTGGTTACATTAGATGATTTGAAGAAGTACAAGAATGCAGCGTCGAATTTGGAGAAACTTAGTAGGCTTGGGGCAACCCTGCTACATAGAGTGAATGTAGCCACAATGAAGCTTCATCCTGTCTTAGCCAACCGAAAGTTCGATCGAATCATCTTCAACTTTCCACATGCTGGATTTAAAGGAAAGGAAGATAATCCCGATATGATTGGGTAAATTTCCTCTTTGCAAATTCATACATGTTTCTGGCATTGCTTTGTCATGTTCCTGCGTGTGTAGTTAGTGTTTTGGGATATTGTGCTCATGCATGCCATCAATGTCCTTGCTATCCTTTTTAGTTCTATCATAGTTTTCTTAAAGTTTACATATAGAGAGTTCTGTTTTTTCAAAGAGTTTGAACAACATTATGGTGGTGTACCGGTATTCCTTTGGGCCATTTTCGCTTTTCTTCCTTACATGGTGGTTAGGGCGGCCACGTGCCCACTCTGAAATTTTCTAGAATTCGAAGTTTTTTTATCTTAATATATGTGTGCCTACCCTGAAATTTTATCATATCTATTTAAATATAAAAAATTTATATTATTAATATGCATGTGTCCAGTCCCACCCTCAAAAAAAAATTCTAGATCCGCCGTTGATTGGACTAAGGGCAATCTCATAAGTCTCATTGCTGCAGTTTCTGCAATTCGTCGTAGGAGTTTTGGGGGATCAAACATTTTGTTCCTTTTAAATTTGGAGGGAGTTATACCATAAATTTAGGTGCTTCATTATTTTGTTTCTGTAAGATTAGATTTTGATGCTCGTGTTCAAGAATCAAGAGATCATATGGAAATATTTAGGTGGTGTTTGGTTGGATGGAATCTCTTGGAATTGGTGAGAATTAGAATCAAATTCCACCACTTTTTCATATTTGGTTCGAGTTTTTCAAGGAAATTGGAATCCCTGATGGAATTCAATTCCATCAAATGAGGGAAAGTGAATTCCATCAAAAAATGGATAGAATTCAATTCCCTTGTTGGAAGGAATTGAAATTTGATCATACTACCTTCATCAATCATTTGGTAATTTATTCATATATTAAATAAAAATATTTTTTTATTATTTCGGGTCGGGTCGGGTGAAACTTTATTTTGGTCGGGTTGGATCGGGTTTTTTTAAGTGTGATATTCGGGTCGGATCGTGTTCGGGTTTAGGGTGAAAAAAAACCAGACCGACCCGAAAATATATATAATTCAGGTCGGGTCGGATTAAGTCACTGTTTTTATTAAATAAAAATATTTTTTATTGTTTTGGGTCGGGTCGGGTTAGATTTCTAATTCATATATTCGGGTAGGGTCGGATGAAACTTTATTTTGTTCGGGTCGGGTCGGGTTTTTTAAGTGTGATATTCGGGTCGAGTCGGGTCGGTTTTTTTTAAGTATGGTATTCGGGTCGGGTTCGGGTTTAGGGTAAAAAAAACCAGACCGACCTGAAAATATATATAATTCGGGTCGGGTCGGATTAAGTCACTGTTTTTATTAAATAAAAATATTTTTTTATTATTTCGGGTCGGGTCGGATTTCTAATTCATATATTCGGGTCGGCCAGATGAAACTTTATTTTATTCGGGTCGGGTCGGGGTTTTTTAAGTGTGATATTCGGGTTGGGTTTAAGGTGAAAAAACCGGACCGACCCGAAAAAAATATATAATTTTACCTTATATATTTAGGAATAATTACAATAATACCCCTATATATATAATTTTTTTCAATTAAGTCAATGTTTTTATTGAATAAAAATAATTTTTTATTATTTTGAATCGTATCGGGTCGAGTTTCTAATTCATATATTAAATAAAAATAGTTTTTGGTATATTTTTTGGTAACTAATTAATATACTTTGATTGAAATGTATCGAAATATTGCTTTATCTTTTGGTAACTTATTAACATATTTTGATTGCGATTATTTTAACTTACAATGTTTATTAACATGATTTTTATAATTTATTAAAATGAATAATCAATCAATAAAATGAAATTTTAATATTTTTTTATTTTTTATAATATATTACTACATGTAAATTGTAAAATAAATTAAAATAAAACAAAAAAACAAGAAAGGTAATTCTGTCATTTTATATTACTAAAATCAAATTCATCTGACATGTCTGCGAACCAAACAGAATATGAAATTGGATTCCAATTCCATTTCTTGCTAACCAAACAGAATATGAAATTGGATTCCAATTCCTTCACAGATTCCAATTCCCTCATAAACATTCCAACGAACCAAACGCCATCTTAGTTTTGCCTTCGGCTTCCGCCCCATGTTTTTCACAATTTCGTTCTACTAATACAGGAAACATAGGGATCTTGTACAGCATTTCTTTTGGAATGCACGGCGCATGCTACGAGTTGATGGCGAAATTCATGTAAACCATAAAACCGGCCCTCCATATTGCCTATGGAATCTTAAGGAATTAGCTGATGCAAGCTTTCTGGCATTGATTCAGTGTGTAGATTTTAACATAGAAGATTATCCAGGTTATCGAAACAAGAGAGGGGATGGTCCGAATTGCGATGCACCCTTTCGTCTCGGTAAGAGCTGTACCTTAAAATTTGGCGTTTGCCCTCGAGCTGAGAAAGCGGCTAAAGCAACCAGAAGGCCAATGCAGCCAACTTCTGGTTTCAACTATCCTCAGAGGAACCTTGTTGTGAATCACATCCCATCGAATCATGGGTGGCCCCCTACCATCCCCAGTGGGAATCAATTCTCCGAGGTCCTCGATAGAAACTTGCTTTTGGTCCGAAAATATGGGCGGGATAGTAATGGTGTGGAAACTAATAGAGGACGCATTCTCCGTCTGTAATTACTAGAATCATTTGATTTTTTTTTGTTTGTGTCGGTTACCGTGTGCACCGGATCATGTGAAGTCGGATATTATATATCATCTGATTATTAATCTTTTAGATAGTGTGACCGATTGATAAAGTTGGGCGGAATCGCAATAAATCTTCCTATTTGCATCATTATTGAATTTAGAAACGTATAGGATCTTCAAATTATATTTCTTTGCTTTATTGGTCATATTTTGAACACTTGTAGAAATAAATTACATCTTAATTGAAGAAAGATATAATTCGGTAAAAACAGAGTTCAAACACCCCTAAAACTAAATAATATATATATATATATATTAAATATTTAGTAATTTCGATTAATTCGGTTAATAACTAATTTCAAACTGAATTAACCGAAAGTTAAATTTAAAGAAAATCGTTAACCGTTAACTGATCGAACTCAAAATTAACCTATCAAAATTTTGATTTGAACGATTAATTCGATATTAACCGAACAATGAACATCTCTACTGCCTGCTACTACTGTCAATCGCATCATTACTGTCTAGCTATTTAATTTTCATTCTACCGTATTAAAAAAAGTCAATTAATTTTATCATATAATATGTATGAAGATATAATAAATATCTATTACAATAAAAAAAATTAATTTCAAATAGAACAATGAAACAATAATCGATCATCCACCGATCTAAAGCGGACGGCGACGTGTCTATCCCTAAAGCCCTTATAAAATCAAGACTATTTATATAAGCAAAACAATTAATTGTACAAATAAATTAAGACTTTTAAATTACGTTTGTTTCACGAAAATGGATTTTGTAATTTCCTAAAAATTATTTTTTAAAAATTATTTTACAATATTTATTTATGTTGTGTAATTTATTTAAATTATTATATTTTTTAAAAGTTCAATTATTATATTACAAGTTTCAATTATTATATTCCATGTCACTTAATCGGTTAATTATTAATGACAATTAATTCATGATGATCACGTATTAATTAAATAAAAACAAAAATGATCATATATTAGGTTAAAATATATAAATAGTCCTCAAACTTTTAGGGTATTTATATTTTGGTCACCTAACTTTTGAAAATTATAATATAATCATTAAAATTTTAGTTTGTTTTCAAAATGGTCCCTACAGTTACATCCCGTGGATTTTTGCTGACGTTGCATGTTAACTCCGATAAAACAATACCCCCTCCCCCAGTTCTGCTTCTTCCTCTTTCTTTCTTATTCATTCTTCCTCCTTTCTTTCTTATTCATTCTTCCTCCTTTCTTTCTTATTCATTCTTCCTTCTTCCTTCTTCTTCTTGCACAGTGGCTATGGAAACCTCGCAACTGTCATCTTCCTCCGTTCGATCCGCTCCAGTTTCTTCACACTTATAGAGATACTAATAGTGGTACTTTTCTTCTCTCTCTCAATTAGTGAAAGTACCAGCATAATTGAGTTGCTTGTTAGTATGTTTTAGGAGTTAATTGAAGCAACTAGGGTTCTGATATATAAAAGAAATAAACTTTAGATGTGTTGTACTGGACGTTGAGATCATGTTGTGCTTTATCACTTTCCCTTAATCAATATTCAACAGTGTAGGGTTTGTTGGTGATTCCCTAAACAGAAACATGTTTGTTTCTTTGTTTTGCACTCTGAGACGTGTCTCCGTTGATGTGAAGAAATGGAGTCCTGCAGGAGCTGATCGTGGCTTTACTTTTCTCGACTTTAATCTTACCATTGCATATCATCGAACTAATCTTTTGGCACGCTATGGTAGGTAAGCTGTTTCAAGCATTTCTTACCATAGTTAGTAAGGACTTTTGCTTTGCGTTACCGGAGCTTGGACTAATTTATTTTGGTTGCCTTTAATGCAGTTCGCTCTTCCTTGTCTAATGCAGGTGGTCAGCTAATAGTAATGGTGGTTAGTTGGAAGCTCTTGGATATAACATCGTTAAAAGTCTAGTTGAGCATGCGTAAAGTGAACACACGTTCATAACCCATATCCACACAAGTTTTTATCTGTTTCACTACATCTATTTCAGAAGCAGCACATACAATGGATAAACATTGCTTTCTACGTCTTCCAACAATAGGTTGTGACCGCAAACCAAAACCTCTTGGCTGAATTCGCATGGTAACAAGCTTTAGGTGAAATACCCGAGTCTCTATCGAGTTTCCTAGTTACAACCTTTGGTTCAAAATGCAGCTCTTTGCGGAGCTCCATTGGAGAAATGTAAGAGCATTGAGAGTAACCTGACAAAACCTGGATCCAACAGGGCATTAGCGTCGTTGGTAATGCCAGGTCGAAACCCAACTGTTATAGCTTTATCCCCAAGCTCATTGCCGGTGACTGGAAACCCCAACAAAACTCCAAACTCTCCACATCAGCGTAATGCAGCCAAAATAAGCCTACTGGCTTTAATAGCCATTATTTTAGGCGATGTTTTGGTCCTCGCTTTAGTTTCCCCTTGCTTTACTGTTACTGATCTGATCTTTAACACAGGGCACTGGTTTTCACCTTGTGTCTGAAAGTACACAACATTTTATTGATTGGAAGTTTAGAGAACCAAACATATTAAATAGGGGGTTAATCTATGGCCATGGTCCATCCCAGCTTGTCCTCGATTAGACCAGTTTGAATCCCTGTTAGTTTTGCAAACAATCTCTGAACCACTGTGCAACAACAACAACAACAATCACAAGAAGGAAGAAGAAGAAGAAGAAGACCTGGGGGGTGTTATTTTAACGGAGTTAACATGCCACGTCAACAAAAACTGACACAAGGTAAAGATAGGGATCATTTTGAAAACAAACTCAAAGTTCAATGACTATATTACAAGTTTCAAAAGTTGGGTGACCAAAATACAAGCACCTTAAAAGTTTGGAGACTGTTTATATAAAAAAATTAGCTGACCCTATTCCCATATGTAATGGGATAAGGGGGAGATAGGATAGTAGACTGCCCCAAACGCTAGGTTGAGTGCAATTTCCGTGGGAGACCTCCAACAGTCAAAATTATAAATTGCCCACCGTGAGACTCGATCCCACGACCACAAGGTTAAGAGCTTTGCGCTCTAGGAGACTGTTTATAACTTTACCCTATATATTATGTTTTTCAAAACCAATGAGAAAAAAAATGAAAAAATACAAATAAAAGGATCAATCATGTACCTAATCCTTTTATTTTTTTTATATTTTTATAATCTTTAATCAAAACATTTAAAAAACACTCATCTAATAACAGATCCTACAATTAACATGATTTGCATATATATATATATTGTTATTCAATCTTTGGTCTATGTTGGATAAAATAAAATAAAAAGTTCATAAACAAATCTAGTTTAATTTTCGAATTTAATCTCTTTTGAAATTGTTTTCATAAACAAATGAACATAACCACAAAGCAGTCCAAATTTGTGATTTAACGTTCATAAATAGAATTTCAAAAACTTATTGTTACGATTTTAATTTTACATAAATAAAACGACAACTAATTAATCAGTTGATACCCTCTGAAAATTTAAATCGAAGAGATCATTGTGCAGCCTATAAAATAAATATACACGTCTTGCCACGAGTCACGAGATGAGACGAGACGAACGGCAGACGGTGCACGTAAAGATGGCAAATTCACCTGGATCTGACCTGATATGAGCATATTTCTTTTTTAAAAATCAGGTTTGAGTCGAGTCGGATTTACTGTGTAAGATTTTTAGGTTCAGGTCGGAGTCATGTTATGGGTCTAAAAAATCTGAACCGACCCCGACCCGGATATTTTTAATTGTATTATATATTTTAACTTATTTACGAAAATGCCATTGTGTATATATATTGTTTAGGGTTTGCTTTCATTTATTCTCTTGCCTCCTCCTTTTCTCTGCCGCAAGTTTATCCCCATCTCCCAAAACTCTTTCATTTCTTATTCTGAATCCCATATATATTAAACTTTAATTTCTTGTTTCGTCACTTATATGCTCTCCTTTTTAGGGTTTCTTGTTATTTTTTCCCCTTTGTGAAACACTACAAATACCAATGTCAATAGTATTTCCCACTCAATGTAGGATAGTGTATAAGCATTACTGAAATTTAGTGACCGTCAATGTAATTTATCATATTTATTATACTGAAATTTCATAACAAAGCCTCAAACTTAGTCTAGTAGTAGGGTGCTGGAAACCTTTCTCCAATAATCAAAATTTGATCCATTTCTTATTTCCTATTTTCTCTTAATTTTCTATCAACGAGGTGATGAAACGTTTCGTTTTCTTATGGGCATGCTGATTCAGCTGTTGTTAGCCGTTTAAAAGATTGTGATCGAAATGTAAACGTTTCAATCTTGATGATCAAAGTTAAAATATCTTTAAAATTTTAGTGTACCACTGTAGTTTATCCTATTTATTATACTGAAATTCCATAATTTAAAACGTGTCTCCCATTCAAAACACGTATGCCCTGGCGTCATCTGCCGTCTTCTCTTTTGTATAAATGAAAATCCCACATAAAAAATATATATAAAAAACAGTGTATTGCAACCGACCTAAAGCTTAAACATTGCTTTCTTGAGATTGCATATTAAAATAATTATCATAGAAATAAAAAATACATTTATTTATAAGATAATATCATAAATGGTATCTACATTCTTGTTGAATATTCACTGTGCTATTATAGCTTTTACTTATTTAAATTATTGATGAATAAATTATTTTTATTTATAGATTGTCCACCAAGAATGACGGTAGTAGAATTCGAATTTAACCTTACAAACTCAAATTCTTAAATCTCAACCACTTGTGTCATCATTCGTTAGCATTATTGATGTATCAATTGATATAATATTACTATATTTATATTGACCTTGAACATAGTTAACATATGATAAGATAGCTAATTAATATTTCATCCATAATTTTTTTTATAAAATATTTATTTTATAAAAAAATTCCATTCAAAATTGAAAGAATATCAAACTTTTACATATATTTAATTTTACGTATTTATATATAATATACTTACAACAATAGTAATGGGAATTAGACTTAATTTATTAATACACAGATTTTAAATTTACATAATCAATTTCAAGTGGTGATAATAAAAACATGTGACATGTGTAATTATTATTACAAATAGTCAGTTTTTAGACATAAAATATATGTCTTGCAATAAAAAAAACTTGTCTGATTAAGACCTGTTAGGAAATTATTTTCAAAATGAATGGAGGTGCTATAATAATGTTTAATGAGGTCAAACGTTAAAGATATCCCATATTTCTATGCATATAATATAATTTATTATTGTATGGCTTAGCTTAGCTTTGAGGGGATGTATAAGGTACAACATAATTAATATACTAAGAAAAATATTATTGGAAATGTTAATATATTTTTTAATATTTTTGATAAAACGTTATCTAAAATATTATTTTTTTTTGAAAATATTAATATTGTGTGCTACTTAAAATGTTATTTTTCCTATCAATTTTTCTACCAGAAATTAGGTAGTGAAATTAACATTTTGGTAAATAAAATAATATTTAGGTAATGTTATATTAACATTTCCAATAACATATTTTTTTAATCGTATATTAGGCTTACGTACGACATAACGAAGGTGACTTTATAGAAGAAAACAAAAGAATACGAAAGAGTAGGTTAACTCAAATACTCAGGAGGTATTTGGATGGGGGAATATGTGATTCTCATGGGAATGGAATCCACATTCCCCCGTTTGGTTAGCCTTAGAATCTCCTTTCCGGTAATATAAGATTATCAATAGTGGATTTTTTGTGGTATATTACAGAGAATATTATTACATCAATTTCCTTAGGTATTATTGGATTATCAGTGTTTTGGACTAAAATGCCCTTAATTTTTTTTCTTAAAAATATCATTATTCTATCATTGAATAATAAAAATTCTACGAATGTTAAATTACAAATTTATCCTTAAACTATTTTAGATTTACAAAAAAAAATCTATAATTAAAATTTATATAAAGTTCAAGGGTTAAAATAAAATTTTACCCTTTCATTAAAACTTTTTATATTTTTAATTTTATAAAAAAATATTATATAAATTTTATGAATTTAAATTTTTAAAGAAAATATATAAATAATTTTCAACTTATTAAAAAAATAAATATATAATAAGGACAATTTGGTTAAATATACATTCTAATAATTTTTTATTCCTTTAACCAAACACGATAATCTTACATTCCTGCTAAACCAACCAAACATAAAATACAACATTTACAGTAATCCTATTCCCTGGTAATCTTATATTCCCATTGGTAATCTTACATTCCCACTGGTAATCTTATATTCCGTGAACCAAACGCACCCTCATTGTTTTGATACTATACGATTGTGTGTATTATATTAATGCTGCACCCATAGGTCTTCGCCGTAAAACAGTTGATCAAATCCTTACATTCTTCATCAGGATTACAGATCATCGACAACTCATTTTTATCTCTCACACGCAGAAGAAAACTGCACCTTTGATAACTCACCGGAATGTCGATCGACGGTAACTAATGGATTTAAGGAAGAAAACAAAAGAGCCAACTTAGCATGACAAACACGTGATCGTTACGGATCAACTTTTTGGTAAATACCTCTAAAACGAAAGGGTAAATTCGGAATGTAGTCTATAATATTCATTTTTTTATAAAACTGTCTTTGTAAATCATACCTAGTGTTATATTTTTGTTTTATTTTATTTTAATTATCCATCATTAAAAATAATTATAACTACTGACATAATAACTTTTTGATAAAAACGTAGTATTATCTTATGGTGAAATATTAACATCATCATTAATTTTTAATAACAAGTGATCAAAACAAAACTAACGTTATATATAATTTAAAAAAATAAAATGATTAAAATAAAATTACGAAAATAAATATTTAACGAAATACATCTTACTTTTTATTGTTTTAGTTTCTATAAGGAAAAACTACACTCATTCAACCATTGTATAAAAAAAAACTCATTCAATCATATGCTTCGTATTTTAGTCAACTGATTGAAGAATATTATAAATATATTATTAACTATTAAACATTAGACGAAATAGTAACATGATTCAGTAATAATTTAATTCTTTGGAGTATATATTTTATTATTTTAGTTCTAATTTGAAATAATTCTATAAATTTAATCTTTTATGTTTAAAGATTATATTAATTTAATCTTTATTATTCTTTTAAATTGTGTGTTCTTCTTCTATAAATGTTATATTACTATCATGTTAATTTTCTGGTGTAATAACAATTTGACAATAAATTATTGTTACTTCATGAGATGCAATAATATAACTATTAATTTAATTTAATAGAGTCAATTGGTTCGATAATATCATAAAAGTAATTAAATTGGTGAAATTTTTTAATATAAATAAATAAATTTAGTAAATTATTTTAAATTAAGACTAAATTGATAAAAAAAAATATATTTTAGGGATTAAAATTATCAATATACTAAATCGACATTAGAAGTATGTTTTAATTTTATCCGCGAACGATTTGTTTATAACATTATTTTAATTGAGTGGCTAAATTGTAAATTTCAGGAAATGTGACTGATTTGTTAACAAACAAATAAATGAGTGACCTTAGGTGTATATTTTCTATTTCTTTAATTAGTATCTTCTACTTTTATTTGAGTATTTAGTTGAATGAAACAATTGATTTACAGAGAGAAGTCAGAGTTTGAGCATTTTCCGGAGTATGAAAGAACTGTAGTTTTGAGCTTTAAATTGAGTTTCGTTGTATTACAGTGGTAGCTGCTGGTTCGCTTAAGCTCTTGTGAAAACCTTCAATCCTAAACCCTTGCATCTTTCAGCTTTCAGGTAATTTTTTTCTTTGCAACTTACAGGATTTTTCCTTCCCCCCTTCCTTTTGTTCCTCTAAATCTTGTTATTTTGTATGGAGTTGGCAAGCTCATATATGTTGATCTGTTTCTCTACAAAGATTAGGGTTTTAATTTTATTGATGGAACTGTTTAGCGGGCGACTTTTTCGTATATGTTCTGCGTGGTCGATTTTTAGTTGTTGTATTACTTGGTTGGTGCTGCTGCTTTAAGCATTCTATTCGTTTTCACCTAAAAGAGGAAGTAGTTGATAATTTGTTCCAGTGGCAATTGATGGTCATAACTAAGTTTGCAATGCAAAGTTATGAATTTCAAATAATCAGCGGAGAAGCCAACCTACATATGTCATAATAGAGACTTGAGTTGAGAGTTCAGGATAATTGATAGGAAGGGAGCTTGGTTTCTCAATTGGTGCCCTTGGTAAAGGTTGAGTTTTGGTGATGATATCTTGTTCGGTTCTCTTACTTAACCGAACGTTGTTTCTAAAGCTCACTGGTTTCCGCTTCTAGCAAGTTTTCTGGACTTGTTTTTGTTTTAGTCTAGGAGGAAAATGGGATCCGAACCCAGTTCTTTGAGCAGACGAGTATAACCACCTGCCATTGAGTCAAACGTTGGGATGCTTTCATTCAGGGACGGAGCTCCCTTAGGGTCCAAGGGGGCCAAACCCTATTAAAATTTATATATTCGATATAATTTTGATTTGATAGTATTTTGGTCTATGTAAAAATAAATATTTAAATTTAAAATATATATATATATTTTAAATATTTAATCAAGTAGGGGTCAAACTAAAGAATGATAAGTCTGTGTTCTCAAATTTTTGGTGTAATTACAATTTAAGTATTGTAAGTTTAAATATTAGACAAATTAGAAGTATTTTGAGTTTTTTTTTTAAATTTAGGGTGAATACAAGGTAATATATATACAGAGACTTTCAACTATTTGACAATAAACGCTCATATCCCTACATACGTGCTTGAACTCGAGACCTCAAGGATAACAACAATACTTTAATCACTAAGGTCGTTTGCTTTATGCTGAATTTCGAGTTTAAATACCTAACAAGTCTTTATAGTTTTTTTAAATAGTCTAATATTTCGGCCCCTGCTAATATTTAATTCTCGCTCCCTCATTGCTTTCATTCATTGTATCTTAAAAAAAGACAGAATATGAAATGCAAGGTTTTCAGTAACTTAGGCATTAAAAGGGGAAAACTGAAAGGCGTTAAACTTCCGTCTTTGAGGGTTGTAACATTTTTATTGTTTGATCTCTTTTGCTTATGTCTTCTGTTTCTATTGTATCCGTTGGGTGTTGGAAGTTGTTGAACCTTAAGAAAGATAATTTGGATTTTAGTCATTAATTTCTAGTTGTTGTGGTTTAGCATCTTAGATGGTTAATAATATTATGCATCAAATTACAGGTATCAACAATCACATCAATGCATTTAGGCATCTATTATTCCTGTAGTTGTTAAGTTTCTGATACCAGCCTGAATTTTGGTGAACAATAAACATTAGATCAAGATCTCTGTCCTCCTCTAGGCCCCTTTGTCCCTTTAGCCTCATTCAATTTCTTAATACCAGTTTTCTAAGACCTGGGAAAGTGAGGATTTCTGGTTTTGATTACTGTCTTGCTTCTGATCAATCGAAGGTAGTACTATTAGGGTATTACAAAGTGAAATGTAATCAGGTTCAGGAGTATTTAGCAGCACATTTTCTTGTTAAACTTGCAAAGGTGTTTTATTGGGTTAACTTTGCACATTAATTCCTAGTTTCTTTCATCTTTTTTTTTACTTTCTCATTACTCAAACATGGTTCTGAGTTTGGTTACTTGCTGCAAAATCTGATATATAGTCTCTGTCTTGTTGCAGGTCAGTAGCCGTTACTCATAAAGCTTCCTAGCGGGTAGTCTCATCTGCTTTTCCTTCTGAAACTAGAAACCGGAAACTAAATAGAATTTGCTATTGGGTTTCAGTTGCTTGGCAAGTTTGACTTTTATGTACGGTATGGTGATTGTTTGTGTTAATAGATGATTTCTATATGTATTTGTCAGCTTACTTTTATATCTGAATGATGACGTGGGTACAGGGACTCGATTGAGACTAAATGAATGGAGAAAAATCCAAACGATAATTGCATGGAGCATCCTAGAGCTAGTAAACAATACAACTCTTTAGCGCATGGAAATGGGGGATTCTCTCATGCAACTCAAGCATTTATGCAAAATCCTATGACCAGCATAAACATGAGTATAAGACCTCCTGAGCCAAAAAGATCTGATGTCAAACCTGTACTTAATTATTCCATACAGACTGGTGAGGAGTTTGCTTTTGAATTTATGCGGGACCGGTTAAATCCTATGAAGCCTTTCATCCCAAATTCTCTCGGTGAATCCAGTTATGCAACAGGATATATGGATCTAAAAGGTATTCTAGGCATTAGTCGTACTGAGTCTGAATGTGAGTCTGATATGTCAATGCCTAATGTAGTAGAGAAAGGCCCGAAGGGGTTTGAAAGAAAAGGCTCTATACATGAAAACCGAAGTCGTTATGGGTCACTTCAATCAATGCAACAGAGCACCCCGGGCTATGAAAATAATAGAGGCCTTTTATACATGTCACTTGGTACCTCTGATGGCACATCACCAAAGATGAAGGTTCTCTGCAGCTTTGGCGGAAAAATCCTACCTCGGCCAAGTGACAGAAAGCTAAGGTATGTTGGAGGTGAAACACGCATAATTCGCATCAGAAAGGATATTTCATGGCAGGAACTTAAGCAGAAGATATTAACAATTTATGAACAAACAGAAGTGATTAAATATCAGCTTCCGGGAGAGGACTTTGATGCTTTAGTGTCTGTGTCCTCGGATGATGATATGCAGAATATGATGGAGGAATGTAGCGAACTTCTAGACAAAGAGGCCTCCCAAAAGCTTAGGATGTTTTTGTTCTCGCTGAGCGATTTGGAGGATACTCAGTTTGGTCTAGGCAACATGGATGGTGATTCTGAGATTCAGTTTGTGGTAGCCATAAATGGAATGGATGTCGGAACAAGGACAAGCCCTACTCTGCAGGGGTTGACAAACTTTTCTGCTAGCAATCTAACAGAATCAGAGGGAAATAATATTGTCAGGGAAACAAGCAGAGTTGCAAGAGACTCACTTGTCATTAGCTCTTCTAACATTCCCGGCATTATGGTGTCATCATCAACTTTTCATTCTTCTCAATCAGCTCTACCAGTTTCCTCAGGCGCCTATGAAATCCGTCCACAGTTTGATAATGGCCAAAGGATGGGGTATCCATTGCAGTATGGTCATAATTCTTCCACTTATTCCAATATGAGAGAATTTTCTAATTCAGTTCCTTCTAATGGGTTTATGAATCAACATGAACACTTGACTGAAGTGCAACCATACAATGGTCTACAACAGAATCTACCGATGCTGGTGACCGAGTTGAAACCCAAACCTGATGATTCAGGTCACGAGGGCAATGACCTTGCAAAATATAATCCCTTGGAAACAGATCGTGCAGTTTCTCTCCAGCCACATGATGGAAAGGTGCTAAATCATTTCCCGCATGAAGAAGTGCAAGTTGCTGTTAATTCACAAGATGCATCTCTTTTTACTGTTAAAAATGAAGCTAAATACCAGGAACATGAAAAGGTTATGTCATATGCTGATGCTGTGAATCAAGTGCCAGTTCCTAAAACGGGTAATGATGACCATCACTCTACTTCTAGTTATGCTGATTCTGATTCTAATCCTGCTGATTTAAGCTACATTGAACCCGCTGTACCTCATCACAAGGTTTATTATTCAGAAAGAATACCTCGGGAGCAGTTAGACTCGCTAAATCGATTTTCAAAGTCTGCTGATGCATTAGGTTCCCATTTGCTATTAGCTCACCCACAATCTGATGTGGCAAAGCAGGGTCCAAACACAGAAACTGGTGAAAATTTAAGCGATAGTAATATTGCTCCCCATACTGAGAGCTCAGCTGCTAAACCTTCTAATATCACTCCCTATCCTGATGCTGTTTCTCAGATAAACACAAAGCTTGCTGAAGAAGTGTTGGACACTGGTTTGAAGCAAGCAGTTTCAAATCCCGTGGACAGTATACAAACTTCAAAAAAAGATGGGGTTCAGGTAGGTTTTCTGAAAGATAACCTTCCAGATGATGAGTTAGCAGAAACTGGACTGGGGCTTCCTGTATCTAGTGAATCAGCATTCGCTTTTCCCCATGATGCCAGCTTGACTAGCAAAAACCCTCCAGGGCATTTCCAGGTTGATTTGAGGACGGAGAGTTCGACAAAAGATGATTCTAAAGAGAACCTCCATAGTGGTATTATCGGGGCAGATCATGGGGACATTCTTATTGACATTAACGATCGATTTCCTCGCGACTTCCTTTCTGATATGTTTTCCAAAGCAATGCTTTCTGAGGAGTTGTCTGGTGTTGGCCCACTGCAAACAGATGGAGCTGGCTTGAGCTTGAACGTGGAAAACCATGAGCCAAAGCGCTGGTCATATTTTCAGAAGTTGGCGCAAGATTTTGAAGAAAAAGATGGTTCCCTCATCAACGGAGATCATATATCAGATCAGTTTACCCCACAGGGTGTAGTTCCTTTGAGCCAAGCTGATGCTGATAAAAATTTTGGTGAAAACAACCTGAAGGATGGTCAACCCCAAGTGCAAATCAGTGAAAGTATGCAGTTTGATGCCATGATAGAAAACCTAAGAACACTTGAGCCGGAATATGAGGTAATTGATTTCAATGATTAATTGATTTTGTTCACCTTGTTTTCTTAAAAGACATCTGCTAACAGAATATGACTGCATGTGTTTTTCTAGAAGCCGAAGTCGGAAAAGAGGAACGTTGGCCTACCTCCTTTGGATCCTTCTCTAGGAGATTTTGATATCGATACCTTGCAGGTGTGCTACCTTTATCACAGATTCTCCTGCTTTTCTTATGCTTTTGGAGCATATGAAATGGAGTGGTACACTGTTTGGATACTTGCAATAAACAATTATTTATTGGAAACTTCAAATTTTGTTCTGGAATTTATGTTGCATCTCCTTCTGCCTTTTGGCATGTGCAAACTTTTCATCTTTATCACTACTTCCCAAGTATTTATTTATGTATGTGAAACTGAATACTGGAAGCTTAACTACAAATTCAATAAGATCACTGTAATTTTTTAGAGATAAGAGGCTGATACTTGAGTGTGTTTTCAAAAGGGCGAGGCACACAATAGGCGCTTGCCCGAGTGAATAAAGATGTGCATGTGCATGTTTTTGTGTTTGTGTTTGTCTATGTATATAAAATGACCTTCTATGTATATGAAATGACCTTAAGATATATATTTTGATAGTGAACTTTAAAGAGCGGTACAATTTATCCTACAAAACATGCAATTTTTTTTTCGTCTGCCAATGTGTATGATTTCCTTTGATCCCTCGTTTGTTGTTGAATACTCAAAATTTTGAAAGTAATAAGTTTGACATTATCCTTGTTCTTGCTAATAAAGGTACATTTAATAAAAAAAAAACTTAAAAGAACTAGAAAGGCTTCAATCTAGCGGACTTTCTTCTGCACTTATGGCCTTGCAAAAAGGCATGTTTAAGCACGCCAAACACATGCCTGATCAAATGTGCCTTACCCGAAAAGGTCTGAATCGCTTTCGTTGGAGAAATTAGCTTTCTTTTTTACTCATCACTCGTGCTTCACAAAATAAAATAATAAAAGCCCAGATTCAAGAGACAATCTATGTTTATGTCGAGCGTTTAGCTCATTCTAGACATGTATTCTAATCCTTGTTGAAGCTATTTATTTTTGTCATTCTCCATCTAAGAAAGTTCAAAATTCGATTCTAATGACTCTAATTTTGCTTGATAAAAGTTCTAGGAGAACAATAGCTAACGCTAGTTGCGAGCTGTTGAATGGTTTCTTAAATTTACAGAGGCATTGAAATATATGTTTTTAGATTCTTTTTCTTTTGTAGTGCTAATTTAAATTTTGTTCCTCTTTATATGTTTAGATTCAGTCTTTGTTTCTTATTATGAACTTAATTTGTTGACTCAAATGCAATGGTGATAAGCTTTTTGGAGTATTTACTGGCCATAAAATGCTTTGAAGCTGCAGGGATGTGTTTCTGACATTTGTTTTGTTTTTGAAAACTTCCGTGTACATACAAACTGAAACAAAAAAATGTATCTCTCTTCTTGCTTGTTTGTTATATTTTGGGCCTCAACATATTTTGACAGTCCCCCACATACTTTCTGAAACAATTTCTATAATGTAGATGCTTACTTGTTTGTCCTGGATTGATGTTATAGCTCATAAAGAATGAAGATCTTGAAGAGTTGAGGGAGCTGGGCTCTGGTACATTTGGAACTGTATATCATGGCAATTGGAGGGGATCAGATGTTGCCATCAAGAGAATAAAAAAGAGCTGCTTCACAGGTCGATCATCTGAGCAAGAAAGATTGGTAATTTGGCTTACACAAATTAATATTTTTATGCATATAATACATTTTCTCATTTTGTTTCATGAAACCGGTGTTTGAAAGCCTCTTGATCTTAAAAGGAAGTCTAACAAACTAAAAAAATATGGATATTTTTACCTTCTCTACTGGGTGGGGGTTCCAAATAGACCTTATATACACACACTCGCTCTCGGGGTTGCCAGGGTTTGATATCTGGTCAATAGACTACATTGCTGCTGGCAATGATTTCTTCTCGTTATTATAACTATTATCATAACCATCATTATATATCCCAGTTATTGCATGTTTTGCTACTGCCATTGTTTGAAAAGCCTGTTGGTCCAAGTTTAACAAACTAAAAATATATAATTTTACCTTTTCTACTGAAGGGGGTCCAAACAAAACCTTTTTTTTTATAGTTGGGGTTGCTAGGGTTTGATATCTGGTCACTATACCACATGGCTGTTGGCAATGATTTCTTCTCTTTATTATAGCTATTATCATAATCATCATTATCTAACTAGTTATTGCATGTGTGCTACTGCCATTCTCTCTCTGGTATTATTCATACTTAATGCTTTACTTAAAGATCTACACTTATGTCCTCAGACCATTGAATTTTGGCGGGAAGCTGACATTCTTTCAAAGCTTCACCATCCAAATATGGTGGCATTTTATGGTGTGGTGCAAGATGGTCCTGGAGGAACAATGGCTACTGTTACAGAGTTCATGGTTGATGGTTCCCTTAGGCATGTTTTACTTCGCAAGGATAGGTGAATTTTTTTTTCACTTTGTTATGTAATAGTTTGTTTTACTTATTTATTTATTATTATATTTTTTTTGGGGGGTTGATATTTATGAGAATTTCATAACTGCCTGTTGTTACTTTACAAATATCTCCTGCTTATTGTTATACCTAATCTAAATTTCCAGGTTGCTTGATCGTCGAAAGAAGCTCATAATTGCTATGGATGCAGCATTTGGGATGGAATATTTACATTCAAAAAATATTGTGCATTTTGATCTGAAATGTGACAATTTGCTTGTTAACTTGAAAGATCCTTCACGACCTATTTGCAAGGTTACCTCGCTGTCCTGCCCAAATTAGT
Source organism: Hibiscus syriacus (assembly GCF_006381635.1). Classification (NCBI taxonomy): domain Eukaryota; kingdom Viridiplantae; phylum Streptophyta; class Magnoliopsida; order Malvales; family Malvaceae; genus Hibiscus; species Hibiscus syriacus. The sequence continues at coordinate 2,242,812 of NW_024062745.1, read as the reverse complement.
ATGGTTAAAATGTTGTGCTAATTATTACATCTCTAACAATCTTCCTTTCTCAGGTTGGTGATTTTGGACTGTCTAAAATCAAACGTAACACCTTAGTTTCTGGTGGTGTTCGGGGGACCCTACCATGGATGGCTCCAGAGCTCCTACATGGTGGCAGCAATAAGGTTTCAGAAAAGGTAAAATGTCTTTCATGAAATTAACTTGAACTGGCACAATAAGGTATTTTCTCTTTATGATTCTTCCCTCGGATCTCTGAAAGGTTTTACATGATTATTGTGATCTAATACTCATAATGATTACACTCAATGGAAAGAAGTCTTTCTTTAATTGATTATTCTCATTAGTCATTTAAGAAACCATTGTAGTGATAAGTATGTATTCTGAATTGCTGCTATTCAATCTATAGCAGCTTCTGTGTAATGGGAAATTAAGATAATGATGGTACGAATGGCTGCTACTGCTTAATTGGCTCTATGGTGGATCAGAAAGAAGCAGTTAGAGCTGAATTTTGCAGATTATAGGAGAGCATTTCATGAAAGATGTACTCTCTTGCAAAATGTTTATCTGCATCTATATATTTATCATTAAAATGAACAGCTTTTGCTTGTGGTATGTCTTAATACAGCATCTGTTCATAGCTAAACCATAGCACATCAAACTACTCTAGTTACCATGGCTTTTTTAAATGAAATGGAACTCAAAGCTGGATGACATTCGTAGTAGTTTAGGAGAAGCAATTGTTGAGTCTGAATTTATAAGTGGTAGTTAATAACAGTCAACCTTTTTTCCCTTCTCTATTTCCGCAGTTTCAGTACCATATAAACAGCTAGTGACATAATGTCATTTTTTAGTACTGTTGTTTACATTTATTTGTTGATCTGCAGGTTGATGTGTTCTCCTTTGGTATTGTTCTATGGGAGATTCTCACTGGGGAAGAGCCTTATGCGAATATGCACTATGGTGCAATTATAGGTGTGCCTTGAGTACTTTTCTTCTTAAAACAACAACCTGTTTTTTCTATGCATTGGGCTGGAAATTTTGTTTCGTACCCAAAATATGGCATGGAAGTAGTTTTATTACTTCCCTCCTTTTAAGGTTGGTCTGTTTTATGAACCACGAAAATGACATGGAAAGTATATGTTCATGCTGATTCCCAACATAGATATGCTCGGTTGCCTATAAGATGGTTATATGCATTTTTCTCCATTTGCATTGATACCGTGCTTTGAGTCATTCTCTCTTTATGATCTAAAAGTTATTTCGGCATACAGGAGGCATTGTGAGTAACACACTGAGACCGACGATTCCAAGCTTTTGTGATCGTGAATGGAGAAAATTGATGGAACAGTGTTGGTCCCCCAACCCTGCAGCCAGGCCATCGTTCACAGAAATAGCCAGTCGATTGCGTACAATGTCACAACAAAGCAAGGGTCACAGGGCATCAAAATGATAATGATTTATTAGGTATCCATTCAATTGTGCACACGTTTGAGTAGTATATTTAATTGTACAATCACTTGGGAAAGGAGGATCAGGGCTTCCTAATTGTTTTTTAATGGGAGGCTTCTCTTATAAAGGAATAATAATGTTATTGAACAGATATTGTGATTTAGTGTACCACTGTACTTGGGGGGGGGGAAACACTTATATCTTCTTCCTTTTTGAACTTCTCTACAAGTTCATCACAATTTACATTTCCTTTTTGAAACTCAAATATAATTAAAATAATTTGACTTAAAGGTACTTAACATTTAAAAGGTAGAAAGTGCATTTAATAATATATATAGAGTAGCCACCCAAGGAGCTTTGCAAGGCTGGTAATCAAACCAGAGTTCCTTTGGGGCTATATTCTGAATGTCCCTAAGAACATATCTTATTTCTAAGTTTAGTTCAATAAATGTCGTTGCCGAATCAATGATCTAATGGCTTTGATCGAGACGATATGTTCCGTCGTTACTATGACGAAGCATTGTGCAGTTGCCAGGCAGATGCCAGCATCAAAGGCCTGCCTTTCCACCCAAGGAGGAGGCATCCTTTCTCACTGCCCAATGTGTAACCGTCGCAGCTGTAAACCGAAAGCATCATCCTTGCTTGACTCAAACACTTCAACCCCATCACATGAAACCCGGCTCTGCCTAACTGTCTTCGCCATTGATCTGCTCTTTCGTGCCTTTCGATCCGGTCTGACCCTTCATAAGCTACTATGTTATGGATTTCCTCGGCGAAGTGAAGCCTCTCTATCTTCATCCTTTGAGGACTATGTCTGGGTAGACTCGCTTCTAGTGAATCGAAAATGGCTGAATAGTAATGAAGGGACTCGAGGAACCTCCCGAGAAAGAATGGTCCGTTGTGGTTCGCATCTTGTTCCACCACGGTCAACAGAGCCGGGCTTAGTTTCTTGATTGCTTGGAGGATTGCTTTGAGTGATCCTCTACTCTCTTTGACATATTTGTGCAAGTGCATAACGCTGTTGATGTATAATGATTCCCCTTCTCTTAAGTTGAGATTATCTGTGGTCAAAAGAGATGGTGTAACTGGCTCTGTTATAACATGGAACTCCATCGTTATACCTAGTGAGCTAGCATCCTCGACGAGGGACTTTATGCCGGCTTCAAGCTCTACGAGATGTTCATTGCTGGTTAATGACGTGATTCGGAGAGTCGGGGGACCTTCGGGCCTCGATGCTAGTGTTCTTATCAGGGAAGGCCATTGAAGTGTATGTTCCATTCCTAGATCAATAACGTGCAAGGAAACTTTCCCTTGTGCGGCTTGACATATTGCCTCATTTGCAGCCATGAAACCGAATGCAATGTAAGGAGTCATCTGGTAAAGCAGATGAAAAGCCTCGGATTTCTCCTCCCTAGCCATCGATGGCACATTGACGACACAATTCGTGATCGTGCCATTCCCATTGACGTTTTGAAGAAGTGATAGTCTAGCTTTTAATCCTGCAGCGAAGCAATAGGAAACCCTTTGCAGTGAATCACCCAAGGGAGTAGCCGAAGCACAGATTTGAGTGAGCATAGAGGTTGCAAGGTGTAAGTCACGGCAGCTGACCGCCTCGGCGCATGCTAGCAACAAATGCACCAGGTGAAGCCCTTGGTCTACCCCATGGCTCGCCTCCACTATACTAGGCACAATTCCATGTGATCCCAAATCTTCACACGAATCACTTCTCTCCAACTCATCTCCTTCGATCATCAAATCATCGTTCACGATCGAAAATGTCTCGATTTCATCCCGAAAACGATCGGAATTGTCCTTCTTCTCAAAGTTATGATGATCATCTTTACCGTCCCCATCGTTATCAACATCGACATTGTTATCCATGTTGAAGAAACTATCAACAAAGTCTTGGACCTCAGAAGCAGCCAAGTGAGGGGTGGTGGTTTCATCATCTGGACAACATGAATCAATGTCATAATTCATGGCTTCTTCCAACTCAACTTGCTCGAGCTCCACTCGTTCCGAGCAAAACCTTCGAATGGCGAAATCATGGTTAAAGCTTTCATACAACCACCCATTGAAGCCTTCCATTATTTACTTGAAGGTACTAAGGAGGAAACCGAAATGGGAGGAGTGAATAGTGAGCACAGACCTAAATCAGCCTACTCTCCTTATATATATATATATACACTATGGGGCTGATATTAAGAAATATAAAACTTATTTTAAGTGTGAAATGAGGAAAATCATGGAAAACACTTTTGGGTGCCCTATCGAATAGTAAAGTGACAATTACACTTTCAGAACTAATTAAATGAATTTGTAAGGAAAGTAATGGAAATTTGGTAGAAGCTTGTTGTGATGATACATGCAATTTTACATTAATCGACTACAAACTTGCTTTTGCTATGGACAACATTATTTTTTCGTTAATACAGGTAAGTATAAGATAATATTTATTTAAAGATAACTTCAAATCATATGAGATTGAACACTCATTCTTGACACTTTTAATGCTCAAACCCGAAACCTCATAAAATAACAATTCTTTTATCACTTAGGTCAGTTCGTGCGCTATAGACAACATTAATTTGCAAGATATATTAATATTATTTTTACTAAAAATAAATTTAACATTATTTTTTTAGGAACGGTTAGTGGGCATATATATATATATATGCAATATAGTGTTGATAAAAATAAAAATATTCAAATTCACTGTTCATGTGTAGGGAATAGATTTATTTTTTGTTGTATTTTAGAGAAGAATGTACTATAAATATAAAAATTAAGGAATCCTAGGGAAATGGGTAGAGGATGAGACAAAGGGACAGAGGTGGGGATAATAACAAGCATTGAATTTTGTTGTTTGCATTAAATACATAATGTATTAACTAATAAGACAGTACAGAAAATAAAAAGAAAAATATTAATTAATTTAATAAGATGAGACATTAAATTTTAAAATAAGAATTTAAAATTTACATTACGAAGGGAGAAAATTAGATTAAAGCTTATAATATTTTATCTATGTTAATCTACTAATAAATAAAATATTAAAAATATAGCATAAAAAAGTTGACAACAAATTGCCGGCCTTGAAGACGAGCAAAATGGTTACCTCAACAAAGGTAGGTCCAAAATCCAAACATTAAACTTCCCTAATTAACTTAATGTTGTTGTCTTTGCCTACTTTCCCCTTTGGACGGCCAACAAGGAACAAGACATATAAGGTGGCCATGCCAATGGGTATACATTTTATTTTTAATTAATTAAATTGGTGACTCGTATCTCTTCAATTACTCGTTTAATATATATATATATATGGGTTAGGATACAATTGCATAGTGTAAAACTAAAAAGTTCTATGTCATTTTAAGATTATTGGATGAGAGAAAATCAAAGGCTGAGATTAATAGTAAAAATGAAATATATTTATTAGAAAGAAAAAAAACAAGGATTTAATCTCAGTTTTTGATTTTTTTTCTCGTCCAATCATTCTGAAAGAGTGTAAAACTTTTTAATTTTACGCTAGATGTAATTGGATATATATGTGTATATAAGAAAAGATTTGATTATATAATGTATTTTTTAAATTTTATATTATTTTTATTATTAAATGAATGAATATTGATGATTGAGTTTTTTTAAAATGCGAGTCTCATTAAAAATCTCTCTAAATCCTAGAAGGAAAAAAAAAGTACCCTAAACATTGTATTACATTAGAAAATTATCGTTTAATACATCCGTTGTAATTATTTCGGGAAAACAGAATAAAAATACATTGAATTCCCTGAACGAAGTGCCCAATAAGCTAACCAACGAGCCGCCTTATTACAGGAACGAGGAGTAAATTGAACAACATAACCCTTATTGTCAACTAAAATGGCTCGAGCATCGTGGAGATGAAAGCCTAAGGTGAAAATATCAGCTTCGGTTTGGTTGACCTTGTTAACGAGAAAAGCGGCGTCTGTTTCAAGCACTATCCCGCGCAAGATGAAGTTCGACGATAAAAGCATGAATCTCGATAAGACCTGCTTCACCACAGCCGAGAGAAGCCGAAACAAGACCGTCCAGAACCCTCCGGAAGAATCCCGAGCAATCACTCCAATCGCCGTCGGTGTTTATTTTGATAAAGCCTTAAGCAGGGGGATGCCACCTCTCATCAGTTGGTGTTGGACGTACCTGCCCGGAAGAGACGAGGGTTAAACCCCGTCCATCAAAATGAGTCCCTCAATGCATACCGATTCTAACCACGGTAAAGGAGCCCCTGTTTGACAAAAGAAAGCTGGCCCATTTAGACCTGCAACTGTTAACGTTTCATGAGCATACCGGCAGTCACGCAATGCATGCACAGTCGTTTCCTCGTTCGTTTGACACATGGTGCACAGACCATCACCAAGCACCACTGCTCGTAGTCGACAGCCCACAGGGGGCCCTCCATGCGCAACTCGCCAGGCAAAACATATAACTCGGCAATCAGTTTCCAAACTTTCGAAGAATGATGTGAACGTTGGAGCCACCAATAACCTGATCGTATCGAATAACAACCCCAATCATGGTTACCCCATATCAATGTTTCTTCAACACGGTGCTATAGAAGTTGAAAGGATGGACTCGGCATCGTTGGTATTGAAGACTGCACGGACCTTGGTTTCATTCCAAAGCTGGTAACCCTGCATGCGTGTAATCGCAACCACGCAAGCTGTGAAAAGGCACAACAACTGGATTAAATTTAAGGTACTATCTATACCTAATCACCGGTAAAGTGCCCCAGAGAAGGTTTGTAACCTTACAAATGCCCTTCCAGGCATACGAGCTGTTGTTACCAATCGGAGCGTTAAGAAGATTGTTGGTAGGAAAATATTTTGCCCGACTAAATGTTGAAAATGAGAAATTTTTATGAGGAAATACGTGAATAATTTTAGCCATCAATTTCATTCATCTATAATGCTAAATCAACGTAAAATGAGTTAAAATTCACTTACACACACAGATTTTGAACTGTTGTATGAAGAAAAATTGATGGTCGCGATTAACTCCTTAGTTTTTCCCAATGAATATCATCCAAGTTTATACTATTAATCTCAATTTACTCATCCAACAATCCTACTTTAACTAATGAATTTTATTTACCGAGCTTTAAGGAAATAGTAATATATATAAAATTAAAAATCCTACCCGAGTTTTAGGACAAATATAATTATAATATGGAGATCCCTCCCTATATGTGCTTTTGGAAATCGATGAGAAACATACAAATCATTTGGCATTTATTTACTAAGCTTTAACTAAATGAAAACAAAACCACCACCGGGATTTATGCTTATCAGTTTGTTCACATTTATTTATACAAAATCGCCTGGAACAGCCATCAATTGCCAGGAATTTACACAGCTGCACACTCAACAACATCAATCCCTCCATTCCACTTAACAGCCATCAGATATTTCCTCTTTCAAATATTTTATTTGTTTTTTTTTCAGATTACCTTTCCCTTCTTCAAGTTCTGTTCATATCTCCCAAGCACACATATTTGACCTATGCATTAAACATCAAACATCAGCTATATCAAGCAACCAAGAAGCAAATAAAAACAACACCGGAATATACCGGTGGGCATAAATATACAAATATATGTGCGTGTGCGTGCGTGCATGCATTAAGGTGAGACACTTTAGATATTGCACTCACTTCAAGATATTCATCTAACCCATACTTTGAACCTTCTCGTCCAAGGCCGGACTGTTTTACGCCACCAAATGGTGCCACCTGAATTGTAACAAACAATAATTTACATCATGACTGCAACAGGTTACATGTCTTAATATGTTTAAAAGATGCAAATATGACCCCCACCTCATTTGAAATGATTCCTTCATTAACACCAACAAGTCCGTATTCGAGAGCTTCTGAGACACGCCATGTTCGTTGAACATTCTTTGTGAATACGTAAGCGGCTAAACCTGATATGTGCAAGAAAGCATGTGTTCTAATAAAATAAACTGTATAATGTTTTCAGACAAGACGATACATGCTAAATTTTGAACGAGTATATTACTGACATCTGATTGATCAGGTTTGCTAGACAGACGGTTGTGAAGACTCACTAAAAGAAATAATAATAATGACTTTAAAAAGAAAATGGAGTAGTTTATTAATTAGTATACAACTGTATCTCGATAAATGAACCTGCTTTAGTGTTGTTTGCCATTTGAATGGCTTCTTCCTCGGTTTTGAAACGCAAAAGTGGTGCCACTGGTCCAAATACTTCCTCGCTGAGGTAATACAAACAAAATCACATCTCAATTTACTTTAACTTAATGTTTAAAAAACTGCATATTTAACACTCAACGTACATGATGACCTAGTAACTCAATGTACTGATTTTAAACACTTCACCACTTCTGCAATGCATTAAACTCTAGTACTTAAATAGAAATGACAAGGACACCACTCATGCCAATAAAAAGCCATATTCAAGATCCTAATATCCTCCATCAGGACTGATGTGCAAAATAAAAAAACAATTGTACCAAAGTAAAATACTGAGAGAATAGAAGATGCATTTTATCAACCATCAAAATACATATTTTATATCAGAAATAAATGTTTTTGAGGACGTACCTTGCTAATAGCATATCACTCCTGACATCAGTAACAATTGTGGGCTCATAGAAAGTCATTCCAAGGCTATGCCTTTTACCCCCAAGAATGACTTTCGCTCCCTTCAAAAAAAGAAAAGAAAACACGAGTGACAAGATAAATTAAGTATTAACAGAAAATATTTTGTAGGCTGTCACAGCCTTTTTTTTGATAGGAATGTGAGGTCTCATTAAAAACCCCCCTCATGATTAACGGACCACCAAAACGGTGTTCCATAATCAACGGAAGGGGGAAAAGAGTGCCTCGTTTTATTAATAGAACAAAACTCATACAAAGACCATAACGAAACACGTAACACACACCCTCCTAAAAACAGACTCCCAGCACCAACTACATAGAGGCAGAGCACACACAAAACATCACCCAATCCCTTGTTTAGCCAGAGAATCTGCCTCCCAATTGCAACTTCTAGAAATGTACCTAACAATAAACCCCCTTTCCGAAATAATAGATACAATTTTCCCAACCAAAGAAGAAAAGAAAGGAGGGGCTGAAGCCGGCCACATAATCCAGTCCACAGCGACTTTACAGTCACTCTCAACGATCAATCTTCCCACCTTAGCCCATGCTGATGCGAGAAAGTAATCAATGCCTTTTTCTATTGCTTTTAACTCTTCCAAAGGGGGAAGACAAGGGCCAACACTAATAGAAAAAGACCCCAAGACATTACAACTTGAGTCCTTCAAAATACCTCCAATTCCACCCACTAGCCCATCACCACTAACCGCCCCATCAACTTTAAACTTAAAAAAATGAGTTGGAGGAGGAAACCAACTCTGAACGGTTTTCCTTTTAACATTGGGACGTGGAAGCTTATCTGCAATAGTAGGGTCCCCAATAAGGGAGTCGACTAGGATATTGACATTCGGGAACTTTGCTAGATACCATTTAGCCAATCTGAATCTTGAAATGAAGAAAAGAGAGGAACAATCCACCTTCATCTTCTCAAACACCACCGAATTCCTAGTTTTCCAAATGGACCAGAAAACAACACCTGGAATAAAATTCCAGATTAAAGACTTCTCCCTTAAATCAGACCAAGAACTCAACAAAGCCGGCGGGCCTTTAGGCAGCACTGAAGAGATATCCCATAGCTTGAAATAGTTATTCCATAAATTCCCTGCAACCGAACAGGAAATAAATAAGTGCTGGACAGTTTCTTCCTGTTTCAAACATAACGGACAAAGAACTGACTCCAAAACAACACCCCTTCTCTTCAACTCCGATCTGACTGCCAGTTTTTGATGGGAAACCTGCAACAGAAACGTCTCGACTCTGGGAGGAGCGAGACCAGGCCAAACATCCTTACACCAATTGAACGATCCTCCCGACTTAAGGGAAAGAGTCGTCCTACAGGCCTTAACCGAGAACAGACCATCACCCTTCCCTGACCACTTAAGGAAATCATCCACAGAGTCGGACAAACTGATGTTATCGAGCAGCGACATAAGTTGAATCCAATGATCTAACTCCCAATCACATAAGTTACGCCTAGATTGGATGTTCCAAACCCAGCCATTATTCATAAAACAGCCAAACTCCGACACCTTTCCCCACTTGTTAGTAGAGATTGCAAAGATCCTTGGAAATTGATTCTTTAAGGTGTCATCATTCACCCAAATATCATTCCAGAAAGAAACCGACTTGCTTACCAACTTGAATCTTGGCATGAGCTCTTAACCCGTTGCCCACTTCATCATTTTTCATAAAATTGTTAAATATACCTTTCCAAATCCACGAGTCCATAGGAGAAGCTACACTGCCAATAGAGAGAGACAGATTACTTACATTGTGCTTACTGCAGATCATTTTTTTCCAATGAGAATCTTTCTCGTTCCCAAACTTCCAGACCCATTTACCAAGCAGCGCCCTGTTTAAAAAATTCATGTCCACCACTCCCAAACCTCCCTCCTCCAGGGGTTGACAAACTTTATTCCAGCTCAACCAGTGAATACGATTGTGTGTACTACTCTCCCCCCAGAGAAATCTGGCCATTATAGTCTGAATCCTCTTATTCACCTTATACGGCATTTTGAACAAAGATAGGAAGAAAATCGGGAGCGAGGACAGAACCGACTTAAGCAGCACCACTCTACCCGCCATAGACAATGCAGAAGCTTTCCAACCAGATAATTTCGAATGGAATTTCTGAATGACCGGATCCCAAATGGCCTCCGAATTACTCTTGGCACCTAGCGGAAGGCCTAGGTACACCGAGGGAAAAGAACCTACTGCACAACCAGCCCTTGCAGCCCAATCGTTTAAGATGACATTTTCCAAATTAATACCATAAAGATGGCTTTTTGAAAGATTCAGGTGTAGCCCCGTCATTAAACTGAAGATCCTTAGAACTCTCCTAATATTTAAAATTTGAGTGACAGAATCTCGACAGAACAGGATTAGATCATCGACAAACTGAAGGTGTGTTAGAGTGAATGGGTCAGAACTCCCAATCGAAAACCCTTGGAAGAGACCCAAATTGGAGGCTTTAATCAACCTAAGGTTCAGGAGTTCTCCAACAATATTGAACAAAAGAGGAGATAAACTGCATCCTTGTCGAAGTCCTTTAGCCATGGAAAATTCCTCTGTTGGAGAGCCATTCAACAAAACCAAGATTGAAGCCGAAGAAAGACACAGCTCTATCCATGAAACCCAACGCTCACCAAATCCCATGACTCTCAATAATCTTAGAAGAATCGACCATTCTATAGAATCATACGCTCTCTTAAAATCGACTTTAAAAACTACCCCTCTCAACCCTTGCTTTCTCCAAAAGTGAATGCCTTCATTCGCAAGAAAGGCACAATCTAGCAACTGCCTCCCCGGAATAAACGCAAACTGGGAAGGGCTGACAATATCCTTGATGACTGAAACTAGTCTCTTAGATAAAACTTTAGAGATTATTTTATAAAGACTACCCACAAGACTTATAGGTCTGAAATCTTCGATGGTAGCCGGATTACTCTTCTTTGGGATCAAAGTGATAAAAGAATGGTTAACCCCATGATCCCATCTCCTTCCATCATAGAAGTCCACAAATTTCATAATTTTCTCCTTTAAAATAGGCCAGAATTTCTTAAAGAATCCCATCGAGAAACCATCCGGCCTAGGTGCTTTGGCACTGTCCGAAGAAAAAATTGCTTCCCTAACCTCCTGCTCAGAAAACTTAACTTCCAGGCTGTTCTTTTGATCCACACTGAGATTTGCAAAGGAAAAATGCATGTCTTCGATTTCCAGTGTATCCTTCAAATTATAAAATTTCTTGAAATAATCTTAAACAAAGGACTTAATTCTGTCGGGATCAGTCAGCTCCTCACCCGCCACCTTCGAAGTAGAAATATTGTTAATTTTGTTCCTGTTCAACGCACATAAATGAAAAAACTGCGTATTTCTATCTCCATCTTTGAACCATTTCACCCTCGACTTTTGGAACCAAATACTCTCTTCAACCCTATGCAATCTCCACAGCTCCTTTCTGAAAAGCAAAAGTTGATCCCATTCAAGCGAAGAGAACCCCGAGACTTGGGCCTTCAGTTCCAACTCATTAATTATGCTTTCAACGTCTGTAATTGCTTCTGAAATTCCCAAATGACTTCTATTAGGCCACCTCCTAATCATTTGTTTCGTACCTTGTAAAATACTAAAAATTCCCCTTCTCCCTCTGACCATATCACACTCTGCAATAGACTTCTGAACAGCGTCTACAAAACCCTCTTCCTCTAACATGTAGTTAAAGAACCTAAAAGGTTTAGGGCCCCAATTAATGCAGTCTTCATCCAACAGCACCGGGTTATGATCCGAGAGTGACTTAGGAAGCATTCTTTGTACCAGTTTAGGAAAGCCACGTAAGAAACAGCCACTGACTAAAAACCGATCAAGTCTAACCCAAGTTGAAACTTCCCTATTGATACACCAAGTAAAGCTGCCTCCTAAAAGAGGAAGATCAATTAGATTAGATTGCTGCACAAAAAACCTGAACAGCTCCATTGAATGCCAGTTCTGAGATACTCCACATTTCTCGTCTTGTGCAAGATATGCATTGAAGTCTCCCCCGATGCATATAGGCACATTAATGCTTTGAACAAGACTCAGCAATTCCGAAAAGAACGCCTCTTTCTCAGCCTCAACTGCCAGACCATAGATGTTTATAATTGCACACTCGAAACTAGACACCTTGAATTTTCCTGATAACGCCACAAACCTGATCTGTTTGACAATACTAGACACTTCAAACACATTCTCATTCCACAAACACAACAAGCCTCCTGCAGACCCCTCTACTGGTTGAAAAGAGCCACCCTTCAAACGGAAACCCCCTAAATTCCTCAATAACCCATTCACACAATTACAAAGTTTCGTCTCCTGTAAGAGCAGAACGGCTGGTTTTAATTGTTTTACCAATCTGAACACTGCTCTCCTTTTCTCCCTTTTCCCTAAACCCCTTATATTCCAAGAAATAATTTTAAGATTTGACATAAAAAAAATCTTTAAATCCCTCAAAAAGAAGAGCCTTTCAACTCCATCTTCAAAATTTCTTCTTCTAAAACGTGTTGCCCCCCTTTAAAAGAAACTCCCAACATGTCACAAACCTCCCTGGTGGCCGCGGCTTCAATTCTAGCGCTATCTGCATGTTGAGGATACTCTGAATTAGCCGTGTCTTGATCCAGAACATCCCTGACCAAACCCCTTTCCACCCTTGTATACACTCTTTCGTGAAAACTAACAGAGAATTCACTCTCCGAGAAATCACTTCCAGACCTACTTGAAGCAATCCTTAATTTCCTTAGATTATCAATGCCTCTTGGGCGAGAAAGAAACTGGACCGAGTTTTTAAAACAGATCCCCATATTTCCCACTGATTTACCTTTATCCACCATAGGTAACAAAGAACTGATCCCACCTTGGTTCACAACAGAATCCCTTTGTACCTCATTTTTACCCCCCAATTGCTGGTTTCCTTTGCTTAATTTTTTGGAAACATGATTCCTGACCCCACTACTCTGTCCAACATACATCCTCTAAATCAAATCATCTTCCCGTCCATTAACAATCTCCTCATTCATCTGAGTATCTCCGGTGAAGGCCAAAACTGCATTCTCAGCCGAGAAGTTTGAATCCTCCACTTCCATACGCACGTGCTTCCCACTTTGTATTAAAGTTTCCTCACATACAACTGGCCTCCCACTATCTTCTGCCAAATCCATATTTACCGATAACCCAATATCTTGGTCAACATTTCCAAGTCCTAAAGCGAGAACCCCCAAGTTTAGATTCCTTTCTCTCCCATCCATCCATACTTCCGACACACCTTTCTGACCTGGAACTCCACCAGGTATTGTTTTCTCTGAACACAACTTAGCATCCCCGAGACTATTTAAAACTATTTTTTCTCTCGCATTCCCAATGACACACATGCCACCCACATTTGAAACATCCCAACCCCACTCTTCTACACTATTCTGAGGGTCTGACATCACCTGTAAACCCGTATGCCCATACTGACGAATTATCTCCGCCTCTTGGTTCCTGTTCGACGAGCTGTCCTCCCCCTGATTAACTGTTCCAACCCCGTCGTCTGCATCATCTAGAACCGGGAAAAAATCATCACTACCATCCACCTTTATCTTAATACAGAACGCTCTACCTAAAGTGTTAACCGTAACCTGAGGTGGAATATCAAACGGACTTTCCACCCTTAACAGCATATGTGCCACCCTGCAATCCACTCGATGAAGTGTTTGATCCTTAATCTTCACAAGCTTTCCCCATTTCGAAGCTAACATTGTAAAAAATGAGTCTGACTAGCAATTCAGAGGAACCCCCATCAAGGAAACTTCACAGTACGTCAGTGGCATACCATTCTCGTCCAAAACAGGCTCCAACCTTTCGAACCAAAAGGATAAAGTCTCTCACTTTCCTTTCATCGTTGCAACTTTTTCTTCGATTGTTTGGAAAACTACTAAACAAGAGCCTTTTGCGTAACCCCACCGAATCACCTTGACGTTGATTCCTTCCGTTCTTAGAGCCCTCTGCACGAAATCAACTTCAAGACTGGCTTACAAATGCCTATACAGGAACAAATACTTGCAAAGACTTCTCTCTTCCATCTCTCTCATTCCTACTCACTCTTTGATTCTCCATAATCCAATCCCACAACGTTTAAATCGAGTTTTTGCACTTCTTCCATTTTGCTCCTCCGTTCCAGCACCCCTAACCCCCACCACTCTATTATGCACCGAACTCCTCTGGTTACTCTTCCTTTGATACTTCACAATCGATACCGAAATCTTCCTCCCGTCAATTAAAACATTGTTCATCCTGTCCGTAGCATAAAGCAGATCTTCTCTGCTGGCAAAATGTACAAAAGCAAACGTACAATACTTATAATTTGATCTCTTATTCACTAACGGAATGAACACCTTAATCACTTTGCTCTGACGACTAAAACGATCCCATAGTAGGCTGTCACAGCCTCACATGCGGAAATAGAACATAGCAGCACTTACCTAAAGAGAGAAGGACTAGTAGGGGAAGAACTTAGGAGACAGTAGAGTTCATTCTTATTTAATCAAATATTAAAACTAATTATGCAGCTTCTGGTAGTTAGCATTTCATTGCTAATAAAGAAAGATGCATTTCCCTGTTGAATTAATTGATTTAACAAACCTATTTAATCCAAGTCCTCCAATTCATATTCCCAAGCAGAGGTTAAAATAATTGGCATAGTTTGACAAGAAAGAAAAAAACAAACCTTTGACAAAGCATCTTGAAGGAACCTCTCAACCTGTGAAAAAAGAAAATTCAAAAGTAAAAAAGATAGTAGAGAAATCCATTAAAAATTATCAAGACTACAGTAGTTGATAAAAACTGAAAAATAGAGAGCAAAGCCAACCTTTTGCACCGCAGATTCGTTAATTAGTGGACCCTACATAGTTTAGTAAATTAAAATTATTATCTTTGAGCTAAATCCACTGATTAGATTTAATTAAAAGAAAGAGCTCCGAAAAATTTAGCCTTGTTGCCAACATAACTACATATCCTTACAAATCTTATTAGTTCCAAACAACACCTCAAGAAAAAGGATCAATACAATTTTTACCAACAATCATGCTTATAAACTGAAGACCGAGAAACATAAGCCACATAGGCTCTCAGCACACAAAAATGTTGAGACCAATTTGGCAACAACAATAAATATATGAACCCCAGATTCATAGCAGAGGATAACTACCTGGGCCACACCTTCAGTGAAGCCATCTCCAACTTGCAGATGCTGGACAGCTTTTGAAAAAGCCTGTGCAAACTTCTCATAAATACCTGAAACAAATGATTCAATAAATCCAAAAGAAAAAAAATATTACATCCCACTTAAAAACTGCACTACAAAATTGGCATACATCTGTACCAATGTTACTCAAACTTAGGGGTGAGTGTTGGACAAAGATATGTGTTCGACACATATATGTTCTCTTTTTTTCCAAATAAAGATGTCCAAGCATTAGAAGAAATATGCCCACGCTCATGTCCAGATATGCATTGGATGCAATATCAGATATTGATACTTCAAGATAAATGAAGAATCAGGGCAACACAGATCTTTACCACTATGAGCATAGGATATAATGCAAATAATAATATAAGTATGACCATTTATTACCATAGCATTGACAACAGGCATTCATGCAGTTTAAAGACTATCATCCATCTTTAGGAGCTCTAAATAATAAAAAGTGAATCGACTATAATAAACCATCGTTAAAATGAAGAAATGACAACAGCAAACATTTACTAGATCCAGATGCACCCGAAGTTTCTCAATATAGCAAAACATGCTAAAAGAAGAATTTGCTTTCAGATTTCCATTGAATGCATTTAAATAAGTACCTTCTTGCACAATTACTCTGTTCGCACAAACACAAGTCTGTCCACTGTTACGAAATTTTGCTGCAAGCTGCAAATTGCGTAGTATTGTCAATGGTGCAACAAAGATAAGAGTGTGTTATTAGGTTAAGAATAAATGAAAGGTACTATTGGACAGGACAGCAGAATGCATATTTACAGTTGATTTTAATGAATTTCGAAAATTGAACAAAACTCTTGGTAGCTTTTCAACCAGCCTGAGTGTGGGCAATAAAGGATCACGGATTCATGGTCAGGTCAGTTTTGGGTTTCAGGTTGCTTTGGGTTTTCTGTTTCAGATTGCTTCTGCTCATGTCATTTCATCTTTTGATCATATAAAGTTTCAGCGCAATGGTTCTTGGGCACTTTCAGTTACAAATATTCCATTCAATGACCTTCCAGTCAATCCAACTCGAACATGGCTGAGTTTCAAGCGGTTTTTGGGTTCAGGTCTGGTTTTGCCACCTCACATGGATCAATAAAGCAATGACAGGTTCCGAAACAACCCTGTGGAGAATTAAGAAACTAAAAGTATGATCCTATAACTTACCAAAGTTCCTCTTGTTCATGGTGGGGGGGGAATAAAAATTTGTACATGCTATGGAGTATGAATAGGTAAAAAATAGTAACACAAGACGGTCGATATGGATAGAAAGAAAAGTAAAAGGAAACAACAAAAAAATAGCTATTTTTCTAAGTATAATGAGAAGAAAAAATCATATGCTTAAAACATAATATAGCGTGATGGTAAAAAAAATCATCACTACTATCGCCATCCAGAATGGTAGCTGCAGCCCCACAACCAATTACAAATGGAACTCAGGAATATATAGGACGAGAATGCAATTGATGACAACATATATCAAAGCTACTCTACAGTGTAAACTTACTGTGCCTTTAACTGCCACATCCAGGTCTGCATCGTCAAATACAATGCAGGGTGCATTACCACCAAGTTCAAGTGATACCTAGAAGAATTCAGAATATAGGCAGTCAACTGCATGGAAATTTTCAAAACCCAATGATTTGGTGTATATATCCATTTCATAGAATAACCATACCCTTTTGACAGTTTCAGCAGCACCAGCCATTAACTTCTTCCCAACTGCTGTTGAGCCGGTGAATGTGATCTTTCTAACCTGGATAAGTAATAAGGAACAAATAATATCCTCTAAATCATATAACCATTCATTTCTAGAGGGAAATCAATCATAATATCATGTGACATAATGATTGGGTTTCCATGTTAAGGGTAGAAGACCTGTGGACTTGCAAGTAAAGCATCACCAATTTTAGGAGCAATTCCCCATAACCATATTTAAAACACCCTACAAGATTGAAAGGTAAAAGCCCATAAGAAACAAATGAAGCAACATGAAAAAATAAACAAGAATATGCCCTATAAAACGATCATTATTCTGGAAATAAAAGCATGATTAACAAGAGTAAGTATTCTAAGAACAGTTTATATAGTTCCATCATGTTTCATGAATTTTGACCAGTATTCACATCATATCTGTTCCAGACTCATGCAGTCAAATAGTTAGATGTGAATTAAAACAGACTGAGTATTGACTAACCTGCTCCTCTTCCATTGTATTACTATTTAGAGAGGACTCTACTCTGGCCTTGGGACTCTAACAAGACACCTATATGTGCAGGCTACTTGGTTCAGCTCAGGAAAGCACTCTCTCTCTCTCTCTCTACAATACAGCTCAATATTGTCAAGCCTAGCTTGAAAGAGCTGAATCTAGTAACTTGTAAACTAAATCGAGCTTTTTACTTTTAATTAGTATTAAAATCTTTTCAGTTTGGACTCTAGCTCAAGCACAAATAATCAAGCTTGAACCTCAAATCTCAATTCAAGTTCAAACAGAATTCCAAGTCTCGAGTTTCAAGTCAAGCTTCAGCCTCTTACTGCCTGAGCTTTGATTGGCTCAATTAGACCTCTAATTATGCTAACTTACGAAGCTAGGGGATGCTTACTTGAACCTTGTTCCCCTAAATTTTGATTTATAGACGGATTTTGTTATTTTTTAAATTCTTTGTTATTTCTATATTTCATTCTTTATTTTAGTATTCTTGCTAGTTATAACTTAAATAATCTTCTTTTTGTTATGTAGGATTATATTTGGTAATTTGTGTTTCGATTAAGGTTTAGGGTTTAGCTATAAATAATAAATTTGAGATGCACCCTTCTATTGATTCTGATGTTCTGTCTTTCTAGTTCCTCTTTCCCAATTTCCTCTGCTTCTATACCTTTCCCACTAATTTCTCTGAAACTGTGTTTTCTTTTTCTAATCCACTCCTTTTGCATCAATAGGTTCACAATATTCCACTCCTTTTGTTTTCTTATTCTATGAATCCCTTCTTTTAACCAAAATATTAAATGCAAGCGAACAATCAATGACAGATGCCCTTAAAGTGCATGTATAAAAAAACTTTTGATTGTCCACACCTACAGGATTGTACTAGTTCACTATATTTTCCATTATGGATGAGATATGATGTCAGAACTTGGCGTCAACAAAAGTTATTATCACATGGTGAAAAACAAGACAGATACACATTCACAGATAATATATGCGTGGACATGTACTCGTGTGTATGCGTGTAACCATCTATGTTTCAAAAACAAATCTCTAGTTCGCAAATAGAACTAAGATATTTCAGTCAATAATGAATTATCGCATCTGGCTTCTTGAACAGACATTGATTTACCATTTCTAGAACAAGCTTTCAATTATCTTTACATGCTACCACACAACAAAAACTTGATGAATGATAAAACCTAGTAAAAGTACAAAATGAATAAAGAATTACCGGAGGAATTCCTGCTTGAAGGGCAAGTTCAGCTGCTGCTAAAGCTGTGAGTGGAGTAAGTTCCGAAGGTTTTACAACCACCGTACAGCCACATGCAAGGGCAGGGCCAACCTGATACAGCCATGAGAAGAAACCTTTTAGTTCTTTAGCTGCCTGACAAATCCTTTGACCAAAAGTTATGCATATAGCTCACACCTTTCTAGTGATCATTGCCAAGGGAAAGTTCCAGGGTGTAACTGCACCAACAACACCAACAGGCTGCCAAAAAGAAATGATGACAGTCAATACTGCAGGAAAGTAAAAACATAAGAGATCTCAAACTACATTTTCAGCATTCAATGCAAAAAATGTATAAAAGCTTTGAATAATAAGCCTTAATCACCAAAATAACTCTATAACTGGCTTCTAGGGGATCGGCGCAATAAGACAGCTTAATAACAGTAATAGAAAGGGAGACACTAAAAAGCCAGGAAATTCATTCCCATCCGTTATTTCTCCCTCTATGTACCTATCAAGTTTATTTTGCTGAGAACTACTCCTTAAAGCCACCAACTTTTATAATTTGGAGGGTCCAGTATAACTAGGGTGAATGAGTCATGCCTATGATGAGAAAGCTTATTAATGAGATATTCATAATGCCTTCCGCTACAGGATGTGAGCTAGCATTTCCACTAAGAGCCTATTTCCTACATGACAATCATGAGGATAAGGTGCCCTTCCCTTGTGGTCTGGGGAGAATCAAGACACCTGCCTATGTTAGGAGGTGTCATTTGGGTTCTGTTGGGAACACGGTAGCTAAAAGTATTAAACTACCCTTGTAATTGTCGAGAGATTGAATTACAGGATCTGCACTATTGGACAACATATATTTTTTTCATTGACTGCTTTATGAATTTTAAATGCACAAGGCTATTCCCCAAAAGGATCATAAAAGTCATTCCCATATGACACCCGTAGTAGGACTCTCTTTTCTGTCGGTTTTATTTTAAAGTTCTAATAGGAGTTGTTCTATTTTCTGTTGTTTTTAGGATAATTTTTATTTTAATTAGAACTCTTTCTTAGAAGATAAGTCTTAGGAAACAAAAAAAACCTAGTAGTCTTAGAATTTTAGTTTATGTAAAAACCCACAACCTATTTAAAGGCTATGTTATGCCACATACACGCCAAGTTAGGGACAACCATGCAAACGTGGTTAATGCTTCCAACACCAGCACCAAATACAATTCATTCACTAAGGAGCAAATCGAAGTACTGCAGAAGCTACTTGGGCCAGGTGTCACCCTCCCCCACACTACATATTAACATGCAGCACATCAAGATATTTTTTCTTAAGCAAATATTACAGAAACCAGCAAGTTAAAGCCTTGGATAGTTGATTCTGGAGCTTTAGAACACAGGATAGGAGCTATTAATATTTTTCACATGTTCAGCCCTCAATCAAGCCTTTCTACTGTCTGTATAGCAGATGGATCACTCTCAAAAGTGGAAGGAATCGGATCCATTAAATTGACGAATGACCTTCTCTCATCAGTTCTTTATGTTCCAAAATTAAATTGCAATTTGATTTCTATTGGTAAACACACTAGTGATTTGAACCGTGTGACTAAAATTCAATCAGATCTTTGTGAATTTCAAGCAGCGGATTTGGAGAAGGTGATTGGAAGAACTGAGATGTTTGGTGATCTCTACTTGCTCAAAGGGAACTCTCCTTTAAATGGACAAGTTCACTCAAGTTGTGAGTCTAATTTTAAGTTTTCTTTCAACCCTACTTTTGTCTCAACTCTCAAATCTAATATGGCTTGCTGGTTCATATCCATCATAGATGACCACACTAGAACCACCTGGACATTCCTTAATGAAAGAAAAATATAAAACCGGGAAAATATTCAAATCTTTTTATTCCATGATTCATACTCAATTCAAAAGCAAGATCTAGATTCTCAAAACTGATAATGATAGTGAATATTTTTCATCAACCTTGAGTTCATATTTCAAAGAAAAAGGGATTATTCATATGAGTTCTTGTATTGGCACCCCTCAGCAAAATGGGATAACAGAGAGAAACAAATAGACATCTATTGGAGATAGCTAAATCACTCAATTTCACTAAACATCTACTTACATACTTGTAAGGGGAAGTGATCCTTACTGTCACGTCACCTATCTCATAAATAGAATGCCTAGTAGTCTTAGGGTTCTAGTTTATGTAAAAACCCACCACAGCTATGTTCTGCCACATAATAATATAAGAAAAATTCTTCTTTTTACCAAAATTTACATCTTTTCACCAAAAATAACAACACCTAGAGCTACCCAAACTTTAAGAAGTCAAACTACTAACTAGTTATAAAGGAAATTTTGGAAAGAGGAAGTAATTTAATATTCCTCATATCTTTACTCCATGCTTATCTTCCTTATCATTTTCCTTATATGCAGGGTTTTTTCCTGGTACAAAAGGGCATCACTCGTATTTCCCTTGTACAGATACAGCATTCCACGAAGTACAGTAGCACTCTTAACAGTCATGTCAACAAGTTTTCCCTCTCAAATCATGGTCAACGTATCAAGCTTTATATTAGAAGACAATATCAAATAATAAATAAGAGGAAACTCATTAAATTTTTTTTGAGTAATCAAAATTTATATATTGGAATAAATCAAGTGCAGGTGGCAGTATGAAGGACATAACCAAGACAAATTTATCCTCACCTGTTTTAGAACAAACAAACGAAGATCACCTAGAGGAGCTGGAATTATATCTCCATAGATCCGCTTGGCTTCCTCTGCCTAGAACTCAATAAAACTGGCCCCATAATTAACCTATATTTTAAGTCATAGAATCAGAATTGACAAACGAAGAATAGCTAGCAGTCAAAGCCAGTTGCTCAATTTAATAACAGTAAATTTGATTACCTCACCCAGAGCTTCTTTTAAAGGCTTTCCTTGCTCTAATGTTATTAGTTGCCCAAGCTCTTCCTTGTGGGTCATTATAAGATTATACCTGTTAAATGCATGTGAAAGAAAAAAGTTTGTTGATATCTAAAAACCTGCTATCTATATTTCATTAAGAAGGCCATAAACGGAAAATGACTAGTTTAGTCTAACCAAATGACTAAATTCTGATTTTAAAAAATGATTAAATTCTGGTTATTAGCCATTCAAATACGAAAAGCATTTAAAGTTCCAAGCTAGAAAATACCCTGCAAGTCTGGAACATTTTGATCTAAAAGAAGGAAATTGTACTCAGAAACTATGCTAAAAGAACACATCTTTCATTGTTAAGAAACATATACTTCAAATTCCAAGTGTCCTTTAGCTATAAAGTTTATCGCCTCAAGTGCAAATAGCACAGATAAACATAGTTCTTTCAAATGGGTCATCGTTTCAGATTCCTATGCATATGTATCATATAAAGAGATCAGACAAAGATGATACCAATTTCTAAGGTATTTGCTCCTCTCAGCAGCAGTGAGTTTGCTCCAAGCTAGGAAAAAAATTTGAGGATAATCAGTTCAACTTGAATTCAATAATCAGTTCAACTTGAATTCAATCCCGATTGAACTTTGAACTCAGCATGTCAAAGACTAACCAACAACAACATCAGTCCAGCAGCTACATAATAACATCTATGCATTAAATAATATATGCCCAACCGATACCACACATTTTGCTACTTAAGCCAAAATTTAAAACGCATCAGAGCATAAATGTTTCATATCATGCTAAGATCAAACATTTCACTAATCAGAAAAGTCAAATAGAAAAAGCCAAAGGAAGCCAATAATATCATAAAAATGTTATCCAAAGAGCATGAAATAAGTGTGAGAAGAGAAGAGGGATTAGAAGTGTTTATGAGGGTACACTTAAAAGCTTCAGACGCAGCAGAAATGGCATCATTGGCCTCCAGTGTACCCATAAACGGAATCTCTGTTATAAGTTCCCCATTGGCAGGATTATTAACCTGGGATGAAACAAAACACAGAGTGACGTAAGACATGAAAACGCCTAAATAAAAGGAGAACTCTGTGAAACGAAAGAAACCTGAAGAGTGTGGTGATCATAAGCCTCAACCCATTTCCCGCCTATTAGACCCAGTGTTCGGAATATGGGGGAATTTTTAAGCGCAGAAGCGACGCTACCCATCTGATGAAAACAAAAAACATCTAATCAAAAAAAAAAACAATAGGATATTGAAATTCGGAGAGCAGAGTGAAGAAGAATACCTGGCGATAGGCATTGGGTCGGTGCATGCGAGGCAAATGTGATGAGAAGATCTTAGAAACCGCCATAATTCGTTGCAATCTCATGTTTCCTGATTGCTTTCGATCCCAGTTTTTGTGATCTCTTTTGCAGAGTATTATTAAAAAGGATCTGTGAAACTGTTTGGCAGTCTCGGAGTGAAAAAGCCCAGAGAAAGTGATGGTTTCCGTTCACTATTGAAGATGGATTCCCTCTTTGCTTCCTGTTCTGTTACTATTACGTTGCAACTTTGACTGCTTTTTTTAGTTTGGGTAAACTACCAATTTGCTCATCCAACTATTAATTAATTTCTATTTTGATTACTCAACTATGTTTTTTTCTAAATCTTACCTAATATTGCATTTTTATTATATTTTAGTCACTCATCGTTAAAAAATTAATAGTGAGGCTGATGTTGCATATTTATTTTTCAATGCTGATGTGATATTATCTTATAGTGGTATGTCAGTATCATCGTTAAATTTTTAACGACGATTGATTGAAATAAAATCATAATATAATGTTAGGATGATCACGAAAAAATAATAATTGAATAACTATCTTAATTCGATTGACATAATTATATTATCTTATCTTAAAAAAATAAATTTAAATATTCTTCAACATACATTATCTTTTAATTTATGGTTGGAGTGGCACTTAACTAATGTAGGCATTATATTAAAAGAATTACTATAAAAATGATATTTTATATATAACCAAATCATGACACTATTGATGATAGTATATTATCATATTAAAGTAATTTTTTTCATCTAAATATAGTAATGTGATTCGCATGAATCAAGTTACCCCAATGATGAAATGATTATTGTTATCCTTAGAGATTTCAAGTTAAAGCATCAGATATTCTAAAGTTGTATGAGCTTCCGTTGTCAAATGGTTGTGAACTTTTAGAACATGTACTACATTATAATCACCCTAAATTAGTAAAAAACCATACTTAATGTAGGCATTATATTAAAAGAATTACCATAAAATGATATTTTATATATAACCAAATCATGACACTGATAATAGTATATTATCATATTAAAGTAAAAAAAAAAATTTATTGATTTGCACGAATCAAGTTACCCCAATGGTGAAATGATGAATGTTATTCTTAAAGATTTCAAGTTCAAGCATCAGAGATTCCAAAGTTATCTGAGCTTTCGTTGTTAAATAATTGTGAATTTTTAGAACATGTACTACATTATAATCATCCATATTAGTACAAAAAAAGTGATGTGATGTGATTCAAAAATATAAGATTACCGATTCGAAAATTATATGAACAAAATGATCTTTTATAGGTTATCAATATTAAGAGGGGTTAATTCAACCAATAATTAGTTAGTATATTGAGAAAAGACGTTAGATCATTAAATAATATCTAATATTCGAATATTGACATTGTGAATGAAACAAAGTGGGTTTAGAAAGTCACCATATAATAAGTCTATATAGTATTCAATCTAGTCTATTTGTGCTAGTTGAACAATAGATCAAACATTGATGCTTATTCATGTTTTACTCCAATTTTATTTTTTTAATTTAACTATTGAATTTTTATCATATTAATCTCTGAACTTAAAAACTATCTAATATGATCTTTGATTTTGAATTGTTTATCACTATGATGATATGGTATACCAAAAAGTTACCAAATTCATAATTTAGTATAGACCAAAAAATAGTTAGGGACTAAATTATGAAGAATCCTATTTTGTAAGTCCAATAAGAGCAATAAATATTGGAGGAGCAGATGAAGACAAAATGGTGGGTCCAACAGATGCAAAATCACACGTGGACTTTGAAGAATCCAAAAGGCTTTTTCATTTCTCCCCTTGTATAGTAATGACTCCAAATTGTCAATTTGGTTAAAGTTAGGTAAGAGCGAGTATATATAGAATTATTATATATTCTTGTAAAAAATCATATATATTTTTTGTTTTATCTATCTTATCATTAATCAAACTTAATTTCTTACTCTCAATGGTTTCATGTTTCGTATCCAATCATCATATAGAGATGATAATTTGACTCGAATTTGATCGCATGTAAGAATATTTTACATGAATTTCATATTAATCTTGCCCGAAAAATTTATGGTGTGACCTATTTAGTTAAAAGTTTAAGATCAAGTTTGAATCATCATATTCAGACCCGTATCGAATCTTTGATTAGAAAAATTAGTTAGGTTCAAATCAAATTTATCATATTTAATAAAGACAATGCAGAAGGCAGTGACAAGAAGCTCAGTGGTCAAAGCAGAAGGCAGTCCCAACCGTGAACAAATACATGAAAAATGGTTACAGTTCGTTTGCCTCGGGGCCAATTATCCTCTGTCTCTCTATTTCGTTGGGCCTATACTCTCAGAGGATGTTTACAAAATCTCGAGTTCCAACGGTGCTGAAAAGGTTGTGAAGAATCCACACTAATCTCAGTGCAAAATCCTTTTGTTCTTGACGATGACCAGAAGGAAAGAGCTTTTCTTTTCTCCACTGGAATTTGATATTTAACTATGCCGTTTCAAGCTAGTTTATGATAGGGACTTAGTAAGATAAAGATTGATAAAATGAAGACGAAAAGTATTGATCTTCTTTTGTGGAACTTATTCGCCAACGAAGTGAAAATCATTCGTCTATGAGCTAGATGTTGACAAAGAGGAATAGCACCCACGTTATTGTAGGAGCACATGGAGGAGAAATAGAGTTCCGGTAAAAGATTCATGTTCCAATTAGGTTCAACAACAGTATTGGTAGCAAATCAATGTTCTGCTTCAATGGAGGAACAATCAACATTTGTTTGCTTTTTAGATATTGACCGATAGAAAAGGGAAAACAAATGTCACTGACTAGTCTGCAAGCGAGTAAACATAAAATCAGTGTTGGATTTGCCATGAAAATAAACTCGAAGCACGATGAATGGCAAGGATGGACGTAAGATTTGTACTAAAGAATGAACTTATAAGTGAAATAAATTATCAATAAAAAAGAGTTAATTGCATCATATTTTCCCAAACTATCCTCTCATTTTAAATTGCTCCTTAAACTTTTGAATATTCTAATTCCATCCCTAAACTATGACTCTCATTCTAAATTGGTCCCCAAACTTTAGAATTTTCCAAATACATCCCAAAATTCATCCAAATATGTAATTAGTTTCAATCGGGTGATCCACTCCTTTCCCTGAAGGATGTTGAATCTGGTTCGGGTGATCCGCTCATTTCCTTGAAGGATGCTAATTCTGATGATGACTTGGTGTTGACACGTTCCTTCTCTCTGAGGAAACCGAGTTAATTTTGGAAACAACACTACTTATTCCCTTTTGGTCGCTTTCGGGTAAACTAAAGAAAGCATTGTTCCTCATCTCTGAGGACGTCGGGTTAATCTTGGAAACGATATTGCTTATCCACTTTTGGTCGTCATAATTTTTCCTGAAAGACTTGTAAAAAAAATATGCATGTATGAATACAACTATCTTAAGTGTTCTCATGGTTGTTAAGATGAAACTTGTTTATTTGGATTTCTTTGGAAATAAGTTATTCAAAATTTTCTTATGAGATGAGAAAATGGTCTCATGAAAATCAAAATTGATCATGTTTGTATGAAATGATGAATGTAGTTATGCAATTTCATGAATGAATGCATGTTTTCTTGATCTATGATGGGAATGGTTGCATGAGCAGTCTTCATTATGTCCCTGATTTGGTTGTCTTCACTCTTTGTTTGCACCAACGCATCCTTGCAATTATTGACTCATGAATATGCGTATCTTGCCCCAGTAAAATTTTCTCTCTGATAAGTTTGGCTTCCCCTGCCTAAACTTGTGTAGAAATCCAATAAAGCTTTCATCATTGCAAAAGGTTTGAAAAGAGAATCTATCATTTCAAGCTTTGGAGACTATTTTTTCTACTGCCTTATGACAAGAAATCAATAACCACTGTCTAGAGCTAGCCACCGCACCAATCGATAGGACATCTGTGTCCCTAACGAGCCCTACGATACATCCATACCAAGGATGGTAATTAGAGCCACAGAGGCAACCAAAATTGAAGGTGTTTGCTCAATTGCTAGCATCAAATTCAGCTCTCTAAGCTTTGCATTGATTTTTCAAAGTTATATCGCCCATTTAGAGGAAAGAAAACTTCCCCGTTATCCATTTTTGATCTTGGCGTAGACAGAACACAACCTCCCAATTAGGATTTAGAAACCCCTTATGAACTTAACATTGGCTCATCATTGTAATCATTGGTACAAGAAGCATTCATCATTTTTTTTGCTTTAACATTAATGTACAACAAATCATAGGAATAATACAATTGTATATTGTGATGATTGACAAAACAGTCATACATAGTAAGCTCCACTGTCTCTGTTTCACCATTTTCAGTCTTTACACCTTTATGTCTCCTTGAAAATAAATGTTTGCTCAATTCAATGATCTTTTACTCGTGGATGATATAGGCCTTCAAAAATGCCCCAACATTTATCATTTCTTGCTCCAGTACTGATTCTAAGTATAAGCTTCCATGTTTGGGAAATATGTGCCAATTTTCAAGCTCTATTCCAGAAAGATTGTCTTGTTTGAAAATGTTTTTCTTCCTCTTTTATTTTCAAAGGTGAAAATGTTCGATGAAAAAGTTTTGAAAAATGATGCCCCTTACTTTAGGTTCACAATTGAGACAAATCATAAAACAAGAGTTCATTAGATATTAAGAAATTAATTGCTCTTTTAATCCTTCAAACTTATAGCTCTTTGACAAGTGTCAAGATTAATGCTAATTTTGAGGTAAGGTTAATTAAGGAAAGGATAAGGTGTCTCAGGTTATCTTTGGTCAGGATCTGACATTGTCGTTTATTTGATGTTCACTAATCTGATAGAATATCTTCTATGCTCATCTTCTAGAAGTGTTCTCTGGTTCTCAGCTCTTATGAGCGCATTCGAGTTGTACGATGTTTTATCAAGGGATTTATGAGATCGCCTCATATATAACAGTTGCACAATCTTCATATTCGAGTCATATTTTCAGGTTTTCAACTCAAATCCTCCTTTGGTTTCAAGACGTTATTTAAAATTTTATGTCTTCAACCCCCATTTGTCATTTTTTTCTCTATCATGCATTAAAGATTTTAAAAAACATTTTGTAAATAAAAGATTAATCCTGATGGGCGAGATGATATCTGAAGATAGTCTCTTCTGTTTAGAAATCTATGTATGATTAGAAGGGACTTTTAAAGCACGTAATGCAGGTCAGGGCTCACAGTTATGAAAGAAAGGGATAAATAGGCCCAAACAAGTGTTTAAGGGTTATCAAAGCAAGGATCAATCCGTTCTATTGTCTTCAATCTTGTCTTGCTCGATTTGAATCTGCTCGTATGCGTCTTTTATTTTCTCTTGATGTTCCATGATATTCTGGTGAATTTATTCTGGATCTAGGAACGAGTTGTACTTGCTCAATCTTGTGACTTGAAGCTCGATGAGTCACTTATTTTGAAATACTTGATCCATTTTTTTTCGCTTTCCTTTATTTTTTTTTCTTTTTTTTTCTATCCTTGATTTGATCTTCGAACACCTCATATTTGGTCCATCTTACAATATCTTGTTTGGATTGATGGTCTTCACTCATGAGAGCAGATTTTCTTCACCTTGCCCCCAATATGGAGGGTGATCCTTGGTTAGGGTTGAATTAGAAGAAAAAATAATTCAGGCTCAAATGGGAACAACAAGGGATATATATTTTCTCCTTTTGTGAAGGGATAATGAAATAAAGTCGTTCATCATTTCAAACACGGAAGTCCTTGCATAAGAGGTATCCCTAAGGGGATAGATTTTTAGGATTAATTTTATTCACATGAAAACAATGTAATTAATGCATAATAGAATTATTTCGAATTAATTTCATTTATTTTTTATGCTTCCTACTTCTAACATGTCTCAATTGTTTAGGTTCATCTTCAGAAAGTTGATTCGAGATGTCCCACATTGTTTCTTCTTGTAAGAAGGTTCACGTTCAAGTGAACATCTTGTACTCAATGCCTTTAGGTTTTATTGGTTGAAAAATGTCGGTTTTGTGTCTAAGAAGACGATGGTGTGACTTTATTATCTCAATGAAAGGTAAGGGTATGACTTTTTTTGCCTCGAAAAAGATAAAGGTAATATTTCAAAGTCTCAAAGAAAGGTAATGTCAAAATTTTGTCTTTTGGTAGTGACCATGAATTATTCTGGGTAAAGAATTGAGAGGTTTTATTTTTTTGCTTTGGATGGTATAAGAAAGGTTTAATCTTGTCACATGTCAAAAATCTACAATTCTTGAAGAACTAAAATAATCTATAATTCATTCGATATTCAAAGAACTACATGATTAAAACTCGTTCCATTGTTCACAACCTTAGAAGGTAGCATAAGTTTAATCATCAAAAGATTTACAAAATATTTAAGCAAATATTAAAGACATAACAAAAACGAGTTCAAACAAAACAATGCTCTTAATGAAAGTGTAAGAAAACTTCATGGTAGATGCTAAGATATCTTCTTTATTAGTATCAGAATGCCCCATCATTGATCGAAAGTCCATGCCCCCGAATCAATCAGATTTTGTACCTTGCGCTCCAATGCCCCACAATTCTCAGTGGAATGCCTAAACTTCCTATATGATAGCTACATCGACATTGACATTGACATCGTAACCTTCAGGATGTGGCGGCTATTTCGGCTTGGATTGGACTAGAGTCACCAAGTTCTTATCAATCAATATTGGAAGTAGTTCCTCATAAGGCGTTAGAATTGGATTAAATTGACTTATTTCTCATATCATCCTATGAGGTTTGACCCTATGGTTAGTTGAATAGGATCCCACCATGTTGATTTCAGATTCTTCCTCGGTGTCAATGTTGCTTGTGCTCTTCAGCTTACCATTATTGATTGCCTTTTCAATCGTCTCTTCACACATGACGATGTCTAAGAATTTCCTTGTTGTAATCCCCAGTATATGGTTGATATAGGGAGGTTTTAGCATGTCGATGAACATAGTAATAAACTCTCTTTCAGCCATTGGTGGATGCACTTAGGATGCAATGTCCCTCCATCGATGTGCATATTTTCGGAAGCTTTCATTATGTTTCATTTCTATATTTTACAATTTTGTTCTATCTGCCATGTGCTTGTATTGATCTAAAAATGCACGGGCTAGATCCTTGCATGATCGAATCTGAGCTCGGTTAAGTTTATTGTACCACTTAGAAGCGAGTCCGATCAGACTGTCTTGAAAATAATGGATTAATATTTTATCATTATTGCCGTATACAGTCATCCTTCGAATAAACATCGTGAGATGGTCGGAAGGGAAACTAGTTCCATCATATTTTTCAAAATCATGCATCTTGAATTTGGGTGGGAGCTATGCGTTCTCATTCCTTTGAGATAGTCTTTGCACCAGGACTTCAAGCTTTTGGGTATCTCAGTCCTAGCTATTTTCATTTGATCATAATCAAATTTGCTATGATCAATGGGGCTACACTGAGGATTTGTCATGGTTACTTGAGTCTTAGAGACATGTAAACTTGCTTGGTGGCTTTAAAGCCTCTCGGGTGAAATGATTAGTTGTGGAGTAGCACGAGTCGTTCTCATTCCTTTGAGATAGTCTTTGCACCAGGACTTCAAGCTTTTGGGTATCTCAGTCCTAGCTATTTTCATTTGATCATAATCAAATTTGCTATGATCAATGGGGATACACTGAGGATTTGTCATGGTTGCTTGAGTCTTAGAGACATGTAAACTTGCTTGGTGGCTTTGAAGCCTCTCGAGTGAAATGATTAGTTGTGGAGTAGCACGAGTCGTTACAAACTCAGTGGTTTCCATATTTGGGGAAATCTTCTCCTTGCCTTTTTCTTTGTTGAGCCTAGCAAATTTCTCAATAATCTGATTGACCATGCTGGCTTAATTTTGTTAGATGTGATCCATAATAGCCTTTTGTGATCACTCTAATTTAGTTTCCCAGTCTCGTTGCATTCTTTATAAATTATCTTGCAGATATTCCTTCAATTGTTCGAATTTTGCTTCCATTGTGTCACGTGATTAGGACCACTGCTATCGAATTATCCATGCATTAATCCCCATGTTTTCATGAATGATGTGAAGATATTAATTTTTTTATCCATATTATTATTATTATTATCATTATTACTATTATTATTATTATTATTATTATTATTATTATCATTATTATTATTATTAAATATATATTAAACATATATAAAAAAATAATAATTACAGGCCCAATTACAATTGGACCGGCCCAGTCACAAACCAACCAGAACCGGTCCAAATCAAACCAGAAACCCTAAACATTTGGGTTTCCAGTTAGGGTTTCCTAACCCTAATCTAAACCAGCCGCCTCATAACAACCGTTGGATCTGGCATGATCCAACGGTCCAGATTGCCCCAGAGGGAAACCCTAGGGTTTGATACCCTAGGGCCACGCAGCGCCGCCCCAGCTTCCACGCGGCTGCCGACAGTTTTCTCGCCGCCTCTGCCGCTGCCACGTCCCCAACCGAAGACTCCAGAAGATAGAATACCAGCCGTCCACGCCATGGCTACTCGGTGAGTCACCACTGGTAGTCCGGTGACTCACCGAGAGCCCTTCTTCGGACCGGTCCGACAGCTACAACGGTGGTGGCTATAAAAGCCACCACCCCATCTGCGAAAAAAAAGGCAGAGAGACAGAAACCGAGACAGAACCAGAGAGAAAGAAAAAAAAAACAGAGAAAGAAAAAAAAACAACAACAACTAAACCAACGATCTCAGTCAGCATCAACGCAGCAAGGAAAAAAAGAGAGAAGAGAGGAAAAAGCTTACCCTGTCATCGGAGAGCCCCAACCGTCACCGGATCTCACCGGAACCTTCGAAACACCGAAGGTACTTTTGTAGATTCGCTCCGATTGGGAGCTTTTTAGGAGGAAACAATACCGGAACCGTCCTTAGGACGGTCCGATCTATCTATTAGTATAAAAAAAATTTTTCCGGCCACCGGATGCGGTGGCCGGCGGTGATAATCACGACGGCACACGGTGGCCGACCGGTGACCGGCTTCCCTCCGGTGAGGGAAGCTAGAGAGAGGCGAGAGAGTTTTAAAACTCTCTCAGTTTAGAGAGAGAGAGGGAAATGAGAAATGAAAGCTGGCCCTTCGGGCCAGCCGGTTTGGGACCATATATAGTCCTTCCCGAACGACGTCGTTTCGGGAAGGACTATGCGCGTAATTATAAAATAGTTAAACCCCGTCCGCAGTCCTCTGAACTTGTAAACTTTACATTTTAGTCACTAAATTGAATTTATAATATTTTTAATTCAGTTTTCGAATTTTAATTTCTTTTATTTTAGTCCTTTATATTAAAATAATATATTAGGATAAATTACAGATTTAATCCCTTAATTTTAATAAATAATATTTTAATCCCTAGTTCATATTTTTAATTTATTTTGTTCTAATATATGAATTTTAGATAATTTTATTTTAGTCACTAAATAAATAAAATAAAAAAAAAATAACATATTTAATCCCTATAGTTTTGATTAATTATGAATTAGATTTTTAATTTTATTTCTACTGTAATTTAGTCATTTATTTTATATGTTTTAATTTATTTTATTGTTTTTAAATATATTGTTTTAATAGAATTTTTCTTTTATTATATTGTTAAATATTTTTATATATATTCATAAATATATATAATAAATAGTAACTTTTAAATATTTATTTTTAATATCGAAGAAAAGGACAGTCTTAATATAACTGGATGTCCTATTCTGATATTTTAAAATTAAAAATTAAACAATATTATTTAAATTAATATTTATCAATATCAAAGAAAAGAGCTGTCTTAAGGCACCTAGAAGTTCTTTTCTGATATTTTTAAATAAATAAATATTTTTGAAATAATAAGATTAAAAATTAAATATATTTTTGAATTTTTAAATTTTAATAATAGAGACAATTTATAATTAAAAAGTACCAATTTTGGGCGTTGTAGGGGTGCTAATCCTTCCCTAAACGTAACCGACCACGAATCCCTTTTTTTGTTAAAAAGAACGAATTTTTGGTTATAAAACGCAGATCAGTTTATCTTTTAATTGATGTTTTCTTAAAAACTCTTTTAAAAGATATTTTTTAGGTATTCGACCTACCTGACCCAAAAGGCCGATGGCGACTCCCAAATTATTTTCAAAACCATTTATTCACATCAACTTCCCCGCAAAATTTAATATTTCGTGCCCGGACGAAAACCGGTTACGACAGCTTGGCGACTCCGCTGGGGATTGGTCAAACTTTTAAAAAATCAATTATAAATTGTCTCTATTAGTTAAAAATTAAAAATTTATATATATTTAATTTAATTTTTTTTTCAAATTTTTTATTTATTTTTTATTTATTTATTATTTTTATAATATTTATATGTTTTATTTTCTTTGCAAGTATTTCATTTCATTATTTATTTTTCTAAAGTTTGAACATTTCTCCTCACACACAACACTTGCATTGCATAACATAAAGCTCTATAATTGAGTTGTCCCTTTTAAGTGAGAGTGAAAACGACGTTTTCGTGAGAATTTATTCTCCGTGTCAGACCTAGCAAGTAACTTTCGGGGTTCATATGCTCTATGTCTTCGTGAGAATTTATTCTCCGTGTCAGGCATAGAGAAATGTATCCCCTCGAATTGAACTCGATTCACTTTAGTCTGTAATGGACTAGGATTGAGGGTTAGCAACCCAAGGGGGCACTAACAAGGACAATTCGGGTACCTTTACTCCTAGATCTGAAACCCTGCATATAAAAAACCTTAGAAACTCTTCCAATCCGAAGTCATGCCGAAATTTTGTCCAAAATAGGTGTACACACAGGAGAAATGAATTCTGTCTTTTCTGTTAATTTATTTATTGTTTAAGTTACATGTTTATTTAAATTATTTAAATTCAGAAAAGCATGTTTAAATAAAGAATATTTATGTAAATATTATTATTAAATTTCTTTATTATGTAAACTAATTTATTTTCTTTTTGTGTGTTCTTTATTTTTCTGTTTGCATTGCATCATACAGGATAAAAGACATTGATCCTTGTGTTAATTGTCTCATTGGAAAGCCTTCATCTATGGATAAAAAGTGTTCAAGTCAAATAATTCTAAACTCGGAAGTAAGACAGTGGGCTGAGGATTTACAAAGACAAGAAGGAGACAGTCTGCAGGATGATTATGTATCTGACTTGGCCAGTTATGCTTCAGTTTCACTAAAAAAGAAATGATATGCAAGATTTGCGAAGCATTTGGGAAAGTTGGGATTCAAACAAAAAATTGCAGTTTTATCAGATCTACGGAGACATCCCATATTTGCTATATGTTGAAGTTGATGATGAATTACTTAGAACCCTAGTTCAATTCAGGAATCCAGGGTACAATTGCTTCACTTTCAATAAGGAGGACTTGGTCCCTACTATTGAAGAATATACAACTTTGTTACATCTTGAAGGTGCTTTGGAGAATCGAATATATTCAAAGTCAATTAAAACTCAACCCTTTCGAGTTAAATTAGCAAAAATTGCCAGGGTACGAGAAGAATGGGTAGCATCCCGTACAAAACAAAAAGGCGAAAGCGAAGGCATTGCTTGGACCAACATCAGAGAACTTATTCAGAGCCATCCAGATATTAAAGTACGATTCGATCTATTTGCTTTGGGTATATATGGTATGGTCATCTTCCCAAAAGTATTGGGATATGTTGAAGCTGCAGTGGTAGACTTGTTTGAACAGCTACCGAAGAAGATTAATCCTGTTTCTGCAATCCTAGCAGAGACCTTCAGATCGTTAAATGCTTGCAGAAGGCTAGGAGGTGGACGATTTTCAGGGTGTACTCAGTTGTTATATGTTTGGATCCGTAGTCATTTCTGGAGGACAGAAAAGGTTTCATACCGACGCTTTAATACGGATTATTCACCATTAAAAGAATTTCTGGAGCAGGAATGGCCGAAAGAAATTAAGAAAGATAGGTGGATTAATGCCTTTCGAAATATGCAAAGCAATGATGTTGTTTGGCGAGCCCCGTGGCAAATACAAAGGGAATTCTTTTACAGGTGTGGTGATTACAATTGGATAATGCTGCTCGGGTTATGGGGAGGAATTGGATATGCACCACTTCTGGTTATAAGACAGTATGAAGGTCATCAATTTGTACCTGTTACTGCTGGACTACAGTCATCTGAGTTTGCATTCCACAGCAAAAATTATAAAAGAAATATCATGGAAGCCGTTACAGCTTGGAAAACAATTTTTTGCATCCGAGCTAAAGCAGCAAAAGAAATGTTAACTCCTGATTATGAAGAATGGAGATCTGTCAGGAAAAACGAAAATATTCCTCTACCAGATCAAAATGAGGATATTTCTATGGAAGATCGCATTAAGGTGGTTCCATCAGAGATTGAAATCTTGAAAGCTGAGTTTGAAGCAGAAAGAGATGGTTGGTCGAAAGAGTTAGAGCAAATGAGACAAGATAAAGCTATGTTGGGGGGTTGACATTGACTCTCATTCATCACAATGTGCAATGTTGAGAAAAGATAAAGAAAAAGGTGAGGATGAGTACAGAGCCTTACAGAAAAATTACCAGGAGTTATATAAATCCCGAAAAGCATCAGGACCCAGCCAATCGACGGTACAGATGACCAGAGAATTGAACATTGAGAAAAGACGAGTTGAAGATCTGAAAGGAAAGAATAGCCGTCTACTCAAAAGCCTGGAAAAAGGAAAGCAAAAAATGGAAGATTTCGAGGTTGACAGGAGAGAGCGAATTATAAAACACAAGGCTGAACACCGCGAGATCATGAATGAAATGCAAAGAGAAAGGGATCGAGCCAAAGATTTAGAAAAGATGAAGAATGAAATCTTTGATAAATTTGAAGGCGAGAAAAAATATCATGTTCAAGGGATTTGAATCTGAAATGAACCAGTTGATTGCTGAGCTTGAAGTCAGAGACCAAAAGATGGAAGAATCCAATGTTGAAAAAGAAAAATGGGAGCTAGAAAGAAAAAATTTCAACACCAGACTTGAGGTAGAACAAGAAGTGGCTAGCAATTGGATGCAAAGATGCAGAAACAAAGATGTTCAAATCCAGAAGCTTAATCAAAGAACACAAGAAGCACGAACAAAACTGGAAGAAGATCTGGATCAGTCTAGAACCAAAAACTCAGAGTTTAATGCTTACATTTTGCAACTGGAAGAATCATTGTTTCAAGAAAAGTTTCGTCTAGGACCTAATGATCTCAAAGAAAGTAATGAAGAAAATGCTTCACTGCGAAGACGCATTAGAGATCTTGAAAAAATTCTGCACGATTGTCAAGTCAGGATTACTGAGTTAGAGCAGACTCTTGAAGGAACAAATGAACAATGGCAAAAGTCAACTGAGTTTTATGTTGAAAGAAGTGAAGAAAGAAGTAATATGGTGTTCGAGGCCATGGTACAAATGAGCGAAGTTGCTAGATATGTTGGGGAACTAGCTGTTGAAGCCAAAATAATTGAGCATCAAGTTGATCCAGTTTCTAAGTATGGAAAGAAGGTTTCATGGTTAATGAAAGAAGTTATAGAGCTTAATAGGAAAGCTATGCCTTATCTGTAGTTATGAACTATTATAAAGAAACTTTTGTATGCCGATGAAAGTTGTTCTATGACAGTTGACTTTTTGGGATCAATGTTTTTTACATACATGCATTTTGCATACATTCATCATTCATTTCATAATTTTCGTTATGAATTATTATTTTATTTATTAAGATAAAATTCATTAATTAAAATTTGAAAAAATAATATTAAAAGATTTTTCAATCGCAGTTACTCTGGCCAAAAGAGAAATACTACATCACTACGGTACTAGACAAGCTACTAAGAGAATTATGGAGGATAAAATACAGCGTATTGAGGAACAACATCATAAAGAACAAGAAGAAATGAGAATGAAGTTGGAAAAAATTGAAGCCAGTATTGCAAATTCACAAGACAGTATGATGAAGAAGATAGAGGACATGTTTAAAAGGCAGGCTATCAGTGGAAAAATGCATGAAAATCCTGTATCCTTTGATCAAGATCCTATGTATCCTTTAGGTTTTCCACCAGAACCAATTTATCATTCTGGTACTACCCCTATAAAAATCAATGCTCGTACATCTGCATTACAAGAAACCAAACCACATGAAGATCAACAAGTGGATCCTGCATCTTCAAGCAAAAATCCGCTTATATCAGATGTGAAAATAGGGGATCTTAATACTGATCATTTGATCCCAGATTTGAATGAGCTGAATGAGAAACAAAAAGTAAATGAAGAATTAACCAGACAGATCAAGAACTTAGAAGAACGAATGAAATCTGTGGAAATAACTGAATCATTCTATGGGTTTGATGCTAGTGAGTTGAGTTTGGTTCCAGACCTAATCCTCCCTATCAAGTTCAAAGCTCCCGAATTTGATAAATATGACGGTACTACATGCCCTTCATCCCACATTACTATGTTTTGTCGAAGAATGGCAGGATATGTGAAGGACGAGAAATTGTTAATTCACTGCTTTCAGGATAGTTTGACAGGACCGGCTTTAAAATGGTATACTCAATTGACCAAAGCCAACATTAGATCCTGGAAAGATTTGGCTAAAGCATTTTTAGAACAGTATCGCCATGTAACAGACATGGTTCCTGACAGATGGACTCTCCAGAATTTGGAGAAAAAGAATAACGAAACATTCAGACAGTATGCCCAGAGATGGCGTGACACTGCGGCCCAAGTTCAACCACCTTTGTCGGAAAAGAGGCCACAGTAATGTTTGTCCATACATTGAAGGCCCCTTATTTAAACCATCTAATGGGGAATGCAACCAGAAATTTTGCAGATTTGGTCATTTCTGGAGAATTAATTGAAAATGTCTTGAAAAGTGGCAAGATTGAATCAAATGATGGGTCTAGTTCCAAAAGACCTACGTACCGGAAAAAGGAGAATGAAGTCAACAATGCAAATTCCTACAGCAAGGATTCATCGAAAAGTGTTACAATAACCCAGCCAAGGTTAAGAAAGAGGAAACAAACACTAATCGAGCAGAGTCCAGAGGATCTCGAAAGGAAAATGAAAGGTTGTCTTTTACACCTTTACCAGTACCATATGCAGAGATCTATGATTCGCTGTTAAAAGCAGATGTTATACGGCCCTATCCTTTGGTTCCCATGCAACCACCATTCCCTCCTTGGTATGATACAAAGGCACACTGTGTTTACCATGAAGGAATTACAGGACATTCTATTGAAAACTGTCTAGCATTCAAAAGGGTGGTTCAAAATTTGATCAACACTGGGAAGTTGGAATTCAATACACCATCCGCATCAAGTCATCCATTGCCAAATCATGGAGATAAAAACGTGAATGCAATTCAGGAAGAGAACAGAAAGAAAGCAAAGACTGACATTTCTGAAATTAAATCTCCGTTTGTTTGGATATTCCAACAACTTTCTTTAGCTGGTATAATTCCACAACAATTCAGGCCAAAGCAGAATGAAGGCAAGAATTATTGTGAATATCATCAGGAGAAAGGGCATAAAATTCAACTATGTCCTAAGTTTAGGGATTTGGTGCAAGAGTTGATAAACAACAGAGAAATAGAATTCTTTGAAGAAGAACCAGGGAAAAAAGAAGATGATGTTTGCTCATCAGAGGATTCTAAACCGAGTCAAAGAATAAATGATCCTGTGATCATTAATGTGAAATCATCTACGGTAATTCCTGCATCAATAAAGCCAAAAGTAGTTATCACCACTCCTCTACCATTTCCATACAAAGATACCCGCAGGGTACCTTGGAATTATACTACCAATGTTTCAATGGTAGGAGGATCTGTTTCTCTAGATAAAACAGAAGAGAAAATACAAAGCCTGAGTACAACATCGACGTCTGAAGCAGTAAGTGAGGTCGGTTTCTTTACAAGAAGTGGGAGATGTTACTCTCCCGAAACATCCAATGCTTCAGAACAAGTGAAAGCCAAAGGAAAAGCCATGGCACTACCTCAGAAGGTATTTGAGGATGAATCCCTTCCAGCATTCAATGAGCCTGTGACAGAAAAACAAGCCCAAGAATTTTTGAAATTCTTGAAACATAGTGAGTATAGTGTGGTTGAACAACTACACAAACAACAAGCGAGAATTTCTATTCTTGATCTCTTGATGAATTCAGAAGCGCATAGGAATGCTTTGATGAAAATTCTCAATCAAACATTTATCCCCGAAGATATATCCCTCAATAAACTTGACAGAATTGTGGGACATATAGCCGCTGACAATTACATAACATTCACAGACGATGAAAACCGGAAGGCGGAATGGGGTCAGTAAAAGCTTTGAACATCACGACACATTGTCATGGTCATGTGTTGCCAGGAGTATTGATTGACAATGGATCCGCTCTCAACTTGATGCCCCTAGTTACACTTCAAAGAATGCCTCTGGATCAATCACACATGAAGAGTTATCAGAATGTGGTACGAGCATTTGATGGTACTCAAAAAGAAGTGCTTGGGAAAATGGAAATACCGTTGTTAATTGGCCCAGTTGTGTACAATATTGACTTTGTAGTGATGGACATCCACCCTACATATAATTGTCTATTAGGAAGGCCATGGATTCATTCAGCAGGAGCCGTTCCTTCTTCATTACATCAGAAATTGAAATTTGTTGTTGAGGGACAACTAATATGCGTCAGTGCTGAAGAAGAAATCATTGCGTCTGTAACAAGCGATGTTCCATATATCGACACCAATGATGAGGCTCTTGAATGCTCTTTTCGAGCTCTTGAATTTGTAAATGCAACCTTTATTGCAGAAGGAAGCAAAATCCCATATCCCAGATTGTCTGATTGCACCAAGATGACGGTACAACAAACTTTAGGCATCGGAGCTAAAGCTGGGAGAGGTCTAGGAAAGAATCTTCAAGGGATTTCAGTTCCTATCAGTATAAAGATGAAAAAAGACCGTTTTGGGCTGGGGTTTAAGCCCAATATTCAGCAAAAGAACAAAGAGATGAAAAGAAGATGTGAAGACAGAAAGGCAAAATTGAAAGGAGGAGAAATCCTTTGGAAACACATGTCTTTCCCACAGTTGAAGACAACATTCAGATCAGGGGGAACAATTAATGTGGAACAGCAGCTTGTTGAAGCCGTTAAAGAAGAAAAGTTGACGAAAGATCAAGACATAGTTGAAGAAGCTATGAATGGATTATTTATCAACATGATCACGAATGACAACAAAACTGGCAAATACTTGGATAGGATTCGACCATGTCTTCCTGGAGAAACACTCACCAATTGGACCACTGAAGATCTCCCTATAGTTTTTAATATTAATGCAGAGTAATATTCAGAACTAATCTTTATGTTTAGCTCAAAAATATGAAAACTTTTTGTTATCTTGTAAAAGAAATTATGTTAAATAAAAGAAATTTTCTTTAAAATTTTCAGATGGAAATCATTCTTTACATTTTATTACATTTTTACATTTCATAAATTTACTATATTCTTTCGGAAATGTTCCGACTTAAATTTGCAGGTGTCACCGTGTTAATAGCATGTTTATTCCTAAATTTAATCCAGTGATAAATTTAGAGCAGCCTATATGTCTGGAAGAAATCAATGGTTGTGAGGATGAACTGGAATGTGATATTCCTACTGAACTATTAAGATTGGTAGAAAAAGAAGACAAACAAATTCTACCCCACAAAGAAAATATTGAGACTGTGAATCTGGGAACAGATGAAGAAATAAAAGAGGTGAAAATTGGTACCACTCTAACATTCCAGATAAAACAAGAATTGATAAATCTCCTTCAAGAGTTCAAAGATATCTTTGCCTGGTCTTATCAAGATATGCCTGGTTTGAGCACAGATATAGTGATACACAAGCTTCCAATCAATCCTGAATATAAACCAGTCCAACAAAAACTCAGACGAATGAGGCCAGAAATGTTGTTGCAAATCAAAGAAGAAGTGATGAAACAAATCAATGCAGGTTTCCTACAGGCATCTAAATACCCAGAATGGGTAGCCAACATTGTTCCTGTACCAAAGAAAAATGGGAAAGTTCGAATGTGTGTGGATTACAGAGATCTCAACAAAGCTAGTCCGAAAGATAGCTTTCCCTTACCCCACATAGACACATTGGTGGACAATACTGCAGGACACGCATGGTTTTCATTTATGGATGGCTTTTCAGGATATAATCAGATAAAAATAAATCCTGAAGACATGGAAAAAACAACATTTATAACCATGTGGGGCACATTCTGTTATAAAGTGATGCCATTTGGATTGAAAAATGCAGGGGCAACATATCAAAGAGCTATGGTAACTTTGTTTCATGACATGATGCACAAAGAGATTGAAGTATATGTAGATGACATGATTGCCAAATCCAGAACGGAAGAAGAACATATTCAAAATCTGAGAAAGCTTTTCCAGAGATTGAGGAAATATCAATTAAAGCTCAACCCTGCTAAATGCACTTTTGGGGTAACTTCTGGAAAACTCTTGGGATTTGTGGTCAGCAAAAAAGGAATCGAGATTGATCCAGATAAAGTAAAAGCAATTCAAGATCTTCCACCACCCAATACAAAAAAAGAAGTTCGAGGCTTTTTGGGGAGATTAAATTATATATCTCGGTTCATTTCTCAATTAACTGACAAATGTGATCCAGTGTTCAAATTACTTCGAAAGAATAACCCTGAAGTCTGGAATGAAGAATGTCAAGAAACTTTGGATATTATTAAGAAATATTTATCCAATGCCCCCATTTTAGTGTCACCAATACCTGATAAACCATTAATTCTCTACTTGACGGTCTTCGAAAATTCGATGGGATGTGTACTAGGACAGCATGATGAATCAGGAAGGAAAGAAAAAGCTATTTATTATCTGAGCAAGAAATTTACTGATTGTGAAGTTAGATATCCACCAATACAAAAATTATGTTGTGCTTTGGTGTGGACTACTCGAAGACTCAGACAATATATGTTATACCATACTACTTGGTTGATATCCAAACTTGATCCTTTAAAATTCTTAATGGAATCACCAGCTTTGACAGGCAGAATGGCTAGATGGCAGATGTTATTATCTGAGTTTGATATTGTATATGTCAACCAAAAAGCAATAAAAGGAAGTATAATAGCTGATTTTCTGGCCAGTCGTGTATCAAATGATTATCAGCCTTTGAACTTTAATTTTCCCGATGAAGATCTGTTGTGCATATACATGAATGAAGAAGTTAGAACAAATGATGAATTTGCAACTTGGAAGCTTTATTTTGACGGAGCATCTAATACTTTGGGACGAGGAATTGGGGCAGTCTTAATTTCTCCAGAAAATATTTATTATCCCTTTACGAGTAGACTGGAGTTCTTTTGCACCAATAATATGGCAGAATATGAAGCTTGTGTCATGGGTTTGAAAGCAGCTATAGAAAGAAAAATCAAATTTCTCAAGATATATGGAGATTCATCGTTAGTGGTGTATCAATTGCGAGGAGAATGGGAAACAAAAGACCCCAAATTGTTGGAATACCGAAATTTTACCCTCGAATTAGTAAAAGAATTTGAGAGAGTTACCTTCAATTATCTCCCTCGAGAAGAAAATCAAATGGCAGATGCTTTGGCTACATTAGCTGCTATGTTTCAGGCAACTAAGAAAGTTGATATGATGCCAATCAAAATGCAAGTGTATGAAATTCTGCACATTGTTATAGTATGGAAGAAGAGGTAGATGGTAAACCGTGGTATCATGATATTCTGCAATATATCAAAAATCAAAGTTATCCACCAAATGCATCTGAAATTGATAAAAGAACTTTGAGAAGAATGACTGCTGGATATTTTCTTGATGGAGAGATTATGTATAGAAGAAGCAGTGATCAAATGCTATTAAGATGTTTAAATACTAGCGAAGCTCGAAATGTCATGGAAGAAGTACACAGTGGAATATGTGGAACACATGCAAATGGTCTTTCCATGGCCAGAAAAATAATGAGATATGGATACTATTGGGCTACCATGTACACAGATTGCATTGATTATGCAAGGAAATGTCATAAATGCCAAATATATGCAGACAAGATTCATGTACCCCCATCTCCTTTACATGTAATGACAGCACCCTGGCCATTTTCTATGTGGGGAATAGATGTCATTGGAGCAATCACACCAAAAGCATCGAATGGACATTGTTTCATCCTTGTGGCAATTGATTATTTTACCAAATGGGTTGAAGCTGCTTCATACACTAATATTAAGAGGTCCACAGTCTGCAAATTCATAAAGAAAGAGATAGTTTGCCGGTATGGCCTACCAGAAAGGATCATTACAGATAATGCTCTGAACCTGAACAACAAAATGATGACCGAACTTTGTGCACAGTTTAAGATCAAACATGCAAATTCAGTGGCATATCGTCCAAAGATGAATGGGGCAGTTGAAGCAGCAAATAAGAACATCAAGAGAATCATTACAAAGACTACTGAAACTTATAAAGATTGGCACGAGAAGTTACCTTTTGCTCTATATGCATACCGAACTACTGTTCGAACATCTACTGGGGCAACGCCTTTTTCTTTAGTCTACGGGATGGAAGCAGTCTTACCAATTGAAGTTGAGATTCCATCGCTTCGAATATTGAGAGAAACAAAATTGGATGAATCTGAATGGATCCAAGCTAGAGTTGATCAATTGAACCTTATTGAGGAGAAAAGATTGAAAGCTATTTGCCATGGACAGATGTATCAAAAACGGATGATGAAGTCTCATGATAAGAAAGTACATCCAAGAGAATTCCAAGAGGGTGATCTAGTACTAAAAAAGATCTTGCCTATACATAAAGATTTCCGTGGGAAATGGATGCCTAATTGGGAAGGGCCATACGTTGTGAAAAAGGCCTTTTCCGGAGGAGCGTTGATCTTGGCAGAAATAGATGGAAAAATTCTGAAAAATCCAATAAACTCGGATTCTGTCAAGAAATATTATGCTTGACGAAAAAGAAAGAAAAAAAAAGAAAAAAAAGAAGAAAAAAAAGAAGAAAAAAAAAAGAAGAAAAAAAAGAAAGAAAAAAAAAGGAAAAAAAAGAAGAAGAAAAAAAAGAAAAAGGGGGTCAAGGTGAAAACCCACAAAGGGCATCTTGTAACCAAAGGGAGGATTTGAGTTGAAAACCTGAAAATGCAGGTTGATATTAGGCATCTGGCAATTGAACCCTCTTAAGATTTTGACAGTTTGGGAGAAACTTCACATCTACAAGCATTTCAACAACGTTTGAGATCTTCCAGACAAAAGCTTACATCATTTTTCTAAATTGTATTAACTTGATTAATTTAGAAATACTCATGCTAATAATTTGTTGAGACATTTGAATTTTTATCATTCTTATGCTTGCCATAACTTTGAATACAATTATATCTATTTCAATTTCAATTTATTTGAGATTCAATTTATTTTTGGAAATTCAATTTATTCTTTTCTATTGAATTAACATAATTTTGAAATAAATTAAAGATTTCTAAATATCACTTTATGTTAATACCTTTTAAAAGCATGGAATACAAAGTAAGCAAATCATCACTAGCTTAAAGCCATGAACATCAAGATTGTTACAAGTGGTGCTACCGACAACAAGGTCGAATCCGCTAAATCTACTCATCAATTGCTCCAACTGATCACCATTCAGTTCTTGCACATCTGTTTTCAAAGATATACTAA
This sequence comes from Hibiscus syriacus, assembly GCF_006381635.1. Taxonomy (NCBI): domain Eukaryota; kingdom Viridiplantae; phylum Streptophyta; class Magnoliopsida; order Malvales; family Malvaceae; genus Hibiscus; species Hibiscus syriacus. The sequence continues at coordinate 2,197,933 of NW_024062745.1, read as the reverse complement.
GGCAATAGAAAGCAACCTTTTGTAGCATTGATTCCGGCAAAAAGAAACAAGACATTGATATCACTGGGAAACATGTCTCTATACAGATCCGTGTGTATGGTTTTTTTTTTTTAAGGAAACCTAGAAGCATTTCCACCTCATCAGGTTCAAGTAGAGAAACTTTATTCCTTCCAACCCATACTAGATACCATTTTCAGCAATCATCAAGAACATACTTCTGGACACTCGAAGGTTGCTCATTGTCATAAGCTTCAAGAGCCTTACAGATCCTTTCTTTCAATTTGGCACTTCCTGTACATGTTTATAAACAGTTCAACTTTGTTCTTGAATCCCATGAAAGCCATCATTTCTTTGTCAATGGAAAAGCATCAGCACATGGAGGAAGCAGAATAAGAAAAAATCTGTTCTTAATTCGCAGAATTATGAATATAGCCCTTTTCAGTGTAGTAGCATGGAAATCTTCGAATCTACAAATTCTGGCTCTACATCAAATAAGTGTTGTGATATCTTAATCAATCATTGAATTTGGAAGAAGAATGTGTCAATAGCATCTTCTGGAAATGTTCTTTGAGTTATCTGATCTGGTTGGACCGAATCAATCATTGAATTAGGAAGATGAATTTGCCAATAGCATCTTCTGGAAGTGTTCTTTGAGTTATCTGATCTGGTTGGACCGAATCAATCATTGAATTAGGAAGATGAATTTGCCAATAGCATCTTCTGGAAGTGTTCTTTGAGTTATCTGATCTGGTTGGACAGAATCAATCATTGAATTTGGAAGAAGAATGTGTTAATAGCATCTTCTGGAAGTGTTCTTTGAGTTATCTGATCTGGTTGGACAGAATCAATCATTGAATTTAGAAGATGAATGTGCTCAATAGCATCTTCTGGAAGTGTTCTTTGAGTTATCTGATCTGGTTTGGTAAGAACTACAGAACCAATGATTAGAATTAAAAGATAAACTGCATGATCGTCTTCATTAAGAAGTTTCTTTTCAAGCTTCTTTTGCTTATTTCTTTCCCAAAAATCATAGCACAAGTTTCGCCTTTGCTTGTAACTAGGATTGTCACGTAATGGCTTCCCATCTTTTACCGGAACATGGCTATTGAAGTTTCAGCATTTGAGAATCCCATTTTTGTCAAGTATAACAGTTTATTCTCCTCATCAGAATCAGAGTTCAAGATTTCTCGGTATTAGAAGAACTATCGATATCTGTGAAATCATCTTGAAAGGTCACTTCATAATCAGATGAGCTGTTATCAGAATTAACATGTTGCCTGAATGCAAGCTTTTCAAGAGCCTATACTATTGAGTTTTATTCTCAAGAGATTTTTGTGACATTATATCTATATTGGTCAAAGATGATAGATTCTTTTATTTGAAGAAGAAAAATCTATTGGGTTTTTACAATTGAAGAAATACTCAATTCACTAATCTGAAATCAAATAACTCAACATTCATGCATCATATTTTAGGTGTTTACAAAAATAGGTGCATTTTCATTCATTTTCATCTATGTTGAATTTTCAACAGGAATTTCAAAGAGTTTAGCAAAGATTCAAATCCATCACTTGATGGATCAACATTGCCAGATAAGTTCATAATGAGAAGAACTCATCTGAAGAAGGAAGAAGAAGTTCATAATGAGAAGAACTTGTTCAACCTTTTGTTTGAATTCGTCAATTGATGGATCATCCTTTCCAGAGAAAGTTCATAATGAGAAGAAATCATCTGAAGAAGGAAGAAGAAGTTCATAATGAGAAGAACTTGTTCAACCTTTTACATGAATTCGTCAATTGATGGATCATCCTTTCCAGAGAAAGTTCATAATGAGAAGAAATCATCTGAAGAATGAAGAAGAAGTTCATAATGAGAAGAACTTGTTCAACCTTTTGTTTGAATTCGTCAATTGATGGATCAGCTTTTCCAGAAAAAGTTCATAATGAGAAGAACTCATCTGAAGAAGGAAGAAGAAGTTCATAATGAGAAGAACTTGTTCAACCTTTTACATGAATTCGTCAATTGATGGATCATCATTTCCAGAGAAAGTTCATAATGAGAAGAACTCATCTGAAGAAGGAAGAAGAAGTTCATAATGAGAAGAATTTGTTCAACCTTTTACCTGAATTCATCAATTGATGGATCAGCCTTTCCAGAGAAAGTTCATAATGAGAAGAACTCATCTGAAGAAGGAAGAAGAAGTTCATAATGAGAAGAGCTTGTTCAACCTTTGTTTGATACTATCACAGAAGGAGATAGATTAGCATTAGCCTTTCTAGAGAAAGTTCATAATGAGAAGAACTCATCAAAAGCTTATTCAACCTTTTGAATGACTCTATCACAGAAAGGAGGTCATCATCATCCCCAGCAGAAAGATCATAATAAGAAGAACTTATTTGGAGAGAGAGAAGAATTTATTCAATATCTCCATCATGATCAAAGTAAAGTCAAAATGGATAAAAAATTTTATTATCTTTTCATCTTTGCCCTATTCTTGTTAACACAAGAATGAGCAAAGAGGGGCAGCTGAAGATATTAATTTTTTTATCCATATTATTATTATTATTATCATTATTACTATTATTATTATTATTATTATTATTATTATTATTATTATTATTATTATTAAATATATATTAAACATATATAAAAAAATAATAATTACAGGCCCAATTACAACTGGACCGGCCCAGTCACAAACCAACCAGAACCGGTCCAAATCAAACCAGAAACCCTAAATATTTGGGTTTCCAGTTAGGGTTTCCTAACCCTAATCTAAACCAGCCGCCTCATCACAACCGTTGGATCTGGCATGATCCAACGGTCCAGATTGCCCCAGAGGGAAACCCTAGGGTTTGATACCCTAGGGCCACGCGGCGCCGCCCCAGCTTCCACGCGGCTGCCGACAGTTTTCTCGCCGCCTCCGCCGCTGCCACGTCCCCAACCGAAGACTCCAGAAGATAAAATACCAGCCGTCCACGCCATGGCTACTCGGTGAGTCACCACTGGTAGTCCGGTGACTCACCGAGAGCCCTTCTTCGGACCGGTCCGACAGCTACAACGGTGGTGGCTATAAAAGCCACCACCCCATCTGCGAAAAAAAAGGCAGAGAGACAGAAACCGAGACAGAACCAGAGAGAAAGAAAAAAAAACAGAGAAAGAAAAAAAAACAACAACAACTAAACCAACGATCTCAGTCAGCATCAACGCAGCAAGGAAAAAAAGAGAGAAGAGAGGAAAAAGCTTACCCTGTCATCAGAGAGCCCCAACCGTCACCGGATCTCACCGGAACCTTCGAAACACCGAAGGTACTTTTGTAGATTCGCTCCGATTGGGAGCTTTTTAGGAGGAAACAATACCGGAACCGTCCTTAGGACGGTCCGATCTATCTATTAGTATAAAAAAAATTTTCCGGCCACCGGATGCGGTGGCCGGCGGTGATAATCACGACGGCACACGGTGGCCGACCGGTGACCGGCTTCCCTCCGGTGAGGGAAGCTAGAGAGAGGCGAGAGAGTTTTAAAACTCTCTCAGTTTAGAGAGAGAGAGGGAAATGAGAAATGAAAGCTGGCCCTTCGGGCCAACCGGTTTGGGACCATATATAGTCCTTCCCGAACGACGTCGTTTCGGGAAGGACTATGCGCGTAATTATAAAATAGTTAAACCCCGTCCGCAGTCCTCTGAACTTGTAAACTTTACATTTTAGTCACTAAATTGAATTTATAATATTTTTAATTCAGTTTTCGAATTTTAATTTCTTTTATTTTAGTCCTTTATATTAAAATAATATATTTAGGATAAATTACAGATTTAATCCCTTAATTTTAATAAATAATATTTTAATCCCTAGTTCATATTTTTAATTTATTTTATTCTAATATATGAATTTTAGATAATTTTATTTTAGTCACTAAATAAATAAAATAAAAAAAATAACATATTTAATCCCTATAGTTTTGATTAATTATGAATTAGATTTTTAATTTTATTTCTACTGTAATTTAGTCATTTATTTTATATGTTTTAATTTATTTTATTGTTTTTAAATATATTGTTTTAATAGAATTTTTCTTTTATTATATTGTTAAATATTTTTATATATATTCATAAATATATATAATAAATAGTAACTTTTAAATATTTATTTTTAATATCGAAGAAAAGGACAGTCTTAATATAACTGGATGTCCTATTCTGATATTTTAAAATTAAAAATTAAACAATATTATTTAAATTAATATTTATCAATATCAAAGAAAAGAGCTGTCTTAAGGCACCTAGAAGTTCTTTTCTGATATTTTTAAATAAATAAATATATTTTTGAAATAATAAGATTAAAAATTAAATATATTTTTGAATTTTTAAATTTTAATAATAGAGACAATTTATAATTAAAAAGTACCAATTTTGGGCGTTGTAGGGGTGCTAATCCTTCCCTAAACGTAACCGACCACGAATCCCTTTTTTTGTTAAAAAGAACGAATTTTTGGTTATAAAACGCAGATCAGTTTATCTTTTAATTGATGTTTTCTTAAAACTCTTTTAAAAGATATTTTTTAGGTATTCGACCTACCTGACCCAAAAGGCCGATGGCGACTCCCAAATTATTTTCAAAACCATTTATTCACATCAACTTCCCCGCAAAATTTAATATTTCGTGCCCGGACGAAAACCGGTTACGACATGATGCATGTGAGAATGCTTAAATAAATGAAATGCATGTGCGAAATGCAAAGATGTATGATCTTCAAGCGAGTTTCCTTCTTATACTCTCTGAACTTCTTTAAGCCCTCTGTGCATGTCTATGTACACGACTGCTTGATTGAAAACTTTTCTCTCTCCTTATGAAAATTTTCATTTAAATATCCCCTTGTAGATCAACACTTTCACATTATGTCATGTCGATGAAATGAAATGCAAAAAATGTGAAAATGACACAAATATGAAAATAAATGAGTTAGTACATGTAAGATAATCAGTAATATGTGATATTTAAAGATAAATATAAAACATACCCAATCATTATATCTACCCACATGCTTTTATTAAATAGAAGTCCTACCCAGACATGTTTTCTACCTGACATGATTTATTTTCAAGAAATTGATCTTAACAACATGATATCTAGTTGACATCTTTTCATTCAGAAATAAATTCAATCTATGAATTTAAAGCGAAATTTGAAGGTTCAAAAACACTCTTCCTTTGTATACACCTGTTTCAATACCTACTGATAGAAATAGGTTCAATATGACTCTAACTAGGGTGATCAATCTATGGTTCACTATATGCATGGTTTTGGCTCTATAGTAAAGGGTCCTCAAATTATCCTTGATGTTGGTACCCTCTTGGGCTGCCAAACCCTCTATCCTCACCCATTACAAGCTTCAACGGAACGAGTTCAATTCGAGGGGATCCACTTCCTTGTACCCATACGAGGAAATAAATTACCAATGAGGTATAAGGCATGTATCCACAGGCAAATCACTATAGCTCATACGGGGAATAAATTCACCACGAAAGCATAGTAGTCCCCTTTACTTAATTGGGATGGAGATCGGTATAAAGCTTATGTCATGTAAGTGCACGTGTCGTATGTGAGGAGGAGCATACTACATTTTAACAAAACAAAGATAAAAAGCTTTTTCGGAAAGGAAAATCCATTGTAACTACAACCATGAAGTCAAACATCAGTACGACTATTTACATAAAGAATGAATAATTATGGACTCAAATCCACAATTTCCACCACCATAACAACATATAAGCGATTACGACCTAACTCTATAAAAAACAGTCCCCAACGAAGTCGCCAAGTTGTCATGACGTTTTTAAACGAAAAGTTTGAATTAAAAATTAATTATGACTTAATTTTTGTGAATTTGGGGTTTTAGATGAATTTGAAATTTAATTCGAATTGGAGTCTCCATCAACCTTTGGGTTAGATAGGTCGAATACCTAAAAATGCCGTTTAAAAAAATTTTAAGAAAAATTATTTTAAAGACAAAAAAATGGTATGTGTTACCAAAAATTCATTTTTTAAGAGTTCGAGAATTGATTACGCGTGGGGGATGGTGAACACCCCCACAACACCCAAAATTGGTACATAGTTGCTTATACGTTGTCGTAATAGTGGATTTTACGAATTTGAATCAAAATTCAAATACGATCATTTTTACTAAAGTTAACCTATTAATTACGAGTTTATTTTTCGTTCGATTGTCGTCGAATTACACTTCCCCTATAGGGAAGTGTTTTTCACACCCCTTCTACGACGAACGTTCTCAATAGTATTCAAATAAACACATTTTTATAAAATATTTAAATAAAACACTAATAAACAAATAAAGTAAATGATGACAAAATAATAATAAATACATAAAATAAAATAAACCTATGTATCCATTTTTTTGAGTACATGGATAACTAAAATATAATAATAAAAAAATTACTAAACTAAACTAGTTATTTTACCAAAATACATTCATAAGAAGATAATGACTAAAATGAATTTTACACTAAAATACGAGGACTAAAATGAAATAAAGGAAGGACTAAAATGCAATCTATCTCAAATTAATGAACTCAACGAGATATTTAACCATAACATTTAAACGTGTGGCTAAAACATAAAAATATAAACATACAAGGCTGAGAATCATAAATAACCGCTTCATTAGTAACTAAAACATAAAGATACAAACAACCAATGGCCAAAATTGCAATTTACCCCTAACATAAAATAAAATACGGGTGAAGGGAGATACAACGACGTTGTTTTAGTTTATTTATACACCCTATTATGAACAGAAAAGCCTAATCCCCTCCCCATTTTCATTTAAGCCGCATAAACTATCCCCCAAACTCTCTCATTTTATTTTTTTAACCGAGAGAGGAGATGAGCCTCTCTTTCGGTAGCCTCCCAAACCGCCATAGTGGAGGGACAACGATGGTCTGATGAGTTCCCCTATACACCCTCTCTGTACCCCGAAACCAACAACCACACAAATCTGACCTAAGATTACATAAACTCTCAAAAAATGACTCCAAAAAAACTACCTTTGAAGTTCACAAGATCTCGTTGGCTTCGGTGACCCGATGATGCTTGGATTTGAGAGGTAAAATATTTTTCTCTTTTTTTGTTTTTCTCATTTGTTTTCTTTTTTTATTTCTTTATTTTCTTTTTTTCACTATTTCTTTTTTTTTCGAATCCCCTTTTTGTTCGAATGACCCCTCTCTCTGCTTGCATGTTGGTTTATATGCAATTTTGGTTTGATTTTCATCAAGTTATGGTGGTCGGTTGATAGGGGAAATGATTTCCCTACATCATTCTCGATTTTACGATATTATTTTATTTTTTATTGAAGGGTTTTGGATTTGGTTGTTTTTTGACTGATTTTCCTCACTGTTTGTATGAGATGATGATGTTGAGTGGTTGAAACGTCAGCTGGCAGATGACGGGAGTACGTTGCCAGAACAGTGGCAGTGATGCGACAATAACAATTCCCTAGGGTTAGGTTAGATTAAGGCTAGGGTTTAGAAACCCTAGTTGGGTCGAGTTGGGTTTGTTATTTGGGCCAACTTAGTTGGGCTTCGAGTTTGCTGACGTGGGTTGGATCCAGCTTGAGTCTTGTAAATTGGGCCTCAGTTATGGGGCCTACAAAATATAAAATAAAAAAATTATTAATAATAATAATAAAAATAATAATAAATAATAATAATTTATAAACTTGTAAAAAACCGGGTGTCTACAATATTTATATATAATAAACTAGATATAAGAGAAAGAATGGTTCCTAGGGCTAAGTAAACCCAGCCAGCCAACACCAACAAATATCATTCACTCTCTAAGTTGTATCAACAATAACAAATTAATGATTTGCATTAATTATTCGTAATTACGTATTAAACCAATGCCAAGTGGCTAAGAACAAAAAAGAAAAAAGGGTGTGAAGGACCTGAAGGTCTTCTTCCCTCGTGGTGCAGTTACCAAAAAGTAATGCCATTCACAAGGGGTTCTATGGCAGACCCCAACCTCCCCATGTTCCCTTCCCTTTTATAAAACCCCACCATTCCCCTTTCTCTGATCATTCACGCTCTTTCCCTTCATTATCTTTTTTCCTCTCCCCTCATTACTCCTCCTTGTTGTATTACACCCCTACAATCAAATTAACTCTGTTTTCCCTCACCATAGAACAAAAATGTGTACTTTTACTGCTAAAGTGACTATTGTCTTGGCCGTCCCTTTTATGGGGTCAAAACTGGGTAGGCACGCCAAGGCCAACCATGTATAGGGCCTAGTGGCAAGGTAGAATAAACTTGTCCTCTTTTCAAGCATTTCAATGTTTTAGGTAGAGAGTGGGGGTATGACTTATTGTCCCCTATTCGAGCATTTCAATATCTATAGGTAGCATTTCTGTTATTTTGTTTTCGCATATATGTAGGGGGTGGACAACCGACAAAGTTTGGGCTGATCCACAAGTAAAGGTACGTGTTTTGTGAACACCATCGAGGGCCACCCCTACGGCCTAATCGATGGTGTGGGTGAGTCTTTTGTAACCCGATGTTTCTTTTATTAATAAAACATTTTTCTCTCGGAGAAGTCTGGGGGTTGAGGTGTGCATCCGCTATGCCCCACGGGCTCGGATTATTGGTCGAAGGACCATGTGGCTATAAAGATCTAACGCGATGTTTGTTTATGTTTGATCAGATCTACGAGATTAAGGCTGACTTGGTTGGGAAGCATCCCTTTCGAGTGCCGCACGGATTAGCAACCGAACCAACTAGGCTAAGTCCGTGACACTTGGTATCAGAGTACAGAGGTGCATGTTTATTTAGTAAAAGCACGGAGGTGCTCATTTTGTTGAGTAAAGCATGATAGTTCTTGTTATCTGCTTGTTGCATAGCTGTGCACAAGTGCTAAACCTAGCACGGAGGTGCTTGGCCGTAGATCGCAGCATGGAGGTGCTCGGTCATTTGTAAAAGCACAAAGGTTCTTGATTTTTGATTGTAGCACAGAGGTGCTCAATCATTCTAATACACAGAGGTGCCAAATTTTAGACTAAAGCACAGAGTCATTTGTAAAAGCACGGAGGTGCTTGATTTTAGATTGTAGCACAGAGGTGCTCAATCATTCTAATGCACAGAGGTTCCAGATTTTAGACTGAAGCACAGAGGTGCTCCGTCATTTTTGGTTGCACAGAGGTGTCAGTCCTCGATTAAAGCACAGAGGTGCTCAATCGTCTTAGCTACACAGAGGTGTCAGCTCCTGGCTGAAGCACAGAGGTGCTCAGTCATTTTTTTAACTGAACAGAGGTGTCAGTTCTCGATTGAAGCACAGAGGTGCTCAATCACTTTTGGCTATACAGAGGTGTCAACTCTCGGTTGAAGCACGAAGATGCTCAATCGTTAATTCTAGAACAGAGGTGCTATGGATTCAGCACAGCGGTGCTCTTTTCCTTCCTAATTTAGGCACATTGTGCTTATTGCAGGCATAGAGGTGCCAGCGAGTTACAGAGAATGGTTCACACACGAAATGGCGGAGCAACAAGCTCTCACAGAGGTGTAGAGCAGGAAGTTACTGAGCCGGTTGTACCGAGAATGGTTCGCACACGAAATGGCAGATCGATAAGCTCTCACAGAGGTGTAGAGCAGGAAGCTACCGAGCCGGTTGTGCAAGAGACTGGTTCGGTTGATCGACGGAAGCTAGAAGAGATCGAAGTCGCGCTAGCAACCCTTAGAGCTCATATGATATCTGGTGATCATATGAGGAGAGTCGAGGAGACCAAAGAGGATTTGCTCGAGACAGTGACTGATTTGGGCAACGAGGCAAGAGATGTCATAGGCGTCATACAACTTGGGTATGATGTGCTGAAGGCTCAAGTCAGTGTACTTCAGGCAGCGGTAGCTAGTTTGACTGCAAACCCTATTAAAAGAGTAGGCGTACGAGCCAAGATCCCTGATCCTCAACGCTTTGATGGAGCGAGGGGTGCTAAAGAGCTTGAGAATTTCTTATTTGACATAGAGCAGTATTTTCGAGCTAAAGCTATGCGCACGGAGTCTGAGGAAGATAAGGTGGCAATGGCTTCGATGTATCTAGGTGGTGACGCTAAGTTATGGTGGTGATCCAAGTTCAAAGATGGAGTGTGCTCCATTACGACTTGGGATGCATTAAAGAAGGAGTTGAAGACCTCCTTCCTCCCTGAGAATGTAGATTACAACGCTCGTAAGAAGTTAAGGGAATTGTCCCATACATGGACTATACGGGAGTATGTGAGAGAGTTCTCAACTTTGATGTTGGATATAAAGGATATGTGAGAAAGAGATAAGTTGTTTCATTTCCTTGAAGGGCTCAAACCATGGGCTAGACTCGATTTGCAGAGACAGAAGGTGCAAGATTTAACAATAGCAATAGCTGCTGTTGAGTGCCTTAATGATTACAACGATCATCCTGAAAAGCGCAAGACGCCTTCTACGAATGGACCTAACAACCAACAGGTCAGTGGAAACAAGTTGGCTCGAGGGGAGAAGACATCAAGTTGGGGAATGAATAGAAGATTCTCTGGAAGGGACCTAGCTCAAAATAGAGTCCCTATTGGTCTTGGGTCGAGCAATTGGGGGAATAAACCCTCATTGAGGTGTTTTCTTTACAACAGACCTCATCGAGTTGCAGAGTGTCCACAAAGAAGTGCTTTTAATGCCATGGTGGCAACAACAAATGATGGAGAACGAGTGAACGCTCCCACGTGAGATACCGAGCATGAGCCATCAAGAATGAGCTCTATCCGATTTATAACTGCATTAAAGTCTCAGTTGCATAACTTGAGGAAAGAGCCGGTGAGGGGATTGATGTATGTGGACATCTCAATAAATGGGAAAACCTCTAAGGCTCTAGTCGACACGGGAGCCACAGATACATTTATCTTTCCAGAGGAAGCTAAGAGATGTGAGTTGATTGTCACCAAGGAGGTGGGAAAAATGAAACCAGTTAACTCCACGGCTTCAACGATATGTGGAGGTGTGAAGAGGGTCAGTATCAAACTTGGGTCTTGGGAAGGAAGTGTAGATTTCACTGTTTCCCACATGGATGATTTTGACGTGGTCTTAGGGCTCGATTTTATGATGGAAGCCCAGGTGATTCCTGTCCCAACATCAAGTTGTTTAATGTTCATGGGGAAAAACCATGTGTGGTACCAGCTACGATTCTCCCTCGTCTTTGGAAGAAGATATTGTCCGCGCTCCAATTTAAGAAAGAGGTGAAAAAGAGGATGTAATGCCAGATGAATTACCAAAAGAGTTGCCTCCTAGACGGTCGGTGGACCATGAGATTGAGTTAATTCCGGGAGTAAAACCCCCTGCGAAGTACCCATATCGGATGAGTCCTCCAGAGTTGGCAGAGTTGAGGAAACAATTGGATGAGTTACTCCAAGCTGGATTTATTCGACCCTCGAAGTCACCTTTCGAGGCGCCTGTGTTATTCCAGAAAAAACATGATGGGAGTTTGAGATTATGTGTAGATTATCGAGCATTGAACAAAGTGACTGTCAGGAATAAATACCCCATTCCTTTGATTGCAGATTTATTTGACCAGTTGAGTAATGCTAAGTACTTCACGAAGTTGGATCTCAGGCCGGGATACCATCAAGTGAGAGTGGCCGAAGGGGATGAGCCAAAAACAACATGTGTAACTCGGTATGGGGCATTTGAATTTTTGGTTATGCCTTTTGGACTAACCAATGCTCCCACTACTTTCTGTACTTTGATGAACCAGGTTTTTCATGACTATCTTGATAAATTTGTAGTCATCTACTTGGATGATATAATGATCTTTAGCACTTCTATGGAAGAGCACCAGGAGCATCTTTGATTGGTGCTGACGAGATTGCGGGAAATTCAGTTGTTCGTGAAGAAGGAGAAATGTGCTTTCGCCCAAACACAAGTCCAGTTTTTGGGCCACATCATTGAGAAATGGCGCATTCGTATGGTTAAGGAGAAGGTGAAGGCTATACAGGAGTGGCCGACCCCACAAAATGTTAGTGAGCTTAGATCATTCCTCGGTTTGGCTAATTATTATAGACGATTTGTGGAAGGCTATTCTCGTAGAGTAAAATTACTCACTGATTTGATGAAGAAAGGTTGTGAGTGGGTTTGGTCCAAGGACTGTCAAGAGGCCTTTGATAATTTAAAGAAGGTGATAAGTAGTGAACCAGTGCTTACGTTGTCAGACCTGGAAAAACCTCTAGAAGTAGAGACAGATGCATCCGACTATGCGATTGGAGGGGTACTCTTACAAGATGGACATCCCGTGGCGTTTGAGAGTAAGAATCTGAATGAAACTGAAGCGAGGTATACGGCTCCCGAGAAAGAACTTCTAGCAGTAATTCATTGTTTGAGAATTTGGAGGCATTATTTGTTGGGTTCTAAATTTGTGGTAAAGACTGATAATACAACAGTTAGCCACTTCTTGACACAACCAAAGTTGACAGCAAAGCAAGCTAGATGGCAGGAGTTCCTAGCCGAGTTTGACTTTAGCTTTGAACATAAGGCGGGGAAAAAGAATCAGGTCACTGATGCATTAAGTCGCAGGGCAGATTTGGTAGCACTCCGATGTGTGGCTCCTATATCTGCTAGTAGAGTGTCCAATGAAATTCGACAGCTAATTGTGAACTTTTCCAAGAAAGATCCGCAAGTGATGGCCCTCATGTAGATGGTTAAAAAGGGTATTTCAAAATGTTTTTGGATAGAAATGGATTATTGATGACAAAGGGGCCACGAATGTTTGTTCCTCGATCTGGAAATCTACGACAGAAGCTGTTGAAGGAATGTCATGATACCCCATGGGTCGGGCATCCCGGTTGGAGTCGTATGTTGCTTTGTTGGGACAAAGGTATTATTGGCCTCAAATACGCCAAGATGTGATGGACTACACCAAGACATGTCTTATTTGTCAACAAGATAAGGTAGATCGACAGAGGACTGCCGGGTTGCTCGAGCCACTACCCGTGCCCGCCCGACCTTAGGAGACTATCTCCTTGGATTTTATATCACGCTTGCCTCGAGTAGGAGATCTTAGATCACAGGTGGTAGTGGTGCTACTAGTACTTCTTTTGCTGCTGCTGTTGAGATGATAAAGTCACCTTCTGTGGCGAGGATCAATGGTCGTTCGGTTCTTCAGCCTACTTGTAACCGTGTTCCGAGCCTCGACCGTCGTAATTCGTTGAAGAAAATACCACCTATTTCTCCTCCACCGCCTGAACCACTAACATCAACTCCGCCAGCTACTAGTGCTGCCAATGGTAGCAGGGCTAAGGCATCATTGACGCCGCCTTTGTCCCTGATCTCAAAGTTCCCTGCCCCGCGAGGGAGTGATCCGAACGGATTGAACACGAGTTCTGAAAAGGTTGCCATCCCCAGAAGTAGTAATAAAACCTTGGAGAGGAAGAAATCAAAAAGTTTCAAAGAGGGTAATGTGTTATCTTCTTGTGTTGATCCCTCGTCGTTGAGCTACTCATCTTCGTTGCTCGTCGAGGCACCAGAAAGCATATCTGTAGTCAGGAGGGAACATGTGGCTCTTCAACAAGCACAAAGAAATATGAGAATTGCACACTACGGAAGATCAAAGTCATCCAAATTCGAATCTCAGGTCGTTGCTCCCGTTAATCCCAAGTCTGCAGAGGAAAAGAAGGTGCAGTTTCATCACCCCCAACTCAGGTACTTGTTCTTATATTTTTCACTTGAAAAACTCATTAACTTCATAGAAATTTAAATGATTTTGAATCTAAAATCATATGTAATTCAATGCTTAGATCCTATATGTGTGGCTTATCACGACGAAGAATGGGGAGTTCCAACACATGATGACATCATGCACTTCGAGTTGTTGGTTCTCAGTGGTGCTCAAGTAGGCTCGGATTGGACTTCGATCTTGAAGAAACGTCAAGATTTCAGGTCACTTATCTCATCACAAAGTACCATTCCTTTCGTCGTCGTCGACCATTATCGTGATCATAGTTTTGAGGCTAATTTATGTTTTGTTTAAACGTTCAACAGGGATGCATTTTCAGGTTTTGATGTAGAAACCGTGGCCAGCTTTACTGAAAAGAAAATGATCGCAATCAGCACCCGATATGCCATTGACATAAGCAGAGTTCGAGGTGTTGTGGACAACTCCAACCGTATTCTCGAGGTAAATTAATTTTGGGAGTTGAAAAACACATTTGCAAGCATTTATATATCATCACTATATATGTATAGATTTATATTTATCATGTTCTTTTTCTCCTGCTTTCTGAAAAGTTGTTGAGTTTACTGGTTCTCAAGTCATCTTGAAGCTTGAAACTCGATCATGTGCAAATTCTAGTCATGGCCCCAACATTGCATTGATCACTGATCAGTACAACGACTCACATGCTTCTGTGTTTATGTCATACAAATTCAGGTCAAGAGGGAGGTCAGGTCGTTCGATAAATACATATGGGGATTCGTGAATCACAAACCATTGTCGACGCAATACAAATTCGATCACGAGATCCCGGTCAAGACATCAAAGTCGGAGAGCATAAGCAAGGATATGGTAAGAAGGGGGTTTAGGTATGTCAGACCGACGATCATCCACTCCTTCATGCAAGCTGCCGGTTTAACCAATGATCACCTCATTACGTGCCAAAAACAACTCCTTGCACCTTGTTAGCCATCAAGAGGCCACCGGTTCACTCACTATCGGACAACGACCTATAAATAACTATGACTAGACATTTAGATAATACATATCCAAGCAACAATAATGCATTTCATGGGGACAAACACCAAACCAGTATCCCCCAGATGCATACACATAACTTAAAAAAGTACCTAAAACCCAATCTCTAACTAATTAAACCCTTTTCCCCTCTTCTTTTGTGTGATCATCCTAGAAAAAAGGTTTCAATGACTTGTGACTCAAGAAATATTGTAAGGGTTTGGATTTGTTTATCCATAAATGAAAAGTAAAAAAAGAAAGAAAGAAAGTAAATGATTAAGAGATAAGATAGGTTTGTGGGGGCAGAGAGCGTGTGCAAGCTTTAAGTTCAAAGCTTAAATGCAAATGCAAACGGGGGCAAGAGCATGTGTGGGATGTCAGTTGCTTTTGGGAAATACATGTGCTTTCTAAACAGCACAGCCTGTGGTGGACCACAATACATTTTCCCTTTTCCATTAGGGGTTTGAGTTGTAATTAAGTTTTCGTTTTTGGTGTGTTCTTTTGCCTAATTTTGTTGTGTGGAATATGGATTTGGGGGAATATTAATACCCTTGGTGTGGATTTTCCCTTTTTTTTAGTGACGTTTGCTTATACAGTTCTCATGTGATTTTGAAGTACTTGCTTAGTACTTATACTATGAGGAAAAAATGATTAAGTTGAAAAAATTGAGTAGGGTTCCATATGCCATGCGCTTGCTGTTCTTTTCCAGCCTCATTCTTTCACTCAATTATATGCAATGGGATGGGAATAATAACCATCTGCATTATTTTCCAAGTCAATGATTAGTCCATGTCATATTAGTTCACCAGCACACAACTCTCTGATTTTTTAATCAAATGAGAATAAAGTATACATAAAGTAGAGTGATAAAGATAATTCAATGATATTTAAAGTAAGACTGGGAAATACATAGGGTGTTCTGGGGTGATACGTTGTTTAGGTTGACGTTTACACTATATATAGTCGGAAAAGATGTCATATTTTTCAAGTGTCTTTCTAAATACGTCAAATTATATGTTCTAGTCTTGGACTGGTCGGGTTAGACACTTGTTTTGGGCTCTTTTTGGTATTCCTCGAGTCTAAAGAGCCCATCTAAACTATATAATATTCGAACATTCTTTTGGATTGAGTTTTTAATGAATTTTCATCTTCATCAAATTTGTAAGAAAAAGAATATAAAATCATTACTATGAATTATTATTATTAATTATGGACTAGAATTTATAATTTTGAATAACATGCTTAATATAACAATATAACATATTTATTATAAGGGTTAACTACTTCAAATACTACTCGCCTTTAGGTTTGGGCTCGTTTATACCACTGATGTTTATGTTTAACTGCAATTATGTCACTCTGCTGTTAATCCATTAACGGGATGGTGACATGACATCTCCATTCCGTGACGGTGATGACATGGCTCCCTCACCAAAACGACGTCATTTTGATACAACCGTTTTCATGCTCAAGAATCCCAAAACTACTTCATTTTGTTTATGGAAAAAAAAAACTTTTTTATGGGTTTTGAACCATAGACCTTGAAAAAACAAAGCTAAACACCCAACCATCAAACTATTTTAAGAACTTGTGAAAACCTTAACAAAATTATTATAAATGTTAAATAACGTTTGAATTTTCAGTTTTTATGAACACATACCAATAGTCTTTATCTCCTTCCTTTCTTCCTCAACAAAACCCTAAAATTATCTATCGGATGCAACAAGACATCAAGCTATTTTTTCACCCCGTTGTATTCAACCCAAACCTGCAAAAAGAACTTTCCTCCAGTAGGATATCACGAAAAGGAATGTGGAGCCTTTGCTAAAGCCCTAAAATGCCATCGTTATGGAGGCCGGTGACACGATATTCATTAGCCTTGCTATGCAGGAATAACCGCCGTTCATTAATTGACAGTCGAGCAAAACATCGACGCCACTGCCACCATCTTCGTAAAATGGGATATTGAAAGGCCTCTGTACGCTAGAAGGACTTCTCTGTTCTACAAAAGCATAACAGAGGCCGTGAATTTCATAAGATCCATCAACATCCTGCATAAAATCATGTGTTTTCTTGCTAACGATCGAGGTTCCGGTTCGGAGAAACTCTATCAAGTTCAATTTTTACTGCAAATCGAAATGAAGTGGCTTCAAAAAAAGGTTTTACCAGATTTTATCGATGAACCTGCTCATTTGGATTCGGAATCGATTTCATCTTGATCATCACGAAATCGAGCTTGTCAGGTTACGAACAATGATATCCGCACCGCCAGGGATTCCATCTCTGAAGTATAAGAAGTTTCTTTCATAGCGATGTTCGATCTGAAATTGATAGCATATTGCATGGTCGTTTGTGGTTACGCTAAAGAATGCGTCCAAATTTATAATTCTATTAGAAAATCGATCATCCATGAAGGTATTTACAAGCTGGGAACAAAAAAAAAACTAAGATTTTTTCAGATCAAGAAGATGGAATGAGATGTACTGAATTTGAAAATCAAGAACTAGTTAGAAGCCATGGAGATTTCAATGAGGTCGCTTTTCACTGAATAAATAATCCTCTTGCCAGTTCGTATTTTCATCGTCGGATTCCATTAGATGATCTTGCTTTTCGGAGATTACAAAGGAAGGAGATGAAGATTATTAGTGTGTTAAAACTATTTATTTAACCTTTATAATAGTTTTGTTAAGATTATCGCAAGTTCTTAAGTTAGTTTGGCGGTTGGGTGCTTAGTTTTAGTTTTTAAAGGTCTATGGTTCGAATCCCATAAAAAATATTTTTTCCATCAACAAAACGACGTAGTTTTGGGCTTCTTGAGCATGAAAACGGTCATGCCAAAATGACGTCGTTTTAGTGAGGGAGTTATGTCATCACCGTCACGGAATGGAGATGACATGTCATCGTCTCGTTAATAGATTAACGACGGAGTGAGGTAATTGCAATTAAACATAAACGTCAGTGCTAAAATTGGTAAAATTGAAACGTCAGTAGCATAAACGAGCCCGAACCTAAAAGTGAGTGGTATTTGAAGTAGTTAACCCTTATTATAATTAATATAATGATAGATTCGATCTAATATTTGTGAGAATTCTGCCATTAAGGCTAAGAGTGATGAAAGCTAGTGGACTGAGATAACAAATGAAGGAGGGAAAACTTAAAGATAGAGAGATGACAAAATGAGGATTTTATTGATCATTGAAGAAAGAACTCTGCATATAATCTAATATAAGTGTGGCTTATATAGCCCAAGTAACCAATAACAACTAATAACAAGCTAATAATAAACCATAACAAACTAATAACACTCTAACATTCACTCTACTTTTCCACCTTTTATTTTTTTTTCAAAAATAAAATTGCTATTAGAGAGTTGATCAAACAAAGAATGCAAACTTAATAAGCTGGAACTCAACCGTCTTACCGTCTCGATGAACAATTTACCAGACAAATTCTATTTCACCTAAAACATCTTCTTTCTTCAACTTTCCTTGGTATTTATTTTTCTTCTTTTCAAGAGTTATTATTCATCTTCATTGTTCTTCCTCTTCACTTTTTGGGACTTTCTTTTTGTTGGAAGCAAGGCGGTTAAGCTACGAGCTCCCGGATGCAATCTGAAGCCTCTCTTGGGCAAGAAAACATCCTATTTTGTCTGGTTAAGAAAGGCAAGGCTGTTAAACTCTTAACCCTTCCCAGAGATTTTCTTCTATGGTAACTTGGTTGTTAAGCCTCAAAGTTCCATGTCAAACTTTGAAGAAGAAGTAACAAGTGATACTCTATGAACACCTTAAAGCTGCTGTATAATTGGAGAACCGAACGAAAAAATTCATAACTAGCAAAACAGTAGATGCACCAATAGAACCACTCAATGGTGCTAGAAATTGCACGAGCCAAATGTTGCTTAAACAATAGGAGTGCTGGTGATTGGGCAGGCCAGTGAATCCTACTCTCAACAAGGATTGCGTCTCTTCAACCATTGCCACTGTCTCCTCATATTGCTTTTCACAGCCCAAAGCATCATCCATATCAGGTTGATTGTCATTTAAAACCTGCTCCTCGGCACATAAAATAAGATCCAAAGCATTTTCCTTCTTGATATCCTCTCGGCGCCTCTTGAGGTGGCGAGCCCAATCAGCGATGCTGGTGCAACCCTCAACATCGAGAGTGCAGTCAGATGGCCCACTCATAATCTCGATCTTCAGAAGCTGGTCGGAGAAATTACTATCGTTGAAAGCGTAAGCGAAATCACTGCAGGAGCCTGAGGCACCACGCTCACAATCAGAGTCCATCTCACTTCTCGGGTCTAACAGATCTGAATTCAATTGATCTCTCATTACAATCCCTGAACCTAAACCCTCTCTTGATTTTTGTCTTCCCTTTCTTTATCTTTTAAAAAAAGACTGAAAATACGAGATAAGGGAACACGTAACTGAACAAAAGCAAACCCTAGAAAATGAAAAAAAAATGGGTGTCGTCTAAACCAAGGTAGGAGATTGATTAATCTGTTGCAACTGGTAAATTACCAAGAATCCAGTGGTAACAAAGTATTTTCGATAAAGAAAACGAAAGACAAATGAATAGTGATAGACTCATAAGCGGAATAAAGATGGCCGCAGGATCATCAGCGAATGATACCATATGAGAATTCTGTCATTAAGGCAAAGAGTGATGAAAGCTAGTGGTCTGAGATAACAAATAAAGGAGGGAAAACTTAAAGATAGAGAGATGACAAAATGAAGATTTTATTGATCATTGAAAAAAGAACTCTGCATACAATCTAATATAAGTGTGGCTTATATAGCCCAAGTAACCAATAACAACTAATAACAAGCTAATAACAAACCATAACAAACTAATAACACTCTAACAATATTCAATCTAATATTGATAGAATATAATAGTTAAGAATATAATAATTATATTTTCTTTTAATTTTTAAAATAAATTTAATCATTAACATAATATATTATTAATATTAATATTATATAATATTCTAATTATAAAATAGTTATATTTCTTATTTATCTAGATATTAAATATCTATTTTTAGAGGGCATGTAAGGATGTCTTTTGTCGGGTATCTCTTTGAATTTGTGATTCAAAAGGCAACTCGCCTGTAACTGGAAGGGGGAAAGAATGCTCGGGTAAAACGGTACTATCCATATGTCTTTCTCTTACTATACTAGCTTTCTTGATCGTTGTAGTTTAATGTTTCCTTCAAAGATTCAGTTTATAAATGGGACGAAGGTTTAGAATGTGTAAACACTATTTATGGCCAAAGGCTGTTGCTGGCACGAAGACTGATACCACTATGTTAGTTGCCTCTCTAGCCTTCCACCAAGAATGTCACTATCAATGGCTGGACCCATTTTCGGCGACTGGCATGAATATTTATTATCATCTAATCTAGGCTGGCTTGGCATATTATCTACTTTGGGACTGACGCCTAGTACTGCTATTGCAAATAAGGTTACAGGTACTAGACAACGATTTTATAGGATAATTTTATAGGATAGTTGTCAAACGATTTATTAAAATATATAAGATATGGTATGACAAAACAAATACAATCAACGTCACAAATGTTGTCTATGCTAAAACCAAACATATAGATTTTAACCTGCACTCTGTATAGGATAAAGTCCCAAGTAAACAATCTCAAATTGATTATGTTTCAAATCAATAAAGAAAAATTAGGGTCTTATAAAAAAATGCATGGACCCTGAGCGGTTGCTTATGGTGCATCCCCTAATAGCCGACCTTGCTAAAATATATGTGGCTATTTTTCTATAAAAACAATACTTCTTTAAAATAAACTTGATTTGATTCAAAAATTGAACAAAAGAAGCAACGATATTGATGTGAGCGAAGTCTTCTTTTCGACCGAAACCGTCTTCAAAATGAACTGATCTGCTATGATTTTTCTTCTTGAAAACCATGCACGCAACCAATCTGTTTGTGAACACCAACGAGAAGGGTGTGTTTATCATTAGCTTTTCTTTTCTTTCGTTCATTACGTAAACAAATAAAGGGTAAACTACTAGTTTAGTACCTAAATTATCATTTTCTTATTTTGTTTTGGTCACATAACTATTTTTTATTTCAAAATCATGTCTAATATTACGTTTTAGTTTCATTTTGGCCACTCATCGTTACAAAATTCGCAAAACTGTTGACTTGATATTTTTTTTGTTTTTTCAATGATGACGTAACATTATCTTATGGCGACATGTAATTTTTTAATGATTAGTGACAAAAATGAAACCAAAACTAAATGTTAGGTATTATTTTGAAAAAAAACAGTTGAATGACTAAAACTGAACAAAAGTAATAATTGATGTATTAAACATATAGTTTATAAAGGTGTTCATTGTTTGGTTTTAACTAAATTAATGGAATCGAAATTTAGTTTGGTTTCTCAAACAATTAATTTGATATTAATTCGGTTAACGTATGAATTTTTTTTCAATATTCGATTAACGATTAATTCAATTTGAAATCAATAATTAACCAAATCAACTGAAATTGTTAAATATTTAATATTATATATATGGAGTAAAAAATATAGTGTAAGTTCAAATCATTTAAGAATTAAGATTCAACTATTTTTTAATCACACTAGACCTATTAAAATTTCAATACCCAATGTCGCTGAAGTAATGCCAATCATTTTGAGGACTGGAGCTGACCCGACCCAACATTTTTATGCATGTTATAACCAATAACTAGTGGCGGATCAAAAATTTAAGAATGAGAGTCCAAAAATTTAATTTTCTTTTCTTCAAAATAATGAGTGTGCAAATTTTTTTATTTTTTTTATTTTTTCCTTGACACATTAAGTTAAATTTAATCATTTTTCTAAAATAATGAGAATGCACTTTGCCCGTACCAGAATTTAGTGCATCCGCCCCTATCAATAACACGGGAAACAAATAATTAATACATATGTTACTTACAAAAAGGAGTAGTTCACCCATGAAATGTAGTGTCATTGCAAATAAGCCTTCCAGCATTTAGTGGAGTCTCATTATGCATAAGGTTACACTTACACATAGTACAAATTTGTATAAAAATTATTATCCTATAATAAATTTCAGATTAAATTATTATTTCTGGTCGTCTTTATAATGTTTAATCTAATTAAGTGATTAAAAATTAAATATTGATAATTAAAAAAATTCTTTCAACTCAACAACTTCAAATTCATTAAACTGTTTAATTAATAGTATTTGATATAACACCCACCCCAGCACCATACATACAAAGGGATTCTCACGCAGTCTCATTTGGGTCTCTTATTTGCTATAATTACTTATATATATACAGTGGCGGATGTAGGTAGAATTTAAGACAGACACGTATCTACTTTAGAATTCGAATTTATTTATATTAATTGTTTATTTTATTGAATGTATCTACTAGAAATTTTATTTGTGTCCGCCTTATACAAAGAATTTTTGTTATTAATATATATATATATATATATACACCCTGAAAAAAAATTCTATATCCACAACTGTATATATATACTAATAAGATGCTAAAACTAGTGTGCCTGCGTTACCTTAGCGAATACTACACTTCAGGATAATGGTGGAAAACACTATACTGGTCTACAGTTGAAGCAGCTGCCTACTACTAACAATGTTCATATTAACGAGCCTGTTACTTGGCTTCCATTTTCAATATCAAAGGGAATCTCCAATCCTCTTTTTATTAGAAAAGAGAATACAAGCTTTGAACCAATCAAGTGGTCTCATGGTAAAAATGGAATATGGAATGTTATTATGCCTCTGAAGATTTTGGATTCGAACAATTATGTCTGTAGAGTATATGTACGTTGTCAGTAGGGGTAAGAAAATTCTAAATAAATATTGTCTCATAATGTCTCCGGCTTATTTAAAAAAGAACCCGAGCTTTGGTAGGCCATTTTTTAATTAAATTAAATTAAAAATAGGAAAACTCAAAAAGAAAATTCAAAATAGGAATGTTGATTAAAAATAGGTATTTTCTTAATCAAGTGGTCTCATGGAAAAATTGGAACATGGAATATTGTTCTCTTAAAGATTTTGGATTCGAATAATTACGTTTGCAGAGTGCATGTACGTTGTCAATAGTTTAAAAAAATTATAAACAAATATTATCTTATAATCATTTTAACTTATTTAAAAAAAGACAAGCTTTGGTAGGCCAAGAATAAGGCCTTTTAATAGGGATGTACATTTTCTAATTAAATTAAAAATAGGATTAAATCGATAGAATATGTAAGTAATGAAGATCAAATAATTAAATAGTTCGATAGAATAAGACCTTTGAATAGAGATGGACATTTTCTAATTATATCAATTTTTAGCTGTCACTTCAGCATCTTTGATAAATATTAACGATTAGTGATTTAATGTATACAATTAAATAATTAAATGGTTCGATTGATCAAAATCAAAAGAGACAATAGTTAAGTGGTCAAACAAATAATTAACCCTATTTGTTTTTAATTTACCTCGAATAAAATACCAATACGAAAGCCTTAAAATCTGAATGAATAGATTGTGATTCTCGAAAGTTTCTCAA
The DNA here is from genome assembly GCF_006381635.1 of Hibiscus syriacus. Taxonomy (NCBI): domain Eukaryota; kingdom Viridiplantae; phylum Streptophyta; class Magnoliopsida; order Malvales; family Malvaceae; genus Hibiscus; species Hibiscus syriacus. Next base: position 2,174,628 of record NW_024062745.1, on the reverse strand, counting down.
AATATCAGTGTATCAGTGTAATTAATTACCTTACCCTTCTTTCTGTGCTCATCTTTCTCGGGTAATTTTCTCTTCCTCGTCTTCAATTCAGCAATAAATGTCTATTTTACTTTTTTTTTCTTAATGATTTTGTTTTTGTTTTAGCTTTGTTTCATGCCTAGCTTTCTGGATGATATGGTAAATCGAAATAATATCGGGAGAGGCAGAGCCCGCCTTAGGCCGCCGCGCACTGGAAGACCTTCTGCTGGAAGAATGCCTCTGTCTACTCGTCGAGGCCCCCTAGGTCTTAATGCCCGCCCATCCCAGCATTCCATTACTAAGGCAAGTTCAAACCTATGCTTATTGGACATTATTTGGGATCACATTATATTAGGGTTCCTTATCTGGGACTTCATTGATATTTTCCGAAGTTTTGGTGCTGTGATTGCTGTCAATCCTAACTTTTTTTTGTACATTGCTGCTTCGTTAGGTTTTTTAGATGGAATTCTGATAAGTTGAAGGCTTTTTAGGGTTTTGGGCATCTCCCATTTTGTTAACCATATAATATGCTTGTATTTTAGTTAGTGTTTGATGCCTGGCTGCTTAGATGGTATTTATGATGAATTTGTGGATGCTCCTTATATTCTTTGAATTTTCTTTCTGTGCAAGATTTCAACTTCTTTCTCATAGCTGATAGCTGTAGAACTGGTATACTCGCCCATAGTCATAGTGTAGCAGTGATTGAAATGTAGTGGTTCTAATCCTCAACTCTGAACCTACTGATGTATCGCTAGATTGCTTTAGCATTTTACTGAACTGAATTCTACCTCTTCTACTTTTGTTTTAAGATTCGGTGGGAATATAGCTGATCATTATTCATACTGATGACAGTGATCTTGCTTTCAAGTAATAAGCTGACACATTATGTTTGCTTTCATTAGTCTTCCCACAAAACAAGGAGCTTGCCCTGGCAACATGATTTATTTGAAGACAGCCTTAGAGCTGCAGGGGTATCTGGAGTAGAAGTTGGCACCAAGCTATATGTTTCCAACTTGGATCCTGGGGTCACAAATGAAGATATTAAGGTAAAGTGGTACATTTATGAAAACTTTAAGGCTATGGTCTATTTTATTAGTGTTGTTTGACAGCTTGAGAAACATCCTGTAACTTTATCCACATGACAGGAACTTTTCTCTGAGATCGGAGAGCTGAAAAGATACTCTGTACATTATGATAAAAATGGTCGTTCAAGTGTAAGTTTCATCCTTTATGCTAATGGCCTCTGGTATTCTCTGGAAGTTTCATCTTTTATGCTAATTGAATCTGACTCAACCGGTTTTGGCATGTTGAAATTTTGAAAGGACATAACAGTTTTCTTAAAGCAGTGTTATTTAAAAAAACCCAAGGATAGTTCTACTGTATGAATTGTGCACTTCAATGAATAAAGAATTGGCTTAGCTCGCAAGTTGATGCTTGTAGCAACTACTTGTTGTGACTTGTGAGAACTTTGGCAATTCCATTGCATGAATTGTGCATATAAATTGGTCAATAATTGTGTTATTTTGTATTCTTATCATGTGATAGCTCCGTGGCTTTTGAGTTAGAAGTTGACTTATATGGTTTTAGTCAGCTGTCACCCTTGGCTTTTAGTATGGTTGTTTTGTTTGATTGGGAGTCTATCGGGCCACGTTTAGGTTTTTAGTTTGGCCAGTCTGTTTTTTAGGCTGTTGTTGTTGGTTTGTTGGATTAGGCTGGTTCTGGTAGGATTGTTTGTGGCTGTTTTTGGTGTTTTGTTTATATTGGGGGTGGCTCCCTGGTTGTATCGTGTTCTTTCTATGGTTAATAAAATCCTAAGGCACTCTTTTCCTCCTTCCGCTGATTAAGGAGCTTCTCTATAAGCTCCTTTAATCATGAAGGAGGTTTTTAACGAGGCCTTCAATTCCTATAAAAAAAAAATAATTGTGTTATTTTGTATTAAAGAAGAGCTGTTAGCAACTTCTTTTTGCAGACATGCTAACTCTTGGATTTTTCAAGTTTACTTTTAACTTTTAATTCTTATTATGCCTCTTCTGATTGGTATTTGGTTGAGGTGACCGACCATATCCTTCCTTTTTTGCTCCTTGTGCATGTTTGGATGTGTAGACTGTAGAGATGTGCTAAAAGCTTGAGATTGGTTTCTTTCCTTGTTTGGTGATGAAATATGCTTTCTGACTAGTCGCCTTCATATTCTAATTTACATTCTCCTAGATATTTTCCCCATTCATATCTATCGTATATTTTACATGGTTGTTCTTATTCCAGTGTCGAATGTTTGTTACTTGGGATGGTGTTTGATTTATGCTTTCAGGGTTCAGCTGAAGTTGTTTATCTTAGGAGGAGTGACGCATTTGCTGCTCTTAAGAGGTACAACAATGTCCTGTTGGATGGAAAACCCATGATAATTGAAATTGTTGGTGCCAATGCAAAAGTCCCTGTTTCAGCTCACGTTAATGTAACTGGAACAAAGGGAAGGCAGAAGAGGACCGTCGTTATGGCGTACGTGATTCTATGTTCTTTCTGTCTTATTTGACTATTATGGCTTATGTGATTCAATACTCTTGCTTATTTCTTTCTATGTTTTATTTTACCAATAAGTTTTTCACTTTTCAGTTCCTGTTTTGAATTCATTTCCTGGGATGCATATTCATGTCTTATCAAATGTTAGTAACTCTTTTTAAGCTATGTTCATTGTTGAAATAAAGCCTGAACCCCCATCTAGAATATATGTTTTTAAGCATCCATTCAGTTTTAGTTTTTAAGCTTTCTTACATGGATTCATCATTTAAGGTAGCATACCAGTATCAATTCAATATGAGAGGATACAGATATGAAATATGCGTTGAACACTGTATTAGGCATACAGTTTTGGATTATTGACACAAGACAACACAAACACCAAACGAAGAAAGTAAATGCAAGGGACTTCTGTTTCTGCTTGTTGGATGTGAAAATATTAGACCTGAAAAACTCCTAAAAAAACACTCGGCCACCTCAAAACAGTGAGATGATGCGTATGAGGAATGATTGTAGGACTATAGGGAGAGAGAGAGAGAGAGAGAGAGAGAGTGTGATAGAGAGAGTTAAGAAAGGGAAATGATCAATCAAAATATATATGTTTATGTAGCTTGGGCTGCGAACATATTTCTATATAAGTTTTGAAGTTGCTGGTAGTTAACTTCCTTTTTTCTCCTGTCTCTCTGCCTATTCCTTGCAGATTAATTTTTTCTTTTGTACTTTTCTTTACCACTTTACAAGAGCTTCACTGATAAGTAATTGTGCAGGCCTGGAGCAGGTCAATCGAGAAGCTCTGCTGGAATTAAGCGTGGTCCTAAGTAAGTTACAGTTAATTCGGACACCTGTATAATATAGATTTACATTGCTTAACATATATATGTATATTATAATTGGAATTAAATTTAAAATAATCTAAAATATGATAAATAACTTGCTAATTCTTTCTTTCTTGTAAGATGTTTGTATAAGCTTGTATGTGAAACTTTTCATTTGAGTGTTACATTGCTTTTATTAAAACTGGGAATAAAAAGGAGGGGAAGGAAAGCATGAGTTCTTTCCTTTTTTTGATAGGAACAGGAGGTCTCATTAGAAACCTCCCTCATAGTTGCCTCTTGAGAAGAGGCAACTAGCGGAAGGAGGAAAAGAGTACCTCAATAGATTAATAAACCATAATTACATAAGATTACAGCTTACATAATAAACACCCAAAGTTAAAAAACCGACCAGAACCCCACTAGAGCTAAAGACATTCAACCTATTCCCTCCTTAGCTAACTTGTCAGCCTCACAATTACAAGTCCTAGGAATCAATGTAATCATAATATCCCTAGCAGAAAGTAAGGCCCAATATCCCCAACCGAAGAACTGAAAAACGAAGGGGCAGTAACAGGCCTCAAAATCCAGTCCACAGCTATTTTACAATCTCTCTCTACAATAAGCCTACCCTTCAACACCCATTCGGAGGAAAGAAATAAGTCTATGCCTTCTTTAATGGCTTTCAACTCAGCAAACGTAGGTGGTCCTGGTCCCACAGCAGTAGAAAAAGTGATTAAGGTCGAAGAATTCGAATCTCTCAATAATCCTCCAATTCCACCCTGCATACCATCACCTCTAACTGCCGCATCCACATTGAATTTAAAAAATTCAGGTGGAGGTGGTGTCCAACAAAGATCCCTTTCCTTTTTTGACGATTTAACAGAAATACTGTCTGCAAGCACTGGATCCCCAACTAATAAATCAGCCTGAATATTGTCATTAGGAAATTTAGCTAAATACCATTTGGCCAGCCTAAAACTGCAAATGAAGAACTGTCACAAATCCCATTTTCAAACACCACAGAATTCCTAGCCTTCCATAAAGGCCACAAAACAACTCCCGGGATAAATTTCCAGATTGAAGAAGAAACCTTTATAAAAGACCAAGAGCAGAGAAGGGACAAGGGATCTTTGGGCAGAACTGAAGATAAATCCCATAACCATAAGAATCTATTCCACAGTTCCCTTGCAACAGGACATAAAATAAAAAGATGTTCAATTGTTTCTTCATCCTTAAGACATAAAGGACATAGAACATCATCCAAGGGAACCCCTCTTTTCTTCAACTCCACTCTAACAGCTAATTTCTGATGAGATAGCTGCCAGAGAAATGTTTCAACTCTAGGAGGAGCCAATCCAGACCAAACCCACTTATTCCACTGAAAATTCCCTCCAGAACTGCCAGAAAGAGTCATTCTACAAGACTTTGCCGAGAACAAACCAACACCTTTGCCGGACCATGCCAGAAAGTCATCGACTGAATCAACCAAACCAATATTATCAAGCAGTGACTTTAAAGAAATCCACTTATCCAATTTCCAATCGCATAAATTCCTCCTTAATTGAATATTCCATACCCAACAAATGCTTTCGTAGCAACCAAAATCAGCAACTTTTCCCCATTTATTAATCGATAAAGCAAAAATCATAGGGAGTTGATTTTTTAAAGTTGAATTATTAACCCAAACATCATTCCAGAATGCAATTGGGACTTGCTCTTGTAGATGACTCCCCCATAATCTAGGGTTTAATCTAAATGATTCACCCACCTTCCTTAGGAGGTTAATTTTCACCAGGTTGGGGTTAGATACTTGGCATTTGCAAATTCTCCTGCAGTTCCTTGGGGCCCTTGGTCTAAATAATGCCCTTGGCCCTTATTATCCTGTATTGTGTCTCATTGCCTTGAGCCTGTTGTTCATAATTCATACAGTTTAAAAACTAGAACAAAATCTTAGAGCAATTATATCTTACAGCCTTGAAATTTTTCAATAGGTGTGCCAGTATTGTCATAGTTTTTGGGTTGGTTTACCGTAACCATATATACCTGCCGCAAGGGAGGCTGCAGTGGTGAATATTGTAGATGGAACAATTACCTCTGCTTTGTATTTTGGCTTATCGCGCGTTCTTTACAGATTAGGGGTGGTGGATGAGTTGAAGTGATTGAAAGCCTTTTAAACTCCATCTTTCCCCAGATGATTTCTTAACAATGATAGGTGGTTGGATTTTGGTATCTGCTGTTAATTTACTAGTTGCTGGGATCTTGTTGCAGTCGTCGTGGGGGCATGGCTATGAGGAATGTCCGTGGTGGAGGTGCTCGTGGTAGAGGCCGAGGCCGAGGCCGTGGAAAAAGGAAGCCTGTAGATAAGTCGGCAGATGATCTTGACAAGGAGCTTGAGAACTATCATGCTGAAGCCATGAATGTTTCCTGAAGTTTCAGACCATATGGAATTTTAACAGTATTGTTGCTTAGCTATCTGCACAAAATTGGTGGTTTTAGTGCCGCTGCGCTCTGTACTTTTGTCTGTTGGATGGTTTACTTTCGGTTTAAGTATTAGATTTTTCAAGTGTTTTGTTATTTAGGTAGCTTAGTTGTAAATTAAAATGGGATTAAGAACTTGGCGTATTGTGGCTTGCAATATCGTTGAGCAGCTGAGCTAATTTATTACTGCCCATTGATCTGCATTTTGGAAGTCGATATATCAATATTATGCAACGAAACCCCTCAAAGTTAAAGCGTATAAATTCGAAATATGGAACTTTTTTTTATAAAAAAAAAAAGTGAAAGGAGAGAGGCTGTATAGGGATTAAATTCATGATTTAATATTAGTAAATCACAAGTTATTTTAAGATAATTATTCATAATCTATTGAGTTGTTTCAATGATAAAAAGGAAATATTATGTTTTTAAAGAACTCGGCTTTGAACAATTACGTACTATCAATAAGCTAAGAAAAATTTTATAATGACGATCCATTTCCGACCTTTGTTTTCACCGGAATATACTCAATTACATGAATCTAGTTAGAACATTTTAGTTGCTTCATTTTTAACTTTCTGATAACCTGGATCTCAGGATATGTTATTCCTTCTATTCTTTGTTTTGTTTTCACTGCTCATGAATCCACGACTACTACTGCCCTTATAGACTGTGACTACCTGACAATTATTCTTACGAAGCCATAACCAATCTAAGCATGTGTCAATTTTATTAATTAATTATTACATCATCTTCATTACTTCTTTAACGTAAAGGACCAATTCATAATGTTCTATTAATTCAAGTTACTATTTTATAACTTTTCTATAATTGAAGCATGCAACTAAAAAACGAGTTATAGTTGGCAGATCATCTGATTATTTTACCCAAAAAATTCATAATACTGATAAAAAGGAAAAGAAGAGAAGAAAAGGGTGAGCAAGTAGCTGGCCAGGCCAGGCCAGGCCTAGAGCAGTGTTAGGGAGTGTTGTGTGCCTTCCCCCTCCCATCATCTTGTCCAATTTTTGTGAAAGAAAAAGAAATGTAAATGAATGATGGATATTTCTGGGTTCATCAACCTCCTCCTCTTAATTTAACTTTCTCCTAATCATTCTATATGTTTTCTTCTTATAGTACTACTGCTGCTACTCAATATATATAAACAAAAAAAAAAAGAGAAAAATCTTAATTCAGAGCTAAAAGAGAACAAGAAGACATAAATTTCCCACCCAAAATGGGTTCCGAGCAGAACAGATTCCCCCAGCAAGAACGGGTACGTTCTATTTTCCCCGTTCCTTGTTTAGATCTGTTCATTTTTTCCTCAAATTTTGTCTCAGATCTGATTTCATTTCTGCTGCTACTTGTTACTCTATTGTGCTCAGATTTGCTTGCTAGTTGTAATATGGTGTTCTTTTTTTCCCTTTAAAGAAATAGTGAAAATCAATTGAAAGGAGGAGGAGAAAAAATATCTGAGCTGGGCCCATTCGATTGAGACCTACGTACACTCTTTGATGAAATGCTGGATTCCTTGGTGTGGTTGATTTTCTTCTTTGTGCTTTGTTTTTGTTGAATTGTCATTAGTCATTTGAGTTTTAATTGTTTCCTTTTGTCTTTGATCGTACACACATGTACTTGGTTTCTTCCACTCTTCGTTCATCTACAGATCCAGCTACTTTACTACCTGAGATCAAATTCTGTTTACCAAATTGTTTTTGTTGTTGATAGTGAACTGTTTAAGATACATAGATCCCTTCTCTCGAGTCTTGAACGTGATTTACCTAAAATTTCGACATTGAACAGCATCATCTTCAACACTGATTGTAAATCTAACTCTAACTGAAGCTCAAATTTGCAAATACGGCATTGCAAATTCACGTAGCCATGCCTAAGTTAGATTTTAAGGTTGCATTCTTCTAGGCATGTTCTCTTTTTCTTTTACTTTTACTTGAAGTTGTTCTTCTTCAGGGAACACGAGTTTTCTGTTCTGCGTTATTAATTAGAAACACACGATTCATTATATAATGATTTGATCCCTCTCTCTTGTTTTTCTTTTTTGTTTGTATATGCAGAATCTGGGTATTTGTTATACGCTTTGCCTTTTAATGTTGCAGTAGATGTAGAGATATATCTAGTGCTTGTTTATCTGTTTCTGAGTTTTGTCCGACTTTTTTAGAAGTTATGGGGATTGCTGGTTTTCGCTTGTTTAATTTCAATTTTCTTTTCTAGTATCTGCATAATCTTTCTATGTTTAATCTTGTTAGCAGAAGAGATGGGAGGATGTTGGAGGGGGGGGGGGCATTTTCCTGTTTCGGTACACAGAAAGGTGGAAAACGGATTGTACCTGCATCTCGTATGCCTGAGGGCAATGCATCAACTGCCCAGTCGAATGGTTCTCAGGCTGTTGCTGGGTTGACCAATCAAGCTACTTCATTAGCTCCATCGCTTCTAGCACCTCCTTCTTCCCCAGCGTCATTTTCCAATTCTGCCATCCCTTCAACTGCTCAATCACCTAGTTGCTTCTTGTCATTATCAGCTAACTCACCTGGAAGGCCGTCATCCACAATGTTTGCCACTGGACCATATGCCCATGAGACACGACTAGTTTCTCCTGTTTTCTCAACCTTCACAGCCTAGCCTTCCACTGCTCCTCTCACTCCTCCTCCCGAGTTGGCCCACCTTACCCCCTCTTCACCTGATGTCCCTTTTGCGCGGTTCTTGACCTCTTCTGTAGATCTAGAAAATGCCAATAAGAATAATTAGATTGCTGCAAATGATCTTCAATCTACATATTCACTTTACCCAGGCAGTCCTGCTAGTAGTCTCAGATCACTAATCTCTAGGACTTCAGCCGACTGTTTGTCATCCTCATTTCCTGAACAGGAGTTTCCTCCACAATGGGATCCTTCAATTTCTCCCCAGAATGGTAAATGTTCCAGGATTGGTTCTGGCAGGCTATTTGAGCATGATGCAACTGGTTCCTCCATAGGGTCTCAAGATACTAATTTCTTTTGTCCCGATACATTTGCTCGATTCTATCTGGATCAGAATCCACTTCCTCATGCTGTTGGGAGATTAAGTGTTTCGAAGGATTCGAATGTTTACCCTACCAGTAGCAGTGGACATCAAAATAAGCAGAGTAAAAGTCCTAAGCAAGATGTAGAAGAACTTGAAGCTTATAGGGCTTCCTGTGGATTCAGTGCAGCTGAAATAATCACTACTACTCAATATGTGGAGATTACCGATGTCACAGATGATTCGTTTACAATGACATCTTTTGCTATAGATAAACCTGCCGAGAGTACAAACTTGCAATGGCTGCCAAAGGACCGAAGGCAGGGAGGTTACAGGAAAACTCTCTGCGTGATATGAAACGAAAGTCAAAACCTGATGTTGTCGATTGGACTGGACACAATGATATGCAAGTTTCATGCAATGGATATGAAGGTAAAATGTCCTCTAGTTGATCTGAACTTTATTTATTACTCTAGCAGTTGGTTGTCAAGAAGCCGTGCAACTGCAATTTTACTGAAAATCCTTGGCATCTTCATATTTAACCTTTCAAGGATTTTGGATATCATCTATTACATAATTTCTAATAATAATTAGGGCATTGATATATTTATTTTAAAATTCTGAGTGATAATTTGTGGCATTAGTTATCCTACTTCATACCCAAATTTATTAAGGTACATATCTGAACTTATACAATGAAAGGAGGGAAAGGAAATAACATTGTGATAGAATTTGAGGCCGTGATGAATCAAACAATTTAATCTTGCTCAAGAAACCATAAGTTCCTGAGCATCTGGACTGTTTCGGCATTGTAATAGGAATCTCGTGCATCCTAGTTATTGTGCCCTGTTACATGGAAATCAATAACGTTCTTTCTTAATATGGTACAGAACACAAATAAAGGAGGCAGGTGGCTGATGTCTCTGGATCAGGTATGTCTATCGACCATCCCTTGACCGATGAAGAGGATGTACTTTTGAAGAAGAGTTCGTCAAGGAGCCGGAAATATCAAACGAGCCTGTCATGCTCTGATGCGGAGAACGATTATAGGAGAGGAAGAAGCTTAAGAGAACATAAAGGAGATTTTGAGTTCCATGACTAAGAACTAACACGAGAAACAAGTAAGCTAGTTCAGCTGCTTCCAAGTGCAGTAAAACTGCAGTTTTCTTTTGGTTAAACTTGTGTTAATGGTTCTTTCTTTTGTTGCCCACTCTGGGTTGGGTGTGTGACGTGATGATGTCTCTGATTATGAGTGTAATTCTGTTATATTTGACCCTAGCTTCCTGCTTCACTATGACTTATATGTCTTGTGATGCATGTAATTACATCTATATTATACTTTTGTAAAATGCAATTTACAGCTCAATTTACATGTCCAATGGATGCATTGTATTTGAGCGTGGAGAGCATCGTATCTGTACGTTAATGCTTGGTTAGGCGTGGATTTGTCTCTGTATAATATGATGTGATAGCTGAGCCGAGAGAGAATATATATACACATATAATGAAAATGTGATATATTAACTAACCATACACCCTTTGTGGGAATGTTGCCTCCATGGTTTTATTAGGAAAAGAACAACACCGTCTATCAGGTCACCATGAAAGAAATTAAAAAAAAAAACATCACTAGCACGGCCAATGCAGCGCCCTCGGTGTCCGTGTAGGAGGCAGCAAAATTGGGTGGCGTCCCCATTTTTTTTATTCTCAATTCCCAAATATACTTCAAACCACCTTTTCGCCAGCACGACGGCATCGAAGAGGTTCATGTTGTTGGCCTTGTCATGGTAGATAAACTGCGCCCTGCCGGAACAACTCCTTGAAAGCCTTCACTTGATTCTTCCTCTTCTAAGGAATCTGCACTCAAATTTTATAGAAAACAAAATAAAGTGAAAATGAACCGCCAAATAAGACGATAAATCTGAGGCAGGTCCTCACCCGTAGTATCTTCACCGGCATTAGCCCCTGCGATTCCAATACACGAGTACAAAGAATCTTCATCCACTTTCATCTGGTCATATAAGCAAGGTAGATATCTTAAATAAAAGCACCCTCATAGAGTGAAGTAAGTGATGCATGATATGTCCTGAATTCCAAAGGAAAAAAAAACAAATTTGGAATTCAAAAATACTGGTACGATCTCTTTCACATTAAAGTAAGTTTCAAACGTAAAAAAAGGGTATGAAGTATTGGAAAATAAGAATATATAGACTCAACTATCTAATTTCATTTCACCTTTCTAGGAACAAAAGAAGCTTGCAGGTGAGCCAATGGTCCAAGCCAATACACATTCGACTTTATTTCCGCTTCGTGCCTCATTAAAAGAGTCCGCTTTGCCTGCGTGTTTTAGGATTGCATTTATAAACTTAAACAAATGAAAGCTAGCTTACGTAAATTCTGTTTCTTTTTTCCCCACCTGAACCACATTCTTTCAAACCAATTTCAAATTACATAGTAACATAAAATTACACACGTTATAATAATTGTATAAGAACTAACCCTCTCCAATTCCCATGGCGAAATCCCGTTGGCGTGTAAACCTCTAAGAACATTCTTGCAAGCATCAACAGCTTTATGTACCTAGAAGCAGGGTTTTAAATCACGGTTCGAAAACGTGATTTCGTCCGCGAAATAGCGGTTTTGCCACCGTCCGAGTTACCCGCTACACCCGCAATAGCGCATGCAACGGCCGCGGTGACCACAATCACGGTAAACCATAAATGACCGAAAATACGATCGCGACCGCGACCGCGATTTGAAACCCTGCCTAGAAGTTAATCCCGAAAATTGGTGATGAGGTCAAAAGGACAATAATAATACCCACAAAACAACAAAAGAACGCAGATATATCTGGATTGAGCTCCCACCTTGCTTGGAGTTGATGTCACAGATATCACATAACATCCAAGATTAAGTCGATCAAACAAATTCAGCTCAAATGATACGTCATATGCTAACCCAAGGGAATCTCGGACTGTTGTAAAAAGCCTGTGACAAGTTGGGTAGAATTTGCATTAGATGACTTCCGAAGACATGTATGGAATTGTAAAGGATACCGGAGGGTAAAAATTTAGCATAAAAATGAACAAACTATTTCATACTTTCCCAATTTACCCTTTTAACTTTCCAAAATTACAAACTAGTCACCATAATTAATAATTTCAGTTTAATAGAAGTAATATTTCTACCCTTTTTCCATCGTCTTTCAATTTTTACTAATTTCCTGATTCGATCCGGTTATTCAAATATCTTACTGGACTTTATCTCTTCGTTGATTTTTACACAATCTCCTAAACAAAATCTAAATTCCATATAGAATCCATTGTTAAGGATGAACTATTCGTTTATGGTATAAAATTTCTTTTTGGGAAAATGAACAAGTTAGTAGCAGCTGTGCTTGCAGCAGTTCTGCAGTCATTGCTAGCAACCGCCGCTTCCGTCGACGATCATCGTCTCATCTCTCGTATTGCTTTCGGATCATGTGCCAATCAAAGTGCTCCTCAGGTCCACCACCCTCCTTTTATACTCGTTTTTATTATTTTTTGAAACCCTAAATGCACTCAATCCCAACTATCATATCAAGCAAGTAGTCTATTAGTTTGAAATTTGTTCCGTTCCTTCAATCATATATAGCAGAGCAAAGCAATTGTTGTGTTATGATGTATTCTTCAATTTTTGTTTCAGCCCATCTGGGACGCCATCAACAAGTTTGATCCCCAAGTTTTCATATGGCTGGGTGACAACATATATGGAGACATTAGACGTCCTTTCAGCGTTTTCGGAAAGGAAAGGACGATTGGCCCCTGGAAGAATGCTCCCAGATTCGTTCCTTCACATTACTCCGAAATGCTCTCCGGATACAACATGGCTAAGAACGTTCCCGGTTATTCACGTCTCCGGGCTAATGCTAAGGTAAGCTAAACTAGGCTAAATTAAGGCTAAACAGTAAACACTCACTGGTCACTGCATATCTTCTGTTCTTATGTCCAGTCCATATAAAATCTATGCTAATCTGTTATGTGAATTGCTCGAGGTCATTGGTACCTGGGATGATCATGATTATGGACTCAATGATGCTGGCAAAGAATTTTCTGGCAAAACTACTAATCAGAGACTTCTTCTCGATTTCTTAGATGAACCCCAAGACAGCCCCAGGTCACCCCTTCTTCCCCACTACATTTGCAAGTGCAATGTTTATTTTCCCTTTTGTTAACTTAATATTTTGGGATGGGATTATTGGTCATAATGTAGGCGCAAGCAGGCTGGTGTTTATGCATCTTATACATTTGGCCCTTCTGGTAAACAAGTCAAGGTATGAGTATAACATGCTTTCCAAGTATTGTATTCTCTCTAGCATCTAAGTTAAAGCATGACTATGACATTTTTCTCCGACTCGTCTTCTCTCTGTATGTCAATATAGGCAGCTATACATAGACTTCTACTAATATTGGTAAACTTGCTTTCTAAGATTATCCTATTAGATACTCGATACCACAGAGATCCTCTATCTAGTGATGGGAGCGTCTTGGGGGCTTCACAATGGTCATGGTTAGAGAGAGAGATGAGAGGTCCACCTTTGACCCTTACCATTATTGGATCTTCTGTTCAGGTATTTCAAATGTTAACTTGATTATTCTACTATGAGGTTCTATATTTAAATTACAGACTCCTTGTTGGAAAGCATTCAAAATCTGATCAGTTTGTCTAGAACAGATTATTATTCCAATTTTCACATTTCCTTTGTTTTTTCAGTTTCTAACTCAGCATGAGTTTTTATGCCTTTATTCCAGGTTATATCAAACCTTTCTGGTACAACTGGCCCCTTGTTTTATATGGAGTCTTGGGGACGTTTTCCAAAGGAGAGGGATCGCCTTTTCAAGTTGATAAATGATAGTAAGGTAATAATGCCACATTTTTATCATTCACCTCTATTTCAACCGAACTACTTCATATAAACAGTGATATGTTAGTTATTCTCCCCATCCTGTTTTTCCTCCTGTTTTGATCTGATGATACTATGCCGTTTTATGTTTATTTTTCCCGGGCAGAGAGATGGAGTCTTCTTCATAAGTGGAGATGTTCATTTTGGAGAGATTACGCGATATGAATGTGCTGCTGGATATCCCTTGTATGACATTACATCAAGTGGTTTAACACAAGCTGTTGAGAAGGTGCTCCCATCACCATTGCATTTCATAGTTAGATTTTTGGCATGGTTTACTCCCAGTACCATGAGAGTTATGAACCAACATTGCAGATATAGGTCATGCACATATGGTATACTCGTCATCTCTTTTTTTTTCCTTTTACAATTTTTACATGTACGTACATGCAGATGAAGTTTCCATGTTTTTGGATTCTGTAGGCCAACCAAATTTCGGAGCAATTCAGATTGATTGGGATGCATCTCCAGTTAACTTGAAAATGCAAGTCCGTGATATAAACGGACTTCCTGTGACTGGTGTAGATATTTCATTATCAGAATTGCAAGCATGGAATTCTACAATTAAAGCAGGACAAGAACAGAAACACTGCACTCTGGAAGTGAACTTGCCATGGATTGTTAGATATCGCTTGGCTATTCTGGTTTACTCTGTTTTAGTTTGTAAGCAGTTCTTCGAGCTTTTGGTTTCCTAATCGAATCTGTCCAGCCTCCTTTTTTCATCAATTTTAGTAGCATTAAGAAAAACTATGGCACAGAAAAATGTCTTGGAGGAAACAGGATTGTGGAACATGTAGAACATGTGCTGTAATGCAAAATGAGCCTACCATTTTAAAAGTGCAGAAAAGAAGAACCAAGACCGGAACATACTGGGCTTGTTTTATTGCTTATTGAGTCCTTAGTTAGAACTACCCTTAGGTGTCTGATCAGATGTTTACCATATGCTTACTAATTACATTATTATAAATTTAAACTGTACTTCCATAGCATCTTCTAATTTCACAATCACGAGTACTTTTTGTTTACAAATAAGGAAAATAAGTAATTTTCTCTGTTATTACTTGATGGTTTTGATTGCATTACTTTGCTTAAATATGAAGTTTTAACTGTATTTGTATATTTTTGTCTATATCTTTTCCTTATTATGGATTTCCTTTGTCCACTGTTGCAGTGTTGCTTCTTGCTTTGGTAGGACTAATTGCTGCTGTAGCATTACTCTTCCGGGCGTGCCTTAAGAAATGCAAGACGGATTGACCTTTGTTCGATATGGAGTTCAGTATAGAGATCCTCAGGAACACATTAAGAAATGTCGTATCTGACGCACCAGTTAAGTGTCATGTTAAAGGTAAAGAATAAATATATTCTTAAAGTGGATTACACAGAATCTCATAAAACTAGAGGCAAATTCTCTACCCCACCATCCGATTCACCGGTAAGTACTTCTCAGTATCATTGCTGATCATCAGAGAATTGTTATTTCCTTTCAAGTGAATAGTTAAGATCATCTATAACAGGAATTGCAGATTTAGTTAAAAGTATACCTTTTGGAAATTAAAGATCAAGTTCAGTTCACATACCAAAGGAATAGTAAAGAATCTCGAGTCGATTTTCGTCTTGGTAAATGCGCATGCAAAATTAGTGTGTATCCGAACATGCTATAAATATATTTAATTTGGTTGCATGCATGCATCATGCATGTAATTGCTTCAGAGAATGAGAGAGCTAAACAAAGCCAGATTTGCTTCTGTTAGTGTTTTTTTTTTTCTCTTTTTGTTGCCCTCCCTCTCATTTTCTGCATACCCAAGGACCCAAACTTGAAATTTATTTAAGTGATATCAAACTGTTTACTACTTGAACTAACCTAGTTGGTTGTTTCTGTTAGTTTATTGTCATTGCTTATGATAAAAGTCACTTTGGATCTAGAACAAGTAGTACTGCACACGGTCACACTTACAGCACATTTAGCACAAGCATTAATGCGTCTATTGTGTGCATGCCTTGAGGAGGAGAGAAGGTATGCATGCAACACTATGACGCACTCACACACACACGTACATACACTAGTCTATTTTGGATTTCTGAATGATAATAATAAATTTAATTATCTTTCAATATATCAGAAATAATTTTTAAAAATTATAACCTAAAAAATGTTGGGATTATATAAATTATTCATTTAGATGATTATTGGTTTATAGTTTCTAATTAAATTTAAGGGTAAACTATATGTTTAGTCTCTCAACTATCACTTTTGTTTCGTTTTGAATACACAATTATTATTTTTTAAAATCATATTTAATGTTATGTTTTGGTTTCATGTTGGTCATTTGTTAAAAAAATTAATAAAATTGTTGATGTTATTTTCTTTATTTTTTTCAATTATGACGTGTCATTTTATGGCAACAAGTCAACATTTCTATTAATTTTTTTAATAGTGGATAATCAAAATGTAACATAAGGTATAATTTTGAAATAAAAAATAATTTGATGGTCGTAATGAAATAAAAGTGATAATTGAGATCATAAACATATAGTTTAAAGTGATAATTGAGATCATAAACATATAGTATATCTTAAATTTAATAGTCACATTTATTGTACTTGAACATTTGGTGTCATGATTGTTGGTCATAGAATATTTAGAGAACTTGTATATTAAATATGAACTTAATTCGACTTTGACTTCATTTTTCGAAACCTATCTCATTCGTTCCAAATCTTAATTTCTTTAAAAAGTTATATTCCTATTTGATGGAATTTAGTCAAAATTTGTCAGATTCAAAAAAAATGATCATCCCTAATAATCAGGAATAAATCGAGAAAGATGGGCGGAAATAATCATTCCTCTAAAATTTAAAATTATCATATATATATATATATATATATATATATATATTTTCTTTTCAAAACTTGTTTTCCTTGTAATAAATTTATTTTTTCTTAAAATTTTAGAAAATCATCCATAATATAAAATCATATATAAGATAGGCTAATAATTATGCATGGTTCAAGTGATTTTCTTGGGGATAGTAATCTATTTTGTCAGTCTTTCTTTCAAGTCTTACCAACGGGTTGGTTCAAGTGGTTAGCAGTTTGATGTTGTTTAAGTAAGATCTCAGGTTCGAGTCATTGTATATGTATAAAATCTTCGTTAGGAGATTTACCTACCAAAATTAGGTATGAGACTAGAGTCGATCTATATTAGTAAAGACCTGAAGCCTTGAAACCGGAGGGTAATAAAAAAAAACAATGCCTTGTTTCTCTTAAAACATCAATGGCGTGGCGTAGGGCATCTTTGTCTCTTCGCATATGTCATCGCATTCGTCTCCACGTAATGTGTTTCCCACTTTCTCCATGCACACATTCTTTTCAGCTTAATAATTATTATAAATATGATCAACTTTTACATCTGTCTTGCGACAATAATTGTAAAGTTACAATTCTAATTAAATGTTTTTATTTCTTAATAAAACACACTTCCTTTTTTTATAGTTGACAACTGAGGATAAATAAAATGTTCTTTTAAATAATAAAATATCCATCACTTTAATTTTACAATTTTAATGCATCAAAACTCGGATGGCATAAGCATTTACTCACATGTATTTTTATATTACATCAATCTTATGAAATCCCATTATGCCATATTCATTCTAAAGCAGTTTGACCATTTCTAATTTCATCGTTTGATTTTTTTTATTAAGCGTTAAGTGTGATAGAACGAGAGGGACAATGAAATTAAAGGTTAAGAAAGTGGGATGGTAAAAGATTACTAATACAAACATAGATTTAGAGAAGAACAAACCAAAAGGCATATCTTTATGAAATTTCGACCATCATCAACGATGACCAAAACTGGCGAACTAATATCGATGCGGCTAAACCTAATTAGATTTTGGGAAACGAAGAGTAGGAGTGTTCAAACAGTTAATTCAGCCACCGATCGAGTCGAATTTTCATTAATCGAATTAATCGAATTTTTTTCTTTAACTGTTAATAAAACTGAATTTTTTTTGAAGATATTAACCGAACAGAATAAAGTTCAGTTATTTCGGTCGGTTAACCGGATTAACCATATTTTTTATAATATTTTAATTAGATTAATTTGAATATAATAGAAATATTTTTTTATTTGGGTTAAAATTTAATTATTTATTAATAATTTAACGAGTCTAGTGTGGTTAAAAAATAATTAGGTCTTAATTCTTAATGGGTTTGTGCTTAGAATATGTAATTAATATATAAAATATTTAATAATTTCTGTTAATTTGATTAATTCATTTAAATAACTGATTTCAAATCGAATTAAACGTTAACCAAAATATTAAAAAAATATTAACCGTCCCCCAACCGAGCTAATTTGATGGCCGATCGAATTAATCGAAGTAATTCGGTTCAATCGATTAATTCGGTTAAAACCTAAGAATGAACACCCTAACAAAGAGAGAAAAATGAGAAAAAGAAAGGGAAAGAGAAAGGAAAGAACAAAAATAAATATTTTTATTATCCTCTAAAACGATGTTGTTTTAAACTTCAATATAATAACACCAAAATAACTTCGTTATGATCACACCAAAACAACGTCGTATTAGTCATGTAATCACAATAAAATATAATTATCCCAATGTCACACGTGCATTGAAACAAAATAAAAACTCGATATTATAGTTGAATAAAGGAATTAATTATGAAAATAATACATAATCTAAAACTTAATGATAATTGATATACAATTGATCATATTTGTTGATATGGGCACGTCACATAAAACTTGGTGTTTTTTTAGGGTTAGACAAGCTTTATGTACATTTTGACAAAGTACAATGTTTATATGAAATTTTTTGATATCCCTCACTCGTTGAAGGGCTCTAGTTTCCCTAAACAAGGTAGAGAATAAAAACTAAGATAATTTATTCATAGTGATGTGCTACTTAAATACAGAGTAAAATACTACAAGATGTTTAAGTGTCATGATCTGAGTAGGAATATACTGAGTTCCTGAGCAGTGCTACCGAGTGGGTTAATCATGTGAAACGAGTGCGAGTGTGGAGACCCAATCACCCTCTTGAAACTAGCTCTCATGTACATCAGCTCCTCCTCACACTTCCCCCCCACCCGCAAAACCCCCGCCCCCACCGACACCGACTGCATCATCTTCAGCACCGCCTCATCTCCGCCAATCATCCGCCTCTTCACGGCGAACCCAACTTTCCTCCCGTTACAGTACATGGACCAAACCGGCACCTCATAGAGCCAGCACGATGACGACGGCCTGTCTTTGCTCCTCTCGCACTCCAACGCTATCCTCATCAGCCCGTGCTGCATCTCCCTCGCCAGGTACGCTGTCGGGATCCCCAGCTCCAACAGCAGGATCGGGGATCCCCGCGTGTCTTCGTGCAGGCAGAAGCTCACGCGACCCTTCTTGTACCCGAAGAAGGTCCCGGTGATGGTCGACGTCGAAGGCGAAGTCGGGGTGCTCAACTGGTCCGTGTCGCTTCCAGAGACCTGGACCGACGGCGGGAAGCCGAAGCAAGGGACCATGCATTCGACAAGGGACCATATGGATCGTCGGAAGCGAACTTCACGGCCACAATCGATGGAAGTGGCCATCGCCATGTCCATTGTGTTTATATGGAGAGGATGACCTCTTTGGTTCCCAAGGTCTATCATCGTCCTCATGGTAACTCACTGACTCTAAAACAACCAATCTGTGTATGTAATGATTATAGGAAGCTTCAACTAAGCTAGTAAATTACAGATAGATTGATAGGTGTAGCGATCATTTGCATGACAAGTAGTAGGTGAAACCTAGTGGGATGTGTTTTCTTTAGGCTTCGTGGGTGTGTGAAGTGAGGGAGGCCAATTTGGAGGCTATAAATAGATCTCTTTTTAGAGGAATAATGCATGCCAGAAATTAATAAAGAAAATGTAGTCTAAATGAATAAATTTTGTAGTTTAAAATCATCGTTACATAATTTTAAGAGATAAATTTAATTATATTTAAAATTATATAAAATGAGAAAAATAATAAAATTATCTTTAAAAAGTAATTCATAGATTTAATAGTTTTATTTCGACAGCTGTAAAAAATGAAACATATTATGATAAAATAATATAAGTGTTATGGTTTGCTGACATTTTAAATAAGATAATTTTAAAATTCATGACGAATATATTTAGTTAGAAGAAAAAAAATTATTTAAGTTAAATTATTATCTCGAAAGAACATATTTCAAATGAATTTGCACTAGAATTCGTATTACTTGAACGATAATTTATTTTTAAAAAATAAACTTTATCATAATTATTTTGATTAGAATTACGAGTTTATCTTTCGCTTCAAAATCATCTTTTTTATTAAGTCAAAGTGATTACAAAGTAATATATGTTCTAAATAATCTTAACTATTTGACAATGAACGCTCACCTTGCTGCAGCCACTAGTGTTTAAACTCGTGTGTTTAAACTTGTGACCTTTAAAAATAACGATTACTTTAATTACTGAGATACGTTAGTTCGTGCACTTCAACAAATCATCTTAAATTCTATAATATTTCTCGTGACAATTATATTCCTCTATTGTTTTATTGGCATGGATTAATTAACTAAAAAAAGGCCAATAAAATTAAGGAGAGCAAAAGGTAAGTGGGGGCTGGTGACGGTGGGCAATAATTCTGCCCACAAGGGGAGGCGGGACACAGCCCTTCGATGGTGCTGCTACTGCGCGTGATTGACCATTTCAGAAAGTTTGACGTCTTCTGTTAATTTAAGGGTAAATTGCAAATTTCACAATTCAACTTTCATCTCAATTCTATTTTGGACAATAAAGTCTTAACATATTTTAATTTAATCATTCAACTTTTGAATTACTCCTATTTTAATCAATCCATCTTTAAATAAAAAAATAGTATGATATATGCTAAAATGACGTCATTCTGAATTATTTCAAAATGGCATTATTTTGGGAATTGTTTTGGGCATTAGCAAGGCCAGTACTTATTTAAGAGTGTCAATTGACAGCACAAAAGTTTTAATTTTTTATCATATAAATTGTATGTGTGTGTGTATATATATATATATAAAAGAAGAAAAATTACACTCATTTTAAAAAGATTTTGGCAGCCTTTAAAAAAGAAATTCACTCCATTTTCAAAAAATTATTTAACAAAAAAAAACTTTAAACTCAATTTTCTCACTTAAAAGAAAATCTTCACTTAGTTTTTAAATTTGAAACCTCAAAACAAAGTTTCTATTTCCGCCCCTAGTTTTAGGTCCTTATAAAAGTTATTTTATAAGGAACAAAAAAAAGCTTTTACAAGGGTGTAAAACGACAACGTTTTGGTCTAAATTCGACATTTTTAGATATGCAAAACGATTTCATTATGGTGTGTCATCACACATCGTTTGTGATTTAAGAATGTAATGATCAATATATGAGCAATTTGAAAGTTGAATATTAAAATTGAAACCTTTTAACCTTTTGTGACCAAAATATAATTAATAAGAAAATTGAGTGAAGAACTCATAATTTACCCTCAAATTAATCCATCTATAATAATAAAAAAACTGAAGCTGTTGGATTGTGAGAGTACACCAGAATCATGCATGCAGCATGGGCCGTGCTGGTTTGTCTGTCCAGCAATACTAATACTAATAATATAAATAAAACAGTGATTTGTAAGCAAATCCAATCACAGATTTTTGAGTGGATTGATTTATGCCTTGCACCGCACGTGTCCCTACTCCCTAATAATTCGACATTCTTCTTCCGATCACAATCTCAGTCTGCAAAACAATGTATCTTTGCTTTGTATCATACATTTTTCATCTCCCACACAATTTTGTCAGCTCAGTCTTGGACTCACTTGAATCACTATTTTTATATTAACAATACACTAATTTATACGTATAGTCCTTTAATTTAAGGGTAAATTCTATGTGTGGTCTATTTTACTTTTAGTCCATCTTATTTTAATTATCAATTTTTAAAAAAACAGGAATGTAGACATTTACGTTATCGGCACGTCTTATTTTAATCAATCAGTTATTAACTTATGTTAATTCAAAAGTCTGGCACGTTAATATAAAAAGGTTAATTTTAAAAGTAACCCCTAAACTTACAAAAAAAAAAGAATCACCCTTTTCATAAATCATTTTAAAATCATTTTTTCTCAAAAAAAAATTCCTTCATCTCTAAACTTAATCCACATCTTTATTGTCGTCATCGTCTTCGTCCGACTTCGTTGTATTTTACCAACAGGTCGTGGTCGCACTAGGGCCACCCATCCCGCCTATCACGCCTAGTTACCTGTAACGTCTACCTTTGGAAGAGCCTTGGCCCTCTACTCGTCTGTTAGCCATTGCCTCTAACATCCCTATCCCATTACCGGTTGAAGCTATTCTCTTCAGCCCCAACACACATTCACTCTGGTTCGCCCAACCCCCTTGCCTTTGGGTTATTGTTAAAAGATGATAAAAGAATAAAAGTAAATTTAACATTTTTGTATTAACATGCCACATACAACACAAATGATCAAAACAATACTTTTTGAAAACCAATAATCAAAATAAATCAGGACGGAAATAGAATGGATCATCATCAATATAATTTTCCCTTAATTTAAAGACCAATGAATAAAAAAACCTAGAATATTTGAGCTTTATTATGATATAATTATAGATGGGCATGGACCTGAACCTGATCGGTTTTGATTCGACTCAACTTGATCGGGTCGAAGTTTTTTTAAAAAAATTAGAGTCGAGTTGTGTCGGGTCAGGTCTTTTTTTTAATGTGATGTTCGGGTCGGGTTCGGATTTAGGGTAAAAATATCTAACCTAATCTGACCCAAAAAAATATAATTTTATCTTATATATTTAAGAATAATTACAATAATATCCCTCTATATATTATTTTTTTCCAATTAAATTACTATTTTTATTTAAAAATAATAATTTTTTATTATTATTTTGGGTAGAATTGGGTTAGATTCAGGTCAGTAAAATTTTGTTTTGATTGAGTCAAATCAAATCTCATATGAAGGACTTCTTGTTTTTAAGTCTAACAGGTAGATCAAAAATCTAACTCGACCCGACCTATATCTTTCCCTAGATATAATAATCCCCTAAATCATTACGCATGCAGCTAAAGGGTCAGACAAATGAGTGGGCGAGGCGCACATATAAATATGTACAAACAATACAAAGAAAGCATAGGGTTTTGAAAAGTGAGTTTGGTCTATTGAGAGGCAACAAAGAAGGGATCACATCAGATAAAGCAAAAGCAAAAGGTCAGCCAACAGTTGTAGGATGGGATGCAGCGAACACTGATTAGACCCGACTCAGTCCTTCCTGTCCCCAACTCACCCGCACGTACCAAATCCTGTCCATTCTCATTGTCCTCATTCCTCACAATGCTCCTCTTAATTAAAGATAAAACATGAGTGGTCACTAATTAATTTGATTGAGATGATCATTGGGATATACTTGGATTTCAAGAGAGATTGCATGCATGGTTAAGTTGGTATTATAATGAATACTATGGTCATTGTGGATATTTTATATTCTAATTTTTTAGATTCAGATTTAATTTTAATTTAGATCAGAAACTTTATTGATGATAAAATACATATTTCGATACTTATAGGCGGAGAATCACATCTGATTATTTTAGGAATAATGTGTTAGAATTAAATCATAATAATTATGAAAATAACTCGGGATATAATTATGTCAAATCATCAATAATAAAATAAATGCTAGATGCGGAAGCGTACATGAATTAATTGGTTGGTTGAAATCCTTGAATTTTTATTTGGTTGTGATCTTCTAAGAAGATAGAATTCTCTTGAGTATAAACTCTCTGACGGGGATTAGGGTAAATACGAGATTATCTATTTCTTGGTGACCATAACCTCTTTATATAGCTGATTTAAGAATCATTTATTGTTTGTACTTATAACTCTGTCCCTCATCAAATTATAAATACAACTTTAATAGTAGCTACAATTTTATTTCCATGATAAATCTAATACCTTATGACTTTATAACATAATTGGTCACTTAATTTTTGTCATATTTTATGATAAAAATATACATTATAAATATGTGCCCATAATTATATATTTTAATCCAACAATCTCCCATTTGGGCAACATATGTTTCTTGATAAATGTATAACCTTATGAGCTCAAAACTTATTATCATAATATAGATATTCTATAACAATCTCGTTCATCAACTATATCCATATAGGATCAAAGTTATCTTTGTCATATCAATCATGACTAGATCCATCTATGGTCACGTATACAAACACAGCCAAATGACATAGATCAATCATGGTGTGTAGCATAGAAATTACACGCAATGTGAACCGTGCATGTTTATTTCCAACTGGGCCTCTTTAAACATTAGTGAAATCAAATTTTACCAAAACTAAAGTGGATGAACCAAAATAAACTTTATTTTTGTAGAAAATAACTTTAAAATAAATATCCTTAAACTGAAGTAACTAAAATTGTGTTTAAAACAAACGAGCATTTTTAAAGTTAAAAAATCCCGCTAAAACTAAATATCATTAAGTGATATTACACCCACATGAGTAGTATGCTCATGAAAGACCTTGGGTAATAATTCCTTAGTAAGAACGCAATTATGAGTTTGTATCAATATATTCTATAAACACATAACTACTATGAATTTTCTTTAACAACCAGAAACATAACGTCTATGTGTTTAGACTTTAAGGTGTTTTTGTTATATATATGAAATAAAGGACTGCAACTTAGTTGTCACAAAATAAATCAAGTAGTCTTTCTTATTAATATATAATTAGGAGCTCATGTGACAAATTCTGCAATCATATTTTAAAAAATTAGACTCCACAAACCTGATGATCTATTACTTACTAGACCTCCGATATGTGAACGTGTAACATTTTGTTCTTAAATGTATTGTATGAATCCATTTGGTTGATATTCAACAATCCATACCCAAATTGCTTAAATATCTGCTTAATATCCTAAAATCTGGATGCGTATAAACTTGATTATACATTAAATTCTTTATTTATTTTGAAGCATAAGGAACCTTTTTACATTTCCTTAGTTTCAAAATCATCCTTAGGGCACTGATCAGGACTAAATTTTTTTCCTTTAGCTATAATGGGTATCATTTGGTTTACTCCCACTGAACTTATAGTATATACAATTGTCAACCAAATTCATATCAAAACCAAACGAGATAATCACTTAGTGAAATTTGTTATACAATTAACGGGAGTCATACTTAAATTTTATAAATGGATTTCCCTAATTTGCATATCATTAATTTGTATCATTAGATACAATTTTCTAATTGCACCGTATAAAGCATCTCATCAATGTTACCGTTGAGAAACACAATTTTGAAATCCAACTTATGTAACTTAAGATCAAATATGATCAACATATCATGATTATACTTAAAGTCTTTCAATGAAACCAAAGAGAAAGTCTCTATAAAATTAATGCCTTCTTTATTAGTATATCCTTTAGATACAAGACATGTCTTATATCTGTCAACATGACCTTTTGCATCTATTTTGGTTTTAAATATCCATTTGCAACCAATTAATTTTGCACCTTCAGGTAATGAGACAATCTATTAGACTTTATTATCTTGTATAGAACTTATATTGTAACACCCTAAATCTGTAAACATACTTGATCACAAATTAAAGATGTCACATCAACTTCTTAAACACTTACCAAACAAAATCGAGTCAAATTAAAAACTTTTGAAACTTATTCCTTAATTTCCTTTTTCATAAAATTAATAAATCACATAAATTAAAAATTTGTATTTTGATATTAAAATTCGATCCAATCTTGGGCAGTAATTTGACAGTTCGACACTGAATCAAACTGGAAATAAAACTGCCCAATGATTGCGTATATAAAAATCCATTTCAATACGATTATTTTTCATGCAAAATATATATCATATCATATCTACTAACATACATAATATTTCTAATTATTTATAGGTAGGATTTATGAAGCTTGATCGATTAATCGAAATATGCCAAGAGTAGGTGAATTGGATTTTTGAAGTTTAGGGAGTAAGGAGTATAAAGAGAGGAAAATTGTTGTAATACCCTTAACCCGTATATGTTTCGATATACGAGTCCAATATGTCACATCAACTTGAAAACATTTACTGAATTGAAGTTTCCCTAAAAACTTGTTTCCTTTGAAAACGCTATTGTTCTAACTTTAAAAATCTATTTTAAAGTATATTTCAACTTATAATTTATTTCTTTATTACAGGAAAATAAAATCATTATTTATTCAGTAATTTTAATAAACCACGTCTTTTCATAAAATCTTTTAAAAACATAATAATGTAATAAATTCTTGTTATGCATAGATACCGATAAAACTAAACTAAGTAAAATAAACAAAAATAGTTCTAGTTTACTATTACAAATTATAAAAAAATAAATTCGATAAATAGAAACTATTGACATAATTATACATGCCACTATAAGTCAAAAGAAACATCATAGATGCCTTACTGATACTGATGATATGTATGTCTTTCTAGAAAGATGCTCCGATAGCTCCTTACTGATCGTACTTATCCTTATTAGAACCTACGTATGAAAATCATCACGCGCTAAGTATAACTTAGTGAGGCAGTAATAATCTAAGGTGAGAAAAATCTGAAAATATCATAAACATAAATAAAATAATTCAACTTAAAACATTAGCAAACCAACTTTTCCTAGTCGATTTCTTCACTGAGACCTGAAATTTCTTTTTAAATCATGAACTCATGAAAATTCTGATAAATCATATCTGATACAATAAGCATATAATGCTTTCTGTCAACTGAAGATCATTCACAACTTTCATATTCATTTTCATAACCCAATACATATTTATGTAGCCCAATGCATATTTATGAGAACATAAGATACATGAGTAAGATGCGCACTATGCCAAACACAGTGCAAATCGTAATTGATATTGAGATATGATGCACTTCAGTGGAATCATAACCTGAACAAGCACCAACGGTGCTGGACATTGATACACGAATGTACCATAGCTGATATGATAACATTGATACACGAATGTACCAAAGCTGATATGATAACATTGATACACAAATGTACCAAAGCTGATAATACTCAACTAATGGCATGCCAAATGTACAGGTAATTCTCATTAGAGAAAATAATCTCAGTGACCGAAAATGCCTTATAATATACGATTTTAACCAACTTTTTTTTGGATTTGCCAAAATGACCAACAAATTCGCAACGCGATCTCAAATTTTGCAACCCAATTTCCAATTTCGCAACGCGAATATGTAAATCGCATTGCGATTTTCCAAATTCGCAACGCGTATCTGTAAATCGCAACTCGAATTTGTAAATTGCAACCCAGAAGTAAAATTCGCAACGCGATAGTCAAATTAGCAACACAAAAGTCAAATTCGCAACACAAAAGTCAAATTCGCAACGCGATAGTTAAATTTGCAACGCAAAAGTCAAATTCGCAACGCGAAACACAATATTAATTTTCGTAACACAAATGTAAACAGTATTATTGCAAATCATAACCTAAAACCCTAAATCACAACTCAGTCCCATCTCTATCTCTCACTCTCTACGGCGACATCCGTCCCCATCTCCGACGAAATCCGTCCTCATCTCCGGCGAAATCCGTCTATCTCTATCTCTCAGAGCAACCCTCACAACCATTCACGGTCATAAATGGAAAATCAACCATCGAGGGTTAGTTTTTTAATCTCTTATTTTTATTTTGAAATTTTTGTATTAATATTAGATTTTTATTATATTGATGATAAATTTACTGGTAATTTCAATATATATAAAGATTAACTATTTCACTGAGATTACTTAGTAAATTCATTCGGTTGCTGCCAATACTGCTATACTGTTTAGTCTTTAACCTTGTGAAGTTAGTATTTGTCTTTGTTTTGTCTTTTTGTTGAAGAAATGCAATTCATTCAAGTTTCAATTTGCAGAAGAATAGTTTTTGAAACTTAAATTCGCAACAAGAAAATGAAAATCGCAACGCAATTTTAGTTTCGCGTTGCAATTTTCATTTTCGCGTTGCGAATTTAAGTTTCAGAAACTACTCTTATTCTGCAAATTGAAACTTGAATGAATTGCATTACTTCAACAAAAAGACAAAACAAAGACAAATACTAACTTCACAGTGTTGCTAATTTAAGTTTCAAGAATAAACTATTACTCTTTATGTTATCCTTGAACCTGCACTAAACCTATATGATGTCCTTTTAAATGTTTATATAAGTGCTTACTTCTGGAATTTTATTTGATGCATTTTGTGAACTATGGTGGAATAATGACAGCATGTGAATATCGTGCTAGTTTGAAACATATTTGGCTTTGTTTACACTGTTTAATATCATTTCTGTTTATAGTGTATAATTTGTAGTTTTTTTTTGGATAAATTAATTTGTAGTTTTTGGTATATCTAACTTGGTATGTTTATTGTTTTTGTAGAAATTTGTTTCGGCTGCATTAACCTTAAGGAATAAATTAAGCCTAGCCACTAAAATTGCGTCGACGCTTACACTCTACAAAGAAAATTGTTTGAGGATACTTGCTTCGGGCCATGGCTGAAAGTACAACATACGGGTGGAGATGCTATGTTGACACATTTGTTTCTTCAGACCATGACTAATGATCTACCCGAGAGGATACAACGTGGTGATGAAGAGATATGGTTTCATTTTCCTCCGGCATCGACGTATACTTGTTTTGGGCGGGAGGAGTTTTGCTTAATCACTGGTCTACGCTTCGGACACAATGAAGTAACACGGTACACTAGTCATATCTCCCGCCCATCATGGTTATCTCGGGTTTTTCCTGAGCTGGCAAAGTCGAAGCTGAGTTTACACGTCGACGACTTGAAGAGATTATTTGTTAAAGATGGTTTTACTCGGATGGATGACCTTGAAATTGTTCGAGTATGCCATTTATTACTTTTGCATGCCGACGTTTTAGGCAAAGAGGGCAGACAACCTATCTCCGAGGACCTAATATTATTGGTAGATGACCTAAATGCATGGAACCTATTTCCGTGGGGTTCATATCTATAGAAAGCTACCTGGAAGAAGTTGTCGTCTGCCTTTGAGGACCGAAAAAGTTTGCGGGGCGATGGTTCTAAATATACTTTGACAGGCTTTACTTGGGCCTTTAAGGTAAGAATTTCTATATAATGTTTCCAAAATTATAATTAATTATTTAACAATTACTAATGTTTGTGTATTATATTGTTTGTAGATTTGGATATTTGAGGCTTTCCCCAGCATGCGGACATATGCGATAAAAAGATAAAATGATATTCCTAGGGCTATTACCTGGAAGAGGATCCGCATGTTGGATTGGGAAGAGTTACTCTCATATACTATGATGAATGATGTAAATTAACACACAAATAATACCATATATAAACAAGTTATTACTAGTACAAGTTTAACTTTGTTTGAGCTTTTATATTGTTAGGAGGCCAACTATCCATTACAGAGGCTGAGCTTGCCACTGATTGGTGGCAAGCTAGTAAGTGGTTTTTTGATTGGACGGATAATGAACACCCCCCACTTCGAGAGCCATCACTTGATCGGGTCGATTCTACAGCTTGACACCCAGAGCCATCACCTGATCGAGCCTCTTCTCCACCTCCTCCATCACCTATTCCATCACATCATCGAGCCTCTTCTCCACCATCACCTCATGATAGGCGACCGACAAAGAGGCCACGACATTTATCTCCCTGTTCTCCACCTCCACGAGATGAGTTAGGAGAGTTACGTGATGAGGTCAGTACTTTGCGTCATGAGGTCGGTACTTTACGTGAAGATAATGGTGTATGGCATGATGAGGTTCGATCTTTACGTGGTGAGGTGGATTTTTTACGCGATGACAATGGTGCGCTACGTGGTGAGGTATCTACTTTACGTGATGAGGTTACCGCTCTACGCGAGATTGTTTCATCGTTGCAGAATGAGGTTCATACTCTACGTAATGAGGTAAATTTGTTTAATACTATACTAAAAATGCAAATAACCTTTTTTCGGCATTATTTATTTATTTATTTACTGATTTATGTATTAATTTATTTTCAGCGGCCCGATAAGGTAGATACTTTACGTCTTATTTTTCTTGCACGACATGGTTCACGCATCAGACGTCGTGCACGTGCCATTACGTATCCGTTCACCCCACTAGTGCCAAGACTCCGTAAGAAGAAGCCTGATGCACCTATCATCATTCAAGAGGCGCCTCCTATCGTTCAAGAGGCCCCTCTTATCATCGAAGAGGCCCCTTCCACCGTTCAAGAGGCCCCTGTCATCGTTCAAGAGGTCCCGCCCACCGTTCAAGAGCTCGATTCACATGGCGTCATATGTCGACATATTGATAAACCCCCTCTCGTGCCCGATATGATGGATGCGAGTTGGCTTTCGTATATGTTACCGGCCAATACCATTCCTCAGCAAGAGAGAGAAACACTACCGGACACAATTACGGATAATACCCTATGGACTAAGACCGCAGTTGATTTTTATCTACATGAGCGAAGCAATGAGTGTTATTCTGACCTATGCAAACTCGACGATGTTATGCATTTGTTTCTTGATCGGTCTTGGTGGGTATTTTATTAGGGGTTGAATATAATGGCTATCTCGAAGGGGTGATAAGTCTTATATTCTTCTTATATTGCATTTTGATTAATTTTTTTAAATTATTAATAAATTCACTAATATATGTATTTTTTTTATAAAACAGCATATTGATGCGTGGGTGTCACGTCTTCTAATAATAAGGAAATTGAGGAAAATAAGAAATACTCGATGGACTATTATGCCGACGTCTTTTCACGTAGCTCACTTGAATGATCCGATATATGCTTCATATACGTTGGGTAATGGAAAAGCTAAACTTTATCCTGCGTGGTGAGAGGTCGATAAGGTTAGTATTTATTTTTTGAATATTTTAAAGGTTTTCATAAATTTTATTTGATGTGCAGAATTATTTATGATTGCAGGTGTTTATCCCTGTTTTGGAACGTCGTCATTGGCTTCTCGTCGAGCTTCAGCTCCCATCCCTGAATACAATAGTATATGACAGCATGTTGAATTACATACCATTGTCTAATTTGAGAGATATTATTTGTAAGGGATGGAGAGCTCATTTGGCGAAATACTTGGACGCGATTGATTATTGGAATAATTCTGGAAACAAGAAGCCAAAAAAGTTCAAAGTTACAATGATCAGAGACGATACCGCGCCACAACAAACGGAGGGAGCCAGAGGGGATTGTGGTCCTCTTGTATGCATGTTCTTGGATCGTTTGACGACTGGAAATAAACACCTTCTACCTCCCACATATAGAGATAGAGGTGCAGTAGGCTTATGGTTTCAGCATTTTATGGCTTGAGTGATATATGTGAGACGTTGCCTACCTGTATCTGCGTGCTGAAAGTTTGCATAAACAATTGGTAAGTTTGAGCAAGTGTTGTTAACATATATACTCTTTGTTGGTTTGAAAATGTTTGGTTAAGTACCTAGAATTCAATAATTTGATGTTTGTTGGTTTTAGATGTGTAGAAAGTGTTGTTTGAGCAAATGTTTGGTTTCTGCAGGTTATTCCTGACGTGAGCTGCGTGAAATTGATGTATTTGTGCATAACCAACAGTCTGGGGTACACTTTTTTTGCTTGTTTAATTGAATTTTACATTGAAAGTTGATTTGTTTAATTGATGAGGAAATAAGAATTATTTTTTGCTTGTTTAATTGATTTATAAAAGTTGATTTGTTTAATTTGATGTGTAAATAAGAATTATTTTTTTGCTTGTTTAATTGATTTGTAAAAGTTGATTTGTTGTTTTAAATTCAATCTGCATTATGTTGAAGGCAAAAAAGACCTATTGAAGGTACAAATTCGCAACGCGAAAGTCAAATTCGCGTTGCGATTTTCGGTTTGCGATTTCGCGTTGCGAATTTGACTATCGCAACGCTTATTTCGTGTTACGAATTTAACTTTCACATTGATCGCAACATACAACATCAAGTTATATACAACATCAAACACATTCCAAGCTATAAATACAAGCTAAGGACACTTGAAGAAGAAAGAGAACAACTATTCAAGCAATCAAGCCCAAGAGAAAATCCCAACATGATAATAACTGAACATATCATAGCAATGTTAAAACTCAAGTTACTAATGAATGTCTCACAGAAAATGTATGCATTCACACATAAAATACACATAATACAACGTTTACATTTAAAAATCACCTAAGTTAATAAGTCCCAAAAGGTTAAGCCGGTTGTGATTGGGATTTTGATTTTGATTTCCTTTTGCTTGGCACCATATGAGCTTTGGATTTTGATGAGGATCCATTTTTTGGTAGAGCAAAAGATGATTGTGATGGCACTGGTGATCCACAAGTCAACCTTGTATGACCACTTTACTTGCACCAACTACATGTCGATATCCTCTTCTTTTCACCCTTAGACGGTATACGATCATGATTTTTTGGTCAACCAGGTAGTCTGATGTCCATGACTGGTGGCAAAACTGTTTGTAAGTCATCTGGTATGTCCCACAGAGAAGGATGTGGACATGGGTAGACAATCTCGACATAAGTCTGTCGATATACTTATGTAGTGTAGCAATCCATAGCGTATGCGCTTGAATCATCTTGGTTTAGATGAAGAGAAACTTTTATAACATGGCCACACAGATAACCAGATGTTTGTCAATTCTTACAACTACACTTCTTTGCATTTATATCGACAAGCCCATTTAAGTTATTATCCAATACTTCAAACAAAGTGTTTGAACATGGTTCAACTCTCCATGACGTTGACATCACAACACGTTTCGTTATCTTTTTTTCAGTCCATGGTGTAACACGACTTTCCAATGTTCCTGTAAATTTAAATAAATAATACTTAGTAAAATATATGATAAGTTACGAATTTAAAGAAATAATACATGCATGGTTTCTTTTCTTATAGTACCACTGTTGAATAGAGGCTCAAAAAAACTCCATTAACATAGCAATGGGTAATTTTTGGGAATGACGACTTAGAGCGTTGATTGATTATGCACTATTAGACGTCATGAAACCATATCTTTCTCCAAGTTGATGCACTCTTGACCATCTTTCAAACCCGACATCTTCTAATGTTTGAGCACATTGAGGCAAAACATGTCTTAAACAATTTATATGCTTATTAAAATCCACTTCTCGATAAGCTTTTACAGCCTTCCAGTATGTCCATTTGTGATTTTTTATACCAGCAGACCTTGATTTTAGATTTCTATACAAATGAACACCACAAAGTCCATGAAAAGCATCTGGGAAACACCTTCTAACAGCGTTGTCAATTGAGTTTGCCCTATCGGATATGATTGTCAGATTGCTAATAGGACCTATGCAATCCCTAAGATGTCCCATAAACCATGTCTATGAATCAGAGGTTTTAGATTTGCCAACCCCGTAAGCTATTGGCAGTATCCCATTGTTAGCATCCATGGCTACTGCTAATAAGTTTACTCCAATGTATCGACATTTCAAATGTGCTCCATCAACTATAATAACTGGGCGTATGCAAGTAATAAACGAACTAATCTACAAAATCATATACACAAGAAATATAATCATTTAAATGTGAAATGCATGCAACTAACAAAAATAAGTCAACAAAATTATAATTATTTACTAACCGCAGCACCAATGGCGATAAACAGCAACTCAAAGTGTAAATCTCTATCTGTTTTGATATGAGTTACCGTCCCAGGATTTTTCAACTTTAAATTATGACAATAAGCTGGCAGTTGGGCAAACGATGCTTCTGGCGACCCCCTCAACAATTCCAAGGCATAACATTTGGCTCTCTAAGCTTGAGAATATGAGATACTAATCTTGAACCGAGCATTCATGTCAGTCATAATTTCATGTCCCCGATATACCCTTCCATTCAAAAACATTAACTCAGCTAGAAAACCACCCAACACCTTTTTGTTTGCCTGTCTATGGTGAGGAAAAACTTGGGTTTTTGAACATGTATGTTTATCAATAAAAGTCCTAACTTGAAACATTTCGTAATCTTTTATCCTCTTTGCAATCATACGCCATGTACAGTTTTTGTCAATCATACACTTTGTTTCGAAACAATCTTTGCTTGATTTGTTAACTTTTAGTTGATAGCCATCTTCCACACATTTCGTATACAAAATTATCTTCAAGTCTTCTTTTGTATCAAAACAATCATCTTTCTTGATATGAATAACTTTTGTGTAACAATCAACTGCTATCTTTACCAACTCTTCTTCCGGTATCTGAAGTAATTCTGACATATTCCAGTTATACTCCCGTGGTATTTTCTTCTTTTTCTTTTCTTCGGGGATTTCTTCTTTTTCTTCTTCAGGGTTATATGAATTATAGAAAGGATGTTCAACATGTTCATTCACAGTTGTAACTTCCTCCTCATTTTCATCAACAACATCTTACTCGGCAGCGGCTGTTTCATCATCAAAAATTCGAGTATTGACCAATATCAAAATCATTACATGCAGGGTCTGTTTCTTCTTCCATCACATCATCAAAATCCGAGTATTGACCAAGATCAAAGTCCGGGTATTGACCAAGATCAATTTTGAATACTGACTAGTACTCACAATTTTTTCTGTTGGCTCATAATCGTCTAACTGCTCAATACGAAAACCGGAATTTGGTGCTGAAAGTTTATTGGGATTTAGATTAGGAAAAGGTTGTGGGTTTTGAGATTGTGTTTGATATTGTGTTTGGTATTGGAAATGTGGTGAAACAAAATTTTCTTAGTGATGAAATTGTGGTGGAACCATTAAAATTTTGAGGTTGATAACAACGTTGTACATTGTGAGCACCATAAACTGGGGTTGAAGAAGTTAGTTGATTACTATCCGCTAGTGACTCAACTTCACTACTTCTAGGTTCAACAACATACAATGTAACATCATCTTCTTGCGAAACACTAATGTAAGCAATGAATCATTCAACATCTTCATTGTCGGTTAACAAATAAACTTTACCTTTTCTTTGATAAGATAGCTTAAATCCACTTAGAGGCTCTAAATTCAATTTCTTTGCAACACGTAACATTAGAGTTTCATAAGTTAACTTTTTTAATGACAGTTTTAGTTGAAGATTCATGGGTAAAGGCACATATTGTAAAACACCATGAACATTCTCCCATGACCCTCCAAAACACAAATCTATCCAAACATGATCAACATTAGATGATTTCATTCTACAAATTGTAAATTAATTTACTAAACAAACGAGATATAAACTAGATATCATCACTAACTTAGAGAAAAACACACCTTTATTAAGTTGATAGTTGATAATTTGGGAGAGAAATCATTGAAAAATTATATAGAAATAAAATTATGTAAAAAAAAAATTAGAGATGGGGAAGGATGTCGTTGGATATAAGAACGGATGTCGCCGGAGAGAGTGATAGATGGAGATGGAATGAGTTGCGATTTAGGGATTTAGGTTATGAGTTGTTGTTGCTGCGTTGTTATATACCCAAAACATTTGTGTTGCGAAACTAAAACCTATTACGAAATTAAATTCGTGTTGCGAATTCGAAAATCTAGTTGCGAATTTGAAATTCAGTTACGAATTTGAAATTCCACGTTGAAAATTTGACTTTTGTGTTGCGAATTTGACTTATGTGTTGCGATTTACAAATTCTCGTTGCGATTTATAGGTTCGCGTTGCGAATTTGACTATCACGTTGCAAATTTGACTATCGCGTTGCGAATTTGACTTTTGTGTTGCGAATTTAACTATCGCGTTGCGAATTTGACTTCTGTGTTGCGATTTACAAATTCGCGTTGCGATTTACAGATTCGCGTTGCGAAATTGGAAATTGGGTTGCGAAATTGGAGTTTGCGTTGCGAATTTGTTGGTCATTTTGGCAAATCCAAAAAAAGTTGGTTAAAATTGTATATTATAAGACATTTTCGGTCACTGAGGTTATTTTCTCTTCTCATTATACATACAATGGGATCATGTACTATAATTAATTCCATAATCAAAATATCATGCTTGGGCAGTTCATACCCTAAATCATTCATAAAACTGATATAGAATATTATAAAAATATTCTTTATAAACTTTATAAATCATACTGTAACTTTGAATGAGGTTGACTCATCGCAAGTCGTCCTCGATCAAAAATAATTAAATAAATAAATTGCACTCACCTTTGCCTCACTACAGAACTTTTATACAATAGTCCTAGTCACGAGCTTTATCCTTTCCTTTCGGATCGTTTGGATTGCTAGATTTATCGTAGTCTGACAATACCAAATTATAACACAAAATGTTCAAACTACATATTAGTATTGTACTAGCATGAGCTAATTTTAACACTCGAAAATATATAAAAATCGAGATTAAATCGATATCAACTAAATCACGTTTCCATTATAATTTCCAACTTCTCAAAAATACTCTTCCAAATTCATGAATATTTATTTTCATGTTTAACCCTTCATCTTTTCTAAATTACACAAATAAGCCACAATTTGTGAATTATTTTTAGAATTCACCTCAACCTTTCCATTTAATTCATAATGGTCCTTAACCATTATGCTCATTGTACATTAAATATAAAAATTCCAGCACTTTAATAAAATGTTCAAATCAATACCTCAACATTTCAAACATTACTCTTCATCTTCTAATCCATTTCAACTTAAATTCTAAAATTTTCATATTCAGACAACTTGCACTACCTTTAAAGAATCAATATTCTATATTTATATACACACTGGAATTTAATTATGTTTCTTCCGTTGAAAACTAGACTCGAATAATAATCTATCCATATAAATAAATCCTTCTAATTCATTATGTACAATTTATGGTGAATTTTCAAAGTTGACCGACAGATTCTGTTTTGTGCATAATCTGCTGCCCGTTTTTCTGACCTTTCCTCAGTTAAAAATTCATATCTTTTTATATACACCTTGAAATTGATTCTCGTTTATTTTAAACAAACATAGATTTATATAAAAACACAATATATAAAAATAACCTCCAAATAATTTTTATAGAATTTCTGGTGAATTGTCAAACTCACTGCCAGATTTATTCCCTATGGCTGAATACCTCTAAATCATTTAGGGGATTTTTATTTCATTTTCAAGCATGAATTCAACCTCCTATGATTAAATTCATGCATTTCCAATCATAAAAACATCAAATTGAATCAAAATCTCATCCTTCTCATAATCCCTAACATGGTCAACCCTTATTTATGCATGTACAATTAATTTTAACTATCATACAAGCTTTAGAAATAATTACTAACATCAAAAACATAAAAATCATTCATCAATTCTTCAAGATCACTAAACCTCCTTAAACCTTAATCATGAAATCTCATCACATAATCATCTTCACCATGAAATATTGGTACCAAATGATAGAGAATTTCATGTAGATTAATTCTCTATCTAATAACTAAATCCAAAAATCAAGTATATTGCTTAAAAAATCCAAATAAAAATCCTTGCCTTGGAGAACTTGGAGTTTCTGCCTTGAAGACGTTGAATGCTGATAATAGCTTAATTGTGTTGAATATTCTAGCATTTAAAAGAGAAACACATGGTAATTTCCAATTAATTGAATTTAATATCCAATTAATGAAAAACCTCAAAAATACCCTTAATAAATCTTGAAAATTACCAAATGCCATTGTATTATCTTCCATTAAAATATTTCTTGGTGAAAAATTAATCAACTTGGCTTTGACTTTCGAATTTTTCCATGCAATATTCAAATTTTGCATTTTAGTCACTAAAATTTAACTGTTTCGGTCAAATCTGAAAAATTGTAATGTTCTGAGCGAATTTCTTCTGATCTAAAATATGAAAATAATATTTCCAACCATTTTCTAACATCCTTAAAATTTTCGTAAAATTTCAGTTCGATCCGATTATCCGATTTCAATACCGAACTTTACTGCTTTATAACTTTTAACATAATTCCCGTATCAAAAAAATATGATTCTCACTAAAATCTCTATTTTAATCCAAACTATTCATTTACAAACTAAAACATATAACTTTTAAAAATTACAAATTACAAATTTCAGTCCCTACACTTTTCAAAGTTTATACTTTAGCCCCTAAACTTTCAAAAGTTATATTTTAGTTACTGGTTCAAATTTGGGGTATTACAATTGCACAATGATTTATAATGGTTCAACTCTCTTAATGAAGTCTACATCCACTACATAAGATCTTCACTTAGGATTTTCCTACAAATCCACTAATTTGGTCTTTTTTTCAAGGATAAAAAGATAACATTTACAAACTCCCTAGCTTTTCAAAGGCTTAACTAGAACCAAAGCCCCTTTACAAAGGAAAAGAATTGTAAACAAGAAAACCTTTAAAAAAGAAGGTGTTTTCAAATTAAAGCTCACAAAAACACAAATATTTACAAGAGAAAGAGAAATAAAGAATGAAAAGATTTTCTCTTATGTTTGATTGCTTGGATAAGTGTTGTGTAACATTCTTCAAGTGTTTTGAACTTGTTTTTATATGTTGGAGTGAGTTACTAGTCATTTTTAGCCGTTTAAGAAGGTTTGAAGCCATTAGAAGACTTTCTGCACACAAATTTTGAAACTCTTCAAAAAAGCCGTTGGAAAAATATGACCGTTGGAGCCAAAGTATCGAAACTTTAGGGAAAGTTTTGAAACTCTTGAGATAGTTTCAAAACTCTTAAAAAGTATCAAAACTTTTTGGAAAATTGTCTTGGAAAGTTTTGAAATTTCTGGTCAAAATACTCATTTTAAGGTTTTGATTGGACTTAGAATTATTTTTGAAAACTTTGAATAAATTCAATTTAGTCCAACAAACATTTTGCTCTTATTTGTAATATCAAAATACAAGTTCTACAATCTCTCCTTTTTTGATATAACAAAACCTTTAAAAAAATAGTTTTTGACAAAATGCTTCCCACTTATTAAAACATTTAACGAAAAAGAGAACTATTAGGAAAAATATTAAAGCTCCCCCTTTTTTATTCTTGAAATTGAATTTTTCAGACATATACTTCTCCCCATTTTTGTTATATAAAAATAATTCAAACTTTTAAGGTAAAAATAACAATAGAGAATAAGTAGTAATTTTAACATTAAAATCATTTGAAAAATCAAAAGTTTCCCCTCAACAAATGCATTCCAAACAAAAAATTGACTTTAAAAGCTTGACACGACATTGAATTTCGACAAAGATGAACAAACATGTTAGTAACACATGAAATTCAATATATCGAAGTCTAATATGCTTTATACAATACCAATTGTTGCATTTAAGTGCATGTGCATAAAGCTATCAAAAAATGTTATGCATTTGAAAAATTGATATCAATTGTTAGAGAGATATCATTTGCAATAAATTACATGCATAAACATATAAATTAAGGTCAAAAATTAAAATTTGTAAAAACAAAGCATTAAAGCCAATTTTGACCAAAATTATGAAAACAACCCATGATCTAATCATGTCAAATCTTTCTTTAGTTGTGATCTTCCAATAAGATAAAATTCTCTTGAGTCTAAACTCTCCGACGATGATAAGAGTAAACACGAGATTGTCTATTTCTTGGGGACTATAATCTCTTTATATAGCTGATTTAAGAATCAATTATTTTCTGTACTTATAACTCTGCCGCTCATCAAATTATAAATACAACTTTAATAGTATAGTATCTACATATTTATTTTCATGACATTTCTAATACGTTATGACTTTATAACATAATTGATCACTTAATTTATGTCATATTTTATGATAACAATATACATTATAAATATGTGTCCGTAATTATGGATTTTAATCCAGCATAACGGAGATAATGAACAGAGAGGGTATTCGAGATATCCATGTACTTTGTGCCGAGAGACTTTTATACCGACTTTTAATGTGTATTATTATTATACATAGTTTGGTAAAATGAATTGACCTTATTATTATGTAGTACTTTATTTTTATGAATTTGATCATTATCAAGTTAAACGTGTGTAATTGTTCAGAAGATGTGGAA
Source organism: Hibiscus syriacus (assembly GCF_006381635.1). Taxonomy (NCBI): domain Eukaryota; kingdom Viridiplantae; phylum Streptophyta; class Magnoliopsida; order Malvales; family Malvaceae; genus Hibiscus; species Hibiscus syriacus. The sequence goes on along the minus strand of NW_024062745.1, from coordinate 2,134,687 downwards.
CTTTGAAAGTCTTGAACCCTAAAGAGGTCCCCTAAGATTCTTGACCAACACAGGATATCCGAATGAGATGGAACACTTGTACCCCTTTACTGAAGGGAGAGTCGTAAAGTGAATTGAAACAAGACTTATAAAAGTGTTCAAGCATGTAATTTGCTATTTTCGCGGATTTTTTTCCGTATATATATCTTGCGGAGGACTCTCTACACGTAGGTTTAATTTAACAAATGGATTGAGATATCTCTACACTAAACCTGTTGCCAAGGACCTCGACGTTCGAGTAAATTTGTATAAGCCCGTAATTCGAGTTATCTTAATTATTGTAAAAATTAAGCAAGTACATTTTAGATTAGGCACATTTGTCTCCGTGGTTATATGTATATCATGTAGAGGATTCTCGTCACCTCGGTGGGATGCCTGGGAATGACATCTTGATGTTTTGTAAATGCCAAGGATAAATTCGTATAGCCTTAACGGAGGTATCTTGACTCTCTTTGACATGCGGAGAGAAAGTGATATAATTTTATAGTTAAGGTGGGGTGTAGATATCTATGCATCTTCGGCTAGAAAGGAGACAACTCGACACCTTCAGAAGAGTTTGACTACAGGTCGAAGATACCTGTCTTGGTAGGAGTAGAGAGGGGATTCTTTCCTCGCAAAGGCATCTCAATACTCGTAATAACAATGAAGAGATTCATATTGTTATAACGAAAACCTCAATACTTTTTGAAGATTCCTTTGAGTCGTAGTAGTTAGAGAGTGAGGAATTCTTGCTTGATAAAATACTATAAAAATATGTGGAGACATCTTTACGTCCTATAAATTGACACTCTTATTTTCAGAACAAAAGCTTCTTAATTCTTTTTTCCTATTTAATTTGAAAGGAGTAAAGGCATCTCAACATTCTCAGCCAATTGATAGATGAGACAACCCAACTATAATCACATATATATATATATATATATATATATATATATATATGCTTATTAGTGTGAATATATTTACACTTCACGAAATAAATGTAAAATGAGTAAAATTTTGGAGGTGAAGGGCCCAAATAAGCAGTGGGTTTCATAGAGCCTTTGGACGGCCTCTCTATGACGTCCAACCTTTACTAGCCATACTCAAAACAACATGTCAACCATTTAGAGTTGATATACATTTTTGCACGAACCGAAAGACTTTAATGATAAATGAATTATTATTATTTTTCGATGTCTTGAATTCAAGGGCTAAAAATATGAGGGATTTGAGTGTCTAATATCAAATGGTTGAGAGTTATCATCGAACAGATACTATCTTATACTTACCAAGGATTAATAAAAAAAAAAGAGAATATATATTTAAATGCCGATAAGAATTATATGGTGTATATATAAAATAAAAGATTTTAAACAATTAAATATGTTTGATTTAATATTTTGTGCATATTTCATTAACGATATATCAATCAAAATAAACTCAATTATATTTTTTTTGATGAATTCATGCTCCAGTTGATCAACAAATAGAAGAACATAAACCCAGAAAAAAGTTAATGTAGCAATGAAATAATTACACGCACAGCTTTCTGTACAGTAAAGGTTTTGAATGTAATTAATTAAATAAAAGTATATTTTACATTGGACCTCAAGAAAAGGTAGATCAATCCGTATACGTACGTACGTATTTGTACAGAGATTACAGAACAGAACCTTCGTAAATGGTCGACAATCTGAGCTTAAACGATCTGACGGCCAGTTTAGCTCGTCTGGAGGTGTATCTCTGGAATTTTCTAATGGAACCAGATCTCGACATCCCAGGCGGCTGAGGTTGCGGCTTGGCAAAGGACTTGTCGTCGGGAACCGATCCGCCGGCGGCGGAGGCCACCACTATCACAGGCGAAATACGAGCCTTCTTGCGGCGATTAGAGTCGTTTTTGGAGTCGTTTTCGATAGCACGACTGGCTTTGAAGGCCAAAGCCGCCATGTCCGTGGACGCCAATCGCTGCTGTAGCTTCGAAACGGGGAGGACGAAGTAGATTTGGTTAGCTTGCAGCTGGTGGTCGACATCCAAGGCCGGGATGTATTCGTCGTAACATAAGCTGTCGGAGTTGCAGAGGAAGATCGACGGAGAAGCTTCGGCGTGGAGAACCTGGGAGACGAAGACGGGGAGGCAGTATTTATGAAGATCGCCGTTGATGGAAACAACATGAGCAGCCGGTCGATGAGTTGAATCGGAGACAGAGTCTCCGGTACCGGAAGAGAAGCAGATTCCCATGGCATCGACCGGAATCGCAATCAACAGAAGAACAAGAATCGGAACGAATTGAGAGAACTTATATTCGCAGAAACAGAATCCAGCAGAGAGAGAGAGAGAGAGGATAATGAAGGGTTTGTTATTCTTGTTAGGGTTTGTTTAATATAAATAAAGAGGGAATGGAATGAATGTGGACGGGGAAGGCGCCGTGGAAATGGTTAAAGAGAGTCAAGGAGTGACGTCATCGACGCCGTCACGCGGTGGACATGAAGCACCGGTCGTTCGTAAAAGTCAAAGAATATAGTTATATAATCAATTAAATTATGTAATTAAAATGACAAGTATAAAAGGGGAAAAAGAAAGCGAAGCAAGAAGTGAGCAATGAGGCGTTGTTTTGAGTGGTGTGTGTGAAGTCACATACTTGGGGTACAAACACAAGTAACGAATTTTAGATTTAATTATGATTAAAATTCTTTATTATGTTATTACTAATCCGATTAGAGTCAAATTACCTGCCCCAGTTATTGCCTGTGTGTCTTAATTGCGGCGGAATTCATTTCTATAATATAACAACGACAATAAATATAAAACAATACTCTATGAGATAAATTATATATTTACTACATAAACTATTACTTTTATTCAATTTTGATACCCTAACTTTATTTTTTTAATATTATATTTAACGTGTGGTTAAAGTTTTATTTTCTGTATCTTACAGTTAAAAATTAAACGGTGATGTTGATGTGTCATCATAAAATAATATCATATTATCATTAAGAAAAAATCAAACATAAAAACAACACACTTCCATATATATGTCTATAAAAACTATCATGTGTTCTACATGTTGTAATATTTAAATAGTGTTCGAATTGTAAAATAACAAATCATTAATAATATAGTGTAAAATTGTTATTATAGAAAATAATGGTATGAAATAATTACATCAATAACAGTGGATTATATTCACAATTTAACGGGTAAATTAATTATAACAATAACAAATGAAATAATCATGCTATTATTTCGTTGCGATAAAATAAAATAAAAATTTGACAGAAAGTCGTTAGTTTTATTAAAATTTAAAAAATATATAAAATTACAATGAAGATTTACAAGCATAATCGTAAACTAAATTATAATTATTACATTTTCCTATAATAATTAACACAAAAATTAACCACCTAGATCACACAAGGATTAAATAAGGAAAATGTTAAAAAAACCTAACCAAAATGCTCAAACAAAATAAAGATACGAACAAATCTAATTACATCGGTAAACGAACCACAAAAGGGGATTAAGCTATTGAAATACCACTGACAAATCGCAAATCAAAGTCGAGCGACGTGGGAAAGCTATCCGCGAACGTAAAACGCATATCCAAATCAATTCGATGGTCTAAAGCATGTAAGATCAACATGATAACAAATAAGCGTCATCTTGATCAATCGTGATGATATCAAATATAACATTGAGAGAAAAAAAAAGATAAATGAAAATAACGGTCAAACAACCAAAACTACCAAAAGACATATATAAACATGCCACAAAGACAGAGAAGATCAACATGATAACAAATAAAGCGAAATCTTGATCAGTCTTAGTAATGTCAAATACATTCCTGAGAAAAAAAGATAACGAAAAATAACGGTTAAATAACCGAAAACTACCGAAAGACATAGATAAACGGGTCACAAAGACAGAGATAAACGGATCACAAAGAAAAACTTATTCCTATTAAAAAAAACTAAAAAACAAAGAGAGACAAGCGAATGTCAACAATCAACCTCAAAACCGGTGCCGTCTTCCAGCTAAACAAAATTAAAGGAAAAAAAAGTAGATTTGACAAGAAAATGACAAAAAAAAAAGAAAGAGAAGGAGAGGGAGAGAGAAGAAGCGACTAGGATTTTGCCATAAAATTAAAAAAAAAAAATTACAAGACATTTCATAATGAGCTTAATACGTCTGCAATCCAACACGACCAAAAATGCAATTATCCCTGGGTAATACTAATCATACATAATTGCTGTTTCAAATGTTTGTAGAAACTAAGTGTGTATAAGCGATTAGTCTTGGTGATATGTATTTGATATTCAAAGTACAACATTGCATAATCAACCCTACACATCGCTCAGCGACTTTATAATGATATGATATTTAAACAAATACAGACCATAACTTTCTCTAAAACAAGAATCAAAGTGAAACATACAACTACAATACAAGCACGTTAATTTCTATTTATTTCTCTCATTGCATGGCTTACATCTTCTAGGACAACCGTCTTTTGACTCTCCGTTGCTTACGTTCCAAAATTTCAGCAGTGGCAACATTCATTCAACCTTGTGCCCATATCTTCAACTATGCCTTCTATGTATGGTCACAGGGTATGTGAGATTACCACAATCCAATATACATGGGACAAAGGGCAGAGCCTAAAGGGCATACCCCATATCTCAGGCTTGCTCAAAGGCAACCAGCAGAATATGCACCTGTGCACAGGCCAGTCAGTTTTATCCTTGAGTTTCACTTGGGCTCAAACGTCCAAAGAACCATGCATAATATGCCCATATTGTTACTTGCTTCGAAATGAATTACCCCCTCTACCGATTAAATCGTGCCGAAATCCAAATTTTCCCACTTAAAGGGAGAAACTTGACCGATGTCAGGCGAGCCCCGTAGGAATAAGCAGACACAAACACAGACAGCAGCAATGGCGAGCATCGAGTGGACATAAGGACGTTGAAGCAAACCTTGTGAACCTGGAAACCTATGTCTATACTTTGTTGCCACAACCACACACTTGGCGCAAGAGCTACGATTTTGCTTGAGCTGTGAACTTATATTGCTTAACTGCACTGCAGTGATGCCCGACTGCTCATCACCGATTGTCAGAGAAACTTGAGCATTCTTTTTGTCAGCATATTTTCCAGCCACCAATTTGTTGTAAGAATGGTTGTTTCTCATCATAGCATAGGCATATGGAGACTGCCCATTTGTATCCAGAAGGGAATTCCAGCAGTTCAAACCAATCTACAAAAAAGTTGAAAAAACTTTTCGTAACTTGTTTACAAATAAATGAAATTGAGTAAACATGGTTTCATCGTTTATGTTCAGGATAAGATCAGCAGTGTATCAGAAGAGGGAAAAACTACTGATCTAGGATGCAAGAAATGCTGTAATAACTCATACCTCCTGGATCATTCGTCAGCACATCTACCAAATCGTCTGATCCTGATGTACATGCAGCCAAATGTAAAGGTGTGATTCCACCAGCACCTTGAAGATTTGGTGGGAAGATATATATTTTTGAGCTTTCATCTCTGCTATTAATAGAATAATGTACAAGCAAGTCGGCCATATTCCTACACCTTCTTTTCACTGCTAGGCTTAATAGCTGAATCTCAGAAAGCATAGCCAGCGACTCCTTAGATAGCCCATCCATATCCGAGTTTCTTTCCACCAGCATGTCAAGAAGTACCTTTACCAAAGCACAATAGTCTCTCTCAACAGAGAATATGAGCAAAAATTTGAACCGGTAAAGGGAATGATCGGAACTCTTGGGCAACGGATCAGTACTTCTTTGGAATACCCATCCGAGTTCATTCAAAAAGTGAAGGACTGACTCCCTTGACCTTGGACGCCGACAATCATATGCATGCTCTTCAGAAATAATATCAGAAGCATTAGCTTCTACGTCAAGTTCAGATTCCAGAAGTCTCAACTCTTCACAAATGGCAGCATCTGCTATTATAATAGGAAAACTGTTGCCCTTAAATCCACTTTCCACCTGCTCAAAATTTGGGAAAAGTCAAACACAACCCTCCAGAATTCTGAGGATGATCCAGAGAGTCGGACATAGTAATTCTTAGACATAAAAGTCTTACCTCAACGAAACAACGACCTAGTGCTTTTGGTGATGGAACCTGAATCTTAAAACTGCCCATGTTTACCTCGTCACATGTAGCTCCCTTATATGCTAAACCACTAATCTCAATTGATGAGTATCCTCCCATGTACGCACAATGAATCCTGCACAGTTTTCAAATTAACATTCTAGAATACAAAGACAATATGAAGAAATTTTAAGTTCTCATATAAAATGCTCATTTTGCTTACTTGGTGCCAGGATTACTTAGATTTCTACCCCTCACTAAAAGAGAGGTTTCCTGTCCCCCCACAATGGCCAGAGGAGACGCTGAGATCAACTCAGGCGAACTATATGATCTCAAGGATTTGCATAGACGAATCTTTCCTGAAAAAGTCGATAAAAAACTTTCAAAACAGTTTATAATTAACTGCATACTTCAAATCAATCAACTAAAAAGTGAATACCTTTGAGATCATCTTAAACCTAGTAAGTGATAATAAAGACAATCTCAAGGAGTATCAAATAAATAATAATGTTTTGGATAAAGTAGAATAGTTTGAAGCTGAGCAACAAAAGCCACAAATTTCCAACATACATACCATCTTTATGAGATGCTAACTGTTGGTTCCCAGTATGAAGTAAAAACCTTGCCTTCCTCCAAAAATCTGAATCTGAGCCTTGCAACAAACAATAGACATACTGAAGCAGGTTTCCTTCAAGCTGAAAAAATACATGCCATATAAATGGTCAGCTCAATGTTGGACGAAGGAAAAGTGACAAATGCAAAATGTAGTAGCACGCTCACATGCTCCCAGGCAGCAGATGACATTGACACATAGATTGACAGAACCACACATCCAGGCCTTATATAGCTCTCCATTTCAGACGGACTATTTGAAAGCCAATTATAAATCTACAAAATGAGTTATCAAAATCATCAGTAATTCCCTACAAGAAAGACTTCTATGTAATCTCCGCTTCCAATTATACGCGACAAAAAAGCCAAAATTGGCAAATTAATCCTCACCTGGGTTCGCAGTGTACCAGGGAAGTGGCTGGGGTCCTTGTCAAACAGCTTAAAAATTATTCGCCCAGTACGATCCTGCTCAGAAACCATTCAACATTAGAAATGTTAATGTAACACGCATACCCAAGCACATGCATGGTAAAAGAAATAAAAATGAAGTCTAATTAGAATAAAAATTAGAATAGGAAATACTTCTTTGATACCTGAGAATCAGAGTTCAAGCTAGGGGGGGAATGATCTGACCCAGAAGAAGATGTGTACCCAGTTTGTGAAGGGAAATGTTGAAATGAACCATGTCCAGTTCCTCTTTTTGACCCACTAAAGAGCTCAAGAGGTAATATAGAACCATGAGCCCTGCTTGCTTCAGCATTTGCATTACTGTCTCTGCCAGTGGGCGGTTTCTCATATTTGACAGCTCCAGTTGTGCTATGCATTGGGAACAATTTTTGCACAACTGGAGATGAAGAAGGAGATCCTTCCTCCATTGGATTGCTACTATCGGAAGAGAAATATTTCCTAGAAGATGATAGTTTTGGTTGGCCTTCATCCTCAGGAGAGGAGCTAAATAGCTGCAATGGTAAATTTGCCCTAGTTTCTTGAATCTGGCATTCAGAATCTTCAACAGGAGATTGATAACTGCTGCTACTTCTTTCTCCTCCAACTGAAGTGAACTCGATGGGAGTTCTGATTCGTGAACTAGGAGCAGTTACACTATCAGGACAGATCGACTTGGTCTTTTGGCTATCACTACTCGGGCTGCTTCTTTGAGACAAATTTGCAAGGGCATCAGAAGAAGAGGATGACAATGTAGCTGAAAGGGCAGCAAGCAAATCTACTGTAGATGGAGAAGATGCGTTTTTCCCATTCAATTGGTGTTGATCACCTATCAAAGGCTGATCCTGGCCCTTCCGGTTCAAAGCTCCAAAATTGGCCAACTTTGCAGCCAGGTCCGTGGGCAAAGGTAATGAATTTATCTTACTAAGAATTTGAACAAGTTGATCTCTATTTGGTACAGGAGAGGAATTAATGCTTTTGTCGTCGTTTTTACCTGTATTTTAAGCACACAAACATCAGCTTCATCTTAAAACAATAATTTGAAACTTTAACTCATATTTAGAATAAATTTCTTGCCTTGTGTCCGAGCCAAAAGTGTGAGCAAATTGACGATATCTAAATTTCCATTCCCAGCATTATCCCTGTTTACAGGGAGTAAAAGCTGTGAGATCACATCTTCAGGTTGTGTCTTCCTTCTACGACGATTATGCCCAGCGAGTCTACGCCTACAACTTCTCTTCCCCTCATCAAACTCGGAAAGAGGGTGAAACCTGCAGAAAAGAAAAATAAAGGTGAGGTGGGTTCAACCAATAGCTAAAACTTGATGCCAAGGGAGAAAACTTCAAGAACATAAAAGTAGCAACCTGCTACACTGCTGGCAGAACCTCTGCATCTGCTTCTCAACAAGAGCTTTAGTCGCTTTACTATGAATCTCACACACTTTATGGCGACGGTGATAGTCCTTCGCATTAGAAAGATCTTCCTTACAATTATCAACCTGACACATGGAGTGGTTGGTACTCCCAGGGATCCAACACGGACCTTTTGTTAGGCCTGGACACAGACTCTTCCATAGAATTCAAACCCCCACCTAGATTCAGTTGCAGCCTCTCATTGTCATCATTTACCGCAGTGGCCTTCTTGGATGTTACATAGTTTTCATTGCCAATAGCATGGCCTTTCTTTTTCTGTTCTGCAGAGGCAGTCCCTGCCTGCAGAATTTCGGTGTTCAAGGGTTTGGCAATGAATCTTACAGCATCCCACTCCCATAGCTTCGGGTTCCAGTTGTCCCTGGGGTTTGCAACACGCTGTTGCGAAGGGTCTTGATATTGAAAATCGAGGGGTCGATAAGGAAGGTCACGTTTCCTGGACAAGGGAGGTGGTTCACAGAAGTGGCTGCCAAGGGCCTGGAGCATAAATACGGGAGGAGCTACTTGAGCGCCTACCTCCTCCATGGGTCTGAAAATAACTTGTTTTCTCCAGACACCAAATGACCTCTGGACAAAAGAAATGACTATTTTAACAAGTAATTTTGGGGATTGCATAAATAACTATAACCAGCATAGAAGGATGTGGTTCATCCATCTCATCAAAAAAGTCAAAATAAGAAAGAAAAACGGCAAAATCAATAAAGGGATGATGAGGGTTGAGATGAAACCTTTTGGAGCATAATTTTAGAGCAGATTATCAGATCAGACAAAAATTGAGACCAAGAAAAAAAATCATATTCAACTACCGAGACATGTAAAAACAAATTTAAAACTACAAAAAAGAGCTAGATGATTGATTACAATTATACGAGTAAACATCAAATATTGGCGGATAAGTAAACAAAGAAGATTTGAAAACAACATACCTTTCACTAAAATCACAGCTCGAGAGTTTCACGGTTGATTATCAGATCAGAAAAAGATTGAGAAGAACTGGAGACATGTTAAAAAAATTAAAATTAAGATTAAAAAAGAGCGAGATGAATAATACGATACAAGCAAATAACAAATACAAGAGCATAAATTAATAAATCAGATACCTTTGACGAAATCTCAGCTTAGCGCGTCATCATCTCAGAAAAGCAAAGCAACAAAGAAAAACGTAAAACCAACCACTGCCTTCAACCTTTCACTTCATGGCAATCAAAGAACTAAAAATTCCCCTTTTTCCCAGGTACCAAGCATCGGATAAAGGCTTGCGTCTCTATTTGTAGAAAAAAAGAAGAAGAAGAAGAAGAAAACCTTTCTCAAGGAATCAAGGGGTAAACAGCAAGGAAACGCAGTCAGATCCGAGAAGACGAAGATGACGAAAGCTGAAACAATTGGGAACTTGGGTTTGGCTCCACAACTTTGGTCTACTTTTTTGTTCTCTCTCTATAAGAATGACGAAGAAAAAAAAAAAGAGAAAAAAGAATAAACTACATGTTATCACTTTTGTTTCGTTTATTACTTAAATTTTTATTTTTTTTAAAATAATATTTAATATTTATTTTTTTGTTTCATTTTAGTACTCATTATTAATTTTTTGTTTTTTTTAATACTTAAATTTTTAATTACGGGTACTAAAATAAAATAAAAAGTAAACTTTAGGTAGAATTTTAAAAAACTTGAAAATTTATGTACTAAAACAGAATAAAAGTGATAGTTTAAATATTAAACATGTAGTTTATCCAAAAAAATAAAATGTAGAATATGGCAGTAAACTGGTTAGTACTGATATTTCTAATTTTACTTTCGGGAAAAACCAAATTTTAATCCAGAAATTTGTAATCATTGTATCTTGATCCTTGAATTTTCTTTTAGTTCATATTAGATTGAATTTGGATTTTTGGTATTTTGCTGTCTGTGCATTTGGCATGTCACCTAATCTCAGTGTCAAATGATCAAGTTGATTCAATATAAGAAAAGTTAGTAACTTAATATTAACGTGGATGAAAAAAATAGGATCATATTGAAAAAAAGTTGTTAATTTTATGGATTAAATTTACTTGAGATGATTTAATTTAGAATAAATTACACTAATACTCACTGAATTTTTTGGATGATTTTATTTAGTTCGTTAAATCAGAAAATTTTCATTGGATAATTATCGTTAAGATAATTTTGTTAAATCGTTAAATCCTTAATGATGATAGACTATTTTATGTGACACATAAAAGTCTTAAAAATCTTACAATCATTACTTCTCTCGTAATAATTTTTACCATTGTTGAATGGTTTCTTCAGTCGAAAAGATCATTAAAATATTCTCCCCAATTCAAAGTCATGAGATAATCTTTTAATCTTTTAAAATCTCAATCGAACCTAAAATCTATTTTTTTTAATCTATCACTATCAACGTCAGACTAATTTAAAACTAAATTACGAATCTCCTTACTAAATAATGGAATTGACAATGATCGTGATATTTATAAAGATTTTAGTATATATGGCTATTATCAATCTATAATCTTAAGGTTTCGTTTAAAAAAAACTAAACTTTAACATGTCATGTCATCTTTTATTAACAATAACTAAAGTTAGTGATGGTAATGTAAGCAAATTAAAAGTTTAATGATTATAATATAAAATTTAGAATTTTAATGATCAAATTGAAAATTTACTAAAAGTTTAATGATGGTGTGTAGAAATAATACTTCTAAATAGATTCATACAATGTTTGAGATGTGGTGTGGCAGTGAGTCGTAAATTGAAGAAGGATTAGGGTTAAATTTATTGTTTAGAGCCGCCCACCGAGGAACGAATAATCCGAGACCCTTCGTCCCCCTCGTGAACTTTGTCTAGTGTTAGTAGTACGTTATTTGTTGTTATTGAGTTGTGTGTTTAGTACGGTTAATTTGTTGATTCAACCTTTAAAGCAGGTTGAATATTAATGTGAGTAGGCATAAATATTAGGGTAAACTACATATTTAGGGTTAATATTTAGTTTTTGTTTAATTTTAGTCACCAGTCAAAAAAGTTAAGAGTGATGTTAGGGGCGGATCCAAGCCATGCCCCCTCTAAAAAGAGGAAATTACTTATTGAGTCACACATAAATTATTTACTTTTTATTTTGGTCATATAACTATTATGTATTTTAAATTACACTTAGTTTTCGTTTTGGTTCTGTTTTAGTCATTCTTCTTTAAAAATTTAGCAGTTATATTGACGTGTTATCATAAAACAATGTCATATCATGATTGAAAAATAATTAAAAATGTCATGTTAACTTTGTTAAAATTTTTAATAGTGAGTGATCACAATAGAACCAAAATGTAAAATTAGCTATGATTTTGAAAAAGATAATAGTTGAGTGACCATAACATAAATTAAGTAATAGACGGGTGACCAAATAGTCAATTTACCCTAAATAAAAAAATGTATGAATTATGTTAGATAAAAATGTTTTTATGTTTATATTGGCCTAGTCTATAAAATTTTTCTAACTTCTCCACTAATGCTAATATGTCACTTTCAAAAAGTTTTAGAAATACCACGTTAGTAATTTTATTATTTTTTTTAATGGTGGATGACTAAATGAAAACATAACGTAATATTTGGTATGATTTATGATTTTGAGGAAGAAAAATCTAGTTGACTAAAATGGAATAAAGGAAGATTTTATCATGGGTCTCGTGTCATGTTATTTTATAGTATTTTTTTATTAAACTAGAGTGATCATAAAGTAGTATCGGTTCTAAATATTTTTAAACATTTAACAAATAACAATTTCTTTAATTAATGAAATAAGTTGATTCATACTATAAATTTTCTCTTATTAAAGGAAGATAATTGCTGTATTTCTTTTGCATGTCGTGTTAGGTTGTAATTCTAAAGTCTTATATCTTTTACTATGGTATGACGTCATAATATGATTATCGTCATTTCTACATAATTTACTAACACCTGAAACTATTTCTCTTATATATTATGAATAATAATAATAATAATAATTTTACGTTTAACATCATTAAAATTTATTATAAAATCTTTTATAAGATTAAAAAACGATACATCATCTTCATCTCTATTTTTTTATTTTTCTTTATAAAAATAAAATATTTGACATTGCTTAAGGATAATAAATTCAATAATTATAATTGGCTTAATTATAAAATATGTGTCCAAATTATAATATTTTCACGAATATGTGTCTAAACTATTTTTTAAATGATCTTGGTGTATAACTTTACAAACGTTACCACTTTATGTGTCCGAACCATCAACAATATTAAATTTCTTCATTAAGTGACACGTGATACATTTGATAATTTGAAAACTTTTATATTAAATTAAAAAATTAAAATTATATTAAACAACATAAAATTTGAAATGACGCCAAAACTTTGAAAACATTCCTTTCAAACTCTAAACCTAAGCCAACTGCCACCCTTTGCCACCGATGAAGCTCCATCCGACCTCACCTTCCTAATACGACCAAAATCCTATGAAATCGTGACCGATAGATAGTCGATCGATAGCGAATCAACAATTTATACCCCGTGAACCCTATGATGAAAATTGTGATCTCACGCGTTTTCGACGAGCAATTGGCGACAACTACGACGACTTATGACTAAGAGGATGGCATGGACTATATCGTCGGCGGTGGTCGTGCTCGGAAAGTGCGGGGCTTAAGGTTAGGATTTGGGGATTTTGAGATTTTTTGTAATTTAAGAGAATTTAGTTTTTTTTTATAAATATAATAATATTTTTTTGAACAATTTCAAAAATACCAAATTGTGACGTATGTCACTTAACAGATGAAATTAATGTTGTTTACAACACGAACACCTAAAGTGATAACGTTTGTAATGTTGACATCGGGATCATTCAAAAAATAGTTTAGGCACCTATTCGTGAAAAACGCTATAGTCGGGACACTTATTTTATAATTAAGCCATTAAAATTTTATGTTGAAATCAAAGAATGAGTTGTTTAAAATTTCTTGATATTCTCATGAACAAGTAATTATGAGTAACTAAAGGTCATGTTGTGTAATAAGCACGTACGAGTTCATTTTGGTTTTAAAAAGATATTGTTTTGGATAAAGTAAAATCAGGTGACGCTATCACTTTGGATAAACAGAAGCACAAGCCCTAAACAAACAAATGTCTATCTATCTACACGTCCTTTTTAATTACTGTTTATTCGGATAAGGAAATGAACACACGTATATTAATTAGATAGCATCACAAATTAGATGGGCCGAAGGAAATTATATTTAAAAAAATCAAATATATGTATTTTTTATTTTTTATTTTTTATTAAAGATTTAATTTTATAATTTTATACTTTTAAAATAAATTCTTAAAAATTTATTTGTCTAAAATAAAAATATATGTCCTTTATCTGTTCACACATGTATGAACGGGACAAAGATTAATTCTTATAAATAAAAATTAGACACTTAAATTTTGCATTATGAATGAAGAAAACAAATTCGGAGGATTGTCTGTGTAATATAATTTTATAAGATTTTTCTTTGAATAATTTGTGATGTTTATAAGATAATATTTGTTTAAAAATTTGTTAATATATTGACAACACATATACCTTATAAACGTCGTTATTCGAACTAATGATTTTTAGAAAGATTAATACTCCTTTTTTTATCATTGATATAATTTAATAAATTCTATATTTTTATAAGATTTAGTCTAAATTAATCGATAAATCAAATGTCAATAATGTTAGGAGAAGTAAAAGTTGAAAGCTTTGAAATTGAATTACGAACTACTTAGGGATTATCTCAGGAAAGGCAGATTAATATACGGCTAATATACGGCAGTACCGGATACATTAAAATGTATTTAATAAATTCGGTTTAGCGGTACCTATTATGTTGACAACTAATAATGTTTTAGGTAGAAAATATGAAAAACTATTAAAAAATTTGGTAACCGGTAAACTTTGGTTATCGGTAAGTATCTATCATTTTTATAAAAGTGTCCATACTTTTAACATATCAAGTAAATTTTACCGGTTTTGTCATAATGAATCTGGTTTTGTCATATTTTTACCTGTTATATTGTAAAGTATCTATCCTTTTTATAAAAGTGTCCATACTTATTTCACTGTGAAAATATATTTATTATTATATTTGGTTAATATTGTTAAATTTAAATTCTAAATAATATTTTATAAAATATCAAAACAATCAAATAATTTTGTGTGTAAATGAAATTATTAAATTAATATTGTAGGTGGAAAACATGAAACACTATAAAAAAAATTGAAACATAAATTACATAACTTTAAAAAAAGTATATATCATTTTTATAAAAGTGTCCATACTTATTTCACTGTGGAAAACATATTTATTATTATCTTTGGTTAATATTGTTAAATTAAAATTCTAAATAATATTTTATAAAATATCAAATAATCAAATAATTTTTTTTGTAAATGAAATTCTAAATAATATTGTAGGTGGAAAACATGAAACACTATTAAAAAAAATTGAAACATAAATTACATAACTTTAAAAAAAATATATATCATTTTTATAAAAGTGTCCATACTTATTTCACTGTGGAAAACATATTTATTATTATATTTGGTTAATATTGTTAAATTTAAATTCTAAATAATATTTTATAAAATATCAAAAAATCAAATAATTTTTTGTGTAAATGAAATTATTAAATTAATATTGTAGGTGGAAAACATGAAACACTATTAAAAAAAATTGAAACATAAATTACATAACTTTAAAAAAAGTATATATCATTTTTATAAAAGTTTCCATACGTATAAAAATAGGTCTAAGGCATGAAGAAATATTAAAACGATATACCAAGTAAAAATATGATAAAACCGGTAACAAAATGATAAAACCGGTAAAACGTTACCGGATATATTGAAAGTGTCGATACTTTATATAAGGATCTACACTTTGTGAATTTAAAAGAGAAGCAGTTTCAGCGCTTATAATGTGTCGGTACTTTAAAAAAATATATCGATCCACAACGATATAACAGGTAAAAATATGATAAAACCGGTATCAAAATGATAAAACCGGTAAAATGATACCGGATATATTGAAAGTGTCGATACTTTCGTAAGTACGTGTAATAAATTATCGACACTTTCAAAGAAATAGGTAATTATCCTTTCGAAAGTATCGACACCTGACATAAAAGTATCGACACTTTTGTATTTGTATCGATTAAATATAAATAACATATCCGATCAAAATATAAGCTAAATCTCATCTGAAAATAGATAGAACGGACGAGTTTTTGAAAGCGAAGCGTAATTGTTGCTGCATTTCAGAAGGCGTTTCTAAAGCGAAGTTTGTTTGTTTGTTGCTGCAGTCGAATCGAAAAGTATGTTGTCGAAACCCTAATTTTTTATTATTACAGTAATCGCGATAGGGTTTTTATGTGTTGTTTGGGGTTTTGGAGTAAAGAAGCATTTGGGAACGATTGCAGGTAGAAAGTGATATTCAAGGAAAAATATAAATGTCGATACTTTTATTAAATATTATAGGTAGAAAATGATATTATAGGTTGTATAAATGTGCCGACACATTTTGGTGTGGCCATTCAAATTCTTTTGAAGAAAACCGTTTTACCACAAGAGTAGTTATCTATATTTGTATATTGAATAAAGTGTATGTAACAAAATAATTTGATTTGTGTAAACTGATATATGAAGGAAAAATGGAGTCAATGGGTTGGAAAATTGTTGGTGGAGCAGATAACTTTGAAATTGAGGCCGAGACTCGAAAGCAACCCAAGGGTGGATATATGTACTTATAGTAAGTATCAATGTATTTTTGTTATTATTGTTGAAATGGTAATTGGATTAAAGTATTGATAAACTTTAAATTGATTACAAATTTTAAATGTTGACAGTATGGCCGAATGCAAAAGGATGAAGGAAGATGGCACACAGAGCGGTTCGGTATGTAAAATGAAATTGACATTGAGTAGTATTTAGTGTTAATGTATTGATTAAGAAACGTTTATGTTTTATATTAGGTGACAAAAGATGTGAGGTCCAAATGGAATTCAATGAGTGATGCTGAAAAGGAACCTTACATCACACAGTCAAGGAATGATAGTAAAGAATACAAAGAACGGAGGAAAGCACATGAAAATAAGGTATTCATTAAACTTGTAAATACGTTGATACAAAACATATAAGAACTATAACATTATATATTGTTAAAAAATGTAGGAAGTGTCGACAAGATGCAGCATTAAAAGGGTGAATTTATTAATTAAACACCTTAAGGAGAAGGGTCAGTTGAATGTGCTAGGAGAAATAGGTTTTGGATCGTTGGTAGGAGTAAGGGATCGACCTATTCGGAGGGAATTGTGTCGATCCTTGATGGTGCAATTTGATGTCAGGCAATGTATTGCTAAATATGGTGATTTTTCATTTCCTCTCGGGATCCCATGTGCTGCAGCCGTATTGGGGGTAGAAAATGAAGGCAAAAGTGTTGTAGAAGTCTGTCAGAGTAAGGACTGGAAAGCACTTGCCTCCAAATATGGTTTGAAGCATAAGGTGACATATGCTGAAATTGAAGAGGAAATAAAAAGTGGATCTTACGTTGGGGATGAGCTGAAGGCCAGAGTTCTATTATACCTTATCGGTATCTTTCTTTGTCCAACGGGTAATACGTCAACGAACAAAGAACATATGAAGCTCATTTGTGATGAAGGCTTAAAGGGTGAATTCAATTGGGCTGAATATATCCATTTGAGATTGATTGAATCAATAATCACCTTTAAAAAGGGCAGCCAGAGATACCTCAAAGGGTGCATAGCAATCTTAGAGGTAAATGAGTTGAAGAACTTTTTTGTGTTTTTATATAAAAATATAAATTTTATTATAAATGCAGGTTGCACTGTTCGATTTTTGGTCAGGCTGTGAGGCAGTGCCGGCTTATGAAAGAACCGGAGTGGCACGCATCCGTGCATGGGGGAATGAAGAGGTGGTTAGAGTGATGGTGAAGTTGAAGTTGGATAGAGCGAAGAAGCAAGAAAGGGTAATAAATGTAATTAAATAATATTAAGAATATAATCAATGTCAATTTTGAAGGTTATGGCAATGATGTAGAGGAGGCAGTGGAGGCAGAGGAGAAGAAAGGAGGGATGGTTGTATTGGGGGATGACAGTGAGTGAGACGACGGTGAGGGAAAACGTAGTAACTTCGACATTTTGATGTCTGAATTGGCTGATATCAAAAAAATCCAATTTGAAATCATGCAAAGACAATCAAGAGTCGAAGAGAAACTTGAGAGAGTCGAAGATACACTTGAGAGGCATAAAGGGGTAGTGGAAGGAAAAATAGATGGAGTGGTGAAAGAAGTAGAGGTGTTGAGGGGTGAAGTGGTGAAAGAAGTTGGGGTGTTAAGGGGTGATATTAAGATGGTGACGGGTGAAAATTTTGAGGGAGTGGTGAAGGAGGTTGTGGAATTGAGGAGTGAACTTACGGGGGTAAAGGGGGTGGTTGATAAATACTTGGATGAAGGAGATCAATTGAAGGGTGAAATAAAAGAGATGAAGAGCTATGTAGAAAAAAATACGATGAACTGAAAAAATATGAAGAAGAAAAGAGGGAGGAGGAAGAAGAAGAGATGGGAGAAGTGAGGAGGAAGGAAGTCAATGTCATTTATACACCGGAGAGTGTTATAGCAGCAGATTTGGATTCGGAATGTCCTGCACCCCAGAAGAAGAAGCAGAAGGTAAGTTGAATAAAAGAAAACTTAATTTGATTTTTATTATGTTGTTGTGACAAAAATTTGTATGCAAAATTGTAGGTTGAAAAAGCGGATATTCCAAGCGGAATTGATGACATCGAAGCTGCAATTTGTGATTATTTATGGAATAGCAAGTTAGAATCGGAGTAAGTGAAATATATTGTTTTGTGAGTGATATTTAAATATTTCATGACAACATATTAATCCTAATGATTCATACAGATATTCTGTAATCTCAATGGGAAATCAATTCGCTACTGTATACGACGTTTCAACGTTGAAGCCTACGGAATGGGTTGGCGGTGTGGTAAGTAGAAAGTATAAAATGTTAAAACTTATTGAATATGTTCTGATTGTGTAATTAATTTTGTTAGGTTATCGATTTGCTCGCCTGGACAATATGCTACGATTCTCAAAAGTCACTCCGGAGGATTGGCTACCTTCCATACCTCTTAGCGGTGAGTTAAATTAATAAATGTTGAAAAGTAGTGTTATAGACGATTCTCAAAATAATGTTGGATGCCAACAACAAAGAAAGTGTTGAGAGTATTTCTACCTTCTGGGGTCTCATATTGGATAACTATGTGAAATTCACCGACTGTGAGAAGGTAAGACACCATACCAATTGCAAATGATATTTTCGGATATAGAATGTTGAATTTTGTCAAATTGGGTGTGAAATTTGTTGCAGATCATGATCACAATAAACTACCATAATTCACATTGGTATCTGTTGGTGTTGGATATGGTAGATCGTGTTGCAACAATATATGATAATATGTTTACAACTGAATCAGCTAAACAGAGAGTGAAGGATGCTAAGAGATTGGTATGTATGTATGTATGTATGAAATGACATTATGTAAATTATAATGCATAATTTTTTTGGTGCATAACTTCTTCTATTTTAATGCAGATTAAAATATTAGATTCTTATAATAAGAAACGCATTTGGGTTGAATCATGTGGATCTCTAGGAAAGTATCCCTTGAAAAATTTCAAATTTGTGGAGCATAAGAAGAATAAGCAATTGAATGGGTATGAGATGTTATCACAAATAGAAAGCTTAATTTATGCAGTATTCATCATAATTGACATGTGTGGTTTTCAAATTTTGTAACAGACATGATTGCGGCATGTATGTAATGATGTGGATGGAATCGATCGGTTCTACAGGGGCAACTGGTGATTTTGTAAGTGGATAGAAAAATTCGTTTGTGGTAAAATTGTTAAAAGTCGTAGATTGAATGCTGTAGTTGACAATACATAACGTTCTGACAATTTGAATATAGGTTGTTGGAGACTGGGATCGATCGCGAATATTAAACGATCTCGTAAGCCACAATCAAAATGAACGAAGACAGGAGATAACAAAAGCTACCATATTACATAAGAATAATAAAAGGATGCAATGATGTAAATGTAGGGTTAATTTTGTATAAGATTTATAATTTTGTATACGATTTATATTTTTGTATGTGAATATAATTATGAATGAGATGAGAAAAGTTAGCAGTATGTTGTTGTACATGTTTCTTATACACATTAAGGGTCATGTTGATACTTTGAAGTAAAAGGCAAATTTACAATATGGCCAACAGGGTGCAACCATAAAGTGTCGATCCATATATAAAAAGTGTCGATCCCAAAAACATCGAACCCAAAAGTATAATGTAATATGTAATTTTTCAATCTAACCGGTACAAGTATACCGGTTTTATGAGAGAATATGTCTAAATAATGTGTCGACACTTTTTAGTTTGTGTCGATAGTTTTGGTCCAGAATGAAAGGAAAACAGGGTGCAACCATAAAGTGTCGATCCATATATAAAAAGTGTCGATCCCAAAAACATCGAACCCAAAAGTATAATGTAATATGTAATTTTTCAATCTAACCGGTACAAGTATACCGGTTTTATGAGAGAATATGTCTAAATAATGTGTCGACACTTTTTAGTTGGTGTCGATATTTTTGGTCCAGAATGAATGGAAAACAGGGTGCACCCATAAAGTGTCGATCCATATATAAAAAGTGTCGATCCCAAAAACATCGAACCCAAAAGTATAATGTAATATGTAATTTTTCAATCTAACCGGTACAAGTATACCGGTTTTATGAGAGAATATGTCTAAATAATGTGTCGACACTTTTTAGTTTGTGTCGATACTAATTTAAATATCAAGTGTTTTTCCACCGTTCATTATATATAGTACTCTTAATCGAGAAACCCTAAACATAAAGGCAAGCAGGCAAAAAATAACTCTTCCTCTTTCTTCTAGCGTTATCATAAGTGACGATCAGATATTCAGGTAAATTTATCGATATTTTATGGGTTTGATTGATTTCTATATTGGAGTTTTTTTCCTGAATGTGTTTGTGTTCCATTGTAATAGCATCCAACCAAAATGGCTCCAAAACGTCAGCGTCAGAAGAGAGGTCTTTCTCAAAGCTCTTCTCAACCCAGTTCTTCTCAACCACACCTCCTTCTGTAACAAACGATTCTTCTGAGGAAATCAGGTCCTTCGAAACTCTGAACTTTAGATCCGATATGGAGAAACAAAGATGGCAGACGAGTTTTAAAGTAAGGAAGATTCGTCCCGAACGTGTCATTGACCTGGGTTTCTTGTTTGATGATAAATATGTATTTAGTTTTAAATCCACATTTACATCTTGGGGTTGGCTTGAATTCCTTGGTGTAGAACCAAGATATTATCCCAACCTAGTTAGAGTCTTCTACAACAATGCTTCCTTACAGCACGAGCCTAATAAGACTAATATAATAGGAATTAATACACATGTCATGGGGAAGGATATATATATCTCCAGAAACTATTGCGGAGGGTTTAGGTGTAGCGAATACAGGGGATTCAGATGAAAATGGTGTAGATTGGTCTACAATTAAACGGGTTGCTAGAATAGCCCAATTCACCTCGATGTAGAGTCGAGAGTGTTTCACAAAATGCTCACATGGTATATCCGGCCTAGTGGGGGAAAACATTCAACGCTTCGAGACAGCGATTATTGGTGGATAGCAAAGTATAAATCCAAACGGCTCCAAACATTGCAAAACTCATATTTAATACAATTTTTATATGGTCACAAAGGGAGCAACAATTTCAACTACACTACTATATGGATGTGTCATCACCCATCTGTTGAAGAAGAAGGAAGTTGATTTTTCGCATGACGCCCCTGTTCGATTAACCCGCAAGATTGACATGGTATTTATTAAAAAAGCGGGATATGATTTTGTTGAAAAACTCAGTTGGAAGCGTGTCAAGGAGGTCGGATTAGATCAAGAGAGGGAGGAAATAGACCCCGTTGGCCATGAAGAAGAGCAACCAAGTGGAGACGCAATGATGGAAGAAGCTCCAGTTGCAGAGGATGTCACAATTAAGACCGTGATGGAATACATGGTCAATTTTCGGGAGCATATTGATTCCCTTGTGAGTGGAATGCGATCCGATATTTCATCATTGCAACGTGAAGTCTCCATGTTGCGTAACGAATTACGTCAACGACATCAAACGAGTTAGGTAATTCATTATCTATGTTTCTTAACATTTACACGTTCTGAACTTTATTTTATTTTCTTTTAATAGATGTGGACAACCAAGCGGTCGCAGAAGATGAAGCTGACGATGAAGATGACGATGATGATGACGATGAAGCTGACGATGAAGATGATGATGATGATGATGATGATGATGATGAAGATGATGATCCAAACAAGTATATCGTGTCTGCAACGCCGCCTTCAAGAAAACTTTTAAATTTTGATCTCAATGGTGTCCTTGCCTACATCCCAAGACTGCCTGCAGGTTTTAATTCTATTCTTTTGTATCCATTATTTTAACATATAAGCGTAGAACTTTAATCTCATTTTCTTCATGTTGTAGATGTTGTCCTCAGAAGAGGATTATTTGAATTTATGCAATTTTGTGTCGACAATTTTGTTGTTGCCCTTTGGTCTTCAAAGATGAGGTTAGAACATGTTTGAAGCAATTGAATTACTGTAGTCAAAATCGTTAATATACATTTGAATGTTAACATTCAAACTTGATTACAATCTCAGGCATAACGTCGACCGTGTACTTGAGAAACTACCTGTATTTCCGAGCATTTTCTATTCGTGTGGGTAAGATGAACGTCATTACAGTTTGCTGACTTTTCGTTGTCTATGATTCCTACATATTTATGTTCGACTGTTTGTGAACAGGATTAAAAAAAATGCAAAACATACGATTTTGTTACCTACTGTAAAGATCTCAATGATGTTTGGAACGCGTGTCCAGATTTTAACGAGCTAAATACACTTTTGGTCGATGATTCAGCGGAAAAAATGATTTATAATCCGGTAAGTTGCATTTATGCAATATGTTTTTCCAGTTGAACATGTGTTCAGACATTGATTATTTTAACAACTTATGTGTTTATATAGAAATACAATTACATATGTCCACTTACCTTTGACGCTGCTTCCCATTCGAACGACAATGCTCTAGGTATGACACAAATTTATTCATGCTTATGCGAATTTAGTTTATTGTTAGTAAAATTGCACCTCATTAGTTTGATAATGGAAATTATTTATGTATGTCCTCAGAAAAAGGCGGAAACATACGAGAGTATTTGGAAAATTTGTTGAAGGCCTCTAATGTTCCGGACTTCGTTAGAAATAACCCTTTTTCATCGGATTAATTTTGTTTGTCGGTACATTATTTGAACATTCTTGTGTATTTATATTTTGGTGTGATTATATTGTGTGTATATTTTCATTAATTATTCCATATTTGCTTCTATGTGTACATATACATTTGAGGATTGTTGAAATATCAATACTAATGTATTTTACATCTGCTTGCAAATGTATCGAAGCACATGACTATAGCATTGTTTTCGATGATATCCACAACAAAGTATCGATTTAAAAAAATGTCGACTGAAAAATGTAATAGACAATTTTGTAATATAACCGGTATAAATATACTGGTTTACTTATAAAATAGGTAAATATAAGCTCTACCTATTACATAACTTACATATTATTAAATTAAAAACAATAAACATATATATTACATATTTATTATTATCTTTGGTTAATGTTGTTAAATTTAAATTCTAAATATTATTTTATAAAATATCAAAACAATCAAATAATTTTTTGTGTAAATGAAATTATTAAATTAATATTGTAGGTGGAAAACATGAAACACTATTAAAAAAATTGAAACATAAATTACATAACTTTTAAAAAAGTATCGATCCTTTTTATAAAAAGTATGGACACTTTCAATATAATAGGTAAAAATATGATGTAATAGGTAGCGCTTATATAATGTAATAGATATCGTTTATATAATGTAATAGGTAGTGGTTATATTGTAAAGTATCTATCCTTTTTATAAAAGTGTCTATACTTTTTTCACTGTGGAAAACATTAATTTAAGGTTATCTTTTGAGTGAGTTTTAAGATATTAATTTAGTAATTATAGGCGTCTAATGATTTATTTTTTACGTTACGATATATATTATTATTAAATTAAAAATTCTTAATTTTATTTTATAAAATATCAAAACAATCAAATAATTTTTTGTGCAAATGAAATTATTAAATTAATATTGTAGGTGGAAAACATGAAACATACTTAAAAAAAATTGAAACATAAATTACATATCTTTAAAAAAAGTATCGATCATTTTTATAAAAAGTATGGACACTTTCAACATATTATAATAAAATAGGTAAATTTGCAATGCTATCGGTATAAATATACCGGTTTTATGCGCGAATAGGTCTACAACCTATATCGACACTTTTTAATATTGTGTCGGTACTTTATGTCCAGATTGGAAGAAAAATGTGTCGATACATTGTCAAAAAGTGTCGACATTTACACATCGGAACCCATAATTATAATGTAATAGATAATTTTGTAATATAACTGGTATAAATATACCGGTTTTATCCACGAATAGGTCTACAACCTATATCGACACTTTGTAATATTGTGTCGGTACTTTATGTCCAGATTGGAAGAAAAATGTGTCGATACGATTTAAAAAAGTGTCGACATTTACACATCGGAACCCAAATTTATAATGTAATAGATAATTTTGTAATATAACCGGTATAAATATACCGGTTTTATGAGCGAATAGGTCTACAACCTATATCGACACTTTCTAATATTGTGTCGGTACTTTATGTCCATATTGGAAGAAAAATGTGTCGATACCATTTAAAAAAGTGTCGGTAATTTTAAGTAACGCGGTTTTTCTTCCTTCATTCAAAATATTTATATGTACATACAATAGAAGTCATGTTGATACTTACGATATATTATATGGAGATCGTTGTCATTCCATTCCGTCTTCGAAAAAATCAGTTGATGTAGGTTGTGTGCTTATACTCAAACTGAGCTTGACTTGAGGACATGTTAGTTTGTTATGTCCCTCACCGTTGCAGTACCCACATCGCCTAATTTTCTTCTTGACCTTGTTCTTCGGCACTTCTTTTCGCTTGCGTTGTTTTCGTTGAGGGTCACGAACATTGTTTACTACAATGCTCTGGTTGACTGAATGATTCAAACCAAACGAGTTTTCTAATTCTTCTATTAGTTTTTTCATCTCATCTCTTGCGGTTTTGAAAGACTCGTCTGTCTTTGATGCAATGTAGCATAACCTACTTGACGTTGAACGTAGAGCAGCGAACCTTGCCATTTGCATCACTTCTGGAGACACATTCAAATCAACATAGCTGGGTGCAGAAGCCTTCGCATCATTAGTCCACCTACTTTGAATCAAAGTCCCGGGCAAATATGTGTAGTCCAATTGCTTCAAAATGTGAAGTTGATGGCGACACGGAAGTCCAACGGTCTCGAATTTTTTGCAGGAGCAAATTAGAGTTTTCGTACGAGAATCAAAACTAATTTCAAATTTCCTATTTTTTCTGCGTACTTTGACAAAATATAATGTTGACATTCATCTGATAAGGACTTAATCTCTGCCTCAATCCGGTACAATGTCTCCCGTATAAGTTCATCTTGGAACACACGAAAAGATTCGCGGGTAAAAATCGCAGCGGCATGGCTTTCAAGGTCGACCAGTTTTGTGATCTGGAAGGGCTTCGTATGGGAACTTAAGTAATCAGCTTTCAACTCGTTCATACGTATTATACTAATTCCATCTTCAATTGCACGAACAATATCTAAATATGTCTTCTTGTGTTTCAGTGCAATAGCTAGTGAAGCATTCATAGACTCGCACCTTTGTGTTGAGCGAATATTGGCAAAGAAATGACCGGTTAGATATGCTTGTGCCCATAAGTATTGTGTATTTCCCTTCTCAATCACCCATGGATGCTTTTGGACGTTGAATTCTGAAACAACCGAACGCCATTGAATATCAAATTCCTTGGTTGTCCACCAGGAAGCCATGCATTTTGAGAATGTTGCTGTAAACTTTGGGTCACCAATGTTAGCTTGTGCATTGCGAGAAAGATGCCAAGAACATAATATGTGCTTAGCATAAGGGATAACAGATTTGATAGCCCTCTGCATTGCCCTATCCCCATCGGTTACAACGGAAATAGGTGATTTATTCATCATGGCTTCTAAATAATTCTGTAGCACCCACTCGAAAGATTGAGACGTCTCGTCAGCAATTATGGCAGTGGCAAACACAATTGTGTTATGGTGATGATTGACACCAACAATAGGCATAATTGGTCGACCATACAAATTATCTTTGTACGTTGTGTCGAACGCAATTACATCACCGAAGCATGTGTAATCCGATCTCGATGTAGAATCCGACCAAATAAGATTATACAATGCCCCCGATTCATCTACCGAGTATGTCATAAAAAACCCGGGATCATCATGTTTCTTATAATCAAAGTAGGCAATAAGCGCATTCACATCCCCATCGACGATTTCCTTTGCTTTACCTCTTTGAAGTGCATTGTAGAGGTCTTTATGTGTAAATCCAACATTATGATAGCCCCCTGCCTGCTGCGTTAAATAGTTCATTACTTGTGATGTGCCAACACCGACCTCTTTCAATGTTGTTGCCTCATCGATATCAGCCTTACTTACAGCTCTATTAGAACGCATAAATGGTGTCATAGCAGGTGTGCACAATGCATGATTATGTTTCTGATCAGACTTACTTATAACCCACTGATCGTTTGTATTGTTGCTGTAACTACGACTCTAGCCTTACATCCTGTTCTTGTGACTGGCGTATGAGCACGTTGACGATCAACAGTATTGACTTTTGATACTCGAAACCCTTCTTTGGAACAACAAAATTCTTGTGTCTTCACATTCCCTTCCACGTCAAGCCGTGTTGTTCCCTTACGTGCACTAAACCCATGTTCCCGTGTGAATCCCTTGTAAAAGTGCCAAGCTTGATCACGTGAACAGAAGAGCTGACCAACCAATCTGTCAGATTCATCAACATTATGTACTTCATGGCATTCCTCGGTTGGCTTAACATTGTCTACATCACTATTATCCATGGCAAAAATTTTGTTGTGCAAGTTCAGTGCTCCAGGAGTTGATGGAGATGTAAGCAAAGGTTCATTTTGAACATGTTTCAGTCGTGCTGCTTTCAATAGGATGTGGCATTGGTAGTGGTAGTTAAAGGGTGGGTACAACATTAAATTCGCAGTACATATTTAGGTATGTACAATAACTACAAGTATATATTATCATTAAATTTAGGTATGTATAATAACTACATATTTAGGTATGTTTGTTAACTACATATTTAGGTATATACATCTTTTGAGTGAGTTTTAAGATATTAATTTAGTAATTATAGGCGTCTAATGATTTATTTTTTACGTTACGGTATATTATTATTAAATTAAAAACAATAAACATATATATTACATATTTATTATTATCTTTGGTTAATGTTGTTAAATTTAAATTCTAAATATTATTTTATAAAATATCAAAACAATCAAATAATTTTTTGTGCAAATGAAATTATTAAATTAATATTGTAGGTGGAAAACATGAAACACTGTTAAAAAAATTGAAACATAAATTACATAACTTTTAAAAAAAAATATCGATCCTTTTTATAAAAAGTATGGACACTTTCAATATAATAAGTAAACATATGATGTAATAGGTAGCGCTTATATAATGTAATAGGTATCGTTTATATAATGTAATAGGTAGTGGTTATATTGTAAAGTATCTATCCTTTTTATAAAAGTGTCAATACTTTTTTCACTGTGGAAAACATTAATTTAAGGTTATCTTTTGAGCGAGTTTTAAGATATTAATTTAGTAATTATATGCGTCTAATAATTTATTTTTTACGTTACGATATATATTATTATTAAATTAAAAATTCTAAATATTATTTTATAAAATATCAAAACAATCAAATAATTTTTTGTGCAAATGAAATTATTAAATCAAATAATTCAAATTGAAAATTAAACAACAAATCAATTAAACATTGTTGTGGGTACATTATTTGAACATTGTTATGGGTACATTATTTGGAAAAATAATGTTCCGGACTTTGTTAGAAATAACTCTTTTTCATTGGATTAATTTCGTTTTTGTGGGTACATTATTTGAACATTGTTATATATAAATTTGTTGTGTATGTATGTTTTGGTTTGATTATATTGTATGTATATTTTCATTCAGTTGAGATGGGTTATGTATAACAAAACAATCTATCTCTTCCATGTGAGTACTTTATTCCAACCATGTGACAAGTGTGATAACTCCATCAACTCACAACTCAGCTTTGAACTAAATCAATATTGTCTTTTAGCTTGATGGTTCATAAAGCATGTTACTTGAACAGTATGAATCAATTATGCAATTTTCATGTTCAATTTAACAATGCATTTCAAATTCATTTCATATGTAATTGGAGTTTGAATTTAAATTTCAATTTGAGTTTGAATTTCAATATATATTTCGGCTCCACTATAAATATTAGCCCAAGCCAATATACATGTTATCATTGATTATTCCTAATTTCCATTGTTTTTTTTTCCAACGTTTAAACGCGAGGGAAATCCCGACCATTGTATTTTTTGGTCAACTTTAAAGCGTCAGAAACGTTTCGGGCGTATGATCTGGGTGGTATACAAGAAATGTAACAAATAACAACTAAAATCATAAGTCCGAAATGCTTCTGAGTACCACCCAAATCATAAGTCCGAAATACTTCCGATGCTCATCAAAATCCAAAGCTCATATGGTGCCAAGCAAAAGGAAATCAAAATCCAAATCTCATATGATGCCAAGCAAAAGGAAATCAAAATCTACAACTTGAGTTTGAACATTGATATGATATGTTCAGTTGTTATCATGTTGGGATTTTCTCGTTTTTGATTGCTTGGATAGTTGTTCTCTTGCTTCTTCAAGTGTCCTTAGCTTGTAATTTATAGCTTGGAATGTGTTTGATGTTGTATATATTATTATTAAATTAAAAATAATAAACATATATATTACATATTTATTATTATCTTTGGTTAATGTTGTTAAATTTAAATTCTAAATATTATTTTATAAAATATCAAAACAATCAAATAATTTTTTGTGCAATGAAATTATTAAATTAATATTGTAGGTGGAAAACATGAAACACTGTTAAAAAAATTGAAACATAAATTACATAACTTTAAAAGAAGTATCGATCCTTTTTATAAAAGTATGGACACTTTCAATATAATAGATAAAATATGATGTAATAGGTAGCACTTATATAATGTAATAGGTATCGTTTATATAATGTAATAGGTAGTGGTTATATTGTAAAGTATCTATCATTTTTATAAAAGTGTCCATACTTTTTTCACTGTGGAAAACATTAATTTAAGGTTATCCTTTGAGTGAGTTTTAAGATATTAATTTAGTAATTATAGGCGTCTAATGATTTATTTTTTACGTTACGATATATATTATTATTAAATTAAAAATTCTAAATAATATTTTATAAAATATCAAAACAATCAAATAATTTTTTGTGCAAATGAAATTATTAAATTAATATTGTAGGTGGAAAACATGAAACACTATTAAAAAAATTGAAACATAAATTACATAACTTTAAAAGAAGTATCGATCCTTTTTATAAAAAGTATGGACACTTTCAATATAATAAGTAAAAATATGATGTAATAGGTAGCGCTTATATAATGTAATATGTATCGTTTATATAATGTAATAGGTAGTGGTTATATTGTAAAGTGTCTATCCTTTTTATAAAAGTGTCCATACTTTTTTCACTGTGGAAAACATTAATTTAAGGTCATCTTTTGAGTAAGTTTTAAGATATTAATTTAGTAATTATAGGCGTCTAATGATTTATTTTTACGTTACGATATATTATTATTAAATTAAAAATTCTAAATAATATTTTATAAAATATCAAAACAATCAAATAATTTTTTGTGCAAATGAAATTATTAAATTAATATTGTAGGTGGAAAACATGAAACACTATTAAAAAAATTAAAACATAAATTACATAACTTTAAAAGAAGTATCGATCCTTTTTATAAAAAGTATGGACACTTTCAATATAATAGGTAAAAATATGATGTAATAGGTAGCGCTTATATAATGTAATATGTATCGTTTATATAATGTAATAGGTAGTGCTTATATTGTAAAGTATCTATCCTTTTTATAAAAGTGTACATACTTTTTTCACTGTGGAAAACATTAATTTAAGGTCATCTTTTGAGTGAGTTTTAAGATATTAATTTAGTAATTATAGGCGTCTAATGATTTATTTTTTACGTTACGATATATTATTATTAAATTAAAAATTCTAAATATTATTTTATAAAATATCAAAACAATCAAATAATTTTTTGTGCAAATGAAATTATTAAATTAATATTGTAGGTGGAAAACATGAAACACTATTAAAAAAATTGAAACATAAATTACATAACTTTAAAAAAAGTATCGATCCTTTTTATAAAAAGTATGAACACTTTCAATATAATAGGTAAAAATATGATGTAATAGGTAGCGCTTATATAATGTAATAGGTAGCGTTTATATAATGTAATAGGTAGTGCTTATATTGTAAATTATTTATCCTTTTTATAAAAGTGTCCATACTTTTTTCACTGTGGAAAACATTAATTTAAGGTTATCTTTTGAGTGAGTTTTAAGATATTAATTTAGTAATTATAGGCGTCTAATGATTTATTTTTTACGTTACGATATATATTATTATTAAATTAAAAATTCTAAATATTATTTTATAAAATATCAAAACAATCAAATAATTTTTTGTGCAAATGAAATTATTAAATTAATATTGTAGGTGGAAAACATGAAACACTATTAAAATAAATTGAAACATAAATTACATAACTTTAAAAGAAGTATCGATCATTTTTATAAAAAGTATGGACATTTTCAATATAATATAATGTAATAGGTAAATTTGCAATGCTATCGGTATAAATATACCGGTTTACTTATAAAATAGGTAAATATAAGCGCTACCTATTACATTATATAAGCGCTACCTAGTATGTTATTGTACTTTATAATATTTCTTGTTAAATAATATAACATAACCGATCACTTATTTAACCAGTCACACCGTATATTAACTGTTTTTTAGGTACCGCACCCAGAACTAGCCAACTACTTAATTATGAAGATGAACATTATTTCCACATATGTACGGCTACTACTTTGAATTGTCCCGTCATTCACTGCACATATAATAATACCTTCACATGTCAACCTATTCTGTGTGCTTAATTGGACTGTCCTTTGCAATGCCATTATGTTGCTCTATGTGTCTTTTTAGTAATTTACATTATAGATCACTTAACTATTAATAAGACTATAAATATATTATTGAATTTAAAAATATTACTAATGAATCACTTTATTTATTGATTTTAACAAACAGATCACTATGTCGTTAGAAGCATAGATGAACCGAGGTTGGGGTTTTCGTCATTCTAAAAATTTTAAGTCATCATATATTTGATATTAATAAAATATTTTTGTCCCTAGAATTTTTTAAGTTCGTTGATCTCTAAAATTTGAGAAGTTTATCCTCTAATATAAAATCAAATGTTTGTTCATGGTTATGATTGTTATCATTGAGTGATATGATTGTTATAATCGATAAATAGAGTGATTAAATTATTATTATTGATAGCTAAAATATATTGAATGTAACTATAAGTTTAATGTTCATTACACACTTAATAACATAATAACTTGTTTGTTATAATTAAGGATGTTAATCAGGTAGGATGGGTACAGGGATGCTTCTCCCACACCTATTCTACCAAGAATTTTCATCATTATATCCGTCTCGCGACCTGTTACGTAGAGGAAAACATGATTTTATGTTAGGGGTGAACTTGAAATTTTAAAATTTCATATGGATGAACTTGAACTTATAAAATTTTAGGAGGCAAAAATAGATTTTTAATAAAAATACAGAGAAAAATATAAAAATATAAGGTGTTTTTAAATTTTCAAGGGATGATTGCCCTCAATAGCCCCTCGATCCATCCCTATTGTTGGTGGTACAAAACTCAAGCGCATCTACAACTTGGACTAGCAAAACTAAAATTATCCTCGTCCCCCACTACGTGGGTGGATCTTGAGACCCACTTAGTTCCTATTATATTTGTCTTGCGACTCATTTCATATAGTATGTTTACAGGTACCAGTTAAATAAATATAAATTATTTTATGAAAAAAGTATGAAATATAGATTTTCCAGACTCTCATCGTATATGTGATATCTTCCAATTGTCACTATTTTAAAAATGATAACAAGTCATCGTGACTATAAAACTTTAAACCCGATTGGTCCTAAAGTGCCACATTGGGCTACCGATGCAATCTGATTTTCAAAACATGTTCATTTTCTTTTCAAACATACTAAATGGTATCATAAATACACATAATTAACTATTATAAAAATATTTTACAAAACCGGTTCTGTGACACATAATTTAAAACCAAAATAATACAAACTCTGAGTTTAATAAACTGAATACACGAGTAAGGTTCTATGAATACATATGCCCACTAAGCTACAGTACAATATTCTGAAGAAGATGCTGGAAGTCCTGCTGTGACGGTGTTCCACGAACTGCTCAAGTTACTGACCTGCCCACGAAAAAATCCAAAAGCTGAGCTTACAAAACCCAACAGTATAATCACTAATCTAGAGCAATATAAGAATTTCATAAACACAAGCATGTTGAAGACATAGTATTATGCAGTAAGTGCATGGATGATCTAGATCAAGTGTCGCCTACTTAAGGCTTAGTTGTTATATCACTGAAGTAGAGGTCTCATGCTTCCCTAAATCCTCTACTAAGGGCCTAGCCACGAGTACACCTCTAAAGGGTCTCTAACCCTAATGATTGTATATGACGCTCATTATCAGAATGTGATACTGACTCTTCTACACATTATTTGAATGCGATATTGACTCTGCTACACATTATTTGAATGCAATACTGACTCTGTTATGCATTATTTGAATGCAATATTGATTTTTCTGTGCATTATCTGAATGCAATACTAACTCTGTTGTGCATTATCTAAATGCAATACTAACTCTGATATGCATTATCTGAATGCAATGTTGAAACTACTATGCAACAAACAAGTTATGGTTGGCATCATGGTGTGATTGGGGGTTATACATTTTGGAGTTCACGCACCCCTCTAGCTTGTCGGAATACCTTTGGGTGTCTGAGTGAGATCCGAAACTGCATCAGAAATGTACACTCGACCCTTTGGGTATATGGGGTGAGATCCGTAGCTGCATCGAAAACGTACACCCCATCAACTTACTCCGTCGAGTCTTGGGGTATCTACGCCTAGTTGGTATCTGAAGTGCCTTGGTACTGACTTGTATATACCTGGACATACTAGCAAACAAGATAATCGTCCCACTTCTAAAGTAACTTAGGTGTCCTAATTGTTTTTCGAGTATCACACAAAGACTAGCTTTATGATACTTATCTCTTTAGTTATTTTTAGTTATTTTTGTTTTCGTTTACTTTTCTCTCTAGTTGTTATCTCGTTCATTCTCTCATCTAGAACGTGGTGTGAGGGTTTATTACTATGTTATTACTGATAATTTGTACTGATATGGTTATTTGTTACTTAAGGGCATTTTAGTCATTATCTGACTTTAGAGAAGACTCTACGCGTTTAGGGACTTCACGATGATTACCTTGTTTGTTGGTTATTGACTGTGATATTGGCTAGCCTGATATCTAACTCGGGTTTATTTTTAAGTAACGATACTCTATTCGCTAATACTACGCTTTTCCTCATTTCACCCTCGAATTAAAGGGATAAATGTGCGTCCAACACTCTCGGTTGTTCTTGCAGTAAACGACTTTGTTGTTCCATAATCTGATTATTTGGTCATACATCTTTTCAGTACACTCCATCCATAGATACCTGCTACAAGCTCAACTGAAGATACTTGGACGATTACACCTGCTATGGTTACTCTGATTGTAACGTATACCTACGAGTGTCAAGCTAAGTTCTATCCTTACGAACCATCCCTAGCTATTACAGACCTTAATTGCATCGAATATGATCATCCAATGTGTGTAGTATCGATACTTTAGAGTCAAATATCGATATCCCTACGAGTATTTGTACCAAAAATGCATTTTGTTGTTGAAAAATAGGCCTAGTCTCGAGACCAACACTTTCAGTCTCGAGATTGAAGGGGCAATATCTATACTCTCATAGCAGTATCGATACTCTGAGCTTGAAATCTTTAATTTTTCCACGAATACTTGGACGATTACGCCTGCTATGGTTACTCTGATTGTAACGTATACCTACGAGTGTCAAGCTAAGTTCTATCCTTACGAACCATCCCTAGCTATTACAGACCTTAATTGCATCGAATATGATCATCCAAGGTGTGTAGTATCGATACTTTAGAGTCAAATATCGATATCCCTACGAGTATTTGTACCAAAAATGCATTTTGTTGTTGAAAAACAGGCCTAGTCTCGAGACCAACACTTTCAGTCTCGAGATTGAAGGGGCAATATCTATACTCTCATAGCAGTATCGATACTCTGAGCTTGAAATCTTTAATTTTTCCACGATTCGTACAATATCGATATTGTTTATCCCAATACCGATATCGAACCCTGAAATAGTTATTTTAGGCTCGAGAAAACACTTAAAATCACTCTAAAGGCCATAGTTTGATTCTAAATCATGTACTAATGTTGTGGGTAGTTATTTAGGGTCTTAATGTGCTATAAAAACACTTTCTTTACATCTACAACACCATATATGGCATGAATCAAGTTTGAACTCTAAATGCTCAACTACACAAATCTTAGCAATTTCTTGAAATTTATGAAAGCTTAATTCTCTGAAGGATTAGAAATACAATTCCTTAATGCTTAAATCCCGAAATGAAGCTCCTTGCTTAGTCACACCCTTTCTTTTAAGACTTGGATGAAAACTCGTCATTTTTTTCTTACAACCAAAGAACCCCAAAGCTTTGATTCATTTAAAAGATGCTACTAGTAAAATTAAGGACGAATTTGAAGTATGAAATAGGCTCAAGATCTTACATTTTCTATGGAACTTGGAGAGGAAAAAGGGAGAAGGAAATAAAAGAAATGGAGAGAAGATGGAGATGAAAGGTATAAAAGCCTTCATCTTTTAAAATTGGTTAATCGCACTGTTGGTCCCTCTTCATCTTTCTATATGTCAAAAACCTTCTTTTTATGGCTAATTAGGCTCATATCCAACCCAAATAAGCCCAACAACTTAAATTATAAATTCTACGGGATTCACTTATCTCTCAGGTAAACCTGAAACTATTAGCCTGGAATTTAGGGTGTTACAATGACCATTTTATTGGTAAATTAAAATATAACTCCAATAAGAGTTTAAAAGAATTAGAAAATAAAGTCTTTACATAATATCAAAATACAAACAACTACATAGGACGAATGAGAATGAGGAGAGTACAATGACATATTCATACATGTCTTTTGGTGAGATCGTGGGATGAGATCAATCTTGATTTAAATTTTTTAAAGTTTAGGGGTGATGTTTGAGTTTAGGAAAAACAAATTGGTTTGGAGTCACCATCGACTTTTGGGCTAGGCATGTCGAAAACCTAAAAATGTCTT
Organism: Hibiscus syriacus; assembly: GCF_006381635.1. Classification (NCBI taxonomy): domain Eukaryota; kingdom Viridiplantae; phylum Streptophyta; class Magnoliopsida; order Malvales; family Malvaceae; genus Hibiscus; species Hibiscus syriacus. The sequence continues at coordinate 2,099,121 of NW_024062745.1, read as the reverse complement.
TTCAAGAATTTTAAGAAATATCATTTTAAAAGACAAAAGTGGTTTGCGTTTAACTAAAAAATTTATTTTGAAAAGGGTTTTAGAGTCGATTACTTGTGGATAAGGATGAGCACCCCCAAAACACCTAGAATTTGTACCTAATCAATTAATTCGTTGTCTTTGCAATGGAATCATATTACAAATTTGGCCTTAATTTAATTAGGGATCCTTTTCACAAACAATCATTTTATTACCCGATAATTCTAAAAAAATATGATATTCCCTTGTTCCCAATTGAAAAGAAATAACCTCTTAACATGAATTGAAACGACTATTTTCTTTATCAACTGGGACAATGGAATTTCATTATTTTCTCTTGAAGAATTCCATATTTATGAAATACCATTTTATTAAGTTGTGGGTCTCAATAAGTAAAGGGTGATACTCCACTATTTCCAATTGATGAGAAAGAACTTTTCAATCGTAAATCGAGACAACCATTTCTCATCTCGTTGACATTTCTAGTTACAATTGATATATAAAGTGACTCATTTCTTACCTTTTAAAATTTAATGACTCGTTTGAAATTATGATAGCATGGTACATGATTTAAACATAAAAATATTTATTCAATTTATTATAATAGATAAAAGTATCACATAAGTCTTAATAGTATACCTCGAATTGTATTTGAGTCCCTCTATTTAACAAACGAGCAAAATAGTCATTTTTGCTTCATCATATAGTATACTATATGATGTATAAACAATAAAATCAAAGTGAGAAAATGTGAAGGAATAAAGAAAAAGAAAGAAACAGGCTCGCCAACAAAGTGGAATTTTTGGTAGGCCAAAACTTTCCGATGTGAACCGCGTCATGGGTGTCGTCGGCCTCACGCAAAGGTCTGCTCAACCGCTTCATATTTTCACACAAAAACGGATCAACCTAATTTCCCTACTTCGCATATCCCTTTTTTTTAATATATATATATTTATAACCATCGGTATTCGATCTATTGACCAACTAATCCAGATCAGATACTACATAGGCAATGACGACCCTCTGATCCCAATTTGTTCCATTAGCAATCATCAAGGTTCAACCCCCTAAACTTGCTTAAATAATCTAATACATCATCTCACTAGACCAATTGTCTATTAGTATTCATATAGCCTTTTCTCATTTATTATACAAGTTTCTAATTTGCATAATTTTATTTCAAAAATATAATATAACTTTTTAAATTTATACCCTAAAAAATATGTCATTGTCCTTATAATATCACAACCTATCTTAAAACTAATATATATTTTTTATTAATCGATGTTATAAAATTAATAAACATTTTTAAGTAGTAATAAAATAATCATGTTATACATGGGTAAATTTATGAAATGTCACTCAATTATTAGGTCATTGTAACAAGTCAATCATCATCGTTAAATTATAAATGATAATATAAAATATTTTAATCTTGAATTATACAAGTACTTTTAAAAGTTACATTCGTGTCATTCAATTAATTTTAAAATCCACATCACGTGTTATATAAAATCTAGCCTTTTGTGGTTGATGATGAACCCTAATTTTGTTATAAGATTCACATCAATCTCTTCGTTCTATTAATCACATTGAATTCTCGAAAATCTCTATCAAAAGTTATAAAATCACCCATAAAATGTTCCTACCACTTGAACCTTAATATGCAGTATTCACCGTTAGATAATTTTCGTCTTCCTTTCACTAACGACGACTCCTCCACTGCTCGGATCATTGAATTAATCCCCAATCTTCGAAAACCCCAAAATTCAAATCACATATATGTAACAAAATTCATTATGTGATGCAATTATAACTTCTTGAAATACAATAACCCATTTGTAGACTTACGACTAATAATAGAGTGACTTATGCTGTAATTTATCCTATATACTGCCTTTTTACCCAAACACAAGTGTGAGAATACAATACGGATCATAATTCAACGGCTAATAATAGAGTGACTTGTGCTGTAGTTTATCCTATATACTGCCTTTTTACCCAAACACAAGTGCGAGAATACAATACGGATCATAATTCAACGGTAGTTATGCTCAACATCATCTTATTTTAAAGTTAAAGAATAATACGGAATGAATAGTTTTTTAGGTTCGATGTAATTTAAAATATTAATTTTTTAATTTCTTTTCTTAATCTAAAATATTATAAATAATGTAATATTTTTGGTTTAATAAAAAAATTAAGAAAAGATTAACATTTTAGTTTTTTTTTAAATAAAAGTTTAAATCATGGGTTACTAAGTTCATGGTCGGGACATACCTAATATTCAATGAGAATTTATATAGGAATTTATTGATTGTTTACCAAAAAGTGACAGTAGTAAGATTCAAATTTAATCTTATAAATTTAAATTTTTAAATCTTAACTATTTATTTTTAATTATTTATTATCTTAAATTATATTATCCTTCTTTGAACTCTCGTTAATACAGGGGTGGGTACTGGGAAGTGACTTGGTCTGGATAGTATTCACGGCAGAGGCAGTATACTAACGCGTGGGAACCAGCTGTGTTGTTTATATTAAGTCGTAGGGTACGATGTATTTGGTCACTTTGCTTTGTTCCCGCTTCATGACTTTCCTCCCAATATCACTTTCTTTTCAATCCAGTATTCATACACTTTATATAATTAATGGGTACAATACACAAATGGTCCCTCAATCACAAGATTATTTTTTTGAGTCCCCTATTGTTAAAAGTTATAAACAATCATTTGGTTATAAGACGATGCTTTGTTGAGTCTTCTATTGTTAAATTCAGAACTCGTCATTTTTAGTTAAAAATTTTGCAGTCGTTTGAGCTAAACATTAACTTGTTAATTGAAATATAATAAAATATGATCCAAAAACCACTTGAGTTGTATTTTGTCGATCGACTCTCCATTTACATAACGGAGTCGAGCTAGTACTTGAAACAATAGGTCAACAAGCCAATGCTTGAAAGCAATGATAGTGTATGTAGACATCATTAAAATATAATTTTATAATATCTCGATCAATAAATTAATGTCCATCTTAGATAATCATCAACTTCTTAACAGAAAATGACGAGTTTGAAACATAATAATAATCGAGTGATTATTTTTTAACTTTTAATAGTTGATGATCTCAACAAAAACGTGTGTTATAGTTGGGAGATCATTTTATAACTTTTAATAGTCATGGTACTCAACAAAGCAACGTCCTATAGTCATAAGATCATTTATATTATTTACCTATAATTTATTTACTATTTGGTCCTTGGATTTATACATGTTTTCTCACTTCACTATCTAATTTGCTTTTGTTTCACTTAAATCACTAACACACACATTATAAGCAGACTGTTACTGAAATTCGAACTTGAATTTTAACCTTATGAACGTGCAGACAAGTAATGGACCAACTACTAGATGTCGTTTGATTGACATGAATCCCTTGAAATTAAGGGGAATTGGAATTCAATTCTACCAGTTTCTCATGTTTGGTTCAAGTTTTTCAAGGGAATTTGAATCCCTTATGGCTTCAACTTTCCATCAAATGAGGGAAAGTGAATTCCATCCATTCTATGATGGAATTCAACAACAACAACAACAACAAAACCCAATTCCCATATGTATGGGGTAAGGGGGAGGTAGGGTAGTAGGCTACCCCCAACGCCAGGTTGAGAGTAGCTTCCGTGGAAGACCTCCGGCAGTCAGAAAATTAAAAATTTAGATAAAATGCAATGCATGTATAAATAAATACATAAATACATAGCTAAACAGTATTCATATGCAGTCATTAAAATCATATGTGCGTCTGTAACGGGAATTAATCCCTGCATAATAATCCCTGCGAAAGAATCTCTGCATATAGACAGAAACATAAGATCCGACTAAATTTAAAAGAGGAAACATGAAGAGAATGATACACAGAAGTCAACGTTAGCAAGCCCAGTTCTAATCCTTCATAAATACCAATAACAGAAACGTATAAAAAGTATAAGTCATGGGAAATACTACAAAGACATTAAAAGAAGACAGAGATGATACACCCTATAGATGTGACCCACACTACTCGACTACCCTAGTCTTTAGCCTCCATATTTTCCTATCAGAGGTCATGTCTTCGGTAAGGGCTAAATCCCTCAAATCAGATCTTAAGCAGTCTTCCCACTTTCGCCTTGGTCGTCCTTTCCTTCTGGCACCGTCGACTGTAATCGACTCTACCCTCCTTACCGCATCCGACGGTAGTCGCCTAAGGACATGCCCAAACCACCGTAGTCTTCCCTCCCTCAATTTTTCGGAAACAGACACCACCCCCAAGGACATCCTAATAGCAGAGTTTGTCGTCATATCCCTCAGAGTCCTACCACATGTCCATCGAAGCATTCTCATTTCTGCGGCCTCAAGCCTCCTTACGTGATCCTTCTTGGTTGCCCAACATTCTGATCCATACAATAGCGCTGGTCTTATTGCCATTCTATAAAATTTTCCCTTAAGTTTTAGAGGGACCTTCTTGTCACACAGAACTCCAGTAGCGGCCCTCCACTTTAGCCATCCCGCCTTTATACGGTGTGTAACGTCATCATCTACACCCCCATCTTTATGTATCATAGACCCTAGGTACTTGAAACAATCCTTTGAGGGGAGAACGTGTCCTTCTATGCATACTTCTACATCTTCATCGTTTTGGTTCCCATTGAAGTTTGAACATAAATACTCTGTCTTTTCAATATTGATCCTTAAACCTTTTTCTTCCAAAGCAGTCTTCCAGGTAGCCAGTCTGCTATTCAAATCAGATTTTGTTTCAGCAACTAAGACAATGTCGTCAGCGAAAAGCATACACCATGGTACACCGTCTGGTGTCGCACAATAGATGTCGTCCATAATCAAGGCGAAGATGTAAGGGCTAAGAGCCGACCCCTGGTGGAGTCCGATTTCCACCGGGAATGCCTCGGTGTCGCCAACTGTAGTCCTGACGTAAGTAGTAGATCTACAGTACATATCACGAATCGCCCGGATATAAGCAGTTGGGATCCGTCACCATCATCAATATTTTGGTAACTTATTCATATATTGAATAAAAATATTTTTTTATTATTTCGGGTCAGGTCGGGTTTCTAATTTATATATTCGGGTCGGGTCGGGTGAAACTTTATTTTGGTTGGGTCGGGTTGGTTTTTTAAGTGTGATATTCAGGTCGGGTCGAGTTCGGGTTTAGGGTGAAAAATAACGACCCGAAAATATATATAATTTTACCTTATATATTTAGGAATAATTACAATAATACCCCTCTACATATAATTTTTTTCCAATTAAGTCAATGTTTTTATTGAATAAAAATATATTTTTTATTATTTTGGGTCGGGTCGAGTCGGATTTCTAATTCTTATATTCGGGTCGGGTCGGTGAAACTTTATTTTGGTCGGGTCGGTTTTTTTAAGTGTGATATTCGGGTCGGGTTCGAATTTAGGGTGAAAAATACCCGACCCAACCCAAAAAATATATAATTTTACCTTATATATTTAGGAATAATTACAATAATACCCCTCTCTCTATATATTATTTCCAATTAAGTCATTGTTTTTATTGAATAAAAATATTTTTTTATTATTTCGGGTCGGGTGAAACTTTATTTTGGTCGGGTCGGGTCTCGGATGGAGGTTCCCTTGTTCTCGAGTCGGGTCGGGTGGACCAAAAACCCGACCCAACCCGACCCATGGCCATCTCTAATTGGGACGATTTTAACTTATGATGTTTATTAGCATGATTTTTATAATTTATTGAAATGAATAATCAATCAATAATTTTTTTTAAATTTTTATAATATATTACTACATGTAATTTATAAAACAAACTAAAATTAAGCAAAAAAAAAAAAGAAGAAGGGCAATCCTGTCATTTTACATTATTGAAATCAAATTCATCTGACATGTTGCGAACCAAATAGAATATAAAATTGGATTCCAATTCAATTTCCTGCCAACCAAATAGAATATGAAATTGGATTCCAATTCCTGACAGATTCTAATTCTTTCACAGATTTCAATTCCCTCAGAAATATGCTAGCGAACCAAACGCCACCCTAGAGTTCTACACTTCTACTTGGTTCTTTTGACATCATAACTAACAAATAATAAAAGTTTATTGTGTGGAAGGTAAAAGTACCATAAGAGTCTTTATACAAGCATTATATTTTGGTATTTCTACTATTAAGGGTTAAAATAATTAAATTTCTAAATGTTGAGGATTAAAAAAGTTCTCTACTATCACGGATGAATCAGTTTGTTCATTTTAAAATGTATTGAACTTTATTTACTCATTTTTTAATAAAGGAATTAAGTATAGTTTGAGATATAATACAAAAAACCATATGGTACTGTTACCTGAAATCGAAAAGTAGGAAAGAGTTCCACTAACAAGCTTGTTGAGGTCACATATTCGAATACCAAAGACTGTATAACAATATGATTGAGCGTTTATTATTAAATAATTAAAAATATTTAGAACATATATTAATTCGTAATTACCTTAACTTAATAAAAAAAAAAGGCAGAAGAGAATAATAATAAGCATAACACGTTGAATATTTATATTTTTCTATAAAATCTAAATATGAATTAACTAAAATATATTTCAAATTACTTTTAATGAAAAATAAAAGATTAAACTAATAAGGAAATAAAATAACTATTGTGGAGTAGTGGTTAATATAAATACGAATGCCGAGTTGGATTGAATTTTAGGTCAAATTTACTTGATCTAAATACTCTTCATTCGAAATTGACTTTAAGATATTTGATTTAAAATCTGATTTGAATTTTAAGGTTAAAATTTATATTCGATCTAACTACAAAAAATATATTTTTATTTTCATTCATCATTTTTTATTAGTCTGCGTGATTACAAAATAATAAATATTTAATAAATTTTCAATTATTTGATTATAAATATTCGACCCCATCACTTTTAAAGATAATAATTTGATATTAAAATTGAATTATTTTTAAATAGTATAATTTAAGTTGAAATTAATTTTAAATTAAATTAGTTAAAGTTAGAATTTAAGAGATTAAAATTATTTTTGATAATTAAATTAGAACAAATTTAAATCTAAATTCATCTAATAATTTGGGATGGCAATTGCCAGTTGCCTCTTGCAGTTTGCACATGAAGTGTAAAAAACCCAGAAATCCAAACGATTTCCCTCTCTTCCTTCCTGGTGCAACACCAACAGGTGCAGCAGCAGCCGTGATCCGGTCAGTTTATCTCTTTCCACTAGTTCTTCTGCTTTCAACTTTCAATTGTTTATGAATCGAAATGGAACATGGAGCCAAAACCCAAACCCTCCAACTCCTCAATCACTTGCCAGTTACTCTTGTTTCTTAGTTCTTAAGATATATTTACATGTAGTTTGGATTGCTTTGTTTAGTACTGCACTGAGCTGAGTTTCTGAGTAATTCTCAAATGGATATTCATTCTGTAAATGTTGTTGAGTTTGATGACGAGTCCACCGCCCTTGACTTGGAAAACCCACTTCCTTTTGATGATCATAGCCATGTAGCTCGACCTGTTCCCGCCTCGGCCGACCCCAATCTCGAGCCCTTTGAGGGTATGGGATTCGATTCCGAGCAGTCTGCTCGTGTTTTCTACAATTCATATGCTCGCCGGATGGGTTTTAGCACTCGGGTTAGTGTCTACCAGCGCTCGCGCCGTGACGGGTCGATCATATGCCGCCAAATCGTTTGCTCCCGTGAGGGATTTCGTAGAGCATCCGGTCAGAATAGGTCCAAGCGCCAGCGGACCGTCACTCGGGTTGGTTGTAGGGCACAAATTACCGTCAAGAAGCAGTCTGCTGGGAAATGGGTTGTGTCGAAATTTGTTAAAGACCATAACCATGAGCTTGTGCCGCCAGAAAAAGTGCATTGTCTTCGTTCACACAGGCATGTCTCTGGACCTGCTCGCAGCCTCATTGATACCCTTCAAGCTGCTGGGATGGGTCCGAGTGGAGTGATGTCTGTGTTGATTAAGGAATCTGGTGGAATCAATAATGTTGGATTTACTAAAGTTGATTGCCAGAATTATATGAGTAGTAGTCGGCAGAGGACTCTTGGGAGCGGAGGCCAGGTTGTTTTCGACTACTTGAAGCGAATGCAAAATGAGGATCCTTCTTTCTTTTGTGCAGTTCAAGGTGATTTTGATAACCCCACGGGAAACATCTTCTGGGCTGATGCTCATTGCAGAGAGAATTACAATAAGTTTGGGGACACTGTTACGTTTGATACGCCGTATAGAACTAGCTGGTACCGTGTTCCATTTGCCCCTTTCACTGGCTTGAATCATCATGGACAGCCTGTTTTGTTTGGATGTGCTTTGCTTCTCAACGAGTCAGAGTCCTCTTTCGTTTGGTTATTCCAGACTTTGATGGCTGCAATGTCAGGCCGACACCCTATTTCAATTACGACAGACCAGGACAGGATCATAAGAGCAGCTGTTGCACGAGTTTTCCCAGTGACCCGTCACCGGTTTTGTATGGGGAATGTGTTTAGAGAAGCTCGGGACAAGCTTGCGGATGTATATCACTCACATCCCACTTTTGAAGCCGAGTTCCAAAGATGCATCAAGTTGACAGAGACGGTGGATGAATTCGAATCACGTTGGGAGTTCCTTCTTCTACAATACGGTCTTGAAGATAATGAATGGCTGCAGTCAATGTACAACACTCGAAACCATTGGGTGCCTGTTTATCTTCGGAACACATTCTTTGGGGAGATGTCCGTAACCCAAGGAACTGATTCTACAAACTCGTATTTTGATGGTTATATAAATGTGTCAACCAATGCACAGGGTCTTATTAAACAATACGAAAAAGCTGTTGCAAGCCGATATGAAAAAGAAGTGAAGGCTGATTGCGATACATTAAATACATCTCCAGCTTTAAAAACTCCATCTCCTATGGAAAATCAAATAGCCAACCTTTACACAAAGAAGATATTTATGAAATTCCAAGAGGAATTGGTTGAGACTCTTGCTTATCCTGCAACTGTAATCGATGACACGGGATTAGAAGTAACGTATCGAGTAACCAAATTCGGAGAAGACCAGAAAGCACATTTTGTGAAGTTCAATGGTTTTAGAAAGAAAGCTAGTTGTAGCTGCCAGATGTTTGAATTTTCAGGTATTATCTGTAAGCATGTATTAGCAGTTTTTAGGGTAACAAATGTACTGACATTGCCATCTCATTATATACTAAAACGGTGGACAAGAAACGCTAAAAGTGGGATTACAGTTGATGGTTGTAGCGTAGAAATAACAAGTAACAGTTTAGAGTCCTATGCTGCTCGTTACGACAATTTGTGTCATGAAGCCATCAAGTTCGTGGAAGAGGGGACAGTATCAATGCATGCTTGTAACGCCGCCTTCGATGCCATTCATGAGGCTGCAAGGAAAGTTGCTTGTGCAGTAACAAAAAGGCTTCCTTCAAATTCAGGGCAGCAAAATCAATCCGGCTCCAAGGTGAGTTCCATTTGATAATTGTCGCTGTAAATTTTCTGCCGTTGGTAATCTGCAGAACATCCGCTGCATTGAACACAATGTCATTATCATTATAGCAGAAGTTTACGTTTGAGATACTCCGAAATGCTATGCCTCGAAAGTCATCATCAGTAGTTGTTTCAGTTTATGTTCATTTGGGTTGCTTGATTGCAGGATCAGGAGAAGAAGATCGAGGAATTAAACACAGAGGTGGAACAAGCAAGTCGACTGTGCGAAGGGTATCGAGCAAAACTCATGGCTGTTCTGAAAGACATGGAGGAACAGAAGCTGAAGTTGTCAGTGAAGGCTCAAAATGTGAGGCTTATTCTGAAGGACTAAAACCGAATTATTATTATTTTGAGGGGGTGGGATGATGGTTTTTGCATGTAAACTAACAAATAGCCAACAGAAATCTGGGGGGTAAGTATGGATTAGATTTTGCATTCTGCTGTATATATATTACCCTTAGCTACCAATTTGTGCATAGAAGAATTTCACTATAGAGATTTATGCAGACCCACAGACTTAATTTCTGGTTTATGGCATGATTTTAGAAGATTCATAGTTTACACGTACAACAAATAAATGAAGGTCAAATTCTATAGAAAGTGCATGTACTATATGACATATATAATTTGATATTTTTATCAATTTGACAAATATTTGCACATTTGCAAGATAAAAGAAAGGTGTAGTATTTGTTCAACTGCATAAAATTGTCAAAATGAATATGGTATCTCACCACATATTTTTTAAAAATAAGTCTTGTCAAATTAAAATTATGTAAATTAGATTAAAAAATTATTCACGTTAGATTATTATAGTATTTAATTAGAATTAATTGACTAATGGGATGTTAGTGAGACGAGATTAATGAGGATGGATACCACTTTGTACCTAATTGGACAAAGATGGGTAAAGATTTTACATGTGGTGTTGGGAGAATGAAGATAACAATCATACCCGTTATGGATAATGAAGCGACCTTGACCGATTAGTGCATCCGGTTTTTTTATTTAGCCCATCAGGGTATTCGAGTTTTTATTTTAGAGAATACGACAAATGTTACAGTGTTCAGAACTCGTCATCTTGAGGTGACGAGTTTCAATAATTTTTTTATCACATCGAAATAAAAAGTTTGAATAAAAAATAATGTTTCATTGAAACTCGCCACCTCAAGATGACAATTTTTATATAACGTAGAAAATGTCGTGAATCTCAAAATAAAAATATGTGTCCTATTTTGAAAAAAAATATAATGGGCTGTCTTATTGGAAAAAAAACCCAAATGAAGCAGATGTAACTTTTTGTCCATCGAATCTTTATCCTCCCAACGTACATAATAAATATATTTAAAAAATAATTTTGATAACACTTAAGTGTTATGGTGTTCGAACCCCAATCCTTAAGAATAACAATAATTCTTTTATTACGAATGTCACTTGATTCGTGCAACTTACGCTTACTGTTATTTTTTTTAAAACAGAAGAGCACTCACGAAATTATAGTTTCTCAATTTTCAAGCAATTTTAACATTTTCATATCGTGGGTTGGGTATAATGGGATCGAATGATTATTCTTTTGGCTCTTGGTGAAATAAAAAAATGAGTCCCTAATTTAAAAGAAATTTAAAAATTAATATAAATTTTTATTATAATTTTTTATTAAATTAAACAAATAATAATTCATTACTATATTAAAAATATATTTAAGCATACAAATATAAAAAAATATTGTTTTTGAGCATTTCTTAATGTAAAATAATTAATGATAGTGGTAACATCAATGCTTTCTAATATATTTTTCTGAATACATAACATGGTATTTGCAAATAAAAGAATAATCTTATCTATAATTTAGAGATATATAGAAATCAAAAGTAAGAATTTGGAAACAATTATGACTTTGTGTTTGTGAAAAAATATGAGAAATTAAAAAAACGAGAGTAATAATTTTCATAGAAATTGTGAAAAATGTAAGAGAAAAAAAACATGCTAATTATATTTAAATTTTCTCATCCCATTGAATTTTGAAGAGAAAAAAATAACGTCAATAATATTTTACATTGAAAATGGATTTTTTTTTGAATTTTGGAAAATAAATATTGAATTAGAGTTTTATGAGAAACGGAACAATTTATTAACGTTAATATAAAAATTTAATAATAACAATTGACACCTTAATAAATTTATGGGCCCATAATTTTATTTTAAAGTTTTTTTAATTTATTACAAAAATAAGAGAAAGTATTATATTAAGAATATTTTTAATTTATGGTTCCCGGATAAGCGCCCCTCCTCCCCATAATTTTATTTTAATTTTTTTTTTAAAAATTTATTATAAAAATAAGAGAAAATATTATATTAATAATTTTTTAATTTATCCTGAACAAGCGCCCCTCTTACCCTGACTCAGGGCCAATCTTGTCAAGTGGTTCTCGAGACTCACATAGATGGTGGGCCAAAAATGATTTTAGTCTTGCAAGTTGTCGGATATGGATAATTTTAGATTTTATACCCACAACAGATAAAAGTTCTTGACAGGATAAGTGTGGGTAGAGCACCCCGCCTTGCCCAAGTGACTTGTTACAAATAGGTTAGATATCGATAGTTATAGGGAAAATGCCTGAAAGTAATCAAATTATAGTAAATGGACTAAATTTCCAAAAACACTTAGGGACTTTTAATAAAATTTGACCATAAATAAATGTAATTTGTAGATGCAATATCCTAATTACTCAGCAGCATACGGGCTGGCTGGCAGGTTCTTTTGGCCCAATAGGGAAGCCCAAAATAAATTACAAAAGAGAAAATCGCCTCAGTGACCAAAAAAAAGTTATAATATACGATTTTAACCAACTTTTTTTGGATTTGCCAAAATGACCAACAAAATCGCAACGCGAAATAAAAATCGCAACGCGATCCCCAGAATCGCAAATCAGTTTCCAGAATCGCAAATCAGTTTCCAAAATCGCAACGCGATTCTTGAAAATCGCGATGCGATAGTACAAATTCGCATTGCGATTTTCCATAATCGCAACGCGAATATGAAAATCGCAACGCGAACACATAAATCGCAACGCGTATCCGTAAATCGCAACGTGTATCCGTAAATCGCAACGCGTATGGGTAAATCGCAATGCGTATCCGTATATCGCAACGCGTATCCGTAAATCGCAACGATAATACATAAAATCGCAACGCGTATCCGTAAATCGCAACGCGATATTTAAAGCGCCATTATAATCGCTACGCGTATTTTATTTTCAAATTACAAAAAGAATATTAAGACAAAATCCCGTAATCGCAACTCATAACCTAAAACCTAAAATCACAACTCAGTCCCATCTCCATCTCTCACTCTCTACGGCGAAGAAATCCGTCCCCATCTCCGAAGATTTCCGTCCCCATCTCCGGCGAAATCCCTCACAACCATTCACGGTCAGAAATCCCTCACAATATTCAGAAATGGAAAATCAACCTCCGAGGGTTAGTTTTTTAATTATTTTATTTTGAAATGTTTGCATTATTGTAGGTTTTTCATATTGAAACTGATGATAAGTTTACTGGTCATTTCAATAATAGATTAACCATTTCACTTAGATTTCATTTCGCGTTACGATTCTGTCGTTGCGATTTTCATTTCGCGTTGCTATTCTCTCGTTGCGATTTTCAAGTTAGTATTTGTCTTTGTCTTTGTTCTGTCTTTTGGTTGAAGTAATGCAATCCATTCAAGTTTCAATTTGCAGAAGAGTCGCAACGAGATAAATGAAAATCGCAACGAGAGAATGACTGTCGCAACGAGAGAATCGCAACGCGAAATGAAAATCGCAACGAGAGAATCGCAACGCGAAACCAAAATCGCATTGCGATTTTCATTTCGCGTTGCGATTCTCTCGTTGCGATTTTCATTTCGCGTTGCGATTCTCTCGTTGCGATTGTCATCTCGCGTTGCGATTCTCTCGTTGCGATTTTCATTTCAACCAAAAGACAAAACAGTGTTGCAAATTTTAGTTTCAAGAATAAACTACTACTTTTTATGTTTATTGTTTTTGGTATATCTTCACAGTGTAGTTTTTGGTATATCTAACTTGGTATGTTTATTGTTTTTGTAGAAATTTTTTTCGGCTCAATTGACCTTGAGAAATAAAGTCAGCCTGGCCACTACAATTGCAAAGAAGCTTTCACCTGCTCAAAGACAATTGTTTGAGGAAACCTGCTTCGGGCCATGGCTGAGAGTACAGCATCCGGGTGGAGATGCTAATTTGACCCATTTGTGGCTTCAGACCATGACATCAAATCTACCCGACAGTATACAACGTGGTGAGGAAGAGATATGGTTTCATTTTCCACCAGCGTATACTTGCTTTGGGCGGAAGGAGTTCTGCTTAATCACTGGTCTACGATTCGGACACGATGATGTAGGCCGGTACACTCGTCATATCGCCCGCCCATCATGGTTATCCCGGGTTTTTCCGGATGAGTCAATGGAGAAGCCGAACCTACATGTCGACGACCTGAAGAAATTATTTAATAAGAAAGCTGGTTTCACTCGGATGGAAGACGTCGATGTTGTCCGAGTATGCCTTCTACTACTTGTGTATGCCGGCTTTTAGGCAGAGAGGCCAGACAACCTATTCATCGGGAGCTAATAATATTGGTAGAGGACCTGAATGCATGGAATCTGTTTCCGTGGGGTTCGTATATATGGAAAGCTACCTGGACTAAGTTGTCGTCTGCCTTTGATGACCGCAAAAGTTTGCGGGGCGATGGGTCCAAATACACTTTGTCAGGCTTTGTTTGGGCCTTTAAGGTAAGAATTTCTATATAATGTTTCTAAAATTATAATTAATTATTTAACAATTACTAATTTTGTTATTATATTGTTTGTAGATTTGGATATTCGAGGCTTTCCCCAGCATGCGTACATATGCAATAAAAACGTCAAATGATATTCCCAGGGCTATTTCCTGGAAGAGGAAAACTCTGTTGGATTGGGAAGACTTAATACCATATGCCACAATAAATAATGTAAGTTAACACAAATACTTTCATATAATATATAAACAAGTTATTAATAGTAGACGTTTAACTTTGTTTGAGTTTTTATATTTTAGGAGGCCAACATTCCATTACAAAGACTGACACCCACGGAGGAAGAGCTTGCCACTGATTGGTGGCAAGCTAGTCAGAATTTTTTTGATGGCACGGATGATGAGCAGCATCCACTTCCTCCAATTCGAGAGCCATCACCTCACCTAGAGCCATCACCCGATCGACCCGACTATACATCTCTAGAACGAGAGCCATCACCTATCCCGTCACATCATCGAGCCTCTTCTCCACCATCACCTCATGATAGGCGACCGGCAAAGATGCCACGACTCCTATCTCCCTGTTCTCCACCTCCACCTCAACGGGATGAGTCAAGGGAGTTACGTGATGAGGTCAATGCCTTGCGTGAGGAGATCGGTACTCTACGCGATAACGATGGTGCATGGCGTGTGGAGGTGTCAACTTTACGTGGTGAGGTTGCCGCTCTACGTGAGATGATAGTATCGTTGCAGAATGAGGTTCATACTCTACGCAACGAGGTAAGTTTAAGATTTTCCATATTTAACTTAATGATAAATTTACTCGTAATTTCACTTAGATTAGCCATTTCACTTAGATTGCTTAGTAAATTTATTCGGTTGCTGCCAATTCTGCTAAACTGTGTATTCTTTAACACTGTGAAATAGTATTTGTCTTTGTTTTGTCTTTTGGTTGAAAGTAAATTTGTTCGGTTGCTGCCAATTCTGCTAAACTGTATATTCTTTAACACTGTGAAATATATTTGTCTTTGTTTTGTCTTTTGGTTGAAAGTAAATTTGTTCGGTTGCTGCCAATTCTGCTAAACTGTGTATTCTTTAACACTGTGAAATAGTATTTGTCTTTGTTTTGTCTTTTGGTTGAAAGTAAATTTGTTCGTTGCTGCCAATTCTGCTAAACTGTGTATTCTTTAACACTGTGAAATATATTTGTCTTTGTTTTGTCTTTGGTTGAAAGTAAATTTGTTCGGTTGCTGCCAATTCTGCTAAACTGTGTATTCTTTAACACTGTGAAATAGTATTTGTCTTTGTTTTGTCTTTTGGTTGAAAGTAAATTTATCCATTCAAGTTTCAATTTGCAGAAGAAGAAATAGTTTACTTTCGCAACACGAAACTTAAAATCGCAACGCGAAACCAAAATCGCAACGCGAAATGAAATCGCAACGACAGAATCGCAACGCGAAACCAAAATCGCAACGACAAGATCGCAACGCGAAACCAAAATCGCATTGCGATTTTCATTTCGCGTTGCGATTCTTTCGTTGCGATTTTCATTTCGCATTGCGATTCTGTCGTTGCGATTTTCATTTTGCGTTGCGATTTTGGTTTCGCGTTGCGATTTTAAGTTTCGTGTTGCGAAAGTAAACTATTTCTTCTTCTGCAAATTGAAACTTGAATGGATTGCATTACTTCAACCAATAGACAAAACAAAGACAAATACTAACTTCAGGGTATTAGTTTGAAACATATTTTCTTTGTTATCTGATGCATTTTGTGAACTATGATAGAATAATGACTTGGGTGAATACAATGCAAGTTTGAAACATATTTGTCTTTGTTTTCACTGTTTAAATATCATGTCTGTTTATTTACTGATTTTTGTATTTAATTATTTAGCGGCCCGATAGAGTGGATGCTTTACGTCGGGTTATGCTTGCACGACGGAGTTCACGCATCAGACAGCGTGCACGTGCTATTAAGTCTCCGTACACCCCAATAGTGCGAAGACACCGCAAGAAGAAGCCCGACTCGCCTGTCATCCCTCAAGAGTCCACTCCTATCGTTGAAGAGGCCCCCCATATCATTCCTCGAGAGTCCCCTCCCACCGTTCAAGAGGCCACTGTCATCATTGAAGAGGTCCCTCCCACCATTCAAGAGCCCGATTCACATGGCGTCATATGTAGGCTTCTTGAGAAACCCTCTGTCGTGCCGGACATGATGGATTCAAGTTGGCTCTCGTATGAGTTACCGGCCAGTACCATACCGGTATCTGAAGAGGAGAGGGAACAACTACCGGACACAATTTTGGATAACACCCTTTGGGCTAAGACCGCAGTTGATTTTTATCTACATGAGCGGAGCAAGGGGTGTTTCACTGACATATGCAAGCTCACCGATGATATCTTTTTGTTGCTTGAACGGCCTTGGTGGGGCGTATTATTAGGGGTCGAAGACAATGGCTATTTCGATGGGGGGGTAAGTCTTATATTTTTCTTATATTTCAATTTGATTAATTTTTTTTTTAAATTTATGTAAGTCACTAATATATGTCTTTTTTTGTAAAACAGCATATCGATGCGTGGGTGACACGTCTTCTAATAATAAGAAAACTTAAGAAAAATAAAAATATACGATATACAATAATGCCGACGTCTTTTCACGCCGTTCACTTGAAGAATGCACGAGATGAATCATTTGATTTGGGCAATGGACAAGCTAAACTTTATCCTGCATGGTGGGAGGTCGATAAGGTTAGTATTATTTTAGATTGAGTTTAAAGGTTTTATGAAATAAGTGCGCAAATGAATGAATTATTACTTATGATTGCAGGTGTTTATCCCTGTTTTGGAACGTAAACATTGGATTCTCGTCGAGCTTCAGCTCCCATCCCTTAAGACAATAGTGTATGACAGCATGATAAATTACATATCATTGGCTGATTTAAGAGATGTTATTAAGGGATGGAGCTCTCATTTGGCTAAATTCTTGGATGCGATCAATTATTGGACTCGTTCTGGAAACAAGAAGCCAAAGAAGCTCAATATTACAGTTATTAGAGACGAGACCGCGCCACAACAAACGAGCGGAGCCAGAGGAGATTGTGGTCCTCTCGTATGCTTGGCGTTGGAGCGTTTGACGACGGGAAGCATCAAGTATCTACCTCCCACCGATAGAGATAAAGCTGCAGTAGGCTTGTGGTTTCGGCATTATATGGCTAAATCGATATATACGAGACGCTGCCTACCTGCATCCGCGTTATAAAAATGTCCATAAACAATTGGTAAGTTTATATACTTATAAATGAAAATGTTTGGTTAATTAACTAGAATTCAATAATTTGCGTAGAAAGTGTTGTTTGAACAAATGTTTGGTTTCTGCAGGTTAATCTCAGAAGTGAACTGCGTGAAAATGATGTCGAGCTGCAAAAGTTGATTCAATAGTTTAATTGATTGTTTTTTGATTGTTTAATTGATTTGTAAAAGTTGATTCAATAGTAGATGATCGGAAATAAGAATTATTGCTTATTTTTTGATTGTTTAATTGATTTGTAAAAGATGATTTGTAAAAGTTGATTTGTGTAATTGATGCGAACATAATTCTTATTTGTGCTTGTTTAATTGATTGAAATGTAATGGTTGATTTTGTTGATTTCAATCTGCATTATGTTGAAGGCAAAAATGACTATCGCAATGCGAAATGAAAATCGCAATGCGAAATGAAAATCGCAACGAGAGAATCGCAATGCGAAATGAAAATCGCAATGCGAAATGAAAATCGCAATGCGGAAATGAAAATCGCAATGCGTTTATAATTTCGCATTGCGATTATCTCGTTGCGATTTTCATTTCGCATTGCGATTTTCATTTCGCATTGCGATTCTCTCGTTGCGATTTTCATTTCGCATTGCGATTTTCATTTCGCATTGCGATAGTCATTTCGCATTGCGATTTTCATTTCGCATTGCGATTTTCATTTCGCATTGCGATTTTAATTTCGCATTGCGATTCTGTCGTTGCGATTTTCATTTCGCATTGCGATTTTCATTTCGCATTGCGATTCTCTCGTTGCGATTTTCATTTCCGCATTGCGATTTTCATGTTGGGATTTTCATTTCGCGTTGCGATTGTATTTTCCGTGTTGCGATAGTCAAATGCATGCCTAATAGTGATAACAACTGAATAACAAGAGTTGGTTAAGTCAAAATGGTTGGCCTGAGTCATTAATTCAACTGAAAATGTTAAAAGTTCACACATAAAATCCACATAATACAACGTTTGCATTTAAAAATCACCTAAGTTAACAGTCTCAAAAGGTGAAGCCAATCGTGATTGGGATTTTAAAGATGATTGCCTTTTGCTTGACACCATATGAGCTTTGGATTTTGATGAGGATCCATATTTTGGTAGAGGAAAAGATGATTTTGATGGCACTGGTGATCCACATGTCAACCTTGTATGACCACTTTCCTTGCACCGACTACATGTCGATCTCTTCTTCTCTTCACCCTTAGACGGTATACGATCGTGACTTTTTGGTCGGCCAGGTAGCCTTCTGTCCATGGCTGGTGGCAAAACTGTTTGTAAGTCATCTGGTATGTCCCACTCAGAAGGATGTGGAATAGGGTAGACAATCTCGGCATAAGTCTGTCGATAAACTTCTGTAGTGTAGCAATCCATAGCGTATGCGCTTGAATCATCTTGGTTTAAATGAAGAGCAACTTTTATAACATGGCCACACGGATAACCAGATGTTTGCCATTTCATACAACTACACGTTTGCATTTAGATCGACTAGCCCATTTAAGTATTATCCAGTACTTGAAACAAAGTGTTTGAACATGGTTCAACTCTCCATGACGTTGACTTCACACACGTTTCGTTATCTTTTTTTCAGTCCATGGTGTAACACGATGTTCCAATGTTCCTGTAAATTTAAATAAACAATACTTAGTAAAATATATAAATATGATAAGTTACGAATTCAAAGAAATAATACCTGCATGGTTTCTTTTCTTGTAGTACCACTGTTGAATAGAGGCTCGAAAAAACTCCATTAACATAGTAATGGGTAATTTCCGGGAATGACGACTTAGAGCGTTGATTGATTCTGCACTATTAGACGTCATGAAACCATATCTTGCTCCAAGTTGATGTACTCTTGACCATCTTTCAAACCCGACATCTTCTAGTGTTTGAGCACACTGAGGCAAAACACGTCTTAAACAATTTATATGCTTATTGAAATCCACTTCCGATAAGCTTTTACAGCCTTCCAGTATGTCCATTTGTGCTTTTTTATACCAGCAGACCTTGATTTAGATTTCTATACAAATGAACACCACAAAGTCCATGAAAAGCATCTGGGAAACACCTTCTAACAGCGTTGTCAATTGAGTTTGCCCTATCGGATATGATTGTCAGATTGCTAATAGGACCTATGCAATCCCTAAGATGCCCCATAAACCATGTCCATGAATCAGAGGTTTCAGATTTGCCAACCCGTAAGCTATTGGCAATATCCCATTGTTAGCATCCATGGCTACTGCTAATAAGTTACTCCAAGGTATCGACCTTTCAAATGTGCTCCGTCAACTATATAACTGGGCGCATGCAAGTAATAAACGAACGAATCTACAAAATAATATACACAAGAAATATAATCATTTAAATGTGAAATGCATGTAACTAACAAAAATGAGTTAACAAAATTATATTGATTTACTAACCGTAGCACCAATGGCGATAAACAGCAACTCAAAGCGTCCATCTCTATCTGTTTGATATGAGTTACCGACCCAGGATTTTTCAGCTTTAAATTGTGACAATAAGCCGGCAGTTGGGCAAACGATGCTTCTGGCGACCCCCTCAACATTCCAAGGCATAACATTTGGCTCTCCAAGCTTGAGAATATGATATACTAATCTTGAACCGAGCATTCATGTCAGTCATAATTTCATGTCCCCGATATACCCTGCCATTCAAAAACATTAACTCAGCCAGAAAACCACCCAACACCTTTTTGTTTGCCTGTCTATGGTGAGGAAAAACTTGGGTTCTTGAACATGTATGTTTATCAATAAAAGTCCTAACTTGAAACATTTTGCAATCTTTTATTCTCTTTGCAATCATACGCCACGTACAGTTTTTGTCAATCATACACCTTGTTTCGAAACGATCTTTGCTTGATTTGTTAACTTTTAGTTGATAGCCATCTTCCACACATTTCGTATATAAAGCTATCTTCAAGTCTTCCTTTGTATCAAAACAATCATCTTTCTTGATACGAATAACTTTTGTGTAACAATCAACTGCTTTCTTTATCAACTCTTCTTCCGGTATCTGAAGTAATTCTGGCATATTCCAGTTATACGCCGTGGCATTTCTTTTCTTCGGGGACTTTTTCTTCTTCTTTTTCTTCTTCAGGATTATATGAATTACAGAATGGATGTTCAACATGTTCATTCACAGTCGTAACTTCCTCCTCATTATCATCAACATTACATTCTTCGGCAACGGCTGTTTCATCATCAAAATTCGGGTATTGACCAATATCAATATCATTACACGCATGGTCTGTTTCTTCTTCTGAAACATCATCAAAATCCGTGTATTGACCAATATCAAAGTCCGGATATTGACCAAGACCAAATTTCGAATACTGACTAGTACTCACAATTTTTTCTGTTGGCTCATCATCGTCTAACTG
Organism: Hibiscus syriacus; assembly: GCF_006381635.1. Lineage (NCBI taxonomy): Eukaryota > Viridiplantae > Streptophyta > Magnoliopsida > Malvales > Malvaceae > Hibiscus > Hibiscus syriacus. The sequence goes on along the minus strand of NW_024062745.1, from coordinate 2,078,073 downwards.
GTCAATACGAAAACCGGAATTTGGTGCTGAAAGTTGATTGGGATTTGGATTAGAGAAAGGTTGTGGGTTTTGAGAAAAACTTAGTTGATTACTACCCGCTACTGACCCAACAATACTACTTCTAGGTTCAACAACATACAATGTAACATCATCTTGTGAAACACTAATGTAAGCAATGAATCGTTCAACATCTTCATTGTCGGTTAACAAATAAACTTTACCATTTCTCTGATAAGATAGCCTAAATCCACTTAGGGGCTCTAAATTCAATTTATTTGAAACACGTAGCATTAGAGTTTCATAAGTTAACTTTTGTAAAGACAATTTTAGTTGAAGATTCATGGGTAAAGGCATATATTGTAAAACACCATGAACATTATCCCATGACCCTCCAAAACACAAATCTATCCAAACATGATCAACATTAGATGATTTCATGGTTGTAAATTAATTTACTAAACAGACGAGCTGCGAAACTAAAACCTGTTGCCGGATTGGGAAGGATGTCGTTGGATATAGGAACGGATGTCGCCGGAGAGAGTGATAGATGGAGATGGAATGAGTTGCGATTTAGGGATTTAGTTTATGATTTCAGTGTTATATACCCAAAATTTAAGTGTTGTGATTTACAGATTCTCGTTGCGATTTACGGATTATCGTTGCGATTTACAGATTCTCGTTGCGATTTACGGATTATCGTTGCGATTTACGGATACGCGTTGCGATTTACGGATTATCGTTGCGATTTACGGATACGCGTTGCGATTTACGGATACGCATTGCGATTTACGGATACGCGTTGCGATTTACGGATACACGTTGCAGTTTACGGATACGCGTTGCGATTTACGGATACGCGTTGCGATATACGGATACGCATTGCGATTTACCCATACGCGTTGCGATTTACGGATACACGTTGCGATTTACGGATACGCGTTGCGATTTATGTGTTCGCGTTGCGATTTTCATATTCGCGTTGCGATTATGGAAAATCGCAATGCGAATTTGTACTATCGCATCGCGATTTTCAAGAATCGCGTTGCGATTTTGGAAACTGATTTGCGATTCTGGGGATCGCGTTGCGATTTTTATTTCGCGTTGCGATTTTGTTGGTCATTTTGGCAAATCCAAAAAAAGTTGGTTAAAATCGTATATTATAACTTTTTTTTGGTCACTGAGGCGATTCTCTCATTACAAAATAGGTCACGTACACTTTTATTTTAGGATCTACGGTATTTTTTACAGTTCATAGAACTCGTCACTTCGAGGTGATGAGTTTCATATTTACTGTAACATTACTCATATTCTCCAAAATAAAATTTTAGACGCCTTAATGGGTTAAATAAAAAAAATCCGGAATCCGTAATGGGCAAAAAAAACCTTGGTTGGCATGACGTGGAGGCCAATATTTTTTTGACTAAATATGGGCTGTACTGGGCCAAATAATGGACTTATGTCCTCCCACCGAGTCCGAGCTGTTTTACACTTGGGTTGGTCTAGAGCTGTAAACGAGTCGAGCTCGAGTATTGTTAAGCTAGACTCGAACTCGAAAAGTTTAAAATTAGGTTAGACTCGATTCGAAAACTAGCGAACTAAAAATTATCAAGCTCAGCTCGAACTAGAAATATAGTATTGAAACTCGACTAGAATTCGAAAAGGTGCGAACTCAAAAAAAAATTCAGGAGCTCAATTGAAGCTCGATTCAAGCACAAACTCAAACTCGAATTTGAACCTACAAAAATCTTATATTACATTTAAAATATATTTTTAAAAATTTATAATTATCAATAATGTATTTTTAATAATGTAATTTTAAAAAATCTAAAATTATAATATAATATTTTTTCCTAGTAGCTCGCGAGCTTTTTGCGTCGAGTATTAAGTAGTTTGTTTTAACTCGTTAAGAATTTGAGTCGAGTTCGAGCTCGAGTTCATTCGATTCGAGTGTTGATCGAACTTAAACCGAGTCGATCGCCAGTAACTCGTAATATGTCTCGTCTCATTTGCAGCTCTAGGTTAGTCTATTGGCAAAGAGGGAAAAGCCCTAGGGGCAAACATGGAAAATGGGAAGAAGGGGCGCTTGGATCCGGACATTTGAAATTCAAAAAAGTTCCGTTGAGAAACGGCTTTTACCTTCTCTTCTTTTTTAAGTTTACACCGTATTTGATTCTTGAAGGGAACGGCTATATATGTAAACCAAGAAACCGCTGTAACCGATTTGATAAATACAAAGAAGGTTGAAAGGGTTGGGTATTTTTCTTTGATTTTAAGAGCGAAATCGAAGGTAGAAATGGAGAAACAAAGGCAAATATCAGCAATGGAGGCGTTCGAGAAGTTAGAGAAGGTGGGAGAGGGAACTTACGGGAAGGTTTACAGAGCAAGGGAAAGAGCGACGGGGAAGATCGTAGCCTTGAAGAAGACTCGTCTCCACGAGGACGATGAAGGCGTCCCTCCCACCACTCTCCGCGAGATCTCGATCTTGCGCATGCTCTCTCGCGATCCTCATGTCGTCAGGTATCTTTTCTCTTTCGCTCTTTCTTCTTGTTCTTGTGATGATTTCCCACTCGCGAATTTCATTTTGATTTGATCTGAAATTTTATGTTCACAGATTGATGGACGTTAAACAAGGGCAAAACAAAGAAGGAAAGACGGTTCTGTACTTGGTTTTTGAGTACATGGATACCGATCTCAAGAAATACATCCGTTCCTTTCGCCAAACTGGGGAGAGCATTCCAGTTAACATTGTCAAGGTATCTTTCTCTCCTTTCACCCGGAAATGGTAAATTGGAATTCTGGTTCTTCAAAACCTATAGTTTAAGTGAAGCTCCAAATACAAAATTCATGGCTAGTGAATGTGAATACTTACTAAGCAGAGTTAATATCTACTTTGTTTGTTCTGTATTAGTAAATGCTTGTGATCTTTGTGAACAGAGCTTGATGTACCAACTGTGCAAAGGTGTTGCCTTCTGCCACGGTCATGGAATATTACACAGGTTGCTATTTTAACCCTTACCCTTTTTGCACCAATCCTTTTGTACATTCAGTAACAACTTAATCCTCTTTCTTTCTCTCTTTGATTAACACAGGGACCTTAAGCCTCACAATCTCCTCATGGATAGAAAGACCATGACGCTGAAGATAGCCGATCTCGGCCTAGCTCGTGCTTTCACTCTTCCCATCAAGAAGTACACTCATGAGGTATTAATAGTGCCTACTACTGCTAATACCTCCAAACTTATATTATCATCCAAATCCTAACTTTGTTAGTAAATGTTTTTTCAGATATTGACCCTTTGGTATAGAGCACCTGAAGTCCTTTTGGGGGCCACCCATTACTCCACTGCGGTGGATATGTGGTCTGTGGCCTGCATATTTGGTACTACATGCTGCCTCTTGCACCTATTGTTATCATTATCCACTGATCTATTCCCATATTCATACCTGTGTTGCTAAGATTTTTCCGTGAAGTATGTGTTTGACACTAAATATGATACATGTCTATATTGGATGCACACCGAGTAATAAATATTCATGCTAGCTCAGATTTTTCCTTAAAGTACATGTCTATATACGATGTGCACCAAGTAACAAATATTCATACCAAATATGGATCTAATCATACTCATGTCTCATACATGTCTATATTAGATGCATATCGAGTAACAAATAATCATACAAGCTCATATTTTTCCTTGAAGTACATTTCTGATACATGTCTATATTCGTTCTAGCTCAGATTTTTCCTTGAAGTATGAGTTTTTGACACTAAATATGAAATAATCATACCCATGTCTAATACATGTCTATACTCAGATGCTCACCGAGTAGCATATCATAATACTGTATTAACTAAACAATGTTTCCATTAATTCTAGCCGAGCTGGTCACCAAAACTGCTCTATTCCCTGGAGATTCTGAACTGCAGCAGCTACTTCATATTTTCAGGTCCATTCTCATGCCCCTCTCCAGTCTCTATATCATCCATTTTGGTGTTGCATTCCCATTTAATCTGTGATTGCATTGGTTTTCAGGCTGTTGGGTACTCCAAATGAACAAGTGTGGCCAGGACTGAGCTCACTACCAAACTGGCACGAGTATCCCCAGTGGAGCTGCCAGAGTTTGTCATCGGCTGTTCCCAATTTGGACAGCGACGGGCTCGACCTGTTATCGCAAATGTTGCAATATGATCCAGCCAAACGTATTTCAGCCAAGAAAGCTATGGAACATCCTTACTTTGCAGATCTGAAGAAGGATAATCTTTGAAACAGCACAAGGAAGAGTTTCAAAGTGGAAACCTATCTGCTTCTCTCAAGCATTTGTAGTATTAGGACTACTAGTAGTGTCTTTTTATTATTTGTTTGCTAAAACTTTGGTTCATGAACCAAGTGAGAACCAATGTGTGGGATGTATGTGCTTATCTCATTCTGAGAAGCCATTTTAAGAAAGCTATGAACGAGGTTTGCTCGTTATGATGTGGCAATGGACAAATGCTCTTTGATTTGAGGACCAATAAGAATGGTGAAATATCCAATATAGCAGTGAATTATTTAGAAGAGTAATTCACCTCTGCCAATGTTTTCAAGCTGTCATATTATTGATTCAATTGACACGGCCATTACAGCGGCGACGAATGTGGATTTGAATAAACCTTTCACCAAGGACGAAGTACTTCATGTCAGTTTCTACCGTCAGAATTGGGGGCTTGTGAGGGAAGATATTATTGCACTATGTTCGAATCTTTTAAATGGACGTCACGATGTTTCAATAGTGAATAAAACAATCTTGATACCCATCCCTAAGATCGATGAACCAAAATAAATGAAGCACATTCGACCAATAAGTCTTTGTACGGTCATCTACAAGATTGTATCGAAGGTTTGGGTCAACCGATTAAAATCACTCATGGCCACATGTATTAGTAATAATCAAGCGGCATTCTTAGCAAGTCGGAAAATATCGGATAACATTTTAGTTGAGCACGAGCTTTTACATTATCTGAACTCCTCTAAGAATGGAATCTGTAACACCCTAATCTGATCCGACTCGAAGATCAAAGAATTAAAGTATCACACGGACCACAGAAGTGATTAACCAAAAATTTTCTTAAAAACATTTGCAAATATCATACGGATGGCATCCACAAAAGTCATAAAATTTCAAATTAAAAAATACGAGATCTCCAAATGATAAATCTCCAAAATACATAAAGTTTTGAAAAGAGTTATGACTTGAAATATTACAAAGGTCCATGACAGTACATGTCCTCTAAAAGACTCAAAACATACTCTGAATAGCGGTTCATCTGGAATGTGACTACGCGATAAGTTCATTGTCGATCTCTATTAATCTGCACACAAAAATAAATTCTGAACACTGAGCTCACAAGCTCAGTGCCACACTAATTACTATGTTATACTACATGCATTCATTACATGAACATGCTAGCAAGTGATGTCATGACATACAAAGAAGTCAATAACATGCAGAGGTTGGTCGAAGGAATTTTCTGCATCTCAAGATGACACCCTAGCCTACCTAGAATACTCGAGGGTATCAGAGTGAGATCCAATTTTTTTTGCATCGGAAACGTACATCCCTAGCCTATTTGTAGGCCCTCGAGTTTTAGGGTGCGACCCAAGATTTTTTGCATCGGAACATACACCTGACCAACTTACTCCGTCGAGTCTTTGGGCACCTGTACCTAGTTGGCAACTGACGTGACTAGCACACTAGTATAGCTTTATCAAGATATACTATCATGAAGGCGTTTGTTATACCGTTAAAGTAATTCGGGTGTCCTGACTATTTTTCGAGCGTCATAAAAAGGCTAGTTTTATGACGTCCTAATTTACATCATTTCTAGTCGTGATTGCATTTACTTGTGTTTTTCTCACTTGTAGTCTTATTTATGAAATTCAAATGACCCTTAATCCCTTTACTCGAACACTTGAATCAAAATGAGTTTTTTTACCAATTCAGGACAAGGGTTTTGATACTGAGCCCTTCAGTATGGATACTACCCTTAAGTGTCGATACCCACCCTTGGTATCGATACCAAAAATGGCTACTGGATTTCAAGAGGACTAGGCAATATCGATACTTTTAGCTAGAGTATCGATACTTCTATACTGGGTACCGATATTGCTCCAAGTACTAATACTAAATTTTACTTCGATTTTTGGAAAATTACTCAGTATCTATACTCTTATTGAGAGTATGAATACTTTAACTTCATTATTGATACCTCCGAGTGTACTGATACATAAAATGGTTACTGGAATCTGAGTCCTAACATGGGTATCGATACTCCATTGTGAGTATCAATACCAGTGGAACAATATCGATACTTATTAAACTAGTATCGATACTTCTGGCACCAAAACACTTTTTTTAGGCCACTTGAGGAACAATATCGGTATTGTTTATGCAATATCGATATCTAAACCCAGAAATGCCCTGTTTTGAGTACTAAAATGTGTCCAAACACTATCTATTTACCCTCATAAGGCCATTAAACATTGTTTTAGTCTTACGAGAGTTATTAGGGGTTACAAGGAATCATTTTTCATGTTGAATGACATCATACTCGAAATCTACCATGAAATTCTCAAACATGCTTCATGAACTCAACTAACCAACAATGCACACCTAATGAGCTACAAGTAGTATAGTTAAGTTAGAAATGTGTTTCCTTAGTGCTAGGCTGCTGGAAAACATCTTTACTCACCTGAGAACCAACTTCTCCTTGCCCTTGGTCTTGGAACTTTCTCCAATATCTTTTACCAATCATAACAAGGAAAATGAGTTACTAACCCATTTAGAAATTTGGAATAAGGCTAAGGACATTTCCTAAAACTTAAATATATAAAAAATGGCCTGGAATTCTATGGTTCCTTAAACCCCTATTTGGGTCACTTGTCTAAATCTTGATTTTAAAAGTTTGAAAAGAAACTAGTGAAGGGTAGATTACAACTCTTAACTTGGTGTTCCCAAATTGGACTTGTAAGACCTCAAAGTTTCAATCTTTGCTTACTTCTTGGAGTGGAAGAAGGAGATGAAGAAGATAAGGAAGAGTAGGGAAAAATAGAAGGCTTAAGTTGTGATATCATCAAACATTAATTGGATTCAACCTTTGTTTTAAAATATGGGATATTTTCCCTATTAGTCCTTCCTCCTTTGCTCTAAGTTTAAAAAATGTCCTTTGTAGTACATGTTCTCAAACCAAGCCCAAACCAAACCCAAATGAACAAGCCTTCTTACAAGCTAAGGAAATTTTATTCTAAGGCTATATCGGGATAGCCCAAGACTCCTAACCCGAGAGTTATAACATTACAGAATCAATAAGGGAGCTACCCTTAAACTCGTCATCGAAAAAGCATATGATAGAGTCGAGTGGTTGTTTTTGCTGGGTGTCATTTTTAAGCTTGGTTTCAATAGTGCTTTTGTGGAAATAATTATGAAATGTGGTTCTAATGTATCATTTGTCGCCAAAGTCCATGGATCTTTATCCAAGGAATTCAGGCCTAGTAGAGGACTTCGACAAAGGGACCTCTTTTTTTTTTATTTCCTTTTATCACACAGGGTTTGTCGGCCATATTTCAACATGCTTAGAGCTTTGGTGCTATTAAAGGTATTCGTGCTTCCCGGAGTAGACCTCGAGTTTCCCATCTTTTATTCGCAGATGACAGTTTAGTTTTCCTCAAAAATTCTACAACAGAAACTACTCGTATAAAAGAGATGCTTAGTACCTATGGTGCCTCTTCTGGGTAACGTATAAACTTGACTAAATCCGTCATCTACTTCAGTCGACAGACAATTCTTGTTCACCGGACTCGAATGTTCAATATTTTTGGAATTCAATAGGTGGATTCTCTAGGACGCTATATTGGATTACCGCTCTATATTGGTAAAAATAAAACTCAAACCTTTGGCTATCTACGTGACAAAGTTACAACGAGGGTAATGGGATGGACCAAGAGACTTCTGTCATATAGTGGATGAGAGGTATTCTAGAAATTGGTAGCTCAGGTACTTCCACAATATGCCATGTCCTGCTATTTACTACCGGATCATCTTTTGAATGAGATTACAGGGGTAATACGACGTTTCTGCTGGACTGGGAAGACATCAAAACATGGATGGCGTTTGATTGCTTGGGATAAAATTTGTCAATTGAAATGAGTTGGTGGTCTAGGGTTTCGAGATTTGCGTTTCTTTAACTTTGCAATGCTCGAAAACAAGTTTAGAGATTGATTAAGGAACCAAAATCTTTATTCACCCGAGTATTTCGTGACAAATATTCCATAAGATGTTGCCAGCCTTCTAAAATGCTTTCTTTTAGAGAGTAGGATGTAATAGTTCTACATGTGTATTACAAGACAAATGAAACAATATAAGATTGAATCAATTTATAGGTACCTACAGCAACGACATGGTCAGGGAAGCTCGTTGTGGAGATTTCATGATAAAGGACCAGACACGTTGGGACCAAGTCAAAGTCGAGGCGTTCTTCTTTGTGCAAGATGTAGTTCTGGTGCTATAGACTTTGATAGTGTCTAGCCATTATGATAGTATTATGTGGAGTAACAACGCTATTCTCTTATTTCGTTAAATCTTCTCATTGATGGCTTCAAAAGGCAAATCATACAATGGAACCCATCTGGAAATTAACTATGACAGGTCAGGGCTAAATTAAAGGTCATTCCCGAAACTCAAATTTTTGCGTGGACACTGACGCATGAGGCACTCCCAGTTGGTGATCACGTGAGATCAGCAAGCCTGGGGGATGGTCGATGCCCTCATTACCACACTGATATTGAAACAACGTTGCATGTACGTGATTGTAGTTTCGCCCAGGAGACGCTGCATATTACTGGTGTTCCAGGTTCGATTACTGTCTTTATGTCCATCTCCATTATTATAATTAGAGCGAAAAATACTCGGTTGAGTTTGAATGACTTTACAGGATTTCTTGTGTAATACCCCAAATTTTGGTTAATGACCAAAATGCAAGTTTTGAAAGTTTAGTGACCAAAGTATAAATTTTGAAAAATTTAGGGACCAAAAATATAATCTTTAAAAGTTACATATTTTGGCCCGTAAACGAATAGTTTGTCCCGACATAAATGTTTTTATGGGAATCAAAATTTTGATTTGGGGTTTGTATTAAAAGCTATAAAGTAGTAAAGTCCAATATAGAATCGGATAATCGGATAAAACCAGGATTTCATGAAAATTTGAAAGAACTAGATAAATGTTGAAAATATTATTTTCTTACTTTAGAACAGTGAAATTTAACATGAGATTGAAGTTAATTTTCCTTAATTAGTCAAAATTGGGGAAAATTAATGACTAAATTGTAATTTTTGAAAATTACTTGACTAAAGTAGAAAGTCAACTTCAAGTTGGTTTATCTTTGATTATAGGATATTTTAATGGAAATTAGTAATTATCATGATTCATTAATGGTAATTATGAATTTTTTTCATTAATTGATTTTTAATACAATTATATTAGGAAAAGGCCATGTGTAATACATGATAATTACTAAAAAAAAGAAGAAATTCTCTCCATCTTCCTCAAGCTGGCCGTGAGTTTTGTAGCTACAAAGGTGAGGTTTTTGTTTTGATTTTTAAAGCCACATGATTGATTTTTGGATTAAGCTATTAGATAGATAATTAATCCTCTTGAAATTCTCTATCATTTGGTATAAAATTACATGTAATCATGATTTTATGTTGAGTTTCGTAAGTTAGGTGGTAGAAAAACATGTTTGATTTTGAAGATTTGATGGGAGATTTTTATGTTATTGATGTTGTAGATTAATTTTAAAGCATGAATGATGATTCAAATTAGGTTTATAACTATATATGAGATTTGGTGATGGCTAGGGTTTATGGAGTTGATTGAATTTTGATTAAATTTGATGTTAGGATGATTAAAATAACATGAATTTAATGTTAGAATGTTGAATTCATGCTTGAAATTGAAAGAAAAGATTATTCTAATTGCTTAAGGACATTAGGCCATAGGGGAAAAATAAGGGGAAAATGTTGAAAAATTCCCTATGGTTTAGAATTGATATTAGATGTGTTTTACATGCTTTGGAGATCAAATTGGAACATTAAGATAGTAAAATGACAATTTTGTAAGTTTTTAGAATTACGAGACATTGATGAATAAATGCGTAATTTGAAGTATTCAAGGCTGAAATTTAATTATGGAATGTTGAATTTTATGTTAGAATGTTGATATGAGGATTAAATTGTAAATTTGACAAGTTGGGTAGTGGAATTCGTAGGTCTTGAGATTTAAGGACTTAATTGTAAGTTTGCAAATATGAAAGCACTAGTTGAGTATGAAATTACAATGCTGGAAATTAATTCTTGAATGCTGATTTTCAAGTTTAAGTTTATGTTTGGGATCAAATTGCAAGTTGGTAAAACTAGTGGTTGAATTCGAAAAGACTAAGAAAAATTAAGGATGAAATTGCAAGTTTTTAAATGTTTAAGTATGGAATTGGGCATATTAGTTATATGCTGGAATTTTTAAGGTTTGATTTGAAGTAAGTAAAGTGGTGCAGGAGCATTGTGAATTAAATGAAAAAGTTGATGTGAATTCTAAAAAATTAATTAATAAATAATGATTTAAATGCAAAGTTGTGAAAAAGTTGTGACTTAATGATTTGTGGAATCAAATAGCTATTTTGGGAAATTTGAAGTTATGATGTGATTATGATTTAGTTTTATATCAATTTAGTATCGATTATGTTATATAGAATTTATTTTATCGGAATTAGATTATGTTAGTGTAATATTAACATATGTATTGGATATTGTCTTATTTTATGACGATGTTCAGATACGAAAAACCTAGTGATCCGAGTGATTGGAAAAGGAAAGAAAAAGTATAGGATCGAAAAAAACATCTTAAAAAATGTTCGGTAGTGAGGTAAATGTGAGTGCAATTTATTTATTTGATTATTTTAATAGAGGAAGACTTGCGATAAGTCAACCTCATATTATTATTAAAGTATGATTTTATTTTAATTATGAAATATTTCCATAATGTTATATAAAGGAATTATGATTATTTTTTTGGTATGAAATTACCCAACATGTTTTTATATGATATCTTTTAAAAAAGTATTCAAATGAATTTTCTAAAGTGATTCTAAAGAATGATCTAAATATTTTTATGAATGGAATATTTCCTCGATGATTTTAGAAATGTTATTTGAATTATTTTAGGGCTTCCCAAATTACAATTTTATGATGATGAATGAAAATGATTCTCATTTGGAAATGATTCTAATTTGAATTGCATGATTAATAAATGAAGATAATATGATATGAAAGCCCGTTGTATGTTGCATTGAGAGTCGTAGATACACTTGACATCTCAGAAAATTGAGTAAAGTTAAAGTACATTCGTGAACAATATGAATGGCACAAATGATAAGATAACACTTGGAGTGCATCTTATGATGATGATGATTGGCACCGTGAAGTGGCTAGTGCACACATTTTGTTCAACTCAAGTACCTTGCATTCTCTTGCTTGTACATTGAGCTATGAAAATAAATGTGAAAGTTATGAAAAATATCTGAATAAAAAGAATATGGAAATGAAAATGAAAGTTCTGAAATATGTACATATAAAAAGAATATGAAATAGTTGTTATATCTGGTGTTGATTTACACGATTTTGATAAAATCATGAAATGATGATTTTCAAGTTTTCAAAGAGGAAAATGGCTTGAAAAGCTCGGTTTGAAAGTTTTAATGATTTTATTTAAATTATAGTTTTACATTTTAAAGTATTTTATGATATTTTATATTTTATCTCACCTTAGTTGTGTTACTGTCTCACTAAGTTTTACTTAACACATGATGATTTTCATGCTTAGGTTTGGATAGGAAAAAAACGTGAAGTAAGGAGTATCTTTTGAGAAATTCGTTCCTAATATCAGTATCAATAATACATCTTATCTTTGACTTATTAGTGACATGTATATTATATCTGTCTTTTTGCTTTATCAGATTTATTTAGAATGATCTGTAATAGTAAAATAGGACCATTTTATTTTGGCTAACTTTAATCATATCTGAAAGTATGAATGAATGAATGAATGAATGAATGAATGATATACATATAAAATGATTTTTAAATTAAGTAGTGTTTAGACAGTTTTATATAGTTTATGAAACAACACTAAATTACCTAATTGCTGCCTAAAATCAGTTTTGATTTAAAGGGTAAATTATTATTTTATTATATTACATGATTTAATTGAATACTATTAAAATGTTAATTCGAAGTTTTATAAAGAAACAAAGTTTTCAAGGTTTTATGTACAAAGAAGCTATGAAATATTAATGTCACATCTATAATTCGTATTTTAAGATGTATACGGGTTATGGGTGTTAATCTTGTATTCTTATAGAATATCTGGAATGCTCGGAACTCACTAGTCCATGATGGGAGATTACGGCCACCTTGGATGCTCATCGTAAATGCCCAGACACTTCATCAGGATTTTATTTCCACTCAACGCTCGACCATTGACCAGGCACAACGGTAGTGTGCTCCTGATCGTTGGTGGCCTCCATCGGGTGGGATGATTAAATTAAACGTGGATAGTGCTTATCATCCAATCACCAAGCTTGTGACCGTTGGTGTAATTGCACGAGATGCGTGGGGCAAGGTATTAGGTGGCTTGGTAACCATGTCTGCTGGGTGCTGCGACTCCCATCTGGCGGAACAATATAATCTTGTTGTAGTGGTCAATATTGCTTTAGAAGAATGGTGGACACACATTAACCCCAAACGTTTCATTTTAAGGTAAAAGGTCCCCTATGTGGATGAAAATTATTAATAAACTCACTATGAACATCTTGAGATGACACGGCAATCCTACATGGCATTACATGTTGATGTGGTAGTACCATATATACAAAGATACTGATGTGGCAATGGCACATAAACAAAATTATTTTTTAAAATTATATACTTATTTTTTTTAATAATTTTCATCCATTGATATGATGACACATGTCATCATCATATTGATTTAAATTTAAGAAAGCAAAATGTGCAACTAGTTAGACTTGAACCTAAGCTATTAGAAGAAAAACCCAACACCAAACTTCCAAGCCAAATCCTATACTTTTCATCCGAATAAAGTAGTAAGTTCGTGACCAAATTCTGGTGATCCATGGCGCTGACTACATCCATTTTCTCCTTGAATTCCTTCTCCGATACCGTCACATCCTTTAATCTCTTCACTGCAACAATCACCCCCATGTCCAAGGTGGCCTTGTACGTCATCCCGAATGTTCCCTTCCCCAATACCTCAGCAGACGCCCTCAACAAATCCTTCAGGTTAAAGACCCTCGATGACTTTCCAAAAAACACCAATTTCTTCATCCCACTACTCTTAGCATCCTTCCTGACTACCCTAGATAAACCACTACTTTTACTATCACTCTCTCTTGTTGCCGTATCTTCATGAACTTCAATCTCTTGTCTGTTTTACAGAGGCAACATTCTTTTCTCGATTTTTCTACTTTTTATCACCACTCTTTCTTCTTCGTAAACATATTAACATAATCAAAATCAATAAAACACCAAGCAAACAACCAATGACGATACCGATATTCGCTCCACCGGATAATTTACTGCCATTACTTTCAGTACCATTACATGATACCAAAGGCCTCTCACACAAAGAATTCCCTATACTATAAAAGAACTTTGTGGCTTGCTTGACAAGCTTCTTGGAATTGAACCATTCAACTGATTAAAAGAAACATTGAATTGCAGAAGTGAAGGTAAATTAAAATCTGGGATTGAACCGGATAAACGATTGTTCTCCAAATACAAAGTGTTCAACCTAGTCAAATTGTTAACACCCGCAGGGATCGAACCATTGAAATTATTGGCAGCAAGATTAAACCTCATTAGGTTCTGCAAAGAGAACAAGATAACATGAATCTCATTGATCCATGAACATGAACTGCTTGAAAGATTCCATAGCAGTAAGCGTTCACAAACAGTTGCTCGAAGAGCCGCCATAGCTACTCTATCAAAAGTTAGATATGACTCTACACAGACCTAGAAAGTTTCCCATAACAACAAGAAGAAAATGATTACGTAACGAGTTAATCGAGTTGGTTTCATTGTTTTTTTTTCTTTTCTTGCTGGAGATCAAAAACGGGTCTAATGGAATCGATTTGATTTGCAATGTTGTAAAAGGTTCTTTAGAGGTTAAACGATTCTAAGGAAGATGAGATTCTCATTGATTCATGCTTGAATGGTGAAATGGGTATTTTTTATATGCATTTCCTAGAGAATACTTGATGCCCGTATTCTCTGAACTCAAGTTGCGCATTAGGGTGTCCATTGTTGAAAATAAAGCTTCGGCTTGGTCGTTTAAGTCCTTCATGCATTCACCATTTGCTGAAAGCCTTTGTGATGGGCAACACCCAACTAGTGGAATGCCTATTATGCCAAACTTCCTTGCCTCAACACTGATTAGATTCTGCATATTAGCTCGGCTTCAGTTTAAATGATCAGAAATTATCCTGACAACTTGTATCTAGCATGACATAGCTAATTGGGTAAATTCGGATGGTTTCGGTTAAATCAGTTTTATAATTTAATTTACTTCATGTTTGATTAAATTTCAGATTCTGATTTTAAGGGACTTGAAAGACTACTTTGATAGAATTAAAGTCAGTTTCGATTAAATGAAGGAAAATTATAGTCGATTATGCTTTAATTGCATTTTTAGAATTTTTATAAGAACTTGAGCTTAATATATTAGTTAAAGTACTAATTCGTATTTGAAATAGTATATGTCAGGAAGTCGATGTTCGTGTAGATCACGATCGAAATCAAACTCAAAGCGAACTAAAAGAAAAGGATTAAATTCGGGAGTAAGGAAAAAGTAGCATTAAAGCGTGGTAAGACAACATGTGAGTGCAACTAAACTTTTCATAATAGATAATACTAGGAAGGCTTGCGATGAGTCAACATCGATCGTTTTTATAGAAAAAGATTTTAAAAGAGTATTTTGAACATAGATCTATTTAAATTATCTTAGTAAATTTATTTTATTTCATAACATTTGTTTATTTTGGGTATGAACTGCCCATTACCATATTTATGAAATTTTATTATATTCAAATATATGAATGCTTTTATATGCAAAATATTATATGATTTTAATAAGTCCATTGTCCGTACAATTGGCATGCCATGAGGTGGAGTGCTATTGATTGATCACACAGAGGTACATTTATGTACAACATAGTTACCAGATACATTTATGTCTTCGAGATTCATAGGTACAATGTTGTTGTGTTTTATAGTACTTGTACATTCACAGGGCACCTATAGTGCAGTTACAGACACTAAATGTCCAACATAGTCATAGGCACTTATACTTCACATAACATAAAACACTCAATTATAGACTCGCGTACTATATGTTCTCATGATAGTACAATGGGCAACAATATGATTGAAAAAGAATAAAAGAATTGTATATAATTGATACAGTTTTAAAATAAAGAATTTTTATAATTATTTCTATTTTATATATGCTTTATTTAATAGTATTTTTATATAATATTACTTATTTTATATGTTATTTATTTTATTATGTTGTCTCACTAAGTGAAAACTGTAACACGCCCAACTCGTACCCGACCCGGATACGAATCCGATGTGTCACATTGACTATTCAAAACTTATAAAAATCATGAAAAATTCAAACTTTCATTAAAATAAAGTTAATAATTTACATAAGTATATTCAACACATTACAAAAACTGATCAGAGCATATGTAAATCACAATTTGTCTATATGCCAACACCTTTGATACAACAAAATACATATTGTGTAATTTACTTCTGATCTGATCTTCGAGTGGAGTTACGATGTTCTGCAGATTCTAGGTCTTATGCTCCTGCTTCTCAGTACCTACACGTAAAACGCTTACACGCTAAGTCATAGACTTAGTGAGACATAAAATACAATAATGCATTTCCTAATGAATGAAGATACAATCCAATCATTTCATGTATCATCACAATTATTAATTCACTATTTAAGAATATCACATATGATCTATTATTAACAAATAAGAACATAATATCTTATAAGGAAGTAAACTATTTTATATAATTTATGTGCCAATGTATATTATTGAGAACTGAAGGTATGTGAGTACTTTGAGGTTGTGCACATATACTGTCACCACAACTCGTATAAGGATTCACTGAGTGACATGTGAAATTTGTCCCGAAAGACCTCATGTATGTCCTGAATGACCCATGTATATATCCTGAATGACCTATGTAACACTCGACTCTTGGCATGCCAACTATACCTATAACTCTAATTTCACATGACATGGGCTTGAATATTTATATATTCCATATAATCACTAATTAATCATATGTTCATGTACTCATATCATTTATCTTATAATCACATACCATGTACCACATGTACATATAATCAACTATATCATGTCATATAGCTTATGTTGTTTGACTATGTTCACACAATTCATATAACATGTATCAAAACAATATACACATATAACATTTATGCGTATGTTTATAATAATCATCATATATGGATGTTCATAACTATATGTTGAACTATGTTTTGATATAACAATTTAAGGCAAAATGTTTTTGGACTTGAATTGAATTTGCAAAATGTTTTTGGATTTGAATTGAATTTATTCAAAGTTTTCAAAAGGTTTCAAAAATAATTCAAAGTCCATTAAATTCGGATTTGAACAAAAATGCTAAAGGGTGTCAAAGTGCATCCATGATTCCATGCATCCATGCATCTGCACTAATTCATCGATGCATCATGCAATGCATCCATGCATCCAAACATCGAATGCAATTAGTGCATCGATGCATCTTGATATGCATCGATGCATCCTTTCCATGCATCGATGCATCCTGCGATGCATCCATGCATCAAGGCTGCAACGGCTAGTAACAGCTAGTTTATTTGAATTTAATGAAGGGGTATCGATGCACCTTGATCATGCATCGATGCATCATGTTATGGGCAGCCTTTTGAGTAGAAAAATAATCCCCAAACGACTCCAAAACATCCCCAATGGATATATACAAAATCAAATACATTCCAAGCTATAAATACAAGCTAAGGACACTTGAAGAAGCAAGAGAACAACCATCCAAGCAATCAAAAACAAGAGAAGAGTTTTTCATTCTTATTTCATCTTTCTCTTGTAAATATTTTGTTCTTGTGAGCTTAATTCTTGTAAATACCTACCTTAGAGAGGTTTTCTTGTTTACATATTTTATCCTTTTGTAAAGGGGAAAGGTTCTAGCTAATCCCGTGTAAAAGCTAGGTAAAGGTTTTAGTTTAGCCCGGAAAAACTAGGGAGTTTGTAAGGTTACTCTTTATCCTCAAAAGAAAGAACAAATTAGTGAATTTGTTGGAAAATCCTTGGTGAGGAGCTAAGGTAGTGGACGTAGACTTTGGTTGAGAAAGTCGAACCACTATAAATCGCTGTGCAATTTTCTATCTTTCAATCTCCTTACTCCCTAAACTAAAAAACCGTTCCGACCCCTATTTGCAAACCGTTCCGGTTGTCCATTCGAGCTTTCGAAAATCCTAACAATTGGCATCATAGCCTAACTCGTTAAGAAGGTTTAACCACCTTGAGACGATCCTCGAAGAAGCTCTACCAATTTCCGACGCAACTGACAAAGAAATGACTTTTTCCTCCGGTGCTTATTATCTTGAAGAATATCCTATTATGGATTCACAACCGGTCAACAAGCCACCCTTCTTCAATGGAGCAAATTATGCACATTGGAAGAATAAGATGATGTACTTTATTCAATCCTACAATCTAGGAGCTTGGAACTCAATCATGGACGGTTACTCCTCTCCACCTGGCAAGTACAACGATTGGAGTAGAGAAGAGCAGAAAAATTTCCAGCTTAATTCTAAGGCTATACATATTCTATTATGTGCTTTAGGGCCAAATGAATATGGAAGAATATCATCTTGTTCCAGTGCCAAAGAAATTTAGGATAAGCTCCAAGTCACTCATGAAGGAACCAACGAAGTGAGGGAATCAAAGAAAAGTCTTCTCAACCATAGCTACGATAACTTCAAGATGAAACCCAATGAAGACATCAAAGCTATGACGGATAGATTTTCCGTGATTGTCAACGATCTCAAGGGATATGGAGAAGTAATCCCTAATGAGAAGCTTGTGAGGAAGGTGATCTAGTCTCTTCCAAAGGAGTGACAATCAAAGAAGACGGCTATTATCGAAGTTAAAAACCTAGAGTCTCTCACCCTCGAAGAGCTAATTGGTTCCCTTCTCACTCATGAGATGATGGTAAAGGAAGATGAAGAAAGGGAAGATAAGAAAGATGTAGGCATTACCTTCAAATCCACCAATGAAAACTATCAAGAATCAAGTGATGAGGTGGATGAAGAAGATGATGAACAAGAAGAAGAGATGGTCAAGTTCTTGAAGGAACTCAAGAGATTCATGATTTCCAAGGAAGTGAAACATGAATCAACCAAGAAGAAGAGTCCTCCGGTGTGCTTCAATTGTCAAAGAAAAGGGCATGTCAAATATGAATGTCCTCTTCTAAATAAAAAGGGGAAGAAGGCATTTGTTGAATCTTGGAGTGATGAAGATGATTCCAATGATGAAGATGAAGTAGTCAACCTATACCTCATGGCCACTCATGAAGAAGTTGAGGTATCTTCTAACTCAAATGAATTTAATTCATTTACTTTTGATGAGTTACAAGATGCTTATAATAGGTTGTATTTGGGATTTGAGACCATGAATTCCAAATATACGAAATTAATTTCAAAACTCAAAATTAAAGATAATTTGATTTTGAAAGCAAAAGTTGATTTTGAAAATCAAAATGAAATTTTGAAAAATGATTTAGAACTTTCAAAAATCAAAATAAATGATTTAGAAAAGAAAAATTTTGAGTTAGAAGTTAAGCTTGAAGGCTTAACAAAAGAAAAAGAATTAATTTCTAAAAACAACCTATTATGTTTAAATATGACAAAATGCTCACATTGCCATTTTCATAGTCATTTGGAACATACTTGTCCTTTGAGGAAAGGAAAATGTTTTAAAATTAGACAAGTATGGGTTCCGAAAGGAACAAGGGGCATTGAAACTAACGTTCAAGGATCCAAAGCAATTTGGATACCAAAATCAAAATAAATGTCTCTTGTAGGTGTGTTGGAGCAATGGTGATAAAAATGATGATATTCAAGATGCTCTAGCCACACTTGAAAAAGGAATGGGTAACCTCTAAGCTTAATGCTTTTAATTTTGGTTATATGGTTGCTCATTTGATTTTAAGCATGCATGAGTTTTTATATTGAATGATTATGTTTTGTTTTAATCTCATGTATGTTAAAAAGGTTTTATGATGAACATTTTAAAGTTTTAATGATTTTTCATAATTTTTAGTTCATCATAATGAATTTTGGTCAAAATTGGTTTTAATGCAAATAATATCTCTCTAACAATTGATATCAAATTTTAAAGGCTTTGATTTTATAAATTTTAATTTTTGGCCTAAATTTGAATGTTTATGCATGTGGTCTAAATGAAAATGATATCTCTCTAGCAATTGATATCAAATTTTTCAAAATGCATAACATTTTTGGAAAACTTTATGCAAATGCACTTAATTTTAACAATTGGTATTAATATCAAATTTCAACAATTGGTATTGCATTAAGTATTTAAGACTTGGATATATTGAATTTCATGTGCCTCTAACATGTTTGTTATTCTTTGTAGAAATTCAATATTTTATTTAAGTGTCAAGAACTTAAAAGCTTAATTTTATTTGGAATGCTATTATTAAGGGGGAACTTTAATTTTTCAAATGATTTTTAAATGTCAATTTTATCACTTATTCTCCAATGTTATTTTAGAACTTCAAAGATTGAATTATTTTTTATATAACAAAAAGGGGGAGAAGTTTGGTTTGAAAAATTCAATTTCTTAATGAAAATGGGGGAGCTTAACATTTTCATATATTTTCGAACAATTAGTATCTTTTTCATTAAACATTTTATTAAGGGGGAGTTTTGCCAAAAACAATTTTTCAAATGTTTTGTTATATCAAAAAGGGGGAGATTGTTGAACTATGTTTTGATATAACAATTTAAGGCAAAATATTTTTGGACTTGAATTGAATTTGCAAAATGTTTTTGGATTTGAATTGAATTTATTCAAAGTTTTCAAAAGGTTTCAAAAATAATTTAAAGTCCATTAAATTCAGATTTGAACAAAAATGCTAAAGGGTGTCAAAGTGCATCCATGCATCCCTGCAGTGCATCCATGCATCCCTGCAATGCATCCATGCATCCAAACATCGAATGCAATTAGTGCATCGATGCATCTTGCTATGCATCGATGCATCCTTGCCATGCATCGATGCATCCTGCGATGCATCATTGCCATGCATCGATGTATCCTGCGATGCATCCATGCATCAAGGCTGCAACAGCTAGTAACGACTAGTTTATTTGAATTTAATGAAGGGGTATCGATGCACCTTGATCATGCATCGATGCATCATGTTATGGGCAACCTTTTGAGTAGAAAAATAATCCCCAAACGACTCCAAAACATCCCCAACGGATATATACAACATCAAACACATTCCAAGCTATAAATACAAGCTAAGGACACTTGAAGAAGCAAGAGAACAACCATCCAAGCAATCAAACACAAGAGAAGAGTTTTTCATTCTTATTTCATCTTTCTCTTGTAAATATTTTGTTCTTGTGAGCTTAATTCTTGTAAACACCTACCTTAGAGAGGTTTTCTTGTTTACATATTTTATCCTTTTGTAAAGGGGAAAGGTTCTAGCTAATCCCGTGTAAAAGCTAGGTAAAGGTTCTAGTTTAGCCCGGAAAAACTAGGGAGTTTGTAAGGTTACTCTTTATCCTCAAAAGAAAGAACAAATTAGTGAATTTGTTGGAAAATCCTTGGTGAGGAGCTAAGGTAGTGGACGTAGACTTTGGTTGAGAAAGTCGAACCACTATAAATCGCTGTGCAATTTTCTATCTTTCAATCTCCTTACTCCCTAAACTCAAAAACCGTTCTGACCCCTATTTGCAAACCGTTCCGGTTGTCCATTCGAGCTTCCGAAAATCCTAACACTATAGGACTAAGAAAGTTAACATAGAAAATAGACTTATCACAAGTCTTTTTTTCATAAAGCTACATATATAGTATGGACTCACCTTAGCCTCACTAATTCCAAATCCCCTTCTATGATTTATCTCTCTGGATCGATCCTAACTCTGCGGTCAGTACGGAACTTGCTTATGCTCGATATCTATACAATCATACATTTTATATACATATCAGTATTCTAAATATCATGATTCAATCCTTAATAATCTTAAGCTAAAAGAAAGACTTAATATAATTTTCCACTTTGAGTAGTATCAGTACCCCCTGTAGGGTATCGATACTTCCCTAGCTGTAGTATTGATACCAAGCCTAGGTATCAATACCTATTTTCGATTATGTAATCATAGTTTCAAAAATGGTATCGATACTGACCTTATGGTATCGGTACCCTTGGTATCGATACTGCCCTTCAGGTATTGATACTTCATAAATAACTTTGTCAAATTTGGGCTTATGGTATCAATACTGTTCAACCAATATCGATACCCCTACCCCAAATTTCATTCATTTACCCTTGAAGTATCGGTACTGGATGAAGCATCACCAATACTCATAGCCCAAAATTCACTTTTTAAACCCGAAAATTCACCAATACCAATCTAAACCTTCCATTTTAAGCTCCTATCATGCCATTAAACTCAACTACCCTTACTCAAATCAACTTATATCCATATAAATCATCATTATCTTCAAAATCTCATCTTATGTCTTGAAATCAAGAATCCTACAAATTTTTCAACATGTTCTAATTTCAATTCTAACACTTCATACTTCTTAATTTAGCTGATGACAAGTCAAATTTAGTTTCAAATTCTACTTATCAACTCTTTTTCAAGATTTCACTTATAAACCCCTCATCTTTAATCCTTCCTAACTTCTTCATCTTTTGATTTTAGGATAACTTAAGTTTTCCTTAAGCTTAAGTATTACCCAAAGAACATAAACCAAACTTAAATTCAATGAATAACCAACTAACAAGAAACTCACCTTGGTAAACTTGGAATTCACGACTGAAAGAAGGAAGAATGATGAAGAGAACTATAGAAAATCTTTCTTTTTCTCCTCTACATATCTCCACCATATCACATTTTTAATTCATTTTTTGATCAAATGACCATTTCTCCCTTTCATTCATCCTTATATGCTATTTTGTCCTACACAGAATTTTTATATATAAGTCCTTAAACTATTCAATTTATCTACTTTAGTCACTAAATTCTAAAGTTTTACAATTTGATCACTAACCCGGAGTTTGGGATGTTACAAAAACTTAGTGTGTGCATGTTTCACACATAGGTACAAGGTGAGAAGGAAAAATAGGGAGCGTATCAACATCATTTCTGAGGAGTTAGGTCCACTACCAGAATTAGTAAGGACATCCCATTTGTTAATTTATCAGTTAGTGGCATGTATATTAAAGAGTTTTAATTGCTCTTATTTTAATTTATTTAAGTTGTTTTCGTTTAAGATATATATATATATATTTATATAGTTTTTAAATTGGATATTATTCGATAAGAATAGTATTCTATTTATGTATAAATAATTTTTTTATTAAGGTTTTAAATGCAATTAATTATTTTAATATTGATTTTTAAAAGAAAAGAAAAAAATTATACCGATTTTTTAACAATATATGTTTTATAAGATTGATGTGACAACTCTAGCTCGTATATGGGGATATATACAGGATAAGGGTGTTACATAGTAGCTCTAACATTGTTTGAAATTTTCTTCATCAAGTCGAAAAGTCGAATGCCTCACTCGAAGGAGATGATGAAAGATTTTCTCTCATAATAAATTGTTGCCATGAAAATTTTCGAAATATGAACTTGAAAAATGAAAAATTAATGGCTATATATAGCACTCAAAAAAGTAATGGTGAAATATGATAGCTATGGTGAATTATTAAATATGGTTAAAACATCATTTTATTGTCTGATATATCACTGAACTGAAGTGATATATTACTAAAAAGTTTTTGAAATGAAGTGATTGGGCACTAAAAAGTTTTTGTCATTGTGTATAAAATGGTCTATGAGAAAATTATGTTTTTCATTAAAGGGATACAAGTCAAAAAAATCATTCAATGGTATGATATATCACTGAATTGAAGTGATATATCATTAAAAAGTTTCTAAAATAAAGTGATTGTGTACTGAAAAGTTTTTTGTAATTGTGTACTAAATGGTCTATTAGAAAATGACGTTTTTCATTAAAGGGAAATAAGTTAAAAACATCATTCAATGGTATGATAAATCACTGAATTGAAGTGATATATCACTGAAAATTTTATGTTATTGTGCATTAAATGGTCATTGATGATAGCTCATTTTTCTTTTAATTTGCAAGGGCTATTCGTATTTCACCAATGACAATGCATTCAAGTCTTCTTAATTCACCTATTCAAGGCTAAATTTATCATCTTTGGAGGCCATTCAAGTGTTGGTATGAGGACAAGCAATTACAAGCATTCAAAGATTGTATTCAAGGCCATTATTATCACATTTTGAAGGCTTTTCAAGTGCTCCAAGAAGACATGCGATGAAGGTTGAATTATTTCACTTATTATTACAATTAAGTGATATAAATCAGTATAGAATGAGAAGATACCCTCCAAAGTGTCCGACAAGAGCATTATAACCATTTAAAGCCTCCAATCAAGTCATTTAATACCCTAATCAAGTAAAACAAGGTAGTCCAAGAGTCACCTCTCCTTTTAGATGAAAATGAGGCTAGATACATTCATAATTCAACCTAAATCCATCAATTTTCAATCAATATGGCCGACCACATCAGGAGAGAAGAAAGACATAACATTTAAATGTAATTTAAGTGCATTTAGATGTGCATTCATTCACCTTTTGTAAACCTTTCATATGATGCCTAAGAAACACTATAAAAGGTACTTAGGATCATTGTAAGAGAACAACTTTTGACTTATATTAAACTAATTGAAAGATTGCTTTCATTCTTGTTCTTTTGATAGAACTTTATCGTCTTCAGGTTAATCTTGTGTTCTTTATCCATTCCACTTGCAAATAACGTTGGTTCCTAATTCCTTTAACTAGTGGGTCAGGTTTCATACCCTGCCATTTTGATTCCATCTTTTTATATTGTTTGTTCTTAGCTCAAAATAACTAACGTGTCATAATCAGCTTTAACCTTACAACACTTACCACAACAACACCACTTTCCACGGCAACGTCATTCATACTTCATCATCTACTTTTATTATCATTAAACCACAACAACCATCATTCTTTCATCACCTTCAAACAACTTCCTCAATCTTTCATTCCATCATTTCTATTATTATTTCATATCATTTCCTTCTTATGCTTATATTTATGCAATTTCAGCGTTTAAGATATCATTACGGGGTTTCTTACTATAATCACGATCAGACAACACATATATGACTTGGAACAAATAATCATGATCATATCATCAATAATTGATGATTCTAATATCACCGAGGATGCTTAAGAGGGACAAGGTATTGATATTGAAGGTGATGTCTGGGAGACAACAGGTTTAATAGGGTCATGCATTGCCTAACGCTCATAGGGGTTGAACCCATTCACAAATACCCCATCCCAAAATACCTCACTATCAATATCCAATTGTAATGCATGATATTAACTACGATGCCATAAGGAATCCTGAGATTCTTGATATGCCAAATATATGTGCAATCTACCGGGGTACCTCTAACGTCGGATCAATGGAGTTGGCAGTTGGGTCCAGCTTGAAACTAAGAATGATGCCTAACTAGCAATCAAGTAATTTTGTATTAAAGTCCATATAGAGTTTTATGTGGTGGAGTTTGGTCAAAAGACATATTTTGTTAGGTGTATAAACCACAATGTCAGTTGTAAGTGGAGGATACATGTTTCATACTTACAACAGAATATGTTCTGGAAAGTGACAAGGTTTCACGAACAACATACATGTTGAACATATATTTTGATATAACAAAAAAATGCAAAATGATTTTGGACTTAATTGAATTTTTTCAAATATTTCAAAAATAATTCAAAGTCCAACAAACTTGAAAAATATGTTTCAAAGTTTTTAAAACCTAAACAAATGTGTTATTAATTATTTTATTTTTATCAAATATTTTTGAGTTGATTAAAATGTTTTTAAAGTATTTAAAAATGGTTTTAAAGCTTTTAAAACATGAAAACATTATTATGTCACTATTTGGCACTGTTAATGACATTGTTCATGAGCGGATATTATTTATGAATAATGAGTATCGATAATACTGTTCACAGTATCGATACCGGGATGCCAAAAGGTCACATTTGAGCTTGTAACGACTATATTTAGGAGGAGTATCGATTCCCATACTTGAGTATCAATACCACTTAGTGCAGGGGCCTAAAATTTCTTGGAAATTCACCTCCAAATTGCTTCAAACATCCTCCAACGGCTATAAATGACTTCAATCTCATTTATTCTTATAAATACACTTTAAGGACACTTCAAGAAGTAAGAGATGAATATGCAAACCTAAAGATCAAGAGAAAATAGCTTCAAATCTTTATTCTTTTATTTTCTCTTGTATTTTTTAGAGAGCTTCATTGTAAATCTTTAGTGTTCATCTTTTGAGAGCTTAATTGTACAAACATATATTTTCCTTGTGAGGTTTTTTCCTTGTTTTGCTAAATTTGTATTTCTCCAAGGGGAAGTGTAACTCAAAGTTTAGGGGTATAAACTTTGAGGGAAATGATTCATAAGATTTTGGGGTATAAATCTTGGTGAATTGTGTAAGTTTACTCTTTGTCATCAAAAGAAAGACAAATAAGTGAATTTGTGGAAAATCCTTAGTGTGGATATCTAAGGTTGTGGGTGTAGACTTTATTGAGGACGTTGAACCACTATAAATCATTGCATTAATTTTTTTTATTTTTGGTTGCTTCCATCACAATATCTTTTTTGCCAATTCAACAACTTCTTGGAAACTTTAAATTGATCGGTTCGAGATCAACAACACATATACATTGAGTTCATTGGCACAAGACCACAAACACATAGATTCTGATGTCGTGTGCTTATATGTCAAGCTTTTGGTTGAGAAAAATCTAATAGTCATAGTTTTAGTGATAGTTGTATCAATCTAGAATACATTTGGTTATATTTCGTCTTACTACATGTCATGGATGGCAAAAAGAAAAGCAATAACATTGTTGTACGATGATTGAGATCAATCATATAATGAGCTACCACATTTGTTGCATGCAATGTAATTTTCCATACCTGGAACCATTGTACGGTCTTATATTTATCCTACAAGCACAGAAACTGGAGAAGTCCCAGGAAAGAGTTTTTGGTGGCTTGTTCTAGGCTTTCAAGTAAACAATTGAAGGGTTTCTCTTTTGCAAACAAATGAATCAAGTGAATGAGACTTTTCTGTATAAGCCACCAACAATTTCTCAAGAATGGTTGTAAAATCCACAATTATGAATGAAGTTGAATGGTCGACCTAAATCTAGTCGAATTCATACTGATATGAAGGATCCTCAATGAGAGCAAGGTCTACCAAAGCTTTGTGGCTACTACAGAGGTAAAGGATACAACAAGAAGCATTGTCCACATCTTTCTAAATATCGATTGGGCTAATAAAACATTTGTAATTTATTATCATATTGTTTGTTGTACTTTTTTTTGGATAATTTATGAACATCACTAACTATATTTATTTTTAAATTTTCATATATATTTGAAAATTATTCATAAATAACTTTTAGCTAACCACAAACCGCATGAGAGAACTACACAACCCAATCCCGCTCTAAAAGTGCAACAATAATGGGAAGGAGCGACGATGCAGCTTATTATTATCTTTCGATAATTGATTTAATTCAAAAAGAAGTTTAAGGGTTAAAACAAATAAGAAACTTTAGTAATTAAAATAATTTTAAAAATATTCTAAAGTATAAAATATTATAATAAAGTATACAAATTGTCCTCAAATTATAGGGTTTTATCAAGTTTGTTGACTATCAAAAGTTACAAAATAGTTCTCTGATTATACAGTGTTGTCATGTTAAGTCTCTCGACTATTAAAAGTCACAAATGGTCACCTGAATATTCATCGTGTTCAAAACTCTTTTTTCGGTTAGAAAAATTGATGAAATTTTGAATTGAATGTTAACGTACTGATTGTGTTATGATAAAATTTGATCATAAAATTTCAAATTATTATCATATCATAATCATCATGTCATTGTCTAGCTTATATTACTGTTATTTCTTAACGAAAAATGACGAGATTGAAATATAACGAATAGTCGTGTGACCATTTGCAACTTTTAATAGTTGAGTGAATCAATAAAACAACACTCTATAGTCCAAAAATTATTTTGTAATTTTTAATAATAAAAAGAATTAATAAAATAATACCATATAATCAGGAGATTATTTGTTTACTTTTCTTAAAATATTATTTAATTGATCTAAAAACTTGAAAATATGTTGTAAAGTAATATCGGTTATATTTCGAAATCTCAATGTTTCAAGTTTCATCATGGGTCCTGAATTCATTCGTCACCTTTTATCAAATTGACGATATTTATTTTTAAGTTAATTTTGATTTTAATCTTTTTTAAAAATAAAATAATTTTCAAATAAATTGATAATTAAATTTTGATTTCCTTAAAAAAAGTTAACCGAGTCGAACTTTACAACATATTTTCAAGTTATCCTTAAAAGGTGACGTCGTTTGGTTTAATTTTCTTAAAATATATGTTTCACTATATTACACTTATCAAAATAAACTTATCAAATATATCAATCACATTTTAGGGATAACTTTATTATTATTTTTATTTAAATATATCTAAAAAATTATCTTACGTAATTAATATAAGACAAATTATGAAACAAACGAATAATAAATTAATTAATAAAATGGATAAACATTAAATTTATTTTTTAAATAAAATATAAAAAGTAATAGGGTGGAAAATGCAAAGTCGCAATAAAGAGGTAAAGAGGATAGTGTGGAAGAAAAGTGTGTATGATGAAAAGCTGGCGGTGGCTGGACTAATAATAGCAACGTTTATTTATTTATTACAATTTTCTTTTATTTTTATTTATTACATTTTTCTTTTATATTTATAGACCAACTACTCTTTACCAACTCTAATCCATAAATATTTATCCCAAAAAAAACTCTAATCCATAAATTCAGATTGTTTGAACAAAATAAAGCTCTAACTATGAATCTCATCCATTCATTGAATTTAATCTTTAAATTAGTCAAAAATTGGAGAAACTAATCTTTCTACTTTAATTCATCACTCTAGAGTTTTATTTTGATTTAAGACGTATATAATATGATATAATTCTAGGTAGGATAAAAGAATCCGTATCCGACGAGTTCTGACTAGACAAAATTATTTTTTTTATAAAACTGAGTTTTGAATTAGATTTAAAGAGAATTCGTTGTCTCGTATATTAGTGTTTACCATACTAAAATTATAATATTAAATTATTTTTTTTATTTTATATTATTAAATTAAATTAATTAATTTTCGAGCAATTATTTTTATATCTTGATACAATATATGAAAAATTAAAAATTATGTTGTGTCAATTAGAGTCAGCCAAATTATGGGTTAAAATTTCAGACAAGATTAAGGTATAAATGTAATAAAATCATGTTGGATTAACCAAAGATTTACTTCGATCGGTCTCATTATCATCTTCACGTAATTCATATATATTCTCATTAATAATATTTTTTTTAAATAATTAATTTATATATTTTTTAATTATGATTGTAATTAGTTTGAACTTTAAAAATATGAATTTAGTGGATTTCCCCCCAATTGCTTTACAACTAAGGATGGTGGTGGTATCATTTAAAGCCGTAAATTACGTGGTAATTTAAAAGAAACCAACCAATAGGAAAGCAAGTGTCGAATAAAAAGGGAAAGAGCGCGTGCCGGAGTAAATGCAATTAAAAGCTTCTACACTTCCTTCAAAATTTACAATCGCCTAACCTAATTTTTCACTAAATTACAAAAAAACTATTTTTAATTACAAAAAAAAATATAAATAGTCTCAGATTATATTTTTCTAAGTTTACTCCTTAAATTATTATTGTCATCTTATTTTATTTGAAAAATTATTGACTATTTAATTGGAGATAAAAAATTATAATTTCAAAAACAAATTAATAAATAATAATTTAAAATATAAACTAAAATATATATATTTCAAACTAAAATTCGAAAATTAAGTCATGTTTATTTTTCTAATTTATAATTATCTAAATATTTAATGTATAATTAATATATCAGATTTATCATTTATGTAAAAACTAAAAGAAGACTTTTGATTGGATTGTAATAAATATAAATTTATTAGTTTATAGTATTTTAAAATTTATTTTACTGAATTAAATAAGTATACTTTTAAAATAAAACCCTCGAGTAAAAATAAGCAGAGAAAAATATTTATAAAAAAAGTGAAATAAAATATATACTGAAACGCCTAAAAATTCAGATTTCGCAACATTTCTTTAGAAAATAGATGTTTACAGCGCTTTTGCCCTTTGTCCTTCAGAATCTGAAGTTTTTGTTTATCATCCTACTCTTCATCTCTTAATTTTTTTCTATTTATTGGTAAGTTATTTGCATTTTTGGGTTTCCCCCCCTCATATATTCTGTAATTTTGGGATAATAGATTATTATTTTTGTTATATACTGTAAATTTTCGAAAATTCTGTAAAATTGTTCAGAATTTCCATGGTTTTTGAGCCATTATTTTAAAAGATTGCATCTTCATCTATTTTGAGAAACATGAATTCAGTAGATTTGGGGTTTAAACTGAAGAGATTGCAGCAGTTTTTAGGGTTTTAATTTGGAGTTAAGCGATTTTGTTTCTTTTTGTACAGAGATTTTTCACCCTGGGATTTACGAGCAAGCTAAGCTTGTTAGCTCATGGCTTCGTCAGTGAATTTTGAAAGCTCGATCAACTGAAAGTTCGTCGCTCAAGTTGAAAACTCAAAATCCATTTTGATTCATACAAGCTTTTTCAAAAGCCTCCACTTCTCGAGTTTGAGTTCGATCAGTGAGTTCAGTGCTTCAAACAGTGAGTGAGTTCATTTTCAACAATAATTATTATTAGCAGTCAGCATCAGCATAACATTTCATATTTGGGATTATTATAATTTGCTATTTGAAAATTTTAGGTTCTGCTGCTGGTGCTTCGTGATCTAATGAATTACTTAGATAAGAGCAAAGGAAAGAACTAAAAGGGCATATATAATTCAATTTTTAGAACACCAAGCGTACAGGGGAGGAGGATGTCAGGATCTGAGACGGGACTGATGGCCACTAGAGAGCCGTACAGCTTGAGCATGCAACAGACGAGTCCGGTGGCGTCACTGCCGGTGATACAGAACATGCGTTTAGCCTTTAGCGCTGACGGGACAGCTGTGTATAAGCCGCTCGCTTCCGCTTCACCCACATATCAGCCGCAGCATGCTTCCGGCGGCGGTGGGGCGGACGGGGCCACCGGTGGGCCGGCGGTGACTCAAGGGCAAGGGCAAGCTCTGAACATGAGCATGAGCATGGGGAGCGAGCCTTTGAAGAAGAAGAGGGGGAGGCCCAGGAAGTATGGGCCGGAGAGTACATTGCTGCCGTCTTTTGTGCCTCCTCCCTCTGCCAGCGTAACCCAATCCAGTAGCGGAGGAGGATTCCCCTCATCAACTCCTCAGCCACCGCCTTCTGGAGGATCAGCCTCTTCTCCAACTTCAGCAAAAAAACCAAGGGGGAGACCTCCTGGTTCCCTCAACAAGCCTAAACTTAACGCTCTGGGTACTCACTTGATAGTTGATACGTAAAAAAAAATAAAGCATCTCAATCTTTTAATTTAATGGATGACCTTTTGTTTTGGATTGGTAGCCACGACATTTTTTTTCCTCATAGCTTGGTCTTCGAAATGCTTCATGCTTGGGAATTAGCATCTAGGAAAAGGATGTGATTTTCTACTTTTTCTTTTCTTCTCTTTCTTTTGCGGAATATATAGGCATATATACAGACACACACACGTGGGATGTTGATGGCATGCGAGGAGAACAAATGGGCAATGTGGACAAATGATAAAGGAATGATTGTTTTGGTTTTGTTTATGTTTTTATTTTTGGTCTTGGGTTCTGATTTCTGATGGAGGCTGGCTGCAGTGCTGAGTAATGATAGTAATATTAATTAGTAGTATCACAGTACTTACTAGTATTTACCATTAAGTTGCATAAACTACTAGTAGTAAAGAGATTAAGGATAATCAAACTTAACCATACCGATAGTCCAAATAACTACACATAAGAATCTGTGACGCTGTTGAATCATGCCTACATTTGTTGGGATCAAGATTTCGATTCAACTCAATTCTATAGGACTTTAGATTTCAAACACATAACCAGTGTATGCCCTTGCTTCATTTTTTTGTTGCCCTTTTCCTTTCCTCCCCATATCTTTGCTTTCGTGTTTTAATAGCTACTATCTAGCAGGTGACATCTACCAAGAATGCTTATATATACATATTATGTTCACGCACGTTCCTGAATAATACCGAAGGATTGCAGCTTTCTAGTTATTACAAGATTTCTGTTATTTTTTTTTTCATTTTTCTCCTTCAATCACTTTTTCAATATGAAACTATTTTTTTTCATTCTGTGGTTCTGTCTACCTTCTAAAAGAGAAAAAAATCTAAGAAGCCTGAGCTATCTTAGTTCTTGGTTGGTTACTAAGGTGACGTATTTCACTAAAAGAGTTATTTTTTTTTTCATTTTGCAGGATCAAACAGTGTTGGTTTTACGCCCCATGTTATCACTGTTAAAGTGGGAGAGGTTTTTTCTCTTACCCCTTTTAACTTCCATTCCGCCTTTCCCTGGTTTATGTGTAAAACTGTCTTGTTGATTTTACTTGCTAGAGATAACTATTCAGAAATTTTATTCCATTTATTAATGATGACATGCTCATCTTGTTGCAAGATGCAAAAATGTTTGTCATGAGTTGATGAAACTTCTATTATTTACTTTGCTATTGTATGGCTCGTCAGAGCTTTATTTACTCTGGAGAAAAGAGTTATGTCATTAATGCTTTGCATCTTTCATGTGATAAAATAAAAGGTCAAATTGGAGAAATGATTCAAATTTCCGAAATTCCTCTTTCTGACAACGAGAATCAATGGGAACAACAAAGAAATACTTGAGCATACGTAAAATTTAATAATGCTTGCGAGTTTTGCAACTTCACAATGTATAATCAACTTAACACAATATTATGGCCAGTGAGACTTAGCAGCAAGGAGGAAGCTGTGGCCTGTGGGTACTTTTAGGTCCCAGGTTCAAGTCCCACCAAGGTGGGGTTTAGTCCAGATTTATTTTGGTGATTTAGTTTTGATGTATTATTGTTTGTCAAATGAAAAAATATATTTAATTATGCTAAGTGGGAATGAAACACATGATCTTGATGATGATTTTTTAAACTGACATTCCTTAAAGTATAGGGAGATACCTTTCCTCCTCTTGATCCTTTGCTTCACTGGAAGCCTATCATCCATCACTCTAAAATTTGCTGTGCTTCTTTACATAATACAATGGATTAGTTCCTCCGTTGATATAGTATTTGTAGTTAATATGTTGATCTGAAACTAAAATTTTACGTATCTACCTGTTTTTAGGATGTATCATCAAAAATCATGTCATTTTCTCAGCATGGTCCCAGAGCTATCTGCATTCTCTCAGCAAATGGAGCCATATCAAATGTTACTCTTTGCCAACCAGCAACATCTGGTGGAACTGTAACTTATGAGGTTTGTGATCTAAAATATTAGTATCAAAGCAAAAATGCTTTTCTTTTCTTTCTAGCAACTTTTAGTGTCTGGGGGAGGGAGGTAAATAGTAAATACTGGCATCTAGATTCTAGAGCATCAATTTGATCATGTAATTTGTCTATCTATGTCATGTTCATGGATTTTATAGTGCCATAATCGTACTGAAGATATTTTATATTTATATAAACTTGATTCGTTAGCTAAACATTCTTATGTTGTATCACATTTTAGTTATCTTTCTGTATTGTGTCTAATATTGTCAGGTTTAGCATCAACCTATAGATGGATGGTCATATGCTGTTTAAATATCAATTGTATCAGTATCACAACTTGAGTATCTAATATTAATGGCATTCTGTTCCTTTTCCACTAATGGTGCAGGGGAGATTTGAAATCCTGTCACTTTCTGGTTCATTTCTTGTGTCAGAAAATAGTGGTCAGCGGAGCAGAACTGGAGGGCTAAGCGTGTCATTGTCTGGCCCGGATGGTCGGGTTTTAGGTGGTGGTGTAGCTGGCCTTCTAATAGCTGCATCCCCTGTTCAGGTATTTTTTTGGTCTCAATTTTCATTTTCAATTACTGCATATTTTCCCCCCAGAATCGTGCATTGCACGGGATGAATCAACAACACTCGACTAGAAGTAAAAGTTTCCGTAAATTTAACTTACTTAAAAATGATAAATATTTGTGATTGATTATATTGTTAATGATAGTGAGTTATGTGTTGCTTTTATTGCAGGTGGTTTTGGGCACCTTTGTCACGGGCAATCGTAAAGAAACAAAACCAGCATACCATATGGAGGCTCTATCTGCCCCACCAAAGCTTGCTCCGGGGGTTACCAGCTCACCTTCTCATGGTACTTTAAGCGAATCCTCGGGTGGACCGGGTAGCCCAGTTAACCAGAGAATGGGAGGCTGCAATAATAACAACCCACATGGTATGTCAAACTTGCCATGGAAGTAAATCGCGCTTTTAAATCGATAGTCTGTAGTGGGTCAGCTAATGTGTTGTAGGAGGAACCATTCTGTAATTTAAGCAATGTGTATCTGAAGTAGAATTAAGCATTGTGACTCGGTTGCTGCTAGATAGACAAGCTAGAAACGGCTGAGGAGTGTTGTTAGTGTATGCATTTGTAAGGTGAAGGTTAAAGGTGGTGTAAGAAAGAAAAACAGAGAAAGGGAACATGTGTTTTAGCCTTTAGGTGTTGTGTCTGAGATTTGAGATAGTGAATTTGAGTTGCTCTTGTTTTTGTTGCTAATAAGTGAAGTCATTTCACAAAGCTTAATGTTCCCATTTGTAGCCAATCAACCATTCAAGATCTCTCTACCACAACCATAGTAAAGTTTAAAGTACAATATCACAAGCAGTTGTCACGGGTCACTACTCTCCTAAAAGATACGTTTGATAGGATGTGTATTGTCACTGTTTTTAAATTTCATGATCTCCCTTTTCTTTTTTCGATGTGAGATTAATGTTACTCACCTCTCCGAGGCGTGTCTCAATGCTTGCACTATGTTGCCTTTTTTGGCTCTCTTCAACAGTAACCCTTAGAGTGCAAAAGTCTGGTCAGAATCCTTCTTGCGTTTACAGGATCCACTCTTTTCGCCACTCGCCATGTGTGCTGCAACAACTAAGAAAAATGCTGGTCGTATTCCGAACATTGATCGGAATAAGAAAGGTCCGATAGCTCTGAGGAGTGACAATGGTTCTATGGGTGGGAACCAAGCAGTAGGGAAGCGTAGAATGATTCCAGTCGCACGAAACACCCATGGATATATTGTCGGTCCGGCCAAACTTTTAATTTGCCTATTCTGCAAGTATGAGATGGTTGTTGCCATGTCCTCACGAGGACTCGCCGTTGGAACATATCCAAATTGACGAGTTCATAAAATTTTAAAAGATAAAAATAAATTATCAATAAAAGATGCAAAATCAATTAAATTATATGAAAATTTAACAGCTACCCTCCATCTTCTTTAATTCGTTCCTGTTACCAAACATGAGATTTTATTACACAAGTGTCATACCATGTCAACTATCATCATCATCATACACTAACAATTTTACTAATAAAAATTAGGGATGTAAATGAATAGAACGTTCAGTGAACTATTCGTGAATCATTCGTATAACGATTGTTTATGTTCGTTTGTTAAGTTAGATAAACGAACTTGAACAAAAAAAAATATGTTCATTTAACAAACGAATGTTCATGAACAACCTCGTTTACCCGATTCCCCTTTTCCTTTTATTTTATTTTTACATTTTAAATATCGGTGAAGATATGGATTAAATTGAACACATGATAAAAAAATGAATTTTAAACTATGAATTTTAAAGAGTTTAAGAACTAGTGGTGTAATTTTATCACTTTTCTTAAACTTGCAAATGAAACTAAAAATTGAATATACAAATGAGCATAAACAAACACTAAACCAACATGCTCATGAACACATTCATGAACTTATAAACAAATAGATAAATGAACACGAACACTTTCAAAAATAGATAAACGTACACGCTATTAAAAATTTAAACGACCACGAACCAAACACGAACACTTTAAAAAATAAACAAACGAACACCTACATAACATTATTCGTTCAAACTCGGTCCATTTACACCTCTAATAAAAATTAGAATGGATCATTGAGTATTTTATTTCTGGTGCTTTATGCGAAAGTAGAGGAACTAAATTGATCTTGTTCCTCTAATAAAGATTATATGTTTGGATCAATTGCTATATTAGTATCTGTTTAGACCGATAACTGTATAAGTGATAATGTCATAATTCACACACAAAAAATATTAATATTTTGTATCAATAAAATTATATATCAAAAACATTTCTTCTAAGTCTAGTTAAGTATTTATCTCTATATTTTATGAAAATTATGGAAGTAATTATTATACTTTAATTTCTAATAACTTAATCATCATAATTTATGAGAAAAATTAATCAATCTTAAAATTTAAATACAAGAAATTAGCAAAAATAACAATCCAGTTATCTATATGTAATAAATTAATAAAAAATAAAAAATAAAAAATTCATATTTACGGGTTTACTAATAACCGAACTATTTTCAATTTTCATTGAATATGGGACCTGATTTTTAACAAATTAAATAGGGATTAATTTATCAATTTTGATAAAGTTAAGGGATGGGATTCAGAATTTACATTTCTTTGGAAAACATCCTTTAAAATTCCCGACCTTTTCTCATTTCTTTTCAATCATCCCCGTAGCCGGAGAAGCCTCTTACCAATCACTATTTCCTTCGAGTTTCCGACGGACCAAGAAGATTAAATAAGGTATTTTTGAAACCCTAAAATTAACTTGAAGATTTCTAATTGATTCATACGAGATTTTGAGTTATCTGCTCTTTGACTCTGCATCTTTCTGCTACATTTTATTCTGTTTTTCGATCAAATTGCTATTTTCCGTTACACTGTTATTTACGGCCGCAAGCCGCTACTATTGTTGTTCGCACCGCTAGATCTTTGCGGCGGACGGCACCCTAAACTACTTGCATAGAAATATCTTTTCCATGGTTCACATTAAGCTTGCCATATTATTCTACTAGAGAGTTTTGCAGATCTGATGAGATGAAATGGATTATTCCCCCCCCCCCCCCCCCGCCCCAACAAAAAAAAAGATTTCAAATGGATCGAATTGACAGCAGAAATTCGAATTCTGTTCACATTGAAAGCTCATAAAAATGATTTGAAACTTTGCATTTTCATATCATGCAGTGACTCAGTGAGTAAAAATGTTCAACTTTTGCTGTTACTCATTTATTGACCATGGGTTACACTGATCAAAGGGGGGCAGGTAGGTTGGCTTGTCGGTTCTTCCAGGCCTTTCTTTTATGTTCTACACCATGTAGTTTGTTGATCTAACTATATTTAAAGCATTTCATAGGCTATAGAACTAGAGTATGATGTTGGTTGACAAGCACATACATATAATTCAGTTACTTCATTTGGATGTATTTTCTTAACTGTACATGTGTTTTGTTTCGGTGATACCAGTAGACGGTTTTGTGGCTGACGTGTGTAAAGGGAAGTCATGGGCGGTGAAGATTTTGCAGAGTCAAAGGTGAAGCCATCTGTTGTTTTAACTGGAGCTGCAAAGGAATCTAATGGACCATCCATTGGTATTCTTGACATTGGTGCTAGTCAAAATGCCTTCCTTTTCCGAGTTGCGTTGCCAAGTATCAGGATCGATCAAAGTAAGTTTCTATCTTTAACTATGTTATTAATAATTTAATAGCATGTAAAATTAATGTTGTCAAGGCATTCGCCTAGGCAAGCAAGCGCTTGAGCTTTAGACAACAAAAATACCTTAGATCCTTTCGGGCAAGGCCCATTTGATAGGACACACTTGTAGTGCTCCTAGGCATGCTTTTTCACATGGTGGCGGGCGTTGAAAAAAGGCCCATAAGAAAGGGATAGTATCAAACTCTCCGTAAGGAAATAATTCATATTGAACAACAAAGGTTTGCATGATTTGCGGATGAAATAATTCTTTCTTTAGAGTTAATTTATATAAGCTTATTATTATTATTATAGACAGTTAACACAGAAAATCACACACATACGTATTGTGGTTTACTTCACTCAGGCAAGCACTTTTTTCGCGCCTTGTGCCTGAAGGGTTCAGTGTCTAGACTGTGTTGTGCCCTTGTCAGTAAAAATACAATGCACCAATATGGATGTTTTTTACTTTTCCTCTAACTAGGAATGACATTACTGGTCTAAAAAAAGGCAATTGCAATTGCCATCTGGTGTGACCCTTGCTATCCTGTTGAACAAAAAGTTATAAATGAAGATGAGTAGATGACTGAGTTTGTAATGTTGGTTTCACCAGGTAAGTTGAAATGTGAGATCCAACGCGATGGAAAGGTTCTTATACAGGGTATAATACCACAAGGCACCGAAGTGCTGCGGGGATTATCGAAAAAATGTGAGATGAGAAACGAGATGTTCTGCTCTCCAGGACCATTCACCATTTCCTTTACTCTGCCTGGACCAGTTGATCCACGATTGTTTTCTCCAACCTTCCGTCCTGATGGCATTCTGGAAGTGGTGGTCTTGAGAATCAGTAGGCCAATTGATCCAGTGGATGCCTGGGCTCCACCTTCTTGAGATTGTAGCTCCAGCTCCAGCTCCAGCATCTCAGTGTTAAGTTTAGGAAAATGGCCTATCAAAACCAGAGTTATATACTTCATATTGGTCTAAAGTTGAAAAACAAAGCCCAAGGGACACCAATGTAGCAAGGAAACAAACCATGTTTAAAGTGCGGGTTTGAAGTTTTTCTGAGTCGTAAAAAACAATTTTATGAATCGACTGGTTAAAAGGTACGGACATTACCGTTGCCGGTCGCTTTTTACATTGCTGTTTGTATTGGTAAGTTATCTTGAGCTTTTCCCTAGGACATACTTTGCTCTTTCGTTGCAACCTTTCTCGTTTCTCTGAACTTTCGACCACATTGAGTTTAAACACGATAAACAAGGGGGCGAGGTTTGGGGTTCGTGAAGTAGGGTCGATGGAATTGTAGGGGGAAACAGTCAATCTCTTTGAGCAGATGATGTGAAATATTAAAGCTGGTTACATAATGATAATAAAAAAAGACCGTAAGGGTGCGTTTGGTTCACGGAATGTAAGATTACCAGTGGGAATAAAAGATTACCAGGGAATAGGATTACTGGGAATGTTGTATTTTGTGTTTGGTTGGTTTATCAGGAATGTAAGATTACCGTGTTTGGTCAAAGGAATAAAAGATTATTGGAATGTATATTTGACCAAATTGTCCTTATTATATATTTGTATATATTACAAATTGTAAAATATTTATATATTTTCTTTAAAAATTAAATTCATAATATTATATAATTTTTTTTACAAAATTAAAAATATAAAAAATGTTTAATGAAAGGGTAAAAAAAATTTAACCCCTAAACTTCATATAAAATTTTAATTATAGACTTTTTTTGTAAATCTAAAATAATTTAAGGATAAATTTGTAATTTAACATTCGTATAATTTTTATTATTCAATGACAGAAGAAGGATATTTTTGAAAAAAAATAAAAATTTAAGGGCATTTTAGTCCAAAACGCCGGTAATGTTATAATACCTAAAGGAATGGAGGTAATGACATTCCCGGTAATATACCCCAAAAAATCTACTATTGGTAATAAAACATTACCGGGAATGAGATTCCCGGCCAACCAAACATGGGAATGTGGGATTCCCATCCCATGGGAATCCCACATTCCTTGAACCAAACACCCCCTAAAGGTTTGATAGTTTCTAAAAAGGTTTTAAAGGTTTAAATATATAAAAGGTGCCCAAAGTATGATTTTGGTTTCAGTTTAATGCTTAACATTTATTTTGTTTCAGTTTGGTGTCTAACGTTTTATTTTGTAATTCAAATTGGGTTAGACCGTTAAGTTTGGCCGTTAAGTGACGTGTCACAATATGGTAATCTTAAAAATTTTATTTAAAATTAAAAAATTAAAATTATATATATATATATATATATATTAAAAGAAAACAAATTTTGAAATAAACCTTAAACTTTAAAAACATTCATTTCGACCCCTAAACCCACACTGCCACCGCGAAACCCGACCTCCCTCCTCTCAGCGACTAAAACCCCTATGAAATCGTAATTGATTGATGAATAATCAATATTTATATCTAGCGAACCTCAGGATGAAAATAAAAACAAATTTTGAAATAAACCTTAAACTTTAAAAACATTCATTCGACCCCTAAACCCACACTGGCCACCGCGAAACCCGACCTCCCCTCCTCTCAGCGACTAAAACCCCTATGAAATCGTAATTGATTGATGAATAATCAATATTTTATATCTAGCGAACCTCAGGATGAAAATAGTAATCCCACGTGATTCCGACGGCCAATCGATCGTTGACCAATCACGATTTCATAGAGGTTTTGGTTGCCGAGGAGTCGGGTGGAGCTTCGTCGACGGTAAAAGGCGATGGTATGCATAAGTTTAGGGGTTGAAATGAAAGTTTTCAAAGTTTTACGTTTATTTCAAAATTTGTTTTCTTTATAAAAATATATATATTTTTAAATAAAAAATTTTAAAATTACCATGTTGTGACACGTGTCACTTAACGGTTCGTCATGACCTGATCCGATTTAAGTTACGAAATGAAACGTTAGACACCAAATTAAAATGAAATAAACTATAGACACTAACCTAGAACCACATGCATACATTGGGCATCTTTTGTATATTTAGCATTTCTAAAATTAAGCCTTTAACGCTATATGCATTCGCCTTTGATGTTATCCTTCAAGAGGGCTTATTTGAAAGAAAAAAATATCATGGTTTAAATTATCAAAGAATAAACTTTAAGAGCATGATTGCAAAATTGAATATATATATATATACACTAATGATTATTCTACGCTCGACGAGCAGCGAAGAATACGGCTAACGACGAGCAATATTAATTTAATTTATAAAAATTTAAATTCTAAGTACTTAGCGTATAATTATAAAAAAATTAAAAATTTCAAAATATTTGGTATACACATTTGGTCACTGTTACTTATATATTCTATCAATTTGATCCTAATTTTAACAAATTAAAATAAACTTAACCCTCAAATCAAATGATACCACATATAATGACCTAAAATTTAACTTTTTTTATTTAAATTTATTTTAATTTTAAAATTTACGAAATATTTTTATTTATAAAAAAACTATACAAACATCACATTTCAAATTATATTTTCTGCTCTCACTTTTTTGTTGTTTAAAACATGCCTACTTTCAGTTACAGCTTCATTCCCCCCCCCCCCTCTCTTCTGGCTAGTAAAGCCAATCAATGCATCTATCCTTGTCAAGAACTAACAAACTCACATTCCAAATTATTCAACAGTGTAACGAATGGGGCATTCTTGTATTCAATACATGACATCTTATTCTTCTGACAAAGTCTGAGAAGAACCAAAGATTGGTAACAGAAAATTTTCTTTCTAGCCAAACAAATACATTCAACTCCCTACATACCTAGAAACAATATGCAGAAACATTGGCGAAACCCCATTATTGTAAAGAGATAGCTTGAAAACCTTATAAAGATACCTGCATCAAAAAATAATTATGTAATAGTCAGCGATCATAAAAAAGTACATTCATTTAGCACCATGTTTCACTTGGCACTCAGAGAAGAACTCTAGACTATGGTACTAAATTGCAGCCGCAACGAAGTGTAACGGCCGCATCATAACGTTTCACGGTCACTGCGACATCACAACTACATCCTCAATATAGAAACAGTATTTTTTAAGAATAGATCACGTCGTAACATCCGCAACACTTGTAACCGCAATTTAGTACCATGTCTAACAGTCCTACAATGAGCAACACTTAATGTGCCTTTACTCGGCATAGAATTTTAACCATTATCTATTAATAAAGCTTGTCATTGAAACAATTAGGCCTGAAACCTACAACAATCAGACAAATAAAAGCAATGGCCAGCTAACAAATATTCATTGGTGAAAAGATGAAGGCCGCTGCTCTGTAGCCATTGCTGCTACAATTGGTAACTTTTGCGGGGATGGGATAATGCTACCATTGCTGGTACTTGCTTCTTTCACATGCTACCTTCCTGTTTCTTGGATTACATTATGGTATTTCTATGCTTCCTGATAATGCTGGGTGAGATTTATTGAAACAAGGGTTCGAACAAACGTTATCGATACTTGTTTTGCATCGTTTCCCTTGTTTCTTACACCCATCATCTGCCCTATTTGCTGCTCAAATCCATTTCCTTGCCTGAATCCTTAATATTTGCTGTCAGGAG
Organism: Hibiscus syriacus; assembly: GCF_006381635.1. Classification (NCBI taxonomy): domain Eukaryota; kingdom Viridiplantae; phylum Streptophyta; class Magnoliopsida; order Malvales; family Malvaceae; genus Hibiscus; species Hibiscus syriacus. The sequence continues at coordinate 2,036,084 of NW_024062745.1, read as the reverse complement.
CAATTGTGTACATTAAGAATGACCTCGATCTCGGAACAAGCGTTGAAGGCCTTGTGGTGGCTATGTCACTGATTGGAGCCACAGCTATTACTACATGCTCTGGAGCTATATCGGATTGGCTTGGTCGGCGTCCGATGCTGATAATTTCCTCATGCTTCACTTCGTTAGGGTTTGGTCATGTTGTGGTCACCTAATGTCTATATTTTGTGCATAGCCAGGCTATTAGATGGGTTTGGAATTGGTTTAGCTGTCACTCTTGTCCCAGTTTATACATCCAAGACTGCCCATCGGAGATAAGGGGATTGTTAAATACATTACGACAATTCACCGGTTCCGGGAGAATGTTTTTGTCATATTGTATGGTTTTTGGGATGCCATTGATGGACTCACCGAGTTGGAGTTTGATGCTTGGAGTTCTATCGATCCCTTCTCTCTAGTATTTTGCCTTGACGGTTCTTTATTTGCCCGAATCTCCTCGGTGACTCGTGAGTAAAGGGAAGATGCTTGAGGCAAAACAGGTTCTTCAGAGATTGCGTTGCAGGGAAGACGTTTCATGTTCTTCTTTTCCTCCTCTTTTCTTTGTCATGACTTGAAAATGTTGGGACTTGAATATTGAATTGTTAGATATACTTCTAAGAGCTAATGGCATAACTTGTTGCTTGTTTTACGGGATCCTGTGAGAGGCGTTACATAAATTATGAACAAGCATAAGCTATAAAACCGATCAATTTTTATGATAGGAGTGAATCTTGCTGAGACCTCTTTGATCTGCAGGTGAGATGGCTCTGCTGGTTGAGGGCCTCGGCATTGGAGGTGAAACTTCTATAGAAGAATACCTAATAGGTCCTGCCGATGAACTTGATGAAGGTCACGAACCTTGCGCCGACAAAGACAAAATTAGATTATATGGATCTCAAGTGGGCCTTTCGTGGGTTGCCAAGCCTGTCACCGGACAAAGCATTCTTAGTCTCACCTCTCGTCAGGGAAGCATGGTGAACCAAAGTGTATCCCTTATTGACCCCCTAGTGACATTATTTGGCAGTGTGCACGAGATGCTTCCCGAGACAGGGAGCACACGCAGTATGCTTTCTCAGAATTTCGGAAGCATGTTTAGTACAGCAGAGCCTCATGTTAGAAATGAACATTGGGATGAGGAGAGCTTGAAGAGGGAAGGTGACGACTATGCATCGGATGCTGCAGGGGGTGACTGATGATAATTTGCATAGCCCGTTAATCTCACGTCAAACAACGAGCTTGGACAAGGACATGGTTCCCCCGGCTACCCATGGCAGTACTCTAAGCATGAGACGTCACAGCACGCTTGTGCAAGACTGTAGAATCGGTTGGTGGCACAGGAATAGGAGGTGGTTGGCAGTTGACATGGAAATGGTCTGAGCGAGAAGGTTAGGATGGAAAGAAGGAAGGAGGGTTTAAAAGGATTTATTTGCACGAGGAGGGAATTCTGGGATCTCGACGCGGGTCTCTTGTATCACTTCCCGGTAATGATATACCTGTAGAATGTGAGTTTATCCAGGCTGCTGCCTTAGTGAGCCAACCTGCTCTTTACTCCAAGGAGCTTATGGATCAGCGTCCTGTCGGACCAGCAATGGTTCATCCTGCTGAAACTGCATCAAAAGTACCACTTTGGGCTGCTCTTCTTGACCCGGGAGTGAAACTTGCATTATTAGTTGGAGTTGGAATTCAGATACTTCAGCAGGTAGTCAGCTGTTATATTTTTCGAAATCTGTTCGCTAAGAACAATGTGCTTCGGAAAACAACCAATCCATACCGCTTTAACCCGCACTACGGTTCCTGTGGTACGTTAAACAAACTTTCGAATTCTGTGAAGTTCTCTGGCATAAATGGAGTTCTCTACTACACTCTTCAAATTATCTAAGGTGACGTTTGATTCGCTGGAATGTTTATGAGAGAATTAGAATTTGTGAAAGAATTGGAATTTGTAGGAATTGGAATCTAATTCCATATTCTGTTTGGTTCGCAGACATGTCAGATGAATTTGATTTCAGTAATGTAAAATGACAGAATTGTCTTTCTTATTTTTTTATTTTATTTTAATTTATTTTACAACTTACATGTAGTAATATTAAAAAATTTAAAAATTAAATTTTCATTTTAATGATTGATTATTCATTTCAATAAAAAAATCAATAAACATTATAAGTTAAAATCATCGCAATCAAAATATGTTAATAAGTTACCAAAAGATAGAGTAATATTTCGATACATTCCAATCGGAATATGTTAAGTTACCAAAAACTATTTTTATTCAATATATGAATTAGAAAGACCCGACACGACTCAAAATAAAAAAATTATTTTTATTCAATAAAAACATTGACTTAATTGAAAAAAATTATATATAGAGGGGTATTATTATAATTATTCTTAAATATATAAGGTAAAATTATATATTTTTTTCGGGTCGGTCCGGTTTTTTTCACCCTAAACCCGACCTGACCCGAATATCACACTTAAAAAAACCGACCCGACTCAACCCGAATATCACACTTAAAAAATCCGACCCGAATAAAATAAAGTTTCATCCGACCCGACCCGAATATATGAATTTAAAATCTGACCCGACCCGAAATAATAAAAAAATATTTTTATTTAATAAAAACAGTGACTTAATCCGAGCCGACCCGAATTATATATATTTTTGGGTCAGTCCAGTTTTTTTCACCTTAAACCCGAACCCGACCCGACCCGAATATCATACTTAAAAAACCCGATCCGACCCGACCCGAATATCACACTTAAAAAATCCGACCCGAACAAAATAAAGTTTCATCCGACCCGACCCGACCCGAATATATGAATTAGAAATCCGACCCGACCCGAAATAATAAAAAATTATTTTTATTTAATAAAAAAAGTGACTTAATCCGACCCGAACCGAATTATATATATTTTCGGGTCGGTCCGATTTTTTCACCCTAAACTCGAACCCGACCCGACCCGAATATCACACTTAAAAAACCCGACCCGAACAAAATAAAGTTTCATCCGAGCCGACCCGAATATATGAATTAGAAATCCAACCCGACCCGACCCAAAATAATAAAAAATTATTTTTATTTAATAAAAACAGTGACTTAATACGACCCGACCTGAAATATATATATTTTCGGGTCGGTCCGGTTTTTTTCACCCTAAACCCGAATCCGACCCGAATATCACACTTAAAAAAACCCGATCCGACCCGACCAAAATAAAGTTTCACCCGACCCGACCCGAATATATGAATTAAAAACCCGACCCGAAATAAAAAAAAAAGTATTCAATATATGAATAAGTTACCAAATGATTAATGAGGGTAGTATGGTCAAATTTCAATTCCCTCCGACAAGGGAATTGAATTCCATCCATTTTTTGATGTAATTCACTTTCTCTCGTTTGATGGAATTGAATTCCATCAGGGATTCTAATTCCCTTGGAAAACTTGAACTAAACATGGGAAAGTGATGAAATTGGATTCTAATTCCCATCAATTTCAAGGGATTCCATCCAATCAAACGCTACCTAAGAGGCAGGTGTCGAAGCTCTTCTTTCGAACTTGACTTTGTTCAACTTCTGCATCGCTTCTTATTAGTGCATTCACAACCTTGCTAATGCTTCCCTGCATAGGTGTAGCCATGAAGCTCATGGATATATTAGGCAGAAGGTAATTTTCGGTTTTTCAAATATTCTTTTCAACTTGTAATGCTTGTAATATTCTACTTCAGCAAATGGAAAGAAACTAATACTCGTACCGTGTGCAGGCGGCTGCTACTCACCACGATACCGGTGCTTATCGTGTAGCTAATCGTTCTAGTATTCAGTGAAATTGTGGATTTGGGGACAGTCGTAAATGCCGCCATTTCAACTGCGTGTGTCATTATCTACTTCTGCTGCTTTGTGATGGGCTATGGACCGATACCAAATATCCTCGGCTCGGAGATCTTTCCGACAAGGGTCCGCGGCCTTTGTATCGCGGTCTGCGCTTTGGTTTACTGGATCGGATACATCATTGTCACTTACACTCTGCCCGTGATGCTCAGTTCTATAGGCCTCGCCGGCGTCTTTGGAATGTACGCCGTCGTGTGTCTGATATCCTGGGTGTTTGTGTTCTTGAAAGTCCGGAGACCAAAGGGAAACCACTCGAAGTCATCACCGAGTTCTTCGCCGTGTACGACAGGCCGCTGCTACGAACGAGTAACCAACTCAACTCTCTGGCTTTTACATGGTGTCAATTCCTCCGCAATTTCACCTGTTAAGAAGCATCAAATGTATGTCTATACATAAATTGGTAGTGCATCCAATGTTAATATTTATACTAAAACTCATATAACATGTGATGTGATTGCATAAAATAAATATGTATTTAAGATGATCTTTTTAATAAAATGAAAAGGTAAAAACTCTGTATCAACGTGAATAAGATACATAAAAAACGAGATTAAATTTTGCTCAAGATAATAAATTAAACTTGCGTCTTTAAATTAACATTTATAAATTAAGTTTTTACTACTTTATTTTTAAATGTAATTATAAAATGACAAATCTATCAGGCAGACAATGAAAGGACATTTATCAGAAGCGTTCAACAGGTGTCCGAAGCAGACAATGAAAGGAGATTTTTTTTTATATATAATTACAGATTGAAATTTAGGTCGGCAAGGAAAGGGCTTGATTTTGTTATTTTTTTTTGAAGTGGACGAATCTTTGAAAAAAACCAATTACGATCTATCACGTTCGGACTCACCACGTAGATATCACGTGCTTTAATCTATACATGTTGCGGAAGACGGTTATCAGATAAAGCAAAATCGTAACTAATAATTTGAGAAAATAAAAATGAAGATAAAGAATACACAAAATTTACGTGGAAAATTCCTAAATAATGTAGGGTAAAAACCACGGGCAACAGTTGAAGAATTTCACTATGAGAAAATATGAATTACAACTTCTCTCAATCTACCAAGGAGAAAACAATGATAATTCTCTCTTGATAAAAATGAGAAAACAACTCTCAAGAAACTCTCTAAATTCTTCTAGTATTGGAAGAAAGCTAGAATGCTTTGGGATGGTTTTAAGCTAAATGAGCTAGGGTATTATAGTTGAAGCCTAAGAACTAATTTGTAAATACCCTAAAGTTTAGTGACTAAATTGAATTATCCCATTTTATATTTTCAACAAAAGGGGCCATGCACCTTTCGATGCATTAATTTATGCACATTTCGGTGCTAGTCAACAATCTCTCACTTGAAGATTTGATTGGAACAATCATATCTTCACATCATTCTTTCTACCTTGTACATTCATGTTGCTTACGTCTCTGACAGGCCACAGGAGGATTGACAGCAGGTAAATTTATCAGCCTTGATCGCATTCATCATGAAATCTGCTATGTTGTCTTTGGTATGGATCTTTTGCATATCTACTGTCCCTTCTTCCACCTTTTCACGAATGAAATGGTACTGAACTCGTATGTGCTTTGTCCTTGAATGAAATGTTGGATTCCTTGCTAGATGCAAGGTGTTTTGATTGTCACAAAACAGAGAGACATACTCTTGATTGTGACCAAGCTCCTCCAATAACATCTTCAACCAAATTATTTCTTTATTGGCTTATGTAGCTGCTACATATTCTGATTCTGTTGTTGACGTAGCCACAACTAACTGCAATTTTAAAACCCAGCTTACAGCTCCACCAGCAATTTTGAACACATATCATGTAGTAGATTTGCTTTTATCCAAATCAATTCATAGTCAGAATCTACATACCCATTTATTAGTAAATTTGATCCTCCATAACATAATGCAACATTTGAGGTCCCTTTGATGTATCTCAGGATTCTCTTTACTGTATTCCAATGCTCTTTGTCTGGATTCACCATGTACCGACTAACCACTCCCACTGCTTATGCAATGTCTGGTCTTGTGCATATCATAGTGAACATTAAACTTCCCACTGCTGATGCATATGGTACTCGAGACATCTTCATCCTCTCTTCTTCACTGTTAGGACTCATAATGGAGGATAATTTGAAGTTAATAGGAAGAGTGGTAGAAATTGGCTTACAATCTTGTATGTTGAATCGTGACAAGATCTTCTTCAAGTAATTTTTTGTGAAAGCCAATCTTCCTATTACTTCTGTCTCAGTGAATTTGCATCCCTAGAATCTTGTTTGCTGATCCCAAGTCCTTTATTTCAAATTCCCTAGCTAGTTGTGCCTTCAATTCTTCAATATGATCTTTGTTGGGTCCTGCAACCAACATGTCATCCACATACAACAACAATATAACAAAATCGTTATCACCAGACCTCTTGAAATAAGCACAAGGGTCTGAATTAGGTCTATTGTATCCAAGGCACATAATGAAATAATCAAATCTCTTATACCAACACATCGACACCTTCTTTAGACCGTACAAAGATTTTTTCAACCTGCAAACCAAGTTCTTCTTTTCTTTTTCTTCAAAACCTTCAGGCTGGAGCATGTAAATCTCTTCTTCAAGATTTCTATGAAGAAAAGTTGTTTTAACATATAATTGCTCTAGATGTAAGTTCAATGTAGCACACATTGCCAAAACTACTCGAACTGTTGTTAGTCGAACCACAGGAGAAAAGATTTCATTAAAATCAATACCTTCTTTTTGAGCATATCCTTTGACCACCAGTCTTGCACGATACCTCTCCACTTGATCGTCACCATTTCGCTTGATTTTGAAGACCCATTTGTTACCAATTGGCTTCTTTCCTTGTGGTAATGGCACAAGATCCCATGTATTATTTTTATGAAGGGCTTCGATTTCTTCTTGCATCGCCATCATCAACAGTAAAGCATCTGAGCTGTTTATTGCCTCCTGGTATATTGATGGCTCACCGTCCTCTGTTAAAAGACAATATGCAATATTACCTTCTATAACATAATCTGAGTGCCAATTGGGACGTCTTCTCACACGATCTGATTGACAAGTTGTTGGAGCTTCAGAACTTTCTGGTTCTTGTTCATCATATGCTGGTTCTGCTTTAGAAGAATCTCCTTGTTCAAACTCCTTTTCCACATGTGTCTAAGTAGTCTCTGACTTTACAGTGCTATCATCGTCTTCTTTTCTTTGTAGTTTATATTCTACAAAGATAACATCCCTTCTAATGATCACTTTGCGGGCAGTGAGATCCCACAAGCGATACCCCTTTACATCATCAGCATACCCCAAGAATTTGCATTTCCTGGATTTTGGATCCAACTTCAAAATTTCTTGGGAGTTGTACATCACGTACACAATACTTCCAAATACATGAAGGTTTAAATAATCAGCTGGTTTACCAGTCCACATCTCCATTGGTGTCTTTAGCTCTATTGCAGTTAATGGAGCTCGATTCACCAAATAACATGCGGTATTGACTGCTTCTGCCTAGAATGATTTTTCTAGGCCTGTATCCCTCAACATTTCTCTTGTTCTTTCTAACAAGGTTGTTGAGTTAATCGATCGACGGAATTAGCCAAGAGGGGGGTGAATTGGCAATTAAATATTCGGTGGAAGCTTTTGCAGAAAATTGAAAAGATTTGCACAGCGATTTAGAGTGGTTTGACTTTCTCAATCAAAGTCTACGTCCACTACCTTAGCTATCCACACTAAGGATTTTCCAACAAATTCACTAATTTGTTCTTTCTTTTGAGGCCAAAGAGATAACCTTACAATACCCTCAAGAATATACCCCAATTCTTGAGAACACTCTTTTCCCAAAGAGAATATTACAATTGCAACTTACAAGGAAAACCTCACAAGGTAAGATGTTGCACAATTCTAGAACAAGAAAAGAACACTCAAAGATAATTACAAATGAGCACAAATGGTGTTCTTGAAAGCAAAATGAATATTGAAAGGAAAATTGGCTTGATTTGCACAAACTTGGTGTTTGATGCTTTCTCTCTTGTTTCTCTATGATTTCTTGTTGATCAAGGGCTTCAGAACTTGTTTAAATACACCTTGAATCACTTCTGAACGTTGGGGATAATTAATGAAGATAATATAGCCGTTTAGTGTGAAAACAATTAATAAAACAGCTTGGAGCGTGGGGGAATCGGTTCCCCCTCATAGGAATCGGTTCCTCCTCATAGGGAATCGGTTCCCTAAGTGTAAAATTCAAATATTTCGACCGCTGAACAGGGGGAATCGGTACCCCCTATGGGGGAATCGGTTCCCTCTGAGTATTCTGGAAATCTCGGAGCCAAACCATTCAGGGGGAATCGGTACCCCCTTGGGGAGGAATAGGTTCCCTCTGAGCAATCTGGAATTTTTGGCTTTGAAATGGTTCGAAATACTTTGAAAGATTATTTTGAAATTGTTTTAAGATTAAAACTTAATTTTACACTTAAGTAAGGATTAAAAATGATTTTTGAAATATTTTGAGTAATGTTTTGATATTCGAATAATTATATCGAATATACTTAGAAAATCATTTTGGAAAATTTTAAAATTCATTTAACTTAATTTGTTATATCGAAATATCAAAATGTTTTCAACAATCTCCCCTTTTTGATATAACAAAACATTTTAGTATTTTAAGATTTGAAATCAAGTTTTGAAATTACTCCCCCTTACTTTACACTTCTCTCATTTATCATTTTAAAACACATTTATCATTTTAAAACACACACTTACACTTCTCCCCCTTTTTGTTAAATCAAAAAGATTCAAAGAAACATGAAAAACATTTAGCCAATTGATTAGGTATATGTATGCATAAACTGCTAAGATCACAATTAAGAGAAACGTTAGCCATTAGTTCCGTAATCAATATTCATAAATAATGTGATATGGCAAAATTGGTCATATTGCTAATAATGATGTAAATGATGCAATAATAAATAAATCACACCAAACATATAAGTTCAAACCATCCATAAATCCAAACAAATTCACAATCCACAAATTCAAACATTCCAAAATATTCAAAATGTTAAAACAATAAGTTTGGAAAGCAAAACATTTAATCACATATCCGGATCAGGAGGAGGAAAATGAGCTCGCATAGCGGCCATTTCGTTAGTGAGGTCATTAATACGTGTGTTGGTTGCTTCATTATTTGCACGCATTTCCCTAAGAATTTCTAATTGTTGAGCTCCCATTGTGGATAAATGAGACTCTATAGAATTAAAGCGCGAATCCATGGTCGCATATCGGTAATCAAATGTCTCCATAAAAGATTGAAAATATGGAGGCATTTGAGTCGATTGTTATGCTTGCTCTTCGGGCTGCTCCTCGGGCTGCTCAGGTTCATCTTCAGCTTCATCGATGTCTCGCATTAATTGGTCGAGATCTTCGTCAGCTTCGGGTGGAGCTTGTGAAGAACTAGCTCCCGGAGTAGTTGCAGAAGATCGAACCCATTCACCGGTTTCTTTATTTTTGACCCATCCCGCTTTTGTTAAAGAAAGAAGATGATTGTTTCTTAAGAGGAAAAGCGGCATCTAGACCAACTCGAAGCTCGGCTTTAGAAAAGAGATTACTAAGGATACAACCGTAAACTAGTGAAGAACAGAGTTTCTTATTTGGCACTAGGTTAACGGTTTCAACGATCTCAGCAAAGATAATCTCGGAAAGGTTTATTTTTATGTTGTGTTCAAAACAATGCAACCACCATAGGTCTAAAGCTCTAAGAGTAGAATAACGACCCCCGGATGGTCGAAACCACCAAGTGATCATGAGATGAAGAAAACGCTCATGAAGATCTAGAACACTTGCACTATCATTCCGTTTATATCGTGAGCCTAAAACTTGTTTTTCATTTGATAAACCTTCATTATCCAAGCCTAAGGCATTGGCTATGTAATCCGGATCAAGATGGAAATATTGACCTGGAGGTAGGAACGTACTCCTATGGTTTTGGTCTTGTCACGATTTTTGATACAAACGGCATTACAGTAGAAGATACGAACAAGTTGATGATAGACAACGGGTTCAAGTTCGAAAAGTTTATCAAATTTCCATTCGTGCAAGATAGGGAGATATTTAAAGTTAATAGCAACCATATCTTGAAGAGATGGGATACGTTCTTCCCTAATCTTATACGAGTCAAAATAATTGTAAAACCAATAATGATAATCTTTAGGACCCGATTGATTGAAACAAGAATTTTGGATAGTCAAGTTAGGATCAAGATTTGGAATAGGATTTTGAGGAATAGGAGGAGGATTTGGAGGTGGATTTGGTTGACGACTAGAACGACTAGATGAAGACCTAGCACGTTTAGGATTAGACATGGTGAAGGAAATCGGAATTGATTGGATAACCTGCAATTTTAAAAACAAATATATTTAATTAATCCCAAAACTCAATTGAGTCCTCAATATTTCAAGGTTCTCTAAATCAATCCTAATGGGCAAAGTTTTTGAAAAACTTTTGAAAAATATGGTTTTGAGAAACAATATATGTATAGTTTTCATAACAACAACATAATTTAATCAAAACACAATAATTTGAAAAACAAATTTTTTTAAAAAAAAAAATTTTCGAAAATTTAAAATTTTTGGAAAATTTTTGTGTTTTTGATGAAATTAGTTGTAACATCTAGTTTCTAATCACTAAACAATCAATGCCCGATCACTATTTCAACCTAGAACTAATTAAAACTAATCCTATGTTCAAAAATCAATGAAATAGAGAGTTTAGAAAAATTTACCTTGAAAGATGAAGATTGAGGGGATTTAGATGTTGTTTGCACAATTTTAATGATGATTGCAAGTTTAGGAGATGATATTTGAAGTGTTTTCCGATTAAAATCAATGATTTGAGGCAAGAATGGAGATTTGAGAAATTGAGAGAGAGAACGGTGGAAGGGTTTTGGGGTTTTGGGGTTTTGGGTGTTCTGGCCCGATTTTAACAGAACCCCAGGGGGTATCGATTCCCCTGTGGGGGGAATCGGTTCTTATTCAAAGGGGTAATCGGTTCCCTCATGGGGGGGATCGATTCCCTCTGCACCAAAATGCTAAAATCCGATTTTTAAGCACACAAAATGCTAAATTAATTTTCTCTAGTGGTATAGGCAACTCATATATTGAAAAATAATTATGTTCAAACAATTAAATTAATCTTTAATCGATATTTGAACATAAAATTAATTTTTCATCAAGAATCATAAACTCCCCCTAACTAATAGCAATGAATGCAATCAAAAATTACTATTATGAGCATTTTTCAGTATTTATTAAAAGTGCTGAATTATTTTAAACACTAAGTGAAGATAAGTCAGTTAAACCTAATTCTCTCCTAAGTGTCCAAAACCTTTCCTTATCTAAGGGTTTTGTAAAAATATCCGCTAATTGATGCAAAGTATCAACAAATTCTAGAACTACATCTTCCTTAGTGATATGATCTCTAATGAAGTGATGTCTAATTTCAATGTGTTTAGTTCTAGAGTGTTGGATGGGATTTTTAGTGAGACAAATAGCACTAGTATTGTCACACTTGATAGGAATAGTACCTACTTCAATTCCATAATCAAAAGTTGTTGTTTCATCCATAAACTTGTGCAAAACAACTACCGGCTGAAATGTATTCCGCTTCAGTGGTAGATAATGCAACACAATTTGCTTCTTTGAAAACCAAGAAATCAGCATATTTCCAAGGAATTGACAAGTACCGGAGGTGCTTTTCCTATCTAATTTGCATCCTCCATAATCGCATCAGAAAAGGCATGCAAGCTAAAGCTAGAGTCTCTAGGATACCAAAGTCCTAAACTAGGAGTGTCCTTAAGGTATCTAAAGATTCTCTTAACAGCTAGTAAATGTGATTCCTTAGGACATGATTGAAATCTAGCACATAAGCAAACACTAAACATAATGTCCGGTCTACTTGCAGTTAGATAAAGCAAAGAGCCAATCATTGACCTATATAATTTAACATCTACACATTTACCTCCTTCATCTAAGTCAAGCTTTGTTGAAGAGCTCATTGGAGTGTCATGAGGTTTCCTATTTTCCAGTCCAAACTTCTTGAGCATATCTTTGACGTACTTAGCTTGATTAATGAAGATGCCATCTTTTCTTTGCTTGATTTGGAGTCCCAAGAAAAATGAGAGCTCCCCCATCATGCTCATCTCAAACTCACTTTGCATTAGCTTAGAAAATTCTTGGCAAAGAACATCATTAGTAGAACCAAATATTATATCATCAACATAAATTTGAACTACTAATAAATCTTTACCTTTATGCTTTAAAAACAATGTAGTGTCAACCTTTCCTTTTGAAAAACCTTTTTCAATTAAAAATTTGACAATCTTTCATACCAAGCTCTAGGAGCTTGTTTTAAACCATAAAGAGCTTTTGTCAATTTAAGAACATGATTTGGAAATTTTGAATCTTCAAAACCTGGAGGTTGTTCCACATACACTTCTTCTTTTATAAAACCATTTAAAAATGCACTTTTAACATCCATTTGATATAATTTAAATTCATGAAAACATGCAAATGCTAATAACATTCTAATTGCTTCCATCCTAGCTACGGGAGCGTATGTTTCATCATAGTCTATGCCCTCTTCTTGAGTATACCCTTGAGCAACAAGTCTAGCCTTGTTTCTCACTATATTACCACTCTTATCAAGCTTATTCCTAAATACCCATCTAGTACCTACAGTAGATTTATTACTAGGCCTTTCAACTAATGTCCATACTTTACTTCTCTCAAATTGATTTAACTCTTCTTGCATAGCCATAATCCAATGTTCATCATTTAATGCTTCTTTAATATTCTTAGGCTCTATGCATGAGATAAATGCAACATAATTACAAATATTTCTAAGAGAAGATCGAGTTGTTACCCCTTTTGATGGATCACCTATAATTTCACCATCCTTGATATAGTTGTACTCTCTTGGATAAGATACTTCCCTTTCTTCAATGGTTGGATTCTCAAGAGGATCATGAGTTTCCTCATTTTTTGTTTCTTCCTTTGATGATGGTTCTCCAACTTCATGTCTAACGTCATTTGTATTTATAACACCTACATCATCATTCACACAAGAATCCTTCCTCGAAAGGGGATTATCATCGAAAACAACATGTATAGACTCTTCTACAACTAAAGTTCTTTTATTAAATACACGATATGCTTTAGAATTTAAGGAATAACCCAGAAAAATTCCTTCATCACTTTTAGCATCAAATTTGCCAAGGTTTTCTTTACCGTTGTTTAAAACAAAACATTTACATCCAAAAGGATGAAAATAGCTAATGTTAGGCTTTTTATTTTTGAAAATTTCATATGGAGTTTTCTTTAAAATTGGCCTAATCATTACTCGATTTACAACATAACAAGCGGTATTTGTGGCTTCCGCCCAAAAATATTTTGGCAAATTATTTTCACAAAGCATGGTTCTAGCCATTTCTTCTAAAGTTCTATTTTTCCTCTCAACAACTCCATTTTGTTGAGGGGTTCTAGGTGCTGAAAAATTATGACTAATACCATTAGAATTACAAAATTCAATAAATCCAAGATTTTCAAATTCAGTTCCATGATCACTCCTAACACTAGTTATAGAGTAACCCTTTTCATTTTGGATTGTTTTTGAAAATGTGATGAACTGTTCTAATGCTTCATCTTTAGTACTTAAAAATAGAACCCAAGTATATCTAGAATAGTCATCTACCAAGACAAATGCATATTGTTTTCCACCCAAGCTAGTAGTCCTAGTTAGCCCAAAAAGATCTACATGGATCAATTGTAATACTCTACTAGTTGATACGTCATTAATGGATTTAAAAGAAACACGCTTTTGTTTTCCTTTAGCACAAGCATCACAGATTTTATCATTATCAAATTTAAGCTTAGGCAACCCTCGAACTAAATCACCTTGAATTGGCCGTTGCAAAACACTCATACTAGCATGTCCTAGTCTCCTATGCCATAACCAACTATCATGTTCATCTTTAGCAACTAGGCATAAATTAGTCATATCAAAAGAATCTAAATGCACCATGTAAATGTTCCCTATTCTATGACCAACAAGCATAATCCGATTAGATGCAATGTCAATGACTTTACAACCATTAATTTCAAATAAGACATTGAATCCTTTATTGCATAATTAACTAATACTCAATAGATTATGCTTTAATCCATTCACATATAAAACATTCTTAATTTGTATGGAAGAGGTATTACCTATTGTACCAATACCTTCAATGTGACCTTTTGAATTGTCTCCAAAGTCACTTCTCCTCCATTTTTGGCGTTAATCTCAATGAACCGGCTTTTGTCTCCGGTCATATGTCTTAAGCATCCACTATCAAGGTACCATGAATTTGAATTTGTTTCCCGTGCCTTGTAGCAATGCTCCTTTCCCTACAAACATAAATTAACTTTTGATTTTTGGTACCCAAATTCTTTTGGGTCCATATTCATTAGTTTCCAAAATCCTAGTCCCCTTAGGTATCCATTTGTGTAGGATATTTTTATCTTTAGTAGTAATGAGTTCTTTAGGAACCCACATACTTTTAACGATTTTTCCATTAGAGGTTCTTTAGGGACCTCTATGATTGTAGTTTCTAAAACTTTTTCTAACAAAGTTGGATTTTGAATTTCCACCTTTTTCAAAATGTTTTATTCCAACTTTATCAAAAGAAGTTTTAAGATCATCAATTTTCTTTGATGATCATCATTGATCTTTGAAAGTAAATTTTGCAAATCTAAATTTCTTTTCAAACTCTTCTAGTTTGATTTGCAAGTCTTTGATTTTACTTTCAAGATCGTTGTTGGTTTTGGATATGAGTTGTTTTCATTTTTCAATTTTGAAACATCATTTTTATATTTTAAAAATAATTCTCATAATCCGAAGCCAACCCATTATATTCCTCTAATAACTCATCATAGGATAAATCATCAAAATCGGATGAGTTAGAGGTTACCTTAGAATATTCCCCAAATGCCATCAAGCACAAGTTAGCTACTTCTTGTTCCTCTTCATCGGAACTTTCTTCATCGCTCCATGTAGCCACATGAGCCTTGTGCTTATTCTTTGATTGACCCTTTTCTTCAATTGTGGGCAATCATATTTAACATGCCCTGGCTTTTGCATTCGTAGCAAATGATTGGGTCCTTCTCTTTCGGTTCATTTTGAGGCCTTCATTTCGTTTGAATTTTCTTCCTCGATAAGGTCTCATCATTTTCTGAACCGTTTGGCAAACAATGTCATTTCCTCGTCATCGTCATCGTTATTCGAATCACTCTCATCTTTTATGGATTTGAGAGCAACTCCAATGTTTTTCTTCTTCTCCTTCTCCTTTGGTGTCTCGTCAATTTTGTCGAGGTCCACCTCATCTTCGAGCATCATTTCATGAGTGAGGAGTGACCCAATTAGCTCTTCAAGAGTTAAGGACGTTAAGTCCTTAGACTCGATGATTGTCGTCTTCTTTGATTGCCACGATTTTGGGAGGGAGTAGACTAACTTCCTCACAAGCTTTCATTTGAAATGATCTCTCCATATGATTTGAGACCATTGACAATCGTTGAAAATCTATCCGTCATAGCTTTGATATCTTCATTTGGTTTCATCCTGAAATTTTCATAGCTATGCGTTAGAATACTAATTTTAGATTTCTTTACCTCATCGGTACCTTCATGAGTGACTTGAAGTTTGTCCCATATTTCTTTGGCGGTTGTACACGATGAAACTCTTCCGTATTCATCTGGTCCAAGAGCACAAAAAATGATATGGATGGCTTTGGAGTTGAGCTGGAACATTCTTGTCTCTCCTTCACTCCACAACCTTGGATGAGTGAGAGGTTTGATGTATCATTCTTCTACAGCATTCCATGCTCCCATGTCACTTGCTTGAATGAAGTACATCATTCTATTCTTCCAATAGGCATAGTTAGCTCCATTGAAGAAATGAGGCTTGTTGACGGGCATCGAATCGAGACCGGAGTCAAAGTTTGAAGCGGAGGCCATTGATGACTTTGATAATCGATATAACTCTTCCCGAATCGACTCAAGAGGTGATTAAACCTTCAAATGAGTTAGGCTCTGATACCAATTGTTGAGTTAATTGATCGACGGAATTAGCCAAGAGGGGGGTGAATTGGCAATTAAAAATTCGGTGGAAGCTTTTGCAGAAAATTGAAAAGATTTGCACAGCGATTTAGAGTGGTTCGACTTTCTCAATCAAAGTCTACGTCCACTACCTTAGCTATCCACACTAAGGATTTTCCAACAAATTCACTAATTTGTTCTTTCTTTTGAGGCCAAAGAGATAACCTTACAATACCCTCAAGAATATACCCCAATTCTTGAGAACACTCTTTTCCCAAAGAGTAGATTACAAATTTGCAAACTTACAAGGAAAACCTCACAAGGTAAGATGTTTGCACAATTCTAGAACAAGAAAAGAACACTCAAATATAATTACAAATGAGCACAAATGGTGTTCTTGAAAGGAAAATTGGCTTGATTTGCACAAACTTGGTGTTTGATGATTTCTCTCTTGTTTCTCTATGATTTCTTGTTGATCAAGGGCTTCAGAACTTGTTTAAATACACCTTGAATCACTTCTGAACGTTGGGGATAATTAATGAAGATAATATAGCCGTTTTAGTGTGAAAACAATTAATAAAACAGCTTGGAGTGTGGGAGGAATCGGTTCCCCCTTATAGGGAATCGGTTCCTCCTCATAGGGAATCGGTTCCCTAAGTGTAAAATTCAAATATTTCGACCGTTGAACAGGGGGGAATCAGTACCCCCTATGGGGGAATCAAATCCCTCCGAGCATTCTGGAAATCTCGAAGCCAAACCATTCAGGGGGGAATTGGTACCCCCTTGGGGAGGAATCGGTTCCCTCTGAGCAATCTGGAATTTTTGGCTTTAAAATGGTTCGAAATACTTTGAAAGATTATTTTGAAATTGTTTTAAGATTAAAACTTAATTTTACACTTAAGTAAGGATTAAAAATGATTTTTGAAATATTTTGAGTAATGTTTTGATATTCGAATAATTATATCGAATATACTTAGAAAATCATTTTGGAAAATCTTAAAATTCATTTAACTTAATTTGTTATATCGAAATATCAAAATGTTTTCAACAAAGGTTCTGTTCATCCGCTCTGCCACTCCATTTTGTTGAGGAGTGTTCGCTACTATGAACTGTCTTTTGATGCCTTCTTTTCTGCAAAAGTCATCAAATTCTTCACTTGTGTATTCTCCTCTATTATCTATTCTGAAACACTTGATCTTATTTCCAGAATCAAGTTCCACCCGCGCTTTGAAGTTTTTGAAAGTGAAAAACACATCTGACTTCTTCTTAATAGGGTACACCCAACATCTCCTAGAGTAGTCATCAATAAATGAGACAAAGTATTTTGCTCAGCCTAGGGATGTAACTGGTGCTTGCCATACATCAGAGTGAACCAATTCTACAACACTTTTGCCTTTAGAATTTGATGTATTGAATTTCAACCGGTGCTGCTTACTTGTTATACAATGCTCACACAAAGGCAGTGATACATTTGTTAAGCCTTGAAGTAGCTTTTGCTCCACAAGGACTTGTATTCCTTGTTCTGATATGTGTCCAAGTTTTTGATGTCGTAACATTGCAGAATCTGAACTACATGAGGCAACAGAGGCTTCTGCTTCTAGAACGGTCTCTCCCTTCAGCATGTACAAGTTTGTTGCTATCTTTTCGCCTTTCAGCACCACAAGCGCTTCACGGAACACCTTCATGATTCCTTTCCGTGGTTCAATCTTGTTTGCATTATTATCCAATAATCCGTAGGATAATAAATTTTTCTTCAGGCCTTTCACGTGCCGCACATATCGAACAACTTTAATTTGATGGTTCCCACGCCAATAATTTGATGGTTCTCACGCCAACAATCTCTAAGGCATGATCATTGCAACTATACACAAATCCTCCTGAGACAGGTTCATAATGATGGAACCATTCTATTCTTGAGGTCATGTGATATGTTGCTCCCGAATCAATGAGTCATATATCTGCATATCTCTTTCTACATTCCATAGTTGTTGACGCTTCACAGCATAGAACATCTCCATCATCTGAAGTGTTTGCAGTATTGCCTTGTGGATTGGATTTTTTATTTAGACTCCAACAATCCTTCTTCAAGTGACAATTCTTTCCACAGTTGTAGCACTTTAAATTCTTCTTGCTTCTCGATTTTGATCTACCATGTTTGTGACTGCTGCTTTGGCCACGTTCCATTGATCTTCCTCTCATCGTTGTCAACGCTTCTGCTTGTTGCAGATTTACTTGTTTGTCTTCCTTGTTTTTGCGCTGATTTTCTTCTTGTAGAACAGCAGCTGCAACATCATCGAAGACTAGACTGGTGACATTATTGTTTTTCAAGTTGATGATGAGTTGATCATACGAATCAGGTAGACTTTGAAGTATAACTTCAGCACGTTCTTGTTCTCCTATTGTACATCTTAAAGATGTAAGCTGAGAAAATAAAGTGTTCAACGTGATTAAGTACTCTGTCACTGAAGTAAATTCTGGCATCCAGAGAGTGTACAATTTTCTCTTAAGGAAAATTTTATTGTGCAACGATGTGGCATCGTACAATTTGGTGAGATGATCTCATATCTCATTAGCTGTCTTCTTCTCCTTGATGCTTGACAATACTTCATCTGCTAATGCTAGATGAAAGTTTGTCATAGCATTCCCGTCCATTTCGATCCATTTGTTGTCATCTGTGAAATCTATTAGCCTTTCACTAATAACTGCTAGACAACCGTCTTTCCTCAGGATGACCTTCATCTTCAATTTCTACAATGAGAAATTTCTCCCATTGAATTTTTCAATATCAAATTTCGTTGCCATAACTTCTATTATAGATAGCTCCCACTATTTCACTATCGTGAATAGTTGTTTGGAACCTTCAAAGAATGGGTAATACCTTTTTACTTTCTTATGTTGGAGGATCAACCTTTTGGTGGTAACCATAAATACAATAAGCAGATATTACACACTCAAATCTGACTCTGATACCAATTGTTGCGGAAGATGTCTATCAGATAGAGCAAAATTGCAACTGATAATTTGAGAAAATAAAAATAAAGATAAGGAAGACACAAAATTTACGTGAAAAACCCTTAAATAATATAGGGTAAAAACCATGGGCAATGGTAGAAGAATTTCACTATAAGAAAATAGGAATTACAACTTCTCTCAATCTACCAAGAAGAAAACAATGATAATTCTCTCTTGATAAAAATGAGAAAACAACTCTCAAGAAACTCTCTAAATTCTCTCTAGTATTGGAAGAAATCTAGAATGCTTTGGGATGGTTTTGAAGCTAAATGAGCTAGGGTATTTATAGTGGAAGCCTAAGGATTAATTTGTAAATATCCTAAAGTTTAGTGACTAAATTGAATTATCCTATTTTACATTTTCAACAAAAGGGGTCATGCACATTTCGGTGCATTAATTTATGCACCTTTCGATGCTAGTCAACAATACATCCCTTCAGTTCAGATAAGCCATAAACTAAAAGGTTAAAGATCACGGTATATGCATGGCAATATTTAAAAGAGAAAATAACCTCAGTGACCGAAAATGCCTTGTAATATACGATTTTGACCAACGTTTTTTGGATTTGCCAAAATGACCAAGTAAATCGCAATGCGATCGATAATTCGCAATGCGATCTCCGGTATCGCAAATCAGTTTCCAGATTCGTAACGCGATAGTCGAATTTCGCATTGCGATTTATTCCAAATTCGTTGCGATAGGCGAAGTTCGTGTTGCGATTCATTCCAAATCGTTGCGATAGTCGAAGTTCGCGTTGCGATTCATTCCAAATCGTTGCGATAGGCGAAGTTCACATTGCGATTCATTCCAATTCGTTGCGACAGGCGAAGTTCGCGTTGCGATTCATTCCAAATCGTTGCGATAGTCAAAGTTCGTGTTGCGATTCATTCCAAATCGTTGCGATAGGCGAAGTTCGCGTTGCGATTCATTCCAAATCGTTGCGATAGCCGAAGTTCGCGTTGCGATTCATTCCAATTCGTTGCGATAGGCGAAGTTCGTGTTGCGATTCATTTCAATTCGTTGCGATAGTCGAAGTTCGCGTTGCGATTCATTCCAAATCGTTGCGATAGGCGAAGTTCGCGTTGCGATTCATTCTAATTCGTTGCGATAGGCGAAGTTCGCATGCGATTCATTCCAAATCGTTGCGATAGGTGAAGTTCGCATTGCGATTCATTCCAAATTCGTTGTGATAGTCCAAATATTGCATTTGTTTCTTAAGAATTTTCTCTAAAAAGATAGAATTCGCACGGACGTGTCGAAGACACGTATTACCACGACCACGACCACGACCACGACCACTACCCGACCCGAGACGGGACGGGACGGGTCGGCGGCGGCGACGCGCGAGAGTCCCCCTTGTTCTCTATCACTCAACAAGGAAGTGGGAAAACCAAGCCTTAAATACCATTCCCAATAGTGTTTCCAATACTATGTGGGATTAAGCATTACCAACACTTGTTTCTAATACCATTACCTTCATTGTCTGTAAGAGTTTAATTTTGAAACTAAAAAAATATTTATTCAAATAAATAACTTACCCTTTGAGGACTTTGATGGAAGAAAAATATTAACCAAACAAATGCAAAGGAGACAATGATGGAAGTTTTCAACTGAGGATACTACGAAAACTAGCTGATAATGACACAAAGGAAACATATCGAGTTGTTTGGTCATCATCTACTCTTTGCAAGTAAGTCATTTGAACACTATAAGAACCCGAATCGGAGTTAGTTTTAGCAATTACTTCATTTATGATCAAAGTCCTCAAAGGGTAAGTTATTTATTCGAATAAATATTTTTTTAGTTTCAAAATTAAACTCTTACAACAATGAAGGTAATGGTATTGGAAACAAGTGTTGGTAATGCTCAATCCCACATAGTATTGGGAATGGTATTTAAGGCTTGGCTTTCCCACTTCCTTGTTGAGTGATAGAGAACAAGAGGAACTCTCGCGCGCCGCCGTCCCGTCTCGGGTCGTGGTCGTGGTCGTGGTAATACGTGTCTTTGACACGTCCGCGCGAATTCTATCTTTTTAGAGAAAATTCTTAAGAAACAAATGCAATATTTGGACTATCGCAACGAATTTGGAATGAATCGCAACGAATTGGAATGAATCGCAATGCAAACTTCGTATGTCGCAACGAATTGGAATGAATCGCAATGCGAACTTCACCTGTCGCAACAAATTGGAATGAATCGCAATGCAAACTTCGCCTGTTGTAACGAATTGGAATGAATCGCAACGCGAACTTCGCTTGTCGCAACGAATTGGAATGAATCGCAATGCGAAATTCGTCTGTCGCAACGAATTGGAATGAATCGCAATACGAACTTCGCCTATCGTAACGAATTGGAATGAATTGCAATGCGAACTTCACCTGTCGCAACGAATTGGAATGAATCGCAATACGAACTTCGCCTGTCGCAACGAATTGGAATGAATCGCAACGCGAACTTCACCTGTCGCAACGAATTGGAATGAATCGCAATGCGAACTTCGCCTGTCGCAACGAATTGGAATGAATCGCAATGCGAACTTTGCCTGTCGCAACGAATTGGAATGAATCGCAATGCGAACTTCGCCTGTCGCAACGAATTGGAATGAATCGCAACGTGAACTTCGACTATCGCGTTACGAATCTGGAAACTGATTTGCGATACCGCAGATCGCGTTGCGAATTATCGATCGCATTGCGATTTAATTGGTTATTTTGGCAAATCAAAAAAAAATTGGTCAAAATCGTATATTACAAGGCATTTTCGGTCACTGAGGTTATTTTCTCTATTTAAAACTCTTAATCGCTTGATGTCGTGATCTGGGTTTCTTCTCTTCTTGCAGATAAGTTTTTGATTCAGAATTCATGGGTGAAAACATGAAGGGTGCTGCTCTTGTAGTCATTGCTGCTATGATTGGCAACTTTCTGCAGGGATGGGATAATGCCACCATTGTCGGTACTTTCCTCTTTCAATTTTTTTTTCTCTTCAAAATAAGGATTCGAGAATTAGGATTTATTCAATTTAGTGTTTAGTTTTTGGTCCTTCTCAGGGGCAGCTGTGTATATTAAGAAGGATCTCAATCTGGGAGCTAGCCTTGAAGGTCTTGTGGTAGCTATGTCACTGATTGGAGCCACCGCGATTACGACATGCTCCAGACCACTATCAGATTGGCTCAGTCGACGTTCGATGCTCATAATTTCTTCACTGCTCTACTTCGTTAGTGATTTGGTGATGCTGTGGTCGCCTAATGTCTATTTTTTGTGCATAGTTAGGCTCTTGGATGGGTCTGGGATTGGTATAGTTGTATCTATTGTCCCGCTTTATATATCCGAGATAGCTTCGTCGGAGATTAGGGGATTATTAAATACATTGCCGCAACTCACTAGTTCGGGGGGAATGTTTTTATCGTATTGTATGGTTTTCGGTGTGTCGTTGATGAACTCACCGAGTTGGAGGATGATGCTTGGGATATTATCAATCCCTTCTCTCCTGTACTTCGCCTTGATGGTCTTTTATTTGCCTGAATCTACTTGTTGGCTCGTCAGTAAAGGGAAGATGCTCGAGGCGAAACAGATTCTTTAGAGATTGCGTTGCAGGGAAGATGTCTCAGGTTCATCTTTTGATTCCTTTAATTTTCTTGAAGCTAATAACATAACTTGTTGCTTGAGCTACAAGAAACGCCAAGAGGCGTAGAAGTGCTAGAATCTAATCAAAATGGTTCCTCTTATTTCAATAGTTTTAGACTAATTGAAGATCTTTCTGAGAATTGTTTGATCATGCATGTGAGATGGCTCTGCTGGTTGAGGGCCTTGGCATTGGAGGTGAAACTTCTATAGAAGAGTACAGAATTACTCCGGCTGACAAACTCGATGAGGGTCAAGAATCTATTACCGATAAAGACAAGATCATATTGTATGGACCTCAAAAGGAGATGTCTTGGGTTACCAAGCCCGTCACTGGACAAAGCGTTCTCGATCTTGCCTATCGCCAGGAAAGCATGGTGAACCAAAATGTACCCCTTATGGTCCCTGTGGTGACATTATTTGGCAGTGTGCAAGAAAAGTCTCCCGATAAGGAAAGCAATCATTTTGTGAATTTTGAAAGCATGTTTAGTACAACAGAGCCTCAAGTTAGAAATGAGCGTTGGGACGAGGAGATCGTGCAGTGGGAAGTTGAGGACTCTGTTGCAGGGAGTGACTCTGATGATAATTTGCGTCGCCCGTTAGTCTCACGTCAAATAGCTAGCCCTGGCAGTACTCCGACTATAAGACGTCATAGCACTCCTATGCAAGATGTTGCAGAATTGGTCGGTGGTACAGGAATTGGAGAAGGTTGGCAGTTGGCATGGAAATGGTCTAAGACAGAAAGTGAGGATGGAAAGAAAGAATGAGTGTTTAAGAGGATCTACTTGCAAGATGAGGGAATCGTGCTATCTCGACGTGAGTCCCATGTATCCCTTCCAGCCCCAGGTAATGATATGCCTGCAGAAGGTGAGTTTATCCAGGTTGTTGCCTTAGTGAGCCAACTTGCTCTTTATTCCAAGGAGCTTAAGGACCAGCCTCCTGTTGGACCAGCAATGGTTCATCAAGCTAAAACTGCCTCAAAAGACCCGTCTGGGTTGCTCTACTTGACCCAGGAGTGAAACACGCGCTACTTGTCGGGTTCAGGATTTAGATGCTTCAGCAGGTAAGTCGGTTGTTATATTATCACCCTGTCATTTTCACTATGTTAGTTCATACATTGGAATGTGCTTCGAAAAATGACTCTGGTTCATACCGCATTAAGTTGCACTTGCGTTTGCATTAACTCTGGAGAATTACATAGTTCTTTTAGCTCCTTGTACATAGAATGGATAAGCTTGGTTCCCAAAGTAAGTTAAACTAATTTCTAAAATTTATGTGTAGCTCTCTGGCATAAATGAAGTTCTCAATTACACTCCTCAAATCCTTGGAGAGACAGGTGTCGAAGTGCTTCTTTCGAACTTGAGACTTGGCTCGAATTCTGCCTCGTTTCTTATTAGTGCATTCACAACCTTGCTGATGCTTCCCTGCATAGGTGTAGCCATGAAACTCATGGATATATCAGGCAGAAGGTAATTCATGTTTCTCGAATATTATTTTCGACTCGTAATATTAACCTCTAGAAAACGGAAAGACACTAATACCAATATTGTTTTCAGGCGGCTGCTACTCACTACAATCTCCGTGGTCATAGTGTCACTAATCATTCTAGTGTTGAGTGTGATTGTGAAATTGAGCACAGTAGTAAATGCTGCCATCTCAACTGCATGTGTGGTGCTCTACCTTTGCTTTTTCGTGATGGGGTACAGACCGATACCGAATATCCTCTGCTCCGAGATCTTCCCAACGAGGGTCCGCGGCCTTTGCATTGCAATTTGTGCTTTGACCGCCTGGATCGGAGACATCATTGTTTCGTACTCCATGCCTGTGATGGTTAGTTCTATCGGCATTGCCGGCATCTTCGGGATATACGTCGTCGTGTGTCTGATATCCTGGGCGTTTGTGTTCTTGAAAGTCCCCGGAGACCAAAGGAATGCCGCTCGAAGTCATCACTGAGTTCTTCACCGTCGGCGCACAGCAGGATGCTGCTACAAAGAATGAGTAAATACGTTAAACAAATCCCTGTTAATTCGGGTTATTCACTTTTGATTCCATCACCCTAGTTAGTTAGGTGAAAAGAAAGTAAGACTAGAAAAATCAATTTAATTTAAAAAATATATAAATCTTAAATTATTCAAATCAATTGAAATTATTATTAAATTTTCTATGTTCAAATCAAATTAAAATTTTCAACTCGAATAATTTAACTAATCAATTAATAAAATAATGTCCCTTTGAATAGTAAACTTAATTTTATTTTTTTTATCTTTTATTAAATGAAATGACACTAATTCACTCTTTGTCGATTTTCGAATTTATTTTTACATTTGTAAAATAGAGGGAATGGTACCGACATCAACGAGCAACATTTTCTTCTTTAGATTCTCTTCTCTTCTCTTCATCACTTTAGCCCTTCACTTCCTTTCCTGCCAATTTGAAGGGTCCATTCCTTTTCTGAACCAGGTACAAATACCGGTCCGGTCTCGTTCCGGTGGACGAATTAAGGACATGTTTCGTGTTACTTTTGGTCATCTAAAGACACTTTTTTGACGGCAAAACAACGTCAAAGAAAGAGTTTCTACCATCGAAAGTGTGACGGAAAGAAAGAAACCGAACTAAGAAGATAGCCGCTGTGTGCTTTTCACCGGCACTTTTCGACCTCAACGGCAATGTTCAAACAAAACTCAAGTGTATTCGACATTTTTTTAGAAGCACTTTTTTCATGGCAAAACCTTCTTTGCCATCTAATAAAGCACCTGCAACAAAGATGCTACACTACACCTAGCAAAAAGGAAGATTAAGAACATGCTACCAAGATCAAACTTTCTCACATGGAAGGGCCACATCGAAAGAAGATCATGAACTGCCAAATGTGAATACAATAAAACAAATTAAAGTGAACGAAGCAGAGCAAAGTCCCAACAGGAGCAAAATGGCAAGCAAAGCAATGCATTCACTTTATAAGTCGAGAAAATATCAGGTTCATCGACCAGTGTCGAGAATAACGGTAAGGCATACAACATTCTACGGAAAGATCCCAGATTCGAATATTGGGAGCGACACTGTTAACCGAGCCAGTCACGAACCCTGAATATGAACCGTAAGTCGTACACGGAAGATACAGAAAAAAAGGAAATATAATGTTAATTCAAGTCAGGATAGATTTCAGTCATATCTCATTCAGATCGGGTTACATCATTAACAGATAAGATTTAGGTCGGATCTTTACCGGATACAGATTGATTTCAGGTCGAGTTATTTTTTATTTTTAGATTAATTATTTTTCTCCTTTCGTAAACATTGAATTGCAATTTGTAATGACATATGATTTAGAGTAAATTATTAAAAATATAAATAATTATGTATCAATTTTGATAAAAATATAACTTTAAGGATTAAATTGAACTAATATGAAATTACAAGTAAAGATTTAAATAAATTAAACAACACGTACTGATGAGGGACAAAATCGTAATAATTTTAAAATTTGATTTTTGAAGTTAATATAAAAAAGTATTAAATTATACCTATTTAAAAAATTATGTGTCAATTACAAAAATATAAAATAAGTAGTACGTATGAGTCAATTTCATATGCAAATATAATTTTAAAGACTAAATTTAATAAATATGAAATTACAAATAAAAATTTAAATAAACTAAAAAATACATAGAGATCAAATCGAAATAATTATAAAATGTGAATAAAATATAAAATAGACTAAATTGCATTTATTTTAAAAGTTGAAAAAAAAAAACTAAAACAATTATAATATATTAATATATATAAAAAAAATATAATATAATATAATATATATAAATTATATAGTTTATACATAGTAGTATATACGTATAAACTATATGGTTTATCTATATAGTATATAATAATATAAATATAAATTATGTATATATTATATATATAAATTATATAGTTTATATATATTGTATAAAATGTTAGGGGAGAAACAGTTGCTAAACTGAAGGTTGCAATCAACAGATTCGGACGCATTGGCCAGAACCTGGGAGGCACGGAGACGGTAATTGTGTGCCGTCTTAAGTACCCGATATGTCTCCGGCACGGAGATGGTTGGGGTACGTACTAAGGATGGGTCACGGTGGCGGAATACGGTTGAAAGAATTCGGGGACGTTTGGGGGACGTCCCAGGTAATTTTGCCATTAAGTCCATTTTAAAACCATCCGAATTGTCTCTCGCCCCATATTTAGCTTTTGTCTCGTTTCTTAAAATTGTCTCCGACTCACTTCTCTCGTGTTCAGTTCAAATTCAAATTTCTCTCCAGAATCCCTCTGCGATTTTCTCCAGAGGTAGTAGTAGTAGTAATGCTAATAATAGTGATAATAATCTTTTTTTTTTTTTTGGTTTTCGATCTCATAAGTGATGCATGTAAATATTTTACTGGATTATTTCAGTTTGCTTTGGATGTCTGGCTTTGAAACGGTTTCATCATCGTTTAGATTTAGTTTGGTTAAGAACGATTCGTGGCTTGATTTCCTTATTTACTAGTTCATTTAATGACTTTTTAATGGTCAGTTCGGTTTATTAATCGCGGCATACGACTCAGAACACAGGCTTCGCACGTGCTGAAATACGACTCGATGCTTGGTACATTCAAGACCGATGTGAAGATAGTCGACAACGAAACCGTAAGTGTTGATGGTAAGCTCATCAAGGTGTCTCCAACCGGCAACTGAGACCCTCTCAAGCTTCCTTGGGCTGAACTTGGAATCCACATTGTTATCGAGGCAGTTATTTGCCTTTGGTACTTAGATAATTAGGCTTCAGGGGAACCTTTTTCATGGTGATCGAATCGTTCGACATGCTTCTTACAGGGACCGGTGTCTTCGTAGATGGCCCTCGAGCTAGAAAGTAGAAAGCACATACAAGCTGGTGCCGAGAAGTTATCATAACTGCTCCGGCTAAAGGTGCAGATATTCCAACCTATGTCGTTGGAGTCAATGAAGGGGGTTACGATCATGATGTTGCAAACATCATCAGGTCTGTTTCGAATATAGCACCGGTAACGACGATAGTTCTCGTGTTTCTTTTGCCCTAGTGGCCTAGCCATTGTGCACTTGCAGCAATGCTTCATGCACCACAAATTGCTTGGCTCCTTTTCTAAAAGTCATGGATGAAGAATTTGGTAAAGAATCTCTCATCATTTCATAGCTTAAACATCTTGGAGATGGACCTTTCTCACTTTGCCAAACCCTCTTTGCAGGCATCGTGAAGGGTACAATGACAACCACCCACTCACACACCAGAGACCAGCGGATCTTTGATGCTTCACACCGTGACTTGAGAAGAGCCAGGACCGCAGCATTGAACATTGTACCAACAAGCACGGGTGCAGCCAAGGGGAGTAAGCAGGATCAGAAAGTTAAATTACAATCGTTGCAGAAAAAGAAAAAATCTAAGAGATGTGGGAATGGTAAGAATAGCGCCAATACTGACAAAAAGAATAAATTTGTTTCAGAGAAATAATGTTGGAAATACAAACAGACTTCCTTATGTTGAAAGGGATGAAGGCAAATCATTGCTGACCATTACAGATTGTTGATGGCCGTGTAGATGGACGCCGAATTGGTAAGTTGCTTGTTTCCAACAAAGAAATAGCAAAAGGAAGCAATGGTACCATTGTGCTTGAGGGGATCTATGATGGCCGTCCAGTGGCTGTTAAACGTCTTGCGCAGACTCATCATGATGTGGCTCTGAAAGATAGTCAGAACCTTATTGCTTCCGATCAACACCCAAATATTGTTACCTGGTATGGGGTAGAGTATGATCAGGATTTTGTTTCTCTCTCTCTAGAGCGTTGTACATGTAGCTTAAATGACCTGATCTACCTATGCTCTGAATCTTTTCAAAATCGAGTCAAGGATGAAGATTCAAATTTCTTCAATGAGTATAATGTTCAATTACATTCTGTGATGGAAAATATCAAGGATGTTGAACTTTGGAAGCCTAATGGGCATCCTTCTCCCCATTTGTTGAAACTAATGTGGTAAATTTTGTATCTTTTAAAATCTCGTGTATGTGTGTGTGTGTGTGAGTGAGAGAGAGAGAGAGATTGATTAGAGTCTAACATTAGTATCTTTTTTATAGAGATATAGTCTCTGGGCTTGCCCATTTGCATGAACTTGGCATCATACATCCAGATCTAAATCCTCAAAATGTTTTAATAATCAAGGAAAAAACCCATATGTGCAAAGCTTTCGGACTTGGGCATTAGCAAGTGCTTGACTGGCAATATGTCTTCCTTAACCCGGGGTTCCACTGGTATGTTTATCAATCACATCTGGTATAGTTCAGCAACGATTAAACCATGCCCTTTTTTCATTTCATTCTTTGGCTCAAGTACTCTTTGCTAAAATGCTTTATTTTCTATATGCATTGCTTGTGTAAAGTTTGGTGACATTAATTCGTTATGTTGCTGCTAATGTAGGTTATGGAAGTTCAGGCCGGCAAGCTCCTGAGCAACTTCGTCAAGGTCGTCAAACACGTGCTGTGGATTTATTTAGTTTAGCCTGTGTTCTATTTTTTTCCATCACCGGTGGTAAACACCCTTATGGAGATGGTATCGAACGTGATGTAAATATTGTTACTAGGGTTGTAAAATGAGACGAGTGAGCTCCAGTATTGTTGAGGTAGACTGAAAAGTTTATGAACTTAAAATTGTTAAGCTCGACTCAAACTCGAAATTAAAAATTGAAACTCGACTCGAGTTCCAAAAAACTTGAAATCGAAACACTCTCAGACTTAACTTGGTTGAAACTCAAACTCGAATTTGAACATAAACATTAAGTACATTAAAATCTTATATTGCATTTTAAAAAAACAACACATAAATATTATTAATAATTTAGTTTATAAAATTAAAATTTTAATATATTATTTTTTTAAGTTGGTCGAAAATTTTTAGAGTCGAATATTAAGTAATCGCTTTAGTTCATTAAGAAATTGAATCGAACTCACTCGAATCGAGTGTTAATCAAATTTTAACTAATATATAGAATCAACTTCAAATAATTTATGATTTGTCTCGTTTCATTTAGAATCCTAATTTTTATTATACAATCCTTTCTTCACAATTCAACGAGTCTTGTGTGGTATATAGGATCAGCTTCAAATATAAAAAAAGAACAAATAAAAAAAACTGCGACCTTTACTAGTATATGGTATTTGGCATAGAGACAGGTGAAGCCTCGGGATGGGCACTTAACTCGAACTTGATGGGTTTCGACCTGATCTAATTAGATTAGATTTTTTTAAAATTTAAGGTTGGGGTAGGATCGAGTTCGGATTTAAGGTGAAAAATATTCGATCTAAAAAATAATTTTACCTTATATATTTAAGAATAATTACAATAATACTTCTTTATATATAATTTTTTTAATTAAGTCACTATTTTATTGAATAAAAATATTTTTTATTATTTGAGATCGGATCGAGTTTCTAAATCATATATTCGGGTCGGATTAGGTCAGATGAAACTTTATTTTGGTCGGATCAAATCGGGTCTTGGGTGGAGACTCTCCTATTCTCGGGTCAGGTGGACCAAAAATCTTACCTAACCTGACCCATACCAATCCCAAGGTGAAGGACATTTTTATTTTTAAAAGAGAAATAAAACAAAAGCAAGTTGTAAAGATTCTTACATGATTCCACAACCCGTGAAATGAAGCAGGTTTATACATATTGGGTTAATCCAACAAACCCCAGTTTTCTTCTTCACCTTTATCTTGTAACGAGTTTCATTGTCTTTGCTTTCTTCCTGAATATAGTTGGATGAATGGACCCACTGATCAGTCTCAGGACTCGTAATGTAATAGTATTTGACAGAAAAATGGGAAAAGAACTGTTCCTCTTTTGAATTATGCTTCATGTGCTGTCCCCAACATAATCTGACATGGTCCCGATTCTTTTGAAAAACAAACACTGCCACTCCATTTCACTTCATAATTAGGCACAACTTCACCAATCACTCTCACTCAAAACACCATCAAATGGCTCCTTATCTCCACCACCACCGCCTCTTCTTCCTCCTCCTCCTCCTCCTCGGCCCGTTGCCTTACGTCTCTAGCATCGGCATTAACTATGGTACTCTAGGGAACAACCTCCCTTCACCGAAAAAGGTAGCCCAACTCCTCCAATCTACGCTCATAGACAAAGTTAAAATCTATGACACCAACCCCGAAATCCTCCAAGCCTTCTCCAACACAGGAATAGATCTTATCGTCGCCGTCGAAAACTCCCACGTTGCCAACATTAGCAAGGACGTCGCCGCGTCCGACGAGTGGTTCGCCACTCGCGTGCAGCCCTTCATACCCGCCACTTCCATCGTAGCCATTTGTGTAGGCAACGAGTACTTGACCATCAATGATGAGAATCTGGACCCTGATGCATTGGTCCAAGCCATGAAAAACTTGCATTCCGTGTTACTAAAACTTGGTCTCGACCGCAAGATCAAGGTCACCACACCGCACAGCATGGCGGTTCTTGCTTCTTCGTTCCCGCCTTCGTCTTCGACCTTTTCTACCAAGCTTCTCTCCACCATGAGCTCGATCGTCGGGTTTTTGGCCGATACGGGTGCACCCTTCATGGTTAATGCCTACCCTTATTTTGCATATAGGGATAACCCAAGTATGGTTGATATAGAGTATGCCTTGCTAGGGAACTTCACAGGGGTACATGACCCTAAGGGGTATATCTACCACAACATGCTCGATGCACAGATCGATGCTGTTCGGTCGGCTATCGATGCTGTCGGGTTCGGGAACATGTCGATCAAGATCACAGTTTCCGAATCCGGTGGCCATCGAAAGGAGATTCCGGCGACACTGCAGCTACACCTAACAATGCAAAGACTTACAACACCAGGTTAATCGAACGAGCACAGTCTAACAAAGGGACACCGATGAAGTCTAAAGACAAGATAGAGATATTCGTGTTTGCATTGTTTAACGAGAACAAAAGCAAGGGGGACGAGTGAGAGGAACTTTGGGATTTTTAACGGTGATGGGTCTAAAGTATACGATGTGGACTTGAGCTGCGAGTTCTGCAGCAACGGCGGCGCGTTCGAAAAGATGTCGTCGATGAGCAGCGGTCGAGCAAGGGGTCCGTCGGTGGTGCGTGGCGAAACCGCATGCGGATGAAAGTGCTTCAAACGGTGCTTGATTTCTGCTGCGGTGCGGGCGGAGTTGATTGCCAGGGGAGGTTTATGAAAGTGGCGATTGCTTTGAGCCGGATAAGGTTCATGCTCATGCGTTCTTACGCCATGAATGCTTATTACCAGATGCACGGCAGGAATTATTGGAACTGTGATTTCAAGGGAACAGGGCTTGTCACCTTAGTGATCCAAG
Source organism: Hibiscus syriacus (assembly GCF_006381635.1). Lineage (NCBI taxonomy): Eukaryota > Viridiplantae > Streptophyta > Magnoliopsida > Malvales > Malvaceae > Hibiscus > Hibiscus syriacus. The sequence continues at coordinate 2,004,041 of NW_024062745.1, read as the reverse complement.
TAAGTTCACATTCAAAAGACACCATTAGCATGAATTTTCATTAAGCTCAGACATAAGTTTTTGTTTGTTGGTCAGGTTATGGGACATGCAGGTACCCTCAACAGTGATTCACAAAGCCAAGATGTGGACTTTGATGAACTCCTTTGTATGGTGCAGTGGATTGAAATGTCATGTGGAGTAAGATCAATCTAAAGTGTTTGTGAAATGAGTTTGGCTTTAATCGGCGCCGAAAGGCAAGGAATTGTGGATTCTGAAAAAGGAAAATCCAAGGGTGGACATTAGCACATGGGTTTGAAGTCCCCTTTTTAGGGTTTCTCCTTTGAAAAAGAGGGAGAAAGGTATTCCTCTCTCGGGCGGGAATCTTGGGTAAGGCTGTGGACCTGAACCATGTGCTGGACCCACAAACCCTATGCATCTTCTTGTATTTGCCTTTTTTGGTCAAATTTCGGTTTTGATCCTTTTACTATAATCAAATTCTAAGCTTAATCTTTATACTCATGGACGAACGAAAGATTTTATATTAGGGGATGAACTTGAACTTATTAATTTTTAGGGGTTGAACTTGAAAAATTTTAGAGGAACAAAAATATATTTTTAATAAAAAAATACATAATTTAAATATATATATATATATGATAATTTTAAATTTTTAGAGATACAAACGTCCCGCCTAGATCCATCTCTACTTTTACCATAATCAAACGGTCCTCTATTTTTGGTTTCGCTCCTTTAATCAAATTTTAGTTTCAGTTCTTTTACTATAATCATATGATCCTCTATATTTTTAATCTGATTAATCACTCCATTAATCAATAATAGACAATTCTATTAAAATAATGAATAATAGTTTTCTTAAAAGTAATTATTCTATAAACATTTAAAATAACTAATTAAAAATTCTCAATTAACATCTTTTCTTTTAGTTGCGTCAATTCAATACTTATTAGTCGCAAATTTTTATCCCCTCTTCCGGTAAAAATTGTTCGGGAAAATAAAATAATTCTTCCAGAAAAAAACATGTCAAGGACTGAACATATTCATATACAATGAATATCTATAATATCTAATTCAGTTTAATCGATCAATCAGTCAAATAATAAAGATTATCGTCATATTCATATGACATAAAATGCAAAATTAAAATTTAAACTTTACGTATGGGTTAGGATACATTTATACTATGTAAAACTTTTTTAGTTTTATATAGATTAGGATTATTGAAATAAATTTTTTTTATTGTATAGTTGAATATTATCTCTATCGTGTGTAGTTTCGGTCTTTACTCCTTCTGAAATTTAAATTTATATAATTGTATAATTATAATTTATACTACCAAATATTACATATAAAATTAAAAACATTACAATAATAATTATATTTTCGTACAAATATACATAATATAGATAAAAAAAATCCTGGAAGCTTGGAGCAGTAATAATTGCTAGCATATTAAGATTGTATATAAAAAAAATATAAACAATAAAAAGCATATTATTAAAGTTTATGCTATAAATATTATCATATGATATTATTCAAGTTGTCTTTGTTATTTCTTTCTCATATTTTTCAATTTTTAATACATTTATATTATCTATAATCTTATTTTTGGGTAAGTATACAAATGGTTTCCCGACTATAGGACACTACTTTGTTAAGTACCTCGACCATTCAAAGTTATAAAATGGTTCATTGACTATGGGAAATTGTTTGTTAAGTTTTCTCGACTTTTAAAATTTACAAAATAGTCAGCGCCATTCATTATTCCAAACTCGTCATTTTCCGTTAAAAAAAAACGGTCATCTGAGTTGGATGTTAACGAACTGACTGAGTTATGATAATCGTTTGATATTATGTTTAGGGTTTGGGGTTTATGAGATCAAATTTTATCATTTCTCAGTTAGCTTGTTAACATCCAACTCAGACGACTGTTAATTTTTTAACGGGAAAGGATGAGTTTGAAACATAATGAATAGTCGAGTAATCATATTGTCCAACCTTATACAACAAATAATTACCAAAAGCATATTAACATTAAAAAACATTTGTTCTGTTGAGATTTCATACTAGTGAAAGTATACAGAAAATGTATCTTGCATTTCTAATACATCTGTTAGTGTTATATACAGATTAGTTCTGCTGAGTTGGCTGCAACTGCACAGCAGTTTAACAACCTCAACCAATCCTAACAGCTCATAACTAACTCACGTAATCAAACTAGCTCACACTTGCATTCACACACACTCACTCTGCTATATTCCAATATTCTCTGCTCATTCAACACTTTCTTTTTTTTTTTATAACGATAAGGCAATACACGCAGTTGATCTCTAAACCTTCAAACTCTCCCTTTGTCAGAGATTTGGTGAGCCTGTCTGCAACCTGATGACATCTGGAACGTAGTTCACCTGAAGTTGTTTTGCTGCAACCTTTCAGCACGAAATGCACGTCCATATCACATGTTTTGACTGAGCATGATACACTGGATTCGTACTTAACGCAACAGCACTTGTATTATCACACCAAATAACAACGTGTTTCGATTTTCAACACCTAACTCACCTAATAACGAGCTCATCCAAGTAACTTCAGCAGCTGCCTCAGCAACCTTCGATATTCAACCTCCATCGTAGACCTGGAGACTGTCTTCTGCTTTGTGAGGACCAACTACAGGAATGCACCAAGAAACACCACATGGCCTGACACTGATCTTTGGTCATCAAGGCTTTCACCCAACGACATCAGCAAATGCCATAACATCCAGTCCCTTGCTAGCACCTGTAAACGTGAGACCATAATCCAACGTTCCAGCTAAATATCGAAGTATTCTCTTCACTACAGCCATATATAGCTCACGTGAAGCATGTATGTATTGAGCAGCCTTGTTGACACTGAAAGAAACATCCGGTCTTGTATGGCAAACATACAAAAGGGCACCAACAATGCTACGATATTCTCGAGCATCTGTTAACAACTCACCATCATCTTGAGTCAACTTAGGAACACCAATCATCGGGGTTGCTGTGGGTGTAACACTTAATAAACATGTCCTCTCTAGTAGTTCAAGTATATGCTTCATCTGAGACAACACCAAGGTCTCCTTGTTTCGTTTGACTTCAACGCCTAGAAAATACGACACTCTCCTAAATCTTTTAAGGAAAATTCCAGGTTCAATGTCTGCACCACTCCATCAATGACACGAGAGAAACCACCAGTAAGGATTATGTCAAACATAAATAAGGATATAAGTAAGATATCCACCATTATTCTTAACAAATAACAAGATATCAGCACGAGACTCACTAAACCCCATCCTAAGCAAGATGCTTTAAGTTTATCATGCAGTTCCTTGGCGCCTGTCGAAGCCCATATAGTGCTTTATGAAGTCTGCACACAAGCAGCTTCTATCGCAGCATACTGCTCTAAACCAGGTGGTTGCTGTAAACACTTCCTCGGTTAAATCACCATTCAAGAAAGCATTATTTACATCAACTTGTCTTAGTGGCCAACCCCTTGTAACAACAATCGCTAACACTGTATTCAAAGTGGCAAACTTAACAACTGGACTATATGTTTCTTTAAAATCGCAACCACGTACTTCGAATATCTTTTTGCAAAAAGTCGAGCTTTGTGTCTTTCCACAGTTCCATCAGGCCTTTACTCGAAATATCCACCTGCATCCAACCACTCATGATATGTAGGCATCTTAATGATTGACCAAGTATTGTTCCTTTGCAATACATCAAACTCGACCTGAACAGCTTCTCTCCAGCTAGAATTGTTGAGGGCCTCATAAATATTGCTTGGAACTTCATTCATAGTAGTAGAGACAAACACTTTTGGTTTGAATATGCCACATTTACTCCTTGTCATCATCAGATGACTATTCACTGGTGCACCGCTCAAGTTCCATGCACATTCTTCAGTCAGATTCAACTCTTGATCCTCGTGTGTACTAACAACCTCTGTTCAGTATGACCACTATTTTGACAAGTAACTGAGAAATCATTCGACAGTTGTTGCTCAGCACTCGAATTATCAGCAACCTCCACCCTAGGACTGGAACTCGCAGAGGTAAATTACTGAGTCATTATTAGTGTGATCAACTAAGCTATGATCAGCCCCTGTGATGCATCATTCTCCTTGAAGTCTGCTCACATCAGTAACAATTTTGATTAAACCAGATGTTCTGTGATACTCGACGTGGCAGCAGGTAACTGAGCATACTTCTCTGCAAACAGAAATTGCTTCTCATCAAACATCACATGTCTTGTTATATAAATTCGACCATCATCAGCAAGATATTCAAAACTCTTATGCTGAGTGTTGTAGCCTAAAAAAGTGCATGATTTGGACCTGAAATCCAACTTGTGCTTCAAGTATGGTCTCAAATGAGGAAAACAAAGGCAACCAAATACTCTTAACTGTCCATAATCAGGTTTTTTTATGGAACAACCTCTCTAATGGTGATGCTCCATGTAAAACCCTTGAGGAAGCCTGTTAATTAAATGAATTGCAATAACAACTGCAGCCCAAAATTTGACAGGCATTGATGCTTGAGCAAGCAGCACCAAGGCAAGTTCTATAACATGGTGATGCTTGCGTTCCACCACTCCATTCTGATCAGAAGTGTGTGGACATGTAAACCCGTGTGTAATGCCAGCTTTCAACAAATAGCTTGACAACATTCGATATTTACCTCCCCAGTCACTTTGAACAGCCTTGATGGGCAAATCAAACTACACCTTAACCATCTGCTGGAACATTTCGAATGCATTGATTGCTTGAGCTTTGTCTTTGAGCAAATAATGCCATGAGTGCCTGATGCAAGCATCGACAAAGGTGACGTAGTACTTGTAACCATTCAAAATAACATGCGAGGGTCCCCAAAGGTATGTGAAAACTAACGGAAAAAGAGTATCATATACTGTTGTGAAGGCATGAAATGGTAACTTATGGCTCTACCCATTTGGCACGCAACACACATTTTATTAACATTTGAATGAAGGCTTACATTTATTTCTTTACAAATTTTCACTAGGCTATCATGCGATGGATGTCCCAAACGCTAATGCCACAAGTCATACACAGTTGTGGACAACTATGTTGAGTAACTTTCTGCCTTGGACCTATCTTCAGGCATTGAATCAACCAAAAAGGAGTATAAGCCACCATCTTCCTTCTCTCGATGTAAAATTGAGCCAGTTTTCTCATCACGAACACAACACTCATGCGCATGGAATTCAATAAAAACATTGTTATCCCTAACAAGCTTTGACACCGAGAGTAGATTCTTGGTTATTCTTGGCAGATGCAACAAATCGGTTAACAACAGTACACGCGATGATGTAAATAAAGGAGATCTACCAACAGACTTGACATCTAAAGCACCACCATCACCAACTATTAACTTACCTGGATTGTTAAAGTCCACTGTCTGTGAGACGTTCATGCCATCAGAGGTGACATGGTGTGTGGCCCCCGAATCCACCACCCAGTTATCACGAGCAGCTTGTGGCTTGAATTGAGACACCTGATGGGCACTATATTTTTTACTGTTGCTACAATCATATCCAGAATCTTTAGTTGTATTGGCAGCATAGTAAGCATTTCCTGATTCAACCTTTGAGTAGGCTTTGTTATTGGTTGTAATTCCAGGAAAATCTCCATCGAACCGATGCCAACACTAGTCGACTAGGTGGCCATTTTTTCCACATAACTGCCATTGCAGTCGAGACCGTCCCCGACCTCTACCAGCTGATCGGCCACAAGAGTACATTTAACGAGACACATTGCTACGATCAGTATGATCCATATTCTTACTCGACACTTTCCCTTGAACCATGTGTGCGCTCATAGGAAGTGACTCAAACATATCACCGAATCCTGCTAGTTGAGTCTCAACATCTGGTAACATAGTGTAAATAGTGTCAAGAGACATCGATTCACACATGGTTGTTATGACAGCCACAAAAGGCTGGTACTCACGAGGTAAGCCCTTTAAAACGCTCGCAACATACACTGTCTGAGACACAGCGTTGCCACACGATGCTAATGCATCACATACTTCTTTAACGTGAGTGAGATAAACTCTCCCAGACTCATCTCCTTTCTTAAGAGACTGAAGCTTGTAATGCAAGCTGATGACAGCCGTTGTAGATCTGTTCGAGAAGAATTGAAGCACCGTGTTCCTTACTGCAGAGGCTATTTCAGCACCCACAAACTGAGGTAACAGTTGTGAACTAATTATTGACAGTAGCCAGGACGTAAGAGTATTGTCCTGATCCACATACTCTTCATACAACTTGTTCAACACAGCTTCACCAGAATCACTAACCACCATTTGTGGTGGAGCAGTCATTGAGCCAGTGAGAAGTCGTTCATGTATATGGCTTCGAACGGTGAGCAGCACCTGTTATTTCCACAACAGAAAGTTTGCTTCATCTAATATGACATTAACTTTTTTGTTTGAGAAAGCCTTAGTATTCCTCGAGACCTCCATTGAAGAAGCAAGTTGATCAACACTCATTGTGACACCTCTTTATCAAGCAGCGAGAGCAAAAGAAAACCGCCCGGATCTTCTAGCGAAAGATACCATGTTGAGATTTCAGACTAGTGAAAGTATACAGAATGTATCTTGCATTTCTAATACATCTGTTAGTGTTATATACAGGTTAGTTCTGTTGAGATGGCTACAACTGCACAACAGTTTAACAACCCAACCAACTCCTAACAGCTGGCTAACAGCTCATAACTAACTCACGCAATCAAACCAGCTCACACTTACATTCACAAACACACTCACTCTCATGCACTACTAATATTCCAATATGTTCCCATGCCAATATATAACAAGCCCAGTGGAATTTGGAAATTTACAGGAAAATATTAACCTGATAATGGAAAGATGTATATATATATACACACACATGTGCATGGTAATTTGGAGGAACATAAAAGAAGAAAGAATATGAAGGAGGCAAAGTAATGTATAGTGGAATAGCATAATAATTAACTAAAACTAATCAGCACCCCAAAAGCCAAATCAAAGGAGGAGGGAGAATCACCTAAGTGGTAAGCAACTTGATATCGTTTAAGTAATGTCTCAAGTTCGAGTCCTTATGTATGCAAAAAAAATTCGTTGAGAGACTCACCCGCCAAAACTAGATATACAACCTGATTCGATCCAGATTAATCAAGATTAAGTCTTGGAACTTGAGGGCAACAAAAAAAATAGAAGGGAGAATCTACTATTTTCACCAACCCAAAAGCCAAATGACATGCACCCAACATCCATATTTGCACCATCCAAAATCAACGTGAAAAACTAGGGGATAATGTTCATGTTTTTTTAATTTGATTTGAGTGGTTGAAATGATACAAAATTTATTTATTCTGCAAATATAATATTATATTAATTTTTGGTGTCTAAATAATTCCGGCAGTAAGAAACTGAACTCCAACGGCAACAAACTAAAATGTAGCTCATCTGGTACAACATAGAGTTCCCACAAGCACGAACTAAGTAGCTTGGGGGTAATGATAAAAGAATTGTTGATATTATTTATAGTATTAAATTTAAATAAAAATATAAAAATAAAAATTTAAACGTTTAATTTTAAATGTTTAAAAATATATATTATTTTGTATTTATTTTATGTTAATAAAAAATATAGTTTCCACCAATAATTGACATGCACGTGGCTGACCGCCATCCTCTGCCCGGGACAGCTTTGAAGATCCAGGTGATTACTTGGAATCGCCGGTGGTCAGCCGCATAGCAACAAAGGAACAAGAAGTTCAATTTTACTTATCTTTTATTTACGTTCTTTTCCATCGTCCAAATCTCTCTTTTGGACGCCTTTTGCTTCTTCTTTCCCTTCCCTCTATGTTCTCAGGGTTTTCTTATCCTCCTCCGGATCTATCTTACGATTTCACCGAAGAACAAAAATTAAGCGCGGAGCACCAATAAACCCATAATCTCTACACCCTCTTCGTGAGCTTTTTTTTTCAGCTTGATTCGAATCTCTGGAGCTTGTTGTTTATTGCTCTAATCATCTTTTTTTTTCCTTCTTAAAATGAATATTTATAGTTTCTGGAGTTATGATCTGGGGTTCTTTTAATTTTACCAACTGCTTCGAGTTATTATTAAGAGCCCAATTTCTACATGGTTGCTGGATTCCTTCATCAAGGGTAATTTAAGGGCTTAGTTTCATATAAAGTTGGGTTTTTTTATGTTATCTGCAGAAGGGTAGTTTGATCTGGGAGTTGACTTCGATTCCTTGCTCTTGGATAGAAAATTTTACAGCTTCCCTCGACAACTGGTTTTCCCAGATCTTTTTATTGCTTGGATGATTTATTCTTCTTGCTTTAACTTGAAGTTTCTTCCGAGGTCTTTGATATATGGTTGGGAAAGGAATATGGCTGCACGTATAGATATTTCGTCTCCATTGCCAATTGTAGAAGGTGGTTACACTGAGGCTAATGTATCAGACATGAATGAGAATTTGGATAATGAAAAAACAAGTCACTCACGGGAAACCTCCATGCCACCTCTCGATTATGCAGTCAGGGAGGATGATTACGGAGGCTAATTTGGTATGTTTGATCTTTTTTCTCTAACCTGGCTCCTCTCTTTTGATCATTATGAATTGTAGGAGCCTGAGCTTTAAGGACTTTCTGTATTGGCATAAAATCTGAGTGCAGCTTAGTTTAGTTTAAAAGGAAAATTCACTAATAATTCTGCTGCATGAGGATACTGATGACTCTTAGTGATGACCATTTTCACCTGCATTTGTGAATTGTGATGAATAACCTTCTGTGTTTCGACATTTATCTGATTTGATCGAGCTTTTAGGAGAAGTAAGGATTAGCCTGTTTATATTTGTTGAAAATCATCACTTAGGGAAAGGGTTTTTATTGTTTTCAGTTGATGCGTTGCTGTATCATAAGTGACATAAAATCACATTTAGGAATTAGCTACCGGAAAGTGTTTTCTGCTAGATTCTAGATGGTGTTTTTCTACTTTCTCACACATCATCCTGTGAAATGCTTTAACTTACTACTTTTCTCTTATCTAGGAATTGGATGTCGGTATTGTAGTTCACAAGTCATCTTCCGATGAAAAAACCGAGTTTTTGCCCGTCTTGCGATCAGGGAGCTGCGCCGAAATAGGGCCCAAACAGTATATGGAGGATGAGCACATTTGCATAGATGATCTTCTTGGACATCTGGAGACAACTGCTAAGTTCCCTTCTCCAGGAGCTTTCTACGGGGTATGCTTGTTTGGAACCATCTTAGTTTATGTGGTCTGATTTATGCACTTCCTTCTATCCGTCAGATCATCACGGTTGCTAGTCTGTGGTGAAAAACTCGTGTCCAGGCCGAAAAGAAAAAGGATGCCGCAAGAAGCACATAGTTGTCTCTGATATTGTAAACTGCAGCTGGATTTCAAGGGGCAATCCGACAAGTTTTTTAATGTTACACAAGTCTTTTTCTCTCCTAACATTCTTTTCTCTTATATCAGCTGCCTCGTTATAACTTGATGTTTTAGTTATAAGGTTAAAGTATCAAAAACTTGTCAGTTAGATTACGTGTACAATTAGCTTGGAAGCTGCTTTAGGAATCTTAATTGGTCATACTAGTGAATTGAACCTTTCAAATACATGTGGACAGGTTTTTGATGGTCATGGAGGAACAGATGCAGCAGTATTTATAAGGGAGAATATACTTAAATTCATAGTGAAGATGCGCACTTTCCGATTTGTTTGGAGAAGGCAATCAAGAGTGCTTTTCTGAAAGCTGATTATGCCTTTGCAGATGCTAGTTCTCTTGATATATCCTCCGGTACCACTGCGTTAACCGCTCTTATTTTCGGAAGGTAAGTGGGAGCCACGGATCTGCAATGGTATTATTCGTTTTCGGATGTTATTTCCATGAATCCTCTTCTAATGTTAGTATCTGTTTAAAGGACCTTGGTAGTTGCAAACGCCGGGGATTGTCGAGCTGTGCTGGGAAGGCAAGGTAGAGCAATTGAAATGTCCAAGGACCAAAAACCTAATTGCACGTCCGAAAGAATAAGAATCGAGAAACTTGGCGGAGTAATTTATGATGGCTACCTGAATGGCCAATTATCCGTCGCACGTGCGCTTGGAGATTGGCACATGAAGGGGCCAAAAGGATCTGCCTGCCCCTTAAGTGCAGAGCCGGAGCTGCAGGAGATGGACCTGAGTGAGGAGGATGAATTCTTGATAATGGGCTGTGATGGGTTGTGGGATGTTATGAGCAGCCAGTGTGCCGTGACCATGGCGAGGAAAGAGCTGCTGCTTCACAACGATCCCGAAAGATGCTCGAGAGAGCTTGTGAGGGAGGCATTGAAGCGGAAAACTTGTGATAATTTAACAGTGATCGTGGTTTGTTTCTCCATTGATCCTCCCCTCAAATAGAATACCACAAACGCTTGTTCGGAGCAGCATATCATCGGAAGGAAGAATTACTAAAGGGTGTGCTGGACTGTAACTGACGATACATGGGATGGTCAAAAGTGATTTGTACACGAACACATCGGAGGATGAAATAGTCGTGGCATTTTTCTCGTGAGTAACTGCCCCCATTCACCGTGGCTGACAGTCATCCTTCATTCAGAGACATCCTTGTCATGTAGAATATGATTCTTTTGGAGTTTTCGAATCCTGTACACCTGAGGTATCTAATGTTGCACCTCCGATTTGCAGGATCTGTTGTTCTTTCTTCTTCCATAGTCTGCTTACTCCTGTGTAAATAAACTGAATCTTGACAGATATGTTCTAGCACTTCCACTAAATGATTGATATCATTTACCATTAATGGGTGAGAGTGGAATCTTATTTTAAGTTCCAAAAAGAGGTCTCAAAATGGTCCAAAGAGCAAAATTTTGTTTTAAGTTGCAGAAAAAGTCTCAATTAAACAGTTAATTCAGTTTACTTACAGTTTCCAAAAAGTGAAATCTTATTTGAAGTTCCAGAAAGGTCTCAACATGCTCCAAAGAGCAAAATTTTGTTTTAAGTCACAAAAATAAGTCTCAATTAAACAGCCACGTTTCGGTAATGTTGCAACGCATGGTAACTTTTTTTCCCATAAAATCTCTTCTTCCGCTGAACAACGATGAGTCCGATGGTCTATAGTTCGTCATTACTATTGGTATAGGAATCGGAATTGCTATCACTGCATACAAATAAGTGTTAATGTCAGAACACCAGAAACCGAAGTGCAAGTGCCACAGAAGTAGACTTTTAGGATGGAGCCAGAACTGGTTTCTTGAAAAGAGAGGAAAGAGAAATAAAATCATGGATACCTTGAGCCGCTGCAGTGCTCGCTCAAATCTTCGCATAGAAGTTTGCTTACTTCTCCTTGCTTAACAGATCCTTTCTTTATTAATTCTGTTAACTGCATGAGTTTGATAGCAAAGTAATAATTAAAATTTCAGGCATCATTAGGCTGATAAGCAAGATTGAAAATTCACCTCATCTTCAGTTTCCTCCAGTAACCTATCATAACAAATATGAACTTGGTTATTATAATATAGCTGGCATTTGTATTATATGATATAAAAAAACTACTGCCAAAGAAATAAAAAAAATCATAAATGACACTTGATTAGAGGAATAGTGCAAACTCCATGCAGTCCCACCGTCCACAATAAGAGGATATGTCTTTCGAGTATGCCTTAGCTTCTTGCTTACCTATCAATAAATTAAAATGTAAAAATGGGGAAATACTTTAGAACTTATGAGACAAATGGACTATTAAAACAAAAAGAAAGAGAAATTAACAGCATCTCCAAGGACGTGATAAACATAGAAGTACCTAGTGACATGAAAGTATAGAAAACAATGGCTCGGTTAATGGTCAGGAAGAAATACAGGTATCCTAGGGATATAAAGTAAAACCATCAGAGTGATGGCATATGCACATGCATGTCCAACTTATGCCTCATATATATTAACAATATATCCAAATGTATGAAGCAAAGATCAAGTCCTTGATTTTTTTTAGCCCAAAATCAAATTAAGGGACTAATCACATTTGAAGTGAACCATATGTTTTCAGTCTCTGATAGTGGTTGTGATTGATCAAGGGCTTCACCAGCCAGTTTATGATGCACCAACCATATTTGTACTTGCCACTGCAACAAAAAAGTAGTAATAATAACAAAAACAAAATGACCCATACCAATAGTGAGAATGTCCCAGTTATCCACTTTGATCCACTCACGTCGAGTTGAATCTATCTGCAAAATAAATAAATAAAACAGATATGAAATAACATGCACTTGCATGCCGATATAAGCTGTCATAAAGCATACACGACTATAAAACAGAGATTGGAGAATATGAACAGTTTGCATATGAACACAGTTGCGGTTCCTATACAATTGCATATTTGTTCAATGCTGCCACAAGTTCAGTATCTGTTACTACATGATAATAATTATATTGACATCTTATTTGCTACAAGATATTCAAATAAATATCCAGTTAAATTTCAAGGAAAACATAACATCATGTTTAAAGATGAATTCCCCGTGAATATACATAAGGAAGATATCGAGTCCAAGTAAGAACTACCTTTTCAAGAGTGTAATCTTGCATATTATCACAAAGCCCATCCAGTAGTTCAACAGCTCTAAGTTCACTCATCCTAATTAAAAAAAATGAAATTTAAGCAAAGGTATAAATTATACAGGGGTATTAAACATTGAGGAGAAGTTTGCATCCCTGCTTGCTATACCCATCAATCCAAAAGGTCAAAGTAATAGTAAAATGTTCAACCCATCAAATAGAAATGCTGTAGTCGAAAATCCCCCTTTGAAACTCATTGTTTAAAATATAGCCAAAAAAGTCATCATTTTGTGTTAGTTTGCTAAAAAGAGCTGTTAGGCTTTTATTTAAGACTGCTTTACCTAACATGATCGATCACCTTAAAATTTACCCTTTTGACACTTGTTAGCAAACCCCCAGTGGCGGTAAAAAGTACAAATCTCAAATGTTAGACCTGAATCGTTGTTAATATCCAAAATGTCAACCATTTGTCGTTATTAAAATGTTAATTATCAATCTTCTCCCCAATTTCCAGCAAATAATTGTGATATGTGATTTCCATATTAATAATTTGATGTTCTTTGCTCAACGTCCCACTTAATTTCACTGTTTCCATTTACTACTCTGTTTGATCTTTCATTCATTTTATTCCTACTGTATCATACAGTTCGTCATTGATCTTCAGCGCTAAGCCCGGAATCAAAGAAAGACGGGAAGCTCTTTTAATTCAATTTCTACAATAAAGAATTTTGATCGAGACTAGCTATCCGAATAAAAATTACCAATGCTGATTTTTTCCCAGGAAAATGGTTATACCTGTAATCAATAACATTCCCTTGGCGTTGACCTTTCGAATCCAAACGATGTCTCATATCCAAATGGTTCCTGGGTTTCTCCTACATATATAAAATTATTGTATTAATTACCCAATTACAGCTCAATTTGCAGAAAGTGGCATTGATTTAAAGGCATATGTATATGGGAGATAAGCCCGTACCTTTGACAGTTGACTCTCTAGCTCTGCCTGCAAATCATCCAACGAAACCAAAAAATAAAAATAAAAAATCAGTTGATATTTTCAAAAATATGGAGAAAAAAAAAAAGAAAAATGGAATCGTTGATTTTGACTGCGAGTGAAACAGCATATGTTGATCAACGGTTTCCATTATTACCGCGACGGCATTGCATGCAGCACATTTGTCGTCGATGCAAGCGGCCATGGACAAAATGGAGAAGATGGAAAGGAGCCACAACGTAGAAGCTGCCATCTCCGATCTCGCTCAATGCTCTCGAATTTTCAAATCGCGATTGATGAGCTTCTTAATTTGAGGAGCTAGAGAAGAATCGGGTTCGGGCCTTTACAAGCAACAGCTAAGCAGGCCTTAACATTTTGCGTAGTTAGTTATGTTGCAACTCGGACCCGGCCGGACTGGACCGGGTCGCTCGTGGCATTTAAAAGAAAATTTTCAGCATCAAAAACGGATGGCAACAGAACTTTGCCTTGGGCCGTAGAAATAAGGGTAAATTATGTGTTAAGTACTTAAACTATATCCATTTTAGTATATAAACTTTTACTTTTTTTAAATCATACTTAAAGTTTAGTTTTTGTTTCATTTTAGAACTATTGTTCAAAATAACGTTAAATTTTAAAAAAACTGAAAGTTTATGTACTAAAATGGAACAAAATTGATAGTTTAAATACTAAAAGCGTTAAGTTTTTAACAGAGGGTACTAAAATTAAACAAAAACTACATGTTATGTGTGATTTTTGAATAAATTAAAAGTTTAAGTAATAAAACATATCAAAATTAATAGTTTAGGTATATAAACATTCATTTTTTTTTTCAAAACTTAACGTCAGCTTGTTACTAAAATGAAAGAAAACCTAAGCGTTAGATATGATTTAAAAAATGAAAGTTTATATATTAAAACAAACTAAAACTGACAGTTTAAGTACTAAACTCATAGTTTATCCAAATAAAAAGTCTTTAGATGTATAAGCTAATTTTTTTGCATTAAAATGTTTTAAATTAGATTATTAACTCTTGGAAGGCGTAACACATAAATCAGAGCCTAAATTATATCTCGGAATACGATTTGGTGCCTAGAGATTATTTAGTTAAAAATATGTGTTTAATGTTTTCAACGTTACACTTTTAGATGTATGGATCGTAACGACCGTTAAATTTGACTATTATCTTACACGTGCCGCCCTCATTTTTTCCGAAGTTTTTTCTAAATTAAAAATATTAATATTTAAAAAACTCTAATTTTTCTAAAATTATATATAAAAAAAACCTTAAAACTTTAAAATCTTTCTTTCTAAATCGCATACCAACCGTCGTCGGCTATCAACAGCCGTCTTCACCATCATCGAACGACCATTCACCAGTCACTGGACTTTTATTATCGACCATCCTTCTTATCACCGTTCGAAATTCTCTAAATCTATGAATCCTTAAACTTAAAATCACTAACCCTAAATTTAATGGGTGAGGGATTTAGCTGGGATTTAGTCCTAAAAATCCTGATGGTTCATACTTGGAAAGGGGGATCGGCGGCAAAGGTGACCATATGCGAACTTCTTTGGGAAGCTGCTGCGAGGGGGAGGGGAAGAGGGGGAATGAGGGTGAGGTAGGACTCAGCTTTTTTTCTAAAAATAATTTTTAATATTTTATTTTAAAAAAATAAAATTTTAATTTTAAAAAATATATTTTTATTATTAAAAATTAAAAAAAATAATGGTATACATCTAAAAGTATAACAAAGAAAATGTTAAACTCTTATTTTTAGTGAAAATTCTTTAGAATTCAAATTTTATTTTTAAGTATAGTTTGTACATTTTTATATTAAACCTTCTTAAAAAATCCGAAAACATTATTTTTTTTATTAATTGAAGAGTTAATTGAGATTAAGTTGAAATAATTCAAATTCTAATAAACTAAAATGGTGAAATTATCATTAATCAAGTGGAAGGGCATAAGGGCGGATCGATCATCCTTCCTCTTAGATCAATGACATACAATTAAAATTCTGTTTTTATGGATAACAGGATAAGTATAGATTGAACATTAGACACCTGAAAACACCATTAATACAATATATTAAAATAAATTATTAAATAAATTATTCTTATTAAAAAATATTAACAATTTTAATAACATTTGTGTGATTAATCCTTTATAAAAGTTTGTTTTTAGTTATAATAAAATTATACTTAAATCATTTGAAACACTGAAGTTGGAGCATGAAGGTAGGATCCATACATCTAATTAGGGGTGAGCGTTTGATCAAGTTGAGTAAAAAAATTGTAAGTTATTCGAGTTGACGAGTCTTAATTTATAACTCAAAATTTATTTTAATTTTTTTCAAGTTGAGTCGAGTTGTTCAAGTTTTTATTTAAAATCACTTGTAAATATTTATAATATTTTGATATTATTTGATTCCAATTTAAACTATTTTTTATAACCATATACAATGCATACATATTTCTTCATATGTGATATGTATACCATACAGAGTTAGGAGATTATACTCAAATTTGAAAACCAACTCACTAACCACTAAAATTTGGATTATTTAAGTTTTATTTTATAAGACTCAAATTTGAATTTCTTTTAAGTCGGATCTATGAAATTACGAGTAAAGTCAATTCAATTCGAATTTTGTTATTATACATTTAATCATCCATTAAATCTAAAAGAGCTTACGTATTTTATAGACAATCAATGATTCGTGTGTGTGCACTGAAAAACTTTTTTTTTCTTCTGAAAGAGGAAATTCATTATATTCCAATAATGTCCGTGATTACATCTGTTCTTATACAATTAGGTTCATCATAATAAAATCAGAATAGATTAGGATTCGACAAAGCCCAATGGGCAAGGTTATGTGGCGTCTTGTTAGCCTCTCGGTTCACATAAATAACTTTAAAATCATTATTTGAGGCTAGAAGCCCTCTAGCTTCGTTGAGTAGCAATCCAATGGTTGATACATCCTCATTATGCTTGTTGAGTCTATTAACAATTGACATCGTGTCACTTTCAATAATCACATTGTGCCAGCTGTTATCAATGGCGAATTTGATTCTTTGAATAAAGGCTTCCACTTCCATCGACTCTGTCATAAAAGGGACTGGAATTTGCTTACACATCTCACCCATAACCAAACCATTAGGCCATCTCCAACCCCCATCTCTACTCTAAAGATGAAACAGTAATTCATCTCTAGCATTATTTCTACATTACCACCAACTCTACTTTATTCACAATATTTAACTATTATAATATTGATTTTGTAAATATAAAAATAAAACATATACATTTATAATAAATATCAAGATAAAAAAACATAAATAAAACATTCATAAATAACATTACGAAAATACAAATAAATAAGAAAATTAAAATTCATAATAATAATGCGAAAAAACATGAGTTACATAATTATATATTTTAATCAGAAATCAGAAAAAGAAAATAACAAAAGAAATAAAAAAAACAAAAATCAGAAGATTTTTGTCAAATTCTTATATTAGTCCATATACTATATGCAAATTGTATCATCCTATATTTTAATTTAATCAAATTTAATTCATGTACTTTAAAATTTACATTTAAAAACTAAAAATAATATAAATATAATATAACTAAATTATATACTCAAATAATATTAAAATAATTCATATAAATACTTTAACGACAAAAATTATCGATATTTTTTATTTCTACGGACAATAATTTGTAAAAGTAAATGATGAATTATTTCAAATTAAAGTAAAAAGATTAAATTCAAAGTAGAGCACAAGGTTCTTAATCTTGAGGTCGTGAGATTGAGTCCCACTGAGGGCATTTCATAATTTGGAGGTCTTCTACGAAAGCTGCTCTCAACCTGGTGTTGGGGGCAGCCTACTATCTTACCTCCTCCTTACCCCATTACATATGGGAACAAAGGACAACCAACCAACCATTAAATTCAAAGTAGACTAATTAGAGGGATCTAAACCACTATTACACCACTTTTTAAAGATTGTTAAAGAAAAAAATGGGGAAAGAAGAAACGAAAATATGACCGTCTGTTACCTTGTGAAACACCACAGCCGCTAGATCATCGAGAGCTTAGCCTACTAAAGCGGATCTTCGAAGTCTGTACCCAAGTGATCGACGGCTGTGATTTTTTCTTGCACTGTGAAAGGCGTGACATATAATATAAGAATGGAAACTTGATGGGAAGTTGAATAATGTTTACAGAAAGATAAAAGAGAGGGGGATGACAACCAAAAGGTAAAGCGAATAGCAGAGTCGAGTATTTTGAGTTGAGCCGAGTTGACGGGTCGTTTTTTTTTTTTTTTTGCCAATCAGTGCCGAGGCGCTTTACCAACCAAACTCTCGTTTTCGTTAATTAAATTTCCCAATGGATTCTAATCATCGATCCTTTTCTGCTTAATTGTTTTTCGTATTTCTTCTGGCTTCTTTTGTTGATCGCAACCCTCGATTTGTCGTTGTTGCAATGTAAGTTTCTTCTCTCGTTTTTCTTTTGTTTTGAGAATTTAGGTTTATGAGAGATTGGTCATTTTCGTTTGAATCATTTGTTGCGCCGAATTAGTTCCATTGGTTTGCTTTGAAATGAAATGCGGAAGGATCTGATTCGAACGAGTGAGATTTTTTAAAATGGAGTATATGGATCTGTAAACAAGGATTTATTCCTGTGAAAACCTTGAATTTAGCTGAATTCTACCTTAATTTATTGCTGCCTGCTTGTGTTATCTGGAAGTAATGAAAAGTGATGATATTCATTGCTGTTCTTGTTTGGCTTTGAAATCATTAGTTTCGATTTGCTTTCATATGCCTTAGCCTTTGCCTTACTTTCTGATTCTTTTTAGAAGTAATGGCTAATCAAACCCAGTGTATGATCTCTGCATTAAGTATTTGGATATTTGTCTTATTTGTTTCTTTGTTATCTGGTTAATATGTTTATTAGCAATACCAGGGAGGCAAGGGCTTCAGCCATTCTTGTTTTAGTTTAAATCTTTGCTAATAATTGTTTTCCCCTTTGTGTGTCCGTCTGGCTGCAACCTCATTGGCCTTTTTTTCTGTAGATGCGAGGGTTTAAATAACCAAAATGCAGCTAGCAGTATAGAAAGGGGTGTGCACCTTTGCATGCCCAGAGTTCGAGACCATAATGTTTGCTGAGAGTGCGAATGAGGAATCGCTTGGTCAGGATTTTGAGGCTCTAACTGTGTCTAAACGGCTTGTGAGGAGTGTTAGTCAGAAGTTGAGGGGAAAAAACCATAGAGTTGAAGAGGATGAAGATGATAAGGTGAGAGGGGTTTCGCTGAAATGTCTAACTCTATATGGTAGAGGTGGTGGTTGCAAAGTCAGTGCTGATACAGGTGAGGAATTTGGTGATACAAGTTATAGGAGAAGGCCGAGTATCAGTGAAGGAGGAAAGCTGTACAAATCAATTTGTGGTATTGAGGAAAATAATTTTGATTGCTTCTTGTATGGCATGAGGGAGAAGTTTTGGAAGAGGAGCAATAGAAAGGATTTAGATCTTGACGAATCGGTACAAAACAGCAGGATGCATATCTTTCTTCCAGATGACATTCTTGAGATGTGCTTGGTGAGACTACCATTGACCAGCCTTATGAATGCACGTCTTGTGTGCAAGAAATGGAGACACTTGACTACGACTCCTAGGTTTTTGCAAATGAGACGAGAAGGTTCTTGTCAAAAGCCATGGTTGTTTCTATTTGGGGCTGTTAAAGACGGCTATTGCTCTGGGGAGATACATGCACTAGATGTGTCTCAAGATCAATGGCATAGGATTGGTGCTGATATCCTCAGAGGAAGGTTCATGTTCTCAGTTGCCTGTATGCATGATGATGTTTATATCGTTGGAGGTTGTTCAAGCATAAACTACTTTGGGAGGGTGGATAGGAGCTCATTCAAGACACACAAAGGTGTATTGGTCTTTAGCCCTCTCACCAAATCTTGGCGCAAAGTTTCATCTATGAGATATGCTAGATCAACGCCTATTTTAGGAGTATCCGAGGTCTGTTCAGATTTCTCAATCATTCAAAGCCATCAGAATCGACATGATAGGCAGTTTCCCAGATCTCGAGTTGGTGAGGTGTCAGATGTTTATGAGGATCCCCACAGGCTTTCAGTCAGACGCCAGTACAGAAATGCTTTTGATGTAAATGAGCCTTCATCATTACCGAATAGAAAATCTTACAAGTTTATAAGACAGAGAAGTGAACAAGCAAATACAAAGGGTTGTAAAAGATTTGTGTTGATTGCTGTTGGAGGTCTTGGATCTTGGGATGAGCCACTGAATTCTGGTGAAATCTATGATTCTGTATCAAATAAATGGACTGAAATCCAGAAGCTGCCTATAGACTTTGGGGTTGTTTGTGCTGGGGTCGTTTGTAATGGGATGTTCTATGTCTGCTCCGACAATGACAAGTTAGCTGCTTATGACATAGAAAGAGGCTTCTGGATTGGAATCCAAACCTCAACATTTCCTCCCCATGTTCACGAGCACTATCCTAAACTTGTTTCTTGTAATGGTCGCTTGTTTGTGTTTTATGTCTCTTGGTGCGAGGGAGATGGGCAAATTGGTCGGAGAAACAAGGCTGTGAGAAAATTGTGGGAGCTAGACCTGATGTATCTGACATGGACCGAGGTCTCGGTGCACCCCGATGCTCCAATGGATTGGAACCCTGTTTTTGTTGCCGACAGGAACTTAATATTCGGCGTTGAAATGTTTCAAATATTTGGTCAGGTGTTGGATTTCTTAACTGTCTGTGATGTGTCTAATGTGGAGATGAGTTGGAGCCGTATTTCTAGGAATCACATGGCTCATGAATTAGATTCTTCTTCCTGCATAACTAGGACAATGGCGGTGCTACATCTATAATGCCTTCTGCAACGCACTGCAATTCAATCGGAAAAATTATAAAACATCACAGCTGCTCGGGGACTTTGTGCATACATTTCTTTCGGCCTGTGAATTTTTCGTATTTTTTTCTTTGAATTTCCACAATTTGTAGGACGGCGACCACATCTGGTCTCTAGTGCTTTATTCAGTGGTAGCACAGGTATGGTCATTTGCAGTAATCTTCACAGTAATTTCTTCACCATTGTTCATAAACGGATTATGTATTTTTCATCTTGCTTCTGTTGCATCTTAATAAATTTCTGCCATGTTTCCCTTAGGGCCTCAGCACTACAATTAATAGTAGGTTCTACTTGACAACGAACAGTAGAGTTGGACGAGTGCATGAAGAGTACGAGCTCATTATTATTTTCAAACTAAATAAAGATTTCAGTTCGTGTTTGAGTCACTGGTAATGAACATCCACCTTGGGGTTTTGTTCAAATCAGAGAATTTCGGATAATCGAGGAACTCGAAAAGGCAATAAAAGAACTAAAGGCCTACAACATTCAACACCAAAAACAATAGGTAGTTCGTGCAAAGTGATGAAGGTCAACGAAAACATCATTAAAAACAAATGAACAATTTCTTGAAACCCTCCACAAGTGGGAAATCCTCCACAAGTGGGAAATCCACCAATATACAGTAATATCTAATTGCAAAATTATCCATGTAAGACAAAGGATGAATTTGAAAATACATACACGTTGATACTCACCCAATTATGCAGGGGAGCAATACAATAAATTATCACATGTTCGGAAATATTCCGGAGAAATTTGGGATCTTGTCAACGTGCTTCAGGGCACGCTCGGCAATCTGCCGGGTTCTATAGTCAGCATGGTGGAAGGCATCGACAAGTGCAGTGCTTACATTTTGATCTCCAGAAACTTCATATGCTATATCATCGGTTCTTAAAAGTCTCTCAACAACCCAAACGGCTCTACTCCTCAAGTTCTCCGTTTGTTTCTCGAGTAACACGTCGAGTATGGGCTTAATTGCCTCTGCCTCGCACAAAACGAACACTCCCTGCTCAATAGCAACTCCATCATCTAACAAGGTGGAAAGTGCAGCAAGTGCTGCTTCAACCACCTTTGCGTTGTTGTGGTCCAAGAGCGCAACCAACTTATGTACAGCCTGTCCTTCCAAAAGACAAAAGCTCTCTTTAAGTGAACATGTTCCCTGGTGAACACGGCACAATCCTGTTATGACAGCCTGTTTGCTAAAACATGGAAAGATAGAAGCACAAAATCCGGGTGGTGGCAACTCCGGCAATCTCGTCAAACTTTTGGATTCTTGAGATAAGTTCTCCAAAGCGGTGGCAGAGACCATCTGGACGTTGTCAAGACCATTGGCCTGAAGCAATTCGATGAATAATGCTGCAAGATTGTACTCACGGCAAAGAGCAACAGCATCAGGCTCATCCGACAAGACAAAAGTAACCCTTGCAAGCACACGAACAAGTCCTTCGAGGAATGGTGTTACAAAGCGGGTGCCCCTAGTCTCTCCTTGCCTGATTTTGACAACTCTAGAGATGATCAACTGAAATGCACCTTCATCTAGCATTTGCCTCGTGAGGCCCAAATCCCTCTCCGGGAGTTCAGCTAAGAGGCCAGCAGCTGCTGCCTGTTCTTCGGAAATTCCTGTGTTTTCCGATATGACTCTAATTAGGCTGCTGAGCTGACCAACCGTGCCACGTAGTGCATCTGCTAACTCCTGACCCATGTAAGGAGAGAGATTCTGCAGAAGTTTGATGCATGCCGTTCGCAAATCCTGCTGCGGGACCTCTATGAACTGAACCAAACTGATAGTAGCTCCGGAGCTTTTAATTGCAGCAACAACATTCAGAGCTGTAGTTTGAGAACTAGTGAGTCCCACAAGAACTTGAAGAAGTTTGCACTCGATTGTTGGACCAGTGTTGCTGATTAGATGAAGTAAGTTGTGGACATTGTCTTCAGATACAAGAGTCTGATGGTCCTGTCCAACAGGAATGGAGTCGACATCATATCCCGAGTTTACAACATTGGACAGAATCGTGGCGGAGACTTCTTTAAGTCGCATGGGAAGATGATTGGCCCCAACAGTAAAGAGGTCTTTGACAAGAGGGGGAAGTATTCCCGCCTCGATCAACACCTTGGAGCTTGCCTCAAAAGATGAAATCTGATTAAGTGCCTTTAGAGCGGATTCTCTTGATTGCATGTTACCACTTTTCATGAGATTTATTAGAGATTCACCTACGGTTCTTGCAACATAGACTTTAACATCATTATTCAGAACCAAATCACCAAGATATGCGGCCATGGACTGCTTTGTTTCAGGTGTGCCTGCAGCAATGTCATTTTACATTAACTACAGAGAACGAAAATTTCAGAGGAAAAACATGAAAGATTATCAGCTCGGGATAACTAACAAAATCACCATAGCAGGCAAGTATTTCATCCCAGATCAAGCAGCAACGAAATAACTAGCAAGTTTCAGGCATAGATCAAATGAACAAAGGACTACGTGTGAACACTAGGGGCAATCATTGTTACATAAGAAGGCATGCGGTCGACTGAAAAACAACATACTGATGAGCATGTGAGCACCTATATTAGGCAAAAGCCATCATCAGATTGTTCAATGAAACAAAGATAAAGCCATACACGACTCCATCGCAAAACAGAGGATCAGTATATTGCTGGCAGCAAGTTAGAAAGAGCATAAAATTATCAAGGAAAAGGGGAGCACCTTCGAGAATCTGGGTCAAAAGAGGCTGCAGCCTACCATTTTCAGCCATCTGTCGGACATTGTTCTCAAACTTCTCCAAATTTTCTAGAGTTTTATCAGCTTTCTCAACAGTTAAAACATTCTCAGATTTACTGCTAGTCATTCCAACTAATATAAGAATTGCTCCATTAATGGAACCAATCTTCTCACACACGGCTTCGGATTTTGAAAGTTCATACAGCAAAGAGACTGCCTCCTCCCTTTCCTTGGACTGTTCATGGGACAAGAATTTTACTATTGTACGCACAGTGTCCCCCTCGGCCAATATTGCCTGAAAAATAAAGCATAAGTAGTTAATAATCCAGTCCTGGATGCATACATGAAAATGATGTCATTGTCAACCAACAGCAAAACATCAAACCTAGAACAACCTTATTATCTTCATCTTCCTCGACCGCTACAAGGAGTGTCTCCAATGCTCTGCACCGAACTTTACGGCTGCTGCTCTTTAGCATGTCCACAATCATAGGTATTAGATCAGCGTTGCGTACGACATGCTTATTGGATCGATTTTTTTGGCAGATATGTTGGATAAACTTCAAAGACAGCAGAACATCATTTTCTGAACTGCTCATGTTTAGAGATCTACTAGCCATATCAAGCTGGGCTGCTTCATTCCTAGTTGTCCACTCTTCAATAGTGTTCCTCAAAGCAATACTCGGGTTTAGATCAGTGTTTTTCAGTTCTTTTAGGGTCAATGGGCAAACCAGCCTTCTTCCACTTTCCCTGCATTCCCTGAACCATTTCTGAATTGCTTCACGTTCAAATGTTCGGCCATTTTCTAACGTCACAGGGTCACGCATAACCTGCTTCGTCAAAGGGCAAACAAATGCATCATAAAGGGGCTCTATGTGCAGTCTCTCGAAATGATGGCTGTCATCCGATTGACTTCCGGTATCATAACTTCCATCCCAGCTCGCAGCCATCCAACTTATATAGTCACTGCAAAAAAGAAAAATGCAAATTTTCTTAACAAATTTTTCCATCCCTCCCAAGTATTAAAAATTTAATTTAAGCACTTTTAAATTATTTTTTTAAGCTTTGGCCCTCCAACATTTTTAGTTTTATCTAGGCTCCCCTAAAGTAGGTCCCTGGCTTTGTGTCTGCTTGCCAAGGTGATGCAAAAGACTGGAAGAAATTTAGAAGTAACAACTAACTGGTCATCTAGAAATCATTAGAAGGAAGGCAAGAAACAATTAAAAACAACAAAATCGAGGTTCAAGGATTCAACCAAAATCAAAGAGTACTATTTCAATATGAAAAAGAGGATTCCAATTTAACCCTCCATTAGCTTGCCAAGGTGATGCAGAAGACTAGGAGAAATCTAAAGCTAACAATTAAGTGCTTACCCGTAAATCATTAGAATTCTGAAGGCACAGGAAACAATAAAAAAATAAAAATCAAAGTTCAAAGGTTCAACCAAAGATCAAGGACTGATATAAAAAGCTAAACAAGATTCCAGTTTAAACCCTCCAGTAGCTGGCCAAGGTGGTGCAGAGGACTAGGAGAACTTTAAAACTAACTATTACGTGCTTGTCCTGAATCATTAGAAGACAGGCAGGAAACTATTAGAAACAGCAAAATCAAAGTTCAAGGGTACAACCAAATATCAAGGAGCAACCATGTGACCATTAACAACGCTAAGCATTGATATGAAAAAGTTAGACATGGTTCCAATTTAACCCCGCCATTACCTTTCTAAGGTGATGCAGAAGACTAGGAGGAACTCAAAAACTAGTGACTTTAAGTGCTTGTCCAGAAATCATTAGAAGGCAGGAAACGGTTGAAAACGGCAAAATCAAAGTTCAAGGGTTCAACCAAAAATCAAGGTGCTACCATGTGATCATTAACATCGGTAATCATTGACATGATTCCGATTTAACACTGCATTAGCTTGCGAAGGTGATGCAGAAGACCAGGAGATATTTAAGGCTAACAACCAAGTGATTCAAGAAAACATTACAAGGAATACAGGAAACAATTAAAAACAGCAAAATCGAAGTTCAAGGGTTTAACCAAAAATCAAGGAGCTATTAGCCTATTACTCGACCATAAACAAAACTAAGCTTTGATATGAAAAGGAGAGACATGATTCCAATTTAACCCTCCATTAGCTGCCAAACTGATGTATAAGACTAGAAAAGGAATTTCAAGCTAACAACCAAGTGTTTGTCCAGAAATGGTTGCTGCAGAATTTAGACAGAGAAATAAAGCATAAGGGAAAGAGAATCTATTATCAAAATCCAAATTAAGTAGCTCGACTAAACAATGAATCTACATTGGAATCTAAATGCAAGCTGCTAAAATCTAGCAAATCGAAGACTTAGCAATATCTTCAACCCAAACCAAATAAAAAAGTAGAAGCTTTAGATTAGAAAGGTATCAGCCTGCAGCAACTCACAGCTGATTAAAGAAAGGGGAGAAAAAAAAGGAATCATACCCTGTTGATCTTGAAGCGAGACAAACGAACGATGTTTTTGAAGAATCTAGTTTTAGCTCTAAGAATCGAAGAAAAACTGATGTTGGACTACAGGGGCGAAGTGGATTACTTCCATAAGCTGATTGATCTGCATGAAATGATCGAAATTGGGGAGTTTGGAAGGAATTTGAATTAGGGTTTGGTTCCTTTGATGTCTTGAGAAAGCGGTGATGATGGGGTGTTTTTTTTTTTTTTTTGAGCTGAGACGACAACAAATAGGAGGAAAGTAAAGCAGCAGGGGACAAAATTAAATTAATCTTAAAAAAGAAAAAGAGAAAGAGATTTAATAGTTGGAAAATAGGAAAAGTTGACCCAAAACGAGTCGAGAGCAGTCATCTCTCGCATCTCATATGCCAGAGTGAGAGAGAGAAGGCGTATGGAGTGGAGGCACCAACTCATCATGCAACCTCCGGTGACCCCACAAAGTGCTTCAACCAGAAAATAACATGAAAATTATTTGCTTTTCTTTTCAATATTAAAAAAAAACCCTTTTTGCTTGATTTAAAGCGAGAACAGTACGAGTATCTGATGCCTGACTGCGAGGCAGGGTGGTTGGCGGGTTCCCCGTGCCTCGCCGGTTAAAAACCAAAGTTAAAAATCGAAATGGCGGGTAAATTTCAATAGCAATAACAGTCGACTCGATTTCAACATAAATACCATACCTACTTTTTTTAGGCTTAAATAGGCAAAAATACTTGCTTTAGGTTGTTGAGAGCATTATTTTTTTAGGTATTATTATAGCGCTAATTATAAATTATCTGATGTTTTTGAAAAAGACGTTTGAAAGAGGGCAAATAATTCACTCAATATCTCAAATCATCTATTTTTTTTATAATATTATCTAAAAAATTTTGCCGGCCAAATATATATGCCGCTCAAATTGTACCTAGGCATGTAAATAAACCAAAAGTTTAATAAATCGTTCGGCGGAAGATTTATTATGTTCGTTTATTTATTAAATAAATGAACATGAATAATATTTTGTGTTTGTTTAATTAAATGAACGAACACGGTCAGAGGGCTCGTTCGTAAACGTTCGATAATATGTTCGTTTACTTTATTTCATTTATGTTTAACTCAATATCTTTAGACCCATTTAAAATAGTAAGACCCAATAAATTTAATCTGATATCCATTAATATTTTAAAATTCAAATAATTTTAAATACAAATAAAAAAAGCCAAAACAATTAAATACATGTTAGCTATGAAGTTGCAACTTATAGTATTGAATTTTTATGTGATTATTGTTGTTGTGGTTTATGTTCGTTTGTTTTGTTCATTTAGTGTGTTCGTTTATATTCGTTTACATTCGTTCATTGTGTTCGTTTATATCTGTTTGTTTATCACTTAAATGAACAAACACGAACAAAAAAATTTTGTTCGTTTATGTTCATGTTCCTCCATTTATTCGATTAAAGTTGAATGAATAAGCATAAACATATTTCTCTTCGTGTTCGTTCGTTCTTTCGTTTACGGGCCTAATTCTACTTATAAATTAACTAAATTTTACTTTAATTGTAGATCACTTGAGCTTTTATTAAAAAAAATTAATTAAATTCCTCTAATTATAAAAATTATATTAACGATTATTAAATTATATATACACCCCCACAAAATGATTTCATGTATAGAATTTTTAAATTGTAAAAAAAAATATGCATTCAATACCTGAAGTATTAATTTTGATTTGTATTAGTATCTAAACTTTCACTTTTTTAAAATCATATCTGACATTTAGTTTTTGTTTCATTTTTATTTCTAGCCATTAGAAACTTAACAAGTGATTTGTACGTGTAACTTTTTTATGAGTAAATCATATCATTCATCACTCAACTGGCTTTTCACTCATATTTTGGTCACTAAATTTTAATTTTTTTAATTTAAGTACTTAACTTTCAAATTACTCACAACTTAATCACTCTAACTTCCAAATTTATTTTTTTATTTTTAATTATATATTAATAAAATAAAAATAAAAATTGTCATGTCTCAAAAATTATTAATAAAATAAATTAAAGTGACTAAAATAGAAGCAATTTGAAAATTGAGTGATTAAATTGAAAATTTTTAAACTTTTATATCAAAATAAGAGTGGGAAGATAATCGAGTAATAAATAAAGGAATTTAATCATAAAAAATATAGTGTCGTCAAATATTTAACAACGGCGTACTTAAATAAAAAAACTAAAACTTAGGTATAATTTAAAAAAAATTAAAAGTTTAAATATTAAAATGAATTAAAATTAATAATTTATATACTAAACATATATTTACCAATAAAAAATAAAATAGCATTGTGTGATGTCAATGACATGTAACACTCTTGTAAATGAAACTTAAAGTATTAAAGTAGACATTTTAAAAGAAGTTTCATTATAAAATATTTAGTAAAGTACAGGGATCAATTTTGACATTATACCTAAAAAGAAAAGCTACAATCCCCACATTGTCCCCCATGATATTGGGCTTAGGGTTTGATGTGGATCAACATATTGTGCAGTCCATCTGCTCAAATGCCTTAGATTCAATCTCCCAGTACACTGGTTCAGACTGGGAATCTCTGGCAATTTCAAAGTTCAACAAGGAAATAGAACAAGAAGCATTTCTGGGTTTTGGAAGATGGAAGTAGTAGATCATAAAACACATAGCTTGGAGAATGGAAAAGCAGCTGAAGAAGAAGAAGTAGTAGATGAGAATGCAAATGTTTTACAATTTACGGATTCAATGGACGCTTATCTCACCCTCACCCATTCTTTATCTTCCACACTTCGCCAGGTAAAAAAAATATTTTCTTTTTTCTCATATATAATCTTACTTATCGTTTCTGAATTTTGTTTTGTGATACTCGATTGGACCGATGAATGATGAAATTTCAACTTGAGTTGGTTATATAAATTAAATCTCAGTTAGGTTCGTTACCAATACAAAGTGAATAAAAAAAAACAATGAATCCATCAAAGCGTCACCTTTGAATCTTGATTTTTGGTTACTTGTAGTCCTTGTTTATAGAACAGAAGCAGAATTTTATATTAGGGATGTACTTGAAAAATTTTAGGTGGGAAAAATAGATTATTAATAAATACAAAGAAAATATTTAAATTATAGGAGAATTTGAAATTTTCAGGCCCTTCGGTCCATCCCTGTTGTTTATGTTACCCAGCATTGATCTTCTTGTGTTTTTTTCTTTTTCTTTTTTGTTTTAATAAGTGAAATACCAAATACAGGGATGGTTTGAACTAGCAAGTGCTCGACATTCCATGGGTACTTATCGTGTGAACACTTTCTTGTTAGACCATACATCTCATCCTACTGCTACATCATTGTTTGTAGATGAGGGAAAAGGTATTTATCAGCTTTAATTGAATTCATATTTCATTTTTTTTCTTGGAAGTGTGATTTAAGCTGCCTTTGTGAACTAGACTGGAGAAGGTTATATTTGTAGCACTGAATTCTCGCTCGTATTGAGGCATTAATCATAGGGTTTATTTGTTTTCTATCTTTTTGCTATAAGGAACCTATCTTTTTGCTATAAGGAACTTATTCGATTCATGATCTGTAGTAATTGACTCTGCAGAACCGCATTTTACTTTATGTAAATGGGGATCTTATGGTAATGAGAGGTTGTTGGGAGAGGAACAATCTAGCCAGGACAAATCGCATCCACAGCTACGACACAGGGGCGCTACCCAGCTTTCTGGTATGTTTTTCACTCTATATAGAAGTTGACAATCATTTTGGCTGTTAACACGCATACCATAGAGACCGACAATGTACTTAAAGCTGAAACTATTTGCAAAGAAAAAGATTTTGGAACTATTGTTGTTAGGCTAATTCTTCGGTAAATTTATACTGAAACAAAATGATGGGTATTATAATTGTAAACCATAACTACTTCTTGATGGTTTGGTATGGTTTCTCACATTCTCCTTCTCTTTGTGTTAAGAGGAGAAGACCTCGTCGGAGAATAAAGCTTCGTGTGAAATTGACAACCAAGTATCCTACGACTCTTATAGAGCTTGCTTATGGTTTTGATTTTCCTTTAAAACTTTAAACTAGGGAATGCCTTTGGATTGTGTTGTCTTTTACTCTCTCTCAGGCCATTTTTGTTGTTGTTTTGCATTTGATTTGAGTTTTGACATTGGAGAATGCTTGTCTTTGTTATTTGAGAATGGCAGTGAAGCATCTCTTTTAGTTTGTTTCCGGTGCCAACTAGAAAGACCTTTTTCTGTGATACATCTATTAAGGAAACTTAGCCATGAAAGATTTTCCGGTTTAATTTGATTGTTTACAAGTAGTAAATTTGGATATAGAAACAATTACTTGGAATCATTTTGGAAAACTG
The DNA here is from genome assembly GCF_006381635.1 of Hibiscus syriacus. Classification (NCBI taxonomy): domain Eukaryota; kingdom Viridiplantae; phylum Streptophyta; class Magnoliopsida; order Malvales; family Malvaceae; genus Hibiscus; species Hibiscus syriacus. Next base: position 1,973,936 of record NW_024062745.1, on the reverse strand, counting down.
TCTGTCTCCGGTTTCGGTTCAAAAGGAGAGATCTAAGTCGCTGTCAGTATTTGGAACTCTTGTTTCTCCAAAGCTCCGAGCCGCTCAGCTATCATTTGAAACAGGTGCGCACTCAACTCAATGCTTTCGAACACGTTCAGTACAAGATGATTGTTCCCTTACAAGCTATATCATACTATTGCAGCACTAGATACAATTGTAGAGATAGCAAACACGCGCTCGGAAATGCTCTGTGCTTTCGATAAACTCAGCAAGAAATCGGGAGCCTGTAAGGATGAAAAATAGTTGTCTCATTCCGGTAACTCTGCACAATGCGTACCCCCATTTATGTTATCCCTGCTATGCTTTTCCTCTCTTCTGAACTCAGTAACTCGGACATATGTGTTGATATTCCAATAGAGAGAGGAAGAAGAGATGTATGTATAGTTCTGAGGTGAATGTACTCGTAACATAATTTAATTTTATGCCCGTTACATTTATATCTTGTAGAGACTTTGGAGGAGGTTGTCCCCTTGTTCAAGTATTTGGTTTTCATGAAATGTATTCTTGATTGAACACAGGTTGCATGAAGGTATTAATGACCACTAGAGATATTAAATGTCAGTTTAGATATAATGCAAAGTAAATTGCATGAATCATTTTTTTTTTGTGAAAGCGGTATGATTAAAGAACATACACAGAAAGGATTATGGGTGTATCGTTAAAAACCTCCTTGATCCTATTTGGAGGAAAAGAGTATACCTGAATCCTTAAAGAAACAATTACAAACTGACACAATTCAATTCAACTAGACGATCTAGCATCGTCTATCCTCGACAAATTCATGACTTCCTGTGAAGGCCTTTCCCATACAATGAACCCCAAGATCATCATCATTCGCCAAGCTAGTTAAGTAATCCGTTACCTCATTGCCATGGCGAGAAATATGATGGAAGCGGACACACCAGTTCCGTCGTTCCAGATTATGAATATGCATTAGGATTGGCATATGACCTTGCCATGGTGTTTGTTTTAATGAGATAATGTTTTTTTTAACATGTCACGTCCAAGTTTGTACACCTTAAATTTAATCCATATCAAATGAGAATTAGTTAATTTAAGGTTTGTAATTTGTATAATAAGCAATTCACAAATTTTAAATATACTCCCACAAATCTGAACAAACACTCGCGTAAATGATTAGACTAACGAGAGAACAAATATGAAGTTTGAGAATTAATTGAAATTCTAGACAATTTGGGGATGTGAGGTGCAATTCACCCTAAACTTATATTCTACAAACACAGTAGATTATTACCGCAGAACAAGCTTTGATCATCTACAACTCAAGTGCGACGAGAAGGCAGCAGATACAAGTAGAGAACTTTGAGTTTTTGATTATTTTTCAATCACTATTCTGGTATGCCAAGTTGCCAAAAAAAACGTCGCCGTATAAAAGAAGAAATACAGGCACAACTTTACAACAATCCAATTCCATGCGCTGCACAAATATTTAAACACAACAGTGCATAGCAAAAAGGTAGCCAACCCAACAAAAAAACAGGAAATGAATAGAAGAGCCCGCGTGAAAATTACTTCTCTTTACCTTTAGGATTGCCGGCTAGAAAGCGCGCCAATCATCGGAATCTTTCTTCGGACTATGTTGGTTCGATGAGACTTTAAATGGGCCGCTGGAGCCAAACGGGTCAGAGTCATCAAATGAGAATCCATGGCCAAAGTCTTTGCTGCTATTTACGGAATCGAACCTAGTGAGCGTCTCGGCTTGCCGTGAAAATCCACTGCTAAAGTCTTTGCTGCTGTCTATGGAGTCGAACCTCGTGAGCCTATCAGGTTGCATTGAAAATCCACCATCATTCATGCTGAAGGAATCAAACCTTGAGAAACTGTCCAAATCCCTTGATGTCTCACTGAACCTTGATGGAGAGTTCCCAAACTTGGAGGCCGGAGTGCTGGGAACCGAGTCTTCAAATGTAAATGGACTCTTCTTATCATAAAAGCTATCCGCACGAGGGGACTCAGTTCTTGTGTGTACACCAAAATCACTTGATCCGAAAAAGTCCCTGTGCTCCGAGTCCAAGTCCTGCCATGTGACATTAAAGATCAAGAATTAATACATTTCAATACATCAGACCGAGCAAGGATCATAATGAGCACACCAAAATATGTTAAACACGTAAGAATCAGAGTTTGTTGAGGCTAAGCTAGGTAAAGCAGCCAGGTTTATGCCTTGTGACAGAGCTCTGAGAACAAGGTTACGGCCGTGTTACATCTAGACATAAAACTTCACAAAATATTAAAAGACATCTATAAAGTTTAGACAAACCAACAAAATATCCCAAACTATTTACTATTTTTACCCCATCGCCACCATACATTTTATATACCATTCAATTCATCATTCTACATAAATGGCAAATCTACAATATCCTTGTAACCTAAAATCAAAAGTGCGCTTTAAGAAGTTCAGGGTCACCTTGGTATTAGCAGAATTAAATCCCCAGACAGAGTCTGTATCATCATTATCAAAGGTCCCCCATCCTGACCCATCAAAACTTCTGTGCAGAAAAAAAAATAAAGTTAGCAAGAGCGGAAGACAAAAATAGTCAACTACAAACTAAAAAGTTGTATACATCCATACCGATGTCTTTCTGAATCTGCTTCAGTACTCTTCTCAAAATGGTCATCAGAAAATTGTCGAGATGGACTTTCTAGTTTGTTTATCTCCGTAGGACTACCATGAGGACTTCTGGCGGATTCATCTTCACTGTGTGCATATGCAGACTCGCTCTCAAAGGCATGTTCAGTACTGAAGAGATTCCCAGTTTTTCCATTCACATAGGAGGAATCAGGGGTCAAGCTACCATTTGGAGATGCTTTTCCTCTCTGAGAGTCGGAAACATTTTTCACATCCACGGTGAGCTCATTTCCAAATCCTGAAATTTGAAGTGAAAAACCGCATAAAATTGTTACAGAACCCCGTCAAGTTGAACATAACTTCATTTGCAGAATACTAAAACAGTAATGGAAGGAAGTACCTTCATCTTCAAATTTGTCCCACTCTTCGTCCCACAGTGCTGCTCCCTCTGGTACTCCCGGTTGCCAACCTTAAAAAGACATAGCAAATGAAAAGGCCAAAACGATCTCTAATTAATTAGTAAATGAATTTGTAAAAACAAAGACAAACAGAAAACTGAAGGATCATTCCATACATGAACAAAGATAATAGTTACAACAATTAGCAAACATCCAAGTCGCTTTCCTTCCACTAAAGTGACTAAAAGGGTTCTTAAAGACCAAAAACAAAAATGAAAATAAAACAGTGGTTCCCTGCCAAAAGAGAATCTAAACAGACATTAGCAAGCCAAATTGACAGCAGAGAGGAGCTCAAAATATAGAAGTTTAGGGTCATAGGGGGAGTCACCATGTATAGTCCACAGCCCATAGACAACCATGAAAATCAGTAAGATACATCGCCAAACACAACCATAGACATGCTCAAATAAAATAACATCTCCACAGAATTACCAAGCTAATAACTTTTGAAAGGAAGCATTGAACTAAAATATGGTTAGGCCCTCAAGAAGTTGGATCAAAAAGTAAAATGCAAGAACACCAATCATGATGGTAAGAATATCATACTACACTACAGGACTTCACTCGATGAAAGTTGTGAGAAAGAACTTCCTTTATTAAAGGATAAAAGGTACCTATGGGAAGCTCAATTACTGCAGCTGACTTAACATCATGTCCATGTTTCTTGCTTCGTTCAGTCAGGGCTTTCATTAGCTCCTCAAGATCCGATTGTATGCGGTCAGCACGGACCTAGATAAGCGATGATGCCTCAGTGTCGGAAAATTTTACTCATTCAAAAAACATTTAGTTGATCAGTTTAAATTACCTGAAGAATACCATCTGCACTGCCCCCTTGTTCCATGTTAACAATAGCCTGGTGCAATTCTGTCTTCCTCTCCTAAAAACAAGACAATTACAAAAGTTGGTGAAATGAAGAAAAGGGGGACTGAAAGGGATATGAAGACCTACATACTACATGATAACATGTGGCTAGTGGGCAAAATGCTGTAGCCATATGCCGATTTAAATAAAGAATGGAAGGACATAGTAGATTAAAATGCAGAGATATTTAGGATAGAAATAAAGGAAAAAAACACAAGAACAAAGACTCAGACATGTGAAACAAGGCTTAAAGGTTAATAAGTCATCTCCTCTTATCCCGAAAAAAAGATGATGCCTCGACAGACTCTCGGGCATTAAGATGAGGAAATCAACATCTAGATATTTCAATCCAGGAAAATTCATGTGAAGAAACCCTTTGTAATACAAACTGTTAATCCAATACAACGGCTCAAATAGCTCAAACCAACTCAAGGTCATTCACACATAAAAGAAAAAGTAATGATTACCTGAATCTCACGAACTTTTGCCTCTTCAATTGTTAATTTGGAAGCTATTTCTGCAACTTGTTTGTATCTCTCTTCATATTTCTTTGCCAACATTTCAGCCTGCAACACAACTTGTTAGCCAGAAATCAATAAAATTATGTCCAAATAAATGAGATAAACACTTCCTTCACATTTTAGGCAGTACCTCACGCTTATCTGCAATTGCCCTTTCCGTGATTTCATTTAGTCTATTATCACATCTGCTTTTATACATGATCTGAACATAAAGACAATGGAAGTAGTATAAAAAATGGTTGAATTTTGAAGTTCTAAAATTTCCCAGCCTTATCAGAACTCACCAATTAAATTAGGAAAAGAACCAGCATTCAGGCATTGCATTTAAATCTTAATGAGAACAGTGTTGAACTACTAATACAATGTTTTCAGCAGGCTGAAACAACCTACAAAGGATATGATGCACACAGCAACACACCTACACTAGTCATTCTAATTCTTGATTCTATAACCATGATGAGGAGCTTTACTACAGGTTTAATCAAAATGAGACCCCCGCATCACAAGTGTCTCCAAAGAAAAAAAAAGTGAAATAGAAAATACTCACAAGTTCCTGCATTTTCTCACGGTAGAACTCAAGCTTCTCTCTGGAATCCAAAATCACTTTTTCAGTTCCATTAACCTGCCAAATTTCAAAGAATTATGCTCCTCGTTATCCATCAGGAACAAATAAAAAAAATCAAAAGGCTAGCTTAGGTAAAGAAAATTACTTTCAGAAGTGTTAATAAATCAACCGTCAAAACTCTCACCAAACCTATGGAAGAATGGAGAAGGAAAAACTTAAGTGGGTACATGCCCACATGTGTGTGTATGTGCCTGTGTTTCTGTGCGCGTGTGTGTGTGTGTGTGAGGGAGAGAGGGAGAGAGTATTTGAGCATTATCTAGAAGATGTCATGCCTTATCTCCATTAGCCATTATATTTTGGGTTGTTCCATTCTCTGAATTCGGTTCGGTATTATCAACTTGAGTTCCAAAGGAGTCATCCAAAACAGGTGCTCTCGGCTTTTGTTGGTTGGACATTGCAGTAGTATCAGCAGAAGCATTGGGAAGAATTGGAGGTTTTAAACCAGCTGAGTGAGTAATTGGCTGGGCACCCATCCCTGGCTGAGTATCCATTCCTGGCTGGGCGCCCATCCCCAGCTGCTGTCCATAACCTAATGGCAATAGTCGTTCTTATCAAGATTATTCTTGGATGACAACAATGGGAACTAAAAAAAGTAAAGATATTAGAAGAGATCCAAACTAATACCAGGATTGCGACCCCAAGCTGGATTTCCATATGAAACATTGGTTTGGCCTGTCATGGACAAGAGTGTCTCATCAAACATAACATTTCTTGGGAGTGCAGATGGAAGAGGATGGCCTTCCCTATACCGCTCCATCAAATAGAGAGCAAAGCAGAACTCTCTCAAAGAAAGCATGCTATCACTATCCTGATCAGATAAGTCCCAAACCTGCTTCAAAACCTCTGAAAAAGACAAAATAACAATGTTAAACATATTTACCTGAATAACCATGGTCTGCATTCCAGCAGGACCAAGAACACTGCACTGGTAGAACTTCTCCAGCAAGATTCATGCCAAAATATTTTAGTCAAAACAAGGATTTATTGAATGATACCATCTAAAAAAAACTAGGTAACATCAGCTTACAACCCTAGAAGCAAAAAGTAATTTTACTACCCAAAACCTACAAGAATATGTAGATTATAGATTCCTAAATATCAGTTAGTTTGAATTTTTTATTTTTTTTATAGGAATTGAAGGCCTCGTTAAAAAACCCCTTCTTGATTAAAGGAGTTTGTAGAGAAGCTCCTTAATCAGCGGAAGGAGGAAAAGAGTGCCTTAAGATTTCATTAAACATAAGAAATTACATAAGATACAACAACATCTCTAATATGACTAACCAGACTTAAAGCCTAAAACTGGCCCGAAATACAACACAAAACAATACAACTATAATAGAAGCCAAATTCTAACACCAAAGCCATGAGCTTCCACACGATAAGAGTACAACAAAGCAAACTTCGAAAACTCTCTATCCGCCTTTCTGCCACTTATTGCTCGTCTTGAAGTCGGAGACCATCCGAACCTCCAACTCCATAATCAAAAATCATATTCGAGTCCCCGGAAACTATTCACTGCATATTGTTTCTTGAATCAACACAATCTCACACTTAAACATCCAACAATCCTCCTTAGTTCAGAAAAAATTAAACATTTGAGCCCATCCCTCGTATGATCCAAGATCATATAAAAAAAAAAGTTAGTTTGAAATTCAAATTTAAATTCTTAGTCTTATCTCTAAATCAATTTTGTAGAGAAGTTTACTTGGATTGTTCTCTATAGTTCTATAAATTAGGGGGGACTCGACTTTTGTAAGCAAGTGAAAAATAAAAATCATAGAAAATTTGTCTTCTCTAAAACTCACAGAATAAAATCCTAATAACTAGCGTAATTAAAAACAAACCTTTATTGATATAACTCCAAATGATAATATAATAATATTCACAAATTTTCTGGAAAAAGAAGGCGTCAGACCACAAGCACAATAACAAAATATATGTTTTGGGCTTTTAGCATCTGACAACAGGGAATTCCTACCACTATTTCTCACGCATATGAAATCACCAAACATGTTACACAAGCTAAGCAGATAATGCCATCTATGTCATGCATCACATTCATATCTCAGAAACTAATTTGAATAATAACAACATATGAAGTAACATACCTCTAGGTAGCCTCCAACTCAAAAATAGATTCCTCGCCTGCTCACCAGTTATTTTCCCATCTCTGTCAGTGTCTACTTCCATGAACACTTTTGTATATTTCTGAACATCAGATGGTTTCATTTTTGTCCATGGAGGCTGGGAACTGCTCGAAGCAGCATTCCCAGCTCCGACAGAGATCCCGGATGGTGTAATAGAGGAGGAAATTTGGGACGAAGCTTGTTGGCTTGACATTATAGAAGAGTATGGCCTTTGACTTTGACTACCAGCAGAAGGCACAGACAATGTACTTTGCAACGAGTCAAGAGAGTTGGACTTAACTAATGGTTGGGGCACACTTGAAACTGGTCTAATCCCTGATGAGGTGGGTGCACTGTGAGGAGCAAAGGTTTGTGTAGATAATTCCTGTTTTGACATAAATAAGGCTGCAGAAAATGCATCACCTCCAAATGAAGAGTTAGAAGCAGGTTCATTTCCAGAAACAATCAATGCTTTAGAATTATTATCAGTAGGCTGGGAAGGCAATGAAACTGCTGTTTGAAGCTTTGGTGCTGTTGATGGAGTGAACCCTCCTGGCTCAGTTGAAGCTCCACCAGTTTTTCCAGCAAGCCAATTGCTTGACATATTTTGATTTGTGAAACCAGGACCAGTTGCAACAGTGGGCATAGATTGATGTGAAAGGGCAGTAGAACCAGCTTGAAGTTGACCAACTTTACTACCTCCCCTAGAAGACTCCGGAGTTGCGATACCTTGAGGACGCAGGGCAGGAGCAGCAGGTATGGTTTGTGGGAGTCTCATTGACAGGTTTTGTTGAGAAGGGAACTGCTGCTGGCCCATACCAGCATTTGGAGCACCTGGTCCTCCGAACCCAGGACTTGAAGAGGATGTTGGCATAGCTGCACCCATCTGTGGAGAGGATGTAAGAGGAAAATTAATTTGTGGCGCTGGAATTTTTGCTGCAGCAGGACCATACAATGCTGCCTTGACAATGTCTGGTGTTAATTCACGCCTTTGTGCTACAGTCACAAGCTTGAGAGCATTAAAAAACTCTGGCTTACTTAGGGAACCACTATGGCTTTGATCAGCATATGTCCATATCTGAAATCATTGAATAAGACAATATGAATGAACCCATAATATTAAACTCCTTGCTTTAATAAATTAATACCAGAAAGGGGGCATAAGGCACATCAATCACTATAGAGCATGTATAACAGGTTACATGTGTACTAATCCAACACAAAAATCTAGAAATCAAAATTTTCAATCCCTAAACTATGCCATTCACTGTGTGAAAATCCATCATCGACCACCAAATGCTACAGAAAGTACAGCAAGGCTGAAGGCATTGCATCTGTTATTTCATCAGAATTAAAAATGATTCTTCATTTTTTGTCTATTCTTTCAAACTATAAATGCACTGGTTTACAAACCTCCGACTTATAGCCTCTCCTTTCTTGTATGCAAGTTTTGTTTAACAGGCAGTATATTAATAAAATCTAGAACAAACTGACTGTCACTGGTTCAGCAGCTAACAAAGGAAAGTTTAAACATTTAAAACATCCATAAGAAACAAAATCGCAAAAACAACTAGAAAAAGTTCCTATAACGAATGTATTATGTTCTACTGTCAATTGCAACTTCAGCCAGCAAGGCATGTATCTTAGTACAATCGAAACCTTAACTATTTGATAAATTATTGACGTACTAACTAGTAAAAGGAACATATTCCACATAAGAAATGGACAATTGGTAAAGAGAAATCTGAAGAAGCAGGCTGATAATCGTACAAGAGAAAAACAACAACAAAATGTTGACGTTTATTGAGAAATTTCACCATGTTACAATCAAATGCAATCTAACCTAAATTCGGTAAGTTCCCAGAAATCTCGATTCTAATAGGAAATGAAACGGGAGAGAGAGAGAGAGGTAAAGGGACCTGAGCGAGGACTTGTTTGGACAAACCGGATCCTTGAAAGAAAGCAACAGCCTCAACTCCACTAATTCTGCCATCCCCGTCTAAATCTGCTTTCCTGAAGTAAGATTCGAATTGATCCTGATTTTGCCCCGCCATCTCAACGCCCCAAAACAAAGAATCGAAGCAGATTCCGAACTAATCGTATAATTCTCCCAGATCAGGCTAGAACAATAAAATCCAGGACCAGATCACAAACTCGTGTACACAGGGAAACAATTGAATCAAAAAATAGGAAATACAATTCGAACCCAAAATTCAAAAAGTGTACAGAATTAAACGGGGAGTGGAGATGAAATGGGATTCAGGGTGTTTTGGTTGTTAGATTGAGGAGAGGTGAGGAAATAGAAACGAGAGACGAAGCAGAAGTGGAGAAAAATAGATTCAAAACGATCGCTGGCTAAATTATTAAGAAATGGGTGAAGTAGGAGAGACAATCGGAGTCAGAGATGATGTGGGCTTGGTGGGCTGTGTCTAGAAATCGCCATGAACAATAGATTGTGAACCATTTTTTAATATTATTTTTATCGTAATTTTGCATTTAGCCCAAAACCCAAAGTTCAAATTTTCTTGGATCGTACAGGGTAAAGTACATTAGACATGAAATTCCCAGTGTACTGGCTTTAACCTCCAACCAAAGCCTTCAACTTTTGCTTGCGTGGCGAGGATGGTTAATTGTTATGGCATTCGTTGATTAAGAGCCCGTTTAGTTCACGGTATATTTTATTCGCAGGAGGAATGTTTTTTTCCCAACAAAATATATCTACGTTTAGATGGTCATATTATCAAATGACAGGAATGAAGTAATACCAACAGTAATGAAGTAATACCAATAGTAATTTTCTTCCCTGTTTTCCTGGTAATATCTATCCCCCATCTCATTAAGTATTTCATTATTCACGTCCCCATTATCTAAAATAACCTTCTTCCCACTTCGTTATGGGCTATCAGGATTCATCCCCTTCTTCTTCCTCCTCCCTCACGCAACGTTTTCTTATCACCATGGTTTCCCCTCACTGACTCCCTCCTCCGCAAATTCGTACGTTTCCCCTGTTTTCCTACTGAATTTATCCTCCTACATTTGCTCTGTTATTTTTCCAGTTGGTCAAGCCCATGTTTTCTCCATTGATAGTGTCAAAATAATGATCTTTTTGCTTGGAACCTATGTTTTCTCTTGAAGAGAACTTGGTTTCAAATTGTTATTTGGGGTTTTTCGGTATAGCTTTATTTGAAATTTTAGGTTGTGTCCGCTTTTTTAGAAAGCTTTTATCGAGCTGAATTATTTGGGTTCGTATGAATTATGTGGATTGTTCGAAGCTTTGCATTGTATGCATTGAAGAAATTGATGATGTTTTCGTTGTTACGGTTACTCTTGTCTTAAAAATTGGATAGAATGATAAATTTAAGAGTTGCATTTAGAGTGTTTTGTTTATGAGTTGCATTTAGAATGCTTTGTCCAACCTTGGAACTGTTTTTGTCTAGCAAAATTGCCAGTGTTTATGCGCTAATTCTTGCTCTAATTTAATGGCATCTTGTTGCCACTGCTATAATGCCATGTATATGTATGTTGAATAGTTGGAGTGATTACAATTTAGAAGTTAGTATATGTTCTGAATTTTTTCTTAGTCAATTAACAACACGCATAGACACTATATAATTGTAACGGTTCGAATTCTGATTTTTTTGAGAAAATAATATTATCTTTTACCCAGCCATATGCATATATATTCTCAACAAGAGAGGTTTTACGTGGACAAACCCTATTAAACCTGCTCCTGGCTAACAAATTTGTTGTTTTCCTATTGGAAAATAAGAGCAGGCATTTTTTGAATCTCTTACTGCTGAGAACACCAACCTATATTACTTAAGTTGAGGCGGAAGTGTAGTATACACTATTGTTACTACCTAAATCGTACTATTAAGTGTTTGTGTACGCAGGGCAGTATACATAAGACCTAACTTATTGCTCGTGTAAACAACTTTGAAATGATTATAGACTTTTTATTGGACAATTCCAAGTTAGAAGAAATAGGGCATATTTTTCCTGGACAGAAATTGGGCATCAATGAACCTAGAGAGTTATATCATGAAGCCACTACAGTTCAAAAGTGACCCTGTAACATGCAATCTCTAAATAAGAGGATTCATCGTTGTGAGTGGTATCCTTGTTAGAGTATCTGTGGGCATGAAAAAAAGATGTTTTACTTGTACTCTCTAAATGTATATCCTTTGTATTTCTTAGAAAACTTAATATAATTTGGTGGTGCTTAATCAAAATGGCTTTTGCTCATGATAGTATTGCTGGCCCGTCTGATTCAATTCGTCTGTTATCCCCCTACCTGTTATGTTGTTGAGACTGTTATTTTTTTTTATTTCTGCTGGTCTTAATGAACCATGCCCTTTTTTTGTTTAAGCTTTTTCTCAGCTATATGCATGGCAACTTTATCCTGTGGTTTGTTTTTACTTACTTTAGAACTGTTAAATTAGTGTTCAATTATTTTATTGTGATGACAAACAATTGTTCTTGTTAAATATTATTATTTTCTAATATTAAAATGTTTGTTAAATTACCTATGTTCATTTACCTGTAATGATGCATGTTCTACTTTCTGTAAAATATTAGCCAAGACAATGAAAATAGATCAGTGTGTAGAGGTTGTCTGAAGAAGAATCTGCAAAGTTCAAGGGTAATTCATTTGCAGTTATGATATTTATGCTTATAGTGTAAGATGCAAAAAGTATATATATATATATATATTAATAGTAGTATCTTTTTTGGTACTGTGAAATTATATTTATACCTGAATAAAATTCCATTGCTGGGAATTGAGGGTTAAGGGTTGGAATGTTAATGCACGAATTAGGATGGACATGGAGATGGAGAGTTGGGTTTTAGAGTGCAACAGATTGTTGTATACAATCAACTAGCGTCGAGTCCGGTGAAGAAGAGTTCGACATTGCTTGGTCACCAGACAGAAGTTCTTTGGAACATCTTCGATTCACTGTTGTTTCGGGAATCATCTATTCGTAGAAGTTATCTACCTCTTGAATTTGGCTGATGGTTCCTTATGCTGCAATGTTGTGTTATATATGTCAGTAGCTCATTCATATTGTATGAACGGTTTCCTTGTCCCCAAGAGCTGGCTAAATAGTGTTCATTTATTGCTTTGTAATGGCAAGTGTGGATAAAAAGATGTTCATGCTAGCTTTAATTTCATTTCTCGGTGACAAACTTTTCAACTTGTTTTTCACTGTTTGCGTCTCTCTGCATCTCTTCTCAATAATGGACTAATGACACATGATTTCCATTATGTTTCGACTACTCGTTTTTGCCGAAAACGTCAATTTTTATCTTATCTTAACAAACTCAAACTTCTCTTTATTGAAACAGGTAAGGCAATGGATTGTGGATGCTATTTTCAATAGTCGAGATATTCGACGGAAACAATTTGCTAAGCTTTTAACCGCTTTTTCTGAACCGATCTAGCGAAAGATCCATCGCGCTGCACTGCTGTCCAGACGATGTTGGAATGGGAGGTTGCTAATGAAGAACAGATTCTGTGTTTTCTTTCACTTATTCAGGCATTGTTTTCTGGATATAAAACTTTAGGACAAAGCGAGCTTCCTTTGTTATGTTCATGTAGCACATGTATACGTGTTTAAAATTCGATCAACGTATTTTAACTATGATGTACTTTAAATCAAAGTTAATATTTAATATTCAAGCTAACAGAATGACCTAATTGAAATGGTGTTGATAGTTTTAAGACACAATTAAAATATTTTAAAATCCGGAGATGAATTTAAAATATAAGACATAGTTTCAGGACTTTATGGTTTATAGAAAACGATATAAGAACCAAAGATGTATAGTTATCTCATCTGTTAACTTTGTCTTCATTCATGATGGAAACAAGTAACCACCTTGAACGCATTAGCCTCCAAAAATCGAAGCTTTTTGTCATCAACACACTACCCTAGTGAGAAAATCTCAAAAAAAAATATTATAAACACAATATTTTTAATATATTTTTACCATAAATTATGTAAAATTTAATATTAATTAAAATTAAAATAATATATGATATATTTAAATACTCAAGTAATATATTATCAACATATAAAATTTTTATATAAATATTTTTATTTAAATATTTAGAATTTTACTTGTTAAAAATATAGAACAAGGACAATTTGGTAAAATATACATTCCAGTAATCTTTTATTCCTTCAACCAAACACGGTAATCTTACATTCATGCCAAACCAACCAAACACAGTAATGTAACATTCCTAATAATCCTATTCCCTAACTGGTAATCTTACATTCTGTAAATCAAACGCACCCTAAGATCTCTTTAGCATTATATTAGAATTAAGGCTAAATAACGTAAATGATCTCCTAATTATAGAATATTATTTTATTAAGTCTCTTAATTATTAAAATTTGCAAAATGATTATTTAACTATGTAGTGTTTGCTTTGTTGAGTCTCTCGACTATTAAAAGTTACAAAATAGTCACCCGACTACTCATTATATTCCAAACTCGTCCTTTTCCGTTAAAAATATAATATTTTGAGTTGAACGTTAACTTGTTAACTATGATATGCTAAAATTTGATCCCAAAATCTCAAGTGACTATCATATTTCAGTCATTATGTTAACATCTAGCTTAAGCAATCGTTAATTTTTTAACGAGAAATGACTAGTCTGGAACATAATTACTATTTAGGTGATCATTTTGTAACTATTAATAGTTGATAGAAACACTCTATTGAAAGACTATTTTGTAACTTTTAATAGTCAAGTGACTTAATAAAGTAATACCCATAATTGGGGAGTATTTGCATTCCTTACCCTATAATTAATATATATTTTATAAACATAATGACATTCATATTGCGTTTATGTTTTTTACATTTTAAATGTAATTCTTTTACTTTTATAAACATTTTTAAAACTTATAAACTTCTAACAACTTAAATATTTGGTTAAACTACGCACATAGTCACTAAGTTTGAGTCAATTTTTTTTTACTATTGATGTTTCAAAAGTCACAAATCAATTATTGATATTATCGTTTGTTACGAATTAATAGCTGGATTTAACCGCAAGGTAAAGGAATATTGACGTGTCAAGTTACATTGATGATCTTGCATTGTTTTGCAAAACCAGATGGCCACACGTGTTGGCCATTTGACTTCCAAAACTTTTGACTAAGAAAAAAGTTTGAAAAGAAAATCTCTTCTTCCCCATTAACATACGTTAAACCCCAAACGATAATCTTTTAGACAGTTAAAAGCAATGACAGAGTATACAACCGACCTTTATGATGCACGTAAACTATCCAAATCCTTTTTGTATCATTAAAATAAGTGGGAAAACAAAACAAAATAACGCAACAAAATCATGGTCCATGACAGAGAGTCATGCAAACTTGTCCTTCTTGACCGGTGGATCTTCATTTCTGTCTGTCCTTTTTCTATTTCTTCTACTGCCTTGCAACTCTCTTGGTCTTTGAAAATAGCATCTACAAAAGGTGACTAATCCCTTACCCTCTCCAGATTTTATTTTCTGGGTTTGCTTAGATTCTTCTTGTTTCCTTTTTTTTATTTGCAGAATTGATCAGAAGCTTGCATGTGTGCCGATTGGAAAACAGAGAGGAAAATGACGTGGAGAGAGAGTTTGTTTTCAGAAAAGATGGTGCTTATGTGGAAACGGCGGCGCCTCCTCTTCTTCTACTGCAGGGGTTTCCGCCTCGGGAGCTTTTTGAAGGCGGAGTTATCGGTTTGTGGATCTGCTATTTTGCTTTTCATGTCCATCGTCTCCCTCGCTTCTTCTTCATTCCTTCTTTGTTCTCCATTTCCAGGTACCTTATTTTTCATTTCATTCTATGATTTATCTTTCATTTGTGTACTTCAATGCAAAAGATTGAAGGAGGAAGCCAACCCACTCCAACGGGGAAGAAGATATTTTCTTTTCAAACTTTTTTCTTAGTTAAAAGTTTGGGAAGTCAAATGGCCAACCTTGTGATCACATCAGCGATTTAATGGGACACGTTAGCATTTCGTTACTCTTAGTAACCACTGTTAATGTGGATTGATTCATTCGTAACAATCGATATTGTTTGTAATTGATTTGTGACTTTTGAAACATCAATGGTAGAAAAAAAAATTATTCAAACATTAGTGACTATTTACATAATTTACCCTAAATATTTCTAAAAATTAAATATAAAATACATAAGTCATGATTTTTTTTAAATTTTGATAATTTATCTAACTAAGAGTCATGTTTTAATTATGTACGTTATCAATTGATTATAAAAATAATCACTTAGATGTTAATTTTTGTTATATTAATGACATGAAATATTATTGAAAAATAATTATTTTTTAACTTAAGCTAAAATACAAATTTATTAAAAAAACATTTACATGAACGAAAATTTATTGTGGTTAAAGGAATGGTTATCATTTTAGATATTTCAGGTTCGAGTATCAGAGACTGCAGAGTATTTGATCATTCATTGTCAAATGGTTTAAAGTCTTTAAAACATATACTATCACTTGAAAACACCCTATATTAATAATTATCCCTAAATATTTAAGGTAGAATTACATTAATTTTCAGATTAGATCAGACATTTTTCAGCTTAAACCTAAACACGACTGACACGATCTTGAAATTTAAAAAACTAACTCAATAGAATTAAATAAAATCATAATCTAAACCCATCAAATTCGGGACTCGTTACCGCTATTGTTCGAGGTTTTCTGGTGATGAAATTGACTAAATCTTAGTTATTTCTTTCTTATTGTGCTTTCTCAGTTTATTTAAATTTAAAAGCTTTTCTATAACTATATATCATACAAATATATTTATTTATATTTTCTTAACATGTAATATATATATATATATATATATATATATATAATACAAAATCGAATAACTCAACTCATACTTAAAACTAACATTGAAGTCGATATAAATCACAACCCTTAACTTTGCTTAACTAAATACTCTAATGTTATGATCACGCTGTCGTGATTCTTAGTCTAATCCTTCCTAAATCAAAACCAGCAGGTTCAATAAAAGCATGAAGAGAAATGGACGAGAAATCATCCGAGCAAGCCATATTGTTCGACTAGATTAGTGTAAGAATCATAGCCTCGTGACGATTCCACTTTCCCGATCAGCTGATCGATCCCCGTATCAGAATTCTGGAAATAGAAGCTTTCAACCCCGTTTGCAATGTTATTAACCAAGTCCGAACTCACCGGTTTCGTCCTCTGATCCTTTGTACCCACATCTTCCGATCGTGCTTCTGGTTCTCCGTTGCCGGATCCGGAGGACGCCTGTAACTTTCTTTTCGAACGAGCACGACGATTCTGAAACCAGTTGTACGCATTCGTCTCGGAAATCTGGCCGTGCTGTGCTAGTTCAGATGCTATCTCCTTGATTTTCTGCTTGCCCGTTGTCCCGGTTCCTTGCTCGTATATATTCTCCAGAATCTGCAGTTGCAGTGCTGTCGGAGTCCATCGCTGTCTCGCGGTGATTTTGTGGCCAACACATGATATCGGGTCACGATATAGATTCCCCAATCTGATTCCTGAGCCACCCAAAAAAAAGAACTAAATTGAATAATCCATTAAGAGAAGAAGAAACAAAGGGTTGGGGGGGAAACCAGTGAAATCGTGGTGGACAGAGATTGATTTGTGTAACTCGGCGAGCTGCTCAGAAATGGCGGCGTAAGCAACTATCTGTCTCCTCAATTGCTCGACCTGTTCATCGGTCATCACTTTCCCGCAAACCAAATTCTGGGTTTGGTACAGCAAATACTCGTCTGCTTGTTGCATCTCTTGATTTTCCCACTCCATTTTCGCGGAAAATAAGCTTGCTCTCGGAAACCCAGTTTCAAATTTATGGAGAAAGAAGCGGCAACAAATATGGTAATTGCAAATACTTGATTATAAAACAAGCAATCAAGGGAGCGAAAAAAACTTCATAAATTAGAAGAGAAGATAGAAAGTTGGTCATATTGCGTTGGCTCTGCCGGGTTGCGCGGGTAAACTTTGTGTCTGATAATGGCAACTTTCTGAGCAGTTGGACCAATCGCGATCGTGGTAGCCGTCGGAGGAGGGTAATTCCGTGAACCACGTTTGATTATTTGAAATTCTAGTTTCCAAGTAAAACCACGGCTGAAAATTCAACCCATATTAAAAAAAAATCAAACCAAATTCTATGGTAAATTGCCTTACTGTACACTTGAAGATGTTTAAGGAAATCCAATTCAATAAAATGTGTTATCGAAAATATTAATATTTTTTAATATTTTTGGTAGACTTAAAATGTTATTTTTTTATCGAAATATTAATATCAGAAATATTTATTTTAAGTAGTAAAATTATCATTGTCGATGAAAAATAATAATATTTTAGATAACGGTCTATAAAAAATATAAAAAATATTAATATTTTTTATAACTTATTTTTTATTTTTATATTAAACTGTCGTAGAAATAGAAATACCCGACACTTTGACTATCGACACTGACCGGAAATATTAGACCGGAAAAGCCCAGAACCAGAAGTTTTGGGTGGGTGCCAATTGTCAGCCGTGCTTGTTTGCTCAACCTCCGGCACATGGGGGCCAATTGTCGTCCTCGTTTACTACTTTTAATATATATATATAAACTAAAGAGTATTTAAGTATGCTACACGTTTAATGTTTAAATTATTACTTTTATTTTATTTTGGTACCTAATTTTTTTTAAATTATATTTAAGGTTTAGTTTTGATTTCAATCTGGTACCTAATTTTAAAAATTAATAGAACTGTTATGATATTTTATTTTTTTCAATGTTGATCTAGTATTAACTTATGGTAAAACGTCAACATCACCGTTAAGTCTTCAACAACGGGATATCAAAATGAACCATAAATAAATATTAGGTATAATTTAAAAAAAATAAAGTTGGACTTTCAAAACAAAACAAAAATAATAATTTAGATACTAAATATATAGTTCACCCTTAAGTTTAATATTTTAATTTAACTAATAATAAATCTAATATGTTGGACTTAAATATTTATTTTCTAAATGTAAAACACTAAAATATTTCTTATATTAATAGAAAGACTGAATGAATTTTTAATATAATATAAAAACTGCTAGTAGACTTTAACCAAACTTATACACTTTCATTGCATAATGAAGTCTCATGATAAGTAATTACGTAACTAATAATATGGTAAATTAGGTGTTTAGTACCTAAACTATCAGTTTTGATCTATTTTAGTATCTAAACTTTCAAATTTTTCAAAATCATACCTAAAATTTATTTTTGTTTCATTTTAGTATTCCGTTCAAAATTTAACGTTAATTTTTGAAAAAAATGAAAGTTTAGATAGTAAAATTGATCAAATTAACAGTTTAGGTACTGAACGCATTAAGTTTTTAACGACAAGATACTAAAATGAAACAGAAACTAAACATTATGTATGCTTGAAAAAATTTAAAGTTTAGATTTTAACACGGACTAAAATTGATAGTTTAGATACTAAATGTGTAGTTTATCCAATAATATATTAGTAGTAGCCCGATGTTCGTATCCAATAATATATAGTCTAGCTAATAGGATAAGGTGTCCGTATTTTAATATTGTAAATGTGACAAATTGGGTTGAGATGGTCTCTCAAAGTTGAAATAGTCCATTGTTAATGCTCAAATTAGGTAGAGAGGGTCTCTTGATGCTCAAATTGAGTTGGCATGGAAAGATAGATTGGTTACTAATGATCGACGTGCTTCATGGGGGACTACCTCGTCGGCTAGCTGCAACGTGTGCGGCTATTCCATGAAAAATTGAGTCGTATATTGACAGAATGTATCACAATGTGCAGTATTTGAAATTAGTGCATCCCTAGTTCCTTGCATGGGAATCCTTTCTTCCATGATACGTACAGGAGGATGGTTATTAGATGATCTTGATGCTAAGAAGCGCCCTCAAGAGCCGGTACTAAGGTTTGATGCTATCATTTGTTGGCTGTGAACTGTGAGATGCAAGAAGGTTTTTACACCAGACGATGACGTACCAAATGGGAATGATTTTTGCAATAACATAGTATATACAATCAAGGAGGTTCTCATGGAAAATAACAAACTCTTTCGGAAGACAATTAAACCTGGTCTAAGACAAAGATTTGTCCTTAATTTGTATCCGACGGAGGATGATCCAGACTCGTGAGGATTGGTTTTATCTCCGGTTGAGGCCTGGACAGGAGGGGCACCTGCCCAGGAACCCTTCAAAATTATAAATAAGTATAATTAAAAAAGGATCATTTATTTATTTAGCTATTCATCTATTATTTTATTTCTGTTTTAGTTATCTTGTTATTATTTTTACACAATCAAACTTAGCGTTGTATTTTGTTTTTGTTATCCACCATTAAAAAATTAACGACATTGCCGATATAATATTTTTAAATTATGTTTCTTTTTTACTTTTCACTTAATTATTCTTTTATTATTTTTTTGGACAAAGTGGAGTGGGTTAAAATCTAACATGGATCATCTTAAAATTTCCTGATGTTTTTTATTTATAATTTGATGTATTTATTATATAGTTTATCAAACGTAATAACAAATAATTTACAAACAAATTTATTTAGTTTTGTTTGTTCTTACGATTCAATTTTTTCGATACTTATTATTAGAGTCCTAATTTCTATATTCGCCCCATGCCACTAAAATCACAAAAACGAGCATGAACTTTGGGTGATGGCGAGGTGGTTTATTTGGATTCCGATACTGTGGTTTTCGAGCTTGAGTTGATTAGCGTTTGGTATTCGAGAGAAAGTGTGTGGTCGAAAGATGAGATGTCTCACTGAACTATTGTGTTTGAAAGTCGAACAGAGATATTCGGTGACGAGGAAGATGAACATCGAAAAGCAGGCGCAAGGGGAAGGTAGAGTTTTTGCAAAAAAGAAAAACATATTAAAAAGGGCACTAGTGAAGCCAATACTTAAATTATTTTTGTTATATATATAATGTAAAAGAATGAAAATGACTCCTTTTAATGAGATTTTGACACCCTTTAAAAAAGAAATTGACCAATATTTTAAAAAAATATTTAACAAAAAAATTTAAACTCGATTTTCCAACATAATAGAAAACCTTTACATAATTTTTAAATTTTAACCCCAAAATAAATTTTCTAGCTTCGTCCCTAAAAAATGGTATATTAAAAACTTGTCCCTAAACTATTTTGGATTTATAAAAAGACACATAATTAGTATTTTATTTAAAATTTAGGGGTTAAATAAAAATTAAATTATTTTAATAACGTTCCACTTCATCAAATTAACGGCATTTAACGTCAAAGTGACCAAAGATATATAAAACGATAACAGAAGTGAGCAAAACTTAACTTTTTTGAATTTTGTGAGACAAAGTTTACAAATATGAAACATAAGTGACTATTCTTGTAGTTTACTCATTATTTAAAAAAAAGTCAATCGTTCAAAGAATCAAAGATGTGGTGCAAGTAACTCGATAATAAAAGTAGAAAAATATAACGCAAAAAGTCGGCAAAAACTTCTTCCTTATAGCCTCATCGTTGCAGACTGCAAAACACAAAGCTTAAAGCTCGAGTAATCAAGGTCGACGTCAAGAGAACATGGATTCAACTCCCGCCCTCCTCGCTCCTTACAAGATGGCGAGTTTCAGTCTCTCTCACAGGTCTGTTTTCAACACACACTTCTGGTTCCCCCCCCTCCGAAGCAATTTGCTTTTGTTATTGAACTTGTTTGTTGTATATAGGATAGTATTGGCACCGATGTCCAGGCTGAGGTCTTACAACTTCGTAGCTCAACCACAAGCCATCTTGTATTACTCCCAAAGAACAACACCGGGTGGTTTCTTGATCGGGGAAGCGTCTGGTATTTCACCAACTGCTCACGGGTAATATTCATTCGCTTTATTAATTAATCCGATACATATGTAGAGATCAATCGTATAGGTTGACCTAATGTAAATTAAACCTTACAAAAAAAATCTTTTTGAAGGTACCCAAATACTCCTGGAATATGGACGAAAGAACAAGTGGAGGCTTGGAAGCCGATAGTGGATGCTGCTCATAAGAAAGGGGGTGTATTCTTTTGTCAACTATGGCATGCCGGCAGAGCTTCTGATAATTGTTAGTTATTCTTACCGTTTTTGTATTTTGAATATGTATTGTTTTGTTATTTGATAGTTGTTTTTAATTTTTTTTGTCAGAAAAAGATAAACTCAAAATTATTTTGAATCGATAATTATTAGTATTTAGTCATGTACAGGTTTCCAACCTGATGGCCGGCCGCCAATCTCATGCACGGACAAACCAATACGAGCCAAGACTCACATCGACGGAGTAACGGAGGCATCTTTTCCGGCTCCTCTTCGGTTGACAACCCATGAGGTAAAACAAGTCATAAACGACTTTAGAAAGGCAGCTCGGAACGCCATGGAAGCTGGTAATATATATCTCTTCACAGCTTGACTAGGTTTACACTTTACAATTTACATCTCGTAAATTTCTAATATATCATCTTAAATTTGTACATCCTGATATGAAATCATTCATTCATCTGTTCTTGTTTTATACGTAACACACATGCATACAAACTAATGATTTTTTTGCTATAGGTTTTGATGGAGTAGAGATTCATGGAGCTAATGGATATCTGATCGATCAGTTCTTGAAGGACCAAGTGAACGACAGAACAGATGAATATGGTGGGAACTTAGAGAATCGTTGTCGCTTCGCTCTACAAGTAGTCGAAGCAGTGGCTGATGAGATCGGTGCCGACAGAGTCGGCATCAGACTATCGCCATTCGCCGATTACAATGACTGCTCTGACTCGAACCCCGAAGCCCTCGGCCTTTACATGGCACGGTCTTTGAACAAATACGGTATTTTGTACTGTCATGTGATAGAGCCGAGGATGATCACCCAATTCGATAGTCGAAAAACAGAGGACAGTCTATTGCCGATGAGAAAGGCTTTCAAAGGAACGTTCATCGTCGCCGGTGGGTACAACAGAAAAAACGGAAACGAAGTGGTTGCTAGTGGCGGTGCCGATCTGGTTGCGTTCGGGCGCTTGTTTCTGGGGAACCCTGATTTGCCGAGGAGATTTGAGCTCGATGCTGTGCTTAACGAGTATGATAGAAGCACCTTTTACACGCATGATCCGGTTGTTGGTTATACAGACTATCCGTTTCTCGAAACAAATAACTAAATTTCACTTTATTTACACACAATATATTTTGCGGTAAACTACGAATTTAGCACATAAACTATCAATTTTAGTATGTTTTAGTATTTAAACTTTTTTTATTTTTTACACCATACATAATGTTTAGTTTTTGTTTCATTTTAATACCTCACGTTTAAAATCTAAACGTGTAGTACCAAAACTATCAATTTTGGTTCCTTTTAGTTCCTAAACTTTCAAAACAAATTCAAAACTTAACGTTAAACTTTGAACGGGTAGTAAAATAGAACAAAAACTAAGTTTTATGTATTTTTGAAAAAAATGAAAGTTTATGTACTAAAATGGATCTAAACTAATAGTTTATGTATTAAACGTGTAATTTACCCTGTATTTTATTTGAAACGACTACGTTGGTTGTTTTTTTAGGTGTTGTTTCATATGGTTATTGGTCATCTTTCTATTTTATTTCTTGACTTCTTGTAGCAGTAATTGAATTATAGTGTCTTTATCATTTTTAGTCTATTGTTTTGGAATCGTTGTCGGAAATATTTAAGTTGTGACTGTTAATGTTGCTATTTTTCCTATTTGAATGGAAAATTATAATTGATAGTGGTACGATCGATGATTGATTGAAGATGGTAGATGATGTTCTTTTTCTCCAAGAATGGTAGATTCATATATAGTCTATGGTCGACACGTGTCCACCATGAAATTTCTTCGGTTATTTATTTATTTTATTGGTCATGTTCACCCTGAAATTTTATTTGTGTCAATTTCGTACATAAATTTTATATTATTAATGCATGTATGTCAACTTCAAAAAAAATTCTAGATTCATCACTGATTCAGGTCAGGAAAGAGGTCGAAGAAGAAGTCTTCTTTCATTTGGGTTGATAGATTTTATAGCCGGATTGGTGTTAGACCAAAAGATTATGATGATTACTCGTAAGTTAATAGATTAAATAGATAATCACGTAACAATAAATTAGGCTATGACATATCACGTAAATTCGTAAAAGGTAATGTCAAGAAATCGTTTTTTAAGACTCTAGAAAATCAAGAGGGGAGATAAAAGAGATCTAAGAAGATAATATTTATGCAGAAACTGTTGAAAATAAAAACAAATCCATCGAAAGGTGGAATAACCAAATTCACCGAATAGCAATTGTCAAAAAGGGTACGTTTATGTTGAAAATCAACAATGGTAAAAATCTTATTTTTAGTTATTGTAATTTAGGGTATTTATAAATTAGTCCTTAAACTTCAACTATAAATACCATAGCTTATTTAGCTTCAAAATCATCCCAAAGCATTCTAGCTTTCTTCTAATATTAGAGAGAATTTAGAGAGTTTCTTGAGAGTTATTTTCTCCTTTTTATCGAGAGAGAATTATCATTATTTTCTCCTTAGTCGATCGAGAGAAGTTGTAATTCCTATTTTCTCATAGTGAAATTCTTCTACCGTTGCCCGTGGTTTTTACCCTATATTATTTAGAGGTTTCCACGTAAAATTTATGTATTCTTTATTTTCATTTTTATTTTC
Source organism: Hibiscus syriacus (assembly GCF_006381635.1). NCBI lineage: Eukaryota > Viridiplantae > Streptophyta > Magnoliopsida > Malvales > Malvaceae > Hibiscus > Hibiscus syriacus. The sequence continues at coordinate 1,949,960 of NW_024062745.1, read as the reverse complement.
TCAAATTATCAGTTGAGATTTTGCTCTATCCGATAGCTGTATTCCGCAACAAAACTTCATCAATATCACGTCGAAGTAATATTCCGATGAACAAAGAGGATACCGTTAGTCAGATAGAAGGTGGAGTGTTGCGTCTACGTTGCATGAGGAATACACCTAGTGGTGGCGCCTTCTTGACTGCAAATGATGATGGAAGACTCGTGGGGGAGACAGAGATCATGGGTTGCAGGGATCATGATGTTCTGTGAGAACTCGTGGGGGATGTGATTAAAAACCAAATGGTCACTGATGTGAGAGAGCAGGTTTATAATGATACATTGAAGGAGGATATGGGAAAACAAGTGGACTTGAGGTCTAGTGGAGTAGTCTCGTGGGAACAAATGGTGAATAGTTTAACTAATAGACCAACAATTGATGAGGAGGTGGTACGAGTTGATCCATCGTACGAGAACAACAAATCGGTTCCAAAGAAAAATAGACGCGTCAAACCTCTGCTTCAGAAACAGATAAGGTATGGTTCTATGGCAGAAATTCAAGTGAGATATCTGTCGAGCTTGGAAAGAAAAAACAGGTCTCGTGCAAGTAGAAAGAAGAAGAAACAAGCCACTAAGGAGGAGCTTTCCGAATTTCTAGCCAGAAGGTCGATCCAGCTAAGAGAAGTAAAGAAAAAATGCCGGAGTTTGGCAAAAGCTTGAGAATACTGTTTCAAGGATCGGGAGAAGAAGTGGTGCGAGAGCTAGTTACACTCTTTCAGATGGGGAATCGTTGGTTTTAAAGGAGAACAAGAGTCATAAATTTTAGCATTGAGGCTGATGTAGTGATGAGGATTTTGCTATGAAATATGAGTGATTTTAAGATAGCTGCATCAAACGACATAGCGCCAGGGGGGGTCCCTATATGGGATAAGACTCGTTGTTGATATTGAAGAGCAGATGATTATGTAGAGGTTATTAAAACGTTGAAAAGGGCAAATGAAAGCAGATGATTTTAAGGATCTAGTGCCATGTCTTCGAAAGGATCTAGTACATCATCCCACTAAACCAATTAGTTATTAGTATAATAAGAAATTTTTAGTGAGACGTACAATTTGGATATATAGATGTCGTCACGATTAAATTCTTAATAAAATCATATTTATCGAGAAAAGAATATTACCTCACAAAGAAATCTAGAGTAAGAACAACAAAAATGATATATTCTTCCTTGTGGCGAATAATAATAATAATAATAAAATAAATTATTATAAAAATTACAGATATATTTTAATTTCATTGGCCGGGTTCGTATCTTACGTGGTGAAAGAGGTTCATAAAATAATTTTTGCATTTATCATAGATTATAAAAAAGATGTATTTTAAAAAAAAAATTATAATATTATTTTCGTAATTAACTATTAAATAGGTATTGTTCCCATAAAATTGCAAAGAAAAAAGAGAAAGAAACATCATCTACATTACGGGCGGGTCGGGTGCGGATACCCCTTCCTCTATCCTCATACCCACCTAATATTTTCAAATCCACCACCCGCCCACCACTATGATGGATAAATTTTTCAAATACACACTCGCGCCACGCGGGTACATTCTCAAATCCATCCCTACACCCATTACCCAACTGGATACGTATCCGATTAGATCTGCCTGACAACAACCTTAAGTTATACATAAGCAACAATCATAAAACAAACACGTCCATTAATAAACGTAATAAAATAAACCAAGGATTATAAGTTATGTCTTATACAATATTAATATTTATAAATTAGTCTCTATAATTATATCTAAATTCATAATGATCCAAAATTTAATGGGTATTTAGTAGGCGAGCGGATGTGGGGGTAAGGTCTCAAACCCATCACCCGTATACTACCCGTGATGGGTACCACTTTTTAAATCCACACCCGCCCACTACTCACTAAAGTTATACCCATCCCAACTCCAATTAAAACGAATACGGTGCGAAATCCATAAAATTATACCCGTTTACCATCTATCTACATCTGTTTCTGGGTTGATTGCTTTCTTGCTAACCTTCTATCCGTATACTCATTTAATACCATTAATTTGCCTTGATTATTACGTACAAGGTTCTACAAATCGTACGTCAAATTGTTCAAAACGTGTAATAAATTAAAAATTTTATTTATGTTAATAAAATAAAAAAGTAAGAATATTAACAGAAATAAAATAAAAAAATGATGGGGGTGAAATGGAAATTAGAGCAGAAAATGGAGCTCAAGTTATTCCACTCGAGGTCTCATGATGCAGTCAAAATTCCAGTACCGTTGGTGTGCGTTTACCCCACTGGAGTGATTAATAAAAGGGAAAAAAAAGTAGGTGTGGTGAGTAAATGAATTTAAATAGATGGTTTAGTGTGTGTGGTTTAGATTTTAGGTTGACGTAAAGTCTAAAGCAAAGTCGGCAAACTTCTCCCCTTAGCTCATCGTTGAAGACTGCAAAACCCGAAGCTCCATCGACCAAGGCCGGCGTCATGACTGCACCGGAGAACATGGATTTGATTCCCGGCCTCCTCGTCCCTTACAAGATGGCAAGTTTCAGCCTCTCACACAGGTCTGTTTTCAACACGTATGTATGTATGTATTTTCAAGTTGTTGACTTGTTTTGTATTTCAACCGAAATATATGATTTCCCCTATCAAGATCACTAGAAGGGAACTTTGTTAGAAAAAATTATGAACTTAGACACAGATAAAATTTCAGGGTGTACATCATATGTTAAAATAAGTAATTAATCGAATAAAACTTTAATTTTAAAGTAAACACGTGTCCACCTTCATATTAACGTGGATCTGCCACTGATTTTTAGCCCTTCTATCAGTCTACAAACAAAGAGTCTTGCCCAGTTCAAACCATCCAAACACATATCTCTCTACTTCAGTTTTTGGATTTACAAATGCTGAAAGATTGTGTTAAGTTGTTAACTCTGGTAGTGTTTGATTCAAAATGTTTTTAATTAATTCTAAGACATTATTTCTTTCATAGTTCGATCAAATTTTATTATAATTTAATTATTTAATTTTTCAGTAATTGCTAAAACATTTTATTTTTCAATAATACTATTTCCAACAAATTTATCATTTGAGATTGTTGTTATATATAGGATAGTATTGGCACCAATGTCCAGGCTGAGATCTCACAACTTCCTAGCTCAACCTCATGCAATCTTGTATTACTCCCAAAGAACAACACCGGGTGGTTTCTTGATCGGAGAAGCATCCGGCATTTCACCAACTGCTCAAGGGTAATTCATCTCATAATCCTATTCCCATGCAAGTCGAGAGATTAATTAATCATATAATTAAGTTGACCTAATTTAAATAAAACCTTTAAAAAATTTGAAGGTACCCAAACACTCCCGGAATATGGACGAAAGAACAAGTGGAGGCATGGAAGCCAATCGTGGATGCTGTTCATAAGAAAGGTGGCATATTCTTTTGTCAACTATGGCACACCGGCCGATCATCTGATAATTCCGAGGCATCTTTTCCAGCTCCCCGTCGATTAACGACCCATGAGATAACCCAAGTCGTAAACGACTTTAGAAATGCAGCTCGAAATGCCGTGGAAGCTGGTAAATTTACACTTATTTTTTTTAGGTAGTTGGATTCTGTATTGTCTTAAAAGCCGAAGTTAATGATTTCATGTTACAGGTTTCGATGGAGTAGAGATTCATGGAGCTAATGGATATCTGATCGATCAGTTCTTGAAGGACCGAGTGAACGATAGAAAAGATGAGTACGGTGGGAGCTTAGAGAATCGTTGCCGCTTCCCTCTACGAGTAGTCGAAGCAGTGGCCCATGAGATCGGTGCCAACAGAGTTGGCATCAAACTATCTCCGTTCGCCGATTCCGACGTCAGCGTCGACTCGAACCCGGAAGCCCTCGGCCTTTACATGGTCACGTCATTGAACAGATACGGGATTTTGTATTGCCACATGATGGTGCCAAGGACGATGAGCACCCTATTCGAGAGTAAAGAAACAGAGGGCAGTCTGTCGCCGATTAGAAATGCTTTCGAAGGGACATTTATCGTAGCCGGTGGATACAACAGGGACGACGGAAACGAGGTGGTTACTAGCGGCGGTGCTGATCTCGTTGCATTTGGACGGTTGTTTCTGGCGAACCCTGATTTGCCAAGGAGGTTTGAGCTCAATGCTGAGCTTAACATGTATGATGAAAACACCTTTTGCACTCCTGATCCGGTTGTTGGTTATACGGACTATCCGTTTCTCGAAACCGATAACTAAGTTTCATTTTTATACGCATGTTATGTTTCAATTGAACTTTTGGTGTCTATCATTTCTCTATATTGAATATGTTATAAACTATCCATTTAACTAATTATCTGAACACATCAAAAATATAACATGCTTTCAAATTTTATTATAACTTTAACATGTCAATTTCCACTAACCTGATCCAAAATGATATATTTATTAAAAATTATTATTTTTATTCAATAAAAATAATAATTTAATTAAAAAAATATTTATTGAAAATATTTATTTTTATTTAATAAAAATAGAGATTTAATTAAAAAAATAATGTATAGATAGATATTATTGCAGTTATCCATAAATATATGAGGTAAAATTACAATTTTTTTGAGTCGGATATTTTCACCCTAAACCCGGACTTAACCTCTAAAAGAAATTGACCCCGTGCGACCTATGCCCAATTTTTTTAAAAAAATCTGACCCGATCGAATCGAATCGGATTGAAGCCGGTCAAGTTGGGATGCCATTCCCATCCCTAGACTCCACTCATCCAAAATCCTAGTTTTAGAACATTTTCTTATACTGTTATTGGATTCCTTCTCTTTTTTCCTTTTTTTTAATATCTTTACAATTTCTTGAGCCTAATAACATATATAATATCATTTAATGATTCATTTAAACATCCTAAATCAAAATCACAATCAATCTTAAACATGGATGAATCCTATATTATTTTAAGGTTTTACTTCATCCTTACCAAGCCTGAATCTCTCAACTGGTATAACCAAATGGAAGAGTATCGCATTATATCCAAATATGCTATTGGATTATACATGTACTCGAGATTTTATTGGATTCTTGGACTCTCATCTCACTAGAGTCAAGAAGGGTTCATCAATGGCTACCGAGGCTTTTTGAAGAAGTAGATGTTGATATTTTGTCCTATCAATTCGGTTTGGTAAGCAAAATGGGAAAAATGGGTGTTTTGATATATTTGTCAACAATTTTTTTATTATATATAATCAGATATATTATACGTATTATATAAATTTTAATTTTGCCCAAGGTTAACACATTCGTATGATTTCCATCAAAATCCACTAATTAAAGGTTAGAGGTATCGACCATGCGAAGCTCCTTTCTTTTGTCTTTTAATTTAGACGTTATACTTTCATTTCGTTTTTCAGCTTTAAAAGTTCAGATTCAGATTTCTTCAGCTTTAATCTTCTTGGGTTAATTTTTTAAAATTTGAGATTTATTACGTTGAATTTATTCCGATTTAAAAAATTTTACGTTCAAATTAATTTTTTTATTAATATGAAATGATTATACGATGATATTTATCCGAAAAATTCTTAATTATTTAATAATAAATATTTAAACACCCTCATAAATATCGAGTTCGAATTCAAATTTTTTAAAGTTAATAATATCGTTTCGTGCTTAGGCAGTCGAGCTGCCACCTCACTTTTAATTTATCGAATGATAGATTAATAATTGGGCACCGCAATCATCTTGGTGGTAAATAAATTGGGCTCTGATCGAGTGATAAACGGCCCACTAAATCTTATAAGTTATAAAATAATAGAGATATTATAACATTAATGGGGATAGGGGCTCGAATTTACCAAATTAACCCAATTGCCAAACAAAGTACGCGCGCCAGTAAAAGGAAAGGAGAGGAGAGAAACCAAAGGCCGCAGTGAGAGCGAAGAAGCACAAAGGAAACACAAAAGGGCAAGAGGTGAATATGGGAAAGGCCTAAGCTTAGGAGCCACGCAGCCAATCACATAAAAGCACACGGATCGTTGACGTGGCATGAAATTTCCAAATCCCGCCTAAAACATTGATTTCATTTCGTGCGCAATTGAATTTCAATTTGCACCCCAACTAAATATCTCCTCCTTTCTCCCCCACCTCCATACTCTCAAACTCACCGCTTGATTCCCTCTTTGTTCTCTCTCCTGTTATCCTAAACCTACGTCTTCAACCAGGTATTTTCTCACCGATTTTCCTCCTTTTTTTAACGAATTCGCTCGTTTTTCAACTGGTCTGAGGTTTTTGATTCGTAGGAATCGACATGAAGGGAGGAAAATCAAAGTCAGAGACGAAGAGCAGCAAGTAAGTTTTTTGTTTACTTTTCCGTTTCGGTATTTTGGTTTATCCTTTACTGGATCGCATTTTCTGAGAACTATATGAGAATTGTGGTTTTTAATATTTTTTGACAATTTTTTTTGGCTTTCTTGTGTTAGGCTCACCGTGAAATCCAAAGCTGGAAAGAAATCGGGGAAGGCTGCTAAGGATCCGAACAAGCCAAAGAGGCCTGCTAGCGCCTTCTTTGTTTTCATGTAGTTTTCCGCTCCTGTCATGTCGCTTTATTTTGTGTCGTAAACGATTCTCGCCTGGTTTTATAAGTTGGAAATTCTGTCGCTCTATTTTGTGTTGGGCTTCTTATTTTTAAAGGAAAGACCGTTTACGAAACGATTAAGTTGATTTTCTCTCATTTTATCGTCTAATTAATGTTCCATTTTATATTTTAGGGAGGAGTTCCGTGAGCAATACAAAAAGGAGCACCCTAAAAACAAATCCGTTGCTGCTGTAAGTGTCACTAATGCTTTTCTTTTTTTATTTATTTGATTTACCGCCACAAAAAATCTTACCTTCCTCTATTTTAGGTTGGCAAAGCTGGAGGAGATAAATGGAAGCGCTTATCTGAAGCTGTAAGTATTTACTAGTTTTCTTTGAAAATTTCAAAACCTTTATATGCAACCGTGTTCTCTGATTGAATTAAAATTGGTATGTTCAGGAAAAAGCACCTTATGTAGCAAAAGCAGAGAAGCGGAAGGCCGAGTATGAAAAGAACATGAAAGCCTACAACAAGAGACAGGTAATAATTCACTTTTGTTCAGTAAGTTATTCATTCAGCAGAATGGGTCTGTTTAGGCAGCTCATAATTAAAGAACTTTCCAGGCTGAGGGTCCCAAAGATGAAGATGCGGAATCTGATAAGTCTGTGTCTGAGATCCATGACGAAGATGATGACGAGGAAGGCAGTGGAGACGTGAGTTGCAAATGTTTCAGTTTTTTTATTTTTATTTGATCATTGGTTTTCCATTATCCGTCACTGAATTTGTGAATTTGTTCTCATGTATTGCGCAGGAAGACGATGACGAGTAGAGATGATCCTCGGAGGGTAGTGAAATGAATGTAGAATGTGACAGTGTTTGATCAAAATCCTATGTTAATGCTTTGATGTTCTCCATGTTTATTCTTTTAGATTGCACATGTCAATCTAAAGGGAGAAATGTACCTCTGAATCATGTTGGTTTCCATTGACCTTCAGAAATTAAGTAGTCGTAGATGGTATATCTGCTGCTGTATGTACTTCTTGATTTAAAGTTAAGTGGTTTAGATAAATCCTTTTGTAGAGAATTAGTGCTTTAATTTCCAATTACATTCTGTTAATCTCCGTTCGTTTTGATTCATGTGGTTGTCTTTATGGTTGCTAGGATGATTTATTAGGCTTTTATATGTTGATTTTTATGCTTGACGTGGTTTTCTTTGTTGTTACCTTCTACTTGTACTTGGAGTGCTAGTTTATCAACTTCTGTGGCTTTTGTTTTCATGGCTTGGCATTCGTCTGCAACAGATAATTCGTGCATCCAGGGTTTTCTGTGCGAGCTAATCATTGGCATTTTTTTTAAATTATGTTGTGGTTGACTTTGGATGGTAAAGCAAATTCTATTTTATGCTACAACGGTCACTGGTTATAATCATTAAACAAATTATTGGTCGGGAAAGTGAAAAGTCAGTCGGCCATTCTGCGACGCATAATCGCTGTTGACAGTCTCTGTCTTGTAACGAATGAGATATTTGAACTAGCCATTAGAGATGCAATTTGTTTGAAGCTTGGATGAGCCAAGCTGCAATATGCATTACGCGTGGAGGCAATTAGTCTACTATGTTCCTCGCAAAATGTATTATATTACTTTATGTACAATTTTCTCTTGTTTTAATCATTTTACATTATTAGATATGCATTACGCCACTAATACAATTAAATTTAAATTACAAATTTAATAATTGAATTTTACTCCTTTTTCTTTCTTATTTCATTAATTGTATTTTTAATTATTTCAATATAATTACTGTACTTTATATATTGGAGCTTTTTGGTTGTCAAGTGTTTCTTAACTATGTGATGACATGCTGGCATGGCATCTTTCTTCACCCAATTGCATTTTCTTTATTTGTTTTCATTCTTCATCACCCGTTGTTGACTTTTGCTCATCAATCTCTCACCCATCCTCTCTCATTTCGACTTCAACAAATGTTTTTTTTAATTTGTAGAATGCATGATTATGTTGGAGAGAATAAATAAATAGAGACGAGAGTAGTAAGATAAAAGAATTTAAATCACACCTCCAATTAGTATGACTAAGGTGATGTTATGAGAACCCTTGTACATTACTAGTTATCTTCATGAATCAAACTTCATAATCTGAAATCAAAGATTTACATCTCATATAGTTGTACAGCGTGAATCAAATCCCTCGTTATATGATAGAACTGACTTAATGGATTTGAAGTCGAACAAAATTTTAGAAGAAAATTAATGTGATTCTTAATTTTTTTACGACCTTTAAATTGAGAGAGTAAAGATTTAATATAATATTTTCATCAACGTATTCAAATCAATAATAATAAAATATGAACTAAAGTTAAATAAGGTATATAAATTAGTGTGAATTTAATATTTACATGCATTATGCCTTGAAAAAACTAAATGACATTATGCCTTATTTATATAAACTTTGTTTAATGAGATTGGTTTATTGACCCCTTAGTCCCCGGTGTAACCTCGCAAGTTGTCGAAGGCTTCCTTTCGATGCTTCGGATTACCTTTGCGTTGCTTCTTCTTTTTGTGGGTAACGACAATTTATTATTGCAATTTCTTGCTTTAATTTCTTCTCAGCTAACAAACTCTGTTGCAATTTCATTAACTCTTTATCTCTATCCGTCGGTGGACCCACGGTGGTCAAAGCTTGGCCTTTACTGCGTTCAACCTCAACAGCCTGACATACCCTCATGTTCCTTCTTCGAGTTAACTGACTATAGAACTATTTCACAACTGTTCTCTTTTGTGTTGACTGGCTATAATTTAGTGCCACAAAAGACCATTTTCCTTTGACATGACTGACTCACTCTCACCAGTAAGGAAAATAAGTTTCTTGTGCACTGTTTCAACCCTTAAATTCGAAACTTAAGTCAACAAATCTTTATTATTTATTTTTTATTAGATCCTTAAACTAACACAAGTACACTAAGAACTTAAAGCAAACCAAGATTTAATTGGGAAACTTAAAGAATGGAACACTTTTATTAATTGAAAACACAATTACAATACACCTTTATCCCAATTCTTTTCTCTTCTCTATCTCTAGGCTCTCTTTCTTTATCTTACACTTGACACTTCTTTCCCTGTTTTTCACTCTTATTACAATAGTAAAACTAACTTCTATTTATATATTCTAATGGCCATTCGATTGTTGACAAATGTCAGCATCTTTGCCATTTAATACTACAAATATTTAGATTCTTCTAATAGATAATTATAAATATAATATTAAATATTACAAAAAATCTAGATTATTTATGGATACTTCTACACATATACTAGTTCCATATTGTTCTAGAATATTCTTAATACATACACACACTAAATGATACTTATAGATTTTCTTAGGATTTGGATTGACTTTTAATACTACCCTTCAATGCAAACTTCCTTCATAGATGATTTGTAGATCATTTCGAGTGTTTCTCTAAATTTCTCGAACTTTGATCTACTTGGGCTTTTCGTGAAAATATTTGCAACATGTATTTCTATATGTTTTTTCATTGCATAAAAATTGAATTCTGTGCTAGACATATAACTGGTAGGTTATCACAGAAAAGCCTTATAATCTTTTTGCTGATAAAGATCTTCCATTAGTTGTTTCAACCATGTACTTTATTATGTTGTTGATTGATATTCTACTTTGGTGCTTGATAAAGATATTGTTGACTGTCTCTTGTTACACCAAGATATTACTCTCGATCCAAGATTAAATATGTATCCGGTTGTCTACCTTCGTTTATCATAATCTCTAGCATAGTCGATAACATTTTCGAGTATCTCTCCTGGCACCTGAAACTTAAATTTTAACAGTCATAGTAAAATGCACAGTTGAATTGGTTTGTTTAAATGTTGTGAGTTTTGACAATATTTTTAGGAAGACTATTTAGTTTACAATGTAACTTGTATTCATCCATGGATGAGAGAGGCCAGCAGTTTATGTATAGGTATTTAGTAAGTGTGTTCCTTTTGTTTTTAATGGGAAGTTAAAGCCTATGGGTTCCATATTGTTCCCTTTCATGTCATTGGCAAATATCCCTGTAATCATTCACATATTTTTGCAACTCTTGGTATAGAAATGGCCTAAGGAATTTTATGCCTTAATCATTATGGTGTTTCGCACATGCCTTTGTTTCTCATAAACTTTATTCATTTAACTTTCGTAATTAACTCATTTTGGTCTCATAGGTTGGTCAACAACGTGGGGTGAGGAGCATTTCAGAAATGGGTATGGAACAGTTACTGGAACCCTTAAACTAACTCTTTCATGTTAGCTTAAAATTCCCATGTGTTTACAGCACATTTTCTGGTGCACAATTGCATTCTGATTAATAGTTGGACTGTGTTTATTTATTTGTTTGTTTACCATCTTCATGTCTCTCTCTCTGTGATGCAATTCAACTCGGGAGAGGCTAAAATTCCCTTTGTCTGGTAAACAGGAAAGTTCACAAGTATGGGAAGAGCACAACTGGTGAAAGCTGGGATTCAGTTGTTGAAGAGTAGACATATTATGAGTAAGAACATTCTCTTTTGGCCTGGTGAAAGATGGTTTTAAATCAATTAACTACTATTAGTTGAACTTGAAACATTTTTGGATTATTGGTTGATTTATAACTCTTTAAAGTTTTAAAAAAAACCCTTTTTTTTTGACAAAAACATTGTAAAAGTCCTTTTAATTTTGGTGTCATAAAATTAAGAGAGTTGAAGACAAACCCGCAGACACAACCAACAAAGGTTTCAAGAAACCTGACAATCATCAAAAACAAGTTTTTCCCGGATGCATGATTTCTTACAAGGGATGTTTGTCCGTGTAGAGAAACAAGACTTCAATTTAAAGCCAAACCAATCAGAGGGCAAGAGCATGTACATCACATACACCTGTACAGGGATATTGACATCTACATAAAGAGCCATTTAACCCAGTGGATATTGCACGTGAACACATACAATGTTAAATACAGGAAACAAGGGACCAACGTGCGACAAAAGCTTACAGAATCATTTAACATAGATTCTCCAAATACCAAAGCATAAAGTTATCCTACAATTGAGAACATCATACATGAATACAGGGACTAAACATTGAAGTGGGATGCTTTATTATCTTGACCGCTTGGGTACTGCTACTATTTCAACTGCAATTGAAGGTTAAGATTACCACGAGTATTAGCAAAACTTACGCAGCTAATCAATTTCAGAGCGAGGGTTATAAGGGAATAAGTCTCTCTCTTATATTGGTTGCTGATATAGGAGCACCAAACATCAGACATTCAACAAAAAGGAAGCCCATACATGAGGTACATGCGACCACCAACGTAGTTGTATGCATGTGACATGGTTATAATGTAGTTTGGGGGAGGGGATAACCGAAGCCATAGAAGTTCCTAGAATAACTAATGTCTAGGGAAAAGGGTTTCTATACCCTGAACAAAAACTGCACGTTAAAATTGTGTAAATTAAATACAGAAGTCACTCTCCACCGCTTCAGGTGTTACAGAGTGAACATTTTCATAAATAATCAATATTATTGATTTATTATTGTTTTAAAACTACATTCATATAAGATGAGATGAAGTGTCTAAATTTTAAAAATTAATTCAACATAAGCTTTTGACAGATGAAAATTATTACTGATTGTTATAATATTGATATAATTTATAATACTGATGTAGCTATAATATAATAATTTATAATCATTGTGATGAACCCTATATTGGACCCAATAGTTAAAAGAAATTTTATTCGTTCTTTAATAATTGGGATTCAAGAAACATAATCTATACAGACACCTATACATACCCGTGAATTTAGATCCAAGTCTTTTAAAAAATGATCATACGACAAAGGGTCCAATCTTTAGCATAGTTTGGAAAGCCACAGTGCCTCAAACTTAAGGATCTAACTTAGGATTGTGGGGCGGGGAAAGTCACAAGCATCGGGTGATGGAAAAAAAACTTAATTTGTTTACATTCGCCGCCTTTCTCTCATATCAGTTGTGCTGATGATGGGTACAAAACTAAAGCACTACGACAAAATTTACATAAACCTTTTCCCCAAACCTCAGTAACAACCATAGCTGTATTTCAACCTTTCGTTCTTTCCCATGCCTTGGTATTTGGATTGTTCTGAAGCCTCAGCTAAAGAGGAGAATTTGTATGCCTCGTTATCAGTAGATGCTCCCTAACTCTTAAACTCAAACCACAAAAGAAACATAAACCGTTGATAATCTCAGGGGTTCAATAGACGTGATGATATTTTGCATTATCATCAACAGAACTACTCATTTGCCTCTACAGAGGAATGTCAAGAATAAATTTGTCAGGAACTTATGTTTAGTCTGAAAGAATCTCTTCCAACTCAGGTTCATCAGAGACGACTGCATCGTAATCCGAACCTGTTCCGTTATATAGGAACTTCTCTTGAGGCCAAATTTGATCGTCATAGTCATCCAGATCAGGCCATTTCGGTTCGTTGTTATCCTCATAATCATTCTGGTCATCACTTACCGTAGCCTATTTTTTCGATGAAGCACCCGATTTTCCATTTTTCTCGTCTCTTAAATCTGCTACATTTGCCTTTTCCCTGGCCTCTGAATCTTCACATATACAAGCGGTTGGATTCTCATGAAACTCACCCCTGCCTGGCCTGACCTCCTTGGGTTCCCCCATAAAGCCTCTCTGAAAAGTACGAACACAAGAGGCAAATGCTTCCCATGTCATGTTGTTTCTGTTCAAGAATAACCGATATAGTTTTTTAGCGTTTGGACGAATAGTGGGTTTATGTCCAAAATATTTTCTGCAATAAAATGAAGGAGAAAAGTTAGCCAGCATTTATAGTTATGGAATGGAAAGATTGGAAGCAGGCTTGGTTACCTTCTCCCAGCTAATATCCTGGCCATGTTACCATTGTTGTTGGTGACAAACACATCCCTCTCATCACAAACAATGAAGTCAAGTGCAGCCATTCGAGAAGAGAATGAGGAGAATGGCGCTAATTCTTCCTTCGTGGCAATGTATCTTTGGAGTAGAAGTTTGGGAAGAGTGATTTCAAGGGTCTCAAAGTTTCCTCCCCTCCATACACTTCACCGGAAGCCACATAGATATGAACGTCACTGCCATATCCAAGAGCTCTCAGCATCAGACCAACTTCCCCTGGGGTAAGTGGGCATTTCCCTTGCCTCCTCTGCCGATCAGGATTGTTTTTATGTAAACCACTAAATAGATCCATACAGCATTTGCATTAGATCAGCTGCCTGAATGACTGCATTGGATAATTTGAAAGAACTGCAGTTTCTGTTCTCGCAATACCAGTTGCTTAAAAATTAAATATGCATGCAGTTTCTGTTCTCGCAATACCAGTTGCTTAATGTAGACACTAGTTTTTTTGCCCATTTACTTTTATTTATGATATTTTTATTATTAATATTATTATTATTATTAAATAAAAAATATATTATAAGCCCAAAAAAAACCCACAGCCCGATTACAATTCCAAGCCCAACCCGATCCAGGCCCAATGATAACCTAAACCCTTATAGGATTACAACATCTTCTCCAACAAGAAACCCTAGGGTTATGATACCCTAGGGACCACGCCGCCGCCTCTGTTGCCACCATCCACTGCCGACGTTCCACACTGCCACGACGCCTCAACCGAAGCCTCCAGAAGGTCTACGCCAACCGTCACGTCGCTGTTATATGGCGAGTCACTACCATAGTTTGGTGACTCACCGAACTTCGCCCTATTACCCGGTCCGAGGAGAACACTGTCGATGGCTATAAAAAGCCATTGACCACCTGCAAAGAGGGACACACACGGACAGAGAGCAGAACAGAAGCGACGGAGCAACAAAAAAACAACAACCAACAAAGAAACAAACGAAAGAAAAGAAGAACTTACCGGGGATTCCAAGCGTCGTCGGAGAACCCAAAATACCGAATGTATTTTTGTAGATCTAAATTTTGGGCTTTTTAAGGGAAACTAACATCGGAATCGGCCTTAGGGCATTCCGATCTTTAATTTTGGGGGGTTTTGACTTTTTTCGGCCACCATAGGCGGTGGCGGCGACGACGATAACACCAGAGCACGGTGGCAGGCGGTCGTCGGAATTCCCCCCGGTGACAAAAATCTAGAGAGAGGGCAGAGAGATTTTTGATCTCTCTTTAAGAGAGAGATGAAAAAAGAAAAATGAAAGGCTTAGGCCTTTTTTCGGATGAGTTAAGGGTATTTATACACTCACCAAAACGACGTAGTTTTGGTAAGGGCCTCTGTGTAATTTCCCACATAAGAAAACCACACGTGCAGTCCCTCTGTTTTGTAAATTTCCATTTCAGTCACCGAATTAAAATTCTGGGCATTTTAATTTTGTCTTCGAAGTTTATTATATTTCAATTTAATCCTTGCCTGTTTATTCATATATATTTTAGGTTAAATAGCTTATTTAATCCTTAATATTTTTAATTTATATTTTATATTTTAATACCGAATTTATTATTTATGGTTAAAACACATTGTTAGTACTTAGATTTTATAATATTTCGAATTATGTACATTATTTTATATATTGCAATTTAATTCTATAGTTTTAATTTCTTTTATTTTGGTCATTATTTAATTGCCATTTTATTCTATTATTGTCCTTTATTTTCAATACTTTAAATATAATACTTTAATTATCTATTTATTTTTTATTTATGATTTATTCACTAATATTTACATGAAATACAATATAAAAATTTCATAATTTGATTAAATAATAATATTTATTTATTTTTAAATACTCAGAAAGGGCGGTCTTAAAATAACTAGATGTCATATTCTGATATTTTAAAAATAAACAAATATCTTGTTTATAAAAATATATATTTACTTTATTTGTATTTAAATTATTTATTATCATATTATTAATATTTATTTATTTTTAATATCTAAGAAAGGACTGTCTTAAATTAACTAGAGGTCTTATTCCTATATTTTTAAATAAATAAATATCTTATTTATAAAAATAAATATATATAGTCGTTTTAATCAAATTATTTTATTTTATTTATTCATTTTTTATATATTATGTTGAAGAAAAGGGCTGTCTTAAAGTAACTAGATGTTCTTTTCTAATATATCCTATTTATAAAACTCTAAGTATATATATTTTTACTTTGGTTTCATAAAAATATTTTAATATATTTTTCCTTAGAATTATTCGATTGAATCTGAAATAAGAGAATCATAAATTAAATTTATATTTGAATTCTTAAATTCTATTATTAGAGACAATTTATAATCGACATGGACCAATTTTGGGCGTTGTGGGGGTGCTAATTCTTCCCCAAACGTAACCGACCACAAATCCTTTTTATTATTAAAAAAACGAATTTTTGGTTAAACGCAACCGATTTATCTTTTAACTGATGTTTTCTTAAAAACTATTTTAAAAGATGATTTTTAGGTATTCGATCTACCAAACCCAAAAGGCCGATGGCGACTCCCAAAACATTTCAATAAAAACCATTTATTTATTCACTTTACTTTTTTCCGCCTAGGAATATTCGTGCCCGGGCAAAACTGGTTACACAGCTTGACGAGTCCACTGGGGACTCTAGTCAACCTAAGTCGATTATTTATTGTCTCAATAGTTAGAAATCAAGAATTCAATTTTATTTAATTTATAATTCTTTTGATTTCTTTCAATTTATTTTGTACCCTTATATATTTATGTTTGTATTTAATTGCTTTTTAGATATTAATTTTTGTGAAAATTTCTCCTCACACACAACATTTGCATTGCAAAAACATAAGCTCTATACTCGAGCTCTTTTCCTTTTTAAGTGGGAGTGAAAGCGACGTCTTCGTGAGAATTTATTCTCGTGTAAGACCTAGCAAGTAACTTTCGGGGTTCATATATCCTATGTATTCTTGAGAATTTATTCTCCGTGTCAGGCATAGGGAAATGTGTCCCCTCAAATTGACCTCGATCCACTTAAGTCTATAATGGACCAGGATTGAGGGTTTGGAAGCCCAATAGGACACCAACAAGGACAGTTCGAGTACCTTTACTCTTAGAACCAAAACCCTGCATATAATAAACCCTAGAAATTCACCCGATCTTAGACATTACTGACACTTATCCGTAGGTGTACACAAAGGAGAAATAAGTTCTAACTTTTGTTTTATTTATTTATTTTATGCGTGCGAACTAGTAATCATGCGGTTATGTTAGTTTTTCCAAACAAAACATGGAACTAGAAAGCATGAGGTTAGATATATACCATGATAGATAGAATCTTTTCTTTCCATTAATTGATACTAACTATTTTATTTTTTTCTTATTTTTTTCTATTTTGTAGATACATTTTATTTTACTTTAACTTGTTTATATGGATTTCTTTTGCATTTGTATTGCATGATCATGTCATAACCAAAGGTGTTGATTCGAGAGAGTGTTCATCAAATTGAAAAGTTTTCATAAATGGACAAAAAGTTTTATGATCAAGCAAACTAGGACGCAGCCAAGGAATGACATCCTAAGGGAACTCTGAGGATAGAGGAGAGCTATGCACACAAAGATCCTGTTAGATTGATACCAAAAGTATTCAATGGTAAGAGTATAAATAGGGGCATTCAGAATAAAAGAGGTTTTTATGAAGCTCAAGTATGTTATTTGAAGGATGAAAACAAGAAATTAAGTACAAATATAAAACCATGTGTGAGGATTTCCAAAAGATCAGTCAAGCCTTTCAAAATACTGTATAGGAAACACCCCAGAAGAGTGGATAACAGGGGTCATCAAACTGAAAGAGAGCTACAACATATATGAAAATATTGTCCAAGAACTCTATAACCATAAAAATTCCCTCACAAGGGAAAATGAGCAACATTGCCTACAACTCCGAGAGTTGACACAGAAGATGAAGGAAAAAGACAATGTTAGGGAAGAAGCTGTGTTCAGAAAAGCAATATGGCTCATAAGCTGATAGAATTAGTTGACTTTACAAGGAATTGAAGCAGATTGACAACTCAACTTTTGAGCATGAATGGAAACTAACTTGCCTATATGTAAAGTTTTGTTTGATGTACCGAAACTTTTGTGTTCAATGAAGATGGTTTTAAGATGATCACTCTTGAGTAACACCTTTTTCATACATGCATTTGCATTTCGCATCTTTGCATTTTCATTTTGCATTCGTACTTTTATGTTTGCTGTTGCATTGCACAATTTGCATTCTTATTTTTGCATTTCTACATCTTTGCATTGCATTTGCATTCACATCTTTGCATTTGCATTTGCATTCACATCTTTGCATTTTTACATTTGTATTTACATTTTCATTTTTTCATTTGCATCTTTGCATAATTATATTTATTTCAAACTATTTTACATGCATTTAATCATAAAAATATGGGAATAATTCGTGGAGGATTCCATTACAGAATTTTCGAAATCAAATTGGAGCTAACTTGGTCTTCCTAAATAATGATAAGAGCCATGAACGAGATTTTAGCAAGGGTTGGTAGAATCGAGAAACTGCAAGCGCAATTTATCAAGATTCAACAAGAAATGACTAATCATGCAAAAAAGTTCCAGGATGATTCAAAAGAACAAATGACCACGTTAATGGATCTGGTGAATGTTGTGATCCATGGAAAGAAACCCTTAGAGGATCCCGCTGTAAAGGCTGTGAATGAGGTTTTGAATGATAATGATGAGTTCGAAGTGATATTGTCTGATGATCAAGAACCTATTAGGGAGCATGGTAATTCAAGAAACTTCAAGATTTGGTCCTAGGGGGCATTGGTGAATTGATGATGAATGAAGAATCAATGAAAGAAAAAAATTCCCTTGTGAGAGATAAGCTTTACCCAAAGAAGAGGGGCATAGAAAAGGGCAAGGCTGATCAAGAAGAAAAAGAATATGCAGGGTTTTCAATTCCCTCCATTATACTTTTCGAGTAAAAAAATGCATTCAAAAATGCTCTCAACATAATTAATTACTACACGATATGTCCAGCCACAATGGCCTCCAAATGAAAAGTGGACCTATAAGGAGGTTCATTGGATAAATGAGATTGGAACTCCAAATTGTTTAGCTAAGGTTCCTAGTAACCTTAAGGGAAATTTCCAAGATCCTTTAGAGTAAGCAATTCAAAAGTGCAAGGTAGAAGAAGGGGTTAAGGTTCAATGCTAAAAAATAATTGCCTCGACAGAGACTAATGTGATCAAATCCTGTGAAGAATATCAGATGCAAGAAAATGGGAAAAGAAATCAAAGCAAAAAGGCTTTTATGGATGTAATTCGAGATTGGTCCATAGGTTCAAAAATAAACTGGGAAGATGCCACCATGAAAACATCTCAAACACCCATATCAGAATTCCTGAGGACAGATGGGGCTTTGGGAAGTTTAGAGAACATGGCGAATACTACGCCCATTAAGCTACAATATGTGTTCAGAACCAGGACAAAGCTATTGTCACCAATGAAAATTGTTTTGAGCCGAACTTCCAACTAATAAACGAGGAGATGAGATCTGAACAAAAAGCTGCTAAGAAAGAAGTAGAAACTGATGCGTCTGAGGGATCATCCAAACGAGCCTAATAAGAGAAATGATCAAAAGATCGGGCAAGTGAGGACAAAGACTCTGGTCCAATTATAAACCCAACATTCTAGGAATGATAGGGCAAGCCTAATAAACAAGTGGAAGTTATTTTCTACCACTGTAGTACTTTTATTTTCAGCATCTTGTTTGATCATGTTTTTCTTATTCATTTCTTCGCCTTTTTGTGATAAATAAATTTGTGTTGCTTTTATGGTTATGAGCAAGGAATCAAATTTTAATATTGAAGTTTTAAGTATCAAGTAAATTAAATATTCTTTAATTTCTCAAGAATCGTAGATTTTTGACAAGTGGTAAAATTAGACTTTTCATATCCCGTCCAAAGCCAGAAATACAAAAATGTCTATTTTGTCCTTACCAAAACCAAATCTTGACCTACATTTATCTGAGAATCATAAATAATGCCTTTACCTGTTTTTGAGACACCAAATCCAGATGTTTACCTTCTTGGGTAGAGTTGATTTGTTTATAACACTACCTTCCACTATACACGACTTCAAAAGTCGGACATTTGTCCTTCCAGATACAAAACCAGCATACTGGTAAAACCAAAAGACCTCCAAAAAACCAAACTTTCAATTATCCGTGAATCTTCATATAAGAAGAGATGAGATGAGGCATCATGGACCAACTTATCGAAGATAATTTTAAGTGATTGGGGCATACTCAAAGTAAGAAGAAGAAAAAAGAAAAAAGAGGGGTTGGTTTAGATAAATATATCATGCATTAATTACATTGTTTTCATGTAAATAAGTTAATCCTGAATATTCATCCCTGGGGAAACCTCTTTTTATAAAGAATTTTGTGTATGAAATGATGAACAACATTCTGTCATTTGTCCCTTCGCAAAAGAAGAAAAATATATCCTTTGGTGTCCCCATTTGAGCCTGAATTATTTTTTTCTTTCTGGTTCAACCCTAACCAAAGATCACCCTCCACATTGAGGAGCAAGAAAAAGGATATCTGCTCACAGGAATAAAATTATCAATCTAGTTTTATTACGAAGGCAAATCTTCATGAAATAAAGAGAGTTTTGAACTACGAGGTAGGTTAAATACAAAGTGCTTGAAATCAAATCCAAACAAGATGAAAGAATTTCCGAAATATAAGAGGAAAAAGAGGTTCTCAAAGCAATTGAAGTCCTATACTCGAAAAAATTGAATCAAGATGGGTGACTCATTGAGCCTCAAGCTACAAGGTTGATCAAGTGCAATTAGTTCAAAGATTCATATTCAACAAGAATAGTAAGAAATGATGAAGATATGAGAAAATGGAAATGAACTCAAAAATTGACAGTCTAGAGGGATCCAAAAGAAGAATGACAAATAGCAAAGCAGATCCAAGTCAAGCAAGGCAATATTAAAAGCATTAGAATGAATTGATCATTGGTTCAATTACCTTAAACACTTGTTTGAGCCTTTTTATCCATTTCTTTTATAACCATTAGCCCTGACCTATGTTACGTACCTGAAAAGTCATTCTAATCATACATGAATTTCTAAGTGAAAGAGACTATTCAGATTTCATTCCGCCACTCAGGATTGATTCTTATTTGCAAAAAGTAGTTTTAAAAAAAAATCTTTAATGCATGATATGAAAAATGATAAAAGGGGGTTCAATATGTAAAATTTCTAAATAACATCTTGAAACCAAATGAGGATTCGAGTTAAAAACCTAAAAAGGAGGCTCGAATATTGAATGGTGCAACATAACATAAGAGACTATCTTAAGCTCTTGATGAAACACCACACATCCCAAAGACGTTCCTGAGATTCTAGAGTCAAGAAGTATCTCTATAAGATGAATACAATAACCATTTCTTCAAGTTAAAGAAATCTCAAAGGGACATATATGTTGGACCAACCTGAGAGACCTTACCTTACCAGAATCAACATACACCTTAAATCAGTCAATAATTTTGACACTTGCCATAGGACTATGATTTTTTTATTTAAAAAGTGTAGTTGATTTATTTGATATTCATTAAACTCAAGTTTTATGATTTAATTCTATTGTGAACCTGTAAGAAACAATACTTTACAAAATTATGTTATTCTTTGATAAAGAAAGAAAAAACATTTTCAAACAGGACAGTCTCAAATGAGAAAGTTCTTGAAGCAAGTTGTTGCCTATTCTACTTCTATTGTAGAAAAAGAATAAGCAAGGCCAGAATGATGAAGAATTCTTGAAAGCAAGTGGTCTGAGAGTCCAAAAAGTCTGGAGAATTGAACTTGTAAGGATTTTTGTGACATTATTAGCCACTCATCAAGAAAGATTATCCTATTTAAAAGGGGCACTTATCTCATGCTGATGGCGATAAGCATCACCAGACAAATTACTTCGCCCAGCCACCAATCCATGTCCCCTATAAGATCCTCCAATCACAGAGTCATAAGTCCCATTAGGTGTATTATGGGAATGAATAAGTCCACCACCTGCACTCTGGTTATACCGTGATACTGGCTCAAGTTTTGATACATCATTGCTGCCTCTTCCATGTCGATCATTTATTTGTCAAGATTATATCCATTATGTCCTTCAAAAGATTGTTGAACTTGAATTTGAGAACTGATAGACACATAATAAGATATTGGAACAGATTCTAACTTATAAACCTTTCATATTGGGTAACATTGGTTACAAGATTCCAAAAGTAGAGATAACTAGTTTTACCATCAACTAAACCTTTCATGGTTCAAGAAGATTGGGATCCGACGGTACGTATCTTGGAGCAGCAGAAGAGGCAATCGCTGTAGCAGCCATTGCAAGAAAATACACCAATAAAAATCCTCGAGTCTATCCCGATGATGTTTATTTCTTCCGGTAAGGTTGTTATACGGGATGGCACCGATAACAAGGTTGAATCCGCCAAATCTACTCATCAATTGCTTTAACCGATCACCATTCAGTTCTTGCACATTTGCTTTCAAAGGTATGCCAAGGCGGTAGAAAGCAATCTCTGCACCACCGATCTAAGAGAAAAGAGACATGACTTTGATATACCTGGGGAACATGTCTCTTAAGACCAAAAGATGATAAGCCATTGCACCACCCTGTCCTACTAGACCCCTCCAGATAAAAAAAATTGGTACCTCATTCAGAAGAGGCACATATCTTAGAATGATTGATTACTTCTTAAGTTTGTGACAACATGAAGAAAATCCTTCAAGTTACTTAACAACATTGTTTTTATTGATACCCAAATAAGAACAGTCAAGATTAAGATATTTGGGCACAAATAGAGCCACGAGTACAAAATGAGGCATTACCAAAATTGGATCTCGTGGGGATCATGAGATTCAAATCAATGAACATTGAGAATAAGCTTTACAATTTAGAATGTTGAGATATCTTGAAAACCCATTTCAAACAGACATATGAATATTGACGTATTTTGAACGTTCGTATCAGCAATTGTTGGGGCATGCCGAGGGCCCATATAATCTTATGGAAAGATCATTGAATTGAGCAAATATTTCCAAAGAGATAGAAAGATATGAAGAATGAAAATGGTAAAACAGTGACAGTCAATCTGATTATACATAACTACTTTGTTCATCATACAGTTGCATTATTCTGGTGATTCGATGCTGGCAAGTCAAAGCATCCCACTTATGGTCTCACTGAGCTTTGTTCTTAAGTGACGTCCTACAAAAGTTCCAAACACTATGCAAAGAACTTCACTGACGAACATCTGGGCAGAAGCCACAGGAAAGGATGAATGTGTTGTTAAATGTTTTATGAACCAATGATTATGGTGCTGAACCAATGTTACAATCATATGGTTTCAATTTTTAAACCCAAGATGTAATTTTCTTCAAACCCAAAGTTAAAATGAAAAATGATGAAGATTTCTTTCCACAGAAGGGAAGTTGAAATTTCAACAACAAGAAACTAGTGGAGCCAACTAAGGTTGAACGATAGGTTGTTGTTAAACATCTCGACATGATATGGTCTGAATGGCTTTGTTCGAGATCTGATTAGATGTGGAGACATGAAAGAATTAGGATAAACCCTCTTGTGATGTGTTTCAAGAGTCAAATCAGAATAGACATTGTTGTCCTAATTAATCCCTGCTGAGTTGGGCATATCTACATCTACATTCTTCAAAGATGATAGATTCATTCTTCAAAGATGATAGATTCTCTTTTCAAAGATGAAGGCTTTATTGGATTTCTACACAAGTTCAGATGAAGAAAACCAATTTATCAAAGACAAAATGGGGCATCAAGGTCATAATTTGATTACAGTAAGAGTTCCATAAATGAAACATTTCTTTTGAGACTTTAATGAAACAAAGAAGACATAAAGATACAAGTTGATCAAATGGTTCTTCAAATATAGCATAAGTTCCTACACTGATATCCAAAGGTAACCCTGGAAATAAATGCTCAAGTGAAGGAAGACCGAGTTCACCACTTTAAAGTCAAATGAAGACATATTCAACATTCATGGATTCATAAGAACATCATTTGAATAATACAAAATGCATTACATTGATACATTTGATTGCATTCAAACATGAAGTTTTACAGATCTTAATATGAAAAAAGAAGATTCATGATGGAAAATACCTTACAAGTGTAAGGTAGAATTCAAGCCTCAAATACAGGAATCACACAAACATATGAAGAATAGATGAATGCAATCCACAAGAATGAGCATTATTTTGAAGTTAGGGTCATGCTACCCAATCAACAAGTTATTTCAATGAGAAAACGATTTCCAAAGTTTCTCATTTAATCTTTTCTGAAAATGAAATTATTGAATAGTAAGAAAACGATTTCCAAAGTTTCTTACTCAGTAAACTATTTCCTGAATCTATAAGTCTTTAGAGCATGATACTAAAATCCTTCGGGTCATCTGTAAGACCTTCAGTGCAAGGTGTTAAAGTCCTTCGGGCCATCCATAAGACCTTCAGTGCAGGATGTTTTCAAATGAGATTTAGAAACTAAGCCTTCGGGAGTTTCTTAATTTAAAATCATTCTGGTCATTTGTAAGACCTTAAGTGCAAGATATTTTCAAATGAGATTTAGAAACTAAGCCTTCAGGAGTTTCTTAATTTAAAATCCTTCGGGCCATCTGTAAAACCTTCAGTGCAAGATGTTAAAGTCTTTCGGGCCATCCATAAGACCTTTAGTGCAGGATGTTTTCAAATGAGATTTAGAAACTAAGCCTTCGGAGTTTCTTAATTTAAAATCCTTCGGGTCATCTGTAAGACCTTCACGCAAGATGTTAAAGTCCTTAGGTCCATCCATAAGACTTTCAGTGCAGGATGTTTTCAAATGAGATTTAGAAACTAAGCCTTCGGGAATTTCTTAATTTAAAGTCCTTCGGGTCATCTTAAGACCTTCAGTTAAAGATGTTAAAGTCCTTCGGGCATCCATAAGACCTTCAGTGCAGGATGTTTTCAAATGAGATTTAGAAACTAAGACTTCGGGAGTTTCTTAATTTAAAATCCTTTGGGTCATCTGTAAGGCCTTCAGGGCAAGATGTTAAAGTCCTTCAAGTCATCTATAAGACCTTCAGTGATGGTTGCTTGCAAATGAGATTTTAGAAACCAAACCTTCGGGGGTTAACTAATTATCTCAAAAGAGTTGTTAAAGGAAGCTAAGCCTAACAAAGGGGTTTCTTGACAACTGAGAAACTAAGCCTTCGGGGGTTTCTTGATTTGAATTCCAGAGATCATCAAAGATTCAAATCCATCACTTGAGGATTCAACAACTCTGTCTTAATCAAGAAAAGCCAAATGGACAAAAAAACTTATTGTTTTTTAGTCTTTGCCCTATTCTTGTTAACACAATAATGAGCAAAGAGGGGCAGCTGTAGATACTAGTTTTTTTGCCCATTTATTTTTATTTATGATATTATTATTAATAAATAAAAAATATATTATAAGCCCAAAAAAACACACAGCCCATTACAATTCCAGGCCTAACCCGGTCCAGGCCCAGATGATAACCCTGAACCCTTTAGGTTACAACATCTTCTCCAGCCGCCATCAACCATCATCGTTGGATCTAGCAAGATCCAACGGTCCAGAGCTCTCCAACAAGAAACCCTAGGGTTATGATACCCTAGGGACCACGCGACGCCGCCTCTGCTGCCACCATCCACTGTCGAAGTTCCACACTACCACGATTCCTCAACCGAAGCCTCCAGAAGGTCTACGCCGGCCGTCCACGTCACTGCTATATGGTGAGTCACCACCATAGTTTGGTGACTCACCGAACTTCGCCTCTATTACCCGGTTCAAGGAGAACACCGTCGATGGCTATAAAAAGCCATCAACCACCTGAAAAGAGGGACAAACATCGACAACAACCAAAAAACAAATGAAATAAAAGAAGAACTTACCGGGGATCCCAAGTCGTCCAAGAACCCAAAATACTGAAGGTATTTTTATAGATCTAGGTAATTTTGGGGTTTTTAAGTGAAACTAACACCGGAATCGGCTTTAGGGCATTTCGATCTTTATTTTTGGGGGGTTTTGACTTTTTCCGGCCACCATAGGTGGTGGCTGATGACAGCGATAACACTGGAGCATGGTGGCCGGCGGTCGCCAGAATTCCCCCCGGTGACAAAAATCTAGAGAGAGGGCAGAGAGATTTTTAATCTCTCTTTTAGAGAGATAGATGAAAAAAAAAAATGAAAGGCTTAGGCCTTTTTCGGATGGGTTAAGGGTATTTATACCCTCACCAAAATGACGTAGTTTTTGTAACACCCCCAACCCGTACCCAACCCGGATACGAGTCTGAGATGTCACATTGACTTTTCAAACTTTGACTCTTGACAAAATTCAAAGAAAATTTAAAACTTTCATTAAAATAAAAACGGTTTATTTACATAAATTGACCAAAATAATAAAAATCGATCAGAGCATATTCAAGTCAATCAATTAGTACATGCCAACTATATTCAAATTAACCAAACACATTTAAATCATCTATTTTCCGTTCTGAAATTTTGTAAGAGAGATGCTGACCTGTCTTGCTCTTCTTCGTTTCTCTTCTCGCTTCTGTAACCTACGTGTAAAACAATCACACGCTAAGTCTATGACTTAGTGAGGCATAAAAAACATATCTAATGAAATTCATGTCCACTAATCATGCATGACTGTTTTATGCTATCAAATCATACAACTAATATATTTTTCTACATATAACAATTACATACTTGTGCACATACATGTCATCATTTATATTTTGATCATACTCTTATACTCTTATACTTCATATCTCTTATTTCTTGTTCATAAGATCTCTTACGTTCATATTCTATATCTTATAACAAATTCTTATATCATCATATAAGTCATTTATACTCATTTACATATACATCAACATATATTCATGTATATCATGTAACATATGCAATCACCCATATCACACATATATCATGTCACACAATTCATATTATACATCATATATATATATTACATACATTGTTTTCACAATTATCTCTTTATTATCCCATGTACACATGTGAAAACTATAGATATGTGAGTCTATAGAGGTTGTGCACTAATGCTGTAACCATAGCTCGTATAAATGCATCGAAGTGCCACGTAGAATTGCACTGAAGTGCCATATAAAATGTCCCTAAAGACCACATAGAAAATTTCCTTAAGAATCATATACATATGCTAAGGACCAAATATGTGTCTCAAAAGACCTCATACATGTTCCAAAGAATACATATATGTCCCGAAAGACCGCGTAGACCCTCGACTCTTGGCATGCCAACTATATCCCTAGCTCTCATGACACATAACATGGGCATTATTATTTATGTCATTTCAAGTTTTCACATAGACACATAATTCACTTTCACCTTTCACGTATCTTAGGTCACATAACTTGGATCACATATATATATAATCACGTAGTTCTTTCATATAGCTCATTGTCATATAAATCACATACCACATATACACATAAACACATGGTTCACTTATGCGTAGAACATTTTTATATGATTCACATATCACATATACATATAAACACATGGTTTACTTACGCGTAGAACATTTTTATATGATTCACATATCACAGAGCTTATCACATATAATTGTATTCTTTTTCATATAATCACATAGTCATATAATATTTCATATGACATATACTTTCTCTTTCATATATCTCATGTCACGTATCATATCTTGTGATAATGTAATCATATTACTTATAATCACATAACTTCTACTCATAGGGTTCAACCTCATTAAACTTAGTTCACTTTCCATATTATCATACAATTATATAATCTTATATGTCATATCATTAACCTATAAACTTACTCATATACTCATATATACTTTTTAATATAATTTGTATAGTAATGCTCTATAATTATATCATATACTGAGTTTACCTAAGTCTTATTTTATAAAGTTTATACTACCAGTTCAAATAGTCTCATTTTATCCTATACATAGTTTCTACTTATCTTATCTCACTTCCCCTTTCATTCACATAAATAATCTATATACTAATTTCATCTATTTATTTAGTTCAATTTCCATGACTTCTATAGTACTCTTTCAAAAAGTTTTGTAATTCTCCATTTTATAACTCATAACCCGTAGTTTCCTTTAAGTATATAAATCTTCCCTATATACTTATGTATCATTACTTATGTTTATGCCCTCAAATTTATACTATCCTCATAGAGTCTCTTAATATTTCTCGTGTAATCACGTATAACATATATTATGAATTATATTTAGTTATCTTATGTTCACACACACACACATATATATATAAATGATTAATTAACTTGTAGCTTATATCCCATGTTCATTTCATATGTCTTTATCATATAACTTATTTCATGTTCTTCCATTATTACATAATAGTGTTTTACACAAATCATATAGCATATACAAAGTATATATATATCTTTAGTCATGCATACATACAATTAATGTAACACATATAATCATATATAACACATAATTATAACACAAATAATAATTTTATTGACTTCATGCATATTACTCTAGGAAATAGACTCATCGCAAGTCTTATTTCCATTAAACACTACATGTCTCTAGTATGCACTCACCTGGCCTAACTAGTCAATACTAATCTCGTATCTTTCCCCTGGATCGATCTTACTTGTCAATGATTCCGAACTCGTTTAAGCTCTGAATCTACATAGTAATATATTGATACATATCAATATACTAATTAATATATTCTAAACTATTATTTCTTAGACCAAAAGAACTGAATAATTCCATTTCCCTTGAAGTGCATCGATACATTCTACAGTGAAGAGTGAATTTAAGAAACATTCGATATACAAATGACATTCGATGTTTTCATTTTAAGGCGGTGCATCGATGCACTCCTTATGCATCGATGCACTAATTGCATTCGATGTTCATTTATTTGAGAGTGCATCGATACACATTGAATATGCATCGATGCACACTACCCATAAATTACATATTGAACACGAAATTCACTCTCTTTTCAGCTCAAATCTTCATCTTTCACCTCCTTTAATATTCCTAACTTTCATACACATACTTGCACTCATTTCTACTCAATAATCACTTCTTTAACCTCCATATCCTCTCCTCCTTATGAAATTAAAGAATCATACCCAAATTTTAACATGTTACAAATCTAATTTTAACACTTCATACATGTTAATTAGATTGATGACAAGTCAAATTCACTCTTAAACCTCATTAAAGAAACCTCTTTCAAGATTTCACTTATTCCTCTCTTTTCTTTAATTCCCTCAATTCCTTCATCTTATTGTTTCAAAATAATTTAAGCTCTCCTTAAGCTTAATTATTACTTAATAATCAAAACTCAACCTTAAATTTAACCATAAACTCAAAAATCAGAAAACTCACATTTAACTCTTGGTTTTCACACGTGAATAAAGAAGAAAGATGAAGAGAACTCTAGAAACCACTTTGTTTCCTCTTCTCTTCCACATGTTTAATATATAACCATCTTTAATTATTTCCCCTGCAAATAACCCTTTGCCCTTCAATTCATCTAATAATTATAACATCTTTCAAGTAATATTTCCAAATAATCATTAAACTATTCCATTCTTCTACTTTAGTCACCAAATTCTGAAACTTTACGATTTAGTTACTAACCCATAGTTTAGGATGTTACAAATCTCCCCCTTTTAAGAAAATTCGTCCTCAAATTTTCACTGAACATCTTGATAAAAATATATCTTCTAATGTTCTCATGTTGCTTCACTTACTTAATCTTTCTTGTTATCATCAGAAAACTTACTTTTCAATCCTTTACCTTTTCAATTACCTTTTTCCTTTATACATTCATATCATGTCACTTATCACATAAACTAACATCCAATTCCATTACTCAATATCATAAATCCATCTATTTCTTCATTAATCTCTAATTATCTTATCACTATACCAAACTTTTATTCCATCCTCATTTGACCAAAACAATACTTTAAATCTTCTTTAATTGTGATTAAACACATACTTTACAGAATCAAACAATCTTTTCACATTACTTTGCACACTTTTCGTATTTCTATATCAAACTTATCATCTACACTTCCATATAACCTTTATCATACTTAACCCTTTAATTTCTTTATCCCTTTTACTCATTCACAATTCAAAATATCCTCGTAACGTAGATCATATATTTTCTTCAGTCTTTCATACGTTTTTTATATCACTTAGACTTATCCCTGATTACCGATCTTCATCACATCTTCGTAACTTTGACAATTCTTTCATTTATACATACCTCTTCCTTGACCATCTCTTATACTGATAATTTCTTCCTTAATCTTATACAACTACTTATTTCTTTGTCTACATCATATCTATATGATCATAATACACAACCAAATCCATATTCATCATACTTAATTAACTTAGCCTTATATCTTTTCCAAATCTTACCACTCTATCACCGTTACTATTACAGTTAATAAACATCAATGTTCAATCTAGGGCACAAGCCCTAATCTATCTTCTATTTCGTCAAAATTTCCCTCCACGTATCGTACTCAACTTTTTAAACTCATAATTTCCTCGTGCACTGTACTATTACTCTGTTTGAGAGTCAAACGTTGTAGCTTTCTTTGTCTCATAAACTGATTACTGTATTCATTCTTAAACTCTTCTTATCAATCCTTAACTTTACTCAAACATATGAATCCTCACTTCCTTCAGTATATCACATTGCTATAATCCAAATATACAACTGTATTCAGATTCACTTCATATTTAGTTATCACAACCTGACAATCTCTTAATATCTTATAACTCCAATACATTTTTCATCACATAATCTGGTTAGCCAACTCTAATTCTTTCCATCTTAACTGCAAATCCTTATCATATACACACTCTTGCTTATACATAATACTATCCTTTTGTTTCAAATCCATAACTCTGATTTTATATATATATGGCTTATATGTTTATCACTGATACACTTATTCTTGAACTCTTTTACCAATTCTCACTGCATCATTTGATCTTTTAATGCTCTATGGTGACACTTGTTCACCGTATTCTATCTTATCCGCTAAATAACAAAATTACTCCATATTACTTTTCCAATTCAAAATATTGAATACATTTTGTTAAAAACATTTTGATGTTTCAATATAACAAATTAAGTTTAAATGAATTTTAAGATTTTACAAATGATTTTCTAAGTATAATCGATTTAATTACTCGAATATCAAATTATTACTCCAAGTCTTTCAAGATCAATTTCAAACCTTACTAAATGTGTAAAATTGTGTTTTATACTTAATATATTTTTGAAACAATTTTCACAAAGTATTTTGAACCAAAATCAAGCCTAAAATCAAATTTTCAAAGTGATGCACCAATCCATGCTTCGATGCACCATGGAATAAATTGAACATCGAATGCATTTCATGCATCGATGCACATACCATGCATCGATGCACTGAGGGTTTTATGAAAACATCGAATGCATTTGATGCATCGATGCACAAGCCATGCATCGATGCACTCAGGCTATTTTGAAACATCGAATGCACTTCATGCATCAATGCACTCTTAGTGCACCGATGCACTAAGGGTCCAACAGTCAAAATATTTGAATTTTACACTTGATGAACCGATGCACCATGGGTATGCATCGATGCACAGACGCTCCCAACTGATTTTATTAATTATTTTCACACTTAAACGACTCTATTGACTCCACTAAGCATCCCCAATGTTCATAATCAATTGAAGGAGTATTTAAACAAGTTTTGAAGCCATTGATCAATAACAAGAAAGAAGAAATCATTGAGAAATAAGAGAGAAAGCATCAAACATCAAGTTTGTGCAAATTAAGCCAAATTTCCTTCAATATTCATTTTGCTTTCAAGAAAACAATTTGTGCTCAATTGTAATTATATTTGAGTGTTTTTATCTTGTTCTAGAATTGTGCAAACATATTTCCTTGTGAGGTTTTCCTTGTGAGTTTACGAATTTGTGTATTTCTCTTTGAAAAAGAGTGTGCTCAAGAACTGTGGTATAATTCTTGAGGGAGTTGTAAGGTTACTCTTTGTCCTCAAAAGAAAGAACAAATTAGTGAATTTTTGGAAAATCCTTAGTGTGGATAGCTAAGGTAGTGACGTAGACTTTGGTTGAGAAAGTCAACCACTCTAAATCGTGTGCAACTTCTTTCAATTTCTGCAAAAGCTTCCACCAACTTTTAATTGCCAATTCACCCCCTCTTAGCCGATTCTGTCGATCGATTAACTCAACTATTGTATCAGAGCCTCACTCATTTGAAGGTTTAATCTCTTGAGTCGATTTGAGAAGAGTTATATCGATTTTCATGTTATCAATGGCTGGCTCTTCAAACTCTGACTTCAGTCTTGATTCATTACCGTTAACAACCTCCTTTCTTCAATGGAGCTAATTATGCTTATTGAAGAATAGGATGATGTATTTCATTCAAGCAAGTGACATGGGAGCATGAAATATCATAGAAGATAGATATATCAAACCTTCCACTCATCCAAGATTGTGGAGTGAATGAGAGAGATGTTCCAGCTCAATTCCAAAGCTATCCATATTATCTTTTGTGCTCTTGGACCGATGAATATGGGAGAGTTTCATCTTGCAAAACCGCCAAGGAGATATGAGACAAACTATAAGTCACTCATGAAGGAAAAAAGGTAAAAGAATCTAAAATTAGTATTCTAACTCATAGCTATGAAAATTTCAGGATGAAACCGGATGAAGATGTTAAAGCTGTGACGATAGATTCTCCACGATTGTCAATAGTCTCAAATCATATGGAGAAATCATTCCAAATGACAAGCTTGTAAGGAAGTTAGTTTACTCTCTTCCAAAAGCTTGGCAATCAAAGAAGACGACGATCATCGAGGCTAAGAAATTAAAATCCTTGACCCTCGATGAACTTATTGGCTCTCTCCTCACACATGGAATGATGCATAAAGAAGAGGAAGATATTGAGAAAAGAGACGAGCCAAAGAAGGAGACAAGAGAAGAAGAAGAACGTGGGAGTTGCTCTCAAATCAACGAAAGAAGAGAGTGATTCAGATGAAGATGACGATGACGATGACGAGGAAATGACATTGTTTGCCAAACGGTTCAGAAAAATGATGAGACCTTACCGAGGAAGAAAA
This sequence comes from Hibiscus syriacus, assembly GCF_006381635.1. Classification (NCBI taxonomy): domain Eukaryota; kingdom Viridiplantae; phylum Streptophyta; class Magnoliopsida; order Malvales; family Malvaceae; genus Hibiscus; species Hibiscus syriacus. The sequence goes on along the minus strand of NW_024062745.1, from coordinate 1,917,071 downwards.
TTCAAACGAAATGAAGGCCTAAAAAATGAACCAAAAGAGAATGACCCAATCATTTGATATGAATGCAAAAAGCCGGGGCATGTCAAATATGATTGCCCAAAATTAAAGAGAAATGGTCAATCAAAGAATAAGCACAAGACTCATGTGGCTACATGGAGCGATGAAGAAGGTTCCGATGAAGAGGAACAAGAAGTAGCAAACTTGTGCTTGATGGCATTCGGGGAAGATTCTAAGGTAACCTCTAACTCATTTGATTTAGATGATTTATCTTATGATGAGTTATTAGAGGAATATAATGGGTTGGCTTCGGATTATGAGAAATTGTTTTTAAAATATAAAAATGATATTTCAAAATTGAAAAATGAAAATAAACTCATATCCAAAACCAATAACGATCTTGAAATCAAAATCAAAGATTTGCAAATCAAATTAGAAGAGTTTGAAAAGAAAATTTTGGATTTGCAAAATTTACTTTCAAAGGTCAATGATGATCATCAAAAGAAAATTGATGATCTTAAAGCTTCTTTTGATAAAGTTGGAGCAAAACGTTTTGAAAAAGGAGAAAAATTCAAAATCCAACTTTGTTAGTAAAAGTTTTAAAAACTACAATCATAGAGGTCCCCAAAAAACCTCTAATGGAAAAATTGTTAGAAGTATATGGGTTCCTAAAGGACTCGTTACTACTAAAGATAAGGATATCCTACACAAATGGATACCTAAGGGGACTATGATTTTGGAAACTAATGAATATGGACCCAAAAGAATTTGGGTACCAAAAATTAGAAATTAATCTATGTTTGTAGGAAAAGGAGCATTACTACAAGGAACGAGAAATAAATTCAAACTAATGGTACCTTGATAGTGGATGCTCAAGACACATGACCGAAGACAAAGCTGATTCATAGAGCTTAACGCCAAAAATGGAGGAGAAGTGACTTTTGGTGATAATTCAAAAGTCACATCGAAGGTATATGTACCATAGGTAATACCTCTTCCATACAAATTAAAAATGTTTTATATGTGAATGGATTAAAGCATAATCTCTTTAGTATTAGTCAATTATGTGATAAAGGATTCAATGTCATGTTGAATCTAATGGTTGTAAAGTTATTGACATTGCATCTAATCGGATTATGCTTGTTGGTCATAGAATAAGAACATTTACATGGTGCATTTAAACTCTATTGATATGACTAATTTATGCCTAGTTTCTAAGGATGAGATGATATTTGGTTATGGCATAGGAGACTAGGACATGCTAGTATGAATGTTTTGCAACGGCTTATTCAAGGAGATTTAGTTCGAGGGTTGCCTAAGCTTAAATTTGGTAATAATAAAATATGTGATGCTTGTGCTAAAGGAAAACAAAAATGAATTTCTTTTAAATCCATTAATGATGTATCAACTAGTAGAGCATTACAATTGATCCATATAGATCTTTTTGGGCTAACTAGGACTACTAGCTTGGGTGGAAAACAATATGCATTTGTCTTGGTAGATGACTATTCTAGATATACTTAGGTTATATTCTTAAGTACTAAAGATGAAGCATTAGAAAAATTCATCACATTTTCAAAAGTAATCCAAAATGAAAAAGGTTACTCTATAACTAGTGTTAGAAGTGATCATGACACTGAATTTGAAAATCTTGGATTTACTGAGTTTTGTAATTCTAATGGTATTAACCATAATTTTTCAGCACCTAGAACCCCTCAACAAAATGGAGTTGTTGAGAGGAAAAATCAAACTTTAGAAGAAATGGCTAGAACCATGCTTTGTGAAAACAATTTGCCAAAATACTTTTGGCGGAAGCCACAAATACCGCTTGTTATGTTGTAAATCGAGTAATGATTAGGCCAATTTTAAAGAAAATTCCATATGAAATTTTCAAAAATAAAAAGCCTAACATTAGTTATTTTCATCCTTTTGGATGTAAATGTTTTGTTTTAAACAACGGTAAAGACAATCTTGGCAAATTTGATGCTAAAAGTGATGAAGGAATTTTTCTGGGTTATTCCTTAAATTCTAAAGCTTATCGAGTATTTAATAAAAGAACTTTAGTTGTAGAAGAGTATATACATGTTATTTTCAATGATAATCCCCTTCCGAGGAAGGATTCTTGTTTGAATGATGATATAGGTATTATAAATATAAATGACGTTGAACATGATGTTGGAGAACCATCATCAAAGGAAGAAACGAAAGATGAGGAAACTCAAGATCCTCTCGAGAATCCAATCATTGAAGAAAGGGAAATATCTTACCCAAGAGAGTACAACTATGTCAATGATGGTGAGATTATAGGTGATCCATCCAAAGGGGTAACAACTCGATCTTCTCTTAGAAATATTTGTAATTATGTTGCATATCTCATGCATAGAGCCTAAGAATATCAAAGAAGCGTTAAATGATGAACATTGGATTATGGCTATGCAAGAAGAGTTAAATCAATTTAAGAGAAGTAAAGTATGGACATTAGTTGAAAGACCTAGTAATAAATCTACTGTATGTACTAGATGGGTATTTAGGAATAAGCTTGATGAGAGTGGTAATATAGTGAGAAACAAGGCTAGACTTGTTGCTCAAGGGTATACTCAAGAAGAAGGCATAAACTATGATGAAACATATGCTCCCGTAGCTAAGATGGAAGCAATTAGAATGTTATTAGCATTTGCATGTTTTCATGAATTTAAATTATATCAAATGGATGTTAAAAGTGCATTTTTAAATGGTTTTATAAAGGAAGAAGTGTATGTGGAACAACCTCTTGGTTTTGAAGATTTAAAATTTCCAAATCATGTTCTTAAATTGACAAAAGTGCTTTATGGTTTAAAACAAGCTCCAGAGCTTGGTATGAAAGATTGTCAAACTTTTTAATTGAAAAAGGTTTTTCAAAAGGGAAAGTTGACACTACATTGTTTTTAAAACATAAAGGTAAAGATTTATTAGTAGCTCAAATTTATGTTGATGATATAATATTTGGTTATACTAATGATGTTCTTTGTCAAGAATTTTCTAAGCTAATGCAAAGTGAATTCGAGATGAGCATGATGGGGGAGCTCTCATTTTTCTTGGGACTCCAAATCAAGCAAAGAAAAGATAGCATCTTCATTAATCAAGCTAAATACGTCAAAGATATACTCAAGAAGTTTGGACTGGAAAATGGGAAACCTCATGACACTCCAATGAGCTCATCAACAAAGCTTGACATAGATGAAGGAGGTAAATGTGTGGATATTAAATTATATAGGTCAATGATTGACTCTTTGTTTTATCTAACTGCAAGTAGACGGACATTATGTTTAGTGTTTGCTTATGTGCTAGATTTCAATCATGCCCTAAGGAATCACATTTACTAGCTGTTAAGAGAATCTTTAGATACCTTAAGGACACTAATAGATTAGGACTTTGGTATCCTAGAGACTCTAGCTTTAGCTTGCATGCCTTTTCTGATGCGGATTATAGAGGATATAAATTAGATAGGAAAAACACCTCTGGTACTTGCCAATTCCTTGGAAATATGATGATTTCTTGGTTTTCAAAGAAACAAAATTGTGTTGCATTATGTACAACTGATACATTTCAGCTGGTAGTTGTTGTGCAAAAGTTTTATGGATGAAACAATAACTTTTTGATTATGAAATTGAAGTAGGTACTATTCCTATCAAGTGTGACAATACTAGTGTTATTTGTCTCACTAAAAATCCCATCCAACACTCTAGAACTAAGCACATTGAAATTAGACATCACTTCATTAGAGACTATGTCGCTAAGGAATATGTAGTTCTAGAATTTGTTGATACTTTGCACCAATTAGCGGATATCTTTACAAAACCTTTAGACAAAGAAATATTTTGACACTTAGGAGAGAATTAGGTTTAACTGAACTATCTTCACTTAGTGTTTAAAATAATTTTAGCACTTTTAAGAATAAATGAAAAATGCTTATAATAATGATTTTTGATTGCATTCATTGCTATTAGTTAGGGGGAGTTTATATTCTTTGGTGAAAATTAACTTTATGTTCAAATGTAGTTTAATGATTAATTTGATTGATTGAACATGATTAATTTTTAATATATGAGTTTCCAATACCACTAGAGCTAATTAATTTAGCATTTTGAGTGTTTAAAACGGATTTTTGACATTTTTGTGCTTAATGCATCGATACACCTAACAGTGCATCGATGCATCCTTGAAAGCGCATCGATACACCATGAAGATGCACCGATGCACGGCTTGAATGTGCATCGATGCATATCGGTTTTGGGGTTTAAAAAGCTTATTTTCTCATTTATCTCAAACCCTAAAACTACACCCTCTTCAGCCGCACGCCTCTCTCACTCTCTAAATTCTCCTCTTGCCAAAATCAACGAAATTCTGTTGGAATCTTCAAGCTTTTTATCTCTATATCCTGCTACTATCATTAAATCATGCAACACAACTTCTCATTATCATCAATCCAAAATTTTCAAGGTATTTTTCTAAAAACCTCTATTTTATCATATTTTGATTTTAGAACTAGTTTAGATTAGTTCTAGGATGAACATTATATCGGGCATTGATTGTTTGATGATTAGAAACTAGATTTCACAACTAATTTCATCAAAAACTCACAAATTTTCAATATTTTTGAATTTTCGAAATTAAAAAAAACTGAAAAATCTAAATTTAATTTTTAAATTTGATGTTTTTGATTTAATTATGTTATTTTCATGAAAACTATACATATTATGATTTTTAAAAAATTATTTTCAAAACCTTGCCCATTAGTATTTAGTTTAGAGAACCTTGAATTATTGCGGACTCAATTGAGTTTTGGGATTGATTATTGTGCATACATGTGTTTCAAATTACATGTTTCTTTCTAATTCTGATTCCTTAACCATGTCCAATCCCAAATGCCCTAGGACTTCGTCGAGTCATTCTACCCGACCTGCTAATCCCGTTCCTCCTCTACCTAATAGTCTTTAGATCCTGTTTGAATATGCCTGAACGTCGTAGAGACGAATTGTACTCTAGGAACATAAATTCTTTCCAATCTTATAGAATCCGGGAAGAGCGTATGCCTTCTCTTCAAGCCATGATTGATATTGACTTCGAATACCTTCCGATTCTCAAAACATGGAAGTTTGATAAAAATTTTCACCTCAAACCTATCGTCTATCATCAGTTAGTCCGCATTTTCTACTCCAATGTGGTATGCATTCAAAACCAAACTCAATGTGGAACTATAGCAATTAGATCCTATCTTTTAGGCCAATATATTAATATTGACCCCAAGACTACAGCTTTCCGTTTTGGGCTATATGATGATGGGTTATATAATGAGAATGAAACTGTGGAATATCCCTATCTTCCAAACTCTAGTATTAGTACTCTACGATCTCATCATGATCATTTTCTTCATTTGATGATCTCGTGGTGGTTTAGACCATCCTGAGGTAGGTACTCCTCTCTTCGTACTAGGGATTTATGGTGGATGCACTGTATCAAGAATAAGATCAAAATAAATCTTCCCCACATTAGATTTAGTCAACTAGTGGACATCATAAACATTGTTCCTTCAAAAATGTCGAAACATTAATTTATGGATGTCTTCTTCGTAACCTTTTTATCAAACTCAGTCTAAACGTCTCTCTCGATAATCTCATTCCTCTACAAAACAAAATCAATCTCACCTCGTTAAGAAAGCATATTGGAAACAAGACGAGGAAACCGATCTTTGGGTCTTTCGACCTGGTAAGCAAACTCTGGAGCTAGTTATTCACGAGCTTCTCCTAAATCTTCTCATGATCCTCCTCCTCCAGCACCAGATGCAGACGATGATCCAAAACTTCAATAGCTAATGCAAGATATCGATGAGGAAGTTCCTGACGATGTTCCTCTGGCACCGGAACCAGCACGGCAAGAAGATCAAATGCCACCATATTTTCGATCTTTCTTAGAGTCGTTTGATCTGAGGTTTGCCTCCGTGGAGTCTCAGATTACTGAGTTTCAGCGGGAGATGCGTGAACGTATGGACGCTCTCACTCTTGAAGTTCGAGCTCATTATCCTCCTCCTCCCGATCCTCCGATGAGTAAATTTGTTTCCTTGTTATGTTTTCTTGGATTTAAAAACTTGGATTGATTTTGATGTTTCTGGATTGTTTATTTTGGGTTCTTAACTGTTTGATTGTGTTTGGAGTTTTGATTAGGATGATTGGATTTTGAACTTAATATATATATATTTGGTTTGGCTGAATTTTCTTATTTTTGCATCATTAGACATATATGACCAATTATGTCATTTCACATTTAATTATGAATATTGATTATGAAACTAATGGCTAATCTCTCTTTTGATTGTGATCTTAGCAACTTAAGCTCTATTTACTTATAATCAATTAGCTATGCTTTTCAAAACCTTGTTTAAAAACGTTTTAAAGTCTTTTTGATTTAACAAAAAGGGGGAGAAATATTAAGTGTTAAAGGGGGAGAAGTGTTAGAGTAAGGGGGAGTAATTTTCAAAATCGATTTCAAATTTTTAGAAAATCTTAAAATTACACAAATGTTTTGTTATATCAAAAAAGGGGATATTGTTTAAAACATTTTGATGTTTCGATATAAAAAATTAAGTTTAAATGAATTTTAAGATATGATTTTCTAAGTATATTCGATTTAATTACTCAAATATCAAATTATTACTACAAGTCTTTCAAGATCAATTTCAAACCTTACTAAATGTGTAAAATTGTGTTTTATACTTAATATATTTTTGAAACAATTTTCACAAAGTATTTTGAACCAAAATCAAGCCTAAAATCAATTTTTCAAAGTGATGCACTGATGCACCAATTCATGCATCGATGCACCATGGAATAATTTGAACATCGATGCACATACCATGAGGGTTTTATGAAAACATCGGATGCATTTGATGCATCGATGCACTCATGCTATTTTGAAACATCGAATGCACTTCATGCATCAATGCACTCTTAGTGCACCGATGCACTAAGGGTCCAACGGTCAAAATATTTGAATTTTACACTTGATGCACCGATGCACCATGGGTATGCATCGAAGCACAGACGCTCCCAACTAATTTTATTAATTGTTTTCACACTTAAACGACTATATTGAGCATCCCCAACGTTCAAAATTAATTGAAGGAGTATTTAAACAAATTCTGAAGCCATTGATCAATAACAAGAAAGAAGAAATCATTGAGAAACAAGAGAGAAAGCATCAAACATCAAGTTTGTGCAAATCAAGCCAAATTTCCTTCAATATTCATTTTGCTTTCAAGAACACAATTTGTGCTCAATTGTAATTATCTTTGAGTGTTCTTATCTTGTTCTAGAATTGTGCAAACATATTGCCTTGTGAGGTTTTCCTTGTGAGTTTGCGAATTTGTGTATTTCTCTTTGAAAAAGAGCGTGCTCAAGAATTGGGGTATAATTCTTGAGGGAGTTGTAAGGTTACTCTTTGTCCTCAAAAGAAAGAACAAATTAGTGAATTTGTTGGAAAATCCTTAGTGTGGATAGCTAAGGTAGTGGACGTAGACTTTGGTTGAGAAAGTCGAACCACTCTAAACCGCTGTGCAACTTCTTTCAATTTTCTGCAAAAGCTTCCACCAACTTTTTAATTGCCAATTCACTCCTCTTGGCCGATTCCGTCGATCGATTAACTCAACTCATTCTATCATTATTCTGATATGATTTCAACTTTCTGAAATCAACATTTAATCTTACGAGGAACTTCCTGATGTATCCGCTATTCATTCTACCTGGCCAGGGCAGGTGAATTGCTATCACAATTAGGTTTACCTCTCACCTCATTTCGAAATCAATATAATCATACTTCTATTATAACTTAACAGTCTAATTCTATTAGCAAGACAATATACTCTTTACACTATCATATCAGAAAATTTTCACTCTATGTTGGCATGTACACATTTTTAAAACTCCTTTACCTTCGATTTAAGCCTAGAATCGGCTAAACCTTAGCTCTGATACCATTAAATGTAACACCCCCAACCTGTACCGGACCCGAATACGAGTCTGAGGTGTCACATTGACTTTCAAACTTTGACTCTTGACAAAATTCAAAGAAAAATTAAAACTTTCATTAAAATAAAAATGATTTATTTACATAAATTGACCAAAATAATAAAAATTGATCAGAGCATATTCAACTCAATCAATTAGTACATGCCATCTATATTCAAATTAACCAAACACATTTAAATCATCTATTTTCTGATATGAAATTTTGTAAGTGAGATGCTGACCTGTCTTGCTCTTCTTCGCTTCTGTAACCTACGTGTGAAACAATCACACGCTAAGTCTATGACTTAGTGAGGCATAAAAAAACACATCTAATGAAATTCATGTCCACTAATCATGCATGGCTTGTTTTATGCTATCAAATCATACAACTCATATATTTTTCTACATATAACAATTACATACTTGTGCACATACATGTCATCATTTATATTTTGATCATACTCTTATACTATTATACTTCATATCTCTTATTTCTTGTTCATAAGATCTCTTACGTTCATATTCTATATCTTATAATAAATTCTTATATCATCATATAAGTCATTTATACTCATTCACATATACATCAACATATATCCATGTATATCATGTAACAGATGCAATCACTCATATCACACATATATCATGTCACACAATTCATATTACATATCATATACATATATTACATACATTGTTTTCACAATTATCTCTTTATTAGCCCATGTACACATGTGAGAACTATAGATATGTGAGTCTATAGAGGTTGTGCTCTAATGTTGTCACCACAGCTCGTATAAATGCATCGAAGTGCCATGTAGAATTGCACCGTAGTGCCGCATAAAATTGCACCGAAGTGCCATATAAAATGTCCCTAAAGACCACGTAGAAATTTCCTCAAGAATCATATACATATGCTAAGGACCAAATATGTGTCTCAAAAGACCTCATACATGTTCCAAAGAATACATATATGTCCCGAAGGACCGCGTAGACCCTCGACTCTTGGCATGCCAACTATATCCCTAGCTCTCATGACACATAACATGGGCATTATTATTTATGTCATTTCACGTATTCACATAGACACATAATTCACATTCACCTTTCACGTATCTTAGGTCACATAACTTTGATCACATATACATATAATCACGTAGTTCTTTCATATAGCTCATTGTCATATAAATCACATATCACATATACATATACATATAAACACATGGTTCACTTACGCGTAGAACATTTTTATATGATTCACATATCACATATACATATAAACACATGGTTCACTTACGCGTAGAACATTTTTATATGATTCACATATCATAGAGCTTATCACATATAATTGTATTCTTTTTCATATAATCACATAGTCATATAATATTTCATATGACATATACTTTCTCTTTCATATATCTCATGTCACGTATCATATCTTGTGATCATGTAATCATGTTACTTATAATCACATAACTTCTACTCATAGGGTTCAACCTCATTAAACTTAGTTCACTTTCCATATTATCATACATTTATATAATCTTATATGTCCTATCATTAACCTATAAACTTACTCATATACTTATATATACTCTTTAATATAATTTGTATAGTAATGCTCTATAATTATATCATATATTGAGTTTACCTAAGTCTTCTTTTATAAAGTTTATACTACCAGTTCAAATAGTCTCATTCTATCCTATACATAGTTTCTACTTATCTTATCTCACTTCCCCTTTCATTCACATAAATCATCTATATACTAGTTTCATCTATTTATTTAGTTCAATTTCCATGACTTCTATAATACTCTTTCATAAAGTTTTGTAATTCTTCACTTTATAACTCATAACCCGTAGTTTCCTTTAAGTATATAAATCTTCCCTATAACTTATGTATCATTACTTATGTTTATGCCCTCAAATTTATACTATCCTCATAGAGTCTCTTAACATTTCTCGTGTAATCACGTATAACATATATTATGAATTATATTTAGTTATCTTATGTTCACACACACACACACACATATATATATATATGTATATATAAATGATTCATTAACTTGTAGCTTATATCCCATGTTCATTTCATTCTTTATGTCTTTATCATATAACTTATTTCATGTTCTTCCATTATTACATAATAGTGTTTTACACAAATCATATAGCATATACAAAGCATATCAATATCTTTAGTCATGCATACATACAATTAATGTAATACATATAATCACATATAACACATAATTATAACAAACAAATAATCATGTTCATGACTTCATGCATATTACTCTAGGAAATAGACTCATCGCAAGTCTTATTTCCATTAAACACTACATGTCACTAGTATGCACTCACCTGGCCTCACTAGTCAATACCAATCTCTTATCTTTCCCCTGGATCGATCTTACTTATCAATGATTCCGGAACTCGTTTAAGCTCTGAATCTACATAGTAATATATTGATACATATCAATATACTAATTAATATTTCTAAACTATCATTTCTTAGACCAAAGAAATGTATAATTTCATTTCCCTTGAAGTGCATCGATACATTCTACAGTGTATCGATGCATTCTTTAACATGTGCATCGATGCACTACCCATGCATCGATACACAAATCACCTTCGATGTTTTCATTTTAAGGGGGTGCATCGATGCACTCCTTATGCATCGATGCACTAATTGCATTCGATGTTCATTTATTTGAGAGTGCATCGATACACATTGAAGATGCATCGATGCACACTATCCAAAAATTACATATTGGCACAAAATTCACTCTCTTTTCAACTCAAATCTTCATATTTCGCCTCCTTTAATATTCCTAACTTTCATACACATACTTGCACTTATTTCTACTCAATAATCACTTCTTTAACCTCCATACCCTCTCCTCCTTATGAAATTCAAGAATCATACCCAAATTTTAACATGTTACAAATCCAATTCTAACACTTCATACATGTTAATTAGATTGATGCCAAGTCAAATTCACTCTTAAACCTCATTAAAGAACCCTCTTTCAAGATTTCACTTATTCCTCTCTTTTCTTTAATTCCCTCAATTCGCTTCATCTTATTGTTTCAAAAAAAATTAAGCTCTCCTTAAGCTTAATTATTACTTAATAATCAAAATCAACCTTAAATTTAACCATAAACTCAAAAATCAGAAAACTCACCTTTAATTCTTGGTTTTCACGCGTGAAGGAAGAAAAAGATGAAGAGAACTCTAGAAACCACTTTGTTTCCTCTTCTCTTCCACATGTTTAATATATAACCATCTTTAATTATTTTCCCTGCAAATGGCCCTTTTGCCCTTCAATTTATCTAATAATTACTAACATCTTTCAAGTAATATTTCCAAATAATCATTGAACTATTCCATTCTTCTACTTTAGTCACCAAATTCTGAAACTTTACGATTTAGTTACTAACCCATAGTTTAGGATGTTACAGTTTTGGGGAGGGCCTCTATGTAATTTCCCACATGGGAAAACCACACGCGTAGTCCTCTGTCTTGTAAATTTCTATTTCAGTCACCGAATTAAAATTCTGGGCATTTTTAATTTTGTCTTCGAAGTTTATTTTATTTCAATTTAATCCTTGCATGTTTATTCATATATATTTTAGGTTAAATAACTTATTTAGTCCTTAATGTTTTAATAATTTATATTTTAATACCGAATTTATTATTTATGGTTGAAACACATTGTTAGTACTTAGATTTTATAATATTTCGAATTATGTACATTATTTTATATATTTTAATTTAATTCTATAGTTTTAATTTCTTTTATTTTGGTCATTATTTAATTGCCATTTTATTATATTATTGTCCTTTATTTTTCAATAATTTAAATATAATACTTTAATTATCTATTTATTTTTTATTTATGTTTTATTCACTCATATTTACATGAAATACAATATAAAAATTTCATAATTTGATTAAATAATAATATTTATTTATTTTTAAATACTCAGAAAAACGGTCTTAAATAACTAGATGTCCTATTCTGGTATTTTAAAAATAAACAAATATCTTGTTTATAAAAATATATATTTACTTTATTTGTATTTAAATTATTTATTATCATATTATTAATATTTATTTATTTTTTAATATCTAAGAAAGGGATGTCTTAAATTAACTAAAGGTCCTATTCCGATATTTTTAAATAAATAAATATTTATTTATAAAAAAAAAAATATATATATAGTTGTTTTAATCAAATTATTTTATTCTTATTTATTCATTTTTTTTATATATTATGTTGAAGAAAATGGTTGTCTTAAAGTAACTAGATGTTCTTTTCTAATATATCCTATTTATAAACCCTAAGTATATATACTTTTACTTTGGTTTCATAAAAATTATTTTAATATATTTTCCTTATAATTATTTGATTGAATATAAATAAGAGAATCATAAATTAAATTTATATTTGAATTCTTAAATTCTATTATTAGAGACAATTTATAATCGACAGGAACCAATTTTGGATGTTATGAGATGTAATCATTCTCCAAACATAACCGACCACAAATCCCTTTTTATTATTAAAAAGAACGATTTTTTTATTAAACGCAGATCGATTTATCTTTTAACTATGTTTTCTTAAAAACTCTTTTAAAAAGATGATTTTTAGATATTCGACCTACCTAACCCAAAAGGCCGATGACGACTCCCAAAACATTTCAATAAAAACCATTTATTTATTCACTTTACCTTTTTCCGCCAAGAATATTCGTGCCCGAGCGAAAACCGGTTACGACACTTAAAAATTAAATATGCATCTCTTTTTCCCTCTCTTGTTCTGTTGTTCTTTATAAAATCTTCACTCACTTTACTTGAACCTTTTATAATGTTTACACTTAACGCATCATGCAAATGAAAAGCTGCATTTCCCCCCTTTCCATTGGTGGAAGAAGACAATCATATTTATAAACTGAAAAAAGATGTTGGGTGACCATGATATCTGAATTTGCTTTCCGAATTGCAAGTTATTTGCCTTCTGAATTGCAAGTTATTTGCCAGTAAAAGCTAAGACTCGGGATAAATGAAACTATTAACCTGAGTCTTACATGTAAAGTCTTCCACCTCTTTCGTATTGCACCTAGTTCATTCCTTTCCTTTTCACCTCCACCATAATCACATCCTGAGAATGCAAGCATATCAGGCTCAAACCTGTAACAAAAGTTTTTTGCTGCATCAATAACTGTAAGAGCTGTTGCATGAAAATAATGACGCACTCATTCATTGCTATATGTAGGCACATCTATGATGATGATTGAAGAATATCTTTAAAACATGCAAGATATTATCATTGCAACATCAGATATTTAATCTTTCATCAAACGGTCATGCTGTCATTGTATCTGTATCATTCTTGTATAGTTAGTTACGTTAATTCTTGTATAATTAGTTACGCTAATTCTTGTATCTGTATCATGCATGCAGGTTAAGCAGTTTCAAACCTTAAGGCCCTTACAGTTCTGGCATACTTGTGTATGCAGCTAATAAGCATGATAGAATCCAGGGCCAAATAAAGATAAATGCCTCAAGTGCAAAGCAATATAACGCTTGCTCCTCATCCTCATTCGATGAACAAGTGTCTTTCCCATCTCTAGAACAGGGTCAGCAAATTTCAGAGCATGGTAAAAACTCGGCATCTTAACTTCTGCAAATCCATATCCAATTTGTTTGCAAGTCTGTAATCAAACTTGTTGAGCTGAACTGCATGCTTCACATGACAAGACAAGTGTCATTAGTGAAACCAACCAATATTAGATAGTTCTAAAGGATAGGAGCAATATCAACTCCCCTTAATTAGATTACTAGATAGAATAGAGTGAAGTAATGGTTGAAACAAAAACATGTTGAGACTTCAAATGAAACAAATGTCAACAGAAATATAAAAGCCATCCAAAGCTAAATCTAAGAAGACCTAAGGAGAGAAAAGATATGAATCCAAAATTCAAACAAATTTTCAATAAAACTTATTAGCAATCAGAAAGGTCTGTATGTTGGTTCTCTAGACACTTTTTGCTTCCAATAACGATAAGACTACTTACATAGGATCAAGTGAAAGCTCAAGCAGATATGCCACCATGGTTCAAAGGTAATCCAGGTCAGGTTTGTCATTATGGGTGCAAAGGTTTCATGCATCACCAATTTTTAACCTTTTACCTACCATTCTTTTTAATTACTATCAGATTCTTTATGAAATACTGAATGATGGACTACTGCTCAATAATTCATCCTTCAGGAACCAGCAAACCAACTTCAGCTTTCAAGCATAATTAGCATTCAGCAACATATTTGTTAATTTTTTTCCATACGAAAAGAATAAGATAGAATGTGAAGAGGCAAAAGGCACAAGTAAATAAAGAAATCAAAAAGTTGACCATGAAAAATAAAGAGAATATGGAACTTACATGCCTTTTCAAAATAACTGGCAATACACGATTCTGGTAACATTTTACACTACATTTCCTTGGAACACGCATAGTGTATGGAGTCCAACTCTTCCCTCCCCTTTTAGGCAGCTGCTTTATGATTTTGACACTTTTGATAAAGATGATATGAACCAATCAACATCAAAGATCTCTGAGAAGTTACTGGACATGTAGAAAGTAGAAATTGTCACATAACATTTTGACAACTCAACTCGTGCATAACTTCTCTTTAATATCAATGGCTAAATGATATTAGGAATTCAAATGTCAAATATCTTTCACCCCATTACACACCTGGCATCCTTTCAAAAAGAATTTTTGGTCCAACTTTGGAACAACAAGAGTGGCATTCAGAATGCAAGCAGCAACAACTGCATCAGTAATCTGCGACATGCATTACTAGTAAGCTTGATCTCAAAATGGCATCAATAGAACAATAAGACAATGAATCCAATCCTTATGGTCATGAGACATTGATGGTGGTTCGGGTAACAAAAAGCTCAAACTAGGGTTCTAAAGGACCAACAGCTTTAAGCATGTCCGTAGATCACTAAAGTTTCAATCATCTAGAATCAGCAAAAATCAATGCCCTGCGCTTTTGATTGATTGGCAGCCCATTACACTATTTTCTGTTTAAACAGTATATGTTGCTAATTAAGTCAATCATTCAAGCAGACATATGATCATAAAACTCCATCCCATTGTTATATATTAACTTGCAATTACAAATAAACTAGTACATAATTCCACACTGATCAATCAAGAAAATAATTGAAAGCATGTCTTCTTGAGTTCTGCCATTGCAAGCTCGATAAGAATTTAGCAAGAGAAACATGAATCTTACTAGCTGGCTTGCAGCATCTAATATTAATTATGATATCAAACCCAAAATCAAAGCAGTAAAATGCTATAAGATATCATTCCAGCATATGAAATAACTCTACTGAGAAGTAGCTATCAGAATTCTTTGCTGGTTCAAGCCTCCACTAGTGGCAATAGCCAGATATCCAGTGGGATGCGAAACAGCTTCAGCTTCTGCAATACAACAAACGCATTAATGTTTTTCGTTGCATTAAGTATATCTGCAATTTCATCACTGTCCAAAGCAAGGTAATAAAAACCCTAAATCATCTCAATCCTTTTATCATTATCACTAGACTAGATTTGACGTTTCCCAAACCTACCGTCATTGACCCTAAAGTTTCTGCATAAAGATGTACAATTAATCAGTCAAACTAGAGAAAAAACTTATTATACACTTGCAAATTTGGCGCTGGCATTACTGCATCCATAAAAGAATTCAGCATTTCTCGACCTCCATTTATCACGATCTAATTTTCCTCCGTTACTCTGATTCTCAAAAACAATACCAGAAATTAGTCAACCGTTAGCATCCAACGAAATTTAAAGCAGAACGCATAATCACTAAAATTATAAAATAAAATAAAAAACAAATAACAAAAGGAAAAAATATGAAGCCTAACCGGAACATGGAAAACTGAATCTCCACTAGTAGCAAGATTCTCAACCACTGCGTTAAACTACACAAAGGAAAACAGAATTAAGTTAAAAACAAAAATCAGTCATAAATTCAACGCGAACTTGAATGGTGATGGCGAAGGTGAAAGTGCTGCGATTCGTTAGGAGAAGGAGCGAGAAACGAGAGCAAAGCAAAGAGGATTAGAAGAACACCAGAGATGACCGATAACATGTTAACCAGAGATCGGATGCGGTTGTTGTGGGAAAGGTTTCGCCGCCGTGGCAAGGCCATTGCACCGGTACTGCAGCCGCCGCTTTTCCACTGTCTTCCTTCCAAGCAAAAACTACAAGTGGAGAGTGTGAGAATCGATTGATCTCTCTCTCTCGCTCTATGCCTACTACTCCGCCATAGTAATAATAATAAGGTTATGGCATTGGCCGGATAAGGACAAGAAGAAATAATACAAACAACAAATAGAAGAAAAAAATGATAAACAGAGAAGTAAACAAAGTATGAACAAAACCACCTCAAGACGGAACGAATCACGGGTGGGTTGAGTGCGGTGGTGATCTGCCTTTCTGCTTCCTTTATCATCATTACTGTCACGATTCTTACCAGTAGAATAAAAAACTCACGGAAGAGGTAAACAAATGGAATCTTGTAAAGTAAAAATGAAGTTTAGTAATTACACCTCATCATTTCTTGGTCAATAAGAAGCAATCACTACTATTAAACAAACTATTCAGTACTAATCATGGTGACTAATTAAAAATATTTTTAAGGTAATCACATTTATTAAATATAAATTTTTAATAGGATAGGGATAAATAAAATTTTAGGTGTGCATTATTCATAAAATAAATAATTAATCAAAGAAAATTCGGATTTCAGAATGACACGTGTCTACCTCACCAAGTTTTAGTTCCACCACTGAATAAGACCAATTGAACGACCTTAATTAAAGGAGTGATGTTTTCTTTTAAGGTTATGAATTTATTGTGAAATGTTTGTAGGATGCGCATATTGTTAATGATAAGAAATATTACGAACATATATTATTTTGTAATCACTTCAGACTATTGAAAATTTTAATTTGATTTATAATTTTAAAAATTCAACTCAATTAAAAAAATAAAGATTCAATTATAAAATAAAACTCTAATAACTTAATATTTTTATTAATTGGTCGATTAGTTTTCAAGTTCAAATTGAATTATTTCAACCCTACATGATATATGCTTACACTATATGAAAAATATATGAGAAATATGTATAAATACATGTCGTATATAATTATCGAAAATCGTTTAAATTTGAGAAATGAGATAATAAATTTAAGGCCTAATAACAAAATTCCCCCTAACATTTATCCCCAATGTTTGCTCAAATGCTTTGCACTCTATATTTTATTTTTTGAGTATTTTACTCTCTAACGTCTTAATTTTTGGTTAAGCATGTTGAATAAAAATCGTTAGTCATATTTCACGTCAGTAATTGACACATGTGAAAATATCACGTCATTAACATGGGTTGATCGTTAGCAACTCACAGTTTTCATCCAACATGATTTGTTTTGATAAAAAGAATTAAAATGTTAGAAGATAAAATGCTTTAAAAGGAAAAAAAAAGAATAAGATGCAAAGTGACAATTTGTACAAACGTTGAGGAATAATTTTATCATTATACTTAAAATTAACTACATCTTGAAATTTATTTATTTTATTAATATAAAAATTAACTAGTTTTGAAGGACTGAAATCTATACGAATTGGACGAAAATAAATCAATTTGGTAATATTGATAAATAATTATCTAAATTGCATCATTTTTCTTTGAAGTTGTAGACACCCATTTTCACCCGAGATTTCAAATGGCGTATTTAGTATATATGATAATATATATAATAATTTAAAAATATACAATATATATAGTTTTTGAAAATATAATATATGTTATATAGTTTTTAAATAAATATATAGTACGTATTATATTATATGATAATATATATAATAATTTCAAAAATATACAATATATATTTTTGAAAATATAATATATGTTATATAGTTTTTAAATAAATATATAGTACGTATTATATTATATGATATATTATTTATAGTGTTATTTATTATTATTTTATTCATTTAATTACTTAATTATTTTTATTGGTTTTAGGTCCAAATTGAAATCCGAGTCCAGCAAGGGTATAAGGAGCCCAACCAGGTAGTCTGACTCAGCAAATCCGACAAGGCCCAACTAAAATAGAGCGAGCCCAACAGTCTGAAGCTTAAGTCACCTGACCCAGCGAGCTAGGGTTTTGTCATAAGCTAGGGGCATCGCACGGTTCATAACGGTTAGATCGATGATAGATCAACGACCCAGATTGAAGACAGCTAGGGTTTCAACCCTAGCACCAGCGCCGCACAGGAGCAACAACCGTTGGATATGATCAAAATGATCTAACGGCAGGTTGAGAAAATCGAAAGGCAGCCATCGGCCGAACAACGACAACGCACCGACGAAGCAACCAAAGCAGAGAAAAACACCAAAAATCGGCCATGCAAAAGTACCCTGACAAAATCGAAACTCCACTATCCCGTTTAGTCGACCAATAGCAAAGCAACCTCAACCCTAAGTAAATCGAGAAACAGTGATAAATGATCCCCGAAGCAAATGAAAACAAACCCGAAAAATATCTTCGGGTATGGTTATAAAAGCCCCTGCAAAGCATGAAGAAAGAACACTGAAAAATCGACATATAGGCATCACCGGAGCAACTCAAAAAAAGAAAATACCAACCAAGCTAAAAATCGTGCACAAATAGCCAAGCAAAATAATAAAATATTAAAAGCCTTATCCGAAAACGCATAGAGGCTTCGTCGGGGAAGGAAGAACGCCAATATTCGAAGAGTCAAGGTAAAACCCGAAAGTTTTACTTCTAGATCTAGATTGTTGTGGTGATTTTTAGGCCATTTTAACTTCGAATTTGGGCTTGGGGTAGTAAGGGAATATTTTGGTGTGATTTGTTCTTTTTTCGGTCACCAGAGGTGGTGGTCGAAAGGGTAGAGCGGCGACGGTTGGCCACCAAGGGGGTGGTCAACCATTGGCCGAGAAGGGTGAGGAAGGTGGAGGTTGAGAGAAATATTTGAAGGGGAGAGTGTTTTTTTCTTCAAATGTTGAAATATGTGTTTTTCTTCTTCTGATTTTTGGGCTTTATATAGAGTGGACCTAGTGCAATTACAAGAAAGTTTAATTATTTTCGTAGTTCCTGTATTTTTTATGCGTAATTCATTTTGGTCATCTGTTGTAAATTGACTCTAGAATTTTAAATTAATTCAATTTAGTCTATTTATATTTATGCAGTTTAACCCTCTAACCTTTTATTTTTCTCATTGCAACTTTTAATTAATTTCAATTTAACCCATATTTTAATAATTTCTAATTTAATCATTGTCTTAGTTTTCTCTTATTTATTTATTTTTACAATCTAACATTTATTTGATTTTTTTAGGATAATTTTAATCGATTAAAGGTAAGTAATTGAGATCAAATTTTAAATTTAAATTTTATTTTTTGCAATTAAGAAAACTGGAAAATTAAATTGATATCGAAAGTGCAATACAATGGTACTAATCATTCATTGACTGTAATCGACTCCCGGATCCGGTTAATTTTTGGTAAAATGTAGATCAAGTAAAATGGTAAATTAAGGTATCTGTTCAACTAATTTTAAATAATCGATAACGACTCTAACATATTAAATTTAAGTCGAAGCTCGATTTCGGAGCCACCCGATGTACGGATACGAAAGAAGTTAAAGGAAGATGGCTCACGAAATTCATTATTATTTTTCCCATTTTCAATAAGGTAACTGATGTGTTAAAAGAGTCTCGATGGAACTCGATATTTATCTTTAATTTCTGATAAGTTAAACACTTTAAAATATGATAACTCTTTCATATTTGACCACTAACAGAGTTTTCATAAATCTTTATACATATTTAATAATTTTTTTAATTCAAATTTTCAAATAATCTTTAAACTTTTAATTTTTTTTATATATCTACATTTTCATTTAAATGAACAAACGTTTAAATCAAATTAATTTCAATTATCAACTTAAAAATTTTTAACTAAAAATTATTGCCTTGCCAACATATTATGATTCCACAAAGAAATTTTTTGTTCTAACGTATACCTTGTTATATTATATTTATGATTACTTATTTTTATGTAATTTATCAATAATGTAATTATTAATTATTATGCTATATTTAAAAGTAGTAAATATATTATTTATTATTTATTTATTTTTCTAAATTGATTTAAATTATTTTCGAATACGAATCACTCATTTAATTTTATTTTTCCTTATATCTTCCCTTAATAAGATAATGTCACTCATTTGTGGTTTACATAAGCACATATAAGCATATAAACTAACCGAACGTTTAGCGAACCGTTCGTGAATCGTTTGGCGAGAAGTTCGTTTATTTATTAAATGAACGAATATGAACAATATTTTGTGTCCGTTTAATTAAATGAACAAACATGAACAGAGGGCTCGTTCGTTCATTTAAGTTCGTGAACGTTCAGTAATATGTTCGTTCATTTATGTGTTTTCAGTTATGTTTAGCCTAATCTCTCTAGACCCATTTAAAATATTACAACCCAATAAATTTTAATATGATACCCATAAATATTTTAAAATTTAATTAATTTTAAATACAAATAAAAAAAGTCAAAACAATTAAATAAAATATAATCCTAAAATTGCTTGGAAAGAAAAAATATATTTTTATTTATGTTCGTTTACGTTCATTTATGTTCATTTATTTTTTAGTTCGTTCATTTGTGTTTGTTTACGTTTGTTTATTGTGTTTGTTTACATCCGTTCGTTTATGTTCGTTCATTTATGTTTGTTTATCATTTAAATAAACGAACATGAACGAACACGAACAAGCTACATTCCTTAACGAACGAACACGAATAAGAAATTTTTCGTTTGTTTATGTTCGTGTTCGATCATTTGTTCCGTTAAAGTTAAACAAACTAACATGAACATACCCTCGTTCGTATTCGTTCGATTCGTTTACATGGCTAAGCACATACCAAAAAAAAAAAACTCAAATAGTTGAAAAACCCGACCCGAAACGATGAACCCGATCCATTACAGGTTATCCTCTGGGGTGCAATTCCACGCTCTTCTGGTGAATGAGACATGCAAAATTTCGATTTCACAACCACCAACAAACCCTCATCTTTCGGAGTTGCCGTACCAAAAAGCTCACCACTTTCACTTCACCCCTCGTGTTTAATGTCCACACCATAAACGGACTCAGCTTTGTTTTCTATTGATTGTAGGAGCTAAGATGAATTCCTTGTCTGTGAAACCCTCTTCTCTTGTGCTGCAATCTTCGTTCACCGTCTTCTCATCGTATAGTAGCACTAAACAATCCCTTCCTTCGTCGGTTCGCTTCCCACTGAAGATTAAAAGCAACACGAGATTGGGTTTGAGAGTTAAAGCTTATGATTCTTCCAAGAGCGATGATGGGTCTAAACCCAACGGTGATTCCAAGCCTCCTAATGGCAGTCTGGTAATATCTCTCTCTCTTTCTCTCTTTCTCTCTTTCTCTCTTTATGGGTCTGTTTTCTTGTATGGGTGTTTTATGTATGTTGGTTTCAACTTTTAAGTGTGCATTTTTTTATGAAGAAAAATCAGCAGCCTAAGACCAGGCGAGAGATTCTATTGGAGTATGTGAAAAATGTGCAGCCGGAGTTCATGGAATTGTTCGTGAAACGAGCTCCTCAACAGGTTTCATTTTTTTTTTCTTTCTATAAAGGGTTATAATTTCTTAGGCTCTGGAAATGAAACGGAACTGAAAATTGAGAAAAAACAATTTCCCAGGTTGTTGAGGCAATGCGGCAAACAGTGACGAACATGATAGGAACACTGCCCCCGCAATTCTTTGCTGTGACAGTCACCACTGTAAGCATATTGTGATAATAGATGTTCTTTGTTTTGATTTTGACTCGGATTGTTAGTGTTATTCAACTAAGCTCCTGTTGGTTTAGACAATCATTGGGAGCTCTTTAATTTCACTTTAGGTTGCTGAGATCTTGTAAAACTAATGTATAATGTTATGATTACTTTTAAGAATTCAAAGTACGTTCTTCAGTTATATTTTGGTCATGTTTGTCAGTGTTATTGAACTTGACCATTGTTGGTTTAGACAATCATTTGGATTTCTTTGGTTTTCTCCTTTAGGTTGCCGAAAATCTTGCACAACTTATGTACAGTGTTATGATGACTGGATATATGTTTAAGAATGCGCAATACCGATTGGAATTGCAACAAGGTTTAGAGCAGGCTGCTCTTCCTGAGGTGCAAGAGAAAAAGGTATGTGTTTTCCCCCCTTTTGCGTTGCATTTTGAAAGAAACCAAGATGGTAGCTGTTCTGTCAGGGAGAAATCTCACATTGATATATATGAGAAACAGATATAGTTAGATGGCGCATAGCATGACATGTCATTTTAGTGATATAAAAGCATGGGCCAATTTGTGTCTATTCAAAGCATACCTGTTGTGATTAATTTCTATTCTTTGAATCATTGAATCCTATCAAGCTATCTTTGCCATCTTTTACTCCGGAGAGAGGTATTTTGCTCAGTTTGATGCTAATGTAAGTTAACCCGAGGACCACTTCTTAGTATAGCTTTGTTTGAAGTGATCAACAATGCTTGATTTGGTTTCCTGTATTTCTTGTTAAAATGTTTGGTGACAATTACTCGTAGAGATCTTTGATTTCCTGCACACTGCTCTCTATTTAGTTCACCTTGACGGAACTGTTTAATGGCAATGCCATTTATTTCAATGAACTTGTAATTCTTAAATATCCAAATATTTTTCAATGGTGCTAAAGGGCGTCATCTTTACAGGATGTTCCAGATTACGCACCTGGTACACAAAAGAATGTGTCTGGTGAAGTTATCAGGTGGAATAATGTTTCTGGCCTGGAGAAAATAGATGCTAAAAAGTACATTGAGTTACTTGAAGCAGAGATTGAGGAACTAAATCGTCAAGTTGGCAGAAATTCTGCAAATGGTCCAAATGAACTGTTAGAATATCTCAAGTCTCTTGAGCCCCAAAATTTGAAGGTAAATTCAGCAATTTATAATTTCATGGCATTGGTTCTAGTTGACAGCTGATTCTATAGTTATGTTTTCATTTTGATTATGACTAGAACTTAATGAATACTTGTTGCCTTACATATCCATTATAATTGTTCTTTCTACTTGCTTCAAATGAGATTTATCTACATATGTATTAACTCAAATTACATGCTTTGTAGGAGTTGACAAGTAGTGCTGGAGAGGATGTCGTATTTGCAATGAATACATTCATTAAGCGTCTTTTAGCTGTTTCGGATCCCAACCAAATGAAGGTTACCGTTACATTACTCTGATAGTTTTGGCTTCTTGATTCAAATTTCCATTCTTATCTAAATCAGTTGGAGTTCTTCCTCTTTGTTTTGGAGAATGAGAATCCAAATTCCGCCTTTTGATTTGGAAGATACATGCACCTTGTGAAGAAATGTGTAGATCCATACTACAATTTCATTTTATTTTTGAAGGACATCCTAACCCACCCTTGTTTTGTGTGACAGACAAGTGTAACTGAGACTAGTGCACCTGAACTAGCCAAGCTTCTTTATTGGCTCATGGTGGTTGGATACAGCCTTCGAAACATTGAAGTCCGATTTGATATGGAAAGAGTACTCGGCACCCGTCCAAAGCTCGCCGAGTTGCCTCCAGGAGAAGATATTTAAATTTGGCAGTCACGACTGCTAATATACTCGATAGCAAATTTGGAGAACATCAACATGCTATTATTTACGCGGAGAAGCAGAGGGTGGTTAATTAAGGGGATTTGCTGCCGGAGAAAACATGGAAATTTTGTGCATGTCTTGCATGTTTAGCTTCTATATTATCCAAAATTTTGGCTAAATTTAACATTGCTGCAAATGGTTCTTCCAAACGTTTCAATACATCAGACAGCACAAAATAGTCCTCATATTCTATCTTCTTTTCTTCCTATGTGATGTCTTCATAAGAAATCATCCACATACTCGAAACCTGCAATGCTTCCACAAAACCGCCGTCGACATGCAGATAATACAGAACTGCAGGTTGAAGGGTCAGGCTGGACTTTGTCTTGGTGCATCTGCTTCATGATGAAGTTGATTATGTCGATCCTAACCCGACATTCATCAGTGAAAATCCAGAACCGACGTCAAGAAATTATACAGCAGCAAAAGCACATCGCCATTAGCAATATTGTTCAAGAGTAACTGTATTTTTCCACCTTATTCTCTGCCAACGAAAACTAAACTTCAGCAAAGGAATCGTAAGTACTTGATGCACTTCAAACAAAATCTGAAGGAAATAATGTACACACAAAACAAACTTAAAATCATGTGTTCGTCCCTACCATTAACATCAAACAAAACAAACTTGGATAACTTTGTATGCCATCTAAGGAAAGCAATAAGAAAAGCTGATGGTGATTTTGTAACTGCCTCACAAAGAGATGGCGGCTGGCTTAAATTTTGTGAGTACATATATTAAGAATGAGATTTTGTGAGTACATAGATTAACCACTAAAATAAAGCTAATCGAATGGTTTATTAATTGACTGGGTGATTAAAAATATTTATGTTGTCTCATTTTGTCTAGGTTAATCTTAACATTTACCTCAAGAATGAGACATGCACGTCAAGTTTTGAGTAAACTAGAAATTTTCATTTGACAACGAATGATTATGCATCCCTACAAACATAGTGTTCGAACTCGGAACTTCAAGAGATGAGAATAATCTTATAATCACTGAAATCACTTAATTCGTGAAAAATAATAATTAACTTATTCCATTGCTCTACCAGAGAGCTGAAAGTATATTATATATTCATGAAAATATATATGCTTGTGACATAATGAGAAGAGTGGGAAAAAATGAAGAAACAAATTAACACAAAGAAAAATGAGGAATTAATGGATTTTAGCATATACATTTAATTATAAATGTTACTATTTCATAATAGTTATTAAATAATTAATGTTATATGTTATAAGAAATTAAATTTTGATTATTAAATACAATCTGCATGTCAGCCAGTTATATATAAATGATGTGTGGATTGTGCTAAACGTCGGAGTATTTTCGTGCAAGAGAAAATGGTGATGGAGGTTGAAATAGTTTCCAAAGAATTGGTCAAACCATCTTCTCCAACGCCTCATCATCTTAGAACACACTTGCTTTCCTTTCTGGATCAGTTCCTTCCTTCAATTTATGTTCCTATGGTCCTCTTTTATATGAACCAAGAAACCGGCATTCCGTCGGCTGATATCATCGCCGATAACTCTAGGAGGGCACAGTTGCTTAAGGAATCTCTATCGGAAACGTTGACTCTCTTTTATCCGTTCGCCGGGAGGATCGAGGAACATCATCTTTCGGTCGACTGTAACGACGAGGGGGCGTACTACGTCAAGGCTAGAGTTAATAGTCGGCTCAGGGAGTTTCTCGAGCTCACTGATTCGTCCTATGTTCCCCAACTCCTCCCTGCAACGAGTGCAGGAGGTTATGTATCCATGATACATCTTTCGCGTGCGGCGGCGTTGCCATCGGATCACGTCTCTTGCACATGGTCTTCGATGCAACTAGCATTACAACATTTCTTAGAAGTTGGGCTTCACTGATTCGTAAATCCAACGACAAAGCCGTTTTACCGGATTTCAACGCCTCGGTTGTCTTCCCACAGAATGCGGCATTCTCCAAAG
This sequence comes from Hibiscus syriacus, assembly GCF_006381635.1. Taxonomy (NCBI): domain Eukaryota; kingdom Viridiplantae; phylum Streptophyta; class Magnoliopsida; order Malvales; family Malvaceae; genus Hibiscus; species Hibiscus syriacus. The sequence continues at coordinate 1,891,251 of NW_024062745.1, read as the reverse complement.
AGGCAACCTCAACACTAATGACCACATTTCTCAAAGAAAGAACGTGCAGAACTACGATAATTGTTTTTGATGCCTCGGCAATAGCTTCACTTAAAGCCAGAGCAGCAAGTTCAAGTGTATCAAATCCGACACAAGTCGAAGTCATCTTAGCCCTCCTCACCAAGTGTATCATCGCAACTCTCAAATCAAAATCCGACACCCGAAAATCGACTCTTATAAATCATACAGTGAATCTTCGTCAAAGGGCAGTGCCACAAATCCCAAAAACTTCAATCGGGAACTTCTTATGCGTCGCGGCCGCACTCGCGACAGAAAACGACACAGAGTTGGACACCTTGGTGTGCCTTCTGAGGAAAGCAACAAGGAAAATTGATGGTGATTTTTTGCTGCCCTACAAGGAGATGGAGGATGGACTAAATATTTAGAGTAAATGAAAGAGATCGGCAAGGCATCGTGTGGTGGTGAGATCGATATTATTAATTTTACGAGCTGGTGCAACTTTGGCCTGTATGATATAGACTAGGGGTGGGGGAAGCCAACGTGGGTATGCAAGGACTGTGCCGAATCAGAAGCTGCGATCGAGAATACGGTTCTTCTTATGGATACAAAAATGGAGGATGGAATTGAAGCATTGGTGTTCATGGAGGATCAACACTTGGTCATGCTGGAGCAGAACCGAGATCTCCTTGCATTCGCCACCTTAGGACAAAGCGCATTAAATTTAATGATTTAATAAAGAATTTGATATTTTATTGGTTGGTAAGGTACATTCGATCAAGTCAAATAAAAAAATTTCAATTAAGTCAAGTTGACAAATCTTAATTTATTAACTCTTATTTTAAAAAAATCAAGTCGAGTTTTTCAAATTTAATTATAAATATTTATAATATTATCGTACTATTTGATTATGATTTAAACAATTTTCTATAATTATATACGATATATATATTTCTTCATATATAATATACATATATCATATAGAATTGAAAGACTCGACTCAAACTTAAAAATCAATCCACTAATTGCTAATATTTTTAAGATATTCTAATTATATTTTATAACTCAACTCAAATTTAATCATTTTTCGAATCAAATCAAGTTTATGAAAATATGGGAGAGTGCAAGAATTGTATTGAAAGAGATGGAAGCCAATAGTGTGAAGCCGAATTCTTTTGTTTATAGTAGGATTTTAGCTAGTTATCGAAACAAAGGAGAATGGCAAAGATCGTTCCAGGTTGTCTTGATCATGCCATGGCCACATTCAATCAGATGCTATCAGAGGGGATCGAGCCAGATACTACTACTAGGAATACGCTAATAGATTGCCACTGTAAAGCTGGGTGGCATGACAGAGCGGAGCAATTGTTTGAGGAAATGAAAGAAAAAGGGGTATTCACCGCGTACTACTACTTATAATATTATGATAAATTCATTAGGAAAGCAGGAGAGGTGGGACGATGTGAAGAGCTTGTTGGGGAAGATGCAGGCCAATGGTTTGTTGCCTAATATTGTAACATATACCACACTTGTAGATATTTATGGAAAGTCTGGGCGGTTTAGTGGTGCCATAGAGTGCTTGGAGCTCATGAAATCTACCGGACTAATGTTGAAAAATCCAATGGGAAAAAATTTATTGTGGAAATTAAAGATGAAGGTCATTCTGAGAAAAGACGGTTGTCTAGCAGCTATTAGTGAAAGGCTGGTAGATTTCACATATGACAACAAATGGATCGAGATGGATGAGAATGCTATGACAAACTTTCATCTAGCATTAGCAGATGAAGAATTGTCAAGCATCGAGGAGAAGAAGACAACTAAGGAGATATGAGATCATCTCACCAAACTGTACGAGGCCACATCGTTGCACAATAAAATTTTCCTTAAGAGAAAATTGTACACTCTCTGTATGCCAGAATCTACTTCAGTAACGGAGCACTTAAATACACTGAACACTTTATTTTCTCAGCTTACATCCTTAAGCTGTAAAATAGGGGAACAAGAACGTACTGAACTTCTACTTCAAAGTCTATCGGATTCGTATGATCAACTCATCATCAACTTGACAAACAATAATGTCACCAGTCTAGTCTTCGATGACGTTACAGCTGCTGTTCTACAAGAAGAAAATCGGCGCAAGAACAAGGAAGACAGACAAGTAAATCTGCAACAAGCAGAAGCGTTGACAACGTTGACAACGATGAGAGAGAGATCAACAGAACGTGACCAAAGCAGCAATCACAAACATGGTAGATCGAAGTCGAGGAGCAAGAAGAATTTAAAGTGCTACAACTGTGGAAAGAAGGGTCACTTGAAGAAGGATTGTTGGAGTCTAAATAAAAACTCCAATCCACAAGGCAATACCACAAACACTTCAGATGATGGAGATACTCTATATTTGTGAAGCGTCAACCACCGTAAAAGGCAAAAAAGATTTGCAGATATATGGCTCATTGATTTGGGAGCAACATATCACATGACCTCAAGAAGAGAATGATTCCATCATTATGAACATGTCTCGGGAGGATCTGTGTATAGTTGCAATGATCATGCCTTAGAGATCGTTGGCGTGGGAACCATCAAATTGAAGATGTATGATGGAACAATTAAAGTTGTTCGAGATGTGCGGCACATGAAAGGCCTGAAGAAAAATTTATTATCCTATGAATTGTTGGATAATAATGCAAGCAAGATTGAAACACGGAAAGGAATCATGTAGGTGTTCCATGGAGCGCTTGTGGTGCTGAAACGCGAAAAGATAACAACAAACTTGTACATGCTGAAGGGGGAGACTTTGCTAGAAGCAGAAGCCTCTGTTGCCTCATGTAGTTCAGATTCTGCAATGCTATGGCATCAGAAACTTGGACACATGTCAGAACAAGGAATGAAAGTCCTTGCGGAGCAAAAGCTACTTCCGGGCTTAACAAATGTATCACTTACTTTGTGTGAGCATTGCATAACAAGTAAGCAACACCGATTGAAATTCAACACATCAAATTCCAGAAGCAAAAGTGTTCTAGAATTGGTTCACTCTGATGTATGGCAAGCACCAGTTACATCCCTAGGCGGAGCAAAGTACTTTGTCTCATTTATTGATGACTACTCCAGGAGATATTGGGTGTACCCTATTAAGAAGAAGTGAGATGTGTTTTCAACTTTCAAAATCTTCAAAGCGTGGGTGGAACTTGATTCTGGAAATAAGATCAAGTGTTTCAGAACAGATAATGGAGGAGAATATAAAAGTGAAAAAATTTGATGACTTTTACAGGAAAGAAGGCATCAAAAGACAATTCACAGTGGCGAACACTCCTCAACAAAATGGAGTGGCAGAGTGGATGAACAGAACCTTGCTCGAAAGAACAAGAACAATGTTGATGGATGCAGGCCTAGAAAAATCATTTTGGGAAGAAGCAGTCAATACCGCCTGTTATTTGGTGAATCGAGCTCCATCAACTGCAATAGAGCTGAAGACACCAATGGAGATGTGGACTGGTAAACCAACTGATTATTCAAACCTCCATGTATTTGGAAGTATTGTGTACGTGATGTACAACTCCCAAGAAATTTCAAAGTTGGATCCAAAATCCTGGAAATGCAAATTCTTGGGGTATGCTGATGGAGTAAAGGGGTATCACTTGTGGGATACCACTGCCCGCAAAGTGATCATCAACATAGATGTTATCTTTGTAGAAGATAAACTACAAAGAAAAGAAGACGATGGTAGCACTGAAAAGTCAGAGACTACTCAGATACATGTAGAAAAAGAGTTTGAACAAGGAGATTCTTCTGAAGCAGAACCAACACATGATGAACAAGAACCAAAGAGTTCTGAAGCTCCAACAACTCGTCAATCAGATTGTGTGAGAAGACGTCCCAATTGGTACTCAGATTATGTTATAGAAGGTAATATTGCGTACTGCCTTTTAACAGAGGACAGTGAGTCATCAACATACCAAGAGGCAATAAACAACTCAGATGCTTCACTGTGAATGATGATGATACAACAAGAAATTAAAGCCCTTCATAAAAATAATACATGAGACCTTATGCCACTACCACAAGGAAGGAAGCCAATTGGTAACAAATGGGTCTTCAAAATCAAGCGAAATGGTGATGATCAAGTTGAGAGGTATCGTGCAAGACTGGTGGTCAAAGGATATGCTAAAAAAGAAGGTATTGATTTCAATGAAATATTTTCTCCTGTGGTTCGACTAAAAACAATTTGAGTAGTTTTGGCAATGTGTGCTACATTGGACTTACATCTAGAGCAGCTAGATGTTAAAACAGCTTTTCTTCATGGAAATCTTAAAGAAGAAATTTATATGCTCCAGCCTGAAGGTTTTAAAGAAAAAGAAAAGAAGAACTTGGTTTGCAGGTTGAACAAATCTCTGTACGGTCTAAAGCAGACGCTGAGGTGTTGGTATAAGAGATTTGATTCTTTCATTATGTTCCTTGGATACAACAGACTTAATGCAAACCCTTGTGCTTATTTCAAGAGGTCTGGTGATAACGATTTTGTTATTTTGTTGTTGTATGTGGATGACATGTTGGTTGCATGACCCAACAAAGATCATATTGAAGAATTGAAGGCACAACTGGCTAGGGAATTTGAAATGAAGGACTTGGGATCAGCAAACAAGATTCTAGGGATGCAAATTCACCGAGACAGAAGTAATAGGAAGATTTGGCTTTCACAAAAGAATTACTTGAAGAAGATCTTGTCATGATTCAGCATGCAAGATTGTAAGCTAATTTCTTCCCCTCTTCCTATTAACTTCAAATTATCCTCCAGTATGAGTCCTAGCAGTGAAGAAGAGAGGATGCAGATGTCTCGACTACCGTATGCATCAGCAGTGGGAAGTTTAATCTTCGCTATGATATGCACAAGACCAGACATTGCACAAACAGTGGGAGTGGTTAGTCAGTACATGGCGAATCCAGACAAAGAGTATTGGAATACAGTAAAGAGAATCTTGAGATACATCAAAGGGACCTCAAATATTGCATTATGTTACGGAGGATCAAACTTACTAATCAATGGGTATGTAGATTATGGCTATGCTGGGGATTTGGATAAAAGCAAATCTACTACAGGATATGTGTTCAAAGTTGCTGGTGGAGCTGTAAGCTAGGTTTCAAAATTGCAGTCAGTTGTGGATACGTCCAAAACAGAAGCAGAATATGTAGCAGCTAGACAAGCCAGTAAAGAAGCAATTTGGCCGAAGATGCTATTGGAGGAGCTTGGGCACAATCAAGAGTGTGTCTCTATGTTTTGTGATAGTCAAAGCGCCTTGCATCTAGCAAGAAATCCAATATTTCATTCAAGGACAAAACACATACGAGTTCAATACCATTTCATTCGTGAAAAGGTGGAAGAATGGCCGATAGATATGTAGAAGATCCATACCAAAGATAACATAGCAGATTTCATGACGAAGGCGATCAACGCTGATAAATTTACTTTGTGTCGATCCTCTTGTGACCTGTCAGAGACGTAAGCAACATGAAGGTACAAGGTAGAAAAAATGATGTGAAGATATGATTGTTCCAATCAAATCTTCAAGTGGGATATTGTTGAAAAATCCAAACAATATTTCGGTGGAAAGCATGCAAGCACATTCAATTTTGGTGGAGATGCACTTTCGGTGCAAGTGGCAGCAAATGACAACAAAAATGTTGAATTTTGAAAATGGTACAATCTCACATTTAGTCATTGTAATTTAGGGTATTTACAAATTAGTCCTTAAGCTTCAACTATAAATACCCTAGCTCATTTAGCTTCAAAATCATCCCAAAGCATTCTAGCTTTTTTTCAATACTAGAGAGAATTTAGAGAGTTTCTTGAGAGTTGTTTTCTCATTTTTTATCTAGAGAGAATTATCACTGTTTTCTCATTGGTAGATCGAGAGATGCTGTAATTCCTATTTTCTCATAGTGAAATTCTTCTACCGTTGCCCGTGGTTTTTACCCTATATTATTTAGGGGTTTTCCACGTAAATTTTGTGTCTTATTTATCTTTATTTTTATTTTATCAAATTATGAGTTGTGATTTTGCTCTATCCGATAGCCGTCTTCCGCAACAACTAAAACCTTCCTCAACTATGTATAATGCCTTAATAAATGCATATACACAAAGGGTAAGTTATACTATCATTTTTTCAGTTCTCATTCTCTCCTGTTAGGCCGAAGTTTCCTACTTAACCCTGACTCATGAATTGCCATGATACGTATTATTTAATCAATTCATTGGCTGTAGAACTGATTACTACTGCCTTAATCATAAATTCATGTTGGTATCTATTCTCCGCCAGTGGGAGTCACAGTTACGGGTGCTTCGCATAATGCCATTATGAGTTAGTGAGTTCATAGTATATATTCGTTGAGAGTACTTATCCTCTTCAATGTGGTATGTATCATGATAATTCTCGCGCATGATTCCTGGTTAGTAGGATCTGGTTGGGCAAAGGGTTCCAGGCATACTTTTGGCGAGTGAGTCGAAATGCTTAGGCAGGATTATCTGGGTCTATGTCGTCAAAATATACTAGTCTGGTGATCTGCTTGGCATAAAGACTGCATTTTCTATTGCTCTGTCAGTTCATTATTGAAATTAATAGGTTTGAGGTTTAGCTAGAGCTAGCTTATATTGGATGAGATGTCTGTAGCATACCTTTATCATCTGTTGTTTGCTTTTAAACAGGGTTTATCTATGCAAGTAGAATACATTGAGGGTTATAGGAGGAGATGGCTTGAAACCTAATCTCTTGGCTCTCAATTCATTAATAAATGCTTTTAGAGATGATAGAAGAGATGCCGAGGCATTTACTGTGTTGCAATATTTGAAGGCAAATGTAAGTACCATGTTACCTCCGTTTGCCTGATTTAAAATTATTAGTACCATTCATTTGAGTGATACTTATGACATTGTTATCTGGTTTGATTTATATACAGTGTGTGAAACCGGATGTAGTCACGTATACCATGCTTATGAAAGCTCTTATCCGTGTTGACAAGTTCCATAAGGTATTTATTAACATGTCATTTCTGCTATGAGAATGAGATGTTAGCCTGCTGATTTCATGTATCTTAAATAATATTTTCTGTGTCTTTGTATACATAAGCATTTGGATCAGTTGCCCAGTGTAGTTGTTTTTTTCTATTTTTGTGTTCTTGCTCTTTATATGCTGGGTCATGGTTGTAAGTCACCCCCAAAAGAAAACAACTATAGACCTACATCTTGCCGACCTCTCACTATGTCCCACACCTTCGGTATCTGTTCTCTTGCATATAGCACATTGAGTCCAGTTTTTCTAGTTGTCCTTTTCACTAAAACATTGAAAGATCAAATAAATTTGTGGTATTGATCTAATCAATGTGTCATGGTGGGAGGAGAAGGGCGAGGGCACGAAGAAGAATTGGGGGAAGAAAGGCGAGGGTTAGGGATTGAGCAGGAAAAATTGGGGATTGAGGCACGTGAGGGAAATGTAAATCACTTACCTTTTGAAGTGGACCAGAAAGACTTGGAGTGGGTTGAACCGGATCCAAAACAGCTGTAGCAGGCCCAAGAAGAGTTAAAATAGTCGAGTCCAATAGCCTATATCTGCAAAAGAAATGAATATAGAATGAATTTGTTATATTCAGTTAGAAATGATAGCCAGCTGGCAATCCTTAGGATTCTGTTAGCTTGTAACTAAATAAAAACGAGCGATGATGATGAATTCCTTATGTTATGAATGAAAAAGCATTTCTTCTCTAAAATTCTCTCTAATTCCTTTTACCTATTTTTCTATTTCTCTACAACCATAACAAATTGGTATCGAGAGCCTCAATTCCTAGCAAAATTTCAGTGGGTATGACAAAGAAGAATTAGAATATGGAAGCTGATTTATCTGCACTACAAAAGCAAATTGAAGAATTATCAATGTTGGTGAAACAAGGCCAAGATGACTCTAATCCACCTAAATGATGGGAAACTCAGGAAAACCGAATCACTGCACTTGAGTCAAGAATCAGGGTTATGTTGAGGAGTTGTTGATGATCTTGACTGGCAGAAATGGTGAACAAGAGCAGTCTGCAGGTGAACAGGTACAAACTCCTATTACTTTAAAAAATGGGGAGAAAAATCTTGTTTTTGTGACTGTAGTGAAGGATAAATCAAGATTCACTTATAAAACTGATGAACCTAGGATTTTTAAAGATAAGCATGATGCTTGTTTAGCCCTTAAGAACAGTGTTAGACATGAGAATCAAATGGGAGAGAATAGTGAATATAGACCTATTATGTTTGACCCAGAAGTAGAAAGAAGAGGGACAGGGGGTTCATTTAACAGTTCAGGTACTATGTGGCATAAACCCAAAATTGAGTTGCCATTTTTTGAAGGGATAAATCCTAGGGGTGGCTTCAGAAGTGTCTTAAGTATTTTCTCTATGCAGTGTTCTTGTAGATCAGAGAGTTGAAGTAGTGCTGCGTGTTGTGAGTACTATAAAATATACGTAAATAATGTGCAAGTATACACAATCGCTCAAGTAATAAAGTGATGAGTGAGTATCGTCTCCACAGGGATTGAAAGGATATTGAGTAAAGTTTATGCACTATTCTATCTAAGTATAGTTAGTCTTGATATATACAAATGCCACGGCAATGGATATGTGTATGCTGGTGAATATGGATTGATGGTGTGATGGTGTAGCAAATGGAAATACAGTGGCAAGAATAGATGTTTAGTGTTGAAAATGATGAAATGTCAAGACAATGAAAAATGGTAAAAACAATAAATAAAAGATAAATAAAATAAAAAGAGGATAATCCTCACGTGACAAGCTTTCAATGGAATGAATGGTAGGGATTGATCTAAGAATGCTAAACTTATCTCTTAGGCAGATTTAAGCTATCTGGTCTTTACTTACTCGACAGGGCTTTCCTAAAATGTTCTCACAGGAACCTAACAGAATAGGATGCCAAGGCATCTTCTCTCACTCAACGATGTTGGACAGCCTACCCTATTGATAAAGACACCCTTTTTACTCATTGAAATCCTATTCTAGTCTCTTCCAATATCTAAGGGATTAGGTTATAATATTCCTAGGCCAGTTCAAAGCCCCTTGAAAATACTATAACCCATTGCTTATGAGGATCTTGTCTTGCGTTTCTTCAAAATACTTACAAGTATTGTCAGCTTAGGATTCTTCCGAACACCTAGCCTTCATCTAAGTAATGGACATTTCCATGCCTCTTACAAGCCTAGATGGTGAAGCATTTATAAGCAAAGCAAATAGAGAACCAAGATAAACTTAAATATACCATTAAAAATAAAGTTTAAACATCCATTAAACCAACCACCACCAAATAAGTTAGTTCTTGGTGGGGTTCAAAATATCCATAGAAAAATCCACAAAATATTCGTTCCAACAATCCACAAATAAAAAAAATAATAAAATAACAGCAAAGGAAAGTGAGAAAGATCCTTCGTCGCATGCCACCGGAGGTCTCATCGACCACCACGAACCACTTTAGCTCGCTAGCTCCTCTCGGCGCCTAGCTCGCCACTCCTTGAAGCTTTATCAATGGAGGAAAACCCAAGGAAGAAGAAAGGAAAAGGGAAAATAAAAATATGATTTTTCTGCTACAATATGCGTCTCCTTTCTTTCCACCCCACTCTCTTTCTTGTGAGGTGTAATATATAATAAATATCTAGGGGTAATGATGAGGTTGTTGGGATATTGTTGGGTGCAAAATACCCCTCATACCCCTAGAATCACATGTTGTGCATGAACCTTATCCTCCAGGTGTCAGTGGTCCCCTAGCAGGCTGTTACAGCTATCATTTCATATGCAGAGCCAGCTGTCCACATACAACTGTATATTTTTGTCGTTTTCTACGCCAAAAATGCCGAGGCATTTCAATCTGCTTCAGCAACGTGTGATGCAGCGGCATTACTTCCCAGCTCGCCTATTTTGCTTATTATTTCCTGCATATACTAAAAACCACACCTTCCTCTTCATATAGCACCTTAATAAAATAAAATAACACAACCACAAAAAAATGCAATTATATGCAGCTACATACATCTAAAATGACCTATATGTACCCTTAAACAAACAATAACTTAAGTTGAAAGGCCTTAAAAATAATCTTTTTACAGAGTTATCACACCCCCAAACTTAACCTATTGCTTGTCCTCAAGCAATGGATAACTATTAACACAATCAAAATGTCATGGCAATTTCAACAGTAGGACAACAAGACAATAATTGAATTTCAACCCTCAGAATAATTGGCTTTAACATGCTAGACATATCAAGAATTCAAGTACTTTTCCCTAGGTTAAGATTCTTTATGGTTGTGTGTGTGCGTGATTGTATTTAATCTATACTTAACGAATTTAGGCAATTTCTAATTGAGTTCCCTAGTTTCGCCACAACATTTACTTATTCATTAACCACATTTATACTCCCTTTTCATTTAGTACATATTTTTTTCTTTTTTTTTTCCACTTTTTTACGCTGCTACGAAGGGAGTCAGCTCATCACACCTACCATCCCACACTCTAGGTGAAAGGGAGCATACCTTCCACCCCCAAGCTAGTCAGGCAGAGTCATCCCGTGACTACTTTTATTCACTCGTATGCGTGTGGCTGCCATTTATTAAAGAGAGTTTCAGGCAATGCCACGGCAAAGAGGAGTGTCCCTCTACAGCTATGCCGAAGCATTTATTCACGATTAAACAAAATTCAGAGATAAGGGAGTTCTTAAACAGTGATTTATCATTTAAGCATAATACCATATTTTAATGCCAAGGCTAACCAGTGTTCTTTCATAAAAACTTCCTAAGTTCTTTAAGTATAGAAAACATACAAATCGTGTAAGAATAATTCGCAAAGCATCAAGCCCTAGAGTCAGTTTTATCATTCTCAATAGTCATTTACATTCAATTTCTAGCCTAAAAAGTTCATCTTCATCAGGTATCATCAAAACATTTCAACTAAGTGTCCTACCATTTACTGATGCCATGGCATAACATTATGTTAATATTATCATGCACATGTTCTACAAAGAACACTACCTCCCCCAAACTTGAGAGAAGCATTGTCCTCAATGTTGAATAAAAAACTAAGTTAAAACTAGACTACATGCGATGTGATGCAATGCAATGCAAGGTACTTTGTCTTCCTAAGATGGTGGTGGAGTCACGCTGGCAGTGCTAGTAGTATTGTGTCTGGTGCACTTACTCAGTGATGTGGGGCTTTTGTCAGGATCAGAATTAGGTTTAGCAGGTGGTGTGCTAGGGCCTTCAGTGTTCTTAGATGTTGAGGTCTCCATACGCCCAACAGATGACTTCAGACGTCATCTAGTCCATGCTGACTGAGTTAACATCCTCTGACTTGGGTGTACTGTCTTGCTGAGTGACATTTGCAAATGTCGTGGCATCCTAAAATGATGGCAAGATCTTGTCCAGGATGACCAGAAGATTATAAGCCCAATGTGGGAGCATCTCCTTGTGAACAGGTGCCACGACTGCGTCTTGTTAGAGCCTCGATTGCATCTATCTTTGTCGTGACATATTGATTTGCAGCAGCCTGTGAAGTTCCCTCGTGAGATTTCATCATATTCATCCTTTAAAACACCCTTCATCCTAAAAAGAACTAATATTAAAAATAAAGATAAAACAAAATAAAACAAATAAAAATAAACAAACAAACACTTACGACAAAACAAAACTTCTGAAACATAAATTAAAAAAGGTTCAAGGGATGCAAACTCCAAAAAATCATGAATTGTTATGACATTTTTGTCGCGTTTGATTGGAGCACCAGTATAGACCAAAATGCTCCACATATATAACAGCGCCACCTTCAGTGTAAGTAGATAGAACCCGATTTGTAGGACCTTTGCAGTAGTACTCTCTTTTCTCTCCCCTTTGCCGTGGCATCTTTTAATTGCTTGGGCAACAAAGTTGTTCAAGAAGTAGGGGTCATCATCATGCATCAATTTGTTCTTGCCCTGGCTATTCAAGTAGGGAAGCAAAACAACACTAATGAGAAAATTGATAATGTCAGGGTACCACGAAAATGCCGTGGCAAATAATAATTTCTCATCAGGGAATTGTTTCTCCTTTTTATTCCTTAGTGCTTTAACAATTTCTAGCCTAGAAAAATGGGCAACTAATTGGGGTTGAGTAAATTCAATGAAATCCACAGGTTCAGATTTCGTACCAGGTCTAGCTATGAGTAAGCTAGACTGACCCGTCTCCTTTGAAATATCCTTAAGCTCATAATTTTGCTTGCCATCATCGGGTTTACTCATTGAACATCCAGCTTTGTTCTCCAGCGAATGTAAGTCCTCTTGCAATTGAGACTCTTCATGCACAATCTCATAGCTAGGTTCTTCGAGTGTTTGCCCCCCAAACTTAGCATCTTTGTAGATATAGGTGCCACTCCCTGAGGTGAATGTACTAAATTGCTCACTGTCTTTAACCTTAGTGACTTCAGTATCACTAGGCAATCTGTCTGGTTGGTATTCTTGTAATGCCGTGGCAATTTGATCCACTTGCATTTCCAAATCTCTCAAAGACAAACTATGACTTTGCAGTCATGCCCCTTGACTTTGTAATAATTCTTCTTGACTCTTAATAGATGCATCGTGATCTTGTAATAAAGCCTTTGTAGTTGCCATAAATTCTTGCATAGTGGCCTTTAGATAACTTGTATTAAGGTAAGATGTTGTCCCTTGATTATGCCATGGCATATTCGTTTGAAAGGCCGGGGGCTCATCTATATACTGCTGCTGAGCTAGATGACTGACATTACAAGCTCCTTGATTTTCCCATGAGAAATTGGGATGCTGACTCCATCCATTGAAGCTTTCCACGTAGTTGATGGACTTTTGATTGTTCGGGTATTCACATTCATGGTGATTGTCTTGGCATAATAGACATGCCAAGCTATCAACCTTCACTTCTTTCACCGCCTTAGAATTTTACAAATTCTTCAACATATTGGTGATGGTAGAGAGTTGGGCCGACATTGAATCTTCAGCTTCCAACTTGAATGTCCCAGATACCTTCCTTATAGTTTCAAACCTTGAAGAGGAAAATTGGTAATCATGGTTAGCAATTCGATCAAGAATGCCAAAAGCCTCTTCAGGTGCTTTGTCAAGAAAAGTGACATTTGTCCAGGCATCTAGCATCATCCTCGTGGGTGCATTGGCTCCATTGTAGAACATCACGACTTGAGTCCAGTCGTGGAATCCATGGTTGGTACATTTGCGAAGCAATTCTTTGTAGCGGTCCCAACACTCATGCATTGACTCGTCATCAGCTTGGTGAAAAGATGCTATGGCATTCCTAAGATGGTTGTTCATATTCAGTGGATTATGTCGTAGCAAATTTTTTTTGTACAATTCAGCCCAAGACCATATAGAGCCGGATGGTAATCCATTGAGCCATGCCCTGGCATCATCTTTCAAAGAATATGGAAATGACTTCAATTTCAGCACATCTTCATGCACACCTTCTTGTCGAAAGGAGTCACAGGCCTCCAAAAATTCCCGAACATGTTGCCTTGCATCCTCATGAGGAGCACCACCAAACTTTTCAATCAAGTCCAGCATGTCGAACATGTAACATCCCAAACTATGGGTTAGTGACAAAATTGTAAAGTTTCAGAATTTGGTGACTAAAGTAGAAGAATGAATTAGTTCAGTGATTTATTTAGAAGTATTTCTTAAAAGTTGTTAGTAATTATTAAAGGAACTAAAGGGTAAAATGGTCATTTGATCATTTAAGGAATTAAAAATGTGATAGTGGGGATATATATTTTTACACGTGGGAGTGTAGGAAACCAAAAACAAGGTCTCCAGAATTCTCTTCTCCTCCTTTCTTCTTTGTGCGTGAAGCTCCAACTCAAAGGTGAGTTTCTTAATTAGTTGGTTATTTGTTGAATTAAAAGTTGGGTTATGATTCTTAGGTGATACTTAAGCTTAAGGAAAGCTTAAGTTCTCTTAAGATCAAAAGATAAATGAGTTAGGGAAGATTAAAGATTGGAGTTCTTGAGTGAATTTCCATAATGGAGTTGATAAGTTGAACTTGAAACTAAATTGACTTGTCATCAGCTTAATTAAGAAGTATTAAGTATTAGAATTAGATTTGAAACATGTGGAAAATAGGGTATGATTCTTGAAATTCCTAAAGAGGAGAGGATATTAAGGTTAAAGATGAGATAAATGAATATTAATGAGTTTAAGTATGTATATGTAAGTTAGGAATATGAAAGGGGTTAAAATATGAAGGATTTAATCCAAAAAGAATGAATTTTTGGGTTCAAAAAGAGGATTCTGGGCAGAATGCATCGATGCATATTCATAGTGCACCGATGCATCAATGTTAAAACCCAGAAATTATTTGAAGGTGTATTGATGCAGAGGTAGTGCATCGATGCACTCTTTTAATCTAAAAACATCGAATGCAATTGGTGCATCGATGCATCCCAGTAATAAACAAATATCGAATGTATTTTATGCACCGATGCACAGGTAGTGCATCGATGCACCGATAGGGAATGCATCGATACACTGTGCAGCGCATCGATGCACCGATAGGGAATGCATCGATACACTGTGCAGCGCATCGATGCATACCTTCATTAAAAGATGAAATGGGCTTTTCTTTTAGCCTAAGAAGTGACAATTTAGAAGATATCAATTAGTATATTGATATGTATCAATGTATTATTATGATGTAGATATAGAATAAAGCTTGTTCCGGAACAATCTAAGGATTAAGATTGATTCAAAGCAAACAAGGCTAAGGTGAGTGCATATTCTCTAGTATATGAGGTTCAAGGGAAAATAAGACTTGTGATAAGTCTATTTCCAATAGTGAAAAACATGAATTCATAGAAGTATGTATTTGTTATGATTTATATGTGTGCTTGAGTATATGTGTTATTGATATGAATATGGTAAGTAAAAGAGATTAATGGTGATGATAAGAATAATAATAATGATAATGAAATGATAGGTATATGTGAATATAGGTATTGATGTGTTTTGTATGTATTGTAAGATGATATGTTTATGTGATAACATGATAAGATGACAATGATTTACATGTCATATGAACACATGAGAAATGTTATGAGCCATATGAAAGAGAAAGTATATGTGATACATGAGGGTGAATCCTATGTTTATATGAATATGAACTCATATGAGAATTGACATGAACTACGTGAATACATGTATATGTAAAAGAAACCATGAGATTATATGAATATATGATATGGTTACATGAATATGAAAAAGGATATAAAAGATAATGCCCATGTTATGTGTCATGAGAGCTAGGGGTATAGGTGGCATGCCAAGAGTCGAGGGTCTATGTGGTTCTTCGGGACATATATGTATTCTTTGGAATATGTGTGAAGTCTGGTGAGACACATACTTGATCCTTGGCATATGTATATAATTCTTAAGGAATGATATGTGGTTCTTCAGGACGTATATGTATTCTTTGGAACATGTGTGAAGTCTGGTGAGACATATACTTTATCCCTAGTATATGTATATGATTCTTAAGGAATGATATGTGGTCCTTATGGACATTATTATATGGCACTACGGTGCAATTCTACGCGGCACTCCGGTGCAATTATATGTGGCACTTCGGTGCAATTATATGAGATGTGGTGACAACATTAGTGCACAACCTCTATGTACTCGCATATCTTTAGTTCTCACATGTGTATCATGGGCTATTAAATAGATAATATTAATAAAGTGATATGATAATATGTTTGTTTCCTTGTGGAATTTCATGTGTGATATTGATTGTACAAATGGTAACTTATAAGACCATATGATGAAAGGAATCAATGATAGTATATATATATAGTTTACATGACATGATATGTATATGTGCAATTGGTTATGGTATATGCTATATGATATGGACATAAGAGATCATAGGAACATGAGATAAAAGATATGAATGATAATGACATATATGTATGCATATATTTGTTACATGTAAAAGTATGAGTGGTATGAAATGATAGTAGTAATTGTTTAGGTATGATTATTAGTTACCGTTTACCTTATATGTTTATATGCCTCACTAAGTCTTTGACTTAGCGTGTAAGTGATTTACACGTAGGTTTCGAGAAGAGTAAAGAGCAATGTGGAGCAAGACAGGTCAGTTCTCCTTACTAAAGGTCAGATCAGAAAAGATATGAATAATATGTATTTTAGTATATAAAGTTCTAGTTGGCATGTTTTCAAAAGAATATATTGTTTAAGCTATGAACAGTTTTATAAATGTTTCGAATAGTTATATGTAAATAAATAAGTGAAATATACACACTCTGATTGGTTTTGTAATAATGAAAATGTCTTTTATGTAAATTAGTCATTTATATGTTATAAAAGTTTTAAATTACTCATTATTTTATACAAGTACATGTTTTAAAAGGTCAATGTGACACCTCGGATTCGAATCCGGGTAAGATACGGGTTGGGGTGTTACATTTAATGGTATCAGAGCTACGGTTTAGCCGATTCTAGGCTTCAATCGAAGTAAAAAATGTTTTAAAAAGTATACATGCCAACATAAAGTGAATAATTTCTGATCTGATAGTGTAAGGAGTATATTGTCTTGCTAATAGAATTAAAATGTTATGTTATATTAGATGTATGATCATGATAGCTTCCAAAGTGAAGAACAAGGTAATAGACTGAAGGTAATAACATTCACCTACCCTGGCCAGGCAGGGAGAAGAGCGAAAAACCTTAGGAAGTGCCTGTATAAACTTAGGGAATGTCTTCAACATGTTGAAGAATATTCTGATGAATTTTCAATTTATATTTTTTTAACTCATAGAATAAATGTATCGAAATAGTTGAAAAGTTAAGAGCACCCGAGTTCAAGGATGGATTTGAGGAATGTTCTGTTGTTGCAGACCTATGGTTAGATGATATGATAGAAGGTTTTTATTTCTCCAAAGAAGAGAAATTAAATTGAGTAGTTTCGTTACTAATTTGACAAGTTAGAGTATGGCGGATAAATGAAGCTCGAATATATGATCTTGAAGCAAGGGAATTACCCAAGCATGTGTATGAAAGTAAGTTTGATAAGTTAAGAAGATTTATTGTTGAATTGATTCTGATTAAGAAGGATAAAAAGGATACATGTGATTGATTGTTTAAGACTTGTGCCTTAATTTAAAAGAGTTTTACTGGTTTTGAAATTGTTCTCATTTCAAGAAATGGTTGATCGTGTTAAAGCTATAGAGAGAGCTAAGAATAAAAGGATTGGAAAAAAAAATCTCAGATGATTAAGAGAATTAGTGCTTCATAGAATTTTAGCACCATCAAAGAAAGGTAAAGATTCTGGTTCAACTTTAAACCAGACATGAATTAGTTGTATTCTCCGTCAGAGAATCAAATCAGATGAGAGCTCGACAGACTCCAACAGTAGGTTTGATCTTGAAAGATTAAACAAAGAGTTAATTGAGGATAAGTCAGGGTTAAAGACAACCCTTGTGAATTGGGTTAAAAGGTCTTTCAAAAGTTATGTAAATCGAAGCAGAAAAAGTATTTTAAATGGATTAGATGAGTATTGAAATCTGGTGATTTTTTTTAAACAAGTGGAGAAAACATAAGTATAAGAATGGTAAAGAATAAGGTTTTGTGCAAGTAAAGTTGACTAATAAAGTAATGAAAATGTGATAAGGAGTGATAGTTAAGGATAAATATATATGATATAAAAGAGCATGGGAGTATGAAGAACATGATATGGTTTAGTTATGTATAAGACAATGCGGATTATAAAAGGATAAATGGATAAAGACCAAGGAATGGATTAAGTGTTTTGCTAGAAATTAAATAATGTGAAGGATAAGAAGTATTTTAAATGTATCAAGTGAGGTAGATACTGTTTTTGTATTTAAGATGGAAAGAGTTAGCGTGGGCTAACAAGATTATGGGATGGAATGTATTGAAATTACAAGATTTCAAGATATGGTAGGTTATGATAACCAAATATGAAGTGAAACTGGATAAAGTTGTATATTGTGATTATAGTCAAGTGATAGAGTGAAGGAAGTGAGGATTCAAATGTTTGAGTAAAACTAAGGATTGATAAGAAGAGTTTAAGTATGGGTACATCAATGATCAGTTTATAAATAAAAGAAGTTAGAATGTTAAGCATGAATAATGGAAGTGACATGGTGTATGAGATTGAATGCTTATTTGATTAGTTGAGTAAACTATTGTTGAAATAATTCCGACTGCAAAGAATGTATATGAATGGTTCGATGAAGGTTTATGTTTTAGATTGGAAGAATCGATGTTGACTAACAGAGTTATAAGATAGTAGTGTATTAAAGTTAAAGGATTAGAAGATGATTTCAGGGTAAGCTAATTATGTATGGTGTGGATTGAGATATGGTTATGTATTTTAATCATTGAAATGAAAGGTAATAAAGGAGACAAGGCATAATATTGTATATGAATAAGAGTATGGGTTCAATAAGTGAATTACACTGGGTTGATTTTAACTGAAATGATGTTTATGATTAATTTGATCAGGGCTTACGCCCTAGATTGAAAAGTTATTATTAATTAGTTGTAATGGCATGGATGTTAGAATTATCAGATTTGAAGGAAACATAAAGTAAGTTAATCAAATGAGATACGAATCTGGATATGGTTGTGTATTTTGATCATATAGATATGATATAGGCAAGGAGATAAATATTTATGTGTTTTAAAGAAAATTTTGAAGGAAGAAAATACAAGCAAGATACGATAAGAATGAGGTTCTGTATAAGTGAAGTTGATTAGTAAAGTTATAAAGATATAATAAAGATTGGTAATCAGAGATAAGTTTAAGTGATAGGAATAGAGTATGTGAACATGAAAGAAAGATATGATTGGTGTATAAGAAGATTTTGATTTATGAAGAAAATGAAAGGATGAAGTTTAAAGAATTAGATGTGATAAAGATTATGTTGAGATATAGGTTATAAGTTTAACCAGAAGTAAGAAAGGTATGTCAGGTAAAATGAGAAATTGCTTAGTTATGCAAAGTGTATGTTTAATCAGTTATGATGAAGATTTAAGGTTATGTTTCTTGGTCAAGTGGATGTAGTCAGAGAAATGAATAAAGATTTATATGTATTAAGGAAGTTTTGGAGTCAGTCAAGTAAGGATGAAATAAAAGTTCGGTGATTCTTGAAAGACAATTGAAGATTGACAAGGAATTTGATTGATTTATGAGTTTGAGTAATAAGAATTAATGTTATTGTCTATCTGATAAGTGACATGATAGGAGATATAAAGTAAAAAGGTAGTCGAATAATTGAAAAGATAAGAACCAAGTTATTAAAGATGATACAAAAGATTAAGTTCAGAAAGCAACATGAGAACGTTAGAAGATAAGTTCTTCTCAGGATGTGCAGTGAAAATTCGAGGATGAATTTTTAAAAGGAGGGGAGATTTGTAACATCCCAAACTATGGCTTAGTGACCAAATTGTAAAGTTTCAGAATTTAGTGACTAAAGTAGAAGAATAGATTAGTTCAGTGATTTATTTGGAAGTATTTCCTAAAAGTTTTTAGTAATTATTAAAGGAACTAAAGGGTAAAATGGTCATTTGATCATTTAAGGAATTAAAAATGTGATAGTGGGGATATATATTTTTACACGTGGGAGTGTAGGAAACCAAAAACAAGGTCTCCAGAATTCTATTCTCCTCCTTTCTTCTTTGTGCGTGAAGCTCCAACTCAAAGGTGAGTTTCTTAATTAGTTGGTTATTTGTTGAATTAAAAGTTGGGTTATGATTCTTAGGTGATACTTAAGCTTAAGGAAAGCTTAAGTTATCTTAAGATCAAAAGATAAATGAGTTAGGGAAGATTAAAGATTTGGAGTTCTTGAGTGAATTTCCATAATGGAGTTGATAAGTTGAACTTGAAACTAAATTTGACTTGTCATCAGCTTAATTAAGAAGTATTAAGTGTTAGAATTAGATTTGAAATATATGGAAAATAGGGTATGATTCTTGAAATTCCTAAAGAAGAGAGGATATTAAGGTTAAAAGATGAGATAAATGAATATTAATGAGTTTAAGTATGTATATGTAAGTTAGGAATATGAAAGGGGTTGAAATATGAAGGATTTAATCCAAAAAGAATGAATTTTTGGGTTCAAAAAGAGGATTCTGGGCAGAGTGCATCGATGCATATTCATAGTGCACCGATGCATCAAGTTTAAAACCCAGAAATTGTTTGAAGGTGTATCGATGCACAGGTAGTGCATCGATGCACTCTTTTAATCTAAAAACATCAAATGCAATTGGTGCATCGATGCATAAGGCATGCATCGATGCATCCCAGTAATAAACAAACATCGAATGTATTTTATGCACCGATGCACAGGTAGTGCAAAGATGCATCGATGCATACCTTCATTAAAAGATGAAATGGGCTTTCTTTTAGCCTAAGAAGTGACAATTTAGAAGATATCAATTAGTATACTGATATGTATCAATGTATTATTATGATGTAGATATAGAATAAAGCTTGTTCCGGAACAATCTAAGGATTAATATTGATTCAAAGCAAACAAGGCTAAGGTGAGTGCACATTCTCTAATATATGAGGTTCAAGGGAAAATAAGACTTGTGATAAGTCTATTTCCAATAGTGAAAAACATGAATTCATAGAAGTATGTATTTGTTATGATTTATATGTGTGCTTGAGTATATGCGTTATTGATATGAATATGGTAAGTAAAAGAGATTAATGGTGATGATAAGAATAATAGTAAGGATAATGAAATGATAGGTATATGTGAATATAGGTATTGATGTGTTTTTGTATGTATTGTAAGATGATATGTTTATGTGATAACATGATAAGATGACAATGATTTACATGTCATATGAACACATGAGAAATATTATGAGCCATATGAAAGAGAAAGTATATGTGATACATGAGGGTAAATCCTATGTTTATATGAATATGAACTCATATGAGAATTGACATGAACTACGTGATTACATGTATATGTGAATGAAACCATGAGCTTATATGAATATATGATATGGTTACATGAATATGAAAAAGAATATAAAAGATAATGCCCATGTTATGTGTCATGAGAGCTAGGGGTATAGTTGGCATGCCAAAAGTCGAGGGTCTATGTGGTCCTTCGGGATATATATGTATTATTTGGAACATGTGTGAAGTCTGGTGAGACACATACTTGATCCTTGGCATATGTATATGATTCTTAAGGAATGATATGTGGTCCTTCGGGACGTATATGTATTCTTTTAAACATGTGTGAAGTCTGGTAAGACACATACTTGATCCCTAGTATATGTATATGATTATTAAGGAATGATATGTGGTCCTTATGGACATTATTATATGGCACTACGGTACAATTCTACGCGGCACTCCGGTGCAATTATATATGGCACTTTGGTGCAATTATATGAGTTGTGGTGACAGCATTAGTGCACAACCTCTATGTACTCGCATATCTTTAGTTCTCACATGTGTATCATGGGCTATTAAATAGATAATATTAATAAAGTGATATGATAATTTGTTTGTTTCCTTGTGGAATTTCATGTGTGATATTGATTGTACAAATGGTATCTTATAAGACCATATAATGAAAGGATTCAATGATAGTATATATATATAGTTTACATGACATGATATTTATATGTGCAATTGGTTATGGTATATGTTATATGATATGGACATAAAAGATCATAGGAACATGAGATAAAAGATATGAATGATAATGACATATATGTATGCATATATTTGTTACATGTAAAAGTATGAGTGGTATGAAATGATAGTAGTAATTGTTTAGGTATGATTATTAGTTACCGTTTACCTTATATGTTTATATGCCTCACTAAGTCTTTGACTTAGCGTGTAAGTGATTTACACGTAGGTTTCGAGAAGAGTAAAGAGCAATGTGGAGCAAGACATGTCAGTTCTCCTTACTAAAGGTCAGATCAGAAAAGATGTGAATAATATGTATTTTAGTATATAAAGTTCTAGTTGGCATGTTTTCAAAAGAATATATTGTTTAAGCTATGAACAGTTTTATAAATGTTTCGAATAGTTATATGTAAATAAATAAGTGAAATATACACGCTCTGATTGGTTTTGTAATAATGAAAATGTCTTTTATGTAAATTAGTCATTTATATGTTATAAAAGTTTTAAATTACTCACTATTTTATACAAGTACATGTTTTAAAAGGTCAATGTGACACCTCGGATTCGTATCCGATTTGGATACGGGTTGGGGTGTTACATTTAATGGTATCAGAGCTACGGTTTAGCCGATTCTAGGCATCAATCGAAGTAAAAAGTGTTTTAAAAAGTATACATGCCAACATAAAGTGAATAATTTCTGATCTGATAGTGTAAGGAGTGTATTGTCTTGCTAATAGAATTAAAATGTTATGTTATATTAGATGTATGATCATGAGAGCTTCCAAAGTGAAGCACAAGGTAATAGACTGAATGTAATAGCATTCACGTGCCCCTGGCCAGGCAGGGAGAAGATCGAAAAGTTAAGAGCACCCGAGTTCAAGGATGGATTTGAGGAAGGTTCTGTTGTTACAGACCTATGGTTAGATGATATGATAGAAGGTTTTTATTTCTCCAAAGAGGAGAAATTAAATTGAGTAGTTTCGTTACTACTTTGACAAGTTAGAGTATGGCGGATAAATGAAGCTCGAATATATGAGCTTGAAGCAAGGGAATTACCCATGCATGTGTATGAAAGTAAGTTTGATAAGTTAAGAAGATTTATTGTTGAATTGATTCTGATTGAGAAGGATAAAAATGATACATGTGATTGATTTTTTAAGACTTGTGCCTTAAATTAAAAGAGTTTTATTGGTTTTGAAATTGTTCTCATTTCAAGAAATGGTTGATCGTGTTAAAGCTCTAGAGAGAGCTAAGAATAAAAGGATTGGAAAAAAAAATCTCAGATGATTAAGATAATTAGTTCTTCATAGAATTTTAGCACCATCAAAGAAAGGTAGAGATTCTGGTTCAACTTTAAAACATACATAAATTAGTTGTATTCTCCGTCAGAGAATCAAATCAGATGAGAGTTCGACAGACTCCAACAATAGGTTTGATCTTGAAAGATTAAATAAAGAGTTAATTGAGGATAAGTCAGGGTTAAAGACAACCCTTGTGAATTGGGTTAAAAGCTCTTTCAAAAGTTATGTAAATCAAAGCAGAAAAAGTATTTTAAATGGATTAGATGAGTATTGAAATCTGGTGATTTTTTTTAAACAAGTGGAGAAAACATAAGTATAAGAATGGTAAAGAATAAGGTTTTGTGCAAGTAAAGTTGACTAATAAAGTAATGAAAATGTGATAAGGAGTGATAGTTAAGGATAAATATATGTGATATAAAAGAGCATGGGAGTATGAAGAACATGATATGGTTTAGTTATGTATAAGACAATGCGGATTATAAAAGGATAAATGGATAAAGACCAAGGAATGGAATAAGTGTTTTGCTAGAAATTAAATAATGTGAAGGATAAGAAGTATTTTAAATGTATCAAGTGAGGTAGATACTGTTTTTGTATTTAAGATGGAAAGAGTTAGCGTGGGCTAACAAGATTATGGGATGGAATGTATTGAAATTACAAGATTTCAAGATATGGTAGGTTATGATAACCAAATATGAAGTGAAACTGGATACAGTTGTATACTGTGATTATAGTCAAGTGATAGAGTGAAGGAAGTGAGGATTCAAATGTTTGAGTAAAACTAAGGATTGATAAGAAGAGTTTAAGTATGGGTACATCAATGATCAGTTTATAAATAAAGGAAGTTAGAATGTTAAGCATGAATAATGGAAGTGAATTGGTGTATGAGATTGAATGTTTATTTGATTAGTTGAGTAAACTATTGTTGAAATAATTCTGTCTGCAAAGAATGTATATGAATGGTTCGATGAAGGTTTATATTTTAGATTGGAAGAATCGATGTTGACTAACAGAGTTATAAGATAGTAGTGTATTAAAGTTAAAGGATTAGAAGATGATTTCAGGGTAAGCTAATTATGTATGGTGTGGATTGAGATATGGTTATGTATTTTAATCATTGAAATGAAAGGTAATAAAGGAGACAAGGCATAATACTGTATATGAATGAGAGTATGGGTTCAATAAGTGAATTACACTGGGTTGATTTTAACTGAAATGATGTTTATGATTAATTTGATCAGGGCTTACGCCCTAGATTGAAAAGTTGTTATTAATTAGCTGTAATAGCATGGATGTTAGAATTATCAGATTTGAAGGAAACATAAAGTAAGTTAATCAAATGAGATATGAATCTGGATGTGGTTGTGCATTTTGATCATATAGATATGATATAGGCAAGGAGATAAATATTTATGTGTTTTAAAGAAAATTTTGAAGGAAGAAAATACAAGCAAGATACAATAAGAATGAGGTTCTGTATAAGTGAAGTTGATTAGTAAAGTTATAAAGATATAATAAAGATTGGTAATCAGAGATAAGTTTAAGTGATAGGAATAGAGTATGTGAACATGAAAGAAAGATATGATTGGTGTATAAGAAGATTTTGATTTATGAAGAAAATGAAAGGATGAAGTTTAAAGAATTAGACGTGATAAAGATTATGTTGAGATATAGGTTATAAGTTTAACCAGAAGTAAGAAAGGTATGTCAGGTAATATGAGAAATTGTTTAGTTCTGCAAAGTGTATGTTTAATCAGTTATGATGAAGATTTAAGGTTATGTTTCTTAGTCAAGTGGATGTAGTCAGAGAAATGAATAAAGATTTATATGTATTAAGGAAGTTTTGGACTCAGTCAAGTAAGGATGAAATAAAAGTTTGGTGATTCTTGAAAGATAATTGAAGATTGACAAGGAATTTGATTGATTTATGAGTTTGAGTAATAAGAATTAATGTTATTGTCTATCTGATAAGTGACATGATAGGAGATATAAAGTAAAAAGGTAGTCGAATAATTGAAAAGATAAGAACCAAGTTATTAAAGATGATATAAAAGATTAAGTTCAGAAAGCACCATGAGAACGTTAGAAGATATGTTCTTCTCAGGATGTGCAGTGAAAATTCGAGGACGAATTTATAAAAGGAGGGGAGATTTGTAACATCCCAAACTATGGGTTAGTGACCAAATTGTAAAGTTTCAGAATTTGGTGACTAAAGTAGAAGAATAGATTAGTTCAGTGATTTATTTGGAAGTATTTCCTAAAAGTTGTTAGTAATTATTAAAGGAACTAAAGGGTAAAATTGTCATTTGATCATTTAAGGAATTAAAAATGTGATAGTGGGGATATATATTTTTACACGTGGGAGTGTAGGAAACCAAAAACAAGGTATCCAGAATTCTCTTCTCCTCCTTTCTTCTTTGTGCATGAAGCTCCAACTCAAAGGTGAGTTTCTTAATTAGTTGGTTATTTGTTGAATTAAAAGTTGGGTTATGATTCTTAGGTGATACTTAAGCTTAAGGAAAGCTTAAGTTATCTTAAGATCAAAAGATAAATGAGTTAGGGAAGATTAAAGATTTGGAGTTCTTGAGTGAATTTCCAGAATGGAGTTGATAAGTTGAACTTGAAACTAAATTTGACTTGTCATCAGCTTAATTAAGAAGTATTAAGTGTAAGAATTAGATTTGAAACATGTGGAAAATAGGGTATGATTCTTGAAATTCCTAAAGAGTGCATCGATGCACAGGTAGTGCATCGATGCATTCTTTTAATCTAAAAACATCGAATGCAATTGGTGCATCGATGCATAAGGCATGCATCGATGCATCCCAGTAATAAACAAACATCGAATATATTTTATGCACCGATGAACAGGTAGTGTATCGATGCACCGATAGGGAATGCATCGATACACTGTGCAGTGCATCGATGCATACCTTCATTAAAAGATGAAATGGGCTTTTCTTTTAGCCTAAGAAGTGACAATTTAGAAGATATCAATTAGTATACTGATATGTATCAATGTATTATTATGATGTAGATATAGAATAAAGCTTGTTCCGGAACAATCTAAGGATTAAGATTGATTCAAAGCAAACAAGGCTAATGTGAGTGCACATTCTCTAGTATATGAGGTTCAAGGGAAAATAAGACTTGTGATAAGTCTATTTCCAATAGTGAAAAACATGAATTCATAGAAGTATGTATTTGTTATGATTTATATGTGTGTATGAGTATATGTGTTATTGATATGAATATGGTAAGTAAAAGAGATTAATGGTGATGATAAGAATATTAATAAGGATAATGAAATGATAGGTATATGTGAATATAGGTATTGATGTGTTTTGTATGTATTGTAAGATGATATGTTTATGTGATAACATGATAAGATGACAATGATTTACATGTCATATGAACACATGAGAAATGTTATGAGCCATATGAAAGAGAAAGTATATGTGATATATGAGGGTGAATCCTATTTTTATATGAATATGAACTCATGTGAGAATTGACATGAACTACGTGATTACATGTATATGTGAATGAAACCATAAGCTTATATGAATATATGATATGGTTACATGAATATGAAAAAGGATATAAAAGATAATGCCCATGTTATGTATCATGAGAGCTAGGGGTATAGTTGGCATGCCAAAAGTTAAGGGTCTATGTGGTCTTTCGGGACATATATGTATTCTTTGGAACATGTGTGAAGTCTGGTGAGACACATACTTGATCCTTGGCATATGTATATGATTCTTAAGGAATGATATGTGGTCCTTCGGGACGTATAGGTATTCTTTGGAACATGTGTGAAGTCTAGTGAGACACATACTTGATCCCTAGTATATGTATATGATTCTTAAGGAATGATATGTGGTCCTTATGGACATTATTATATGGTACTACGGTGCAATTTTACGCGGCACTCCGGTGCAATTATATGTGGCACTTCGGTGCAATTATATGAGCTGTGGTGACAGCATTAGTGCACAACCTCTATGTACTCGCATATCTTTAGTTCTCACATGTGTATCATGGGCTATTAAATAGATAATATTAATAAAGGGATATGATAATATGTTTGTTTCCTTGTGGAATTTCATGTGTGATATTGATTGTACAAATGGTAACTTATAAGACCATATGATGAAAGGAATCAATGATAGTATATATATATATAGTTTACATGACATGATATGTATATGTGTAATTGGTTATGGTATATGTTATATGATATGGACATAAGAGATCATAGGAACATGAGATAAAAGATATGAATGATAATGACATATATGTATGCATATATTTGTTACATGTAAAAGTATGAGTGTTATGAAATGATAGTAGTAATTGTTTAGGTATGATTATTAGTTACCGTTTACCTTATATGTTTATATGCCTCACTAAGTCTTTGACTTAGCGTGTAAGTGATGTACACGTAGGTTTCGAGAAGAGTAAAGAGCAATGTGGAGCAAGACATGTCAGTTCTCCTTACTAAAGGTCAGATCAGAAAAGATGTGAATAATATGTATTTTAGTATATAAAGTTCTAGTTGGCATGTTTTCAAAAGAATATATTGTTTAAGCTATGAACAGTTTTATAAATGTTTCGAATAGTTATATGTAAATAAATAAGTGAAATATACACGCTCTGATTGGTTTTGTAATAATGAAAATGTCTTTTACGTAAATTAGTCATTTATATGTTATAAAAGTTTTAAATTACTCACTATTTTATACAAGTACATGTTTTAAAAGGTCAATGTGACACCTCGGATTCGTATCCGGGTCGGATACGGGTTGGGGTGTTACATTTAATGGTATCAGAGCTACGATTTAGCTGATTCTAGGCATCAATCGAAGTAAAAAGTGTTTTAAAAAGTATGCATGCCAACATAAAGTGAATAATTTCTGATCTGATAGTGTAAGGAGTGTATTGTCTTGTTGATAGAATTAAAATGTTATGTTATATTAGATGTATGATCATGAGAGCTTCCAAAGTGAAGCACAAGGTAATAGACTGAAGGTAATAGCATTCACCTGCCCTGGCCAGGCAGGGAGAAGAGCGAAAAACCTCAGGAAGTGCCTGTATAAACTTAGGGAATGTCTTCACCATGTTGAAGAATATTCTGATGAATTTTCAATTTATATTTTTTTAACTCATAGAATGAATGTATCGAAATAGTTGAAAAGTTAAGAGCACCCGAGTTCAAGGATGGATTTGAGGAAGGTTCTGTTGTTACAGACCTATGGTTAGATGATATGATAGAAGGTTTTTATTTCTCCAAAGAGGAGAAATTAAATTGAGTAGTTTCGTTACTACTTTGACAAGTTAGAGTATGACGGATAAATGAAGCTCGAATATATGAGCTTGAAGCAAGGGAATTACCCATGCATGTGTATGAAAGTAAGTTTGATAAGTTAAGAAGATTTATTCTTGAATTGATTCTGATTAAGAAGGATAAAAAGGATACATGTGATTGATTGTTTAAGACTTGTGCCTTAAATTAAAAGAGTTTTACTGGTTTTGAAATTGTTCTCATTTCAAGAAATGATTGATCGTGTTAAAGCTCTAGAGAGAGCTAAGAATAAAAGGATTGGAAAAAAAAATCTCAGATGATTAAGATAATTAGTGCTTCATAGAATTTTAGCACCATCAAAGAAAGGTAGAGATTCTGGTTCAACTTTAAACCAGACATGAATTAGTTGTATTCTCCGTCAGAGAATCAAATCAGATGAGAGTTCGACAGACTCCAACAGTAGGTTTGATCTTGAAAGATTAAACAAAGAGTTAATTGAGGATAAGTCAGGGTTAAAGACAACCCTTGTGAATTGGGTTAAAAGCTCTTTCAAAAGTTATGTAAATCGAAGCAGAAAAATTATTTTAAATGGATTAGATGAGTATTGAATCTGGTGATTTTTTTTTTTAAACAAGTGGAGAAAACATAAGTATAAGAATGGTAAAGAATAAGGTTTTGTGCAAGTAAAGTTGACTAATAAAGTAATGAAAATGTGATAAGGAGTGATAGTTAAGGATAAATATATGTGATATAAAAGAGCATGGGAGTATAAAGAACATGATATGGTTTAGTTATGTATAAGACAATGCGGATTATAAAAGGATAAATGGATAAAGACCAAGGAATGGATTAAGTGTTTTGCTAGAAATTAAATAATGTGAAGGATAAGAAGTATTTTAAATGTATCAAGTGAGGTAGATACTGTTTTTGTATTTAAGATGGAAAGAGTTAGCGTGGGCTAACAAGATTATGGGATGGAATGTATTGAAATTACAAGATTTCAAGATATGGTAGGTTATGATAACCAAATATGAAGTGAAACTGGATACAGTTGTATACTGTGATTATAGTAAAGTGATAGAGTGAAGGAAGTAAGGATTCAAATGTTTGAGTAAAACTAAGGATTGATAAGAAGAGTTTAAGTATGGATACATCAATGATCAGTTTATAAATAAAGGAAGTTAGAATGTTAAGCATGAATAATGGAAGTGACATGGTGTATGAGATTGAATATTTATTTGATTAGTTGAGTAAACTATTGTTGATATAATTTCGACTGCAAAGAATGTATATGAATGGTTCGATGAAGGTTTATGTTTTAGATTGGAAGAATCGAAGTTGACTAACAGAGTTATCAGATATTAGTGTATTAAAGTTAAAGGATTAGAAGATGATTTCAGGGTAAGCTAATTATGTATGGTGTGGATTGAGATATGGTTATGTATTTTAATCATTGAAATGAAAGGTAATAAAAGAGACAAGGCATAATATTGTATATGAATGAGAGTATGGGTTCAATAAGTAAATTACACTGGGTTGATTTTAACTGAAATGATGTTTATGATTAATTTGATCAGGGCTTACGCCCTAGATTGAAAAGTTGTTATTAATTAGTTGTAATGGCATGGATGTTAGAATTATCAGATTTGAAGGAAACATAAAGTAAGTTAATCAAATGAGATACGAATCTGGATGTGGTTGTGTATTTTGATCATATAGATATGATATAGGCAAGGAGATAAATATTTATGTGTTTTAAAGAAAATTTTGAAGGAAGAAAATACAAGCAAGATACGATAAGAATGAGGTTCTGTATAAGTGAAGTTGATTAGTAAAGTTATAAAGATATAATAAAGATTGGTAATCAGAGATAAGTTTAAGTGATAGGAATAAAGTATATGAACATGAAAGAAAGATATGATTGGTGTATAAGAAGATTTTGATTTATGAAGAAAATGAAAGGATGAAGTTTAAAGAATTAGATGTGATAAAGATTATGTTGAGATATAGGTTATAAGTTTAACCAGAAGTAAGAAAGACATGTCAGGTAAAATGAGAAATTGCTTAGTTATGCAAAGTGTATGTTTAATCAGTTATGATGAAGATTTAAGGTTATGTTTCTTGGTCAAGTGGATGTAGTCAGAGAAGTGAATAAAGATTTATATGTATTAAGGAAGTTTTGGAGTCAGTCAAGTAAGGATGAAATAAAAGTTTGGTGATTCTTGAAAGACAATTGAAGATTGATAAGGAATTTGATTGATTTATGAGTTTGAGTAATAAGAATTAATGTTATTGTCTATCTGATAAGTGACATGATAAGAGATATAAAGTAAAAAGGTAGTCGAATAATTGAAAAGATAAGAACCAAGTTATTAAAGATGATACAAAAGATTAAGTTCAGAAAGCAGCATGAGAATGTTAGAAGATATGTTCTTCTCAGGATGTGCAGTGAAAATTCGAGGACGAATTTTTAAAAGGAGGGGAGATTTGTAACATCCCAAACTATGGGTTAGTGACCAAATTGTAAAGTTTCAGAATTTGGTGACTAAAGTAGAAGAATAGATTAGTTCAGTGATTTATTTGGAAGTATTTCCTAAAAGTTGTTAGTAATTATTAAAGGAACTAAAGGGTAAAATGGTTATTTGATCATTTAAAGAATTAAAAATGTGATAGTGGGGATATATATTTTTACACGTGAGAGTGTAGGAAACCAAAAACAAGGTCTCCAGAATTCTCTTCTCCTCCTTTCTTCTTTGTGCGTGAAACTCCAACTCAAAGGTGAGTTTCTTAATTAGTTGGTTATTTGTTGAATTAAAAGTTGGGTTATGATTCTTAGGTGATACTTAAGCTTAAGGAAAGCTTAAGTTATCTTAAGATCAAAAGATAAATGAGTTAGGGAAGATTAAAGATTTGGAGTTCTTGAGTGAATTTCCAGAATGGAGTTGATAAGTTGAACTTGAAACTAAATTTGACTTGTTATCAGCATAATTAAGAAATATTAAGTGTTAGAATTAGATTTGAAACATGTGGAAAATAGGGTATGATTCTTGAAATTCCTAAAGAGGAGAGGATATTAAGGTTAAAGATGAGATAAATGAATATTAATGAGTTTAAGTATGTATATATAAGTTAAGAATATGAAAGGGGTTGAAATATGAAGGATTTAATCCAAAAAGAATGAAGTTTTGGGTTCAAAAAGAGGATTCTGGGCAGAGTGCATCGATGCATATTCATAGTGCACCGATGCATCAAGGTTAAAACCCAGAAATTGTTTGAAGGTGTATCGATGCACAGGTAGTGCATCGATGCACTCTTTTAATCTAAAAACATCGAATGCAATTGGTGCATCGATGCATAAGGCATGCATCGATGCATCCCAGTAATAAACAAACATCGAATGTATTTTATGCATCGATGCACAGGTAGTGCAAAGATGCATCGATGCATACCTTCATTAAAAGATGAAATGGGCTTTTCTTTTAGCCTAAGAAGTGACAATTTAGAAGATATCAATTAGTATACTGATATGTATCAATGTATTATTATGATGTAGATATAGAATAAAGCCTGTTCCGGAACAATCTAAGGATTAAGATTGATTCAAAGCAAACAAGGCTAAGGTGAGTGCACATTCTCTAGTATATGAGGTTCAAGGGAAAATAAGACTTGTGATAAGTCTATTTCCAATAGTGAAAAACATGAATTCATAGAAGTATGTATTTGTTATGATTTATATGTGTGCATGAGTATATATGTTATTGATATAAATATGGTAAGTAAAACAGATTAATGGTGATGATAAGAATAATAATAAGGATAATGAAATGATAGGTATATGTGAATATATGTATTGATGTGTTTTGTATGTATTGTAAGATGATATGTTTATGTGATAACATGATAAGATGACAATGATTTACATGTCATATGAACACATGAGAAATATTATAAGCCATATGAAAGAGAAAGTATATGTGATACATGAGGGTGAATCCTATTTTATGAATATGAACTCATATGAGAATTGACATGAACTACGTGATTACATGTATATGTGAATGAAACCATGAGCTTATATGAATATATGATATGGTTACATGAATATGAAAAAGGATATAAAAGATAATGCCCATGTTATGTGTCATGAGAGCTAGGGGTATAGTTGGCATGCCAAGAGTCGAGGGTCTATGTGGTTCTTCGGGACATATATGTATTCTTTGGAACATATGTGAAGTATGGTGAGACACATACTTGATCCTTGGCATATGTATATGATTCTTAAGGAATGATATGTGGTCCTTCGGGACGTATATGTATTTTTTGGAACATTTGTGAAGTCTGGTGAGACACATACTTGATCCCTAGTATATGTATATGATTCTTAAGGAATGATATGTGGTCCTTATGGACATTATTATATGGTACTACGGTGCAATTCTTCCCGGCACTCCGGTGCAATTATATGTGGCACTCCGGTGCAATTATATGACCTGTGGTGACAGCATTAGTGCACAACCTCTATGTACTCGCATATCTTTAGTTCTCACATGTGTATCATGGGCAATTAAATAGATAATATTAATAAAGTGATATGATAATATGTTTGTTTCCTTGTGGAATTTCATGTGTGATATTGATTGTACAAATGGTAACTTATAAGACCATATGATGAAAGGAATCAATGATAGTATATATATATAGTTTACATGACATGATATGTATATGTGCAATTGGTTATGGTATATGTTATATGATATGGACATAAAAGATCATAGGAACATGAGATAAAAGATATGAATGATAATGACATATATGTATGCATATATTTGTTACATGTAAAAGTATGAGTGGTATGAAATGATAGTAGTAATTGTTTTGGTATGATTATTAGTTACCGTTTACCTTATATGTTTATATGCCTCACTAAGTCTTTGACTTAGCGTGTAAGTGATTTACACGTAGGTTTCGAGAAGAGTAAAGAGCAATGTAGAGCAAGACAAGTCAGTTCTCCTTACTAAAGGTCAGATCAGAAAAGATGTGAATAATATGTATTTTAGTATATAAAGTTCTAGTTGGCATGTTTTCAAAAGAATATATTGTTTAAGCTATGAACAGTTTTATAAATGTTTCGAATAGTTATATGTAAATAAATAAGTGAAATATACACGCTCTGATTGGTTTTGTAATAATGAAAATGTCTTTTATGTAAATTAGTCATTTATATGTTATAAAAGTTTTAAATTACTCACTATTTTATACAAGTACATGTTTTAAAAGGTCAATGTGACACCTCGAATTCGTATCCGGGTTGGATACGGGTTGGGGTGTTACAGAACATAACCGGTTTGAGCTCGAATTGGGTTGCCTGAATCTTGGGAGCTATAATAGCAGTTTTTAGGTCATCCAAGGTGGGAGTTAAGTAATCTCTAATAGTTTGTGGTCGAGCAGCATTCCTAGCATTTGGAATTGTCGTGGCATTTTGAACTGCAGGATCCTTCACTTGATTTTGAACAGCATGAGCCTCAGGTTCTATATGAAATAATGGTTCTTTGGGTCTTTTACGTGTCATGCGATAACGTAACACCTGAAAAAGGTAAACACAAAAACAAGCAACTATGTACAAAGAAAATAATTAAAACGATGCAACAACTAAACTCAACATCATCAATTGCCAATCCTAGGCAACGGCGCCAAAAACTTGTTGCGTGTTGTGAGTACTATAAAATATACGCAAATAATGTGCAAGTATACACAATCGCTCAAGTAATAAAGTGATGAGTGAGTATCGTCTCCACATGGATTAGAAGGATATTGAGTAAAGTTTATGCACTATTCTATCTAAGTATAGTTAGTCTTGATATATACAAATGTCACGGCAATGGATATGTATATGCTGGTGAATGTGGATTGAAGGTGTGATGGTGTAGCAAATGGAAATGCAGTGGCAAGAATAGATGTTTAGTGTTGAAAATGATGAAATGTCAAGACAATGAAAAATGGTAAAAACAATAAATAAAAGATAAATAAAATAAAAAGAAGATAATCCTCACGTGACAAGCTTTCAATGGAATGAATGGTAGTGATTGATCTAAGAATGCTAAATTTATCTCTCAGGCAGATTTAAGCTATCTGGTCTTTACTTACTCGACAGGGCTTTCCTAAAATGTTCTCATAGGAACCTAACAGAATAGGATGCCAAGGCATATGCTCTCACTCAACGATGTTAGACAGTCTACCCTATTGATAAAGACACCCTTTTTAGTCGTTGAAATCCTATCCTAGTCTCTTCCGAGATCTAAGGGATTAGGTTATAATATTCCTAGGCCAGTTCAAAGCCCCTTGAAAATACTATAACCCATTGCTTATGAGGATCTTGTCTTGCGTTTCTTCCGAATACTTACAAGTATTTTTAGCTTAAGATTCTTCCGAACACCTAGCCTTCATCTAAGTAATGAATATTTTCTTGCCTCTTATAAGCCTAGATGGTGAAGCATTCATAAGCAAAGCAAATAGAGAACCAAGATAAACTTAAATATATCATTAAAAATAAAGTTTAAACATCCATTAAACCAACCACCACCAAATAAGTTAGTTCATGGTGGGGTTCGAAATATCCATAGAAAAATCCACAAAATATTCATTCCAACAACCCACAAATAAAATAAATAAAATAACAGCAAAGGGAAGTGAGAAAGAGCCTTCGACGCGCGCCACTGGAGGTCTCCTCGGCCATCACGAACCACTTTAGCTCGCTAGCTCCTCTCGGCGCCTAGCTCGCCACTCCTTGAAGCTTTATCAATGGAGGAAAACCCAAGGAAGAAGAAAGAAAAAAGGGAAAATAAAAATCTAATTTTTCTGCTACAATATGTGTCTCCTTTCTTTCCACCCCACTCTCTTTCTTGTGAAGTGTAATATATAATAAATATCTATGGGTAATGATGAGGTTGTTGGGATATTTTTGGGTGTAAAATATCCCTCATACCCCTAGAATCACATGTTGTGTATGAACCTTATCCTCCAGGTGTCAGTGGTCCCCTAGCAGGCTGTTACAACCATCATTCCACGTGCAGAGCCAACTGTCCACGTACAGCTGTATATTTTTGTTGTTTTCTGCACCATAAATGTCGAGGCATTTCAATCTGCTTCAGCAACGTGTGATGCCGTGGCATTACTTCCCAGCTCGCCGATTTTGCTTCTTATTTCCTGCACATACTAAAAACCACAACTTCCTCTCCATATAGCACCTTAATAAAATAAAATAACACAACCACAAAATGCAATTATATGCAGCTACATACATCTAAAATGACCTATATGTACCCTTAAACAAACAATAACTTAAGTTGAAAAGGCCTTAAAAATAGTCTTTTTACGGAGTTATCAAGTAGTTATAGATCCTACCAAGGTAGAAGCTATGAAGAATTGGCCTCTTCCTAAATCTTTAAAATCACTGCGAGGATTTTTGGGTCTAACTGGTTACTATAGGATGTTTATTAAAGATTATGGCTCCATAAGTAAGCCTTTGGCTCAATTGCTTACTAAGGACAATTTTCAGTGGACCACTGCAGCTTTGACTGCTTTTGAAAATTTAAAACAGGCTATGTGTGTTGCTCCTGTTTTAGCCTTACCTGATTTCAGTAAGAGATTCTATTTGGAAACAGATGCTAGTTCAGGAGGAATTGGTGTTGTTCTATCTCAAAAGGGTAGATATATTGCTTATCTCAACAAGGCTCTCAGTCCTAGACATGATGCTCTCTCCATTTATGAAAAGGAGTATCTTGCTATTTTATTAGTAGTTTCTAAGTGGAGGCATTACTTAGAGAGTAAGCCATTTATTATTAAAACAGATCATGAACCTCTAAAGTATCTATTGGAGTAAAAACTGACCACCATAATTCAAAAGAAATGGTTGACTAAATTACTGGGGCTGGACTATACTATTTAATACAAAAAGGGTAAGTCAAATATTGTAGCAGATGATTCAAGGCAATGGGAAGATCATGGTCAATGTCTTGCCATGGGAACTACTTTGATCAGTTTGGTGCAAGAAGTTGAAGACAACTATAAGGATGACAAATTAGCTGCTGATTGGATCAATAAATTAACTGTGACACCCACTGCTGATCATAATTGGAAATTTTCAAAAGGGATACTCAGATTTAAAGATAGAGTTTACATTGGTTCTAATGGGTCTCTTAGACTTAAAATTCTTCCAGTTTTACATGACTCCCCTCATGGAGGTTATTCAGGGACTCAGGATACTTATCAGAGGATTAGATCATATTTTATTGGCCTAGGCTTAAAGTTATGGCAGTCAGCTATGTCAGATGTTGTACAGTTTGTTAGCAAATTAAGGTGGAGCATAAACCTAAACAAGGACTGCTACAACCCCTTCCTATTCCTCAACAAGCTTGGGAGGTGATTATTATGGATTTTATTATGGCTTACCTACTTCCTTAAAGAAAAATTGTATATTGGTGATAGTAGACAAGTTTACCAAATACAACCATTTTATGGCATTGTCCCACCCCTACACTGCTGCAGCTGAGGTAGTTAAGCTATATCTAGACATTGTCTACAAGCTCCATGGCCAGCCTAAAATGGCTATTTCAGATAGAGATAAAATATTCATTAGTCTCTTTTGGAGAGAACTAATGAAGCAGTTGGACACTACAACACTATTCAGTACTGCTTACCATCCTGAAACTGATGGTCAGATAGAGAGGGTTAATTAATGTCTTGAGCAGTATCTAAGAGGACTCAGTTTTTGCAACCAAAACAGTGGGTTAAGTGGTTGGCTCATGCTGAGTGATGGTATAATACTACCTATCACACAACCCTAAACCTAACACCCTTTCAAGCTTTATATGGCTATAAGCCTCCTACAATGGTTTGGCAACCAGATACAACAGTATATTCTGTTGGAGAATTAATGAGGAGCAGGGAAGAAATCAGGCAAATTGTGAAACAACAGTTAGAACATGCTGCTAATCGAATGAAACAACAAGCAAACAAAAAGCGTTCAGAATGATTTTTTGCAGTAGGGGATGAGGTTTACCTGAAATTACAGCCGTATCGTCAAACCTCCCTTGCACTGCGAAATAATCTGAAGTTAGCAGCTAAATTCTATGGGCCTTACAAAATTATAGAAAGAATTGGAGAAGTCGCTTATAAGTTAGACTTACCAGAAACGTCTCGATTACACCCAGTCTTTCATGTCAGTATGTTGAAGAAACACATTGGTACGACAACAACATCTTCGACAGAGCCTCCTGTGGTAGATGAAGAGGGTCAGTTTCGCTTAGAACCAAGTCAGAGTTTGGGAAGACGAATTATTAATCGCAATAACAGGCCAGTTGCTCGTTCGATGGACTAACCTGGATGCTTCGAGTGACACTTGGGAAGATTACTCCGTTCTCCGAGGCCAGTTTTCGTCCTTTGATCCTTGGGGACAAGGATCCTCTCGAGGAGTGGGTATTGTCATAGTGGGAGGAGAAAGGCGAGGGCACGAAGAAGAATTGGGGGAAGAGAGGCGAGGGCTAGGGATTGAACAGGAAAAATTGGGGATTGAGGCACGTGAGGGAAATGTAAATCACTTACCCTCTGAAGTGGATCAGAAAGACTTGGAGCGGGTTGAACCGGATCCGAAGCAACTGGAGCAGGCCCAAGAAGAGTTAAAATAGTCGAGTTCAATAGCTCATATCTGTAAAAGAAATGGAGATAGAATGAATTTGTTATATTCAGTTAGAAAGGACAGCCAGCTGGCAATCCTTAGGTCCTGTTAGCTTGTAACTAAATAAAAATGAGTTGTGATGATGAATTCCTTATGTTATGAATGAAAAAGCATTTCTTCTCTAAAATTCTCTCTAATTCCTATTACCTATTATTCGATTTCTCTACAATCATAACACAATGCTGCTACTATCATAGTTGTTGTGGATGTAATGCATTGCACCATGGCATCTGTTTATAATTAACATACATGTTTTTGTTATTGATGCCCTGTATGGTTTGGATTCAGGTCCCGTCTGTCTTTGAAGAGATGATTTTGTCTGGTTGCACTCCTGATAGGAAAGCTAGGGCAATGTTGCTGTCTGCTTTGAGATACATGAAGCAAGCGGTGAAGTCCTAGTTGACAATCCATAATCCATATGACTAAAGCAATTAATGACAGAACACATTGGTGTTTGACTTATCAATTTGAGGGTACTATTCGTGATCTTCTGATATACGGACGTTTTGTATAATGCCATCACAAAACAAGCAAGGGAGTTTTCCTTGCGGTTTCGGCTCACAAGTTCCTCAGCTAAAAGAACCTACAATGATTTTTTTTTGGTATTGGTGAATGGAGACTTTTAACCTACATGGGAATCTTCTGCTACATCCAGTAAACTTTTTTTTTCTTCATAAACTGTTTCTCATGAACAATCTATTCATGTTGCCATGCAGGGTCATCCTTGTGTGACACGTCGGAGTGATCGAACTCTACGAGCCGTGTTCTGAAGCTTGGAATGAGGAACATTCGCCTTATGTTAGGACTATTGAATCTTTGAACAAGTAACATTCTATAGAAAACAACATTCAAAATGTACTTTAACCTCTGTTCTCCAAGTTTCATTTTATAGAAGAAATAATATATTTTGCCATGCCTGCAAACGCTCTAGCCTCTAAAGACCTTCATTAGATAAACCCTCGAACATTGAAAATATCAAAATAAAAATAAAGAGTAATGTAGTCAATAGCTTCAGCTTGTGGCTTAATTTGCTAACAAGAATTAGTTTTGATACACAGGAAATGGTAAAAATGATATCTACAGTATCTAAGAAGAAAGTAATCGACATACAAAAAAGGAGGCATCTAATTAACGTGTACAAAGTCACAACATTCTCGTGCTGTTGTCCTCAGTTCGTATCCAACATAAAAATTCAAAGAGGAATGGCCGAGACAATCTGCCTGCCGGCTTTCGAAATTCGAGAACAGAACATGAACAATAAC
This sequence comes from Hibiscus syriacus, assembly GCF_006381635.1. Taxonomy (NCBI): domain Eukaryota; kingdom Viridiplantae; phylum Streptophyta; class Magnoliopsida; order Malvales; family Malvaceae; genus Hibiscus; species Hibiscus syriacus. The sequence continues at coordinate 1,851,911 of NW_024062745.1, read as the reverse complement.
AGTACAGAGGACAGCAAGAAAAGTCTGAAATACATTCTTATTTCCTGCATTCCGACCTCGATAACCTCCATCTTCTTCCCGTATCTGTTTCTCCTTCCCATTAGGTAACCATCGAAGTATTCATCAATGGACACCCATTTGTCCACCTTATGTGCCTTGGATTGGACATCAATCTGCTGTGGTCCCAGCTTAAATATTGTGAAAAAAGCAGCAGCCCAGTCATTGAGAACTCTCTGAAAATCAAAATAAAATCTTTGTTTAGCTGTTACCGGTACACCAACTAGTGAAAGAGGCAAATTAACATACCTTGAAGGTGGTGTGGTCAACTGGATTGAACATTTTAAAGCAGTCTTTTGTTGTTGCCGTACTATCTCCATAGATCTGCCACCGAACATACAAGTATGCCTATCAATGAGATAAATTTGCTTCTTCTTCTTTTTTTCTTTGTGGAAAGAGAGTTTACAATTCAAATACCTCAAAGGTGAATGGCATGGGAACTCTTACAACATCATACATGTAATCTGTTGCTGTCCCATGTACCATATACCTGAAATCAATAACATTCATATCTTAGTGGAATGAAATTGCATGAAAAACAAGTAAAATATACACAACTTTTTTTTAATACTTTTAACAATATATTTGAAACCAGTGATCGCTTTGTAGTACCACCGGTATGACGGGTACAACCGGCTGGTCCAATAGGATATTTTGCTTGCATATTTAGGTGTTCTAGTACAAAAATAGGTAGTTTAGGACTGATGTTATTGTCAAGAACTATTTACACCACTAGTAAAATGATTAATTGCCGATGCCAAAAGCTTTATTGAGGACTGATCCCATCACTCACATTCTTGAGTATTACAATTAGATTTTATAGACTTATTATAACTAGCATGACTTATCATCATTGCTTCGAGTATAAGAATACAAACCAGACAGAACCTCCACCAGAACCAATCATGCAACGCTTGTGGCAATGAACATTATTCAGCTCCTCAAGCAAGAATCTCATTTGTTGAGAAGGCAATCCATCCGGGGTTCTGTTTTTGTGGTCATATGGCATAAATAGTGCCTACATGAATTAAATCAAAAACAAGAAGTGTGTCATACAGGCAACAAATCTGACCTATTTCTAAGAGAAAAGTCAAATACAAAAAGCATAAAGCAACGTTATACAGGATTAGACATCCAAAGTTTTCTCTTGATTATGGATTAATATCATTTTATTTATGAGATTTTATGTTTTTGTCATGTATGGATGCATAATGAACCAACAGGATTGATTCATCTTCACAATAGGTAAAAGAAAATTTCCTATTAGTGAATCTAGATATCTCCTAGAGGTTTCAATGTCCAAAAAAGGTATTTATGATGTAGAAAATAATAGCTTAAAGGTTGCACAATAGTTAAGGAAAACCAATACTTGAAGTAAAAAGAAAGAATTGTTAACATGTAATTCATGATTACACCTCCATTCCAGAGTGTACATTAATTCATATGTGAGGATCGAATGATACGGCAAGTTTACGCATGATCTGGGTCTCAGGCTCACTAAAAGGAGCAATTCCAGGATTCTCTTCAAATGGATCAGTCCTATATTCGAATAAAATATATGAATAAAAAACATCATGTAAATGGACATACAACTTAAACATGAAACTGTAGAAAGAACTATATCAAAGAGGATTTGCATGAAGAAAATGGAGAAATGATGAACCTTCTCCTTTTTTCCCCAGTCTACACTCCAATTCCTATTAAGATCAACTCCTCTCCCTGTCAAAGAAACCCAATTTAAAGATTTCAACTTCTTATCACAAGATCATAGATGTTTTATATCGTTAAGATAAAATTGAAATACCATTTCTCCTTTCACAAAGATTTCCTGCTTCAACAAGCTTCCGACAGTTCAGATTCTCCATCGGCACTACCTGCCATGTTATCGGATGTTAGCACTCAAGTTGCATATGGTCTGTATATTGTATCTCTCAAGCAGTCTAGCATCACATGCTCGTATTAAGTGAAAAAAAAATCTTATTCATACTTCCTCCAGTAGCAAGTTCATAGTTGAAGTTTGAGTAAACTAAATTTTCTTAAACAAGTCACTTCACTATACAGAGGCCCAACAAAAGCCAGGAATGTTCTTGCAAGTAAAAAATGTTACCTTTACGACAACATTATCGAGGGTAGCATTTAAAGAAGCTTGGTCCATTTTTGGTAGAAACTGTTCTTCACTTAAGATTGACAAGATCCGCAATGCAAGTTCAGATGTAATAAGCTCCCGTCCATGCTGCCCAAAACTCTGGAAGACAATGAATAATCTGTCAAAAAAAAAACAGCAAGTACTAATCTGAGATCATGCATTAACTACATACCAGATAAGAAAAAGGTTAGCAGATACATTGACTGTATGCAAAGTTAAGCAGTGGATTCAATCTGGTACCATCTTTAATATCTACAAGGCAAACTATCAATTGTTCTTGCTGTACTATTTACCAAATATGATTATGCAGGAACTTACAAGAAGGATCCGGAACTTGGATTTGTCATCACCGTCTTTCTTACTATGGCAATAAGTAACAACAGTTATCTCAGACTTGTACCCTTTGTTTCCAGCTCTAATTGTTTCTACCTGTTTATGGCATGAATAATATAAAACCCAATTCTCATGCAAAAATTGTTTCCAAATATAACATGTAGTTCACCTACAGTGAGTTTGTCAGGGTGTCGATGCACCAAAGACTTTATTTGTTCAATCAAAGCATCACTGCAAAATAATACAAAGTAAATTAAAACATGATAACAAAACTCTGAACTCTAAAGTTCAGCTGTACTTTTAACACAAGGATTGAAAAGAATAATTGAACATATGTTTGGTTTCTGAACTAGATGCTTCCAACCATTTCAATGGTCTTGACTAGATTAGTTCATTTTGTTCTTCCAGTCTATTCTTGGACTGTTACTCCTTTTGTTCTCATGTGTCTAGATCTAAAAAAAACTCAACTGAAAAAAGCATGGCAGAAAGGTCAAAATGTGGCATTCAATTATATTCTTGCAGATTCCACCATACCAAACTAATCTACAAACAGAGAGGATATCATGTAATTCTCTGAAATTAATCTGGAGGTTTAAGGCTTCGAATCTCTGCTTGAAAGAGAGATCACACAGTCAATTTGACAACAGCAGGCTAAGGAAGTATCGGGAACACATTTTGTTATAGAAATTCCCCAACTTGAAGCATCAATAACACATTTTCATAGAGATCACTCTACTCGAATCTACTAAGATTTCTAATTGTAAGCTGCATTTCAAGCTTATCTATTTCACGCACGAATTTGCAGCAAACCTACTCTTTTCAATTCTTTCTCGGATTCAAAAGATTCGTTCATCAGCCAAAATGTTAGAGAAAAATTAAAATAGTCCAACCTACTCTATTTGACGAGGCTATATTTTTCAAATTAAATCGAACGCCATTAAAAAAATACAAATAATTTTAATCACGATTGAAAAACAAATAAAGAATTAAAACTAATGGCAATGAAGAAAAAACATACCTGGAATGGTAAAGATCCCGGTTGATAGGAGTGAAAGATGGTTGAGTGAGATCAGCATCTGCGCTAGCGGTAGCAATAGAGGGAATTGGCAAAGAAGCAGAAACGGAGAGGAGATAAGAGACGATAAAAAATAAACCACTCATCGCCGATAAAAACGCTGACTCTGCGGGTGGTGGACCCGGACGGGGCGGGGCTTCTCTGTTAATTTCCATTTATTTTTTCTGGGAATATATAGTATAGATATATACTCTCACTAGATGACTGGATTAATTATTGTTTTTATAGGTTAAAAAAATAAAGGAATTATTATAACCACCTGATATTGCTAAATAAATTAATTTTTCAAGATAATATTTAAATTACACAGTCAACGATGCTTAACGAGTCATAATATTTAAATAGTTTTTAAGATATTGCTAAATTATTATAAAAATAGTTTAAAATATAATCAATGTTTTAAAAATTAAATCAATAAATTATTAGATTTGGTATGATTTTATTCACACACCCGCCACTGAAGGCAACACTACAAGATGAAGCCCTGCTGGTGGAGAACAGGCAATAGCTGGAGGCTTTGATTTTCTTGTTATTACACATTGAGCGATTCAATATCATTAATAATAATCGAGTTAAATTTTAAATCTGATACAATTTTCTAGATTTGAATCGAAACAAATTCGAATGAAAGAAATATGTTTCTTAAATCGGCTCAATCAAATATTTAACCTAATTCAAACCATTAGTATCCCTAATCTTACATATTTCGATGATGATTAGGGATGGGCATGGACCCGAATCCGACGGGTTCCGATCCGATCGGGTCGAGTCGGAATTTTTAAAAAATAAATCAGGGTCGGATTGGGTCGGGTCGGGTTGGGTCAAGTCAGGTCAGGTTGCTTTTTTTATGAGATGTTCGGGTCGGGTTCGGTTTAGGGTGAAAAATATCCGACCCGATCCAACCCGAAAAATATATAATTTTACCTTATATATTTAGGAATAATTACAATAATACCCCTCTATATATTATTTTTTTCAATTAAGTCACTATTTTTATTGAATAAAAATATTTTTTTATTATTTCGGGTCGGATCGAGTTTTTAAGTTATATATCGGTCGGGTAAAAACTTGTTTTGATCGGGTTGGGTCAGGTCTCGGGTGGAGGACTCATTGTTCTCGGGTCGGGTCGGGTGGACCAAAAACCCGACCCATACCCATCCCTAACGATGATGGTAAATGTAAATACTAATGAACTAAAAAATAATGATTGAATCTTAGCTTTGGATGGGGAAAAATGCATTCAAAGTGAAGACGTATAAAATATTAAAATAATGACAATATTTAGTAAACTGAAATTTAGGGGTTGTTTGTTTGCTTCTTAATGAAATCATTCAGTGTTAAAATGATGAATCGTTCATCATTCAGCGCGTTTGTTTCGCACCTCTAAATGATTCAGTGCTGATTGATTTAACAAAACAGTGTTGAATGATTCAGCACAGAAGTACATTCTGAATGATTCAGAGTCATTATCAAACAGCATGTCACATTTAGAGTTAATTCATACAGAGCCTCTGAATCATTCAGCATTTGAATCATTCAACGCTTAATCATTTTGGAGTAAACAAACAACCCTTTAGTTAACAAATTATTCCTTTGTAATTTTTTAAATAATTAAAATAAAAGTTAATTGTAACATATATCCTCAAAGTATGAGCTTCATTCTAAATTGATCCCTAAATTTTTAGATGTTTTGATTTAATCCCTAAACAATGACTATCATTCTAAAATAGTCTTCAAACTTTTGAGTATTTCAATTTCATCCCCAAACTTTTTGATCATTTCAGTTTCATCCCAAACTATACATATATACTAATCACATCACTTGCTAATAAAATTGTTAGGCCAAGTTATATTATTATATGTCTAAAAAATAAAACAAAATTTAGGTTAAACTATGGTGGAAACTAATACATATTTGGATGAATTTGGGGATGAAATTGACATGCTCAAAAGTTTTAGGACTAATTTAGAAAGAGGGTCATCGTTTAGGGAAGAAATTAAATTGTTTAAAAGCTTTAGGACTAAGTTAGAATGAGAGTCATAGTTTGAGGATGAAATTAAAATATTCAAAAGTTCAAAGACCAATTTAAAATAAAGGTTATAATTTGGGGACATATGATGCAATTAACTCTTAAAATAGTTCTAATATGTTTTATTTTGTAATCTCTTGTAACATTTTAATATCTTTATCAATGACATTGCAACTTTGAATTCTGCAGAACGAAATGTCAACTTTGGTCAATTAACACCTTCAAATGTTGGATGATCTTTCTTCATTGTTAAACAACAATCCAGTCTCATAATACTTGGTAGAGTTTACCCAAAAGAAAAGGAGGCAAGACATCGCCATCAAAAATTGGGTTTCGTAAAGAAACATCCAAGAACCAGATGTAAGAATTGTTTGCTGCAGAGTCTCCGCGTTGAGTCGCCGGTTACTTCTCGCTTTAAACAGATAAAAATGATTTTCGTGACAGTCGGTTATTATATGTACCGAGTCTATGTAGTGATCATTAGATATACAAGGCCTTTTAGGTACTCTACGATTTCAAATCCGCTGAGCTTTGAACTTCCGAATGCTCTGTCAACAAATGTTATCGGAACCTGTAGACAGTAGAAAACAAATCAATGAGATTGAGAAGGTGCCTTAAAGATGAAACAGGGGACGGGACGAAAACCACATAGGGTATAAAGCATATGAGCAAACTCCAGTGTAGATAGTACTGTACTATCTGGTAAATGCAGGGGAGGACATTCAAATGTAAGAGTTGAGGATGGTAGTTTCCATCACAAATTCTCGTCTATAGAGAAATAGGAAGAGGGAGAGTATTTGATGCACTAACTGTGTATAATTCTATGCATCATCAAGTTCACTGACAGTCGGTGCAAGAAGAAAATTCACTCAAGGTTTGAATATCTGTTAGCTTCGTTCATAAGGGTACAACTAATGAAATGAAGTTTACCTCTTCGATGTGATAGCCTTTTCTTGAAGCCGTAACAATCATCTCCATTTGAAATACGTATCCCTTGCTAACACAGGAGGAAATGACATCTTCGAGCACTGATTTCTTATAAAGCCTTTTGAAGAGGAGAAAAAGAAATGTTAGGCCTAAAGATTGAAGCAATAACAGAATGAAATAGCCCATTTTCTGTTTTGTTTAGTTCTCACACCTGAAGGATCCAGTTAAGTCTAATACACCAGGCCACAAATGAGTCTGTGCATCAGATTCCATCCATGCACACCACCGCCTGTGACATATCGTGTTCCAGTATCTATACTGGCACCGGTGTCCAGCTGCTTCCTAGAAGATGTCATGGACCGGCACTTTAGAAGGATTTGAGCAAATCGGGCATACTTATAACCCAAAATGGATCAACCAAAGGATTTCTTACTTGATGAAGCTTGGCAAGTATTTTGGCTGCAAAATGAGATTGAAGAAATAGATCAGCATATGTGATAGTAAATAGGCATGAAGTGTTGTAAATGGATTTAACTGGTAGAAAAGGCATATAAAAACACAAATTGCACTTACATGATGTGATAGATCGGCGTCCATGATTACAACAAAGTTCCCAGATACATGCTTCAAACCATGTATATAAGCCATTCCTGAAACCAATAATGATTCAAAGGTCAACTCCGGATTACTCCTGAAATGGAATGATTTTCACTTACCCAATCCAAGCTTCTTAGCTCTCGGTCTCAATAATTGCATGATTAAGGGGAAAGAAGCAGACGTAAGCATACAAATTGATTAGCAAAACCGATTGTACATGAATCGAATTTCAAAGGTATATTAGCATGGAACTTACTATACGATCTTCCTCATACAGTTTATGCAGATGTTTCACAACTTCTTGTGTACCATCAGGGCTCCCATCATCCACAACAATTATTTCAAAATCAACATCACTGCTCCAGGAATGAGAAGTTACAACAGCTTATATCAGAAGATATCACGAATTGGAGGAAAGGTTTTCTAAAATAGGTAAACCTATCTATTTTAATTTATCTACCGAGTGTTATGCAGCAACATTGCTACTCATTTTGATGAATATAAATCTATTATAAATCAGAACATATTTTCCCTTCCGGGGTGTCATCTCAATTTCAGCGAAAACTCAGTTTCGACAAACACAATTCTTATGAAATTTTAACATATAGATATAGGAATTCGAATTTACAAAGACAATAAGCGGATCATTGATTAAAGTCCTGCGGTTGAATTTCACATATATAATCAACAGAAGATTCAAAGACAATAAGCGGATCATTGCTACTCTATATTCGCACTCTTTCCTTCCAACCAAACACCGAGTAAACGATTTTTCTACACCCATAATCCAATTCAAATCATTTCAAGGATAAGAAAACAATACGATATATAAAATTACATATATAATCAACAGAAGATTCAAAGACCGTGGAGACCCACAACATAAGCTCGATGAGAACAAGAAAAGGGCGCGAATTTAAGAAAAGTAACCGGAACTCCATTGGAGCTCGTCAAGAGACTACTATGAAAGAGATCCAAGTAAAAAGAGGGAGAAAAGGAGTGATTCCAGAGTTGTTAGGGACATACCGGAGATGTTTGCAGATGAGATAGACGATAAGAGCAATGTTGATGCGCTCGTTATAAGTTGCTACTATTATACTGTACTTGTTCTTTGCAGAATCCATTCTCCTCTCCTCTCCAAAACCTTGACCTTTCTTAATTCTTGCTTTCTCCGATTACGGCAGCAGCAATCCTTGATCGAAAGATTTCTTCACCCTTTTCTTCCTTTGAGAATTACTGCTTTCATTTGAGTTTTCCTATCTGTAAAGTCACTATATTATAGAATTGTTATATTTTAACCACTAAAGATAATTTTCAATTAGATCACTAAATTATTAAAATAATTTTTTTCTTTTTATATCTCCAGAGATATCCAAGCCTCAATAAGTAATCAGGCAACTATACCACATAGATAAGATCTCGAATAGATCTGCATGATACGTTAAAATAGAATTTAATATTTAACTATTAGATCTACCTAATATGTTAATCAATAAATAGTCACGATAATTCTACGACTGAAAACACACTAAAAGTTATTATAAATACTCCAATTGAGATTAAAAAAGAAAATGACGCCTTTGACAACCGTCTTTCTCTCATTTTTCTTCATAATCAACTCTCAATAATACATAAACATTAGTTAAATAATTGTTCTTTCACCAATCACGACTCTTCACCTAAATCAGAAAAGGTAAACCGCTCACGACTGATGAGACCACCTTGTTGTCATCAAAAAATTTCAATAAGTCATGACTATTGATTGTTAATTGAAATGCTAATATATAGTTTAAATAATTTTGCATAATTATATTTTTAATGATCATTACTTATATATTTTATCTATTTGTCCCTTATTGATGAAATTAATAAAATTCATAGTTATATGGTCAAAATAGAGTCACTCCTATAATTTAGTGAGTATATAGGTAGTTTACTCTTTTATTTTTCAATGATGTCTTACTTCTATTAAATTGGGCTAACAGAGCAAGCAAAGCAATATAAACTGGTAAAGGGCAAAGTAGAAGACGGAGTCAATTGGGCTAATATTAGACCGTCCAGTTGTGGGCTGAAATCTAAACCGGAGAGTGTGTAGAAGGAGAATTAATCAGTGAATAGCCAGCCGAATATCATCGCTAGGGTTTTGCGATTTTCACAGAAGCAATTAAGCAAAGCAGGCGGGCGAGAGACAATGAGTCGGAGCTTGGGCATACCGGTGAAGCTACTACACGAGTCGTCGGGTCACATCGTAACGGTGGAACTCAAGAGTGGAGAGCTTTACAGAGGAAGCATGGTCGAGTGCGAGGATAATTGGAATTGCCAGCTTGAGAACATCACCTTCACTGCTAAAGTACCTCACTTTCTCTTTCCCCTTTATTTTAAGCTGCCTCATAATGTGCGACTCCTTTATGCTTATTTCGATCTGACGTATTCAGGGTTTATGGTTTTTGCTCTGTCAGTGATAAATCTTAAAATGCTATAAACATTTGATTTAAATGTAGGTTTCGGACTCTGGACCTTGACTTAAGTTTATAAATAGGTTGAACCATTGAGTGGACTCAGTGGTAAAAGGAATGTTGTTCTCTCTATAGGACACGAGGACTCGGTTTCTAGCAGCTATGTTTGTACCATGTAGGATGTATGGGGTGTCAATTAGCTAAGGAAAACTACCTTGTAATCATCTCAGATTATTTTAAAAAAACGTCTCGGGAATCACTGCTATATAGTTTTTATTAATGATTTTGTGTTATTCCAGTTTTTTCTTTGTGTTCTGTTCATTTCAGTCAAATTTGGAACTGAAATCACATCCTACACATGTTAGGTTGTCAGCTGCTTTAATGAAGTAACCCCATTTACGAGTTTCTTGCATTATGGTTCTTTACTATTTGTTTCCGTTTTTCTTTTCAAGAGAATTCATTGTGATTTAAGTACATGTTTCTCTCATTCCCATTCTCGGAAGTGCATAATCCTTTTCGAAATCCCTCTGGTTAAATTTGCATGCTTTCGGCTTCCCTCTGGTTTACATGAATTTGCAACTGAATTTATAATGATGCTTTGGCTTGGCTTCAGGATGGAAAGGTTTCGCAGCTTGAGCATGTTTTCATCTGAGGCAGTAAAGTCAGGTACTATGACCGTCTCCCATTCTCTACCCTCACCTTGTATTGTTGTTTATGATGGGTTTAGATCAGACAAACTTGACTATTAGTAGGAAATACGCAACAGGTTCATGGTCATACCGGATATGTTAAAGAATGCTCCTATGTTCAAACGTCTAGATGCTAAAATCAAGGTACATTTTACTTGCAATTTTGCGGTATTCTGACATCCACTTGATGGAATATTTCGACTTCGTTTTGTAACTTGATTAAGGGTAAGAGCTCGTCTCTTGGAGTTGGCAGAGGTAGAGCTGTTGCAATGCGAGCCAAAGTAAGTTCATCCATCATTCAGTAACGCCCTTGTGTCTGTGTGTGCATCAGTTATTGATCTTTAACTTCATTCTTTCTTGTTTTGCAGGCTCAAGCTGCTGGCCGTGGCACAACAGCTGGAAGAGGTGTTGTGCCATCCATTCGAAGGTAAGTTTATCCTGTGATGTGCTTTCCAATCTCTTCCTTCGAGAGAAGCATCATCGTTGCAAGTTGCTTGGAAATTGCTTTCTAGTAACCAAACTTGTACTCTTCATATTTGATGTGAAAAAGAAATCAGATATCCAAATTACTGCTCATTTGCCGTGTTCGAATTGAACAACTACCAATATGTTATCATTTCTAATGTCTTTTTGTTCACAAGGATCGGGTATTCTTTGTACATGATGAATGTTAAGTTCTGAGTTTTATGCTTGCATAAAGAAAGAAATGCAAATAATATCAAATTAGTTCTTTTATTCATAATGGGAAAATCCAAGTTTTCATGATCTAAACGAACACCTTGCTAGAACACTAATACAATTATTTCTCTCTGGAAAAGAGGAAAAGGAAAATCTAATTAAAGAAAGTAGAAAAAAAAAGGAAAACTAAATGAAAAAGGCCGTCTTCATGGACGAAAACACCTAGTCGGTATCATGATCATAAACCCAGGGAGCAACTTGTGTTGCTCGATTGTACCCAAATCCCCACCAGTTCCTACTTGGCGGCTGGATTTGATCAATCAAGCAAATGCTTCTCTTTGTGCTAGGATTTGGTCTCCAACAGAAAAGTTGCTGGCTCGGTTTTTGCAGCATAACCATACTTAGATGTACAGTATTTGCGGTGTACGCCTGTAAGTTTCCCCGACGTTGCCTTCTGATGGAAAATAACCATCATTCTTGAGCAATCCCTACACCAAAAATACAAGAAATATCAAAAGTAAGCTTTGCAAGAACATAACTTTATGGTACTTAAGAAGAAGAGCTAAAAGGACTTTACATTAGTTGCTTTTCTGAGTAGTTAGTATACCACTCGCTGGTCTTGCTCCAGTGCTTAAACCCACCAATAGTACACTGAGCGGTAAAAATAGCAGCCGCGGCTAATAAAGAAGGAGGAAATTGAAGCATTTCATACTCAACTAGGCAAAGCTCGATCATGAAGAACGACAGAAGCTCAAGCTGGTTCAAAGACACATTTAAAACCATCTCTGGTTAATGAATATTGTTGGATAAAAAATGCAAAATGACAATGTTTTGTCACAAACCTTCCTGTTAGATTGAGCAGCTTTGAGAAATCTCCTCATAAACACATATGGCGTCGGAAAAGATAGATTGAATTGTAAAGTATTGATCATCAATCTCTCCTGCAAATCAAGCGGCGCATATGTATGAAATCAGATTCAATATAATTTAGAACACAATGTTGAATCACAAACCATGTCGAGCACTTCTTTCCTGTCGTAAGCCTTGTCAGAAATCAGCATCAGATCCTCTACAACGGGAACAGAAACTTCTTCGTATTTGCAGGCAATAAGCACGGCTGTTATTCCGACCAGCTGAAGTTTTTTCCTCACTACTTGATGAGCCGATAGAAACCTATCGATTATATTGACTGTCAGATATAGGCTTTCTTCCATCAGCTCAAACTTGTAATGAACCTGTCAAAATCATGATGAAATTTGAATTACTACCTAATTCATCTCATAACAAGGAGCAATGTCAATTAATGCAACATTTCGCTTACCTCTATCAGCCAGTCGATAAGGATAGCTCTCATCCTTTCGTTAATGTCTCGTTGTTGTGCCATATAGTTTGAAGGAACACGACCAATACACTGCAAAAATCAATGAAAAAAAGTTGAGAGAATCAACCACTCATTAATTACTCAATTTAAGTTGCAAATGAGCATGAAATCACCTCTGCCTTCCTGTAGAACTCATATAAATCATCAATGTACTCGACAACTGCTAGAGGATTACTTTTATCACAGTTGTCAATGTCCAGAAAAGGCTCTTCATCAATGTCTTGCATTTCAACCTCCTGCAAGTAGAAGCATAAACATCAGTGCCTTTCAAACATATAAAACCATGATACAAAATCGATCAATGAGTCGGTGAAGGGAAATGTCCTATACCATCCGGTCAATCTCCTCCGACATAGCTTCAGCGTGTTGCGCAAACATCTGCACATCGGATTCATTACTTGCCTCGGGGTCATCCAAATCTATGACAATGCAATCATCAGGTTGATTTGGAGCTGGCACCGGAAGGACTGATTCCTTGATTACCTGTAAGAGTAACTAATCGTAATCATCAATGTTTGAGTAATGCCTAAAAATTATCATTGTAGAATTGGTACCTGGGGTTTGATTTGCTGCTTGTTAGCCATCTCGGCAGCAAACTTCCTGATAAAGAGAACCACCATAAGCAAAAGAGGACAGAAGATTATGTTTTCTGGAAACCAAAACAAACATCAACAAACATACAGAAAATTTCACTGACCTAGTAATAGGTCTATGCACATGCTTGGATGGGATCTTATTAGAGACTTCATTTCTTCTGAATTAAACACAAAAGGAAAATGGACAAAGAACATCAACACTATTCCTTGATTACAAATCATCATTTTTCTTGCTGCTGAGAAAAACAGAAATACTCGTTTTTGGCCCCTTGAATACCAAGAGAACCCCACTCATTTACATCATTTACTCGTATATTATTCAGGAATCACAAACAAAGCCAACAATAGCAAACTGGAAGGAAGAAGAAGGGGAACACTTTCTTTTCTGTTCTAGGCAACCAAACAGAGGATTTTAAGAAATTACTCACTCAGATAAAGGTCTCTTTTTGACAGCACATGGGTTAGGTGGAGCTCCAAGTACATCACGATTAATTGTGCCCAATGCTCTTCGATTCTGCCCGGTCGCCGCCGCCGACTTCCCACCTATGCCCGCACGCAAACCCCCTTTTATTTGAAATTAAAAAGAAAACATGTTTCTTTAAAAACTTGAAATTTCGACTAGTTATTTAAACATAAAAAAATGGGGTTTAATCAGTCACCTTGAAGATTTGAGGGTTCGATGACTCCAGGATTGTTCTCGTCTGATCCAGCCATATATTCCGTATCTACAAACAACGTATATATAGAATAAGAATCCCCTAATGAAGGTCGTCAAAATCAAGACCCATCGATCAAAACTAAAACAAATCATTTTTTTTATAAAAATGAATGAAACTGAAAGAAATGATAAGACCCATTAAAGAAAGAAGCAAATCGTCTTCGATAAGAGAACAGTCAAGAACCTGTCTCAAGAGAATTTTCCTCGTTGATCTTTGAACTCCAATCAGAAACCCCGTCTCGTTTGATGTTTCACTTCACGGGAAAAAGGGGGAAATGAAATTAAAAAAAGAGATTACCCAAATTTGTCATTTGAAAATGGACAGCAATGGAGTGATCTCTCTCTCTCACACTTTTCTATTTTCTTTCTCCCGTTCAGTTTTTTTTTTGGGGTTTTTTTTTTCCTTTTCTTTTACAGTAAAGGACCAAATTAAATAGAGAGGCAAACAGAACTTCTATAATTTCAAATCTAACGGCTAGTTAATTGGATGTAAAGTCACAACGCTTAACTCCGATGCCACGTGTTTTCAAATTGTAAGGCCTTTTTTGTTATTATTTTAAACTATAGAAATGGTCACTGAACTTATAGAGTACTTACACTTTAGTTATTGAACTTTTATTACATGCAATATAGACACTAAAATTTTAATATTCTTTTATCACAATCATCGTCCTTAAGAAAAAGCTGATTTAGCACTTTAAAATCGTTTTCCCTAAAAAAATCTCAAAGTCTTCTTTCAAATCGACAATCGTCGACCTTCTTTACATACATATAAATGGTCATTAAACTTATAAGATAATTGTATTGTACCGTTATTATTTGACGTTCTTTCTATCATCGTCGACACTAAACACACTAAACAATTACCCCTCATAGGATTCCCTCAACATTTCTCAAGGTTTCTCAACAAATGGAATAAAAGTAGCACTTCAATGGCTCCCATTTAGGATAGTAGTTGTGTTCCTGTTGCTGGTAGCTAATTTCATCTTATGCAACACCATCCAATACCCTAATAAATCCTAAGGACCACATGGTAAAGGCATTTTAGTTGTATTTGAGACTTGGATGAAATAACAATAAAAATTTAATATGACGAGTGTTATGATTTCTAGTCGGTCGTATTATAAGCAAAATGAGGCTGATGATTGTCGCTTTAAAACAAGACTTTAAGTCTTTTGGGAAGAAAATTTCAATGTTTCGTGTCGGCTTTTAATACTAGTGATTATAGTAAAAGTAAACAAAAAGTTTAGTAATGGTATTGTAAGTTTTAAAAATTTGATAGAGCAAAATGTAAACACTGTAAAAGTTCAGTAACCATTTATATAATTTACTTTTATTATTATTTATATTTCTTCGGTTTTTTTGGGTTGAACCATGCTGGATACTCACCACCAAAATTAGGTGTGCGACACAGGTCGGTCCAAATTAATCAGGACAAATCCTTAAAACTGAGGGCAACAAAAAAAATACTAAGAAACTTGGATTATGAAATATTATGACCCAAATACATTTTATTCTTGCTTTAAAATATGGTACGCTATCGGAATGATCATTTACATTTTTTTTATATATTTATACTCATCAAATTTGAAAAAGTTGAGTTTTGATTACAGAGATATTAAATGCCGTTAAGTTGACGACGTAACACATTAATAAAAGACTTATATTATGTGAATCTATATATAAATATAAGTTATATCATTAAATTTTAATAAAATTATTTTTTTCAAAATCTTAAATTTAAATGGTCTATTAATAAGTGTTCGGTATATAAATTTTTATTATTTTAAATATACTTTACATCAAAATTAAATTGATATTTAACTCCCAAGGTAATAATTTAATGACTAAATTAATAGGACATATTCAAAGTAATATTACTAATTTAAAATTTTAACTAAAATATTTAAAATTTGAGATCAATTATATTAAGTTAGGGATGTTTGATACCATTAAACATTAAAATAACTAAAAAAAACAACTATGATAATAAATCGGAACTAAGCAAAGCCTAAAAGAAAACTTAGAACCTCATGAAATCAACCCTTCATCTATTGGTGAAATTTGGTTTTTGATCCCTATACTACTAAATTTGTTATTTATATTCCTATAATTTAGTAACAGTTGTTTTACTTTATAATTTCATTAGTTAATTTGAATAGTTAATTATTTCAATTTAAAATGATATATGCTCATGCTCCTGCATGAACCAATTACCTAAGTGGTTAAAGAGATAGACGTTATCTCTATATATTCTAAGTTCGAGCACAAGAGATTATAAAAGTGTTTAAATTTTTTTTATCGAACGGTTAAGAGCTTTTATAACGTATACTATTTATAATCATCGTAGATTAATAAAGAAACACTATATACTCCTTTCTTAAAAACATTTATTCCAACACAAAAGAATTAATTTAGACTTTTTTTTTTGAAAAACAATAATATTAAAACTTTAAATAAAATAATTAACAATACTAATTATAGGGATGATAAACGGGTATAATTTCGTAGATTTCATACCGTACTCGCTCTAATTGGGGCGGGGATGGGTATAACTTTAGTGGGTAGTGGGTGGGTGATGGGTTTGAGACCTTATCCGCGCCGCATCCGCCCGTCCACTAAATACTCATTAAATTTTGGATCATTATAAATTTAGATATAATTTTAGGGTTTGCCATCTATGTGTGTCAAAGAACAAAAATATTATGTGTTTGTCATTTATGTTTCTAAGCTTTAATTATGTCTTTTATTATGGTGTTTTATGTACTTTAAGATCTATGTTAACATTTAACTCAAATAATCCTTGATTTATTTTATTATGTTTTTTAATGGACGTGTTTGTTTTATGTTTGTTGTTTATGTATAACTTAATGTTGCTGTCAGGTGGGTCTAGCCGGGTACGTCTCCAGTTGAGTAGTGAGTGTGGAGATATATTTGAGAATGTACCCGCGTGGGCGGATGTGGATTTGAAAAATTTTACTCATCATGGGTGGTGGATGGGTGGTGAATTTAAAAATATTAGATGGATATGAGGATGGAGGAGGAGTATCCGCACCCGACCCGTCTGGTTGCCCTCCCTAACTAATTATTTGAACTTATAAAAGCAAACCATGGCCGTCCATTTAAGAGTAACAAACTTTGATTCTATTTTAAGGAAAAAGCAGCGAAAAAAACTTAATAATTCTAACAGATGACACGAAAAACCCGCAAATGAATTTCACTCACGTACCAATAAAACACTCAGACATTCATGCAAATTTAGGGTTAGGGTTTCTTTGCATGTCTCTATGATGATCTCCCTCTTTCATTCCCGGATAATATTATCAGTGATTCATGTTTGACGTATAGATAATCGGGTTTACATCTTGAGTTAGTCTAGCCAAAAATTGAGCCGGCGCTTGGCAAGTCAGCCACATCAGATTGATAGTGGTCTAGATATAGGGAAATGGGGTTGCTATAGCAGAAAACAACTTCAGATGGTGATGGATGCTGGAGAAAGAGACGGAGATGGCGAAGACGGAGGATTTGAGAAGTTCGGGGAAGATAACGGAACGAAATCGCCCGCCTGTTTGGTTGATAAAATGGTGAATATGATCGAATACGTTTCTCGATTTGGGGATTATCGGAGAACCCAAAAGAAAGAGTGTTACAATATGGTTAGGCGGTTGAAGGTTTTCTTGCCTTTATTCGATGAAATTCGGCACCTCGGTTCCCCGATCAGCCCGAATGGTGTGGCTTCTTTGTCTAAGTTGAAGAAAGCGATTCGTTTGGCGGTGAAGCTGTTGAAAACTTGCAACGAGGGTAGCAAGATTTACCTGGTAAGAGGGATACATGCATCAATTTGCGGATATAATCATTTATATTTTGTAATGTCAATTTAGGGATGCGCATTTTAACATAACTCGGCAGGTTCTAATCTGATTTTGTTTGATTGGTTCAGTCTTTTATTTTAAAAATTTGGGTTTGGATAAGTTTAAGCACTTAGATTTAGAGTTAAAAAAACCAACCTGATATGAGATACTATAATTATCTAAATAATTGTAATAATAGTCCTATTTATTTTTCAATTAGATGTTTATTTTACCTAATAATATATATATATATATATTATATTTGAGTTGAGTCGAATTAGTTCAGTTGTAGGTTTTAATCTCAAAAAATCGGGTCAGTTGAACCTTCCTAAAACTGAGTCAAGCTGAATGTCGGATGAGTTAAAAACCTAATTTGATCCATGACCATCCTCAATAATCATGGATATGAAAAAAAATTTCTAATTGTTGCTTTAAATATATGTTCTGAGTTTTGCCTTTGTAATTCAGACATTCAAGAGTGAGGCCGTAACGATCAAATTCCACACTGTTTACGGAAAGTTGACTCAAGCTTTGGAAGAGTTGCCTTATGATGAACTTCAGGTATCTGACGAAGTGAGGGAACAGGTATATAAGAAAATATTATCTTTCTTGCATGTCAATATACATATATCTATATATGCATATACACATACATATATATAAGATTATGAAGCATAAACACTTCTGATAGGATATGTTTCATATTTAAAGTAGGTAAATTTGATTATTGGTAATAATATATTTATGATGTTTATATAAAATTGTATCTGGATTGTAAATCAGATTCAGCTGATGCTGACACAATTAGCCCGAGCCAAAAAGAGAGCAGATACACAAGATATGGAGCTTGCTGTAGATCTGATGGCGGTTTCCTCAAAAACTGACGAAAGGAATGCTGATATAGCCATAGTAGAAAGGCTGGCCAAAAAGCTAGAGCTACATACCGTTGAGGACTTGAAGATAGAAACCGTAGCTGTACAGAAACTTGCTAAAGAGAGAGGCGGCATTTCAGAGTCTACACAGCAGCAAATTATACGACTTCTCAACAAATTCAAGCACTTTGTAGGCATGGAAATTACCAATGTTCTTGATGATCCTTCCATTCATCAAATACCGGGGAAATCCCAATCTTTGGTCATCCCTCATGAGTTCCTCTGTCCTATCACACTTGAAATAATGAGAGATCCTGTTATTGTTGCCAGTGGACAGGTAACTTTATATGTATACACTTGAAGGAACAAATGTAGAAGTGTTAGAAAAAGTTGGGTTGTAGATGTTGTTAGCAAATCATCCCTTTTAGATTAGACGGAAAGAAACGGCCGGTTGTTTGGTGGAGGGGAAGTGGAAATGACGCCTTGTATGGTGAATTATATAATGATCCTTTGTTTATCGTCATCTTCAGTCCGTCTACTCTCTACTTTTTCTCCATCAAACAACCGCGACTCTCCACCCAAATCACAAGAGGTGAACCGTTAACAACCGTTACAGTTCAACTTTTTCCATCAAAAAAAGCTTTGCATCAATGAAGAGCCGACCTAGCTTGGGTCATATTCGGTTCTTTTTAATACAGTATGAAATTTATATGTATCATGATCAGTCAATCGGTAAGGTACTGCTACTTTCTTAGGCCATGTACCTTGTGTTCATGACACCAGTATGAAGAGACCCAAGGAAGCAGTAGTACGTTGTCAGTTGGCGGATCGTGACAATTTATCGTTTATTTTACAAGATGATCACCATGTTATGTTATGGGAAACTTTTTGATTTTATATGTTTATTTTTTTTTATGAAATTCAGACATTTGAAAGGGAAAGCATCCAGAAGTGGTTTGATTCTAACCATCGAACTTGTCCAAAGACCAGGCAGACTCTAGCTCACTTGTCAGTGGCACCAAATTATGCCCTCAAGAGCCTTATAACGCAATGGTGTGAGAAGAACAATATTCATCTCCCCGAGAAAGAGGATCATCCATCTTCCAAGAGATTCTTGGTTGATCACAAAGACGAAATGGCTTGTCTGGTTAACGAACTATCTTCCAGTCAATTAGAAGTGCAGAGAATGGCCGTGAAGAATATCCGTATGCTTTCCAAGGAGAATCCAGAGGCCAGAGTTTTGATAACCAAAAATGGAGCAATACCACAGTTAGTGCATCTGTTGTCCTATCCGGATTCTAAGATCCAAGAGCATGTGGTTACAGCTTTATTGAATTTATCCATTGACGAGTCTAACAAGAGGCTCATAACCGATGAACGCGCCATACCCCCGATAATAGAAGTCTTGCAAAAGGGAAGTATGGAGACGAGAGAGAATTCGGCAGCCGCTTTATTTAGCTTGTCGATGCTTGACGAGAACAAAGTGACGATAGCTCTCGAAGATGGCATTCCCCCGCTTGTGGATTTGTTGCAGAACGGCACGATTAGAGGTAAAAGGGATGCTGTCACTGCACTGTTCAGCTTATCTCTCAACCACTTAAATAAGGTAAGGGCTATTGAAGCTGGCATTGTCCCACCATTACTGGAGTTACTCGAGGACAAGAACCAAGGCATGGTTGATGAGGCTCTCTCCATCTTATTACTTCTTGCAATTTTCCCGGAGGGGAGACACGAGATCGGACAGCTCTCGTTCATCGAAACTCTTGTCGACTTCATAAAAAACGGAACCCCTAAGAACAAGGAGTGTGCAACCTCGGTTCTTCTCGAGTTGAGTTCGAATAATTCATCTCACATCCTTGCAGCCCTTCAGTTTGGGGTATATGAGCATTTAGTTAAGATCAAGCAGAGTGGAACAAATAGAGCTCAGAGAAAAGCAACTTCTCTTTTACAGCTTATGATCAGCAAGTGTGAACAAATTCCATAAATCTTGTCAACTATATATATATATATAGAAACCCCAAATCTAAATTAGTTGTTGATTATTCTTTTGCCTTCACTTTTTTGGGGTTAATCCTCTCTGCATAGAGATGATGATAACCGTTTTGATTTCCACTTCAAAAAATGGCAAGAATAAGGTTAAAGATGAATAACCAAAAGGTTTTCAAGAAAAATCTTATTAAAACAATTTCTAAAAAAAATAAGACGAAAGAATTTTACAATTCAATTACTCAAAGCCCAAAGGATACTTCAATATTATTGATAAATAAAAATACTCCTTATATATGTTAAGAGAAGAATTCTTTGTAATTCCAAAAAAATAAATCATACTCTAATTAAAACTTTAAAAATTCGGTTGTACAAGATTATATAGACCTTATATTAATTTTTAATAATTTAAACTCCCAACAAATGGTAATTTTAATCCTAATACGGTTTTCTAGGGTTTTTTCCCTTTTTCTCTCGGTCGCTGGTTGTCTTAAGGTTTTGCCTTTGAGTTTTGTTTCTCGTGCACTTGTGATCTCATAACAAACAATATAGAAGAAGATTTGGGATTGTCTCAGGAAATACGGACTAATATACGGCGTTACCGGATATATTATAATATATTTAATAAATTCGGTTTAGCGCTACCGGAAATGTTGAGTAATAATAATGTAGTAAGTCTAAATCATGAAGAAATATTAAAAAATTTGGCAACCAACAAACTTAGCTTGTCGGTTTGTGTCGATACAAATGAAAAATATATCGATCTATAACAATATAACATGTAAAAATATGACAATCGGTCTCAAAATGACAAAACCGGTAAAACGCTACCGGATATGTTGAAAGTGTCGATAATTTAATATAAGTATCGACACTTTCTGAATTTAAAAGAGAAGAAGTTATAGCGCCTAAAAAATGTCGACACTTTATGAAAATGTATCGATCCATAACAATATAACAACTAAAAATATAACAAAACCGGTCTCAAAATGACAAAACAGGTAAATAACTACCGGATATGTTGAAAGTGTCGATACTTTAATATAATTATCGACACTTTTGGAATTTAAAAGAGAAGAAGTTATAGCGCCTATAAAGTGTCGATACTTTAAAAAAATGTATCGATCCATAACAATATAACAGGTAAAAATATGAAAAAACCGATAAAATGTTACCGGATATGTTGAAAGTGTCGATAATTTAATACAAGTATCGATACTTTTTGAATTTAAAAGAGAAGAAGTTATAACGCCTAAAAAGTGTCGACACTTTATGAAAATGTATCGATCCATAACAATATAACAACTAAAAATATGACAAAACCGGTCTCAAAATGACAAAACAGGTAAATAACTACCAGATATGTTGAAAGTGTCGATACTTTAATATAAGTATCGACACTTTTGGAATTTAAAAGAGAAGAAGTTATAGCGCCTATAAAGTGTCGATACTTTAAAAAAATGTATTGATCTATAACAATATAACAGGTAAAAATATGACAAAAGAGGTCTACAAATGACAAAACCGATAAAAAGATACCAGATATCTTGAAAGTGTCGATAATTTAATATAAGTATTGACACTTTTGGAATTTAAAAGAGAGAAGTTATACGCCTAAAAATTGTCGACACTTTATGAAAATGTATCGATCTATAACAATATAACAGCTAAAAATATGACAAAACCGGTTTCAAATGACAAAACAGGTAAATAACTACCAGATATGTTGAAAGTGTCGATACTTTAATATAAGTATAGACACTTTTGAAATTTAAAAGAGAAGAAGTTATAGCGCCTATAAAGTGTCGATACTTTAAAAAAATGTATCGATCTATAACAATATAACAGGTAAAAATATGACAAAACCAGTCTCAAAATGACAAAACCGGTAAAGCGCTACTGAATATGTTGAAAGTGTTGATACTTTAATAAGTACGCGTAATAAATTATTGATACTTTCAAAGAAATAGGTAAATATCCTATCGAAAGTATCGACACTTGACATAAAAGTATCGACACTTAGGTAGTTGTATCGATTAAATATAAATAACATATCCGATGTAAATATAAAGACATAGCTAAATTTCCTCTGAAAATAGATAAAGTTTTTGAAATCGAAGCGTAATTGTTGTTGCATTTCAGAAGGCGTTTCTACGGCTAAGTTTTATTTGTTTGTTGCTGCAGTCGAATCGAAAGGTACGTTGTTGAAACCCTAGTTTTTTATTATTACAATAATCAGAAATATAGTTTTTATGTGTTGTTGTTTGTTTGGGGTTTTCGAAGTAAAGAAACATTTGAGATCGATATCGATACTTTTATTTAATATTATATGTAAAAAATGATATTATAGGTAAAAATGATATTATAGATAGAAAATGATATTTTAGGTTGTATAAATGTGCCGACACTTGTTGTAGTGGTCATTCAAATTCTGTTGAAGACCAACCGTTTTACCACAAAGAGTAGTTATTGATTTTTGTATATTGAATAAAGTGTATGTAAGCAGTATTTGATTTGATTTACGCAAACTGATATATGAAGGAAAAATGAAGTCAATGGGTGGAAAGCAACCAAAGGGTGGATATATGTACTTCTAGTAAGTATCAATGTCTTTTTGTTATTATTGTTGAAATGGTAATTGGATTAAAGTATTTAAGAACTTTAAATTGATTACAAATTTTAAATGTTGACAGTATGGTCGAATGCAAAAGGATGAAGGAAAATAGCACACACAGCGGTTCGGTATGTAAAATGAAATTGACATTGAGTATTATTTAGCGTTAATGTATTGATTAAGAAACATTTATGCTTAATATTAGGTGACAGAAGATGTGAGGTCGAAATGGAATTCGATGAGTGATGCTGAAAAGGAACCTTACATCACACAGTCAATGAATGATAGTAAAGAATACAAAGAACGGATGAAAGCACATGAAAAGAAGGTATTCATTAAACTTGTAAATACGTTGATACAAGATATATAAGAACAATAACATTATATATTGTTAAAAAATGTAGGAAGTGTCGACAATGTGCAACATAAAAAGGGTGAATTCATTAATTGAACACCTTAAAGAGAAGGATCAATTGAATGTGCTGAGGGAAATGAGGTTTGGATCGTTGATAGGAGTAGGGGATCGACCAATTCGGAGGGAATTGTGTCGATCCTTGATGGAGCAATTTGATGTCAAACAATGTATTGCTAAATATGGTGATTATTCATTCCCTCTGGGGGTATCAACTGCTGCAGCCGTCTTGGGGGTACAAAACAAAGGCAAAAGTGTTGTAGAAGTCTGTAGGAGTAAGAACTGGAAAGCACTTGCCTCCAAATATGGTTTGAATCAGAATGTGACATATGCTAAAGTTGAAGAGGATATAAAAAGTGGATCTTACGGGGGGATGACCTGAAGGCCTGAGTTCTATTGTACCTTTTCGGGATATTTCTTTGTCTAACGGGTGATACGTCAACGAACAAGGACAATATGAAGCTCATTTGCGATGAAGGCTTGAAGGGTGAATTCAATTGGGCTGAATATGTCTATTCGAGATTGATTGAATCAATAATCACCTTTCAAAAGGGCAACCATAGATACCTCAAAGGGTGCATAGCAATCTTAGAGGTAACTGAGTTGAAGAATGTTTTTTTAATATAAAATGATAGTATAGTTATTATATAAAATGATATTTTTTTATTATAAATGCAAGTTGCACTGTTCGATTTTTGGTAGGGCTGTGATAGTTTGATGGCTTACGAAAGAAACGGAGTGGCACGCATCCGTGCATGGAGGAAGGAATAGGTGGTTAGAGTTATGGCGAAGTTGAAGTTGGATAGACCGAGGAAGCTAGAAATGGTAATAAATGTAATTAAATAATATTAAGAATATAATCAATGTCTTAATACAAATTTAATTTTGAAGGTTATTGTCAAGGAGGTAGAGGAGGCATAGGAGGTAGAGGAGGCAAAGGAAGCAGAGGAGGTAGTGGAGAAGGAAGAAGAGATGGTTGAAGGGGTGGATGACAGTCGGGGGATTACGGTGAGGGAAAACAGAGTAAATTCGACATTTTGATGTCTGAATTGGCTAATATTAAAAAAATCATTTTTGATATTCATCAAAGACAATCAAGAGTAGAAGAGACACTTGAGAGGCATAAGGGGGAAGTGGAAGGAAAGGTAGATGTAGTGGTGAATGAAGTTGAGGTGTTGAGGGAACTTAATCTGTTGACGAAAAGGTATACATTTTGATGACTGAATTGGCTGATATTAAAAAATTCTTTGTTACTTCTTTTCGCTTATGTTGTTTCCGTTGAGGGTCGCGAACGTTGTTTAATACACTGCTTCGATTGACTAAATCATTCAAACCAAATGAGTTCTCAAATTCTTCTGTTAGTTTTTTCATCTCATCTCTTGCGGTTTTGAAAGACGCATCTGTCTTTGATGCAGCGTAGCATAACATACTTGTTGTTGCACGTAGAGAAGCAAACCTTGTCATTTGCATTATTTCTGGAGGCACATTCAAATCAACAAAACTGGGTGCAGAAGCCTTCGCATCCTTAGTCCACCTACTTTGAATTAAAGACCCGGGAAAATATGTGTAATCCAATTGCTTCAAAACATGAAGTTGATGGCGACATGGAAGTCCAACGGTCTTGAATTTTTTGTATGAGCAATTTAGGGTTTTCGTACGAAAATCAAAACTAATTTCAAATGTCCTATTTTTTCTTTATACTTTTCAAATAAAAATATTGGCATTCATCTGATAAGGACTGAATCTCTTCTTGAAATCTGGTACAATGTCTCCTGTTGAAGTTCTTCTTAGAACGCATGAAAAGATTCGCGCGTAAAAATCTCAGAAGCATGACTTTCAAATTCAACCAATTTTGTGATCTGGAAGGGCTTCGTCTGGGAACTTAAGTAATCCGTTTTCAACTCATTCAGACGCATTCTACTAATATCATCTTTAATTGCACGAACAACATGTTGGAATGTCCAGGGATTGGGTAATCCTCATGTGGTTAGACGTCTCCGACATATGTTGAGAGATATTAACCTGGATGTAGTTTTCTTATCTGAAACAAAACTACACAAATCAAGAATGGTAGATGTCCGAAGGTCCTGGGTTTTTTTGAATGGGATTGAAGTTGATGTGCATGGCTTGGAAAAGTAATGTTGATATTTCCCTTAGATCTTTATCTTTGTCGCATATTGATGTGGTGCTCACAGATCCCACAGAAGAGATTCAATGGAGATATACTAGTTTTTGAAGAAGTCTTGGGATTTATTGAGAAGCCTGAATGTT
The DNA here is from genome assembly GCF_006381635.1 of Hibiscus syriacus. Lineage (NCBI taxonomy): Eukaryota > Viridiplantae > Streptophyta > Magnoliopsida > Malvales > Malvaceae > Hibiscus > Hibiscus syriacus. The sequence continues at coordinate 1,826,222 of NW_024062745.1, read as the reverse complement.
GAGCCGAAGATACCTTGATTGGTTATAGGATTTTTTAACAAGATTTTATATTCTTATGAGAAGCAAAGAGGGATGAAGCGATCTGAAAGACATATGTCTGAATTCCAGTGGGCTTCGGAGGATTATCAGTTAGAGAATATTGGTTATAAAGGAGTCACGTACACATGGGAAAGGGGTCGACGAGCTGAAAATAATATTCGTGAGAGGTTAGATAGAGGGGTGGAAAATAGTACTTGGTAGTCTCTTTTTCAATATTATAAATTGTCTCATCTAATTCACTTAAGATCAGATCAATGTTCGCTTTTGTTGGATACTCTGGGGGGAAATAAGAAAGACATTGGCACTTTAAGTTTGAGGCAGCTTGGTTGTTAGAGGACTCTTGCGAGAAAAAGGTTGAGCGATTATGGAATGGACAATTAAGATCAGTTCCAGAGAAACTTAGTAGAGTCAGAGCATGACTTGATGTTTATTTTAAAATGATACAAAAAGAGAAGAAAATAACAGAAGATACCCTAAAAATAGATTGAGAGAGCTCATAGAAATGGAACCCACGGAGGATAATCTGGGAGAAATCACAAATTTCAAACTCCAACTGAACATGGAGGCAGATAGAGCATAAATATATTGGGAACAAAAAGCAAGGGTGAACTAGCTGCGAAATGGGGACAATAACAGTTTTTCACCGTTTTGATACCCAAAAAGAAGAGATCAAATCGTATTCGAACGCTGGAAAATAGTGAATGAGAGAAATGCAAAGATGAGTATGTGATCCAGAGCTGGGCAAAAATTATTTTGATGAGTTATTCACCTTTGGTCAGGAAGAAATTGATGATAATCCTGCAAGGTATTATTCTTAGTATCACAAATAGTATGAATAAAATTCTCTCTCGATCGTTTTATTTCGAAGAGGTGACACAGGTAATTATATCGATGGGGGTTCTAAAAGCATCAGGAGATGATGTCCTAGGGACAATCTTCTATCAATGTTTTTGGCATATTGTGGGCAAGGAAGTAACTAGTTACTGCTTAAGCTAATTAATACTGGTCAGGGGATGGAAGATACCAATCGAACACTTATTGTTCTCATCCCTAAAATTCAAAACCCAACTCGATTGACTCAATTTTAACCTATCAATCTATGTAACGTTTTCTATAAGATCGTTTTGAAGATGCTGGTACAATGAATACAAGATTTCCTTCATCTTTGCATTGATGAGGCACAGAGCGCCTTTGTTTTTGGGCATTTGATAATGGGTAATATCATCATGCTTACGAGCTTCTCCACTCGTTTGTGAAGAAAAGAAAAGATGAAGAGGCTACTTTGCTCTCAAACTTGAGGTGAATGGAAAAGTGAGAGAGGTTTTTTTGCCATAGAGGTTTGAGACAAGGTGATCTGATTAGCTTATATCTATTCATGCTATGCAGCGAAGGATTGTATTCCCTATTACGGAGTGCTGAGATTGAAGGGACTATGAAATGAGTGAGGATAAATAGGTTTGTACCCTCGATTACTCATCTGTTATTTACATATGAGTGTCTTATCTTTGGTGAAGCTACGACTAGGGTTGCAGGTGTTTTAAAAGAGATGCTGGGTCGATATGGAAAAAGCTCCGGACATATGATAAACTTTGAGAAGTTAGTCTTATTCTTCGGTACAAATGTCATTGATTCAAATAGAAATGATGTGAGGTACAACCAACCGGAGAAATATACTGGATTACCAGCCATGATAGGGGGCATAAAAAGCAAGCCCCGAATTAATTCATGGAGCACTTGATTCATATCTCAAGGGGGAAGAGAAGTGTTTATAAAGTCAATTCTTCAGGCTCTGCCCCTCTTTGCTATGATTTTTTTTTTGCCAGAGACTTTATGTGTGGAATTGGAACAAATAATGGCACGCTTCTTGTGGTAAAAATTGGAATGGATTCACTGGTGTACTTGAGACCAACTCAGTAAATTAAAGGAATATGGGGGAATGGGGTTTCAAAATTTAGCAAAGTTCAACATAGCCCTCATGGCTAAACAAGGGTGGAGATTAATATGTCAACCTACATCGCTTGTGAGTAGAGTGTTACGAGAAAAATATTTCCATAATTCTGATTTTATGCATGCAACAATAGGATCCCAACAATCTTACGTTTGGTGTAGTATCTAGAGTACGTGTAGGCTGTTAGAACAAGGAATTCGGTGGAAAGTGGGGAATAGTCACAAAAATAATCAAACAAAAGTAAATAATAAACCTAAAAATACGAAGAAAATTAAAATCTTCCATTGAGAATGACGATCAATATCAAAATCCAATAACCTTCATACAAACTCCTTATCTCTTTCAAATGAGATGCTTGGCGAAATGATAAAAGAGTGGAGAGCGAACCAAATAATTTGATAGGCTGCTTCACTATGCAACTCTAATTACATCGTCAAACAAACCTTTTGCCAAAAGAAGAGATCTGACTATATGTGACTACCAACTAACCAATTCGAAAATAAATGTCGTGATGATTTTTTATGAGAACAAGAACGATCGCAAAGGTATGCGAAAAAATATATCAAAAAATATGAGGATCGTGCCACAAGAGTTTAGGAAACGCGTACCACAAGAGCAGAGAAAAATCATGTCACAAGGACATGAATGTGTATTCAAAATTAAAAAGACTCAATAAAAAACATAAAAACATAATATAAAAAAATAAGAGAACTAATATTCTCAAGCTGTAGTCAATCAACATTAAGATTAACGTCGTCGTTGGCTAAACAAAGATAAAAGAGAAAAAAAGTCACAAAAATATTAAAAAAATAGTTGAGAAGAAAGAGAAACGAGTAGAATTTTTTTATATAACAATTTTAATTCTCGAAGAAAACAAAAAATAGTTGCGAGAAAAACATGGCAATGAAAATGAAAATGAGGAAAACCATGATGTTTTCAAGTTTGCGAATATACTAATTTAATGAAAATGGTCACTCGACGTTAACACCAGTTAATAGACGTGATGGAAAATATAGTTGGATCGTTATATGTTGATATGGATGGTTGAGCGGCATAGCTGGACCATTTTTACGGGCTCTTCTTCTTCCTCAACTCATCTTCTTCTTCTTTTTTTCTCTTTAATTTTCTTTTCCATAGCTTCCAACACATTGATTCTCTGGCTTCTCAGCTTCTCCCTAGCTTTCTCTTTTTCTTCCCTCCCCTTTTCCAACTGCCATGAAATCACTACCGGGACTGAAATCCAGTCAGCAGGGATAATGTAAGTTCTTATTCAGTGGAGGCCAATTAGAGTATACCGTAAACAATGGGACATATATCAGTTTTAAATTTTTTTTTCTTCATGGTAGAACAAATGGTCGGTATTTGAGAATCACTATTAAACTTCATAAAATCGACTTTGGTGGTTAAATTCTCGACAATCTTGATCGGTTTTCTTTTGCATCCCAAAAAACCATCCCTTTGTATATGTTATCTATCCCACTATCGGAACCAGATGCAAACATTCTTCCATTTGGTGACGTATAAAGAACCGTACCATTAATGTAGCCTTCATCAACGATCTTATAGAAGCATGTTCTCGTTCTCAAGTCCCAATGGTAGACATCTCCATCACCACCCGAGCTCAATAATTGGTTACCGTCATTGGCCAAAGCTAGGGAGCGGACTGTTCCGTTCATCTTAAGTGTTCCAATCAATTCCTTTGTTTTGGATGAAACCAACAATATATAGCCTTCATTTTCCACAAATGCAATAGTACTAGAATCCGGGGAAATCTCAAAAACTTCCCATCTTTTTTCCTCTCTACCAACCAATGGCCCTATCTTATCGACTTCTTCTTTCACCAAATCAAAACAGTAGAAGAATTTCCTCCTTCATGATACGATGACCTTGGAACCATTCGGTAAGAACGATGCTTCACGAACCGGACATTCTTCAAGAAAGACACTTTGTATTTTGGTATTCCGTTTACCATTGATCTAGAACAATGTGTGGAAGATCGACGTATGTTACACTTGAAGTTATCTCTAAGAAAGGATACGATGGATCTAAAGCAGATATTTGGTTAACATGATTTGAGAAAAAATGAGCAAAGAGAGCGAGCAAGAACAAGAACAACTGAGAGCCACTAAGAAAGTGAAGAATCGAGATAGTTTAATGAAAGATGATGAATATAGTCAGCCATCAGATATCATGCAAATAGAAGATGAATCCACAAGATGAATCCCAAGATGATGATGAGGCGGCTAAAGAATGTCCAAAGAGTTTAGAAAAGATCTCATATGCTGCCATGGCTGCAAGTGGTTTGGCGATGAATAGAAACCCCCTGTTAAGATACTTGAAAAAGAGTTAGTCATCCAAGAAGTAGATGTTACCATGGATATTTCTGGGGACTATCCTAAAATTGCTTTCTCTAACCGTATACATGATTTGATTGATCAAAACTTGAAACAGTTTATTATCACTAGACTGCTGGGAAAGAAGATAAGTTACAAAGCGCTGATGAACAAGATCTATACTTTATGGAAACCTATAGGAAACTTTAATTTGATTGATCTTGATAATGAATATTTTCTTATGAAATTCAAAAATCTTGAGGATTACACAAGAGTTCTTACAGATGGACCATGGATGATTTATGGAAGTTACCTGACAGTTCAATCATGGTCAAGAAACTTCACTACCTCTGAAAAGCATCCATCTCAGGTTATTGCTTGGATACGCCTACCTAGTTTACCCTACAGGTATTATAATACTATTATTATTAGAACAATTGCAAACATGATTGGAAGAGTCATCAAAATAGACTACAATACCAAAGTTGGAGAAAGAGGAAAATTTGCGAGAATTGCAGTTGTTATTGACTAAAACAAACCTCTGATTCCATGCGTGGGAATAGATGACTTTATCCAAAACATTGAATATGAAGACCTGCAACAAATTTGCTTCAAATGTGGAACCTATGGGTATGCTAGAGAAACCTGCCAAATAAACCATGAAGAAAAGAAAATGGAGATCACTAACCCTGTCAATACTATAGGAAAACAATCAAGTACAGATAACAGTAAAGATAGCCCTTTTGGCCCTTAGATGGTGGTTCAATCAAAAGAAAGAAGCAATAGAACTCAAAGTCAAAACAGAGAAGCAGAAGAAATGACTAATCAAGGCTCCATATTTGCCCCTCTCGATGGAAGTCATTTGGAGGAAGGTCTCAGCGAAAAGAATAGAGAAAACCAATATATAAATAGGATTGCTACTCCAAAACCTGCTACAAAACAGAATGCTCCAGGTACTCAGACAAAAAACAGGATGAGGGATAAAGATAAAATGAGAAACCAAGGCATTTTAATCCAGGCAGAAGGAAAAGCTAATCAAACCCAAATGAGAGATAACCCCACCAACCCTGAAATTAAGAATACCAATTCTATTGATGGTCCCACTTCTGATGGTCCCACTTCTGATGGAGGAACGATGGAAGATAAAGATCAACCTAAGGACCTGAACATAGGAGGAATTCAGATCATGGCTAAGGATAATGCCCAAATCAGAAAACACAAAGTTCAGGGGGGAAATGGCTCACACACAGCTATAATCATTCAAGAGGACAACAACAATCAAAATCCTACATCTAGATGGAATTTTATCAAGAAGCCAAATCCTATATATATCATTGCGAAGAAAGGTCTTAAAGTCAGAAAGGACAAAACTCCTAACAACCCTAATGTTCCTTTTCTTTCAGAATGGATCAAAGAGAATACTATGAACTCAGAGAATTTGGCCCCGCCTTACAACAACACATCTACAACCGATCAAATTCGAATGTTAGATCATAATGATCAGAGCCAGATATAAGAATATGTTCATAAGGAAAATGATTCATCTCATAGTAACCAATCCTAGCTTCATTTCTATGAATTTCTTATTTTGGAACACACAAGGGGTTGTGAAACCTTCTTTTAAAAGATATTTTAAGGAATATGTTATTATGCACAAGCCTAAGATTATTGTTTTGATGGAAACTCACATGAGTGGTAAAAGAGCTGATAGTATTGTCAACATGTGTTACAATAACTCTTTCAGAATTGAAGCGCAGGGGCATAGCGGTGGTATATGGGTGCTTTGGGATAACTCAGTAGAAGTGAAGATTTTAAGCGTCTCTAATCAGTATGTTCATACTCATTTCAGAGGGCTCAATAGTAATGATTGGAACTATTTTACAGTTGTTTATGCTAGCCCCAACCCTAATATTCCTTTTCTTTCAGAATGGATCAAAGAGAATACTATGAACTCAGAGAATTTGGCCCCGCCTTACAACAACACATCTACAACCGATCAAATTCGAATGTTAGATCATAATGATCAGAGCCAGATATAAGAATCTGTTCAGAAGGAAAATGATTCGTCTCATAGTAACCAATCCTAGCTTCATTTCTATGAATTTCTTATTTTGGAACACACAAGGGGTTGTGAAACCTTCTTTTAAAAGATATTTTAAGGAATGTGTTATTATGCACAAGCCTAAGATTATTGTTTTGATGGAAACTCACATGAGTGGTAAAAGAGCTGATAGTATTGCCAACATGTGTTACAATAATTCTTTCAGAATTGAAGCGCAGGGGCATAGCGGTGGTATATGGGTGCTTTGGGATAACTCAGTAGAAGTGAAGATTTTAAGCGTCTCTAATCAGTATGTTCATACTCGTTTCAGAGGGCTCAATAGTAATGATTGGAACTATTTTACAGCTGTTTATGCTAGCCCCAACCCTAATGTTCGATGTAAATTGTGGGATTTTCTGGAAAATATCAAGTCTAGCAATGATGAGCCCTGGATCTTAGGAGGGGATTTCAATTGTGTTATTAGACCTTAAGAGAGAATTGGTGGCAGTATTCGGTACAGAGGTGGGAGTAAGCATTTTCAGGATTTTATATTTAATAATGAATTGCTTGAAGTTAGTTACAAAGGGGATAACTTTACTTGGCGTCGAGGTAATTTTTGGCAACGTCTAGATAGGTGCATTACTAATTTGAAGTGGATTGAGCTCTACCCTGCCAATATTGTTCATCATCTTGATAGACTTGGGTCTGACTAGTGTCCCATTCTCCTTTAGACTATGAATAACCTCAATGGGAATATTAATAGACCTTTTAGATTTTTGGCTGTTTGGATGGATCATCCTGACTTTGGGAATTTTCTTAAAGAAGAATGGGTTAAGCAAGACGGTCTTATAGACAGCCTCAATCACTTTAAGCATAGTATTAAAATTGGAATAGTGAGGTTTTTGGTAGCATCAATCAAAAGAAGAAAAAAATTATTGCTAGACTGAAAGGTATTGACAAAGCTCTTCGCAGATATAGTTCAACCAAATTGACAGCCCTCGAATCAGAACTCAAAACTGAACTTGACACTATTTTGAGACATGAAGAATTACTTTAGACTCAAAGGGCTAGATGTAAATGGATTAAACACAGAGACAAGAACACTAAGTATTTTCACTCCTGTGCGATCACCAAAGGTAAAAGAAAGTTTATTCCAGCCCTCAAAACAGATTCTGACACTTGGTGTGAGGATAAAGATATGCTCAAAAATCATGTCAAGGATTATTATGAGAAGTTGTTCACTAGTGAGCCTTTGATCAGACATTCTCTTGATAACAGTAAGCCTTTTCCTAACTTAACTCGGGATCATTGGAATTGGCTTGATAGGCCGTTTAAGAACAATGAGATCAAAGAAGCCCTTTTCAGTATGGGTCCTCTCAAAGCGCTCGGAATTGATGGATTCCATGCAAATTTCTTTCAAAATAATTGGGATATAGTTGGAGAAAAAGTTTGTTCTCTTATCAAGAAGTGACTTAATGGTGGTTAGAATGAGGAAGCCTTAAATAGAACTAGTCTTGTTTTACTCCCTAAGGTGCCTAAGCCTGAGATAATAAACCAGTTTAGACCTATAAGTCTTTTCCAAGTGATCTATAAAATAATTACTAAAGTTATTGCCAACCGTCTTAAGCCTATTCTCCCTACTATGATTTCCATCAGTCAAACTAGTTTTATCCTGGGCAGGGTTATTACTGACAATATTATCCTTGCTCAAGAAGTGATCCATTCGATGAAGAAGAAGAAAGGTAAAATAGGGTGGTTAGCCATCAAACTAGACCTTGAAAAAGCTTGACAAATTAGAGTGGTCTTTTATTAAAGACGACATCGAAAGGATGGGGCTGCCTAATAAAATTATTGTGGCATTTATGAATTGCATTACTTCCAGTACTAATCAAATTAATTGGAATGGGGAACTTACTGAACCCTTTCAGCCTTCCAGGGGCATTAGACAGGGAGACCCTCTTTCGCCTTATCTCTTTGTCATCTGCATGGAAAGATTAGCGCAAGAGATTTCTTTAATAGTGAATCAAGAGAGGTGGAAACCTATTAAATTATCTAGAAATGGGCCTGACATATCTCACCTTTTTTTTTGCAGATGACCTCATATTATTTGCGGAAGCTAACAACACTCAAATTGGAATTATCCAGAACACACTCAACAAATTCTGCAATAGCTCGGGACAGAAAGTTAGCCTCGAGAAATCTAATATATACTACTCCAAAAATGTCAATGCCCAGACCATAACCATTATTTCTAATTTGATTGGCATCAAGGAGATTGAGAACCTTGGAAATTACATGGGAGTTCCCCTGCTATTCAACAGAATTAATAAACGAACATACAACATCACCCAAATAGTGAAGGACAAATTGGCAGGGTGGAAAGCTAACTCTTTATCACTATATGGAAGAATCATTCTTGTCAAGGTTGTTCTCAACTCGATCCCTACATACACCATGCAATCAATTTTAATCCCCAAAGAAACTTGCAATGAGCTTAAAAGAATTACAAGAAATTTTATTTGGGGAAAATTGAATGAGCAAAATAGAGTACACCTTGTGAACTGGGACAATCTTTGTAAACCTATTAAAGGAGGGGGTCAAGGATTAAAAAACCTTAGATTCCAAAATGAGACCTTCATTTTTAAAATAGCTTACAGACTTACTAACCGAACTGATCTTTATGGGTGCAGGTAATGAGAAGCAAATACAAAATGAAAGATATTCTTCCTGAAGAACTTCAAAAAAGGGGAGGATCACCTTTATGGAATCACATATGCTCCTTGTGGACTAAATTCAAGCAGAACATTTGTTGGAATATTGGAAATGGTAATCATATTAGCTTCTGGCATGACATATGGCTTGATCATAATGGCCCTCTGTCCAGATTCTGCAACCAACCGTTGGAGGTGGAAAATGACAAGTCAAAAGTAAAGGAATTGATTAATCAAAATAGAAACTGGGATTGGAACAAACTTACGTTGCTACTGCAGTCTCAAGACATTAATATGCTGAAAGCCACCCCCTATAGTGGATGAGAACATTGAAGACTCCCTGGGATGAATTCCCTCGAAGAATAGGGCCTTCACAGTCAAATCTGCATATAAGTGGATTGCAAATATTAATAATGATATGGAAGATAAGATTTGGGGCATCATAGCAAAGCACAAAAACATTCCCAGAGTCAAAACTTTCCTATGGCTAATTGGAAGAAATAGAATTCTGACTAACTCGGAAAGAGCTCGAAGACATATGAATGTGGATGCAAGTTGCCCTATGTGCAATTATGAAGTTGAAGATATTAATCACTTGTTGAGGTACTGCCCTAATTCAATGGAAATATGGACTGACCTGATCGACCCCCAGAAGATAGACAGGTTTCTGAACTGTAGACTCAAGGACTGGATCATTGAAAACCTTGAAGAAACTCAGTCCTCGTCGCCAAGAATTGTGGATTGGCCAAGTTTTTTCAGCTCAGTAATCTGGTACATATGGAAGAGAAGAAATCAAATGATTTTCGATCTTGAGATGATTGAAAGGGATTCGATTATCCAACAAGCTAGTAGACTGACCCAAGATTTACAGAATTTTGAGACTACAAATGCTGGAAGTATACAGATCAGAGATAATGCTCGATGCAAATGGAAAAAACCAACAATCAATTACTGCAAAATTAACACAGATGGAACCAAAAGACAAATCAATGGAGAAGCTATGTGTGGGGTTGTTGTAAGGGACTACAATGGTAATTGGCTGTGGGGTTTTGAGAAAAAGATAGGGATCTGTTCTATTTTATAAGCAGAGTTATGGGGAATCCATGAGGGATTACGAATCGCTTGTTTGAGGGGAGAAATGAGCGTGATTTTAGAAACATACAACAGTGAAGTTATCAATCTAATAAAGAATAGATCGAGCACACACAGGAAATTTACCATTATGCAACACATTGAGAAAATGCTTAAGAAGAACTGGCTTGTAGAACTGCATCACGTACCTAGAGAGGCCAATCGAGTCACCGATTTCGTCGCTAAGCAGATGTGGAAACACCATGAAGATTCCAATTTTCTGGAAGAACGCCATAAAGAAGCCGAGGATATACTGCTAGTGGATAAAACGGGAAGCTAGGCGGCCCATTTACCTTTTTTCAACAAAAAAAACGGATATTTGGTCTTGTGGGGTGATTCTTTACGTTCTTCTTGCTGGGTTTTTCCATTTCAAGACGATAACTCGGTGGCAATGTATAGAAAGATTTACAGAGGAGATTTCAAGTGTCCGCCATGGTTTTCCCCTGAAGTTTGCAGGTAAATCACTAATCTTTTAGATCCCAATCTAAGTTCACGAAAGTTGGAAGAAAGAGAAAAGGGAGGGAAGAAATAGAGAAAGCTATGGAGAAGTTGAGAAGCCAGATAATCAATGAGTTGGAAGCTATGGAGAAGAAAAGTGAAGAGAAAGAAAGAAGAAGATGATGGGTTGGGGAAGAATATGGGGTTGGGTTGGGGAAGAAGAAGAACCGGTCAAAATGGTCTTATGCCCAAACTATACACTTTTTCTTATTTTAAAATATGAACCAGTATAATTTTTTTCCATTCGTCCCACGAATATTTTTGGGCTTAAAATATGAACAAGTATAATTTTTTTCCATTCGTCCCACTATAGACAATCTTTTTTCCGATCAATCCAAGTATTTAACGTTTTCAATGTATTAGGTGTTTGGACTGTTTTCGCCGCTAAATTCTACTGTTAAATGACACATGTTACCCTTATAAAATTTTTTAAAATTTATATTTTTTAAAAAATAAAAATTTTAAAATTACTTGAGCATGACACATTTTACTTAACAACATAATTTAACGTTCGTTACGATCGATACACCTAAAAATGTAACGTTAGATATGTTGGACACCTGGATTGACCGAAAAAAATTTAGACACTTATATGAAAAAAATGTATAATTTAAGCATTTGTTTTAAAAATAATAATATCCTACGTTAATTACATAATATCATATATTAAACATAATGCATATCAACTCTAATATTTAATCTATATAACACTCTTAAATCTGAGCATAAATATTAATCATATTCATCTTGTTACATCGATAATCAATCTAGATTATGTTGAAAGCTTTTGTGAAAATATATCCTAGTTATTTTTCAATTTTTATATAGTTAATAAACTTTGTTGATTTTTTTCACGAATGAAAGGTTACTTCAATATATTTTACTTGTTCATAAAAAAAATATTATATTAGAAATGATGTGAAACGTAACTTGACCATAACACCGTGTATGGTGGGATTTTCTTACTCTTTCATAAAATTAAATTACCTCAACAAACACAAAATAAGAGTAAATTTCCTATCTTTCTTACATTATATCCTATTCGAGTCTGATAAATATTTTTGTATATAAAATTCCAAGTTTGAGCACTTTTCAAATAGCAAACGATCAGTAGAAGTGTTTCACCAAAACGTTACTTTCTTTATGTTCCATAAGAGAGAGAAAGTATCGGCTACGGACCTAGCAATTAGGAATAACGAAATTTAGGGGAGAAAAGTCAAATAAAGATTATACATAGGATGCTAGTGGGCGAGGGCAAATGAGAATACGCAGAGAAACACTCATTCATCTAAGACTGCAAAACAACTACTATCATTCTATCCCAAGTAAGTTTTAACTTTTAGGTTAGATGAATCAGCTACCTTAAAATATTGACAACAGCAGCAGCCAATATATGATTTTCCTATTACTTCGTTCGTCCTTGCTCTAAAACAAAGCTTTACATGTTGTGATGGGACGGGATGGGGGAAACTGTTTTTTTTTTCTCGTAATTTTTCCGTTGTTTTTAATCCTTTGCTCTGGTGTGGTGATACATGCAGTTTCTATATCAGACGCAAATGGAATTGTAAACTGTCGACAAAAGGAGTGGTAATTCGTGTCAGAGACAGTCGCATTAAGGCTGCGATGAAACCGAAGGCCGCTCGTCTTGTTTCTCGATTTTTATACATCTCGACGGTGGACCAAACATGCTCAGCACCACCTGAATGAAAACACTAGGTTAATGCTTTCGCTTTGGTAACTAAACTTACCCGGTTCTAGCCTTTCTACATAACGAAAAAACAGACTTACCGGCAAAAATACAAGCCCATGTAAGAAACCTAGAAGGACCAACGCAAGGTACATCTGGAAGTAATAGACCTACAAAACACAAGAGATGAGGGTAAAGGTTTAAAAATCTACAGGACAAAATGAATGGTTCCATAATTAAAAAGTCGGTAAAGGAATAGGTACCACAAAAACTTCCGTCTTTGAGAAGCAAAGAACCAGCACCCCTACTAGCTTCGTCAAAGTGATTCCACTGCAATAATTACATCGGATAACGACGGTAAAGCAAGAATAGATGGTTTATCGCTCCCCCAACGTAAAAGACAGAAAGGAGTGGCGGTGGATGGTGTGCTTTATAAGAGAAGGAAACGAACCTGAAGACGGAAGCTCCCATCGTACCCAGAGCTTCCTTTACCCTTTCATCTCTATTCCCGCTGCTTACCTGCACGAGGAACTTGGAATAATATATCAGCAAAAGAATTATGAATATGGTAAAATATCCACACAGCAAATGGGGGTGGATAAACCATATGATTAAACTAAAAGCTGAACGATACTAACCGAAAATGCATGCGTTATATGCACGCAGAACTCAACAGCAATGCCAACCGACATAACAAGATTAACAACAGAGACGGCATTGAGTTGAATTCCGAGAATGGCCATCACACCCTGAAAAGTTTAACTTTGTAAGAGGGTGTATAACATATGCAAATAGAAAACCAAAGTAAAACCAGTTCAAACGAAAGAGGTAAGGTGACGGTCAGAGAATAGATTACCATGAGATCAACGAGAATCATTGCCAACACCAGCATGATGATAGCTGAGGTCCACAAACTATATTTGGGGGGAGAATGTCAAAGAGATTAGTAATTATACAGGTAAAACCCGACCGATAAAGACTTTAAGTCGAGGGAAAAAAAACTAGGAAGCTAACCTGCATGTAATAACTAAACAAACAATAAATACCGCACCTGAAAGCAATCAAACCGAAGAAAAACAATAGACTGTTAGAAATAACTACAAAATCACAAGCCATTGTAATAATGCCTGCTAAATACCAAGTCAAATACATATGTAAAACTCAGGTAACACAAAAGACGCAGATCAAAATTAAATAACATCAGCAGATATCTTTCAATCTACCCTTAGGTTTTGGTAATCACTTTTGAATCGTTAATGTGTACCAGAAATGCCTTAAAAATAAGTTCTGGGGAAAAAATGTGTGTACTAATTTATGACACTTGAGTAGGTTTCTGCAAATTACTAACCAATTGCAATTGCAAGGTTGATGAGAGCTGTCTTCCATATATCAAGGTATTGCTCAAAGAACATATAAAACACGGAATATGGGAAGATTTCCATCTGCACCAGAAAATGTCAGTTAACAAACGCACATCATCACAACACTAGCATGCATCTAAATTTGTAAATATGTTACGAACAAGGGACTGCTCGCATGAGAAGCTAAATAAGTTCCCATGCAATGCTGGTGTAGGAGAATTAATGAGGACCATAAAGTCGCATAATAAGGAGTAACAATTGTATCATGCAAAAAAGAGCTAGATAAAGATACCCAATCACGTAGAAAAAAAAAAGGGGGTTTTCTACTGAAGTACAAATATATGAACCGAATAATTTAAGACGGCCAATTACGATCGATATCTTACCTTTAAAGAATCTGAAACTCTTGAAGCAAATTGTCGAGATGCCCTCATTGAGTTAACATAATCAATCTAAAACAATTGAAAGTCAATTAATGGTGATGCTTCAATGGAAAATAAGAAAGAGAGGAAATAATTAACAAAAATGGCTGCACTGACTATTAGTTTCTACCTGCTTATTGAGGGGTGTATGGTAGGTGCGGAATGATGATGCCTTGATGATACCATTTTCATAGCCTGATAAAATATAAAACTAGTCACTGCCAAATTTAAATATGAACACATATTATTTACAGATTCTATCTCAAAGTCAAATGGGTACGTGAAAATTGTCAACAAATGATAAATTGGTGTGATCGTGAATAGAAGGCTTGTTCTAACAAACCTTGGAGTTCCACACTGCTAGTGTAAGCACCATGTCCACCTTTTGAACAATCAGCAGAAGGTAAAGCATCAAGGAACCATGGAAGTTTCTCCCTAAACTGGGACGTAGAGGGGCGATCATTATGTAAATCTGAGTGACGGAAGCACTGAAACATCCCATATTCATTAGTCACAAGAACTGCTTCATAAGATACTACTGTGATACCAAAAAATCAGACAGAATTCAAGGGTTGTCTATTACCGTGGTGCAATCTTTGCACACTTCACTCAACCCACAAGTAGAGTCATTGGCAGAGCAACAAGGAGGCTGGAAGAGAGAAAGTTTAATTTCAGCGAACTCAAATGTATCCAATTACCATAAACCCGGTTTCGGAAAACCTAATTACGCAATGATACGAGAAACAGGACATTGAACTTATATTGATATCTTCTTAGAAACGAAAACTGCTAAGCATAGCTAAGTTGGAACAGGAAAATAGAGACATCTGGTTATTTCACTAAAAAATGGAGGCACCATTACCAGAAAAAGGCTTAGCTGTAAAGCTATCAAACCTCCAGTCTTGAAACTAAATACATAATTATTGAACCAAATGAGGTTTGATAGCTAAGTTCAAGTGAATTTCTTTGCATAAGCAAAATACACATGAGGCCTAGCAGATGAAGTCAGTCCAACCTATTTGGTAACATATTTTAGGATACCTTATTATTGGAAAGTGAAAACTCCCGGCATATCATAGGATTGCATTAAATCTTACAATAAGTACCAAGAATAATAGTATCGTAACCTGATCATCAGGGGGACAATAACTCCCGTTAGTAAATTTCCGACAGCAACCAAATGCTTCCGGAGATACCCATACAAGAAAATCATCAAGCCATGAAGCAGCTGGCTTAGCAATATAGCTTGATTCTGATGCCAAGGATGCTCTAGCTATCTGGGAAGGCAACAAGATAAGGCTGTCAAATGAAATACGGAAACAATACAAGGCAAAGGTTTGTAGATACGCAATCTTAAAAACATAAATATGCTTCAAACTAAATAGAAGAGAGTGGTTTACTAAGATAAACCTAATATCATGAATGAACACTCAAAAGATAGAATCTACTAAACAATTTTACCTCATTTAAAAGAGAGTCTGAGTTACATTGGCTGATGGAGCACAATTTATTCGTATCTATTGATTCTGAACTGTGGATAGAAAAACGTCAGCACAAAAAGCCTATTTATCAACTATAAACCAATTAGATGAAAATTTGAATAACTCCCATCTTTTTTTTCCTTGATAGCAATGAAGCTTCACATACTTATCAGAAAGCAATCACTTCTTAAATGGAGTATAACCCCTGTTATGGAAAATGCATAGAACATTCACATGGAGCTCTAATAGAATCGGCCTAAAATCACAGTTTTCTGCCATTAGTAGTTTCCTTTTTCATATCAAAAGCAAGTAAATTGCATCATGATCTTGTTCAGGTGTTTATAATTATTCCTGATATTTTAATTTTAGACAGGAAATTCTTAAGCTTTTAGAAGAGACAATACTATGCTTTGTCATTTATGGTATTAAAGATTTTCTATATGCAAGGTTCATCATGTTCAAATGTGATGATCCAAGAATGAAAAACAACCAATATGTCTCTTCACGCTTTGGACCAGGTAATCATCCTTTAAAACACAGAAGCAGATACCATGTAGTAAACTGAAAAGAAACTAGAAATAAAATGGAAATACCTATAATTATAGTTCTTCACGACAAAATAGAGTGGCGGCCCAATTCTGAGATACTCTGAAACATTATTGAAATAGCCCTGCAAAATAGAATGCCACAATGACTCAAGGATGAGAATGGATATCATGTGATTCATTTCTGCATTCAGGAAAAAGGAAACCAAAAAACCGAACCTGAAGATATGAGTCTTGGGGAAGAACAATCTTTTGTTCCAAACCAGGCTCGATTCGTGTGGACAATGCCTACAAAAATTTTTCCAAGCATAAGAAGTTTACTTCAAGTCATGGGCAAAAAGAATAAAATAGATCTTTGACAAAGTTAAAGCAACTTACGATGCTAGCCAATGAAAAGGCAACAAAAACAGAAACCACTAAAATTTTCACTCCCCAAAGACTGAGAATGGGAGCATGTACCACCTGAAAGTAAAAACAGAAACAATCTGATACGCAAAAAATGAAGCTTGTTTTGAGAAGAAGTAAAATTACATTGTTACTTATGTTCTAAAGTAGACACATTTACCTTCATATACCGAGCCAGTAGCCCAGGTTTTCTCCCACCAATGCCTGAAGTTCCATAAAAAAAATCTAGTAAGACTTCATGACAGCTTCACGATGAGTGAGAATGGGTTCAAAGTAATAAATAACTATGAAAACTAGTTCTATTCTAATGCATATTCAAAGAATCAAGATATCAAAACAATTACATGATTCATCAATCATACAACACCAGCTATACCTTTCTCGGATTCAGCATATGTCGATGATGCTTTTATACATGGAAAACAATCAACCCTTCTACCCTCGGCTCGCAAAAAGTCGAACACTATCAGAGAAACAAAAGCGGTGACCTGCAGAAGGAAGTCCAACAAAACGGCCAGTGCTGCAACAGAAAGCATGGATGTGAGGGGAATGGCACAATTGGCATAAAAAAAAAAACTGTTTCGATGTATATTACTTATAAAATGTACACAGTAACACGCATAGACCTGCAAACATGGAAAATACTCGACACGCTGGCATAGGGATGAAACTTCCAACTGCAAAAACAAAAACCTCAGATAGACTGGCAAGTGTTATCGATGGCCCCACTTCCACAAGTGCATTGCTTATCCTTCCTTCTAGAGGTAAGTCCAAAGGTTGCCGCTTAACAGCATGCACCAGTATGCACATATTGTCCACTCCAACCTGTTACATGATAAAGAGTTCAGAAGACAAGCCACAACAGAACTTGGCAATGGAGATATGGAACTTGACAGACAAAATGCTTGATGTAATTGTAATATACATCCTCCAAGTCGGGCACTTGGTAGTTGCAAAGTTAGAAACATCATATGAATTTGAAATATGCTAAAGGAGCAGGGCACTTACTGCAAGAACAAGAAAAGGGATAACTTCCATTATGATTAGGGTAGATTTTACTCCAATAGCACTAAAAAATCCTACTGATCCAAGAACCGAGAGCATGACAAGCACAACGCCAGAAAGGCCAAGCAACACCTGGAATTCAATCAATCATACAGTATCCATCATATAAGATAAGCAACGGAAAATGTTTCAGACATTCGTCCAACCCTAGCAGGTTACTTTTGTTATCTTGTTAACCTATCTATGGCAGTCCAAGAATTGAAGGGGCAGTTATTTATAGCTCCATCCAAGCATAACCTCAAGTCATCCAATAAAGCATAACATGAAAAATTTCAAAACCAAGAGAAGCTCTCATTTATTAGATATAGATCCCTGAAACAATGAATAGGTACACTTTGTTTTGGTAAAAAGGTCATTTAAATAAGTTCCGGTAAATTGGTAATAGCATATAAAAGTGGTCTAGGAGAAGTCATACCAATGGTTGGATTTCTAATAGTATAACCAATATTTCTCATTTGCTTTGTCCTTTCTTTCTGAGATGTTCAAGATGTTAGTCCACTAGACATAAAGTTCCTATTGCTAAAAGAAAAACTAATTAAGGGCGACTCCAAAAGCTGATGAAAGTGAATTTATGACTATTAACCTTATTAAGTTAAATATGCAAAGGCTTGAATTCCGAAGCACTTGATCAGATAAATTTCATTACCAATGCTACAGAACCTCTCAACAGAAAAGGTTAAGCTACTAGGTGAGGATCCCAGAAACCACACCCAAAAGAGAACGGAAGGTAGAATAATAATAATTAGAAACAAAATATTATTTTCTTGAAAGAAGAATCATGAACAAGATACCTTAGATGAAATGTAAAAGGAAGATAATTGAGGCGTATCACCCAAGGTCAGAGATATGTAAGCAAACATCACAAGATAGCTTATCTGCGATAAAATAAGGTGGAAGGCAAAAGAAAGCAGTCTGAGAAAATTAAAACAAAAAAAAATCAAATTTACAAGATTAATGATTTTATTTAAAAGAAGCATGCTGGCAGGCTTCTTAGGAATTCCATTAATTACAAAGGTTAGGCTTCTAAATGTAGGACTCAAGTGTCATGTTTTCAAGCCATAATAAAGAAAAACACCTACCAGTATGGTTATGGCATCTGCAGTGCTTTCTCTTTTCAACTCCTCCTCGATAGAGCTTTCCGAAGAAAACGAAAATGTCAAATTTTTAGATTGAACCATAGGCAACAACTCATCCTGTTCCATAACATGGTATCACATGTGAGATTCACTAATCCGAGAAATCCCAAGGCAATTGCAAAGACAATAAACACAGAGATATGATGCAAGTACAAGTACCACACCTTTGCTAACTGAACAAAGGCCTTCTCCCAAGCCACTGCCTTTTGAGTTGCATTCCCTTCTTTGTCAAGAGCATTGTTTACCGGATAAGTTACTATAAATGCAGAAGCCTGTATGATAAATATCATCTTACGTTACAACATCCAATTAGATATTTATATGATAAAGATCATACATTCAAAAATCAGACTGCATTGGCAGCTCAGAAAAGTAAAATTAATACCTCAGTATAGTTGCTCCCAGAGAAACCTCCTAATACGGTGCTAGGATCTACTGGTGCTTTAAAAGCACTCATACATGATTCTGCAGATGTATAATGCTGAA
Source organism: Hibiscus syriacus (assembly GCF_006381635.1). Classification (NCBI taxonomy): domain Eukaryota; kingdom Viridiplantae; phylum Streptophyta; class Magnoliopsida; order Malvales; family Malvaceae; genus Hibiscus; species Hibiscus syriacus. The sequence goes on along the minus strand of NW_024062745.1, from coordinate 1,806,933 downwards.
AGAATGCACAGCTTGAAACATTAAAGGTCAACTCAGGTGACAAAAAGACAGTGAAAGAGAGAAATGTGAGGGGAAAAAAGAAGAAAAGAATCGATAATTTAACTTTATTGTCAAGTGAACATGCCTTAGAACAACGGTTGGTCAATAAGTAGAAATGTGGATAAGGTATTACCTTTAAACCAAATAAACAAAGAAGTATTAAGATATACCTGAAAACAATAGTTGACATGATCCAGTCGGTCATCAGCATCATAACTTGGATCCATTTTGAAATACTATCAAGAGAAACATAGAAAATAAAATAGTAAAGAAAAAGGATTATAAAGGAGAACTAGTAAGGTGCTCTAGAAATTCGATGAGTTTGGTCAAATATAAAACACAATGGAATTTACGGACAATTATCATAAATAGCAACCTATCAAGTTATCACATCAAAACGTTTTCAATACTAAAACATGCTTGTAAAAGAAGCAACTAAAGTGTCCATATGAAGAAATATGAACATTGCTTTTCTGCTGAGATTGAACAGTTAATTTACATTTCAATTGAAAATTTATGATTCCATATTCTTCATTCATGTGCAGACACACTCAAGCATGCTACCTGTATAACACTTTGCGTGGCACAATCCTCACCCATCGGCTTCATGCAAATATCTGTCAAAGATATCATTGAGCCAGAATAATTTCCCCGGATTCCATCAACCTGTTAAGTAAACTACAATTGTTTAAGTCCATTCTAAGATAATCTAAATGCACAAACCATTACAGACCCAATCACACTGTGTAATGTTAATCCAGCCTGATAAATTACAGTAGAACGAATACCTTCTTCTGAATTTCAAACAACAACTTAATGTTTTCCTCGGTCATAATGCTGGGCGATTTACCATCCAAAGGGTCTGGAATTGTTGCTAGTATTAGCTGAAAAACATAGGAAACATTAGTTATTCCTAAGTATATGATAAGACACATGCACTATAAAAAGAAAAAACAATGCTCAATCCAATAAATAGATTTAAACCAGCGGTTCTCATATAATATCTCATTAGAGAAGAAAACTAAAGAATGAGAGAAAATGTTGCCATGAGGAAGGGAAGTATATAATCAAAGTTGATTTAAATAAATAGGAAAAGATTTTAAAAAAAATGTGAAATGAGGACTATTAAATAGGAAATTATATTGCATTTTGCTCAATCCAATGAAGAGGAATTTAAACTAATGGTTCTTAGATAATGTATCATTAGAGAAAACAAGAAAAGAACGTGAAAAAAAAAGTTTCTATGAGGAAGAGAATTACATAAATAAAGTTGATATAAATAAATACGGAAAAGAGAGAGGAAAAGATTTGAAGGAATTACATAAATATGGAAAGTATACTGCTGACAGATGGTAGCACCCTCAGGATATATACTCAGAAAAATAATTAGCAAGAATATTTTACTCCAAGAAAGGATATAATGAAAATTGCTAAGGTATGCCATATATCATGAAAATTATAACTTGACCTCAGAATCATTCTATAAATTTTACCCTCTAGGCCAGCAGCAATAAAAAAAAGGGGAACCAGATAAAATGGCAAAGATGGTGGAAAATAGTATAAAATAGGGGAAAACCTGCTCAATTCTGTAAAAAGGAGATAGGTTGCTGTCAAAAAACCGTTTCTCTTCTGCAGCTTTACTCCCAGGTCCTACCCATAGCTGACATTGTATTGGTAACAGATATTCAGATAATAGAAAATGTATTGAAAGAAGAATGTAATCAGAAGTATATCAAAGTCAATTCTCTGATCTAAAAATGCTTGACAACTGATTGTACACATCCATTCAAAACAACAAAGCAGACACTATATTTGAGCAAAGAACAGAAACAATAGCAAAAGCCTCATGAGGGGATTCATTATAAAACATGGTTTGCAAGCATGAAAACAAGCAACCATGCCAGTATCTCAGGTGTCAGTTTCTATAGATTAGCTGGAGAATGCATCTAAACATAATGAAAAAGATTATTTAACTTATATCTCATGCAAGTAAACAGAAGCCTTGGATGATTATCGCTGGATCAACCATAGAAGTTTGGATGTTTTATACGATATATTTGAAATTACTTAACAGTAAATCCTGAGAATGAATTTTGTACCAAATTAATTATGATTACTAACCTCTTTGGATGGAAACAGAAATGATTGATGATTCAGTTTATATGAAGATACATCTAGCTATTCAGCAGTCAAGTATTACCTTCTCTGGTCGTGTTTCCACCTTGAAACGGACTAGGCCCAAGCAAAGTAGAAGAACCATTCCCACTGACAAACTCAATACAAGGATAGGATGTCTAGCAACCCATAGTCCATATTTCCTGAAAATAAGTAGATTAGGACAAGATCAGAGACTTGACCATTGCTCAACTGATGTAAGCTATATATACATAGAAAGTTAACCTGTAAAAGTTTGACATGTATCCTTGCACAACAGAAAGACGAACCACAGTGCTACGTTGATTAGAATCTTCTAGCCTCTAATATCAAACATGAAGCACAAAGAAGAAGAAGAAGAAGAAGAAGAAAGATACAAAATAGAAGGTTGTCAAATAATAATTACAATTTCGTAAAGTTTTAAGGCAGACGTGAATGCAATTAACTAAACTAAAATATCAAGAGTGGAATAGAATGAGATCAAAGAAAACCAGCACAAAGTTAGAAAAAGAAAGAAAGAGGGGGGGCACCTGCATGGGGAGGTTCTCAGCTTTTTGCCCATTAAGAGAATCAGATTGGCCATCATCTGTTGTATCCAAAAATGATTTCATTCGAAAAGACCGGCTTCTTTTTCTTGTCTGATGGAAAAAGCCCCATCCGAAAAACACAGAAACCAATACAACATAGAGGATTGCTAAAGCTAAATCGACACATTTGGCCTGCAGATTTTAAACCATTATACTAATTAGAAAAACATGTAACGTGGCACAAATTAGGAAACCAATTGTGCTTTCATATGAATTAGGGAATTCTCATTCGTTAAAATGGATTTTAAAAAATGAAATGAAAAAAAAAACTCACCTTAAGAGATCCAATTTGAACTGAACATTTAGCCCCCTCATTGGAAGTAGATATAGCTGTATTAGAACAGAGAGGAGATGAAGTGCAATCACCACAAGAACATCCCAGTGAAACATCTCCACATGAATAAGTGGATACGTTCATAGGTTTCATCCCAGATGATTCGGTAACAGTTGGCAGGAACTGAATGGCATATGGTGAACCTGGCAAGTTATTCGGTGCTCGCTTACCAATGAAAGCAAACCACTCTGCCAGAACCAATCAATCAAATAATGAGATTGAGACATGATGGACAAGTCTTGACATAAAAACTTATAACTAGCACTTCACCTTTGAAATTTTTAGCACCAGCACCAATAAATTCCATAGCACGAGTATTCATGGTACCAAACTTTACGTCCTTGCAAGATTCATACAAGCCCTCACCAAAATCATCAGTTATGTAATAGTCAATTCCATCCACGGTCAAATTATTTCTGACCTGCAAAGAGAGAAATATCAAGGAATTTATCATCTTTGATATAAAAATTTGTGTCCCCTAAAGAAGTGCATGACCATCTGTTCCAAGAAGCATACACAAGACATTGTGTATGTTAGTAGTTAATTCAGATTTTCACTCATAAAATAACGTTTGAAACAACAATGTGATTGAAGATAACATTCCCAAGTTCATATTGGTCAATAATATTTCCAAGCTTTTAAAAGGCAGACACAATTTCATGATCATACTAAAAGATATCAAGTTGTCTTATAACATGGTCGTAGAGGGTTAGTCGGGATTCCTGACCTGGGATACAGAAGTTACATTGATGAACAAACTTTGATTTGGAGAACATGAGAGCTCACAGAACAGATTCAAAAAGTTTCTCAAGCATGCTGGACAGCCTACAAGGAAAGGAATTGCCTGCAATAACGTACAAATTAAACATATGTTATAAAGAGATGAAATTTAGGAGCATGCAGTCTGCTAACTCCAATTGATCAAAACCGGCATTAAGCCATGATGTTCGAATGAAATTCATCACTTAAAATAGTTAAAGCTTCCAGGTAAGAAACAAAAATTATACTTCTGATAAAACTAGAAAGACAAATGCAGTAATAAAAGGAGTTATAAGTAGAAAAGTCCATCGTGCCAAATAACAATCTAATAACATCAAAAGCCACATAAGTAAAGAAGTAATCATTCACACTCTCTAATAATGCAAGCTAGCATAAAAACAACAGTAAAGTTGAACAATAAATCTTACTTGCTGGACTTGACTCCGTAGTGTATCAAATTGAGCTTCTGTACAACAAACATTTCCAGTGATTGCTGGGCACAAACTTTGAATCTTGGACGAAAGTAACTCATCAGGCTGAGAAGAATAATAATTAGAGTTATATTTTGTAACATATTTTTCCCAAAGCTCTTCAGAATAAAAATAAAAAGGAATTTGTGCAAATTGGCTCAAGGAATATAGTTCATATCATACGAGACTCAGGACCTTCTATAATTACTATTAACCATAATTCGTACAAAATTTATGAGAGAAAGTTATAAGTTTCTTACCTTTACTGCTGGAGAACCGGAAGCACAGTTCACTACTTTGCCATCACTTCGTGCTCCGCAAATGTCATACATTGCACAATATCCTTCAGCATGTCTCTCCCTAGACATAACAAACACAAACAAAAGGGGGGGGACAATTAATAATAATTTACCAATCACAGTTTTCAATCAAGTTGAAGTAAATTAGCAATTGCATCAGTTACTGTATAGATTTTCAGAAAACGCAAATTCAACCAAAAATTGTTGGAGCTATTACTTAGGGGGGGGGGAATTAGAAGCACCAAAAACGTATATACTTAACTGGCTTCAAAATGACAGCTCAGAACAATAAATTTGAGCTGTATTGAAATTTATTGTTTTTTGTGTTTTGTAGAAAGTTGGCAGAGATAAGCACGAATAAGTCTTACCTTAGTTCATCATTGTTCGGCTGCGAAACTGCCGCTTGTATAATAAATAAAAGCTGCACAGACAAAAAAACTACAGAGTCAGCTAAAATGAACAAGGAAAATTTAATTGTAATCTCTCTTTTTTCCTATTTTAGCAAAATCTTCCGCTAAAATGAAACGCCAGAATCAAAATATGAAACTGCACAACTTCTTAGGCCAAGAATTAAATGCTATTTTGAATTTTTTTCAGTTTCTATGAAATATTGACTACAACAAAACACTTTCAAGAATCAGAAACAGAGGAAACAAAATATAACTTGAATTCTACATTTCAAGTCTCGATTTCATTTTTGAAAATGAAGGAGAAAACAAGAAGTTGATCAGGCAAACATTTGACAAGCTTTGACCCAAAAAAAAGTAAGAACATAATCAGATATTGTAGATCTCTCGGAGTTCAAGGCTTCAAGCGTAAATAAGGATGAAAACGACAAATGTTCTCTCCTTTGAAACCAAAAAAAAGATAAAAAGTAAACGAGTAGTGAAGCCAGAATTAAACATAAAAAGAAAAGTAAAATCAGAACAGTTGAAGCAGAGGATGAAAGCGATGGAAACGCTTACCAGAAACAAGGAAATGAATGAAATAAATCCAGAAGGAAGCGCTGATCTCCGGCGAAAGGAGTCCATTCTGTTTAACTGCAGAAAGCCTTCTGCTGCAGCTTTGCTGGTTTGAGTGAGAGCAAAATATATACTAGTATATTATAAAAGGGCAAAGAACTGAAGCCGTTAAGCCAAGCGAGGCTGTGAAGGACTGAAGGGGAGAGGATTGCCCAAGGAAAAACGGTGTATAACTATATATACTTTCGAGCCAAATATACAGCTTCCGGTTTTACGCTTTCCAAGGGGAATTAAATTTAAATTCTTTCTAAAAAGGAAAAAGAAAACTAAATTTTAGGCACGATTGCGATTGAGGAGATGTATGTATACGCTGTATTTACGATAACAGCCTCGCTTTCGGTTTGCTTCGTCCGGGTAATTGTTGGGTCGGCTCTTGTCCGGTTGGTTCTCAGTTGTGAAAGTGATTTTTTTATCTATTCCACACACAATTGTGGTACACGTTTTTTCAAAACAAATATATAGAATTAATTACTCAATACATCTGAAAATTATATCTAGATTTCGAATAGTCTAATTTTCTTGAACATTTAATTAAAATGTTTTTAGATTTAAAAATTAATTTAGAATTTCAATCATAATTAAGGACATAAAGTACAGTTAACTTTTTTCTTTAATTAACTTTAACTAATTTTAATATTTATACGAAAATAAAATAATTGATGTTCACGTTGGGAAAAATAAAATAATTGATGTAAATTTAACGAGTTTGTTATTTTTATTAATTGATCTAATTTAAAAAATTTAAAAGTTTAGGATAATAAAACAAAAAAGTTAAAAATTAAAACTTGATTTTTTGAAAGAAAAAAAATAGTATCATCCCAAAATCTCATTAAACGCTTGACTTAGAAGTTAGAAAATAGTAATTGATGGCGGCCGATGAGGATTGGATTTACACGGTTAAAAAATGTGTTGCCGTTTTTATTATTATTTAAATAATAAAATTGGTAAAAAATTATTAAAAATATTATTATTTTTATTAATTTTATTATTATTGGGCGTTTTACTGAGTTTAGTAATATATCTGGTAGAAAAATAATATTTTAGGTAGCGCTTTACCGAATATATTATCAAGCTCGGTAAAACCCTTAATAATAACAAAAACGATAGAAATAATAATATTTTAGATAATTTTTTATCGATTTTATTATTTAAATAATAATAAAACTGATAATATTTTTTTAACCACGTCCTAAATTTACTTATTGGAATTAAGGGATGGTATAGGAAATTTGAGATTTCATATTATTTTAAGTTGGCGATTTTCCTTTAAAAAAGAGTTGTTGGCAGATTTTTTTAATAGAAACAACTGGATTATTAACAAATATTTATAATTATACCAATAATCAATTAGTCTAGTGGGATAAGACATTATGTCCCTTAAGTAAAGTGAGTTCAAACCCTAAAATTTATGAATAGAGCAAACTGAGTTTGGAGGATCGCCCTCGCCTGTACGGTAAGTCGATCAATAGATCATATATAAGTGATTAATTTAAAAATATTCATAATTATAAATATTTTATAATTATAAAATAAACATATAATTATAATATTTTTATTTTTATTGACACAATAAATTAGTTATTTGAGATCATACAATGATTAGATAAGAAAAATGTATAAATCTTAACCAGAAAATTCACACGAAGATAGATATATATAGATCTGATTGCATCGACAAACAAATCATAAAATGAGAACAAAATATCCACGAACTCAATCGTGTATTCAATCAAATCCAATATGAAGGTCTAAAACAGAAAATATCAACATGATAACAAATAAGTATAATCTTGGTTAGTCAAGACATCATTAAATCTACCTATGAGAAAAATATAAAATAAAAAGAACGATCAAATGTCTGATAAAGAATACAAAAAATGTGTCATAAAAGTAGATAAAAACATATCATCAAGTCAGAGTTATTACAAACTAAAGAACAAAAGTAAATCAAAGATGTAACATAAAAAAATAACAAAAAAATATATATATTAATAATCGACAATCAATATTAAAATTGATCAAAAGATAATCAATAAAAATAAATAAAGTGACTCGAGAGAAATGTAGGAGAAAAAGTTATCTATTAAGTTGACAGTTAAGAAATAGTTACCGAGTTATTGAAAACGTAAATTTGGTATAAATCTTGAGATGATTTCACAAATTATTATTTATCTTTTAAGTAATAATATTTAGTTTTATTTTATTTATTTTTCGATAAATTTAGAGTGAATATAAGATAATATATGTTCAAATATTCTCAATCATCTAACAACAAACATTAATATCAATATATACGAGATGCTCGAATATGAGACTTCAAAGAATAATAACAAATCTTTCAACTACTAAGATCAATTAACAGTATTCATTGATTTATTAAATAAAGAGAAAATATTAAAAAAATAAAATAAAAGCAGTCTAAACATATTAATCTGACATAACTTTTCAATTATCTAAGTGTATAAATTCAGGGGTAAGTGTTTGATCAATTTGAGTAAAGTAAAAAGTATTAATTATTCGAGTTGATGAGTCATATATTATAACTTATATTTTATTTGATTTTTTTAAGTGTAGTCGAGTTTGAATATTTGTTTAAATTTAATTGTAAATATTTACAATATTATTGTATTATTTGATTATAATTTAAATGATTTTCTATAATTATAGACAATACATATATATTTTTTTCATATTGTTTAAATATGAGATAGATATATCATACAAAGTTGTGGGACTAGACTGAACCTTAAAAATCAAACAACTAATTACTAAAAATTTTGAGTTATTCGAGTTTTATTTTTGAACTCGACTCAAATTTATTTTTTTTCAAATCGAGTCAAGTATACAAAATTACGACTCAAAATTAAATTAATTCAAGAATTTTTTAATCAGGTTGAGTCAAAAAAAATTGATTTTAACTCGAGTTGAATATTGTTCATACTGCATAAACTAATCACTTGAAAATAAAATAAAATCATATAAAAATAATTAAAACTCAATTAAATAACTCATAAATAATAAATACAAACAAATATTATTATTTGCGATAAATAATAAACACGTTGAACATATTGCAGTGTTCCGGTTTAGGTTCGAGTTTGAGGGTTCAATCTAGGGGTGTAAATTAGCCGAGTCAAGCTCGAGTAGTGTTGAGCTCGACTCGACTCGAAAACTCGCAAGCTTAGAATTTTCAAGCTCGACTCGAACTTGAAATCCTGAACTAAAGCTCCTGAGCAGCTCGAAAAAGCTCAAAATGAAGAAAAAACATTTAAACTTACTCGATTGAAGCCTCAAACTCGAACTCGAACATGAATCTTAAATACATGAAAATATTACTGTATTTTTAAAAAAAATCAATACATAAATGTTAATATTATTAATAATTATTTTAAAAAAATAAAATCTTAATATATTATGTTTTCGAGCTACTCACGAGCTGTTCGAGTCGGATATCAAGTAGCTCGTTAAGAACTCGAGTCCAGCTCGAACTCGACTCGAGTCCATTCGATCCGAATATTTATCGAGCCTTGATCGAGTCAATCTCAAACAGCTCACGATCTGTCTCGTCTCATTTACACCCCTAGTTACTATAAAATGAAATGTTAACACTTACTGAAAAATTGTACAATTAGAAGTTAAAAAAAAGCTTGATCGTATCTAGATGGGCCCACTGCCTTAGATACAATATCATCTTCATTGTTGTAATTAATAAAATATATGATATCTTAAGATTATATATATATATATTATTTTTATTCAATAAAAATAGAAATCTAATTGAATATATATATATATATTAGTAATTAAAAATTATGATTTTTGGCACATGAGTTCCCCTACAAATGTCAGCTGGAGTTTTAAGAAATTAGTGAAAATGAGGCCTTGTGTCTATCACTTAATTGTTGGCTTAGACAGAGAGCTCAACAAGAGGCAGATTTGGGATGACATGCGCACCACGGTCCCTAAAGTTGTGTGGCACCACCAAGTTTGGTTCTCTGGGCGTATTCCTAAGCACAACATCATCTTATGGATGGCTATCTTGGATAGGCTCCCTACCCGGGTGAAGCTTCTGAGGATGGTATTTGTCATTGAGAATGACAAGTGTCTGTTTTGTGACATAGAGCTTGAGACTAGAAACCACATCTTCTTTGAGTGTGATTATGCAAAAATTGTATGGATGGACATTCTTTCCCTTTGTGGTGTCAATCGCATAGTAAGCCACTGAGATGGTGAACTAGCTTGGGCTATACACTGCTTTAAGGGTAAGTCTCTTATTGCAAGAGTGTTTAAGCTCGCTTTGACGGGCTACGTGTATTGCATCTGGAAAGAGAGAAACAACAGACTGTTTGGGGGGAATACTAGACTGATGGATGAAATTCTAGAGGATATTAGAGAAGCTATTCGGATTCGATTGAGCGGTTGGCCTATCAAAAAATTGACTCGAGAAACGCTGCCCTATGTGAAAGTTGGGTATCTCGTGAGATTGTGGACTCTTTGTTTTTTGTTTCATTTGTTGACCGGTTGTATAGCTTGCTATCAGTTGATGGCTTTATAGCTTAGTAGGTATTTGTTGATTTATGTAAGAAACCATTTCTTGTAGCAGACTTCTGTTTTCTTGGGTAATGAAATTAGATTATCCAAAAATAAGTATTTTTCGTTCAAGTTAAGTCGAGTATTTTTCAGCCTAAACATGAACTCGACTCAACCCGAACATATCCAAAAAATGATCTGATTTGACCCGATCAAATTGGATCGGATCGAAATCTTTCGGGTTTAGGTCCCGAGCCTAGGCAATTTTATTCAAATGTCACCCAAAAAAAAAAAACACCATTATAACATCATTTTTCGAATATGTACTAAATTAATATCATTTTACTAATGTAGATGAAGGCGCATTTTAGACTGCGTGCTTTTCAGGAATTTTTTATCCACATCATCAAAAGTCTTGAAAAGCTTGTCCTCTGAAATGTGTCTTTCTCTTATTTTGTTAGAGTGCTAATTTGGCACATATTCGAGAAAGGATACTATAATGATATTTTTTTGTGTGATATTTGAATAAAATTGCCCCCGAGCCCATCACTAGTTGCGGGGATGAGGGTGTAATTGGAAACTAATGATGAAGACCGAATTAGATGATAAAGATGAATGAAATGATTTTTAGTGGGGTAGCGTCCCACATAAAAAGAATTAAAATAATAATAATAATAATAGTCAGTTTCAGTCGCTCTCACACCGGTTCACAGTTGTGGGAACTGACTGACCCTAATTATGTGTGGAAAATCAGATGAGGTTCCACTGACAAACCAGCACACAACTGAATAAAAGGTCATCGTTGCCGACCCTTTTACATCTCACAGTTTTTGGACATAACTCTTAAAATCTCAACGCTCACATCTTTAACGTCTATATTGTTCAAATATGAATTCTTATAAAATAATAATAATTTATTTATTATGGAGTCTACTTAATTTTGTTTGCTTTATGCTTATCTCTCCATAATATTTCGACAATATATATTATATTTTTATATTTATAAATATTTTCTCATCAACATAATATTTAAATTCTAAATTTTTTTGACAAAATTTAAAATCTAAACTTGAATTCATTTATCAGAGCATACATTCATACTTCTTCTTAGAAGTTTATTAGGTCGAAATGCTTCCTTAGATAAACTTCCTAGGCGTGACAAAAAAGGTACAATTAACTGTAGGTGGGAAACCTTTAGGTGAACAAAAATCAACACGTCAGTCTTGTTTCAAGGTGAAATAAATCAGGACAGAAGTATGATTTTAATTTGGGAGATAAATTTTAAAATATAAAATTTTAATAGAGAGAACTTAAATTTCTAAAAATTTAAAGGATGAAATAAAATTTTAATAGAAATATATAAAAAAATTAAAATATATAAAATTTTAAATTTTTAGGGACAATCGCTCACCAGCTCTTAGGTACATAGCAACAAATGATTAAATGATTAGTGTATGAATCATAATGAGAAAAAAAGTTTTACTTGAGTTTATTTTTATTTTTATTTGAATATTAAATTTAATTATATATCTTAATATTAATAAAAATATATATCGTAATGACTGATTTTGTTTTATATATAATTATATTCGAAAATATACTTTAAAAAAATATAGTGCCTTAATTCTCATACACAATATCTAATTATAGATTTTCTAGGACGATCAACAATAATCACGCCATGTATTGATATAGTATCCAATAATAATAAGTTTCTTCTAGAATGCAATAGGTTTTAGAAACTTGTATAAATTTGTTCAACTAATCTACTAGTCCACTCACATATTGGCGAGCTATTATCGAAAGTGGCTTCCTAACAATAGAATATTGTTCAACAATGGCTTAATATAAAAGTAAGTGTTTAAATTATATCTCAATAAATATTTTAGTCTTTAAAAAAAAATTCGTTTAAAATAGGTGGCTAAAATTTTATTCGTTACACTTTTATATGCATACCGTTAAAAAATTGTTAAGTGACACATGTACATTTATATTTTTTTATTTTTTAAAATAAAATATTATTTATAAATATTTTTTAAAAAATTTGAACGTGACATGTGTCACTTAAAGGTTCTTTTTTTAGTGATAGACACCTAAAAATGTAACTGAGAAAACTTTAAACACATATTTTTAACAAAAAAATCTTTAAGTACCAAAAATTAATTTTAAGTATAATTTAGGCCCTTATTTTTATATTTATCCTTTTAATAATATATAAGTTTATTATATAACAAGGTATGATTCTTTGTTTTTGGTAATACAAATCCAAACAGTAGCTACATTACGCCGAAGTCTGCTGCTCTCGAAGGACCAACCCTACCAATTCCATCGGGGGCCCATGAACACCTGTATTCCCACAGGAGCACCACGGCTCATCGCCGCCAGTCCATCTGCATTACTGTTCTCATCCCGGCTGATATGTCGGATTTTAATATTCCAATCTTGAACCCAGAGTTCAAGAATCATGCTAATTAAGGCGCTCCCTGCTAATGCACCGGAAATATTGTTGCAAATTCTGTAAACCTCCATATTATCTGTTTCAACTTCTGTTATAATATCCGAATGATGATTATCGATAAACAAATAAACACGATCGAAAAGGAAAAATAAAGAACATCAGGATTTACGTGAAAAACTCAAGGGAAAAACGACGAGCAGGGGATAAGAATTTTACTAATATGAAGGAAGAAAATAGAAAAGATTTTGGTGAAAGATTTTTTTTATTTATATCCCTGACCCTTAGTATCTATTTATAGAGATAATATTTGATTACAAATAAAACTAAATAAAGTAGAAATCAATTTAATAAAGTTTTCTACTTTTAACTAAACTGGGTTTCCTGAATTCTCAATATTTATATATTAATTAATTTGTGCCACTTTGAATTTATGTCAAACTCTAACAAATCCTCACATTGACACGAATTCTGAAAGTGCAAAGGTTTCGAGACAAAACACTCAAATTCGATGTGACACTCAAACTCAACAAAAAACAATTCTTCACTTCAACGAACAAGTTATCCACCTCTTCCACAAGACCCCTCAAAGGGGTAATCTTCAGTAACGGACACCAATCAAGTCTAAGTTTTTCTAGGCTTGGATTTAGTCTTAACATCGGCATGGTTATCATAAGTGCCAACTTTGCTCACAAATGTTTCACCACGAGCAATATCATGCACAACACGATCCCGATCATTAATGATAGTTCTATCTTCAAATTCATTATGTTCACGAAATTGAACTATTTTCTGTTTCACATAACCGTTCTGCCCACAATTATTTTGTTCAACAACGTTATTTGACACGGTGGATGAAACTCCAACTGCATTATCTAAAACTGTTGAACCCTGTAGAACATAAAAATTGGTAGTATTTGTCTTCCCTTTCAACACAACAAGAGAGTTTTTGCAATTTTTCATAGCTCCACCTTCACTGGAGAATTTGTACCTTTTGAATCTAGAGTAACTAGTGAAATTAGATTTCTACTCAAATCTGGAACATGTCTCACATTACCAAGTGCTCGAACAATCCCATCAATATCTTAATCTTGATTGTGCTAATACCTGCGACTTTACAAGAGACATATTTCCAAAAATACATCATCTGTAGATACATCTTCATACGTTGCAAACTAGTCACAATTAGGACTCATATGAAAACTACTACCAGAGTCAAGTATTCACTCATCACTTGTTATAAAGTTGTCGTTAGCCGCAACTAGGAGTTTTTCGTCATCGTACTCCTGTACTATACCGACCTCACCAGATTTCTCAGAGTTTTACTCTTCAACTTCTCTTTTGATTTTATTTTGCAACTTGTAACACTCCGATTTAACACACATTTCTTTTTACAATAGTGACAAGTTTTACCTCCCTCTGCCTGATGGTTGTTCTTCGATTGGTGGAGGAGCGACGCTAAGGGAAAGGGTGAAAGGTTAGGGTTTAAACCCTAATCCCTAGAGCGATTTGGACCGTTGAATGGGTCCAGATCCAAGGGCTGAGATTGAGGCGGTTGTTGATGCTAGGGAAAAACTCTACTCGGGTCGGTTCGGGTCCTTCTCCGGGTTGAGTCTGGATCTGGGTCTGCTTTGTAACTTGGTGGGCTGCTGAGTGTTGGTCTTGGACTGCAGGGCTGGGTAGGGTTTGTTAGATTGGTTTTGGATCTGTAAATAAAATAAAAATGATAAATTGTATATGTGTAATAAAATAATGTGTAATAATGAAATGTGTATACATATATACTATAATATATGCATATTAATATAAATACAATGTATATGTATGCACAATATATAATGTAAGTAACATCATAAATATGCAATATGTATATACCATAATATACGTATATCATATACTATAAATAAGTCACATAATAAATATGAACAAATTATGTAATATCGGACGAAAATGTGTGGCTACACACCTCAATTCCTTCATAAATTGCACATCAGACGATAGGTTGTTCTCACCACAATCACCCATAGGAGTATCCCCATCCACGATACCAACCTGAGCCCCTTTACCAAGGATCAAGTTAAGCGCCATCGGAGCGACCACTTCAGTTCCGGCGTCAGGCGGTCTTCCTCCTTGATTCTCGGACGATTTAATTGCTTATTGTTGGCAGAATTATGGGTGGAGTTAAGAGCGGAAAAAAGGGAGGGTTGATCATTTTGTTCTGATACATGCTTGTATTTTTTTGGTATGATTCTTTATTTTAAATCAATATATAAATATAAAAAATTCGAAACCGAATAATCAATTAAATTGTGACACGTAATATTTAATAATATTAGAATTTTAATTGATTAATGATGTATTGACAGTTTAATTAATAGTTGGAGTGATATGTCAATACTAATATTTAATTTAAATATATACATCTAGAACCAAAAAAAATAATAAATTTTAAATTTTTTAAAAAAACATCAATTTAAATACTAATGTGTATGATGAATCATATAAAGAGAAAATAAGAAGGTGGAATGAAATG
Organism: Hibiscus syriacus; assembly: GCF_006381635.1. Classification (NCBI taxonomy): domain Eukaryota; kingdom Viridiplantae; phylum Streptophyta; class Magnoliopsida; order Malvales; family Malvaceae; genus Hibiscus; species Hibiscus syriacus. The sequence goes on along the minus strand of NW_024062745.1, from coordinate 1,791,751 downwards.
GTTAATATTACATGTTCAACATATTTTATTGTACGTGCCATTATTGATTTTTGTATTGAAATGGATGCAATACTTCGTTTAAATACCATGGGTATTTAGCATAATTTGACTTTTATTTACTGGTTTCAACGAAATTAAAAAAATTAACTAAATTAAAATTTGATCTATTCATTTTATAATTATAACATGATACCGTATTCGTATTAAAAAGGATTTTAAAATTTGATTAAAAGTATAATAGATTTTAACAATTAATCAAATTGATTCCAAAATCTTTTGCTGACCTGTAAAAATTTGACCCGAATCCTTGTATCACGTGGCATAATAAGTTACTTAAAATATTTATTTCTAAATCAAGTGTATTCATGTAACGTATTAATCATTATTGATTATATTATAAATAATCACCTCAATGCACTTCCAATTTATACTTTTAACCCAAGTTTAGATTTCGTTGTCAAGGATAGGGGTGTCTTTTCCACTTCAAGATATATTTATTTATATATCACTATCATGATTTGTGTGAAACTAAATAAATGTTTTACATATAAATTTTAGAGTAAACTATCCATGAGGTCATTAAACTATTGATTTGATTCTATTTTAATAATTAAAGTAATTTTTTATCATTTAAGTTACTAAACTTTCAATTTGATTTCAATCTAACCATCAACTGTTACTTGTTAATAGAATTATTGACATGGTAGTTAAAAAAATTTGTATAATAATATATTTGGTCTCCATCTTATACATTTTATCAATTTAGTTATAGTTAAGATAATAACATATTTGATCTTTATTATTTATATATTCTATCAATTTGATCGAACTTTTAATTATAATAATTAATAAATTTAATCTCGTCATTATATTATGGTGAAAATTAAGAAAGAAAAAAATAGGAATAAATAGACTAGAGCTTGCGAAAGGGGGTTTAGAAGCACATAATCATTTAATTAAGTCCAATATTTTGATTTATAATTGATAATATTTTGTGTATAATTTATTGTATTGGTGTGTATACGTTGTTAATTATTAAAAAAAATTAAACAAATATTACCTTATAATTACATAACATTATTAAAAAAATTGAAAAAGGGTGTTTTTATTGCAATATGGTTCCAAATACAAAACAAGACAAAACTATATGCCTCATTAAAAAAAATCTCTCAAATCCTAAATGGAAGAAAAACAATACCCATGGTTATATCGAAACAGAATCAATTCGGACGATTACATTATTAAAAAAATATTACTCCCTTCATCCCATATAAGTTGTCCCTTTTTTAATTTTTTTTGTCAAAATTTTCCAATTTTAACTCATTATTATTTAAAATTTATCATTGATAAAAATATAAAAAAAATATATTTTAGAAAATTTAATCAAGTAGGTTTGAAATATATATTTTTTAAAATTTATTTTTTAAAATATTTAATATAACTATGGTCAAATTTTAAAAAAAATTGACATTTAAAAAATCAATAAAGGACAAATTTAGTGGAACGGACGTAATATCTTATTGATGAAATTTAAAGAAAATAAAAATAGATCAAAAGGATTTAAACCCATGCCTAAAGGGACATAAGCACACTTTATCACTACTTTAAATTTAGGCTTAATACTAAAATAAGTGTCCAAACTATATCTAAATTCTTTAATAGGTGCCTAAACAATTTTTGACACATCCAAGTGCCTAACGTTACAAACGTTACCCATTTAGGTGCTTGGGCCATTAACGACATTAATTTTCCCTTTAAGTGGCACATGTCACAATCTGATGCTTTTAAAAATTTTATATAAAATTTAAAATTAAAATTATATATATATTTTTTAAAGAAAAACATAAACATTTTAAAATAACCCAAAAACTTTGAAAACTTTAATTTCAAACCCTAAACCCACGTCGACCATCACCCTTTACCGTTGACGAAGCTCCACCTGACCTCATCTCCCCTGACGACCAAACCTCAATGAAATCGTAACAGATCGACGACGAATCGACGTTTTATACCTTGTGAACCCTAGGATGAAAATCACGATCCCATGCGAACTCAACGACCAATCGACGACAAATACGATGGTGTATAACTAGGAGGATGACAGGGACTACGTCGACAGTGGTGGTCATGGATGAAAAGGGGGCGGGTTAAGAATAAGATTTTGGGATTTTAGGTATTTGGGGGCTTTTTATAATTTAATAAAAATTAGTGTTTTTTATAAATATAATAATATTAAAAAAATAAATATCAAAATCACCATATTATAACACGTGTCGCTTAACATAGAAAATTAACGTCGTTAACGGCCCAGACACCTAAATAGGTAACGTTTATAACGTTAGACACTTGGATGTGTCAAACAATAATTTAGGCACCTATTTTAGTAAGCCTAAATTTAATACTCAGTTATAGTTCATAATATAATATAATATAATAATATATATAATATAATAATATAATATATAATATAATATATATATATAATATACTAATATAATATATATAATTAATAAATATATAATAACACTATTGAAATATTATTTAATGAAAATTTTATTTTATTACTAATATACAATTATTGAATTTTTAATATTGACTAATTTATTTTAAACAATGTAATTACAATTTGTAGCATAAACATGACATAAAAACTTAAGATGTAAGTGTTACATTATCAGTCAAATATATCTAAAAAGTTAAAATTCTTTGTAAGTTACTTATTAAAATAATAATTATATTTTGCAATCGAACATGGTGTCCAAAACTCTTAATAATTTGGAGAGGAACTATCTTTTTGTAATTATTAACGAGTTGATGTTCAATTAACCATGAGACCAAACTTAATTAAGAATCGATTAATAAGTATAAATTTATAAACAAAAGTTAACATTTGAAAATCAACAAAACTTGAAAATAATAAGTAAGACTAATAATCAAATAAGATCATAATATTATTTATAAATAATAAAATAAAACTCTTATCAAGAATGGTTGTTGCTCAGAACTTTTGAACATAATTTATGAAAAATTGATTATTAATTCAAATAATAATACTTCGATATTAAATGATGTAAATTCAAATTTAAAGGAAATATCAATGGGGGCATTATGGACAAGTGCTTAATTCACTTAATGCCCATTAATTAAACATCTGTAGTCAAATCAGTATCAGCATTAAATATTCTTACCCGCAAAACAAGAATTTGGTTTGACTTTTAGGTGATGGTGATGATGTTAGATATTTTCGTTCTATGAGTCAGAATTTAAGACAACGTCTTATGATCAGTGAGACCCTACTGAGACCGACGTAAAAATTTATATTAAAATATATGTGTTTAAGAAATTATATTAAAAAATTTAAAAGATAAAATTATAAAAGTTAAGAGTACGAAATTAGATAATCAATAGAAGATGTAAGAATAAGATCTAAAATATAAGAGAATTGACGACAGTGCCTCCAACATCCCCTAGGTCCATCCTGTTGCTCATCCACTAAGATTAAAAATGAACATGTAAAATTTATATTCATACCTCTGAATTTTTAAAATTTTAAGGTAGGATAAATTTATAAAATTTTGAAAAAAAATATGAAATATATTATTTATAAAAATATAATAAAATTTTTAAAATATAAATTAAATTAAAATTTTAAGAAAGACCATTATCCCTAGCTACTTCCCTCTCCTCCATCTATAATCAAGACATATTCTAAACAATTCTATTTTATTTCTAAGTTGTTGCTTAAACTCAACATTTTCTTCTAAATTCATATTTAAATTTTATCAAGGTCATGGGTTATCTTTTACAACTTAAAATCAACTTATTGATTATGAAAATTTCAAATACATAAGTATGCATATTTTCAAATATGAATATAAAATTTAAACATATACTGATTAAACGTTTGAAAATGATTTTTTAAAAACTAAAATAAAACTTACTGCTAACACGTACATGCTTTTTTTGGATAAATTATATGTTTTTTGTTTTATTTAGCACGACGTTTTTAACCGTACTGTTACATAAATAATATGTGACTCACCTTACATTACACAAATAAAAAACTATCAATTAAAAATAATTTGAAAATATATAAATCTCGTAAATAATTTTAATTAGTGATATTTCAATGAAAAAAAAGGCCTTTAATTTGATCGTTACATAACTAGTGTCTTCGACATTATTGTTTTTTCACATCACCGGAAACTGTTTAAACGCGATCCAAAGGACCCTGAATGTAAGGTCAGATATCCGTTTCAACTGATGTTGGCAAATCGTACACACCAACGGCACAGCGAGAGGTCGAAAGAAAACAAACGGCAGGAGAGGACAGAAACGGCAACTTTCAAGGCCCCATTTGGAGTAATGATGGCTGCTCATCTGACGAAATCATCACCCTCGGCGCCACGCCTCGATCATGCATTCCTTTTTACCCACACCACATGCCACATGGACACCGGGCGACGCCTCTCCCTAATTATTAGTCCTTGCCTCACAACTCACAGCTCAAAGCAGATCTCTTACTAATAAAAACATCAGACTATGCTTTTTCACAGGGAAGTCAAAAAGTGCCCACTGCCAGGTGGATTTGTGACGAAATTCTTTTGTTTATTTAGGCACTTTCCGAAACTAATTTCCCATGCGGATCGTCAATTGCGTTGCGTTTGCGTATTTGAGTGTGAGCGCTGCCGTTGCGCTGGTTATCCGGCGCCCCGTGACCTTTGCGCTGGTTATCTACGGCCATATACGTATTTTGTTTCATTAATCTTTTAGTACTGACGGGCCCAAAGAAGCTACAAATGAACTTCGTGTTGTTGGGATACGGTGAAATCTTTAAAAGAAAATTTTAATTTTGTATAATTTAAATATATTTTTATATATTTTTATTCTTTAAAGTTTTACAATTTTATTTCTCTAAAATTTTAATATAAATTCTTAAATTTTATTTCTACTATAAAATCCTATGTTCATTTTTGGTTCGTTCCGCATGTTATGAATGAGGAAGCAGGCTCTCGAGCTATAGGAGCGGTCTCTCTTCGTTTCCAAGCACTCAGCTCCTTTGCAGCACCACACTTCATAATCACTTCATCAATGCTGCCTATGACTTTTGGGTTACTTTGAAAGTTGAGCCATGCCTACAAAATGGACCCCTTGTAATTTCTCGACACATCACATCTCTTGATCTCTGTCCCATGAAATGAGAAGAAAATAATATAATATAATATAATAACTTAACATAATAATAAGATTTTTATATGGAACCCAAATTGTTGATGCAGTGAAGTCGTAATAAAAAAGTAAATTAGTAGTCATAATTGCTATTTATGGTCCCATGAAAGTTTAGGTGTGTGAGATGGATCAGTGAAACGTGCTATGTAGTATATCAGAAATGATTCAAAGGTTAGAGGCTAGTTGCAAGCAGACCTAATCATTGTTTGGTTTGTTTATGGTTTAGCTAAATAGGGTCGGTGTGGTAGTGTTGTGGTCCTCCTCCGAAAGCTCAAATAGATTGTTTACTGCAAAAAGGACTGCATGTTAATGCAGTTTCTAGAGACCCAAGTACTGGGATCTTGTGCTTCTCAAAAGTTTTTGAGCCTTCAAACTTTTGATCTGCAAAAAGTGTCTCTATGTTCATAGAGTCTCACCATATTAGGGTAATCTATCAAATAAGATTTTTTTGGGTAGGGGGGGGGGCAAAGTGGAACATTTTGGCATCAAGTACGTTCAGAAGGTCATCGATGGTGGGTCGACAATTTGCAAGTAGAAGAATCAAAGTTTTTAAACTTTCGCTAAAAGAAATTAAACCAATAGGAGGAAGAGATAGAGTCAAAGTTTTTATGATGCATTTGACCTCATATTGTCTGCTAAAAGAGGCTATAAATATCTGTTACATCAAATATTACGACAGTTCCAAAGTAACTCAGAATTACATTTAAATATACATATGTATCATCTTCAAGCGGGGAGAACTCTGGAAATATAATAGTAATATTAAGAGGGATTAGGGCATCAATGGTAGATGATAATATCATGATGATTAATGTGGGAATGCGCCGCCCCAACAATGGGTCCACATCATCCCGGCAGCGCACTAAGAAGAATCATCAATGTTTCAGCGTTCAAACATTCAAACATATATATATATATATATCCCCATCGGCATCGGCATATATATATCGACATCGGCATCACATCACACATACATTGTAAAGAAGAATAAAAATACAGGTTGTCGGCAATGGAGAGCGTGCTGCATGAATCATATTCCCTAAACCCTGACCAACCCTCTTTTAATCATAATCAACTTGGTATAATAATAATAATCTATTTCACATTCTTCAGCTTTTTTTTTTTTCATTTTTCCATGCATGATCATGGCCCACCTACTTCAATTCCTTTTTATTCACAATCCAAGAAAATGAGTAAATCATCCTAGTGGGCTGCATAACCCGGGAATTGCCAATTTTTTGGGCCGAATTGTTTACCCCAAGAAGTAAATACTCGAAAGTGCCTCCCCCTTTACTAGTATTAGATAATTATAAAAGAATATATATTCAGTATTTTTTTTTAGTTTATGATAACGTACATGTTATACAGACGCAACTGATCGAATCCAATTAAAAATACAATGAATCAATAGACTTTTCTATGGCTAAGAACATGCCTAGTCCGCATCATTGGTCTTACTACGGCCATCGCATGAGTCAATATGGCGTCCGATATATAGTAGTTGAACCTCCCAATTTTGGTTCAACGGTCCCCTTAATGCAGCAACATCGGAAATACCTTGAAGAGCATTGGTTCATCGCTTCATAATCCGAATGATTTCATCAGTCTATGTCAAGCTCAACCTTCTTATAGATAATCTCTACTCCAAATGTGTACGAGGATATCGTGCGCTCAGCCATGATCACCGAGCAAGTCCCCTAACCACCACTCGCCTTGATTGCCCCTAAGCGCACCACCATCATATCGGTAGCGGATTTATTGTATATTCAGGTTGGGCAAGTATTCATTATGAAATTTGAATTTCCATTTAGTTATTTATTGATTGTAATCACCTAATTTTATTTGTGCTTATCAACATACAAAATTTTATGTTTATTAACACATATACTCACTCTCAAAATAATTTGAGAGTGAGTATCTAATCACTAAATCATACGACTCCATCAATATTTACTTTAATCAAACCAGTTTATAGTGGTTTCCATATCAATAAACTTTTTTTCTCCACATATTTACTCCATTCGTAGTTAGGAGTGGCAACAGGGCGAGGTGGGAACGGTTTTGTATTATCCATTGTCCCCAATATTTACGGGTACGATTTTGGGGAATCTCCGTTATATGTTTTGGATTTTTTTTGTCCTCATACCCATCCCTTACGGATCCCTGTGAGTTTCAATTAATCCACATCCTAAAAAATAAACAAACATTTTTTTAAATCAATGCAACACCTAAAATTTGTAGGATATATTAGATTATCTCAAATTTGTAACAGTGACAACACGTAATCTCACATTTATTTTTCGAGGATCACCACAGTTATTTTTGTAAAATATCAGGGATCCCTACAATTATTTTTTGACGATCCTCACAGTTATTTACACGGATAGGATTTTATTATCCATACGGTTCGGATATAGCAATCCTCGTCTCCATCCCATTTGAGCTTCAAGGATAAAACTTCCCCCATCCCCAACCCACCCATTTGAGGGATAAAACTTCCCCCATCCCCAACCCCTGGATGAAGATTTCGGTTATTCCTCGTCCCGCCGGTTCGAATTCCCCACCCGATTGCCACCTTCAACACACCTTCAACACATTGTCCTTCAGCCTCAAGCTTCTATCCAAACAATTGTCTAACTAAATAAAATGGTCATCGAACAACATTTTATTTTCCCAACAAACAATGAAAACAAGAGATCCAAAAACTTTCCGTTGTTGGTAAAGGATTCCGATACTTCTATATATATATTAATAGTTTATTAATTATAGTTTAACTTATACAAAATGTTATCAATTTTAATCAAGTATTAAATTTGATTTTCTGATAATAATACCCCACAAATTCTTTAACTCTAATTTTATTTTCATCAATAGAACAAATTTTAATAAAAACGTTGTCAATCATTTACCAAGTGCTGAATGTTACTCGATTAGTGCTCATAACAACCCTTTCCCCATGTTTGATTTCCCTTATTCCTACCTTTGGGTTTTTGAAAGTGATTATGACTGGAAACAATGGTACAAGTCCCACAAAGATGAAATAGGAATATCCATTACTCCAATTACATCATCCATGTGACCAATATTAATGTTTCCCTGCTTGGTTATGGCTAAACTCCAAACTCCGTGGGGTGTGTGTGTGAGAAGGCGACAAACACTCATCTACTCTTTAATGTTTCCCACGATATGGTACTCTCTGTATCTTTATGTCTGTCTAGCTATATATAATCTTTCCATTTACAAAAAGAAAAAATAAATAAATAAAAGGGAATTCATGGAAGCAATTAACAGAGAGCCCTTCGATACACATGCATTTACTCATATATGCACTCACTTGTCGGTAAATATTATGGTCGATCATGTCGATCTTCGGGTAACAACCTATACCGATGTGTTTCGTTCTTGTGACAACAAGAAACATATTCTAAACCATGCCATAATCTAGAAACAAAAAATGAGCTGCAGCTTACTTGATCAAAGTTTACTGAATAACTTCAAACAGCGATCAAACTCCTTCTGGGGTTGGACCGACGAGGGTTCCCTTTCTCTGGTTGCATCGGTGAGGACTGTGAACCATTGCGGGCCTCGACACTCTGAAATTCAGGAGGCCAATTCTGACTCTGAGAAGCCAAATATTCGAGTACGACGAGGATATCACCGATAAGTGGTCGGAAGTTGGCTTCTTCATTGAGCCACATGGCAGTAATTGCAATCACATAGTTCAAGCATCGACGAGGATAACATCCTCGAATTAGAGGATCAACCAGTAAGCTAAACTTCTTCTGGTCTTTTAAATACGGACGGGACTGCAACACGAAAGGGATAAATTATATACCAGAGAGAACATAGGGGCAATGAAAAGGATGGGAACGAAGTCAAACTGGATTGAACCATAAATAAATAGAAGGGTAATTTACCCATGACACCAAGTTCTGCTCTCCATGCTTCTTAGTAGAATCTATTGCCTTCCGTCCGGTTATCAATTCCAATAGCACCACAACAAAACAATATATGTCAGATTTAAGAGTTAATTTGCCACTCATGGAATACTCGGGAGCACAACATCCGTATGTTCCCATCACCCTGGTTGAAACATGGGTATTGTCACCCACAGGTCCCAACTTTGCTAAGCCGAAATCCAAGAGTTTAGGGTTGAAATCATTATCCATCAAAATATTTGCAGACTTCAAGTCACGATAAATGACGGGTGAATTGGCCTTGCAATGTAGATATTCGATTCCTCAAGCAGCACCAACGGCTATCTTTATACGATTGTTCCAGCTCAGAGGCTCTTGTCCTGGTTCTAAATCTGTAGAAACACATTCGATTAGTGGCTTTGCAACAATCAGAAGAATTACTATTGCTTTTACACAACTATATGAAACAATCCCTTTACATGTGAGAATGATCATATTAAAAACTACATTGAATAATACGAATTAAAGAAGCACATGACCAAGCATCCAAGTGTGAAAACAAGGTGAAAAATACTTCCCATTTGGGGCCAAATTTTAGATATTTGCATTCTCGAGTGCTAGGCATATTCAACGGTGAATATGATTGAACGATGCAAGGGCAGCACTGTCATGTATAGCACACATTCTAAGGCTATTCTACCAGGTTTAGATGTTATGCACTCTTCCTTTGAGACGAATATCGAATGAGACCTGGAGTTCTGCATTATTAAAGTACAATACACACTAGCAAAAGGCCTCCAAACATAAGGGACACTAAGAATAGCAGCAAGAAACAGTATGATCATTCATGTTCAATGGAACTCTGCATTTAGTAAGCATTACCGAAAAGATGATCTTCCGAACTGCCCATCGGCATGTATTCGTAAACCAAGAGCCTCTGGTCCCCAGCAGTGCAATAGCCGATCAAAGTAACGAGATTAACATGGTGTAACAAGCTGAGCATAAGAACCTCAACAATGAATTCCTGATAGCCCTGAAGACCATCGTGATTAAGTTGTTTCACCGCGACGATCTGGTCGGTTACGAAAAACATAAATGATCCAACTCAAACTTTAAAAGAGACCAAATAAGTAAAATACAGACCAAATTCTAGAATTATACCAAACTGATACATGAATTTGAAATGAAAAGAAGCAATCTTTACCTCTCCGGTTTCCAATCGACCTTTGAAAACCCTTCCGAATCCTCCTTCCCCAAGCAAATCGTCTTCTCTGAAATTCTTTGTTGCTGTTGCCAACTCTCGGAATGTGAACCTGCGTGCTCCATTGTCTTTGGAGCCTTTTCCCTGTTCACTTCCGTTCTTATGATCTGTAACCAAATTTCAAAACAAGACAAACAATCAAGAACCAATTCCACTGAAATAACACGAAATTCGGTGTTAAAATCGTTGACATTACCTTCTAGGCATGCTTTTCTTCTCTTAGCGCAGGAAACTGGTTAGAAGAAAACGAAGAATAAATGAACCCAGAGAAGAAAATTTTGTATAGAAAAGAATGATAGACAAGGAAATGGAAAAAAGAACCTGAGGAATCGGCGGAATGGCGAGAAGTAGTTCGACTTCCATTGTCAATGTCGATCCTTGCCTCTTTAGAACGAGGATTCAAGCAAGAGAAACAACTCATCTTCTCTCTGCTAACCTCCACAATCAGTGCAGTTGAGCAACAAAGATTTGAACTTTGAACACTCACGATATTAACAAAATCTTCCATCGGTTCCTTCCTTGAATCAAATCCAACTTTATGCATGCAAAAGAAACGCTTTTGTTGTTGAAAAAAAAGGAAGCCAAAAAGTGAAACGAAGAACAAATAAAATTTCGACTCAGCTGAAAGCTTTTCAGATTCTAAACGGCGAAAAAGTAACGCAATGAACTGGGAATCTGTGAATGAAGGGGGACCAAAAACACAGTAACCACGAAAAATCAACCAATAATTGCAAATACAGAGAGCATAAATCCGGGAAATGACGAAGGACTATAAAGGAAGGAAAACGAACAACAGTGGTAATATTGGAAGTGGATTGGAACAAGGAAATTACAACTACAACAGAGGTACAAGAGCGGGGAAGGGTAAAAGAGAGAAAATGAAAAAGGAAGGGCTCGGGTGGAGTTATGTTTTGTAATGATGAAAGGAAGGGCTCGGGTGGAGTTATGTTTTGTAATGATGTGCCAAAATTTAGTCTGTGTTAAGGGCCAGATTTAGCGGCAAACATAATGAGGTTGCTTTTTCTTCTTCTACTTATTTTAATTCATTTTTATTAAAAAGATAAAATTACAGTAAATACCATTAAACTTGATTTGTTTATATAACTTTTCTTAAATTTTTTTACTTAAATATATAGAACTAAAATTTTATTATGATAAATATTGTATTTATAATATAAAAGAGAAAGGAAAATCAAATGAAAACTTTTAACCACTCATTTATAATTAAACTTTTTAATTTATTAATTGTATAATTAAATTTTTAATTTTACATTAATTATATCACTTTGTTTATTAATTAGTAACGTAAAATGACATAATTAACGGTTCTTGAGTGCCCGCCCATCAAATATTGTTGTTTTTTATGTACTTTTATATCTAAAAGATCTAAAACGATATCGTTTTGTTAGAGAAAAATTAAAATTATATTTTTTAGAACCAAGGATGGACCGAGAGGACGGGTGGAGAAGTCGCCCCTTGAAAATTTAAAATTACCGTTATTTAAAATTTTTTTTATATATTTCCTATGAAAGTTTATTTCCCCCTAGAATTTTAGTTCAAACCCTTAAGTTTAGGTTTATCCCAACATAAATTTTGCTTCTGTCCCTATTTAGAATGATCACCATCTCGGATTTAAGGCTCACGCCTAACTATTAGACTAATTTAAGAGTCTGTTTGGTTGTAATTGGTTTTTTCGGAAAATGAATTACTGGAATTTGAATTACGAAATTTGAATTACTGAAATTTGAATTATTGGAATTTGAATTCTGGAAAATGAATTACATTTCTGGAAAACGTTTTTCAGAAAATTTTTCCGTAAAATGAATTACATTTTTCTGAAAAACATTGGAAAACGTTTTATGATGTTTGGAAGATGTTATTTAAAACCTTTTTTCCCACTAGTTGAAGAGATTTTTAAAAATTATATACAAATATAAATATAATAAATATATTATTTATCATAAAACTTATATTATTATTTAAAATATTAAAATAATTTATTTATTATTAATATTATTTTTATAATTTATTAATAAAATATATATGGTATATTAGTGAAATAATATTTAAATTATATTAATTATTTATTAAAGTAATAGTGTTATATTAATTTTAAAAATATTAATTAGTATATTTTAAATATCTTTATTAAATATTATTAAATATATAAATATTATTCATTATTAAATATATAAATTTTTTTATTATATATTATTAAAATAAAAATAATATCTTATATTATATAATATAATTGATTATTTTATATAATATTAAAATAAATTATATTATTAAAAACATTAAAAATATTTTAAATGTTTTAATAATTAATATTTTGATGAAAAGATATAAAAATATTTTATTATTAATATTAATTCATAAAATAAAATTAGTTTGAGTATTATTCTTTAAATGAAAATTACCGTTTATTTTTTTTATATATTTCCTATTGAAAGTTTATTCACCCCTAGAATTTAGTTCAAACCTTAAGTTAGGTTTATCCCAACATAAAATTTTGTTCTGTCCCTATTTAGAATGATCAACCATCTCGGATTTAAGGCTCACGCCTAATATTAGACTTATTTAAGGGTCTGTTTGGTTGTAATTGGTTTTCCGGAAAATGAATTACTGAAATTTGAATTACTGAAATTTGAATTACTGGAATTTGAATTCTGGAAAATGAATTACATTTCTGAAAAACGTTTTTCGGAAAATGTTTTCCGTAAAATGAATTACATTTTTCTGAAAAACATGGAAAACGTTTTATGATGTTTGGAAGATGATATTAAACCTTTTTTCCACTAGTTGAAGAGTTTTTTTAAAAATTATTTATTAAAATATTAAATAAATAAATAATATTTTTATCATAAAACTTAATATTTTATTTTAAAATATTAAAATAATTTATTTATTATTAAATATTATTTTTATAATTTTATTAATAAAAATATTAATATTGGTATTTTAGTGAAATAAAATATTATAATTATATTAATTATTTATTAAAGTAATAGTGTTATATTATATTTAAAAATATTATAGTATTTTAAATATCTTATTAAAATATTATTAAAATATATAAATAATATATTCATTATTAAATATATATTTTTTATTATATATTATTAAAATAAAAATATAATATCTTATATTATTATAATATAATTGATTATTTTATATAATATTAAAATATAATATTATATTATTAAAAATATTAAAAATATATTTTAAAGTTTTAATAATTAATAATTTGATGAAAATGATATTAAATATTTATTAATATTAATTCATAAAATAAAATTAGTTTGAGTATTTATTCTTTAAAGTGAAAAGTTCGAAAAATGACTTACGAAATTTGAATCCGTAAATCATTTTACAGAAAACACAAAGGAAATTATGTTACTAGGAAAATGAATTACATTCCGGAAAACGAATTACGTGAAACAAACACGGGAAAACATTTTCTGGAAAACGATTACGTGAAACAAACACGGAAAAATATTTTCCGAAAAACGAATTACATGAAACAAACACGGGATTCGGGAAAAACCAATTCCGTAATTGAATTTACGGCAAACAAACAGACCCTAAGTTTTAAAAATATTATAACACAAATAGTATTTATATTTATTTTAAATTACAATTAGAGTGATTTTGAAATTTTAAATAATTTAAGTATTGAGTACCAATTTTCTTATTTTTTTTCCTGTTTATCTAATCCGTCTTTCTAATTGTTCTCTGCTCTCCACCGTCAAACCTCTAGTGAAGCTAAAGAAGTACTCCGCTTGTCCTATAAAATGTTTCTTAACTTTTAAAAAGTCAAAATTTTTAAATTTGATCTTAATTATTTTGATTTTAATAATTAGATTTTATAAAATATATTTGAAAACTACTTGATTAAAAGTTTTAAAATATAATTTTACATATTTTTATTAATTATAAATTTTAAATAATAATTAATCAAAATTAAAAAATGACAATAATAATGATATACAGTTTTATGGGACATAGGGAGTAATAAATTAAGGTCCTAATATCATCGCTGAATAATTATATTTGATCATAGAGATTATAATTAATAATTTAAATATTTTAATTTAAACTTCCTTTAACAAGCACATCAATTTTGAATATGGGTGGAGTTTAGTTTATTTTATAATTTGGATTTGTTAATAAGAATTGGGAAATTTAATGTTACAGGTTGCAGGAAGCTATGAAGTGCGCGATGCACGTGATGGAGATGGGACCACAGGTTAGATGGGGGATAAGCGTTTTCACTATAAGCGAACGGTCCGATTCACTCCTTCAACCACCCACATGATGACCCATTGACATGATTAAATATATCCACTTTTAGTTTTTGGGTAAACTACACACTTACTCACAAAGCTTACTTTTTCTATTGTTTTAATCAATTTACTTTCAATTTGTTCACTGAACTTTAGATATTGAACTTTTTTGTCACTCGACCGTTTACTCAATAATGGCGTTCACTGAACTTTAGATATTGAACTTTTTTGTCACTCGACCGTTTACTCAATAATGGCGTGCTCACGTCGCTTATTTAATAATAAAATATATCACATGTTTACTCATTGAACTTTACTCTCTCCCTATTCACTCACTGTATTTTTTTTTTTTTTTCAATTTTAATTTAACGGCGCTAAAAATTTAATGGATGGAGTGACAAAAAAAAGTTCAATATCTAAAGTTCAGTGAGCAAATTAAAAAAATTAAAAGTATGGTGAGTGAAATAGGAAAGAAATTAGTGAGTAAGCGTGTAATTTACCCTTAGTTTTTATGAAGCATGATCATAATTTTATATGACACGGATGTAATTAAAATTAATCATAATAAAATATAATCAAATTTACGGATCAAAATGGTTTTATAAAAAAATACATACATGATGAAATTTATATTATATGAAATATAAGATTAAATTATTTTTTAAAATCAAATTAAATAGCATTTCCTTATCATTAAAAAAGTATTATTTAGTTTATTTTTAAAAAATATTATAAATGTATTATTTAAAAAATCAGATTAAATAGTGAAATATAGAGATTGAAAAAATAGAAATAAGAAAAAATTATTTTTTAAATGTTATTTAAAAAATAAATAAATCTATTTATATTTTTTGATTAAAAAACTATATTATATTATTAAATTATTTTTAAAATCAAATTAAATGTATTATACTAAAAAATATTATTTTAAAATTAAAATATAATTCGCCCATCCTTTCCTTAACCCGTGTCTTATCTTGTTTTTTTTTCTTTGAGTTTGTATCAATTTCAAAGTTCATATCAACTTTTATTTTATTTTATTTTCTTTAGCCGACATGATATCGATTTTGATATTAATTATCGACCGTTGATTCTCTTTTTTTTAATAAGAATAATCTGCATGTGTTGCATGTTTATCTTTGTTTTTGTAGTATGTTATCTCTATTTTTGTGACATATTTTTCAATTTTTTTCTCGGTCGTTTATCCGTTCTTTTATTTATGTTTTCTCAGTGTTGGATTTAGAGGTGCACAAAAAATCCGAATATCCGATTTTGCACAAAAAATATCCGAAACCGAATTTGGGGAAAAAACTGATTTTTTTAAACCGGATCGAATATTTTAAAACGGATAGTATAACCGGTTTCGGAAAAATTGGATGACCGATTTTTTTACCAGATTAAAAACCGGTTTGAAAAAACCGGATAAAAAATTGATTTTTTTATCTGAAAAAATATGATATGGGGTTTAAAAATAGCTATTAATATAACCGTTTGGGAAAAAATTGGAAGACCAGTTTTTTTACCAGATTAAAAACTGGTTTTTTCAAACCAAAACCAGTTACACCATCCGGCCCTCCAAACCGTTAGGATTCGAACCGATTTTTTTAAAATCTGGTTTTTTGGCTAGGTGAAAAATCGGATCGGTTTTATCCGATCCGGATCGGATTTAAATCCGACTTTGTGCATCCCTAGTTGGATTGACGATGCCACGACTCTTTAAGATGACACCTATTCGAATCTTGTTGATATTCTCTGCTATGGACCTTTGGATTGAATTGGATGCTTGATTTTGCGTTTTTTATAGTTCTCACGACACTCGACCCTGATCTGCAGTTATCGATGGTCTTTCAATAGCTTAATTCCCTTTTGTGGTTCGTTTGCCGATGAAATCAGATTTTTCATAATATTTTTGTTCAAGTCTCTTGGTTTAGTTTTAAACTTTTCATGTGTAGTCCTCATATGATCAAAAGTAGCTAGTTTCAATGTTATAGGAAAAGTCTAAATTATGTATTTAAATTAGAGAAAATAACCTCAGTGACCGAAAATACCTTATAATATACGATTTTAACCAACTTATTTTGGATTTGCCAAAATGACCAACAAAATCGCAACGAGAACTCTAATTTTCAACTCAGTTTTCAAATTCGCAACGCGAATATCCAAATTTGCAATGCGACGCGAATATCCAAATTTGCAATCAATTGTAAGATTCGCAACGCGATTTTGAAAATGTGTTGCGAGAGTTTGAAAAACGTGTTGTTGATATAGTGAAAAAGTATGCGATAGTGAAAAAATCCAAAATAAGTTTACATTTGAACTATTCCAAATTCACGTGGAGTTTGAAACAATAAAGAATGTGTTGCGATAGTATAAGATTCACAAGCCATTGTAAGATCTTAGTTTGAACAATAAAGAATGTGTTGCGATAGTGTATAAGATTCCCAAGTGTTGGCAATGCTCAATCCCACATAGTATTGGAAACACTATTGGGAATGGGTATTAAGCCTTGGATTTCACTTCCTTGTTGAGTGGAAGAGAATAAGGGGGACTCTCGCGCACCGCCGCGCGCCGCCGCCTCGTCCCGTCGTCTCGTCTCTTGTCTTGGTCGTGGTCGTGGTCGTGGTAATACAAGAAACAAATGCAATACCACCAGTCGTTGCGAATTTGGAAAATCGCAACGCAAACTTCGACTATCGCAACGAATTTGAAAAAATCGCAACGCGAACTTCGACTAACTATCGCAACGTGAACTTGGACTATCGCACGAATTTGGAAAATCGCAACACGAACTTCGACTATCTCAACGAATTTGGACTAAACGTAAATTTGGAAAATCGCAACGCGAACCTGGACTATCGCAAAATCGCGTTGCGAATTTGGAAACTGAGTTGAAAATTAGAGCTCGCGTTGCAAATTTAAGATCGCATTGCGATTTTGTTGGTCATTTGGCAAATTCAAAAAAAGTTGGTTAAATCGTATATTATAAGGCATTTTCGTCACTGAGGTTATTTTCTCTTTAAATTATGATGATAGTTGTAGACTCTTGTTGTAATTCGGATATTTTCACTTTTTTAATAATACTAACGGTTAGGTTCTAGCTTAGCCCGTGTAAAAGCTAGGGAAATGTTCTAGCTTAGCCCGTGAAAAGCTAGGGAAAGGTTCTAGTTTAGCCCGGAAAAACTAGGGAGTTGTAAGGTTATCTTTGTCATCAAAGAAAGAACAAATTAGTGAATTTGTTGAAAAATCCTGGTGAGGAGCTAAGGTAGTGGATGTAGACTTTGGTTGATAAGTCGAACCACTCTAAATCGCTGTGCCATTTTCTATCTTTCAATCTCCTTACTCCCTAAACACAAAACCATTCCGACCTTCTTTGCAAACCGTTTCGGTTGTCGCTTCGAGCTTCCGAAAATCCTAACACTAGGTGATTATTATACATGATGTGCTTAAATCCTATACTTTTAAAAATAATAATTATTTATTTAATTATTAAAATCGTTTTAATTCGTTGATATCTATTCATATGATGAGATTTGAATTTATTGAATAGATTATTTTAGTGATAGTAGTTGATTAAAGGACAAATTAAAAGAGCATTTAGTGGTTGTGGGGTTGGGAAGAATAAGGAAAAGTGTCCCTCTCATGTCTCAATGTATACAACAATGCTCAAAAAGTATACTTTTTGGGTGTTGGGTACGTTCTCGATTTTAGGAACTTAAGAAAAAAAAATATTAATATGCTTTTTGTGTTAGAAAAGGACAAGAATGCATCATGTCAAGTCCATTTGATACTTCTAAATAAGACAAAAACGTTTCCCTTGTATATTTCATCGAACTTGGTGACTAAAATGAAAGCATCCTAAAATTGGTGACTAGTTTTAGAGTTTACCCTTTTATTAATTAAATTTTCACATATTTTTTTATAGAAAAATGTGGTGTAACAAATCTAATGACTAATAAAATTTTATGCTTTTTCTTATTTTTAATCTTGATTTAGCAAGTCTTGATTGATTCTAATTTAGGGTTGAATCTCAACCACTTCTTTTCTCCCTTCCTAATTGAAAAGAATACGGGTTATTTAGAGCCCGCCCACTCAAGACAACGGTCCAACATCAAATGGGCCTGAGTTGAATTTCAGATCGTTTAGATTTCATTTCCTTGTTACGAAGTTCCATTAGTTTTTTTATGTAATGACAAAATTAATTCTTAATGTTTGTATAAATAGTCATCTTAATTCTTTTTTAATATTTAAATCTTTAATTTTTAATTTTTAGTTAAAATAACTCTTATTAAATTGAAATTATTAATTAATTAATGATCAATACATGTTATGATGAGACATTTCTACTGTGTTTAATAATGAATAAATGTTCTTGGAGTGCCCTCTTGGGTCATATTGATAATATATATTATATGGAAAGGAAAAGCAAGAGGCTGGTTAACTCTGAAGCAATCAAAGGATATAATTCGCTTAAGGTAGTCAACATATAAATGTATTGTGAAACAGTGACGGACTCTAAATTTTATATCTGAATATTAAATTTTAGAAAATTATATTAAATTTTTAAAATATAAAATTAGGTAAAATATATATAAAAATTAGATTATATGAGATTTTTTAAAAAAATATCATATAATCTAATTACTTTTAATATTCTCTCGATACATTCTTACCGAAGCTTTTGAAATAAATTTAATTATTGAATTTTTCTGTTGCATAAATCGTGAAAATATTTTAATTTTATTAGTTTATTATGTATAAATATTAGTTTATGAATTAATAGTATGTACGATTAGACTAATCTTTTGACTTTTGTAAAATATAGAAAGTTTAGTTTGTATAAAATAGATAAATGAAATTTACAGTTTAATAAAATTAAATCATTATATTAATTTTAAAATGATAATTAATACGAATACTTGTTGGAGAGAGAGAGGTAAACAAAAGTGGATAATTAGGGAAAGAATGATGACGTTACGATTTGAGTTTTAGTTGAGAATATAAAAATGAATCCCGACAATAATATGCTAAACTCCCACTAGTTTCATTTCACCCAACAATGCCTCGTAAAGCTCCCACCACCTTCACCGTTTTCCTTGTTCTCCCTGCCTCGCTCTCTATCTCTCCTCCTCTCTCGCTTCGCCATATCTTCCTTCCCCTCCAACCTACGCTTCCGCCCCCAGAACCTCACCGTTCGCTTCAAGGACTCGGAATTTTAATCATGCTATTAGAGAAGATATCACTTCCCGAACTCGACTCGTCACCTTGATTCGTGGTCCTGTTGATTCGTTTTCCCTTCTTCTGCCCAACTGGGAAGTCCTTGTTGTGGTCATAATGAAATCCCATTGACGCTGAATCACGGTGATGGTGGTTTGTATTGTTTTTTCCCGAGAAACGAGGCTTCTCCGGCGAATTTCTCCGGGATGTTGCCTTTCAGCGGCGCCTTGACATTCAAGTGCATTCTACCGAACCGGAACCGAAGACTTCATCCGTTTCGCCAGCCTGTTCTGGAGAGGTTTCAAGAGAAGGAACGGAACGTTACCTTCGCTTCGCCGGTGATGCCGCGGTGGGACTTCTTGGCGTACGAGTGTTTCTCCACCGAGACCGACGTGGTTGTTTTCGTTAAGGGCGTTAACCACCGTCAAGGAATCAATAAATCCCCAGAGGAACTCAGTTGCGTTTTCGGTGACGACATCAAGAACGCCGTCAGAACCGTCGTTACCAGCTCCAAACAGGAGTTATTCAGATGCCACCATCCCACGATCGCCTCCGCCGAAAGAATCAAAGTCTCCATCGAAATCCGAAGCGAAAAGCTGGTTGTCCCTTCGGTTGCACTACACTACTCTCCGAGGCGCACGCCATCAAACTCGAAGCCCAAACCGCTATTGTGCACCACCACCATGGTTTACAACGTGGCGAAGTTCTTAGAGAGAATGGATCATCTACTATTCCGTGATTGGCGTCGACAAGTTCATCCTATACGACAATGGCAGCGTCGACAATCTCGAAATGGTCATAAAGAGCTCAACAAAGGAGGAGACTACAATATCGAAAGAATTTTTGGGTTTGGCCTAAAACCCAAGAAGCCGAATCTCTCACAGCGCTGTTTACTTCAAAGATTCATGCTCATGGATGATGTATGTCGATGTCGATGAGTTCATATTCTCACCATCATGGCTTAAGAACGCATCTCGACCATCGAAAACAATGCTTAAATCTTTGTTATCAACACCATCCGATCGACCAACCGGTCAAGTTTCGATCAAGTGCAACGATTTCGGGCCGTCGGATCAAAAGAACCACCGGAAAAGGGGGTAATACAGGGATACAACTGTAGACGACAGACCGAGGAACGCCACAAATCGATCATCGATTGGATGCGGTGCATTCGTTGCATAACGTGATCCATCACTTTGATTTGAACGACAGTTATTACAGTTGGAAAGAGTTGTCGTTGGAGGCGGCGGTGATCAATCATTACAAGTACCAAGCGTGGCCTGAGTTCATGACCAAGTTCCGACGGAGGGTATCGGCTTTCGTTGCAGATTGGAAGACGAGGGTTAACCCGATGTCTAAGGATCGGACCCCCGGGTTAGGGTTCCAACCCATTAAACCGGACCGTTGGGAGAGAATGTTTTGCGACGCGAAAGATGAAAGGTTGAAATTTTTGACTCGAAAATGATTCGGTTCTCAAACACCCGAAGGGTTCAAAATGGCTTGGCATGGATGGCTTGGCATGGATGAACAACGCAAAGGCATAACTCAGCTTAACAAAATTCTATACTATACCGATGGCTCGAGCCGAGTTGAGTCAAGTCGATAGAATAATTAAACAAGTTAAAATTTAAAATTCAATACTATTTTTTTAATTTTAGAATACAGTACATCAATATTCTTTACAGTTGTCGTTTTTTATTCCTTTTTATGCAAGTAGAGAAAAAGAATTTTTTTTAGATCAACTTTATTTCGGTACTTTGGATGTTTGGAACATATGAAAAGAAATTGTTTTCTTGAGGGTATTGGTCTACTCATTCCCGTTTGATTCAAATATTAATAATTGAATAATAGACTTCATTCTTGTCAATTAAGGTGCACGTAAAATGTTTGAAACAGATACTGACGTAAAATTTTATTTAAGATCAAATTTAAACTTATAAAATTTTATATTTAGGGGTAAATTTGTTTTAAAAATTAACTATTAGTAATACACATGTACTTGTAAACAATTATTTGAATTAAATATTTACAGAAAAGATAATATTCTCCTTATCCATTTAGACTATTTGACAAGTTCAAATCCATAATATTTTGTGTGGATAGGAAGGTATAGATTTATACTGTATCAATTTAATTCCTTACTTTTAAATTGGATAATAATAAGTTAAAACTATGATTACAAATCCCAAAATATCATAATAATATTTCCCTAATTCCAACCAACTGCAAAGAAATGCATATTACCCTAAATAAAAAGAATTATTCATATTGAAATAAAAGCATAAATTCTATTATTTGTTCGTTCAGATACAAATACATCGTTCAGATATAAATACATATATGATTACTGATGAGGCCTACACCGTGCATATTTGGTTGACCTTCTCTGTACTATGAAATCCATTGGTATGAATATGAGTGGACGTAGGTTGACCCTTTGGACTTCTACGAAGCATTGTATTTGACAGTCATTCATCATGAGCCTTTCTGCCTATATGATTCATTTGGAATTTATTCGAATATATAGTTATAAATATTTAATATCCTCTATAGGTGAAAACACTCATCAACAAAAGCGTACATGCTTATACCAGTATACATGCATGCATCGACTGCATGATTGAGGTTGTCAATTGCTCGTTTGCTTCCACCACTGCATGAGTACAAGTTTGATATATTTATGAGACACTCAATCTCTCTTCCTTTATCAGAACAAACCTTAGCCAATATAAAGTATGTCTCTTTTTACCACACTTGTTATTGTGAGATGACATGTACCTTTTAGTACTGAATTAATGGCCTCAGCAAGGTTTGGTGTCATGTGTCTGTATCGCCTTTCCTGCAGAATTCTCAAAGCCCAATTCCAAACACTCATCATAAACCACCTTTAAATTCTCTAACATTTTATCAAAATTTGGTTGACGTAGTTCATATCTTGTTTCATAATATATATTATGTTAAACATTAATTAAAAAACATATAACTGGATACATGCATATTGAAAATAAACAAAACTTACCCATGCTTACCATCTCACTGCGAATGCGGGCGTTATGAAACTTATAGATACTATTCTTCCAATATGGCATATACAAAATGTGGGATGCATGAAGAGGTATTCAATGACTTCTTGATCATTGAATTACTGCCAAAATGCCCGTTCCTCGATCAAATATCAAGCAAGCTCCATCTTCTCAAACGACTATTGACGTAGATTGGTCAAATAGAAATCCCAAGCCTTTACTGTCCCTCCTTCAATAATGGCGAATGCAACTGAGAAGATATTTCATTCACCATCTTTCCCAACTGCTATCAACAATACATATTTATATTGACCATACAACTACGTACCATCTACTTGGACCATACGTTTGCAAAATGGAAATAATTCTATGCATGACTTGAATTTCCAAAAGAGTCTATTAAATATTTTATTCCCTAGAATAAGTTAACATTTTTTGTTATATACAAACAAGGTTTGAGACTTCATTATGGTTCTTGGGATGGATCATTTCATTGCTTGTAACAAATATAATAGCTCATTGTATGAGGTATCCCAATCTCCATACGTTAGCTTCAATTCCTTCAACTTCGCATTCTAAACCTTGTCGTATTTTACATGGTATTAAAACTGGCTTCAAATAGATGCAACTAACACTAAACTAGAGATCATTGGATTTTTTTCAACCAACGTCTTCACTTATTCACATATTATCGAGTATAAAGTTGGCGGCCTTGTTCGATAGAGTTTCACAAACATGTGTGAGGACCATTATACCTTGTGATGACCCAAGTATCGTGCCTTTGAATTTTCGACTCTCTGATCTTCCTTGCACTCTGGGTCATATTTAACACACTTCGCATATATGGTTTTCTTGTTGGACTGTGCAACGTGGACATCAATATGGCCTTTGATAGAATACTCTTTAATTGCCAACGAGCTTTATTTTTTTCCTCTAAATTGGATCCCAACTGAAAATTCACCTGAATTTTTGAATGATACATCCATGTGATATGAAGTTAAATGTGGCATGTCTGGAAATTCAGGTGCCCTCATTGCGTCATAATTTATCTCGTGCATGAGAGGTCGATTGAAACAATGTCGGAACTTCATCATGATAAATCAGGTGTACCACCACCGTAGATATTGTCATAGTTGGCCAAAACATGTTCCTTAGTTTCTTCATCTCGATGGAATCATCATGTATTTCTCTCCATGATTTTCAACATAATAATAGTCAATTTCGAATGATATATGCTTCTCACCCTATACTCTATTGTTGTGGATTTCCTACTGACTTCATTTTCACTTTCCAATAACACCATAAAACTATTTATCGACCTGTATGAAGAGTCCTCAAAATCATTTCCGAAAGCCATTTGAGATGAATTTCTAACCACATTTCTGATAACCCTAGAACATTGGATACACACCTCACAAATAACATATACTGCAACATTTGTTGACTTATGTAATCATTCATGGTTCCAATATCATCATCTTCTTCAAGTGGTATGTAGCATATCTAACTAGATTGTGACATACCATAAACCTGCACTTCAAACCATTAATTGTAGCTCGAATTTTTCTTTCTATCTCTACTTCATTTCTACAAATCATGTCCCTTTGAATATCAATTTATAGGGTTTCACACTGAAAAACAACTCATACCTCATTTTCATAATATGTCCATTATAATGGACAATTATGAAAAAGTTGTTGCTAATTTTCTCTATAAATTAAAAGTACGTATTTAGAATAAAAAATATAGGTACATATACTATGATCGTAAAATACTTCAATAAATTTTTTTCACACTTAACCGTTTCTCTTGCAAAATCGTAAGCAAATGCTCCCTCGTCAATTATTCTCCCTTTCAATCTCTTTTTTTTTTGTTTAATTCATTCCCGAACAAGCTCCTCATTCATACATTATATACCTGAGATTTTTTTTATGTTAAAGCTATATCTAGTTCAGTTGATAGGTGGCTACAGGAATTGAATCCAATCAAATTCAAGTTAATAGCCTAGTCCTGTTCACCTGCTCGCCTAGTCTGAATCCTTGCTCGGCTAATCTCCGTTGCTCGGCTAATCTGCTCCCTTGCTTCAAGTTGGATATGGAGGGGGAGACACATTACCATCCATGCGACACATCATGGGGAACACAGGGAGTACATGGCATCTCGCCATCTCCCCTTGTCGCGTACGACATACATAGGCACTGTAGCATTAACATCATTGGACCAATTAATCTGAAACAAACATTATAATGTTATTAACCTTTAAATATCAAATTGCATAATTACTTCCCTCCTATAAATACGATCCAAACGATAAGCATTCCAATCAAGTGCAAATTATTTCCCTCCTAAGACACTTAAAACCATTTCCAGTGTTAAAAGTCAGAGCATTGGTGGATGATAATTTCTCCCGCTTGCTTGAGGACTGGATGAGTCAACTCATTTATATGCGTTGGGATTGGTGGAATTTGTTGAAATTTGGCAAACCATGCTCCATACAGCACAGTAATTGATTAGTCTACACTTTCCATTTAATTTAAAAGAATTTTACATAACATAAATGCATCCACTTTGTGTATATATATGATATTTATGACCGTCACTTTTAATACTATTGTATTTAAAGTTTCAATCAAATTTCTTTTAGAAATATGTGTGGTACTATTGTATACTTTTTGATATGTAATAAAATATTTTAACATGCGTACAAATGTATTTGATCAATTTAGATGTAAGGCATTGCAGACTTACCAACAGTATTGTTCAAGAGTGGTAAACAACTTGATATTGTTTAAGTAAGATTTCTAGTTCGAGTTCTTGTGTATATAGAAAATCTCTACTAGGAGACTCACCCACCAAAATTAGATGTGCGACGTAGATCAATTCGAATTAGTCAAAGTAAAGTCTTGGAACCGGGACGACAAAAAAAAAATCATTAACTTGCATGTATCGGGTTCATATCAACGCAGTTAGCTTATTAGATTTTTCAAGTCCATCATATAAGTTTCATGTCATTTTGTATCACTTTTTATATTATTCAGGTATAGGTTTTGGTCAAGTTAAGTTTGATTTATTAACTCTTGTGCGATTAAGATGATACTTATTTATAATCATACTGATTTTCTTTACTTTAGACTCTCATATTGAATTTAGATACTTGAATTGCGTTCTTGGATAGTTTTTTTCATGTATCTCGACTCTAATTTACGATTTGATCGATGATCTTTCAATAGTTTAATCTCATTTTACTGTTCGTTTTTGCTTATGCAATCAAGACCAACAGGGATAATAACATTCCATTAATTATTGTTGTCATTTTGCGGTTCATTTGTTGATGATTTTAATTTTTTATTATGACTGTAAATCTTCATTATATTCGAGATATTTTTTATAAAATTAATTACTTCTATAAAAAAATTGAAGAACTCATTGAATGACATCAATAATTAATGAAATGTTATTATCCGTGTTGGTCTTGGATTCAAATGTCTACCACAACTTGTATGCATTATCAATAACTAAGAAAGATTATAAACAAATTTTACTTCTTAGTCATTTTAGACTATGTTAAAAAATCGTTAGACGTGAAATATAAATCTGTAAATTGTTAAGCTTATGAAGAATAATTTCACATATCAATCTGTACAAAATGTTCCCTACAATTTGATCTTAAGAACAACTGCTACTCAATGAACCTTCCAATGAAGAATGTGGCAAGTTCCATTGAGTCTTATCCAGGGAACGAAGATCTAATACTGCAATTACCTTTACGTCAAATCGTTTGGAAATAATGGATTGGTGACTTATTATATCAGAGTTGCAATGCTAAATCTGGGCGCTGGGGTGAACCAATTGGCAAACTAGAACTGGGTGAACCTGGTGCCGGGAATCTCACATTAAGATCGGGAGGAAACGAAAGGAAATCTTGTTCGTTATCGGGTTTCTGCTGAAGCCCCGCATTAGTAGTAGCCCCATGTGACACCATAGCCATTGCATTTGCAGAACTATTGGCAAATTTAGTCGGTTTGGCATCCGCCACATGGTGGAGCTGCTACCTGAAACCATGCCCTGTGGTTGAAAAGCCACTGAAGTATTTTCTGACATGGGCTGCACTACCAATCTGGGTTGAGGGAATAATCACTAATAGAACCTTTGTACCTGAGTGCAGTAAAGATTTTAGCTGCAACTGATGAGCTGGTGCAGATGTCGAGTCGTT
Organism: Hibiscus syriacus; assembly: GCF_006381635.1. Lineage (NCBI taxonomy): Eukaryota > Viridiplantae > Streptophyta > Magnoliopsida > Malvales > Malvaceae > Hibiscus > Hibiscus syriacus. Next base: position 1,764,608 of record NW_024062745.1, on the reverse strand, counting down.
CTGAGAGCTTGGTCCTCTGACAGTTTCTGGTTCTGCATCTTCATTACCTTGCAAAGGAGATCTACTTGCAGCATAGAGGTTGAACCAGAAGCAGTTGGAAGTAAAAGGTCTACTGAATAGTTATCAGATAGAGAGTCTGAAGATATCTGCTTCTCGGAAACGAGAATCGCGGCTGCTCAATCTTGTTTTCTCCTACCCATCCAGGACCGAACTTCACTCTCTAGGCAAACACTTCAATTTCTTTGAAGCTATTTTCCAAACAACAGGTCCAAGATCTGCAGCAAAACGTGCCAAGCTTGTAGCATAACCGTTTTCAGCACTCAAGCCAACCTGATACACATGGAAAAGGGGAAAACTTTACAATTACACATAAAATTGAGGGGATAAAAGTCATTGGTGAATGAGGTTGCCATGGTATATGGGCAACTTAGCATTCTAATCTTCCCATTCTCTCAATTGTTTTCTATTTTGCTTTTATAAATGCTCCTATTGGTTAGATGTATGAATATATACTGTTTATTATGCAAGAAAGTAATTTTAGGATTCCCAGACCCGTGCTTAACAAATTTAAGATTGATTGAACTGCCATTATACAATTAATTAGATTAATCTTAAGTGATGCATTAATTACTGTTATTCAAGCACACACACACAAAACACACCGGAATTAGTTTTTTAGTTCTCCATCCACGATGGGAAAGACTGGCTGCTCATGTCCAGAAGCGCATGAAAGGTTGTAGGTATCACGCCTGTTCATCTACTGCAAAATGTTTCTTCCCATACTTCGTCACAGCCCTCACAACGGACGCTGCAGCGTGAGAAACATAGCTCAATACAAATATAAATGTTTAAACAATAATTAACTAAAAAAGTTAAAAAAAACAAAGATATATACAGGTCACTCTATGAAACATCAAACCTGGAAATCGTTCTCCAATTCAGACAACCAGCTGGCATAATTGTCATTGCTATGAGAACCCCAGGAGGGCCTGATAAATGGATCAGCATAGAGGGGCTTCTGTGAACTTGGTACTTTCCTCAAATTGTAAGTGTTAGAATGTCTGGAAGCATCTGGTCCAGTAGTTAGAGCAGCATCAGAGGAAAACTCAGAACCAACATGATCAAAAGACGGTGACTCCAATGTCTTTTTGAGGCTCTTTCCAGGTGGCCTTCCTCTCCTCACAACTTTGGTTGTGGTTCACCTTCATCACTATCTTGCCTCAAATTCTCAAAGTCCTTAGCTAGCTCTTGCATAGAACGTGCCTAACCAACAAGTCCAGATTTTTAAAGTAGCATAAATCAGAGTCATAATAACAAAGGAATGATATATATTGAGATCTAAGCCAAACCTGTTTAAAGTAAATTGTATCTGATGCATTATATTCCATTGCATTTGAGCATATCAGGAAAACGTCTTCTGCACAATCAAACTCAAAAGTTACAATTTGTCATATCACATCATATATCACATATGCAGGAAACTAAATCCCCTACAACAAAATTTAAAGTGTTCCCAAAATCTATAGGCTCTCCCCACAGGATAAGTCAAGAGCACTCATACGACTTCAAAATCGTTTCAATAGGATGTCAACTTCTCAGTTAACCTAAACAAGAAAAAAACCAACTCACAGCACATAAAGTTGTCTTCTAGGGATGAATAAGCTGTGTGATCCAAACTAAGCAGAACAAGTTCTGCAATCAAATTCCCATATCATGGACAATCATTGGCAGTACCATTAACTTCTTTATCATATAACTTGACAAAAATGTAAAAAGGCAGGGAGAACAATGATCCATTTCCTCAATCCAAATAAAGAATCACTCATACTTTAACAGACCAAAATGCTCTACACACTGGACTTAAAATGAAGAACTAAAACTCATCAGTCATGATCACTACAGTATTCTCAACAGGCATAGTATGCCGGCCTATTCAACGAGGGCTTGCTCAATTGGCAGCAAAAAGCTTCACTTCGCGAGTACAATATTTCTAGGCGAACAAACAAATCAACCGGAGTACCTATAATTTCATATCAACTTAAAAATCATCAACGAAACAATCGAACAACTTAATGATCCTGCCTCGTCCTAATTGTCCCAGGTAGAAAGAAATGAACATTTTTATCCTTATGATCAACTCAGCAAAGAGAAGCATTGCCACAGCATCAAAAAGAAAAAAATGAAGAAGAAGAGAAAGAGAAGGCTTGAAATACAAACCTCAAATTGTTCCAAGGTTTGTATAAGCTCCCCCATCAAGCTTTTTCCTGACTGTCAAAAAGTCCATTGGGTGTGCAATAATCTCATGGTAATCAGGAAGCTGCATCAAGATCAATCCAGCGTTATGTCATGAACTGAAAATCCACTCATCAGTAATATGCATTTATACGATAATTAAAAAGAAAATACACCTCTTCAGGATTCACCGGCTCCGAGAAAACCCCGTAAGTGTCCTTCCTGAAGTAGATTAAGCAAACAGTCAAAACCCAGTGAGAGTATGATAGGATAAAAATAGAGGGAAAAAAATCCAGTGAACCAATATAACACATACTTTTGAAGCCTGTCAAGAATGAACACCACAACTTTTTGTCTGGCAAAGGTGTCGTGGGGCCAGACTCCACCGGTGATCCTGTTCACATATAAATAACAAATAATAATTTTGGTTTAATTGCCAAAAACCCATTAACCCAACACTTTTTTAACACTTTCCAGAAATTCCTTTTCATGAAAATCGAGATTGGTTTTATACCATGAAGAGCGTCTGTCGCTTTCGATAACCTTTCTCCCTGCAAACATGACAAACTCTCTTATCATAAAAACATATGTATTTATTTAACTACCAAGATAGAACCTATAGCTAGAGATATTTGCCTTGGTCATCGAAGAATCGAGAGTAAAGTTACAGTAAAAAGCTACAACAACACAAAGAAAGTACGAGAGCACCAAAAGAACACACACACACAGACATTGAATTATTATTTATTAAAGAAAAGAAAAGAAAGACAAATTGAAGCTTTTCAGACATGATTGGTCTGTGTATCTATTATGTTTGCACATATATAATGGTCAGATTAAATACAAAGACAATAAAGAATAAAATAATTATGGAAAATTCGTAAATTAGGAAATAAAGAAAAATAACTGTGTTCAACACTAATTCAAGTTCTCCAAATATCAAAAAGTTGAACTAAATTTCCAATAACATAAAAAAAAAACACATGACTTGGTCAAAACTCGTCCATTCATCTTCGATCCAACCGTAAAAATTCAGTTGACGCGCGAAACCCAAAAGTTCAATTTCAAATAAAATAAAATGGAAATAAATATCCAAACAAAATGGGTAAAATTTCTTCTTTTTCAGTTTCGAAAAAATATTACTCCCGAAAACATCACGAAAACCTATTCCAACGCCCAACATTTTATATGTTAGTGTATAATTAGTCACCATTTGATCAGATCCGGGCCCGATGGAGGCGACTTTGCGACGCTTGAGTGACGCCTCCTGATCTTCACCATCAGCATTCGAATCGGACCTGTAGGAGGCCGAATCGGGCGTGGATGGGATGGATAATGCTGATTGTTACGAGAAGAATTGAGGCCGAGCAACAGCTTCTGCTTCTTCTGTTGGCGCTCGTCATCATCGTCGTCTTCGTCTCCTCCGTCAGTCGAGTCGGGAACAGGGGATCCGCCGTCGAGATTGTGGTTCCGGCGAGTGGACCGGCGGGTTGAATTGAGGGGGGAGTTAGGGTTCACGGGATTTGGGGTTTTGTGTAGCGGAATCGATTGGCGGTGGCTCCGCTCTTGGAGTTGCTGTTGTTTGAGGGAGCGTTTTGGAGTTCTAAAAGAGAGGGTCTGCCCTTCTTCTTCTTCTTCTTCGTCATTGTTGTTTCTGCTGCCCTCTCTCACCTCCCATTGCCTTTTTTTTCTCCCTTTCTTTTTTTATTTTCAGGTAAACGGCCTTTATTTATTTATTTATTATCATTCTTTATTTATTTATTTATTTATTATCATTCTTTATTTATTTATTATCATTCTTTATTTATTTATTATTATCATTCTTTATTTATTTATTATCATTCTTATTTATTTATTATCATTTTATTTATTTATTTATTATCATTCTTTATTTATTTTATCATTCATTCTTTATTTATTTATTATCATTCTTTATTTATTTATTATCATTCTTTATTTATTTTGTTTGTTTTTAAACAGTAATATTGGGGGATGATGCGTGGCGGGGAAGTCACGTGAAACCGATGGATGTGCTCGGCTTTTGTGTAACACGTGACACTAATTTATCCCATATATAATGCTTATCATCTAAAATTAACTCCCAGCTCAACATTACTTTTCAAAAAGTATCGTCATAACCCGAATTTAGGAGTTAATTTTTTTAATATTTAAGTATGGTTAAATTAGAGTTTTATTTGGGAATTTTGATGTTTATATGCAAATTTTTTAAAGTACGAGGACTCAATCAGTAATTAACCCAAGAGCTAGGGCTTTTAAACACCCACTTTCTCTTATTTTTCCTTTTCATCTTTTCTACGGCCATATAACATCTTCTTCTTTCTCTTAACTGCATAGTCGATTTTTCGATGATTTCATCATTCGGTCTACTGTGGTTGATACTGTCGGCACCATTTGAGTTCTCTAATTCTCTTTGTTTGATCGTTGTCTTCGCCTTCTCCTTTGTTGTCGTCGTTTGTGATGGTGAAAACAAGAAAGTTTCGAATTTTATAAAACTTTCACCTTCTTCTTTCGCGAATCAACCTCGATAAGGAATTTCTCTTGCTTTAAAAGTTAATTCTACAAAATTTGGTAAAAAAATAATGATTGCAGCCGTCCACATGTTGCCCTCTACACGTGGGTGTTGTCTGCAGTCAGGAATTCAATACTTTGATGTTTCGATATAACAAATAAAGTATAAATGAATTTTAAGATTTTATATCTGATTTTCAATATTCGATTAAAATTCGAATATCAAAATATTACTCCAAGATTTTCAAATGTCAATTTTAATACTTACTAAAATGTAAAATTATTTTTTTAGTCTTAAAATACTTTTGAAACAATTTTTACAAAGTATTTCGAACCTTACTCGAGCCAAAAATAATTTTTATTAAGGGATACCGATACACTCTTGGATGTATCGATACACACCAAACATCGAATATTTTGTGTACCGATGCACAACCAATGGATCGATGCACTCCTGGCTCTATTGAAACATCGAATGTAATTAGTGTACCGATACACTCCGTCTTATAACGGTCGAAATATTTAAATTTTACACGCAGTGTACCAATGCACCCTTGAGAGTGTACCGATACACCTACGCTCCCAACAGATTTTTAAACGATAATTACACCATAAATGCTCTATTAAATTCACCAATGATCTTCAACGTTCAGAATAAATTGAAGGTGTATTTAACAAGTTCAGGAGTCATTGATCAATAAGAAGAAACAAGAATTGAGAGAGAATCAAAGAGAAAGCATTGAACTTATCGTTTGAACATTTTCAGCCTATTTTCATTTAATATTCATTTTGTTTTCAAGAACACCATTTGTGCTCAATTGTATTCATTTTTAGTGTTATTTCTTTGTTCTAGAATTGTGCAAACATCTTGCCTTGTGACGTTTTCTGTAAGTTTGCGAAATTTGTAATTTTCTCTTTGAGAGAGAGTGTTCTCAAGAATTTGGGGTATAATTCTTGAGGGAGTTGTAAGTTTACTTTTTGTCCTAAAAAAAGACAAATTAGTGAATTTGTGGAAAATCCTTAGTGTGGATAGCTAAGGTAGTGGACGTAGACTTTGATTGAGAAAGTCGAACCACTCTAAATCGATGTGCAAATATTTTCAATTTTCTTCAAAAGCTTCCACCGAAATTTTTATTGCCAATTCACCCCTCTTGACCGATTCGTCGATCGATTAACTCAACATGAAGTCTTTTGAACCGACTTGAATTGAATCGGTCTAGTCCAATCGAATCAATCCAATCCAACCATACCGTTGACATGACTCGACTTGTTGACGTTGACCATTGACTTTGACTTCAACCGTTGACTGTTGATTTTTTTCAAAGACCTCTATTCTAATATTGTTCGACGTTCTAAGCCCGTTTTTTCAGCATGTTTTGTCAATTTTTTTACTTGAAAGCCTCTGTTTACCATATTTATTAATTATTTAGACTTTTTCTATTGTAATTGTTATTTGGAAATTGTCTTATTTGTAATTAATTGTTTATGAAGGTGATTCGATCTCGTTCGCCAGTAGATCTGGACTCATCTCATCTTGTTCATATAAATCTTGACCGTTCGAATAAAATTTAGAATTACGCCCAAGTTATTCTAACTTATGAATCGTAAATCTTTATGATTAATATATGAATTGCTTTGGTTATTTAAATAACGTTTCAAACTTGTAGGGTTTAATGCTCTTAGACCTAGTGCTACTGAATGTGGGAAACGTGTTTATAGTTAGTGTTACAACTTGCTAGAGGTGTGTTCTTTGTTTAATGCTATTTATTATATAATTTGTTTGTACTATGTATGTGATATGATTAGCCATTGATCATGTGACATGTATATCCATGTTTTATATTCACCGACATGAGTTAGTTTAGTTATGAATAGTCGAATTATTTCTAACACCAAATAAGCATAAATGAACTGAATGTGTTATAAGCGTCTTACTTTTATATGAACATTTTTATTATTCATATCATTTTGTATGTTGCATCGGATTGGGTTAGCGTTACAATGATGATCGATTTACCTCATTCTTTATAATGATAAATCCAATTATCGATTAATTCGTCTGTTAAGATGATAAATCCAATAAGGGCATAATGATGTGATAGATCGAATTGGGCTGCAGTCCATTACATTAATACAATATATGTTGCGTTATGGGTTCCATATGTTGACAATGTGAATATCATGTATTACTCAAATATTATGATTTATCACTATGTTGTTTGACATGCACTTTAAGAACACACTGAGCTCTATGGCTCACTATTAGTTTCTCTTATAAATTTTTAGGATGAGTTAATGTATAAAGTTATAAAAATGAAAAAAAAAGAATACAAATAGAAATATAAAAAATAAATTATATAATTTTTTTTCAAGAGGTGACTATCTCCTTTTATTCATCCCTAATTATATAGATTTGTAATATATTTTAATTATACACATAGGAACAAACGTAAAACTTTATGTTATGAGGTGTAACTTTATAAAAATTTAAGGGTTGGCAAATTTGTAAAATTTTGACTTAATACAAAAGTGCCCTAAATTATACCCTAAATTGACTTTTGGCGTCTAAAGACTTTTTCGCTAAAAATAGGTGCCTAATGTGTTGAACTATGTTTCGATATAACAAATTTCAAGCAAAAATGTTTTTGGACTTGAATTGAATTTATTCAAAGTTTTCAAAAGGTTTCAAAAATAATTCAAAGTCCATTAAATTCGGATTTGAGCAAAAATGCAAATGGGTACAGATACCCCTATGAATGGATATCAATACCCTAGTACCGATACCCATATGACTAGGTATTAATACCCCTATAAAGGCTCAAACATCGAATGCAAAAAGGGTACTGATACCCCTATGGGTATCAATACCCTGTGTACAGATACCCCTGTTCCAACGGCTAGCAACATCTAGTTTAATTTGAATTTAACAAAGGTAGTATTGATACCCCTTGAAGGGGTACCAATACCCCCTGTTATGGATAGCATTGTTTTAAAGAAAAATCATCCCCAAACGGCTCCAAAACATCCCCAACGGCTTTATATGACTTCAAACTCATTTCAAGCTATAAATACAAGCTGAGGACACTTGAAGAAGTAAGAGAACAACTATCCAAGCAATCAAACACAAGAGAAGAGTTTTTCATTCTTATTTTATCTTTCTCTTGTAAATATTTCTATTCTTGTGAGCTTAAATATTGGAAACACCTACCTTAGAGAGGTTTTCTTGTTTATATTTCCTTTCATTGTAAATGGGTTATGGTTCTAGCTGAGCCTGTTAAAAGCTAGAGAATGATTTTAGTTTAGCCCATGAAAAACTAGGGAGTTGCAAAGGTTATCTCTTTGTCCTTGAAAAAGAAAGAACAAATTAGTGAATTTGTTAGAAAATCCTTGGTGAGGAGCTAAGGTAGTGGATGTAGACTTGGTTGAGAAGTCGAACCACTATAAATCGCTGTGCAATTTTTATCTTTCAATCTCCTTACTCCATAAACACAAAAACCGATCCAACCCCTCTTGGTGAATCCTTTCAGTTGTCGATTCAAGCTTTCGTAAAACCCAACAATTGACATCAGAGCTTAACTCGTTAGAAGGCTTAACATCCTTGAGACGATCCTAGAAGATGCTCTACCAATTCCTGACACAACCGAGAAGATGGCTTCCACCTCCGGCTCATTCCACATGGAAAACTCCCTACCAATCAAGAAGCCTCCATACTTCAATGGAGCCAACTACCATCATTGGAAGAAATCAATGAAGATATTCATCCAATCCAATGATCTTGATGCATGGAATATGATCGAGAACGACTACTCTTCTCCAAAGAAGAATGAGAAGAAGTGGAGTGACCAAGAATGAAATAAAGCTCAATAAAAAGCTAAGGTCATGCACATGTTGTTTTGTGCATTTGGTCTAGATATCTATGAAGGAGTTTCTTCTTGTTTGAATGCCAAGGAGCTTTGGAATAAGCTCGAGGAAATCCATGGAAACAAGAAAGAAGAACCAACAAAGGTGGTGTCTTTAATGGCTTGTGAAGAGCCCAAGGTAGCTTCTAACTCAAATGAATTTAATTTATATTCTTTTGATGAGTTACAAGATTCTTATAATAAGTTGTATTTTGGGATTTGAGACCATGAATTCCAAATATAAGAACATGATTTCAAAATATAAACAAGAAAACAATTTTCTTTTGAAAGCAAAAATGAATTTTGAAAAAGGATTTAGAGCTTTCAAAAATGAAAATTGAAAGTTTTGAAAAAGAAAATTTTGATTTAAAAGTTAAGCTTGAATGCTTAACAAAAGAAAAAAATCATTTTAAATAATTCATCTAGTTCCATAATGACAATATTCTCACATTTTCATTATGATGGTCATAAGGAACATACTTGTCCTTTGAAGAAAGGAAAACGTTTTAAAATCAAACAAGTATGGGTTCCCAAAGGAACAAGGGGCATAGAAACTAATGTTCAATGATCCAAAGAAATTTGGATACCAAAATCTACTTAAATGTCTCTTGTAGGTGTGTGGGAGCAATGGTGATGAAAGTGATGATATTCAAATGCTCTTGCCACACATTGAAAAGGAATGGGTAACCTTTAAGCTTATTGGTTTTGATTTTGGTTATTTGGTTGCTCATTTGGACTTATGCATGCATGAGTTTTATTTTAAATGATTATGCATTGTTTTTAATCTCATGTATGTTGAAAAATGGTTATAATTAACATTTTAAAATTTTAATGATTTTTCATAATTTTTAGTTTATCATAATGAATTTTGGTCAAAATTGGTTTTAAATGCAAATGATATCTCTCTAACAATTGATATAAACTTTTTAAATACTTTGATTTTATAAATCTTTAAAAATTTTGACCTAAATTTAAATGTTTATGCTTGTGCTTTAAATGGAAATCATATCTCTCTAACAATTGATATCAAAATTTTCAAATGCATAACATTTTTGGAAAACTTTATGCATATGCACTTAATTTCAACAATTGATATTGCATAAAGTATTTTAGACTTGGATACATTGAATTTCATGTACTACTAACATGTTTGTTATTCTTTGTTGAAATTCAATTTTGTTTAAGTGTCAAGTTCTTAAAGTTAAATTTTGTTTGAAATACATTTATTGAGGGGGAGCTTTTGATTTTTCAAATAAATTTTAAATGTCAAATTTATCACTTACTCTCTAATGTTGTTTTATAACTTCAAATATTGAATTATTTTTGATATAACAAAAAGGGGAAAAATATGGTTTTTGAAAATTGAAAAATTTAATTTCTTAATGAAAAAGGGGGAGCTTAACATTTTCATATATTTTTCAACAATTGATAACAATTGATATCATTTTAACAATTGGTATCATTTTGTAAACAATTGGTGTCTTTTTCATTAAACATTTTATTAAGGGGGAGTTTTGCAAAAAACAAATTTTCAAATATTTTGTTATATCAAAAAGGGGGAGATTGTTGAACTATGTTTCAATATAACAAATTTCAAGCAAAATGTTTTTGGACTTGAATTGAATTTATTCAAAGTTTTCAAAAGGTTTCAAAAATAATTCAAAGTCCATTAAATTCGGATTTGAGCAAAAATACAAATGGGAACCGATACCCCTATGAATGGGTATCAATATATCAATACCCCTATGAATGGGTATCAATACCCTAGGTACCTATACCCCTATGACTGGGTATCAATACCCCTATGAAGTCTCAAACATCGAATGCAAAAAGGGTACTGATACATCAATGGGTATCAATACCCTGGGTACCGATACACCTTGGCTCCAACGACTACAAAAACTAGTTTAATTTGAATTTAACAGAGGTAGTACCGATATGCCTTGAAGGGGTACCGATACCCCCTGTTATGGATAACCTTGTTTTGTAGAAAAATCATCCCAAACGGATCCAAAACATCCCCAACGGTTATATACGACTCCAAACTCATTTCAAGCTATAAATACAAGCTGAGGACACTTGAAGAAGTAAGAGAACAACTATCCAAGCAATCAAACATAATAGAAGAGTTTTTCATTCTTATTTCATCTTTCTCTTGTAAATATTTTTGTTCTTGTGAGCTTAAATCTTGTAAACGCCTACCTTAGAGCGGTTTTCTTGTTTATATTTTCTTTCATTGTAAAGGGGTTTTGGTTCTAGCTGAGCCTGTTAAAAGCTAGGGATTGGTTCTAGTTTAGCCCATGAAAAACTAGGGAGTTACAAAGGTTATCTCTTTGTCCTTGAAAAAAAGAAAATATTAGTGAATTTATTAGAAAATCCTTGGTGAGTAGCTAAGGTAGTGGATGTAGACTTGGTTGAGAAGTCGAACCACTATAAATCGCTGTGCAATTTTTTATCTTTCAATCTCCTCACTCCCTAAACACAAAAACTGATCAAACCCCTCTTGGCGAATCATTTCGGTTATCGATTCGAGCTTCCTCAAAACCCAACAATTGGCATAATAGATTAACTCGTTAGAAGGCTTAACATCTTTGAGACGATCCTAGAAGACACTCTATCAATTCCTGACACAACCGAGAAGATGGCTTCCACCTCCAGCTCATTCCACATGGAAGACTCCCTACCAATTGACAAGCCTCCATACTTCAATGGAGCCAACTACCATCATTGGAAGAAATTAATAAAAATATTTATCCAATCCAATGACCTTGATGCATGGGAGATGATCGAGAACGACTACTTTTCTCCAAAGAAGAAGGAAAAGAAGTGGAGTGACCAAGAACGAAAGAAAGCTCAACAAAATGCTAAGGCCATGCATATGTTATTTTGTGCATTTGGTCTAGATATCTATTAAGGAGTTTCTTCTTGTTCGTATGCCAAGAAGCTTTGGAATAAGCTTGAGGAAATCCATGGAAACAAGAAAGAAGAACCAACAAAGGTGGTGTCTTTATTGGCTCGTGAAGAGCCAATTTATAAATCTTTAAAATTATTGAACTAAATTTAAATGTTTATGCATGTGATTTAAATGGAAATGATATGTCTCTAACAATTGATATCAAAATTTTCAAATGCATAATATTTTTGGAAAAATTTATGCATATGCACTTAATTTCAACAATTGATATTGCATAAAGTATTTTAGACTTGGATACATTGACTTTCATGTACTACTAACATGTTTGTTATTCTTTGTTGAAATTCAATTTTGTTTAAGTGTCAAGTTCTTAAAGCTAAATTTTGTTTGAAATGCATTTATTGAGGGGGAGCTTTAGATTTTTCAAATAAATTTTAAATGTCAAATTTATCACTTACTCTCCAATGTTATTTTAGAACTTCAAATATTGAATTATTTTTTATATAACAAAAAGGGGGAGAAGTATGGTTTTTGAAAATTTAAAAATTCAATTTCTTAATGAAAAAGGGGGTGCTTAACATTTTCATATATTTTCTAACAATTGGTATCTTTTTAGAAATTGATATCCTTTTGTAAACAATTGGTATCTTTTTCATTTAACATTTTATTAAGGGGGAGTTTTGTCAAAAATAATTTTTCAAATGTTTTGTTATATCAAAAAGGGGGAGATTGTTGAACTATGTTTCGATATAACAAATTTCAAGCAAAATGTTTTTGGACTTGAATTGAATTTATTAAAAGTTTTCAGAAGGTTTCAAAAATAATTCAAAATCCATTAAATTCAGATTTGAGCAAAAATGCAAATAGGTATCGATACCCCTATGAATGGGTATCAATACCCTGGGTACCGATACCACTATGACTGGGTATCAATATCCCTATGAGGGTTCAAACATCGAATACAAAAAGGGTACTGATACCCCTATAGGTATCAATACCCTGTGTATCGATACCCCTGCATGGGTATGAATACCCTCTGACTCCAACAGCTAGCAACGACTAGTTTAATTTGAATTTAACAAAGGTAGTACTGATACCCCTTGAAGGGATACCAATACCCCATGTTATGGATAGCCTTATTTTGTAGAAAAATCACCCCCAAAATGCTTCAAAACATCCCCAACGGCTATATACGACTTCAAACTCATTCCAAGCTATAAATACAAGCTGAGGACACTTGAAGAAGTAAGAGAACAACAATCCAAGCAATCAAACACAAGAGAAGAGTTTTTCATTCTTATTTCATCTTTCTCTTGTAAATATTTCTGTTCTTATGAGCTTAAATCTTGTAAACACCTACCTTATAGAGGTTTTCTTGTTTACATTTCCTTTCATTGTAAAGGGATTTTGGTTTTAGCTAAGCCTGTTAAAAGCTAGGGATTGGTTCTAGTTTAGCCCATAAAAAACTAGAGAGTTGCAAAGGTTATCTCTTTGTCCTTGAAAAAGAAAGAACAAATTAGTGAATTTGTTAGAAAATCCTTGGTGATGAGGTAAGGTATTGGATGTAGACTTGGTTGAGAAGTTGAACCACTATAAATCACTGTGCAATTTTTTATCTTTCAATATCCTTACTCCCTAAACACAAAAACCGATCCGACCCCTCTTTGCAAATCCTTTCAGTTATCGATTCGAGCTTCTCTAAAACCCAACAATTGGCATCAGAGCTTAACTCGTTAGAAGGCTTAACATCCTTGAGACGATCCTAGAAGACGCTCTATCAATTCCCGACACAACCGAGAAGATGGCTTCCATATCCGGATCATTCCACATGGAATACTCCCTACCAATCGACAAGCCTCCATAATTTAATGGAGCCAACTACCATCATTGGAAGAAATTAATAAAATATTCATCCAATCCAATGACCTTGATGCATGGGAGATGATCGAGAACGACTACTCTTCTCCAAAGAAGAATGAGAAGAAGTGGAGTGACCAAGAACGAAAGAAAGCTCAACAAATTGCTAAGGTCATACACATGTTGTTTTGTGTATTTGGTCTAGATATCTATGAAGGAATTTCTTCTTGTTCGAATGCCAAAGAGATTTGGAATAAGCTCGAGGAAATCCATGGAAACAATAAAGAAGGACCAACAAAAGTGGTGTCTTTAATGGCTCGTGAAGAGCCCAAGGTAGCTTCTAACTCAAATGAATTTAATTCATATTCTTTTGATGAGTTACAAGATACTTATAATAAGTTGTATTTGGATTTGAGACCATGAATTCCAAATATAAGAAAATGATTTCAAAATATAAACAAGAAAACAATTTTCTTTTGAAAACAAAAATGGATTTTGAAAACCAAAATGAAATTTTGAAAAAGGATTTAGAGCTTTCAAAAATGAAAATTGAAAGTTTTGAAAAAGAAAATTTTGATTTAAAAGTTAAGCTTGAATGCTTAACAAAAGAAAAAATCATTTTAAATAATTCTTCTAGTTTCCTAATGATAATATGCTCACATTGTCATTATCATGGTCATAAGGAACATACTTGTCCTTTGAAGAAAGGAAAACGTTTTAAAATTAGACATGTATGGGTTCCCAAAGGAACAAGGGGCATAGAAACTAATGTTCAAGGATCCAAATCAATTTGGATACCAAAATCTACTTAAATGTCTCTTGTAGGTGTGTGGAAGCAATGGTGATGAAAGTGATGAAAATGATGATATTCAAATGCTCTAGCCACACATTGAAAAGGAATGGGTAACCTCTAAGCTTATTGGTTTTGGTTTTGGTTATTTGGTTGCTCATTTGGACTTATGCTTGTATGAGTTTTGATTTTAAATGATTATGCATTGTTTTTAATCTCATGTATGTTGAAAAATGGTTATGATGAACATTTTAAATTTTTAATGTTTTTTCATAATTTTTAGTTCATCATAATGAATTTTGGTAAAAATTGGTTTTAAATGCAAATGATATCTCTCTAACAATTGCTATCAACTTTTCAAATACTTTTATTTTATAAATCTTTAAAATTATTGAACTAAATTTAAATGTTTATGCATGAAATCTAAATGGAAATGATATCTCTCTAACAATTGATATCAAAATTTTCAAATGCATAACATTTTTGGAAAAGTTTATGCATATGCACTTAATTTCAACAATTGATATTGCATAAAGTATTTTAGACTTGGATACATTGACTTTCATGTACTACTAACATATTTGTTATTCTTTGTTGAAATTCAATTTTGTTTAAGTGTCAAATTCTTAAAGCTAAATTTTGTTTGAAATACATTTATTGAGGAGGAGCTTTAGATTTTCAAATAAATTTTAAATGTCAAATTTATCACTTACTCTCCAATGTTATTTTAGAACTTCAAATATTGAATTATTTTTGATATAACAAAAAGGGGGAGAAGTATGGTTTTTGAAAATTGAAAAATTCAATTTCTTAATGAAAAAAGGGGAGCTTAACATTTTCATATATTTTCCAACAATTGGTATCTTTTTAACAATTGGCATCCTTTTGTAAACAATTGATATCTTTTTCATTAAACATTTTATTAAGGGGGAGTTTTGCGAAAAACAAATTTTTAAATGTTTTGTTATATCAAAAAGGGGGAGATTGTTGAACTATGTTTCGATATAACAAATTTCAAGCAAAATGTTTTTGGACTTGAATTGAATTTATTAAAAGTTTTTAGAAGGTTTCAAAAATAATTCAAAATCCATTAAATTCGGATTTGAGCAAAAATGCAAATGGGTACCGATACCCCTATGAATGGGTATCAATACCCTGGGTACTGATACCCTTATGATTGGGTATCAATATCCCTATGAAGGTTTAAACATCGAATGCAAAAAGGGTACCAATACCCCTATGGGTATCAATACCCTGGGTACCGATACCCCTGCATGGGTATGAATACCCTCTGGCTCCAACTGCTAGCAACGACTAGTTTAATTTGAATTTAACAAAGGTAGTATCGATACCCCTTGAAGGGGTACCAATACCCCTGTTATAGATAGCCTTGTTTTGTAGAAAAATCATCCCCAAACGGTTTCAAAACATCCCCAACGGCTATATACGACTTCAAACTCATTTCAAGCTATAAATACAAGCTGAGGACACTTGAAGAAGTAAGAGAACAACTATCCAAGCAATCAAACACAAGAGAAGAGTTTTTCATTCTTATTTCATCTTTCTCTTGTAAATATTTCTGTTCTTGTGAGCTTAAATCTTGTAAACAACTACCATAGAGAGGTTTTCTTGTTTACATTTCCTTTCATTGTAAAGGGGATTTGGTTCTAGCCGAGCCTGTTAAAAGCTAGGGATTGGTTCTAGTTTAGCCCATGAAAAACTAGGGAGTTGTAAAGGTTATCTCTTTGTCCTTAAAAAAGAAAGAATAAATTAGTGAATTTGTTAGAAAATCCTTGGTGAGGAGCTAAGGTAGTGGATGTAGACTTGGTTGAGAAGTCGAACCACTATAAATCGTTGTGCAATTTTTTATCTTTCAATCTCCTTACTCTCTAAACACAAAAACCGATCCAACTCCTCTTGGTGAATCCTTCCGGTTATCAATTCAAGCTTCCGTAAAACCGAACATAATGTTTTCTATGTTATCATTTAGGTGCTCGGATGTTAACTACTGTTAAAAAACTCTATTAAGTGTCATGTTACATTCTGGTAAATTTTAAAATTTTATTTGAAAATTAAAAATAAAAATATTTTCTTTTTAAAAAAATCAAAATTTTCAGAAATATGAAAAACCCCAAAACTTTAAAAACCATAATTTCAATCCTGTAGCCATGTCAATCTCTACTTTTTTCATCATTGTCGTTAATCAAGCCTACCCCTAAATGTGCCTCCACCCAACAATCATTTACCCCGAGTAGTCACCCGAAAAAACATATCATGACAATGAAATCAACGATAAATCTAACGAACGACGAACTCGATTCAGTTCTCATCAACTTCGTTATGGTGGCTCTTCGTTGGGAAAACGGTCATCGGGTGAAGGCGCAACTAGGTGGAGGTTTGATCGACAGTAGTGACGGTAAGGACAACGGTCGATGTGAGTATAGAGATAAGATTTAGAGTTTTTTAAAGTTTAGGATTTTTTTTATTTTTGAAAATTTAAAAAAAATCAAAATTACCAGAATGTGACACATGCCATTTAACAAAGTTTTTTAATGGCAGTTACGACTCATACACATAAAATACTAATAAAGAAAACGTTAGACACTTTTTTTAATGAAATAAGTGCCAAAAATCAATTTGAGGTATAGTTTGGACACTTATTTTTGTACTAATAAGCCTAAAATTTTAGAGAAATAATAAATAATATAAAAAATCTAAAACACATAACAATTTAAAATTTTTAATAATGATTGTCTCAACCACTTTCCTTTGGGTCCATCCATGTATATACTAATACTTATATTGAACCTATTTTGATATAATAAATTTAAGGGAAAAATGGTTTTTTGACTAAATTGAATTTATTCAAAGTTTTCAAAAATAATTCAAAGTCTATGAAACTTGAATTTGAGCACAAAATAATTTTCATGGCAGAAGTATCGATATTGTTCTTACAATATCGATACCACATGAACAATACTGATATTGTTCTTGTAATATCGATACTCAAGGTAAAGGAAGTATCGATACTCTCATGGTAGTACCAATATTGCCTGTTATTTTCAAATGTTTTTAGATTCCAGTATGCAAAATTGATACCGATACTCTGAGGAGTATTGATACTGTTGTATAGTAGTATTGATACTATAAACCCTAATATCGATACTCCAAGCCCAACAGTTGAAAAACGACTAGTTTTTATTAGTGAAATACTGATATTTCTAGCTTGAGTATTGATACTCCCTGGTCTGGGCAGTTTTAGTTTGCAGAAATTTAATCCCCAACGGCTACAAACTGTCACAAACTCATTCCAACATATAAAAAGAAGTTGAAGACACTTGAAGAAGATTACAACAGCTATCCAAGCAATCCACATCAAGAGAAAAACTATTTCAATCTTATTTTTCCTTTTCTCTTGCAAATAAAGTGTTTTTAATGAGCTTAATTGTGTAAACACCTTCCTTTAAGAGGTTTCTTGTTTACAATTATTTATCATCTTGTAAAAGGGGTGTAGACATGTTTCTTCATCCTAGAGTTTCCTATTGTTTAGTTTATTTTTGTTTTGTTTTATTTTGGTTATATATAGTTTTTTTAGTTTTGAAAATAAATAGTTTTGAAAAATATATATAGTATAGTTTTGGATATAAATATAGTTTTAGAAAACATATATATAATATAGTTTGAAAATAAATATAGTTTTGAAAATTTATATAGATATATAATATAATTTATGGTATTGAAAGTTTATAAATAAATATATTATGATTATGAAATATGAATAAATATATGTTTTTATATTATTATTATTATTATTATTATTATTATTAATGTTTAATTGCAGGTCCAAATCCAAATCCAAAAAGGCCGGTTGGTGTCCAAGCTCAACCAGACTCACAAGCCTGACCCAGCAAGTGAGTCAAGTTAGAGAGTCATACATGAAAGGCTGAAGAAGCAGTGGCCTAATATTGTGGCCCATGTATGGTAACCTAAACCCAGTTAGGGTTTTCACTATTAGAGTCTAGCCGCCAGAGGGTTTGAGCCGTCAGATCTAAACCAATCTAATGGCCCAAAAGAGATCAGAACTAGGGTTACATCTCCCTAGCCAAGCGCCGTACATATATGAACTGTCAAACCTGAACCAATCAGACGGTACAGATCGATCCATACTAGGGTTTCAACTATAAACAAGGATCATCTGCCATCTGACCACTGTCAGATCTGAACCCATCCAACGGTTCAGATCACACATCATCGAGGGATCTTAACTTGAGCTGTCTCCACCGATCACATAGGCCAAATAAAAAATCCGGGGGCATTAAATGCCCCAACTACCTAAAATCGATGCCGCCTCTTAAACGGCCACCGCCATAGCCCGATGACTAAGAGGGAATCCATTTCTCTGACCGGTCCAAACAAAGCACTGGGGGTTCTATAAAATCCTATATCTGCAGCAACCAAAAACAACAACCAAACACAACATCAACCAACAAACAATCAAGAGAAAAAATCGGAGATCTTTTTGAAAAGAAAATAGGAAAGGAAAAGAGAGAGAGAGAATAGAGGAGCTTATTACTGAATCCGCTGCTCGTCACCGGAAAGAGAAGAAAAACCTTAGAAAATCGAAGGTAAGCCTTCGTATTTTTCTTTTAGATCTAGGATAATGGGGTTATTTTAAAGGGGAGTAGAGTTCAAATTCGGGTTAAGGGAAGGTCAGGGGTCATTTTGGGAGCTTTTTAGGACTTCGGTCGCCGTGTGTGGTGGTGGAAGGCTCTGGCGGACGATGGCCGAAGATTGGCAGCCTCCTTCGGCGAGGAAAGAAAGAGATAGGGTAGAGAATTTTTCTCTCTCCTCTTTAGGTGAGAGAAAGTGAAATGAAAAATGGGGGAGTTACATAAGTTGGATTTCAAAAAATTTTCTCAAATGTAACATTGATGAAATATGTTATACGGTACCATTAATTGTATCTGATGATATAAAATTAATGATATGAAAATTATTGAAATCCATATATGAGTTTAAGTATGACTCTCGTTAATTGTATAACAAATTTCACCAAGTGATTATCTCGTTTGGTTTTGAGATGAATTTGGTTGATAACTGTATATACTATAAGTTTAGTGGGAGTAAACTAAATAATACCCCTTATTGCTAAAGGAAACAAGTTTAGTCTTGATCAGTGCTCTAAGAATGATTTTGAAACTAAGAGAATATTAAAAGTTCCTTATGCTTCAAATTAAATAAAGGATTTAATGTATACTCAGGTTTATACGTATTCAGACATAGTGTATGATTTTATGATATTAAACATATATTTAAGTAATTTGGGTATGGATCATTGGATGGCAACCAAATTGACTTATACGATACATTTAAGAACATAAATGTTACATGCTCACATATCGAAAGTCTAGTAAATAAGAGATCAATAAGTTTATGGACTCTGACTTATTGAAATATGGATGTAAAATTTGTCACATGAACTGCTAATTATGGATTGATAAGAAATACTACTTGAGTTATTTTGTGATAACTAAGTTGTAGTCCATTATTTTATATATATAACAGAAACACCTTAAAGTGTAAACACTTAGACATTATGTTTTTAGTTGTTAAATAAAATTTAGTGGTTATCTGTTTATAAAGCATATTGGTACAAACTTATAATTGTGTGCTTACTAAGGAATTGTCACCTAAGATCTTTCATGAGCACACTACTCATGTGGGTGTAATATCATTTAAGTATATTCATTTTAGTGGGAGTTTGTATTTAATGCTTGTTTATTATAAACACAATTTCAGTTACTTCGATAAAGGATATTTATTTTAAGATTATTTTATGAAGAAATAAAGTTTATTTTGATTTATCCGCACTTTGGTTTTGGTTAAATTTGATACCACTAATGTTTAAAAAGGACCAGTTGGAAATAGACATATGCGGTTCACATTGCATGTAATTTCTATGTTGCACTCCAAGATTGATCTATGTCATTTGACTGTGTTTGTATACATGACCATTGATGAGTCTAGTCATGATTGATATGGAAAAAGACAAATTTTGTCTTATATGGATATAGTTGATGGACGAGATTGTTATAGAATACTTATTATATGATAGCAAATTTTGAACTCTTAATGTTGTACATTTGTCGCCAAACATATGTTGCTCTAGTGAGAGATATTTGGAACAAAATCCATATTTTTGGGATCATATGTATAATGTACAATGTTATCATAAAGTATGACACAAAATTAAGTGATCAATTATGTTACATGTGTTATATGTATTAAAGTGTCATGGAATCAAAGTGTAGATACCATAAGTTGTATTTATAATTTGATGAGGGACATAATTATAAATACTTAAAAGATTGACCTAATATTCAATCTATATAAAAAGGTAGTGGTCCCCAAGAATTAGGTTAACTTGCATTACTCTTATCCCGTCAGAAAGTTTTTAAGGCAATAGCAAACATATTTTCTTGGAAAATCACAAACAAATAAAGATTCTAAGATTTCAACATATCGATTAATTCAGGTAAGCTTCCACAAATCTAGTATTTATTATTCTTGATGATTTGACATGATTAGATCCTGATTATTTTTCATATTATTTATGATATTGGTTCTAACATTAGTTACTTAGCTTGAAGAACTCTATTCATAAAAAAAATCTAAATATGAATCTATAAATTATAAATATACCCTAAAACTCGAATTCGTTTATTATTCGCATTAAATCAAAATATTACTATCTAAATCCGAATTAATTAAATTATCAACTAAACACCCAAATTTAGTAAGTATAAAAATTAAATAAAAATTTATGGAGTAAAGTGAATAATAAACTCAGACAACTGAATATTAATCATATCCCATAAAAAGTGAATTAGGCTTCCATTGCCTGAATTTGAATTTATTATCTATAAAAATAAAATAATGTTCACATAATATATGTTTAAGGGTTAATATATATATATATATCCATAGCTTATAGTAATTAACATATTTTAATCCATATAATTTTTAATCCATAGAAAAAAAGTTAAATATACGCAAATATTTGAATCCGAAACAATTAATATCATCTTTAGATGTAATCCATATTAGATCTAAACTAGCATTTAACACATGAATTGACAACTAATCGATGAAAAGACCTAATTGACATGATTACTCATACTTTTGAGGATTTAGTTAGAACAAAACTTTAAGGACTAATTTAAAATGTAGACGATAGTTTGAGAGAGATTGGTTAAATTAAACCAAAATAAAACATGCTTAATACTTTTTGACAACGGTGGCCATCCGGAGGCGTAATCAAGGTTAATATAAATACTATTAAACGCGCTGATACTTTCTTTTCTTAGGTATTTATTCTTTGCCAAAATTACATATTTAGTCATCTAACTTTTAACATGTTTCTATTTTGATCACTTAACTTCCATTATTCTTTTAGGTCACTCTCTCGTTAAGCCTTTAATGTCATTTACTTTTTGGGGGTAAATTTATGTAAAACGCTAAAAAATTTCTATCAAACTTAGATTTTTAGTCTTTCTTTGATTCATTAACGTTCAAGAATTTTCTTTTAAATTCGAATGATGGGGAGGTCAAGAAGGAGGAGAAAACCAATATATCCTGGATTCACGTTGATCAGACGATGAAAACTATAGATCAGACCAATATAAGATTACACATTGAGTCGACCATGTGGGAGAAGACGGTTAAAAGTTTAGGTCAGTTTCACAAATAAAAAGCTCCAAAATACACCCTTTTGATGCTGACGTTAAACACTTAACGGTCGAATGATAAAAAAGAGTGAAATTTGAGAGTTTAACAAAAAAAAGTAAAAACTTCAAAAATTGAGTGATAATAACATAAACAAACTAAAAATGGGTGACTAGACAAGTAATAGTACCCTTATTCTTATCTACTTACTGATTTCATCTTCTAAATGACATGCACTGTGGAAATTGATTATCATGTCCTTATTCCTTCCTCTTCACTCATTGCTTGATGTCATCTTAATATCAATTTCACTAAGAACATCTTTTATGAGCCAATAAAAGTTGGTTGAATCAATAAAGAGTGGAATACTTAACTCACAAGATTTTAATCTAAAATTAAACACAATTTAATAAATATTAAAAACAGAGCATTTTCAATTAAGAGTAGGAGTAGCAGTCGTTGTAAAACAATCAAATAAAAAGAAGGTAAGGGTAATTAATTGCATAATATATAGTCGGTCCAACCCTGACTAATATGCATGCAAGAACAAGACGAAATTGCATTATTTTCTTGCCTAAAAATTACTTTATCCCAAAAGTGCACCACTAGAAGGGGTAGTGGTGCCTATAATCACGATTTTAATTAAAGAAAAAACCTCAAAATTGGTTGGGCCTATCAAATCCGGCTGTGACTAATTAATTGGACGCAATATAATGCCTGTAGTTTGATAAATAAACTCGAGTTCAAGATAGCTAATCCATAAATTATAAATATACCCTAAAACTCGAGTTCGTTTGTTATTCGCATTAAATTAAAATATTCCTATCTAAATCTGAATTAATTAAATTATCCACTAGACATCCACATTTAGTAAGTATAAAAATTAAATAAAAATTTATGGAGAAAAGTGAAAAAAATTCAGATAACTGAATATTAATCGTTATAAAAAAAAGTGGATTGGCTTCCATCGCATGGATTTGAATTTATTATCTATAAAAATAAAATAATATTCACATAATATATGTTTAAGGGTTAATCTCCATATCCATAGCGTATAGTAATTAACATATATGAATCGATATAATTTTAATCCATAAAAAACAAGTTAAATATACGCAAATATTCGAATCCGAAACAATTAATATCATCTTTAGATATAATCCATATTAGATCTAAACTAACATTTAACACATGAATTAACAGCTGATTGATGAAAATACCTAATTGACATGATTACTCGTACTTTTGAGGATTTAGTTAGAACGTAACTTTAAGGACTACTCTAAAACCTAGATGATAGTTTGAGAGAGATTGGTTAAATTAACCCAAAATCAATACTTCTTGACAACGGCGGCCAGCCGGAGGCGTAATCAAGGTTAATATAAATACGACTGCTTTGGCCCACCCAGCGTTTTACGCTTATCTTTAGAGTTGCAGCCGCTACTCACTATTAAACGCGCTGATAGTTTCATTTCCACGTAACTATTCTTTGCCTAAATTGCATATTTAGTCATCTAATTTTTAACATATTTCTATTTTGATCACTTAACTTTCAAATTTTATTCTTTTAGGTCACTCTATCGTTAAGCCTTTAATGCCATTTACTCTTATGGGGTAAATTTATGTAAAACCCTAAAAAATTTCTATCAAAATTAGATTTTAGACTTCCTTTGATTCACTAATGTTGAATAATTTTCTTTTAAATTCGAATGATAGGGAGGTCAAGAAGAAGGAGAAAACCAATATCTTGAATTCACACTGATCAGACGATGAAAACTGTAGAACAAACCAATATAAGATTAAACATTGATTTGAGTTTTGTTGATTTCAAAGTAAACAAAATTGAGAAGAAGAAAGGGGGGATAAATGATATTATTTCAGTATCAGTTACGTCGCTAATGATGGTCGACTACAGTTGAATTATGGTGAAGAAGTATGTCGACCATGGAGAAGAAGGTTAAAAGTTTAGGTTAGATTCACAAATAGAAAGCTCCAAAATACACTATTTTGATGTTGACGTTAAACACTTAACGATCGAGTGATCAAAAAGAGTAAAATTTGAGAGTTTAACGATAAAAGTAAAAACTTCAAAAATTGAGTGATAATAACAGAAACACACTAAAACTGGCTGACTAAACAAGTAATAATACTGATTTCATCTTCTAAATGACATGCACTGTGGAAATTGATTAAACATATCCTTATTCATTCCTCCTATTCACTCATTGTTTGATGTAATTTTAATATCAATTTCACTAAGAATATCTTTTATGAGCCAATAAAAGTTGGTTGAATCAATAAAAAGTGGAATACTTCACTTACAAGATTCTAATTTAAAATTAAACACAATTTAATAAATATTAAAATCAAAGCATTTTCCATTAAGACTACGAGTAGCAGTCATTGTAAAACAATAAAAAAAAGGTAAGGGTAATTAATTGCATAATATATAGTCGGTCCAACCCTGACAAATATGCATGCAAGAACAAGAAGTTGCATTATTTTTCTTGTGTAATCTGCTAGTCTCTTCTCATTCTCTTTGAACCATGTGTATCGGTGCATTTATTTGGCAAGCTCATCCACTCTATCCTCTCCTTCTGATACAGAACAGAGATGAATACCACAACAGGTATCTTCTTCTTCTACTACTTCTTGTTGTTGGAATACCTTATTAATCCATGGATGGCATTGAAGGCCTACAAAGGCATTGGCATGGTGGGACGTTGATGGCGTGGAGATACTGGGAGGAAGAGATGAAGTTGGAGGAGGCACATGGCTGGCATGCACCAGACAAGGCAGAGTAGCATTTCTCACCAATGTGTTGGAGCTTCATCCCCATCCCGACGCCAAGACCCGAGGCGGTCTCCCTCTACTTTTCTTGGAGGTAAAAGAAAAATGATCTCTTCTTTCATTTTGTTGGGCCAAATTAGCTCACAGTTAAACAACAATTGTTGCTGTTGAAAACAGAGCACGAAGAGCCCCATGGAATTTGCCCGCCAAGTGGCAGCCGATGCTCATCGATACAATGGGTTTAACCTCATAGTGGCTGATATTCCTTCAAAATCAATGGTTTATATCTCCAACAGGCCAATGGGGGAGCCTGTTGCCATCCAACAGGTATCTCCAGGCCTTCACGTGCTCTCAAACGCCAAGCTTGACTCTCCCTTGCCTAAGGCTCAGCGGCTACGTAAAGGCTTCAAACAAATGCTGAACCAATATGGTAGAAACCAAGTAATGGTGAAGGAAATGGTTGAGGAACTTATGAAGGACAAAGTGAAAGCTGATAAAAGCAAATTACCCGGCATTTGTGCTCCCAACTGGGAGTTCAGCCTTAGCTCCGTCTTCGTTGAAGTGGACACCCCTCTGGTAAAATCCCCAGTTTCAAATTATAAAAAAAGTATTGGAATTTTATGAGAACTTGAAATCTTCACTTGACTTTATACAGGGGATGTACGGTACGAGGAGTACGGCGGCATTGGCGATACCCAGTGGGGAGGTTAGCTTTAACGAGAAATATCTTGAAGGGGGTGTGTGGTTTGAGAGAACCATTAATTA
This sequence comes from Hibiscus syriacus, assembly GCF_006381635.1. Classification (NCBI taxonomy): domain Eukaryota; kingdom Viridiplantae; phylum Streptophyta; class Magnoliopsida; order Malvales; family Malvaceae; genus Hibiscus; species Hibiscus syriacus. The sequence continues at coordinate 1,739,107 of NW_024062745.1, read as the reverse complement.
TACCATCAAGTAGATTGAATACATGTGGATCGAAGAAAGGAATTTGAGTGCTCAAAGTTATTTATTTACCTGTGTATTTGATAAGCGTTTTAAGTTTATAGTAAAGGAGTGATGTATTATTGCCTGCGTGTTTGGTCAATCCAATATTAATACAAGAAATGGGAACAAATGTATCTAATTGTTGCATTTTGCAAGGATCTCTCTCTGCTGTTAGGATAATTAGGGCTAATGTACCTTTTGCCCCATGAATTTGACTTATCTAAAATTTGGCCCTGATTTTTTTGTTAGAACCAATTTGGTTCCTGAATTTGGTTTTGATCTATAATTTAGTCCCTGACTTTTTTTTAAAGGGATTTTGTATGATTCAAGATGGAACATTCAAAACCAGACATCGATAAAGGGCTCCTTAAAAAGACATCTATAAACCTAAATAGTGGAAAAAGAGTACGTCAAACCGATGTCAGTATATCAACAACTATTGACACTAACTTTTTAATATAGATTTATCTTTAATTAAATATTTGAATTTGTACTAAATTAAAATTTAAAATATAAATTTTAACACTTTAAATAATTGTTTATTTATAAATAAAAACTTAATTATTATTTTAAAATTGTAAAATAAATATTCAAGAGATAAATGACATATCAAAATTAATGTCTGTGCCAAAATGTATAAAAAAATCAGGGTCCAAATTGCTACTCAAATTTGAAGTCAGGAGCCAAATATGTCAATGGATACTATTTCCTCGTATAAATGTAAGATCTAATTAAAACGAGTAAAGTTTAAAAAATTCTCGTATATGTTCGAAAGATTCTAAATCATTTAATAATAACTATTCAAATACTCTGGTATATTCACGTCCGAGACTTATAAAAATAATAATTATTCTCTTAATTAAAAAGATCACTTGATTCGTATATCAATTTATATAAGGATGATTTTTTTTTTGGTAAGGAAACGATTAAAAACATAAATTAACCAGCTTCCGAGCTTCGCAGGTCCTCTTCAACCAGCGTGATCACGTCCCCCGGCGCGACGGAAAACTTAATGCATTCATACGTATCCTTTCTCGCAAGCTTCGCCATACCATCCGCTACTTGATTCCCGAACCGCAACACATGATGGAAGCACACCTCCCAATCTTTCTTCAGCAAGTCCATAACATAAGCCAGAATTGTAGCCCTTAACGGGCCATCTGCTGCATTTCGAAACATCTTCAACACTTCTGTGCTGTCAACCTCAACGATCACTCGACAATAACCCATCTCCCAAGCACATAACAATCCAACATAAACTCCCCAAAGTTCCGCCTCCACAACAGAACAAATACCAATGAACTTAGCGAAACCCATTTGCCAAATGCCTTCATGATTTCGGATAACCCCACCACAGGTAGAGCTACCAAAACTACGATGGTGAGCCCCATCGAATTTCACTTTCATCCACCCAAGTGGAGGCTATTTCCACGTCTGCCGACCATTACTCATCTACAACGACACTCCCCTACTTACTTTCTCCAACACCCGGATCGTCATCTCTAACAACTGACGGCTCTTTACCAATATAGGACGATTGTGGAACGCCTCTGTAGCAAACGTCATCGCGTTGCAATGTAACCATGTGTTCCAAAGGATTGCTCCGAACAAGATGTCCCAATTCGCTAATTGGTTCACAAATTCTTTCGCGTCACTAAGGTTCAACACTAACCATGCCAGCAAATCCATGGCAAGGAAGTCCTGCAACTTCATTGGTTTGACCACCGCAGACCATACCGCAACAGCAGCCGGACAACCTCTTAAAACGTGGTTGATATCCTCAACAGGAGCTTGACACAAGGAACAACTGCTGTCGATGGAAAAATGACGCCTCGCCGGCTCCGCATTCACCATAACGCGTTCACAACAGACTAACCACAAAAATAACTTAACCTTTTGAAGGCCCCTCACCTTGATAATCAACGCCCAAACCATCTCTCCTCTCTCCATTGCCCCGATCTTGCTCCCGATCCTTCCTACTCGCATGCGCCGAGGCCATAGATAAACGACGATTATCCCGGAGCCGCCAACCAACTTCGTCCTAACCAAAGCACGACAAAGGGCCCTTTGTGGTCGCAAGTTTTAGTAAAATATTGTTCGGATGGAATGGTTCAATTAATGGCCATTTCTAATTCTCGGCATCGTCCATCATGTCTGCAACCGTAACTCTTGATAAACCGATAGCTCCAGCCACCGTCACATGATCTATCAACGGCCCACAATCTACAAGCCATGTATCAAACCAAAAGTCCACTGATCTGCCATTGTCGATGCACCAATTAATGTGTTATCGCACATCCAACCAAATCACCGATAAACCTTGCCAAAGCTTGGAGCTACTTGCACGCTTAATTTCCGTTGGAATCAAATCAATGCATTTATATTTAGCCCTTAAGATTCGTACCCACAAATGGTCCTTCTTATCTAAAATATTAAACACAATCTTCATCATAAAAGCATCATTTTATCACGAAAGATGACGAAAACCCAACCCTCCTTGCTTAATTAGATGACACACATCCCTCCAATTAACTAAATGCATGCCTTTTTTACTATCAACACCCCCCCCCAAATAAAACATCTTATTATCCTTTCAAGATCCAAACATGCAAATTTCAGAATGATCGTGGATTGCATTGTATAAACAGGAATAGCTGATAACACCGACCTGGCGAGCGTAATCCTTCCTACCAAAGATAGAGATTTCATCGCCCATCCACTGAAACGAGCTTGCAACATCCTGATTAAATACTGAAAGAACCTGACGTTACCTGACCATGTAATAACGGAACCCTAAGATACTTACCCAAATCCATCACCTCCCGGAATCCGAAAAATTGGCTAATTTGGTAAGGATCCGTCAGACTAACATTCTTAGAAAAGAATATAGTGGTTTTAGCCATACCCTTTGACTCGATACTGAGCAGAACTGCCTAAGAATAGATCGAATCAACTCACCATAGTTCAAAGATTCCTTGGCAAATGATCGCGTGTGCGAGTTTACTAAATATAGTACGTAATTCTATGCAAATATACACAATCAATGCAAGTAATATAATAGTAAATGAGTATCGTCTCCACAGAAATTTGAGGTATTTTCAAGCAAGTTATAGCAAAAAGGTGTCACTAATTAAATTTAAATATATATATATATATATATATATATTGTATAATGGTGTAAACAATTAGAAATGTTGTGGAAAATGAAATGTATAAGATGTATGGAAAAGTGATGGTAATATGGCAAGTATCAAGTATGAAATGCTAAAGCAAAATAAAAAGCAACAGTTCAAAAATGCTAAAGAAAATTAATTTTAAGAATATGGGAATAAGTAAGATACCTGACAACCTCACACAAACAAGCTACAAGGGGGATAATTGATAGGGTCACTAAGGAATCCTAAGTCTTGTCTTCTGGGATGGTTTAAGCTTCTATAGCCTATTTGCTCAACAGAGTTTGCTAAAAGTGTTCTTAGGCTATCTTTAGTAAGGAATCTGACAGAGAAAAATTCTATGACAATACCTCTCAGAGTGAACTATAGCAAATTCCTATCAATTAAGTACTACCCTTTTAATTGTTGAAATCCTATCCTTATCTCTAAGGTGAATTAGGACCTAGTTAGCAGCTAAGCCCCATTGCTCATGTTGATCTCAGTTAGCTCTCTCGATACTAAGCATCAAACTTAAGAAATGGCTACTCTCATAAGCTCTTACAATCCTAAGTAAATAAATACAACAATCAAAGCAAATAATAACATAAAAAACATCAATCATTCATTAAACAAAATCTTAATCATCCATAGTTAACCCACACCAAATAAGGTTAGTTTATGGTGGGGTACAAATCATCCATAGAAATAATTTGTTCCATAACAACCCATAAAATAAAAATGAAATGAAAGCACAAGGATAAAGGAAAATCCCAACACGAGTGCTGTAGTGAGCTCCCTTGGGCCATCGTGAACCACCTTAGCAAGCTAGATTTTCTCAAATGCATAACTTGCTACCCCTTTGAAGTTTGGATATAGAGGACACCACGAAAAAGATGAAAAATGAGAAGAGAAATAGAAGTTTTGGTAGTCATTTTTCACTTTTACCTACATCACCCTTTTCTCAAAAAGACTCTCCTTTAATTATAGGGTATCCTTATCTATTTATACAAGGGGAATGTCTTAGGGTTTTGTGCCAAATTCTCTCTGTACCCTAGGTATCATTCCCTTCACGTGAAGGGGATTGCAATGATGAGGGTGGTCCTTATACAGTAGCTGGCAGGAGGGGATCACGTATGGGCTGGATAGTTTGCTCATTCAATAAAAATATATTCTTTTATTTTGTCCTTTTTGCACACAAAAATGTTGTCCAGAATGTTGCAACATTTTCCAATGCTTTATCAATCTAAAATGCTATATCAAATCTCCTTGCTCTCTTATGCTTTCAATCACTTGCACATCCACAAACAAACATAATCTTCCCCATTAAGCAACACCAGTTTACAAAATAAGATGTTGCAACATAACAGTTCCACCACATGCAATGATATGATCCTAAATACATCTATATGGACCTAAATGATCCTTAAGACAATCAATAACCAAAGTGAAAAGGCACATAATATAGCCTTTTTACGAGGTTATCATCAAACAGTAACATATCACCCGCAAAAATAAATGAAATAGACCAGGTTCTGAATTTTGACTTACGAAAAGGTTTCTAATGACCCCCGTTAACTTTTGAGCTAATTACCTACTCCAAACATTCGATGCACAACACAAACAAATATGGGGATAAAGGATCCCTTGACGAATACCACATGTAGGAGTAAACGCCTCAGTCGGGGTCCCATTCCAAAGAATACGAGTACTCATCGTGGATACACATCGCATAATTAATCTAATAAGCGAGTCAGGAATGTTAAAACTTAGAAGAACACCTCCTGGGAAAACAAAGAGAACAGAAATGAAGTGATGGAAATTAGAATGTAGGCTAAAGAATATATCCAGCCCTTGGTCAAAAGACCTGTTAATATAGCCACACTGATAGCCTCCTTCATGGATTAACACTGATAGTTTAACCCAATAAAGGACAACTGGCTTAACCGCCTAACAATTTACCAGAAACAGTTAGCAAAACCAACATCTAACGGCTCCAACTGGCGTAACCCTTCTAGCTGGCAATGCTCAATTCTTAACATTCACCCCGTTTTTCAACTTCTTGAGGTAAAAAAAACTTAATTCTTATGCAGTTGAAGCCTTTGCAGCGAGAAAACATTAAGCTTTTGGCGTAACTCCTGAAATCGAGTTGTAACTAATGGCTTGGTTAATACATCCGCAATTTGACAATTTGCAGGAACAATTAGCAAAACCAACAGCTAACGACTCTAGCTGGCAATGCTCAATTCTTAACAAGGAATACCAAGATACGTCTTCTCCAAGTCGATCTTTATGGACATCCAACCCATCGACCAGTTTTTTGTCTCATGGAATGAATAACCTCATGAGCGATAAAAATATTATCCACAATCGATCGAATCAGAACGAAGCTAGTTTGATTCTCTGACACCCACTTCGGAAATAACGGCTTCAACCGACTCACAATGATATTGGTCATTTCTTTGTACACTATGTTAAAAAGACTAATGGGTCTAAGTTGGCTGATCGATTCCAATAAAGACACCTTAGACAGTAAAACCAGTAAAGTATGATTGAGTTCAACCAGTCATCGGTCTTGCTCAAACACCTTCCGAATGAACGCACAAACCGAATCACCTACCACCCTCCAATTCTGTTGATAGAAAGCAGCATGAATTTCGTCTAGTCCAAGGGATTTAAGGGGAGCCATACCGAAGAACGCATCTTTTACTTCACCATCCGTCACTCACACACTTAGTGCCTCCAAACTAGCCCTCGATACCGAAGGAAATAAACCCTTAACAAAGTCATTCATGGCCCCTCCCTTTTGAAAAAGTCGGCTATAAAAGGACACATCAGTATCCCATAATTTATCCTCCTCAGTCATGACCCAAATCAGCTGGACCTTTTAGAAGATGTTAATTCGTCACCATATCAGTAGTCATGTCCCAAATCATGCCTATTAATCCAGCCATGATTTCAATAAAACAGAAAAGCTGTAGAATTTCATCTTTTTAGCTTAATTTTTGGAATTCAATACCCTTCATGAAAAATAGAGAAAACACCCAACTTAACAACGTAAACCTACGAATCAAGGAGTAATTAATAATAAAATAATAACGAAATTAATCACGCATCACTTCGTAAACAACTTATAGATAACTGAAACAAACTAATAGGGCGGAAATCAAAGAATTGCTTTAGGGATGAAAACTTAGGGACAAGCACGTGAACAGTCCTATTCAAGCCTGCCTCAAGATCCTTACCAGAGAAAACCTCCTGAATAGTACGACAAAGAGAAGCACCAATGATGTCCCAGTGCTTTTAAAAGAACTCAGCATGTAAACCATCTATACCAAGAGCCTTTAGATGGGCCATGTCCATCAAAGTCGCATGAATTTCCTCGTTGGGGGGAATAGAATCTAACCGGAACATCAAAGGAGGGGGAACACGTGGGAAGAAGCCACGTATAGGGAAGGATCCCCTCGGGGTATCATCATTCGAAAATAATCTTTGGAAGAAGCTTTCGGCTTCCTCTTTGAGGACAATATCATCAGAGCACCACTCACCGTAAGAGAGTTTGGAACTAACTCAGTTACGTTGCCTTCAAATAATAGCCTTTCTATGAAAATAAGAGGTGTTGTAATCTCCTAAATGAACCCAATCAGAACGGGACTTTGGACGCCATAATAATTCTTCATGATCAAGAATTATTTAAAGCTCAAGGAAAAGCTCTTCTTCGAGATTTTTAAGAAAATGAGAGTGACAGGTACCCAAAGCCTTTTGTACGCCCTGAATGCAAGCCAAAATAATACGTTTTTTGGTACCGATAGAGCCGAACACTGTTTTATTCCAATATGAGGCTGCCAAAGAGAAAAACTTAATAGTTTCGGAGAGGCTATTGGAAGGAACCCAATTATCAGTATCAAAACGACGAAAATCCTCATGTATACGCCAACCCAAAAATATCGGAAGGGATGAGAAGGGTTATTGCCTCAGAGGTCACCCACGTGAAGAAGTAAAGGTCGATGGTCAGACCACATACGCAATAGATGTTGAACTTTAGATTCGAACCATACCTCGAGACCAAGTATAGTTCGAACCATAAAACCCCATGTCGCGAAGACCAAAATCAAACTAAAGATCACAGAAAACATAACTAGGCTTAGAAGAAGCCGCACAACCTATCATATCCTCAGAGCAAATGATAGCATTTAAGTCTCCAAAAATCAACCAAGGCTCCTTGATAGAAGAAGCAAGGTGACGGATGTTGGACCAAAAAAATTCTCCTCTTGGTAGCATTGGGACTAGCGTACACAAAGGTACACAAAAAGAGTTATTATTATTCAAACAACGAATTCGGAAGTGAACAAACTGAAAATGGTTAATCAAGATCTCAATTGTAATTGTGTCATACCAACAAAGCCAGATACCCCCTGAGAAACCTGCAGCTTTGATACGGTGATAGTGAGGGAAACTCAAAGAAGTAATAATGTAGTCCGCTTTAGAGCCACTAACATGGGGCTCAACTAAGCCAACTATATCCGATTCATAATCACGCAAATACTGTTTAATGGTACACCGTACACATAAATTCAGGATGACCACATCCTTGCATGTTCTAACTGAATAACTTTAAAATCATTAAAAATATTGAAGAGAGAATGGCTCGACAGGCCTAAATAGAAGCACCAAAAACCATTTCAATCACTGGGTCGATAACCATCTCTGTAGCGGAGAACTGCTTATTCTCAATTTCAAGTCTGTCAGATCGTGATAGAGATGGACCAAAAATGTCAGGATGATTGGAGGAAGAAAATTTTCCAAAGGTCGAGGGGTGTCTTGCTGCATGGGTTCAACAACAACATTAGGGTTATAATTTCCAGAGATTATGATGACCGAATGTTGAGATCTGTCTAGGTGAAGAGCGGGTTGAGACTGGCGAGGGGTATTGTGGGAGCTACTAGAAGAAGGAGCCAGACGTTGTTTTAGATTATTTGGAATCGCCGCCAAAGGTTTGCAGACTTACAAGACCGGCTTGTGCTTAGAGACTTTAAGAGCATGAGAAGCTAGCTCTTTACCTCTCGAAGCAACACTAGGAATCGAAGCAGTTAAGGCTCCAGTTTCCACCGAATTACTAGCATCATGTTGTTCAGTTGCATGAACTTCTGTCCTTTCCTCAAAAATGGAATAAAAACGTGAAGCAATAAAAGGGTCTTGGAATTACTAACATTAGGATCTACCTGTTTTTTAGCGCCTTTTCTTTGTCATCTCTCAACAACTATCCAAGGTCCATAAGGAGCCGATTCGGCCAGGTGTGATTGCTCAGACGTTTGTTGATCTGCAACGGGTTCAGCTTTAATATTCGACTTTAAATCAGGATAATGATCTTGGACGTGGCCATATTTGCCATATGACAAACAGATGTGGGGAACGATTTACCATTAATGATCAACTTTGAAATCAAAAGTTTATGAATATCAATAGAAATAGCCATATGAGCAAACCTACCTCGCCGACCACTATCTGTTTGGTAGTCGATGTGAATGGTCGGTCCGATACACTTTCCAATTTCTTTGATAATACTTCGCTTGTAGAGAGTGACTGATAATATTGGAAAGCAAATCCAAGCAATCACCTTACGCGGATCGGGTTGTGCTGTCGAAAAATCTAAGAACCACAGTTCAATAGTGAGGTAATTCCCGAAAACTATCCAGGGCCCTTCAGATATTACCTTCAAGAAGTCAAATCGGGTTCTAAAAGTGACTAGAAAGTAGTAGTTTTCAATATCCATTAAACGAAAAGGATAGATCATACAATTTACCTCGCAGAGTGTTAACCCAATACGTTTTCCTAGCAACTTGAGAACAACTGTTAAATCAAGACTCTTAACTGCAATAGATTGGATCCTATCCGAGATGTTGATTGAGATGATTCCATCGATAAATGAACGTGAGAAATCACCGTCCAGAATCTCTATCTCATCCTCAACAATGGTTTCTCATCTTCTAGAGTAACGTGGGAGGCACCCTTTAGTTTGTCTTTATAAGAATCTGATGTATCCATAGGGAGAAATTCATGCACAGGACGAGCATCAAACTGATCTTTGACTTCATGGGCCTCCAGTATCAAGCGGCTCATCTTCTCTACGTCTAGGTTTTTTAAGGTTACGAGGGTCGTTGTTTTGCTCCATTTTCCATTGTCTCATACTTTTAACTTGTAATTAGTCCGCTTTGAAGAGCCACCACCCATGTTGCAAACTTGATAATTGTCGGCATGAATTATTGTTACCTCTCATGCCCACCTAACAATCTCCCACTTAAAAATTTGATTGGGATAATCATGTATTCACATCATATTTTTCTACCTTCATTTTTCATGTTGCTTACTTCTCTATCAGTCAATAAGAAAATCCACATTGGATAAACTTTTAATACAAATAGTCTTGGTAATGAAATTTCCTATATTGTTTCTGGTATGAATTTTTTTTTTTGCATATATATAGTCCATTCTTTTCACCTTTTTTACAAATAAAGTGATATTAAACTCTAATACATTTCATTCTCTTTTTTTTATTAAGCTAAAGTGATTACAAAGTAGTATATGTTCTAAATGTTCTCAACCATTTGACAATAAAAGTTTAATTCACCTTGCTGCAATCGTTAGTGCTTGAACCTGTGACCTCTAGGAAAAAACGATTTCTTTAACCACTGAAGTAAGTAAGTTCGTGCATATTTCATTCTTGAATAAGAGGCTGAATTCCTTGCAAATTGCAATGGGCTAATTGTCATAAAATAAAGAGGCATACTATTGTTTATGTCTAGTTCCTTTGATAACATCCTTAATCATATTGTTTCTTTATTAACTTGTGTAGCTTCTACATTTTTTTTTCTTTGTTGTTGATGTAATAACAATTGATTGTAATTTTAAAACACAACTTATAACTCCACTAGCAAATGTAAACACATAATTTATGATGTATTCGTTTTTATCCAAATCTCCAATCAGAATCAACATATTCATTTATAAGAAAGTCTAATCATCTATATCATAATGCAACATTTAAAAATCTATTGAGATCATTGGTAAAAGGGAGCTTATTTTCTTTAGAAGTTTTAGGTTTAAGCAATTGTTTTTGCAAAGTGTGTACGTTCATTGTCAATTGGTTAAGAAAATTTTGAACATATATCATCTTGTAATCACATTAGATTAATAAAAAAAACCTTTAAATTAACCATGTATCAATTAGCCACCCTCATTGCTTGTACAATGTTTGATTTTATACAAATCATAATGAGTATTAAACTTCTCCCTACTTATGCATATGATCTCTTTATCATTTATTCTTCATTGTTAGGACTTATACTAAAAGATAATTTGAAGTTAATAGGAGAAGAAAGAGATATTGACTTACATTATTGCATGTTAAAGTGTGAAAAGATTTTGTTCAAGTGATTCTCTTATGAACATTAATTTTTTCTAGTAATTCTATCTTGGTAAATTTGCATCCTTTGTATTTTGTTTATTGCCTCTAAATCCTTTATTTTAAATTTCTAATTCAATTATGTTAGTATACATGCGTGAATATGTGATTAATAGATTGGTGTACATCTGTTCAGATTGTTGTGAATCTGTTGCAGAGTTGTTATTGAGTTTGTTAGCCTTCACGTGTTTATGATGTAAGGAGGGTTATATAAATAAGGCTAGGTTTCTTGTAATCATCATGCTTTCTGAATATAAATTCTTTCATGTCAGAAGCCTTTGTTTACAACTATAGTAAATTTCTGAAACTAACATGGTATCAGTTGCTGTGATTCATGGGTTTTCTTTTTGCTTCCGTTTCTCTTAAGCTCGTTTTTTCCCGTGACAGTCCGACGAAGTTTGGCGCTGCTTCCATGACTCATTCAAAAATGTTCACTACTAAAAAAGTATCGTCCTTGATGAATTTAACTTCCTGTTATGGAAGCAACAAATTCTCATAGCCGTGAGGAGTCATCGAATGGAGAAGTTGCTCATCGGATCTGTTACGCCACCGCCGCAGACTGTGGTTCGTGATAATGGTGATGTTGTGGAGAAAGAAGATTATGATATATTCGTTGCTCAAGATAGTGCTCTAGCGTCGTGGTTGTTGTCTACCGTCAGTCCTCAGCTGTTGCCACTGCTGGTCAGAGCAGAATCGGCTGCTGAGATTTGGCGTGCAATCACCCAATTCTTTTCCAGCAAATCTACAGCCACGATAATAAATCTTCATTATCATCTAAAGGCGGTCAAGAAAGGTGAGTTGTCTACGCTTTCATATATATCTCAAGTCAAAGAGATATGTGACGCCTTGGCTGCCTGTGGAAGTCCGGTGACCAATCAGGAGAAGGTAGCCACCATTCTTGGAGGATTGTATGCTGAGTGTAAGCCGTTTGTGGCGGTTATCACAATAACCCGAGAACCTGTTACTCTTGATGGTGTTATTTCGATTCTTCTGGATGCTGAGCTATAGCAGAAAGGTTTCTGAGCAATTTGAAGGGTTAAGTCTTAGTGCCAATGTAGCTCAGGAGGCTATGAAAGAGGGATCTCGTAGTGCTGCTCAGTTCTCTGACTCTAAGGGTGGCCGATCTCAGGGGTACCAAGGAGGTCGTGGTCGAGGGCGTGTGCGGTTTCAATGTCAGCTGTGCGGTAAAAACGGTCATCTTGTTGACCGTTGTTGGTACAAGTTCGATAAATCTTTTCCGGGGGTATCGTCGACTGGTGGCAAGGGCGGTTCTGTGAGTAGTGATTCCTCGTCAAATTCCAGCAGGTACAATGCCAATGTTGTCCATCATGACTGTGGTTGTGCACAGACTAAGCACGCTCAATTTGCTGGGTTTCAACGAATTCCTCTAATACTTATGCTTCAACTGCGTCGAATGAACAAAACAAGTGGTTTATAGATTCCGGGGCTACTCATCATGTTATAGCTGATCCCGCGAATGTGGTGGACGGAATGGACTACTCCGGTGCCGGTAAGTTGATTGTTGGTAACGGCAAATGTTTATCTATTTCTCAAATTGGTCAAGAATCTTTAATTACTCCATCTAGAGCCTTGAGTTTAAATCATATGCTGCTTGTACCACAGATTACTAAAAATCTAATCTAGGTGTCGAAGCTTGCTAGAGACAATCGAGTTTTTCTAGAGTTCCATGCTAGCCGGTGCATAGTGCGCGATGAAGAAACCGGTGCTGTTTTGTTACAAGGTCGAGGGGTGGATGGCTTATATACATTTGATCAAGGCAATCTAGTTGATGGTGGCAGCAGATTGAAGCTTGCGTGGCTCATAGGTTGACAGCAGATTATGAGTTGTGGCATGATCGACTTGGTCATCCTGCTTTTGAGACTTTGGTTCATGCTTGTAAACGATATAATGTTGTCTTACCAAAATCGTTGAATAAAACAATGTTAAATGTTTGTGCTTCCTGTCAAATGGGCATGAGTCACCGTTTACCGTTTTCCTGTCAATATGAAAAACCATTTGAGTTGGTATTTTCTGACCTTTGGGGGCCTTCGCCTATTGTCTCAAAAGGACATCGTTATTATGTATCTTTTGTGGATGCGCATACGTGACACACGTGGTTATATTTACTAAAAACTAAGTGTCAAGCTATTCAAGCATTTGTTTTGTTTAAGAAAATGGTACAACAGCAGTTTGGCGTTGGTATTAAGGCGGTTCAATCTGATTGGGGTGGTGAGTATCGAAGCTTGTCGTCGCTTCTTCTCAAGGAAGGTATTCAGCATCGAGTAACTTGTCCACACACTTCGCAATAAAACGGTGTGGTTGAGAGTAAGCATTGACATGTTCTTGAATTGGCTCTTGTTCTCCTAGCTAGAGATTCTCTATCGTTAAAGTTTTAGGTATTTTCTGTAACTACTGCGGTTCATTTTATTAACCGTTTACCTACTAAAGTTCTTAAGGGTGTTTCTCCGTTTGAAGTGTTGCATGGGAAACCACCTTTCTTGGAGCATTTGAAGGTGTTTGGATGTCGTTGTTACCCACATACTAGGCCCTTTCAACCTCACAAATTAGCGTTTCGTTCTCAACCGAGTGTGTTTCTTAGCTACAGTGTACAACATCGTGGTTATTGTTGTTTGGGGTCAGACAGTCGCATGTATATTTCTCGAAATGTAGTATTTGATGAACGTGTATTTCCATTTGCAGAAAATGCAACTTATGGGGACACTATGTCTACCAAGGGTGTTTCATTTCGTTCGCGTCAAGTGATTCCAGGAGCTACGCGATTGTTAGGATTTGCTGGTATGTCACCTGTGGCTTCTACGAGAATGGAACATGATACTCACTCAGTGCCATCTTTAACTAGTTCAAATCATCCAAGTCGTGGTACTCTTAGTGATGGAAGGGTATCGAACAGGGAAGAAGGCTTGCCTGATAGTTTGAATGAGGTTTCTTCTGATTTAGCAGAGGCTCATATAGCTGAACAATTACCTGACACATCTAATAAAGCAGCTCATAGTGACACATCTGATTTAGCAGAGGCTCATATAGCTGAACAATTACTTGGCTTGGATTTCTCAGATACTTTCAGTCCCGTAGTTCGAGCATCGACTATTAATGTGGTGCTTGCTTTAGCTGTGAAGAACGGTTGGTGTTTGCGACAAGTCGATGTCAATAGCGCCTTCCTCAATGGTGTGTTAAATGAAGAAGTTTATATGGTTCAACCACCGGGTTTTGAAGAATTTGCTACTGATGGTTCTCCATTGCTTTGTCGGCTTAAGAAAGCCTTATATGGGTTACGCCAAGCTCCAAGGATGTGGCACGCTCAACTTCGACAGTCGTTGGTTGGTCTCGGTTTCAAAAGTTCAAATGCTGATTCATCGATTTTTGTTTGTTAGTGAACGTTTCTCAAGCATTCTTGTTTTTTCTTTAACGTAGGTTGGTGCTTTTTAACAAGGAAGGTTTTGCAGTAGGGGGTATGTTAGTGTATACAACCAGAGAAAGCTGTTTTGGCTCTCACGGTTAGGTTTGTTATAATCAGTTGAGGTTGTTGTAACTGCTAGAGTTTCTAGAATTGCACTTATCTGGTGTATAAATGTAGCTCTCTCTACGTTTGAGAGAGATATGTTTTTGTGAAATAAATCAAGTTTCATAATCTTGCTTTACTGAGATTGTAACATGGTATCATTCGCCAAGGTCTGGAGAATCGTGCTATCCGCTGCTCGATATTTCTTGAGTTTTTCCTTATATGATACGTTGAAGATTCGTATCTCTCAGTAGTCATGCTTGCTGGTCGTGAATTGTACTGGAGGTAGTTGCAGATTCTTGAAGTGTTGTAAGTAGGTGGTAAGGTGTTTTCAACTCAGTTTTTTCTTTGTTTGCTTTATTGCTTGTTATCTTTCCTATGGCCTCCTCTACGGTTAGTTTGACAGTTCAACACATTCCTAAGCATGATGTTGTGAAACTATCTGAGAGCACGTACCTCTTGTGGAAACATCAAGTGATGTTAATCATTGATGGGTATGGGTTGTTGAAGTATGTGTCTAATGATGCATCTGCTCCTAGTCAGTTTATTGTGAATGAATCAGGACAAGAGGAAGAGAATCCTGCCTTTGTGGTTTATAGACAACAAGATAAGCTATTGGCGTCTTGGCTCTTAACCACAGTAAGTACAGAAGTTCTTCCTCACCTCACTGGTTTGACGTCCACGCTCACCATTTGGAGTGCCATCTCAAGATTGTTTGGTGCGAGGTCCAGTGCGAAAGTGTCTGCTCTTAGACATAGTCTTCATTCGCAAAGGAAGGCTGGGTTGACAGTAAGTGAATATCTGGCAAAGGTAAAGTCTGTTTGCGACATGCTGAATGCTGCAGGAAGTTTGGTAACTGAACAAGAACATGTTAGTGTTCTTTTGGCTGGGTTATCCATGGAGTTTGAGTCTATCATTGCTATAGCCTCTTGAGATTCTTTATCGTTAGATGTTCTAACTGAAATGCTTCTTGACTGTGAAGCTCGACAAAAACTTTTTCTGTGTGAGAATGTCTCTGTCAATATGGCCACTCATTCTGGTGACAAAGATTGTCAAGATTCGAGGTCCGTTGCTGGCGATACTTCATCCCAGTCACAGTTTAACTCAGCAAGGAATCATCAAGGTGATAGTTTTCGTGGTAGAGGTCGTGGTCGTTTCAATAACTCTAATCGACCTCAGTGTCAGTTGTGTGGCAAATTTGGCCATGTTGTTCAGAAGTGCTATCACAGGTTTGATCGCGAGTATTCTGGGGTGGCTGACTCTTCTGTGTTGAGTAATGATGGGTTAAAACAGTCTCGTAGTATCTCGAGTGATAAGCAACAACCTACTGTTAATATGCATGCATATGGACACTCGATGAATCCTGGTTTTGCTCAGTCTCCTATGTTTTTCTATCATCCTGTTGCTAACTCAGGTTTTCCTGGACTGCAGTCGTTTGGGTCAATACCTTACTGTCAAGGTGGCTATCTGTTCCCTTCACAAGCTCCGTATCCGATGTCAATGCTTCCTACAAATACAGTTTCTGGTGATTCGTCGCTTGGTTCTAAGAAGAATCCTTTTGGCTCTTCAATGCCTTCCTCACCAACAGCTTTTGTCTCCACGGTACCCACTGGAAATGTCTCAACCAATACTGCTGATACGGCTTGGTATCCTGACACAGGAGCAACGCATCATGTCACCAATGATCTGTCGTTTTTTGACTCAGGTACTGCCTACACAGGTAAGAATACACTGCTTATGGGAAATGGAGAGGGTGTTAAGATTTCCCATATAGGACACTCTCTTTTGTTAAGTAACTCGAAACCTTTGGTATTACAAAATATGCTTCATGTGCCGAGTATAAAGAAGAATTTGTTGTCTGTGTCACAGTTTACTCGTGACAACAAGGTATTTATCGAGTTTCATCCGTTTGAGTGTTTTGTGAAGGACACACAGACTCAGGAAGTTCTATTGAAAGGGAGGCTCACGCGTGATGGATTATATCAGTTACTGCCACACACTACTGAAGACTCAAACTGGCAGTTGAATCATGTTTCGAAGACATCTAACTCACTGGATTTGTGGCACAAACGTCTTGGCCATTCCTCGTTAGCTGCTGTTCGAGCTGTAATGAAAGCGTGTAATGTTGTTTCTAATGAAAATAAGTTGTCCCGTGTTTGTACAGCATGCTTACAAAGCAAAGCTCATAAACTACCATTTTGTACATCTTTAACTGAATACAAGAAACCTTTTCAGTTGGTTGTCTCAGATGTATGGGGTCCAGCACCGATTGTTTCTGCTGATGGCTTTGCTTATTATGTTTCTTTTATAGATGTTTACAGTAGGCACACTTGGATCTATCTGCTTAAAAGAAAGTCTGAGGTTATGCAGTGTTTTCTTAGTTTTTTCAAGATGGTTGAAGTTCAATTTGATTCTAAAGTTAAAATTTTACAGACAGATGGAGGTGGAGAGTATCAAGCTCTCAAAGGTTGGTTTCTTGCGAATGGTGTTCAACAAAGAGTCTCGTGTCCGAGTACCTCTGAGCAGAATGGGAAAGCAGAAAGGAAGCACATACATGTTGTGGAAATGGGTTTAGCGTTGCTAGCTGAGGCTGCACTACCCTTGAAGTTCTGGAGTCATGCGTTTCTGTCAGCAGTACACTTGATCAATCGGTTGCCAACTGAAGTGCTGAATGGCAAGTCACCTTTTGAGGTTCTTTACCAACAAACTCCTGATTATTCCATGCTAAAAGTTTTTGGCTGTGCGTGTTTTCCTCTTTTGAGACCGTTTAATCAGCACAAGCTGGATTTCAGGTCGAAACAGTGTGTGTTTCTTGGTTATAGTCCTTCATATAAAGGGTACAAGTGCTTAGATGAAAATGGGAGGATTTTTATCTCACGGCATGTTGTATTTGATGAAGAAGTGTTCCCTTATTCTGAGGGTAAGGCAGCTAATCCGAGTCGTGGTTCCTCGGACAGCATTCTACCTATAGTACAGTCGACTCGAGGGTCAAATCAGGTTGCTGGAGAAGCACCAAATTCAACTTGTGCTTATACACAGAATCCTGGCACACTTGTGGCTGATGCACCACATGTAGTTGGTGCTATAGAAGACAGTACATGTGCAGGTAGTGACTCAATAACACCTGCTGATGAAGCTGATCCAGGATCTAGTGCATCAACCAACCTGAACGGTAATGAGTTCGAATTATGTGAAGAATCACAACCTACTACAGCACAGTGTGATGAAGATCAATGCAATGTTCATCCTATGGTGACCCGAAGCAAGAGTGGAATTTATAAACCCAAAGTTTTTCAAGTGGCTTGTTCAGACAAAGAACCACATACCATTCGGGAAGCCATGAAAAGCTCAGAATGGAAGGCAGCAGCTCAAGCTGAATACGACGCACTAATGAAAAACAACACGTGGACGCTTGTTTCACTGCCGAGTGGTAGGAAACCAGTAAGTTGCAAGTGGATTTTTAAAATTAAGAGAAATGTTGATGGGTCTATAGCAAGGCATAAAGCCAGACTTGTGGCCAAAGGTTTTTTGCAGCAGCCTGGGATTGACTATCATGAAGTTTTCAGCCCTGTGGTCAAGCCAGCAACCGTACGTGTCGTTCTATCCCTTGCGTTGTCAAAAGGATGGTCGCTAAAGCAAGTCGATGTCAACAACGCCTTTCTGAATGGAGTCTTAGCTGAGGAGGTGTATATGGTGCAACCGCCAGGCTATGAGCAGGGTGATGGTAACCTGGTCTGTAAACTCAACAAAGCCATTTATGGACTGAAGCAGGCTCCTCGAGCATGGTTCGAGAAACTCAAAGAATATTTGGAGAATCAACGGTTTGTTTTATCAAGGTCCGATGCCTCGCTGTTTGTTAAGGAGACTGCTGGTACTATCGTGTACTTGCTTGTATATGTAGACGACATCATTGTGACTGGAAGCTGTGACAAAGAAGTTCAGGATGTGATTAACAAGCTCAATAGTCAATTTGCTTTGAAGGATCTAGGGTGTTTGAATTTCTTTTTAGGAATTGAGGTATGTCGATTAGGTGATGAGGTTATTCTCAGTCAGCAAAAGTACATACGAGACCTTTTGCGTAAGAGTGGTTTGGAAGATGCTAAAGGGCTTCCCACTCCTATGGCTACCAGTTGTAAGTTGACTGTTGACGATGGTACACCGGTTAAAGACGCTACTCACTATCGAAGTATAGTTGGTGCATTGCAGTATGTTGTTATCACCCGTCCAGACATTGCCTTTGCGGTGAATAGGGTGTGTCAGTTTATGCAGTCTCCGTGTGATATTCATCTTCAGGCAGTGAAGCGCATACTAAGGTACTTACAGGCCACAGTGGACTTTGGTCTTCGATTTTCAGCATCGTCACGCTTGTCCTTGACAGGGTTTGCTGATGCAAACTGGGGGTCCGATGCAGATGACAGACGTTCGACCTCGGGCTACTGCATCTATTTTGCTGGAAACTTAGTCTCATGGGGCTCTCGCAAACAGCAGGTGGTTGCTCGCTCCACTGCAGAAGCTGAGTATAGGAGTGTTGCGTGTGCTGCTGCTGAGATGGCGTGGCTTGAATCACTCTTAAGTGAGCTACGTGTGACTGTTCATGGCAAGTCTGTTCTATGGTGTGACAACTCGAGTGCTGTTGCAGTCTGTGCTAATCCAATACTTCATTCAAAGTTTAAACATGTTGAACTTGATTTATTTTTTGTTAGGGAGATGGTGGCTGCTGGAAAACTCTCTGTTCAGGAGATTCCTGCTTTTGAGCAAGTGGCTGATGTTTTAACCAAGCCATTGTCTGCTCCCATGTTTCTCAAGCATAGACAGCGGCTGCTTGTGTCTCAAATTCCAGACAAATTTGTGCACTCGCAGGTTGAAGATTGAATAAAGCCTGAGCGAGGTTGAGGTTGTAGTACGGGAAGTGTTAGTGAACGTTTCTCAAGCATTCTTGTTTTTTCTTTAACGTAGGTTGGTGCTTTTTAACAAGGAAGGTTTTGCAGTAGGGGGTATGTTAGTGTATACAACCAGAGAAAGCTGTTTTGGCTCTCACGGTTAGGTTTGTTATAATCAGTTGAGGTTGTTGTAACTGCTAGAGTTTCTAGAATTGCACTTATCTGGTGTATAAATGTAGCTCTCTCTACGTTTGAGAGAGATATGTTTTTGTGAAATAAATCAAGTTTCATAATCTTGCTTTACTGAGATTGTAACATTGTTTGTTGTTCAGAAGAAGGGTGAGTTTATGTATTGATCTAAGTTGATGATATCATTCTAACGGGGGAGTCTAATGCTGCTGTTGAAGCTGCTGTTCAAATGCTGTGGCAGAAGTTTTCATTGAAGGATTTAGGTGAATTACAATATTTTCTAGGATTTGAAGTGGAGCGTTTTCATGGACATTTGTTGTTGAGGCAACGCAAATTTATAACGAAATTATTGGTCAAAACCAATATGCTTGAATCTAATCCAGCGTCGACTCCCATGGTTGCTTATCCAAAATTGTCACGGGATGGTAGTCGTGTTCTTGAAGACCCTAGTGCGTATAGGAGTATAGTTGGAGCTTTGTTGTACTTAACTCGCACCAGACCGGATGTTGCGTTCAGCGTTAATCGTATTGCACAATATATGCAACGTCCATGAGAGGAGCATTGGTTGGCTGTTAAACGCATTTTGTGTTATTTGAAGGGAACGCTGAATCATGGACTAGTGTTTCGTGCAAATGGAAGATCTACTTTTTTTGAAGCATTTGCTGATGCAGGCTGGGCAAGTGACAGCGACGATCGACGATCTGTCACTGGATTTGGAGTGTTCTTGGGACAACATTTGGTGTCATGGTGCTCTCGAAAACAAAGGTCAGTTTTGAGGTCGACCACTAAGGCAGAATATCGTAGAGTGGACTAAATGAACCAAACCAATATAAATAGGCCCATCTTTACAATTTTACTGCCAGCCTAAACTCAACCCTGATAACAAAGCCTCACGTTAAAAGATAGTCCCAAAATAGAAAAATAATGAGACGTGTTCTTTAAAGTCCCTTAACTTACAGTAATTGCATAGTTGGTACTCGCCCTTTTGAATTAATTAACTTATCGCATTTGAATAAATATAAATAAATGATGTCATTGAAGTCGGTATGGATAATTACAAAAACCATAAATGTCCAAACTCATTACAACTTAAAGCTAAAGGCGTGATCTTTTTAAATTACGTCTCCCAACATGATAATGATAAGTGACTAAATTTAAGTCGAGATTAACAAGTGATCAGTGTAAAACGAAGCCGTTTCATCCGCCGCCCCCCTTCCATCTTCAAAATCTCGAACCCTCTTACGTATTCACGACGCCCAACACGTGTCCTAAATCAGTCTCCTCTGCGGGGCCCTCGATACCGACCATCGCATTCCATCCAGGTCCCACCAGAGACAAACTTATCCCAGTGTGTCATGATTTTAGTGGTTACGGAGTTTGACTGTTGTTTTCCCACCAGCGCATCTCATAAAATAGCTTAGATACTCGCTGTCTTCAACAGGCATGTTTACAGACGTCGGGTGGAAAAGCGAGTGAAATACAATCAAGCAGCTTGAGAGAGTGAATTTCTTTAAAACATAATTATACAAAGTTTAACGCAGAGGTCGGTTACACTTTAAGCGATGGCGCTTGATTTGCCAACCCATTTAGCTTCCTTCCGTTCATTTTTTTTTATTACTTAACTGCGTTAGATCCGTGTTCAGTGAGTCGACTGTCTCTTTCCAAGTACTATAAAACCCCATTCTTTCTTCTCCCAGAATCATCAATTTGGCAGCCAACTTTGTATTAAGTGAGAAGTGATCATTAGCCAGCTTCGGTTGATCGTTTATATTTCTTGTGGTTTAGTTTCTGTTTGATCTGAAAATGGCGGAGGAGCATGCCAACAAGGTGGCCGGGTCCGATGAGCAAGGAGCAGTGGAGAGCAAGGACCGAGGGATGTTTGATTTCCTGGGGAAGAAAAAGGAGAAGGCTGAGCCTCAACATGAAGCGGTGGCCACTGAGTTCGACAAAGTCAAGATAGAAGAGACAAAGGCAGAGAAGGAACACAAGGAAGGTGAGAAGAAGCCCAGTCTCCTCGAGAAGCTTCACCGATCGGATAACAGCTCCAGCTCTGTAAGTATTTTCATTGTCTTTAATGTTCAACAAGTTCCCCATATTTGCATATAATATAAATTATAACATGAGTCTATTTTGTAAATGTGCAGTCCAGTGACGAGGAAGAAGGTGAAGGCGGGGAGAAGAAGAAGAAGAAGGAGAAGAAAGGATTGACGGAGAAGATCAAAGAGAAGATCGGTGGAGAAAAGAAAGAAGGTGACACCGCCGTCCCGGTGGAGAAGTGCGATTCGGAAACGACGGAGAAGGGTGTCATGGAAAAGATCAAAGAGAAAATCCCCATGCAACACAAGAAAGATGAAGAGGTTAAAGCGCCGCCCCTAGCTGCTACTGTATCAGCTGAGAAAGTTACGGTGGTGCACCATGAAGAAGAGTTGCAGGAGAAGAAGGGATTTTTGGAGAAAATCAAGGAGAAGATTCCTGGTTACCACACCAAAACTGAGGACGATAAAGTCAAGGAGAAAGAGACCACTGCTTCCCATTAAACACTCGATACTCTATATTTCAATTAAAAAAATGTCTATGGGATTGCTTCTTTTTTGTTTTGCTTACATATTTCATGTTTGTGTTTTGTGTTCTGTTGCAAGTAAAAAAAGTGTGTTACTTTAAATTAAATAATATTATATCTAAGAAATTATTATGTATTTGTTTCTTTTTCATTATTTTGGATTTGTTTGGCAATGGGCATAAATTAGGTTTTATTAGATTTATAAAAATACAACCTTTATAATTAAACCCTATCTATGACCTGTGCTACTTTTTCAATTATTTCTAATAAATTTTCAACATCGTGAATCAATATTTGATTTATTTTAGAGTTTCGGATTAAAGTTTGAGGTTTAGAATTTGAAATTTTAAATAGGTTTTAATTATAAAAAAATAAGTGTTTAATTTATATATGTATTTTTAAATACATTCAGAATTTGAAATTTTTAACTCCATTAAGATGTTACGTTAATATTTTAATTTTAAAGATCGTTAAAAAGATTCGTTAAGCGGCATAAATTTAGAATTTTGAAATTTTTATTTTTAAAAAAAAATCGCCTCCTCTGCTCTCTCTCCCTTTTGTCTTCTCTTCCCTCTCTTTTCATCATTTTAATTTTTATGATGAAACTCAAAAACGGTCGGTCGATCAATCAAATAGCTAAGAATCGACTTTTACAGTCAATTAAACAATCTCGGATATCATGATCAATTAAATAAATTGAATGGATCGAGTATTTTGAATTTTAGGGATTTAAAATTAAGAATTTGGGAATCTAGATTTGTATACGGTTAGGGGTGGTCGTCAACGTATGCCGTTGATAAATGGGTGGCTGGAGATAATCAAAGGTTGAAGTAAATGAAATTAAAATAAGAGATTTTAAAATTTTAGATTTTTTTGGTATTTTAAAAAAATGGAGTTTTTTGAAAATAAAATATTTGTAACTTTTTTAAATAAAAATTTAAAATTATCATATTGTAGTACACGTCATTTAACGATATATTTTAATGGTTGTTAACATCACACTTAAAATGATAACTTATTTGAATGGGTCGAAAAATATTTTAGACACCTATTCGGGAAAAAAACGATATAATTTAGACACTTATTTTATACTTAAACTTTTTATAAATATTAGGATTTTGAATTTTAAGATATATAATTAAAATAAATAAATTTTATACAACCTATACATAAAATAATAATATATTATATATAATTATTTTGGTATAAAGATAACATCTGAATTTAATTTATTGAAAATTAAAATATATAGATAATGTTGCAAACTCAGATACATTTGAAATGTCAAACCCAGATACTTGATGGCATTATAGACGGGGACATGCACGCAAGTAAAAGCCCTGTTATTATGATTGAAAGCATGTATTTATGTGTAAATGACTCATTTATCCATCCATATCACGCATCGGATGCACTTTCCTTCCAGAAGTAATTCAAAGGCTTTGTTGATGTCTTCAAACCTCACCTCATGTGTCACAAATTCATCCACCACTAATTCCTGCAAAACAATATAACCACTTTAAAAAAAAACAACTAACATTAGCATGTAAGGCCGCTTGATGCCCCTCCGAGTACAAATATATGTAGGGTTAGAATCTATTTACACATAAAATTTTCAGTTTTATTTCATTTTAAGATTGTTAAATACGTGGAAATAGACAATTTAGATTATCTCTTTTTCTCTGTAAATATTTTTCCATTTCTTACTATTAATTTATACGATGATCCTACAAAGATATAAAACTCAAAACAATTACATGGTATAAACAGATCTGCCTCATATATATATATATATCATCTACCTTGTCAGTGTAACGTTTTAGCAGAAGTGGGAGATCAGATTTGGGTTTGACTCCTCCATACAAGGAACCAGTGAGGATTTTCCCAGAATGAAGAACTTCATAAGAGCTCAAGTTTAACTGTGCACCTGGCTTGTCCACTCCTAAAACAATAGTCTTTCCCCAACCCTGCAATTGCACACAATGCTTAAGATTGCAGGAACGAAGTTATCTTGCACATATATTTTTCTTGGTAAGAGCAACATTACTACAAGTCCAGCCAGAGATGAAAGAAGGGTAGATTTTAGAACTTCAAACTGATGATAATCTGGGCACATATGCTTTTACAAAAATGTTTACATGCATGTGTAGGGACGGACGAAAGATTTTATACTAGGAGGGACGAAAATGGAATACCTTCCGACAGCTTGCAAAGGCTTCTTGTACCAAGGATGCTATCCCAACACATTCAAAGCAGTAATCTGCACCTCCTCCAGTCATCTCCATGACTACCTGCTCAATGTTAAAATGGAAAGAATAGAAAGGTAAAACCTACACGTTTGTAAATTAATCAGTTACTCATGAAGGTTAAATGTTCCTCAAAATCTGCTTTTTTTGCTGCACATTTTATTTCAAAACAATGATTCACAAAACATTTTTGTTCCGTCAAAACTGCTTGAAATGAACAGAAAACTTCAAAACCAACTGAATTCTAAGGAATAAGCAACAACAACAACAACAACAACAAGACCTGGCTTAGAGATTTGTCCCCGCATTCTTTTGAATTGATAAACTCGGTGACTCCAAATTTTTTTGCTGCGTATATGTGAAAGAAGAAACATCAACCAACAAAAACACACAAAACAAGACATCATTCTCATATACAAGTACTATCAATACTCATGTAAGGAGACTTTGGCTATTTTTTCAAAAAATTAATTTACTCACCAACTTCAAATTTATCTGGGTTCACATCCACTCCTATAATTCTATTTGCACCACATAATTTTGCTCCCTTTGCAACCTGGGAAACAAAGCAGGCTGTGAATCAGTCTTTCAAACTTGCAAACATGTACGGATATCGTATTGCCAGTGAAACATTAGATCGAGATTATACCGCTAGTCCGATCGATCCCAGCCCGAAGATGACAACAGTTGATCCGGCCTCAACATTTGCCGATTTGCAAGCAGCACCAACCCCTTAAAAAGCATAAAGTTTGTGATATTTTTTATCAAACACTTTGTAAACAAGAAATGCCAGCAAGATCTAAGCACCACCATTACCTGTAGCTACACAACAGCCAAAGAGGCATGCCCTATTTGGAGGGATTGAAGGATCAATCTTGACTACATGGCAGACATCGACCACTGTGTACTCGGAGAAACTCGAAATGAATAGGAAATGATATAAAGTCTGTCCCTTAAGGTCAGTGAATCTGCTAGACTCATGTCTAGGCATCCATGGATGGACCTTGAATGGGAATTTTGAACATAAATTGCTCTGTTTGGAACAACAATCATCACATTCTCCACATTCTGATAAGAAAGTTGGAATGACGATATCCCCTGCTGCTACCTCGTCTACATGCTCACCCACACTCTCCACCACACTAAAACATAATGTCCGAGTTGTAAATTGAATGAAAAATGAATTTCTTTCCCAAGAAATGTCAGCATATTACAATATAATCTAAATTTGTATACTCGGAAATAAAGCTGTTATTATTACTATTATATAGAAGATTGTCGATTCCCCCCCCCCCCGGGTTTATATCATAAAGACTGTCTAAATAAAAGTCAAGGTTACGATGTTATCCTAAGAAATAGCAGGAAAATGGAAAATAAGAGAGAGAGAAAAGGTCAAAGAAGAAAATGGGGCTCACCCGACCGCTTCGTGGCCTAGGATTCTGGGGAAACAAGCAGGAGGCACCTTCAAAGAAGAATTAAATTTCAGGTTAGCAAAAAGAAGGGCCAAACTCAACAAAAAAAGAGGCGAGTCCAGAGAGAAACCTTTAGTTTCCAGAACGTGATGTCGCTGTAACAGAGAGATGTGCAGATGATTCGAATTCGAACTTCGTACGGACTCGGAGGAGCCACCATGATTTCCTCTATCACTAAAGGCTCGCCTGCTTCGCGAGAAATTGCAGCTGAAACGCAGGAAGCAACACTCGGTTTCATGCTCTAACAAAGCAAAGCACAAAAGGAAGGAAAAAGAAAAACTGGGAAAAGTTGGTTGAGAGTATACCTTTGCATCGAATTGGTTTTCCGGCTGTTTCACTTGACGATTTGCCGTCCGCCATAGTCTGGGAAATACAAAGGTGATGATTGGTTGGTGAAGACGGAGTACTGTGTAATAACTGGATTGCCCACCTGACAATTTTTATAGGGTCAAAAAGTTTGAAACGAGACGAAATCTTGCCAATTCAAAACGTAGACTTTTAGATTATATTGAATATGTTGATTTATTCCCTTCGCCAATGGTATTTGATGTGGGTACTGGCAAAATTAATTCCAAAAAAAAGGATAACTTTTAATTATTATGATCTGTTTGTTAGACTGTAACTATTTTTTTTTAAAATAATTTATGTAAAATAAATTATTTAAAAATTATTTTACGTAAAATAAATTATATAAAAAAATATGTAAAATGAATTATATTTTATTAGAAAACATTTTTAGATACTATTTTACAGTATTTTGATGACATTGTGTAAATTATTTTCACTTATTGTTTGATACATTATAATTAATTTTATAACAAAATAATTTACATAAAATGAATAAAGTTTTGTTTAGTTAATATTTTCGAAAAAATTTAACATCCTTAATTTTAATTATTACTATTTTATTCACATAATAATAAATTATTATATTAATATTAAATATATAAATTAATATTATTAAAATACTAATAATTAAAATTATGTTATATGGGTATTAATTAATTTAAATATTTACTAAAATTATATTATACGTGTATTAAATATTTTAATATTTTTAATTATTATAATAATTTAGTGCATAGTAATATAATATTAAAAATATTTAATATTATTTAAATTATATTATATGTGTATTAAATATTTTAATTATTAATATTTTTATTAAAATAATATTAAAATCTTAATTTAATATTAAATAAATAAAGTAATATTTTTTGAGTGTTTATACTTAGAAGGAGTAAACTATAGCAGTGACCACCTAACTATAGCCCTTATTTATTTTAACCATCATTTTTGAATTTTTGTCAACCAAACACCCAACTATTTAAATATTTACAATCAGACCACTTGACGTTAATATCTAACGAAAGTTGTCGAAACGGTTTTTTCTTCGGGATTTTAAAAAACACACATTTTTTAATTTATCTTTTGATTTAATTTTTTATAAAAAAGTAATATGATTTTTAAAAAATTTCTCGTTTCGAAAAATTTAAGATTACCTTTTAAAAATAAAAACGTATAGTTCAAGGAGTATCCACCAATATTTGACTATGGTGTAATTGCGGACCCAAAATATATTCTGTCATTTTAAAAATAGTAATTTTTTAAAAAAAATCATTTATTTCAGATATAATACTAAGATTAGTTCTCAATGTTTAATTAATTTTCAATTTCATTTTATTATTTTTCAAAAAAAATATAAAAAAAATGTACACACCTGTAAATGATTGACGTTTGACATTTTTTTGAAAAAAATCGCATTGTACTGAAGAATAATAGCTAGATCAATCATAAACAATATATTATTTTTCAGTTTCGTCTTTATTTTCTTTAATATCAATCTCATTATTTCAAAAATTTCAATTAAGTCATTTTTG
This sequence comes from Hibiscus syriacus, assembly GCF_006381635.1. Classification (NCBI taxonomy): domain Eukaryota; kingdom Viridiplantae; phylum Streptophyta; class Magnoliopsida; order Malvales; family Malvaceae; genus Hibiscus; species Hibiscus syriacus. The sequence goes on along the minus strand of NW_024062745.1, from coordinate 1,711,710 downwards.
TTCTTACTATTCTCCACGTGTATAGAAAAATTAAGGCTTAAGAGTCATATTTGTCCTTGTAGCAGATTAAAAATATAATTTTTCGTCTTTGTCGTATTTTCGAATCAATTTAGTCATCAAAATTGTTTAATTGTATTATTCTATACCCTTCTCATAATTTAAACCCCTAAATTATAAACTATAAGTTAGTGTTTAGATATAATATGCTTATGGTTTAGGGTTTAGAATTATAATTTAGGATTTTAAGTTAGGCGTAGGGTTATAAAATGATACAATCAAGTAATTTTGAAGGCTAAATTGATGCGAATATACGATAAGGGCGAAAGTGATAATTGAGTTTACTATAAGGGTAAAGGTTACTTTTGCCAATACTTAATCCTCGCTATTTTTTTAATGTTTCAATTTGAACCTTAATACTAATCGCATAAAAAACATTGATTCTTTACATGACATAAATTTCAATGGGTTTACTAAACTGTAAAATTACGAAATAAAAAAATCAAAAACAACATAAGGATCAAGATTAACCTACTAGAAATTAAACTCACTATGAATAAATAATTATTTTCTTACTTCTTGAGTATAATTATCAATATTTAATTTATTAATCGATTAATATAAATTGAATATCATAAAAATTTAATATAAAATGACTCTTAAATTAATTCAATCTATCCTCAAATATTAATATTCAAAACTTATGGTACTATGGGAGGATGCAGTCACGGATCTTTATCTGTGTAGGGAGGAACCGACTAAATTGCCCAGTTCTACGAAATCTTCCATCCTGCTCGAAATGGATAAACCTCCCATAATGTACAGCTGGAATTTGCAGATGATGTCAAAGTTACTCGAAGCTAATGTCCAAAATTCCTATATTTGTCTGCTTCTCTTCCCATTTCCACATAATGCTCGTTATGAAGGCAATTTTATATTAAAAACCCTAAAAAATAATTATTTAAAAGAAATAGAGTCTTCTAGAAATTATTTGAAATAATAACTCACAAATCGTTCACATCAGACGACTTCGCAGCTTGTAAACTGCATGTTAAATACTCACGCTCTTCAACACACGAGATACATATGATGTGGGCACACTTTTCAGGTAAGTCAATAAAATAATTAGATAAAATGATATCGCGCATTGCGAAGCATGATGTAACCTTTATGATCTAAAATATCGCGAGATTTATGAGGGACCTCGCTGCCTACAAAGCACGAGGTACTAGGAACAGAATAAATTTCGTGTGTTTTCAACGTAACTCGCATTTTGCAGGACACGAGCTGCATTTAAAACTGTGCTTCCCTAGATGCTAGAAGGGCTATGAATAGGGTCCTCCATTCCTATTTATCATCACACACATCTCTTTCATATATTCAAAGATTTCATATCATGGCGGTGAGTATATTAAGACATGATCGAAGTCACGTATCCGATTATTGGAAGTAAAATGATGAGGTAAATTAATTAATATTATTTTATATTTTTACTATTTATTTATTTAGTTTATTTGTTTTGCTATTTAAATAATTTTTTAATATTTTATATTTCGTATGTATATGAATGTGTATTAGAGTGTCATATAAATCGTGTGACACCGTCCGATGTAGATATTATTGACTAATAATATTTAGCGGGTTTCAGATATATCAGTAGTATAACTCGTGACGGTGTGAAGTTGCATCCTCTACTTATAAATGTGTTGGTGGAAAGATGGAGACCGGAGACACACACGTTTCACGTTTCATTTACTGTCTGGGGAGACAACTATTACCCTGTAAAATGTTGCATTTCATATGGGATTGCCTATTGATGGAGTAGCTATTACTGGTGTTGTCGGTGCCCCTAGAAACTTATGTGAGGTGTTGCTCGGAATTGATCTGCTTGATGATGCACGCGATGGTGGAAAAAATAAAAATTAAATTTTTGGATAAATATTTTTACGAACCTACCCGAGAATGCAGAGCATGAGGTGAAGGAGGTAAATATAAATGTTTTTATCTATGAATATTTATTAATATACTACGAGTTATTGGAGGGTTTAATGCCAAACAAATCTCGAAATAAGGTGCATCTGATGTGGCTGAATCATTTGCAAACTTAGAGTATTCAAGAAATATAAGTTGGGGGTCGACAGTTTTGACATTTTTGTTCCGGAAGCTTTGTAAAGTCGTCGATCAGACGAAAAATGTCATTGGAGGGTGCTTATTGTTGTTGCAGTCGTGGGCCTGAATCTGAAAGCCATTTTTATGCCCGATCCTTAAAACGCATGTCTCATATGAATTTTCATTACTTAAGAGGTAAAAAAATAATTTTTATCTATTTTTTATAATATTACTAACAATAATACAATTCTATTGTATTAATGATAGGTGGACTGATGAAACCTCTCACATCCACTTACCAACACGTCAACTAGACTTCAGAATCTTGATCAATTAGTTTGGACATTAGATAATAAAATATTTTCTTTCGACTTTTAGAATAATTTAATTTATTTGATGTTTTTAGCTAAGAAATTTATGTAATTTTAATTTTATTGTTCATATGGACGTCTTACTGCGATACTGCTATTGTCGATTGTATACCGCATTAGATTCGAGTGACTAATGCGCCCATGTACATTGTGTCAATCCCGCTGATCTTGTATGAGATAGTCAAGTGGCATCCTACCGAGATTGTCCTTCGACAATTTAACTGTGTCCAATCGATTCTGTCATATCTACCTTACTTGGATGAGTTGAATCGATTGACGCGACAAGGGAATATGGAAATTAATTGGGTGGACCATAATGCAGTGTATCTGAATGAGTGGGTCCGAAGATTTGAGAGGACGCCCATGACTCAACCCATCTTTAACCACAGCGTGACATAAGATATGATGCTACATATATTGTTCAATAAGGAGAAAGTGCGAGAATTATATGTTCCTCTAGAGAGTCGTCCACGAACGGGAATGCAATGTGGGGGAGTCAAGGCAGAGAAGAAGACTACAACAAAGTGCATCATCCTCATCGACAACAACACAGGGACCTCCTCAAACACCGCTGACACACACTCGACTCAATCAGCATTTCAGCAAATAGGGCAGTTTTCGAAAGGTTTCCTCATTGACATCTTTGACCAGTTGAATTCACCGCCGACACAATTGGAGGCTAACTTTGGATTCGGTATTGTTGCGCAAACGTAGCCACAGAGCATATTCTACATCGATCCCTATTCTTGTGCTAGTGGTGGATCAATTTCATATGCAGGTGCCAGTCCTGATGATGATTATATTGTTGAAGAGGAAGAGAAACTACAATTACGTCCGCATCAGACTCGTCGTCCACCACGATGTGAAACTGGTGGACATAGGCATTATTAGTTGTTATTTATTTCATTCTTCAAAACTGAAATATTTTTACTAAACTATTTTATTTTGAGTTAATCAAAACATTTTCAGTGAAAATCGGACCCTGGATCCCGCGATATCTATAGTACGTTAGTAAAACCACGCATCTTGCAAAAAGCAATATACTAAGATCTCACAACCTACAACCCGAGTTATTTAGAAATTGCGTCTTGCAGCCCGTGAGGTTCTTGAACGCTAATAAAACAAACGCAATGCAATATTATCGGATAACAACTTAGCTAAAATCTCGATGAGAGAAAGCCTTACTACTTTGGTATATTACGATGTTAAAATGATCGATGATGCATCTCTCGGTGTCATGTTTCAGTTCGCACACATTGTGAGAATAACGCTACCAATGAAGTTAATGTATAACAAGTCGATGAAGGAATTGAAGAAAAATGTCTCACATGCTCGCGGTACAAAATTGTTACCCTTGAAGTATCGACTACCGACGTCATTAGAACCATTAACGTACACAATATACGAAAATGATCATGTTGTGTAAGGTGTCTGCCAATTCTACCGGCTCTTTTAGACTTTTCTACAATGCATTAATGCATTCTGACACTACAAGCCAATTGTTCAAATTGAAGACACTTGGTTATATGGTCGATACTCTCAAATAATGTTATTAATGGTTACACAAGACGGCAACAGAAAACTATTCACATCACCTTCGTAATTATCGAAAAACAAGATATCGACTCTTGAGAATTCTTCCTTACGAACTTACAAACATATGTTCTATCATATGTGATGCATAATAGAGATGATATGATTTGTCTTATTTCTGACAGATGCACTGGTATCAAATACGCACTTTAGCGTATGACCCCCTCTTGCCAACTCCATAATATTTATCACTAGTACTGTTTATGATAAATTATTGCAAACTATTTGTAGAGTTTCAAGAGTCAATATGAGCGTCTAATGGTGCTTTGAATGAGTACGTCTTTCACCCTTTTCGGTTTACCATATCTTTACAAAAATTATTTCAAATTAATTGTTCCACTTTTTATTGATAGTTTACACACAATCTGTACATGAGTTTGAGGACCTGATGGAGGAACTGAGACACATGAATTCTGAGGTCTTCAACTACCTTGCTATAAACCCAAAGGAGAAATAAATTCGATCATTTGATAGAGGTAGACAATATGGTCACATGATAATGAACTTGGCTGAGGTAATAAATTCATCACTAAAGAGAGTGTGTCATTTTCCTATCACGTATGTTGTCATAGTGACATATTATCGACTGACAACCCTTTTCACATTCTTGGAAAGACAAGCAGCTGGCTAGATGGCAGGTGGCCCCCAAATCTATCCAGACCTCCTCTAAAAATTGCAAGCATTCCAACGCGATGAGTGCCATATAATTCTCTCATGGAATGTCATTATTCCATGTATTATAATTTACGAGGCCATTGGAAGACATACAACACAACATATATATGGTTAATTTACGAGAAAAAACATGTGAGTTCAGATTCTTCCAAGCTATCAAATATCAGTGTGTGTGCACCATTGTTGTTGTTTCTTCTATTCGGATACCCTACATAAGATTCGTTGATCGGGTTTACTTATTTGATATTATATTCAAGGTTTATGAATATGAATTACTTTCCATTGGAAATGAATGAGATCCGAATGAAGCTGATGATGAACCTACAATACAGCCATATTATGCACTATTACAAAAAAACCAGTCATCCACGGTCTATTGTGACTGTCAGCGTACCCCATGGCGTAGCAAAAACAAACACGACGGTCGCACCAGCGATCCAAGTACGAAAAACTCATATTTGGGAGGAAGAGATACGATTTCTCACCTTGGGTTCCTTGAATAACATCAATACAACAACGACTCACGATCTCACGAACGATTCAAATCCTAGCCTCCACAAATATCGTCTCGGCCTCTACTCATTTCACCCATTTGAAAAACTGTTGAGAACGATTTTGAAATTTCTGAAAAAGAGATAAAAACGCCTGCAAGACCAACATCTCCCTTTTATATGTGTCACCCTAGCTATTAAGGTTTTAATCCGAATTTAATATGGAATATAATTACTCTAATTATATTCATTCAATTAAACTCAGTATTTTAATGTGTGATTAAAATTACACGCATATATATATATATATTAACGACATATTTTATTTATGTACAATAAAATTGTGAATAAGTAACACATTTATAAATTACTCTTTTCAACCATTGGGTGTGATCCTGTAGGTTTCTATAACGTTAGTAGTAATAATTAGAACTATTCTAATATTACAAATAATGGGTGACATATAGTAATATATCGTTGTTATATAAGTTACAGGAAGTCATGATTTAACATAATATGTTCATGACTAACTCCTTTAATGTATTAAATCCTTTTGTCATTTATACCTAGAATACACACAAGTCTTGGAATAGTCACACTTGTATAGCACATCTATTATTTCTTGATATCTATAGTAAATTATAATAAACTAATAATTTGTGATATTTCATATCAATATGTTCGAGCATGACCATGCATTTCTAGTCTCACTCAATCAAGTGAACTGTCATATATTTCCTATTATATATGAAGGATAAATCATATCTCGATTATTCATACCCTACTGCATATTTCGTGATATGTTCAATGTCAGTCTTTATTATACAACCAGTTACGGAGTACGTTTAACTGTATAAAAAATACAATATATGTTGAGATAATAATAATCTCAAGTTTAAGGATCATACATATGGTTGTCACCATGAGTGGTATCGTGAACGACACATAATAATCCAAGACATATGCTCATAACGAGTCAATCTAATACATTGTTTTCTAACAACATATTCATACATCAATTCTGACATCTCTATGACAAAGTGTCAATGACAACTCATTGTCATCAATTAATAACATGTTAGTCTAAATCGTATTATTATTTTTCATGCCCATAATAATACTTGACTAAGGATATTTTAACAATAATCATATTATTATATGGATATTATTATCTTTTAGTTTATTTAATACTTAGAAAAATAACAAAAGAAAATAACGGTAATATTTTTATTCAATAAATATGGTAAAGAAAATATGCCAATACAATCATCATATGATTGGTCTTTGGGCATACTTTAACAATGTCAACCCAGATTTTTTGTGATGAGGATTTGATCGAACATCAAGAAAGAATCGGAAAACCGAAAGTATGCTCTATATGTAGGAATCCTGGACACACGAAGAATAAATGTTCCAATAGCTCAGGCCCACATATCAATTAAATGGGCTTTTTGCATTATTTCTTTTTTAATTAACAACACATATTACCAAATCATGCATTCCAACCTTTCCCAACACAATTTTTACCCTATTAAAAATCTCGTATGTGGCCAAATTAACCTTAACATAAATATAAGTTGCAATACTATACCTCTAAGCATATAAATTCTGAAATCACTCATATTTAGAATCCATAAATAACACTCTAATATGTCTATCAAGCCATTTTTTTCTTATTCCTTCATAAAACCATGATTTCTAACCATTTTCAACGTTATTTTTACTATGCTTAAAATATATTATATATGATGATATTATAGTCACCTTAAAGATAAATTGCAATATTACGCTTTTATAATTAATTTTTTTTAAAAAATCAGTTTCCCAACTAGAAATAGTATCCGAATAAGACTATAGACACTAAAGGGAGGGTAGGGAATCTATTGTCCTCGCACTTTGCAGGCCGCGAGGTCCCTATAAATCTCGCGATATTTTGGGTCATAAAGGCTACCTCGCGCTTCGCAATGCGCGATGTCATTTTATCCAATTGTTTTATTGACTTACTTGGAAAGTGTACCCACATCGAATGTATCTCGAGTGTTGGAGGGTGTGAGGATTTAACATGTTGTTTTCAGGTTGTGAGTTCATTCGATGTGAACGATTTGGGGTTATTCTCTCAAATAATTTATGGAGGATCATATTTCTTTAAATAATTATTTATTTGAGGTTTTTAATATAAAGTTGCCCATTACGAATGAGTTAAAAAATTTATTTTGGATATTAAATTTAGAGAAAAATTATTTTAGAGTGTCAAATATAAAAAAAGTATATGAATTTCATGGATAAAAAAATAACGAGTGTTTATTTATATCTAGAGTATCAATACTCCTTTAAAAAATGTTAACTTTTTAAGATATTTTATTTGAATTTATATATAAATTTTTTTTGGGGTGTCATATTATTGCTCTGCCAGTGATGCTCATCCATTTCTACTCGCATAGAATCTGCCCATCAAGTTACCGTTTCCCCCATATCTCCCCCATTTTATCTTTTTTTATTCCATTTTTTTAATGACCCAACACCCTTCTCCTTGATTTCATAACCAGCTTTTTGTGTTTTTGAAAGGATAAATTGTTTGATTTTTATTTGGGTTGATTTCGATCCAATTAAAATTTAAAGGTAGAAAGGATAGTCAAGCCCCTATGCTTTAAAAAAAATTAATGTGATCCTCGTACTATTTTTTCTCTAAATATGACCCTCCAATTCAAAAAATAAACTCAATGTGACCATTTGACTAATGTTTTATGTCGTTGATTGTTACAGTGTTGACGTGGAGGTGCACAATGCTGATGTGGCAGTCCAATGTGGCTTATGACATGGCAAATGACTAAGCAGATGGGATAAATTGTTTTTTTTAAATTTTGTTCGAGGGCCAAATTGATTTTTTTAAAAGCTCAAGAGCTTATTTAGTTTGTTTTAAAAATAAAAAAATATTTTAATCAATGAATATAAAATTATTCAAATATTCAAAAAATTTAATATAAAAATACTAAAAATAAAAATTAAATTATTAAATATTCATACTAAAAATACTAAAATTTAATAAAATTTTTAAAATAATTTGATTATATATTATAGGTTATAAAATGATAACTTATAAGTTACAAAAAAATTAAAAATATTTTTAAAAAGATATATTATACATAATATATACATGTAATATATATACATACATATCATCAACACTTATACAAAGTATTTTTACTGAATTAATTGAGATTTACAAAATTTAAATTAGCTGAGACTTACAAATTTTGGATTAGTCGAAATTTATAATGTATTCTAATATTATTTTATTTCGAAACTTATTGACATAACCATTTTAAAATGAAAAATGGATTTTAAAACAATTATCACTTTATTTTGGAAAATTTGGATTTTTTATGAAATGTGATTTAATTTGAAATTTTGGAGTCATCACCAACCTTTGGGTTAGGTAGGTCGAATATCTAAAACTGTCTTTTTAAAACAATTTTAAGAAAAATTATTCAAATGACGAAAGTTGGTATGTGTTTACCAAATATTTAATTTAAAAAAAGGTTCGGGAATCGATTACACGTGGATATTGATTAGCACTTCCACAATGCTCAAAATTGGTATTTGTCACTTATACGTTGTCGTTGCAATAGAATTTGTAAATTCAAGTCAAAAATTAAAATAAGATCATGTTTATCGAACATTGATTAATTAATTACAGGTTCCCTTTTCGTTTAAATGTCGTTGAATCGCACTGCTCCTGTCGAGTGGTGCTTTTCACGCCTATTCTACGACGAGTGTTGTTAAAAAGATTCGAGTAAAGAGTAAAGAAATTAAAATGTTAATAAATAAAAGGGTATTTTTTTTAAATCGTCCAAAAATATTAATTCTAAAAAAATAGTAATAAATTATATAAAAATATATAAAAAATCAACAAATATATAGAATGAATGTATACTACATAAATAAGATTTAAAAATAGAAATAAATATACATATACATATACATAATACGTATAACTCAATACATGAAACAATACATAATGAAATAATAAAAATATTAAAAGAAAAATAAGGAAAATCCGATGAATCTTGCAAAGGTATTTCCAGGACAGAAAAACACAATGTTATTAAAACCGGACCGGACCGGCCGGTTCGACCGATTGAATCGTGAACCGATGGCCTGTCTGGTCCGATTAACTCTCAAAACCGGATTAGCACAGAACCGGAAGAACCGGCTGAAAATCGGGAAAATCGGGGTGAACCGGCTGAAAACCGACAAAACAGTTCGAACCGCCGGTTCACTTTTTTTCTTTAAAAAAAATTAAACCAAACAACGTCGTTTGTTCAACGAGCCAAGTCAAATTCGAGTATTGCTGAGCTCGACTCGAACTCGAAAACTTTAAAAGTAAGCTCGACTCGACTCAAAAACTCACGAGCTAAAAATTATCAACTCGAAATATAATATTAAAACTTGAAATCGAAAAGGCTCGAATTCAAAAAAAAATTAGAAGTTCAATTGAAGCCTAAAATTTGAGCTCAATTGAAGCCTAAAATTTGAGCTCAATTAAAGCGAAAAATAGTTCGCTTTGTGCTCACCAAAAGACTCCATGATTTTGAATGTCAAATTACCTCTATTATTTATAGAAGTAAGTTGGGATGCTCTTCTATGTTTCTTAGCCATGTGGTATTGTTTTGTTCTCATATTTTTACTCTTTAAACTTTTGGAATACTCTTCTATGTTTCTTAGCCATGTGGGATTATTTTTTTTAAAACAATTAAACCAAATGACATCATTTGTTATGATTTTTTTAAACCCCAATTTTATTTTTTTGATTATAGTTATATAATTATATTTATTATTTAATATGTTTTACCTTAAATATTATGTTGTAGTTGATTTGAATCATTTTGTTTCACTTGATTTTATGGTTTTTCATTTATACATGTTATGACTTGTGATATTTTTATACCTTTTAATATTGTAAACTTAAAAAAAGTGTTACATATATATTAATATTGCTTTGAATATTATGTAAAATTAAAAAAATATATTATTTTATATAAAATCCGGTTCAACCGCGGTTGAATCCGGTTGAATCAGTGAACCAATGAACCAGTACCTTCACCAGTTCAATGTCCGGTCCGATTTTGAAAACATTGGAAAAACATGATTATATTATATGTAAACAAACACACAAATACTAATATGTATACATAACTATACGGACATAAACAAATAAAGATAGTAAACTAAACATTAAAGTAAAGCTTCATGAAATATATGGAATAAATAAATTTTAAGCATAACCAACATCACATAAATAAAAACATTGTGACTAAAATATAATCATATCAAAATTCAAAGCTTGAAATCAGGAAATTTGCGTTTGTATTTAGTGATTAAAATGAAACAATACAAAGTATAGATGGCCAAAGATGGGATTAGCGCATGTGCAAGGGTTCTAAAACCTTAACTCCCAAAACGACGTAGTTTTGTATGGCATATATAAATGAAAACCAAGGCTAAATTTTAGCCTTATCCTCCACTTGCAACCTCTCACCCATCTCACCCCAAAACAAGTTTTACAAACCCTCTCTCCTTTTCGTTTCTTTCGGTGGAGACAATCGACTGGTTGTCGCTTAACGACGGTGGCCGAAAAATTTAAAATCAACCCAAAATGTTCCTTTTTTCTCTCCTAAAACGTAAACTTTGGTTACTTTCACTTGAATCTGACTCTAAAATCCTAGATCTACTAAAAGTAGTCGAGGAGTCTACCTTCTTCCACCGTGAAAACCACTATCCGTTAAGAATCTCAGCCTGAAAAGGTAAGTTTTTCTTCGATTTGCTTCGTTTTCTTTCTATATCTCTCTCTCGATTTTTTTGTCTTGCTAAAAAAAGTTATAATAGTCGAGACAAAAATTGGTTACTATACTTATTATATAATTATCTTTTAAATTAGTCGAGACTTACAAAAAAATAATTAGAAAACATAATAAGTTTCAACTAATCTAAAAATTATAAGTCTCGACTAATTTAAATTTTGTAATTCTTGATTAATCCAATAAGAATACTTTGTATAAGTGTGAGTAATATGTATATATGTTACATGTATATGTATTATATAATATATCTTTTTAAAAATATTTTTAACTTTTTTTTATAATTTATAAGTTATCATTTTATAACCTATGATATATATTCAAATTATTTTAAATTTTTAATAAAAAATTTAGTATATTTATTATGATTATTCAAATTTTTAATTATTTTATTTTATTTTTAGTGTTTTTTATATTTAATTTTTTGAATATTTGAATACTTTTTATTTTCATAATTTAAAATATTTTTTTAAAACAAATTAAATAAACCCTTGAAATTTTAAAAAATAAATTTGGCCCTCGAACAAAACAAAAAAACATCAATTTAGTCCATATGCCATATTATTTAACATGTCATCGGTCATAGTGGATTGCTACGTCGGCACTGTAGACCGCCATGTCAGTACTATAACGGTCAATGACAGAAAATGTTGGTTAAAGGGCCACATTGAGTTTATTTTCTAAGTTGAAGGGACACATAGAGATAAAAAAATACTACAATGGTCACATTGTGTGTGTTTTTTAAAGTACAGGGGCTTGGAGTGCCTTTTTGCTAAATTTAAATTGGTTTAATCCAATCAAGTTACTTTAAATTTTCGATTAAATTTGAATCATCTTATTCGGATCCATATCGATCTCAATTCAAATAAATCGATATGGATAATCGAGTTAGAGTCAAGTCTATCAGATCTACATATAAATACAAAACCTAGTAATATTTAAAGCTAGTTAATAGAAAAATCAGAATTTTATAACAATGAAATGATATACCATCAACCTTTAATTTTTTGTCAATTTTAACACTAACTTTTACTTTTACGTGCAATTATATTATTCTGTCGTTAATAATGTAACGGGACGATGACATGGCAGTATGTGTTGTGATGTTACTGACGTGAATGTCTTACCAAAACGATTTTGTCATGGCACGATTATTTAAAAAGCTTAAAACAAATTCACTTTATTTATATAAATAATATTAATTTTCTTTAAAAAAAACTCCTAAAATTCCTAAAATCATAAAAAAACCAAAATAAAATAAAAACTCTAAATTCTCAAAAATCCCAAAAGCTCGTAAATCCTAAATTCTAAATTCACCAACCACCGTCATCAATAGCACACCTTTGTCACCAGAATGAAGTCTCCTCCTCTCATCGTGCACGTCATTCATTATTCGCTGGTTGGTCGATCGAAGTTCATAGTTTGAATAGAACATTTCATATTTGGTGTTTTGACAATCGGTTAGAACATTTTCTTTGATTTTCGATGATGGATAGTGAGGTAATTGGTGGTAAGGGTTGGCGACGAAAGTAGTGGGCGGTAGTCGTTGATTCGATGACGATAATGGGTGAAATTAGTGATTTAGTATTAGGATTTTGGGTTTTGAGGGGAATTTGGAAATTTTGAAATTTTTAGGTGTGTTTTAATAATTGTTTTTTATTATAAATCATATATAAAAATATTTTGTATATATATTAGTATTATTTATAATATTATAATATAATATAATCATATTATTTATTATACATAAATATTATATATATATATAATATTTATATTATAAATATTATTTTAATTTTAAAATATAAATTAAAAATAATCTGAATTATATATGTATAACCAAAATTTTAAGCTAGTTCAGTAATTAAGCTTCAGCCTTTGTTTCCAAAGGATTTAAGTTTAAATCCCACTAAACTCAAATTTTAACAAAATCTCCTTAAGCAAAACTACGTTGTTTTAAACTTTTTTAGGCATCAAGTCATTGTCCCGTCAAGTTATTAATGAAGGAATGAAATAATTACATTTAAAAGTAAATATTAGTGCTAAAATTAACAAAAAAAAATAAAAGATTAGTGATATAAACAAATCAACGCGTAAAGTTTGATGATATTTGAGACAATTTATCCTATATTTTATCGGCTAAATTGATATGTTTTACTTGCTATTAATTGTACAAAAATAGTACCAAAAAGAAAAGGAAATTAATTCAAACTTAAATATGCAAGTGGGCAAATCTGGTAATGGTTGGCGTAATGGAAGTTTTCAATTAATGATCTCTTTTATAAGTTTCCATAGTTTGGTTTAAGATTATTTATAGCAATTATATACATTTATTTAACTTAAAATATATAATCTTAATTATAAAATAAGTGCACAAACTGTATCGTTTTTCATGAATAAGTACATAAACTAATTTTTGAAAGATCTAGGTGTCTAACGTTACAAAAATTATCAATTTGGGTGCTCAGGCCGTAATCGCCGTTAGCTTTTTTCATTAAGTAACACATGTCACATTATAATAATTTTGTATTTTAAAAAAATAAAAATATTATTATATTTATAAAAAAACTTAATTTCTCTTAAATTAAAAAAAAATCCTAAATCCTTAAAAATCATAATCCCTAACTCTAACCCCCATCGTTTTTGGCCACGATCACCATCATCAATGTACTCCCTGTCATCCTTAGTCATACGCCACTATTGGTCGTCAGAATCTCGTGGGATCATGATTTTCATCCTAGGGTCTGCAGGTACAAAACGTCGACCAATTGCAATTTTATAAGGGTATTGATCGCCGGGGAGAGGTGAGGTCAGGTGGAGTTTTGTCGACAATAAAGGACAACAGTCAGCGTGTGTTTAGGGGTTGAAATGAAAGTTTTCAAAGTTTTCAGGCTATTTAATTTTTTTTTTTGTTTTTTCCAAAATATAGATTTAGTTTTTTTCATTTTAAATAATTTTTTTAAAATTACCATAATGTGACACGTGTCACTTAATGAGAAAATTAACGGCGTTTACGGCCCAGGCACCTTAAGTGGTAACGTTTGTAACATTAGGCACTTCAATCATTCAAAAAATAGTTTAGGCACCTATTCGTGAAAAATGTTATAGTTTTGACACTTATTTTATAATTAAGCCAAATATATATATAGGGGCAAGATCCAATTACACCATGTAAAACTCTTTTAGTTTTACACATTTTTAGGACCTTTGGATGAGAGAAATTAAAGGTTGAGATTAGCAGTAGAAAATGAGAAAATAATTCTTAACCATACAACATTGAACACTTATTCCTTTGACATTCCAGGTGCTCGAACTCGAAACTTCAAGGAACAACAACAATTTCTTTACCATCAAGGTTGCTTGATTCGTGTCAAATATATATTTTAAAAGTTTAGGACATTCATATTAATTTTAAGGTGAAGTACATAAATGATCGTTTAACTATAAGGTGTTACTTTATTGATTCTCTATACTATTAAATGTGATCATATGATCCTGACTATAAGACGCTATTTTTTTAGTCCCCCGACTATTCATATGTTTCAAACTCATCATTTTTCATTAAAAAAATTGGTAGTTGTCTGAGCTAGACATTAAAATGTTGATTATGATATGATAAAATATGATCCCAAAATTGTTTGAGTTGTATTTTATGGATCGCTATTCAAAAAAAGTATTTTATGGATTGAGTCTCCATTTATATTATGTCATCGAGTTAGTGTTTTAAACATTATGTTGTCGAGTCAATGCTTGAAAACAACGATGATACTAATAGATATCATTAAAATATGATTTTATCATATCACAGTCGACAGGTTAACGTCAAACTTAGACGATCGTCAACTTTTTAGTGAAAAAAATGAATTTGAAATATGTGAATAATTAAGTGACAATTCTGTAACTTTTAATAGTAAGAAGACTCAATAAAATAATACAGTGTGATTGATGAATCATTTTATAACTTTTTAATAATCAAGATATCTAACAAAATAGTTCCCTATGTACTTATTCTCCCTTTACGAACTATGAAAATTTTTCTGAATGGTAATTGGAAAAGATGTACAAACATGAGTTTCATACAATGTTCACACGTAATCTTTAAAATATGAATATTTTTTTAATTATTTCTTATTTAAGGATGATTTTACTCATGAGATAGTCTAATGACTAATTTATATGATTTTAAAATATCTATCATTACAATCTTAAAATAATGAATAATTGCCTCATTTGACGTATAATATCTTTATCTGATCACTTAAAACTTTATGTTTTGAATAATAATAATACAACAACAACAACAAAACCCAATTCTCATATGTATGGGGTAAGGGGGAAGTAAGGTAGTAGGCTGCCCCCAACGCCAGGTTGAAAGTAATTTCCGTGGAAGACCTCCGGCAGTAAAAAAATTTAAAATATAGATAAAATTCAATGCATATATAAATAAATACATAAATACATAGCTAAACAGTATTCATATGCAATCATTAAAATCATATGTGCGTCTGTAACGGGAATTAATCTCTGCATAATAATCCATGCGAAAGAATCTCTGCATATAGACAGAAACATAAGACCCGACTAAATTTAAAAGAGGAAACATGAGGAGAATGATACACAGAAGTCAACGATAGCAAGCCCAGTTCTAATCCTTCATAAATACCAATAACAGAAACGTATAAAAAGTAGAAGTCATGGAAAATACTACAAAGACATTAAAAGAAGACAGAGATGAAACACCCTATAAATGTGACCCACACTACTCGACTACCCCTAGTCTTTAGCCTCCATATTTTCCTATCAGAGGTCATGTCTTCGGTAAGGGCTAAATCCCTCAAATCAGATCTCAAGCAGTCTTCCCACTTCCGCCTTGGTCGTCATTTCCTTCTGGCACCGTCGACTGTAATCGACTCTACCCTCCTGACCGCATCCGACGGTAGTCGCCTAAGGACATGCCCAAACCACCGTAGTCTTCCCTCCCTCAATTTTCGGAAACAGACACCACCCCCAAGGACATCCTAATCGCAGAGTTTGTCGTCATATCCCACAAAGTCCTACCACATGTCCATCGAAGCATTTTCATTTCTGCGGCCTCAATCCTCCTTACGTGATCCTTCTTGGTTGCCCAACATTCTGATCCATACAACAGCGCTGGTCTTATTGCCATTCTATAAAACTTTCCATTAAGTTTTAGAGGCACCTTCTTGTCACACAGAACTCCAGTAGCGGCCCTCCACTTTAGCCATCCCACCTTTATACGGTGTGTAACGTCATCATCTACACCCCCATCTTTATGTATCATAGACCCTAGGTACTTGAAACAATCCTTTGAGGGGAGAACGTGTCCTTCTATGCATACTTCTACATCTTCATCGTTTTGGTTCCCATTGAAGTTTGAACATAAATACTTTTATATGGATGTTACCCAATTAAAAAAAAAGGGTATTCACGAAGTTAATGCGAAGACAACAACTCTCACTACTGTATTAATTATAAGGATTAACTACATGTATGATCACTTATATTTTTGTTTTATCTACTTTTGATCATTGATTTTAAAAAACATAAGATATGATCACTTTTCTTTTTTGTTTAATTAATATTTGGTCACTTTCATTTTTATTTATTTACGATGTGGTCACCCCGAGTTAACTATCGTTAACATCAGTTAAATATTTTGATATAATCACACATTTGATCTTTGTTATTTCTTAATTCAGTCATACTTTTAATAAATTAAAATAAATTTAATCCTCCAATCGATTGATGCAACATATCATGCCACATAAAAAGCAAGACATATATTATTTACACGTATGTGGAATGATTTAGTTGATTACCGTCTGGCTTAACCATTCATGAAAAGTTTCTGTGAATAACTTATGTACCTCTCCCACAATTATGTATCTCTCGTTGATTTAATCTTCGGGAGCGTGCACGAGATCTCAAGAATTCTTTAAACTCACTATAAAATATATTATGTCGTTAATAAATGATAAATATAAAAGATTAAGAGATTTCATTAGGATTGAGTCCGAAAGACTTACGTGCTAAAGGGATCTATTGAATCGTGATGGAAAAGAACATATCGGTGTGCTTGTACCCAAGACGTGTCATATAACTGTGCAATTTCAACTTTCCCTAATGGTTGACCATAACTTCCAAACAAATAATGTTCAGGTAAGTCATTAGTACTTAATACATTATTTCGATTTGATCTATTCCATCTTGTTTCAACATCTTCCAAATATCTAGAGCAAAATGTCATACATTCATCTGCCAAATACCCTTCAGCAATTGATCCTTCCGGATAACGCTTATTACGACAGTAAGACTTCAACTTTCCCAAGAACCTATACACAGAACAACTTACTACGTAAATACATTTTATTAAAAGGTATAATCAGTAGTAATTTCAAACGTATAATTCAATTAACACCTCTCTATAGGGTACATCCATCGATAGAAAACTGGTCCACCAACTCTTGCTTCATGAGGATGATGAATTAGTAGATGCACCATAATTGTGAAGAATGAAGGCAGAAATATCTTCTCCAAATTGCATAAAGTCAAGGTGACTCGATCTTGTAGTTTATCAAGTTCTTCAACCATCAGCACTTTCCCACATATGGTTTTCATTATATTAGAAAGTTCAATGATACAAGACGTCACCTTACTCGACATGCAACCACGAACAACTACTGGCAGTAAATCTTGCATTAATATGTGATAATCATGTGAATTTAAACCATAAAGTCTTCGATCTTTAACACTGACACATCGAGAAATGTTTGATGCATACCCATCTGGGACCTTTATATCCTTCAAGACCGTGCAAAACACTTCATTTTCTTTCTTTGAAAGAGAAAAAATGGAAGGCGGCAAGAAACATTTTCCATTAGGATGTAATTGCGGATGAAGATCATGCCGAATTCACATGTCCACTAAGTCAAGTCGACTCTTAAGATTATCTTTAGATTTTCTGCCATCATTTAGAATGGTCCCGATAATATTCTCACAAACATTCTTCTCAATATGCATAACATCAAGATTATGTCTCAAAATCTGATTCTTCCAATAAGGCAACTCGAAGAATATACTCATTTTTTTCCATAAGTCAACCTCATTTGGATCATCCTCTTCATCAAACTCATCATCACTCTGTTGGTCAACTTCAACCTCTTCATTCACCTGCTTTGCCTTTTTCTTTGAGCGTGCACTACTTGGTTGATTCATCTTTCCATAAGTAAAATTCATATTTTTCAACATTCTGAATATTTCAGACCCGGTTGTTTGGTCAGGAGCATTTCGAAACTTTTCATCACCATCAAACATATTCTTTTGACACCTAAATATATGACTATCAGGTAACCACCGACGATGTCCCATATAAGAGAACTTCTTTCCATTAACCAACCACTTCGAACATGTTTGTGCAGCACAACACTGACAGGCATAACGATCTTTGGTACTCCAACTAGATAAATTTGCATACGCATGGAAATCATTAATTGTCCATAATAAAGTAGCGCGTAAATTAAAGTTCTCATTCGTCAACACATCGTATATTTCGACCCCTTCCCATAATTGTTTCAACTCTGTAATTAGCGGCTGCATGTAAATATCAATATCATTTTTGGGGCCTTTCTCGCCAGGGATTATCATGGATAAGATGAAAGATGATTGTTTCATGCAAATCCAGGGAGGCAAATTGTATGGAACAAGTACAACAGGCCAAGTACTATACGAGGTACTCATGATTTTGAATGGATTAAACCCATCAGGTTCAAGACCGAGCCTGACATTTCGAGGATCTCTCACAAAACTTGGATACTTGTTATCAAATGACTTCCAAGCTAAAGAATCTGCAGGATGCCGTAATAATCCGTTATCGGTTCTGCCATCATGATGCGACCTCATAGACTCAGCAGTCTTGGAGGACATAAACAATCTTTGTAGCTTAGGTATGAGAGGAAAATATCGCAGAATCTTGATCGGTTTTTTTCTTGATCGTGCTTGATCTGCATCTTCATTAACATTTTCTGCCTCCCTAGTCATCCATCGAGATTTTTTGCATACATGACAAGACTCCTGATTTTTTTGATCACCCCAATACAACATACAATCATTCGGACAATTATTTGTCATATCCAAGACCCAAATCTTTTATCATTTTCTTCATATCTTTGCATGATTGAGGGATTTTTACAAAAGGAAACACTTCTCCTAGTAACTCCAATAATTGCGTAAAGGAGTTACCAGTCCACCCTCCCAGGCATTTTAAGTGGAAAAGACGAATGCAGAAAGAAAACTTTGAAAACTTTGATCCCTCATAAAGTTGTTCATTCATTTCATTCAACAACTTGTAAAACTTTGCCGCTTCTCCATTTGGCTCTTCATCACATCCAATTCTTCACATCTCAATGAAATCATTAACATTATTGTCATAATAATTTTCTGTAACGTACGGCTGATGATTGTGCATATTAAATGCATCTCGTATCATCCCTTTCATCTCATATTCTCTAAAAGTTAGGTGGTGAGAAGGAGCATGATAAGTCGAATAACTCGTGGAAGCAGATCTATCTGATACAAACTCTCCATGAAATATCCATTTTCTATACCCCCAAACAAATCCAAAAACAACTAGATGCTTATACACAACTTCACGAATGTGCTAGTTAATGTTGACACAGTTCTTACAAGGGCAAAGAATCATATTCTCTTGGCTTGCATTCAGAAAAGCTAAATTTAGAAAGTTTTCGACTCCATTTCGATATTCGATGCTAACCCTTGAGAAATCCATCCAACTCTTATCCATTTCGTATTTCTGGAGTTTCAAATTTAAATGTTAATTGTTAATATTATAGATAAATTTAGAACCTAAACAGAAGCATTAAACTATCATATTTAGTGCAAAAGGTTCAAGAAATAAAGAAAAAGAATAACCCAAAAGGGCAACCGACTTAAGGCCTACTCAACATATTCTCAGTGAAATGCATACTATTTTTCAATGAAATGCATCATTGTTAGAAGTTAGAATTCCAATGACAACCCACTTAAGTCCTAGTCAACTATGCGACACCAACAATAATTTATTACACTTGACTTGACAATCTTAAAGCAACATAAAAATACTTTTCTTAATGAGTGTCATGGACAAACCTGGAAAATGTTGAATATGATGTTGTTTCGATGAACCAGAACCAGAAATGTTTGGTGATCCACAGCTAACCTTAGTGAGGCTTTACTGAGATATCATAAATAGTTACATTTAAGCTTAATTCTAAAGTAAAGGCAATAATTAAACATTGCATGCCACTTTGTATTAATTATGAACCTCTGCAATAAACTAATATATGCATGCCAATTAAATATTATTTGTTTCCACAACTAATATAAAGTAAACTTAATATATGCATGCGAATTAAATAAACTAAAAAAATAACTTATAATGAGTTCCGTAAGTATGTGGTGCTAATACCACTTATACCTGTGCAACTCGATCAAACTCCAACAACACCAGTGATTTCCAAGGTTCAGGGACTTTCAGGAACATGATTTGCTTTAATTTTTAGACCAGAAAATAAGCAGACAAACTAAAGGGACATACATATTTCATTTAGACAAAGTACAAAAGGGAAGTACGTAAACAAGATTGTTGTTTTAAAAAGATTGCAACTCCAAATAAACTGTTCTAAGTTCAAGTAATAATACATTTGGTAACTCCAAATATACCCCTTCCCACAACATTGTTAAGATCTATAAAACTTTTTACTTACATTTTGAGCAAACAAAGCTTATCATGCAAGAAACAGTTACTGAACCAGTTTTCCATAGTTTATTAACTATAAACTGAAAATATAAATACAACAACCAAAAAATATTTGTTAACAACAATGCAACAATAAAATATTTAGACTTTCCAGTTTCCCATGAAACATTAGCTTGTTAGCACCAAAATAATGTGATGCATAAACCATAGCCAAAGACCAATACATAGTCAAAAGAATATTACAAAAATAATATTTATTAACCAAGGGGATCCTAATCGTTAAAACTTGACATGTTAAACACGAAGGCTTTGGGTTAAAATCTTGGGAAAGGAATAGGGAATAATAAAATCAAAAGAGGCATGAAGAATAAAAAAAAGTACAGAACCTTTAAATTATTTGTTGGTATTCTTATCACAGGCCATCAATGAAATGGAATGCTTTATTTGGAAGGTAAAATGATCATTAAATCTAATTTAGTTGAGTAATCCATTATTTGTTGGTATTCTTATTTCTATATAAATTTGGATACCCCACGATTTCCTAGCAGTACGATTCTGAATTGCTTTCCTATGGTGGTGAATACTCCTCCCCCACAATGTATCCCCTCGACAGCAGCGGCAAACGTCGACCTGACGGCTAACTTGGCGGTTCAAGGGAGGAAAAACCGGAGGAGAAAGCCGAGGGTTTGCAAGAACAAAGAAGAGGCCGAGACTCAAAGAACGACTCACATTGCAGTTGAGAGAAACATGAGGAAGCAAATGAATGAACATCTGGTTGTTCTACGCTCCCTCATGCCTGAATCTTATGTCCAAAGGGTATGATCTTCTTCCTTTCCTTTTAGTTCCCAGCCATTAAAACTCAGGATAAGGGACATTATATAGTTCTATGTAGGGATGCCCTGGTAATTATGATGAACATGTATAACACGGGTTTATATATTAAATTGATGTTATCCATATTACTCGATAACTAATTGATGTTCTTAAGAGAAATACAATTCTGATGTGATTAAATACAGTTCTGAAAAGCTGGACTGATTGAAGTCTAAAGTTCAATAATAGTTTAGCATAATGTTGCAGCAAAATCTATCAGAGCTTGTCAAGGTGAAAAAGTTTCAACTACAATCGGCAAATTTTTAAAAGAATTATATTATTGCCTTTTTCTTTTCTTTGGATTATTCTTTTGTTTGCTAGTCATGCAAAAGCTGAAAATCATACAAGAAAATGTTGTTCCTCTAAATTATGGTAATAAGAAACATCAAAGGATACTGCAAATTAGCCATTTTTTTCCAAAATCAGAAGTTTAACATAAATCATTTTCATTTTTGCATGTGCAGGGTGATCAAGCATCCATAGTTGGTGGTGCCATAGAAGAACGTTTTATTTTTAATATATCGAAGGCAAAAGTTAAGGATTGTTTTAAATAAAATTGTAATGGTTACCTTTGTCTTGAGGTCATGAAGAACATCCCCTACAGTGCTCTGCTTTGGCAATCTTGTAGTATGAATAACTACCTGAGAATTAACATAAATTATAAGAGGAACAAAGCCTGACAATACACTTTGAAATAAACAATGATCGAAGCCATTTGTAGCTCCTAATAAGCAAATACATTCATAGTAGAGAGGCACGAACATTTTGATTTTATAGGAACTGAGAGGAAAACCAACAATGAGATCAATCAATTAAAAGTAATCCACATCCATAAGCAGGGCCGGTCCAATGAATTTTAATGCCCTGTGCGAGATAATAATTTTATGCCCCTACCATATAATAGACAAAACATAGGAAGGAATTATATGATATGACAAGTTATGTTCTTTCTCCACAAAAGCCAATCATTTTACTATGAATTCAACTTGAACTCAAGTCTAGAGTTAAAAACAAGGATGATAGTTTTTTAAATGCCGAAAAGCATAAGCAAAACTCAAAAAATGAATTTATATATATAAAATAAGGAAACCATGTGTAAGTAGTAACAAACATCAAACTGCCAGAGACAAATTAAATTAAACAAGGTAGTTATCACATAAAACACCAGTGAACACAAATGAAGGTTGAAAAGAACAAAAATGCCAGAGCATTAAACAATGATCCATTCCAACCAAATAACATCAATGCCAGAAATAAAATGAGTAATTGATATTAACATGTCCACTTGTAGATACAAGATTTTGTACATAAAGACTCTTTGTAGCATAGAGCAACGTATAGATAACAAAACATTCTAACTTAAAAGGTTAAAGACAAAGCATATGGGGAACATCCTAGTCAACATGACAACACAATAAACATGCAACCATTTTTCTTACCTGGCCTATACTTGCAGCAGCCAAGGGTTTATAATCAAAGCTAGTCACCTTTGTGGACCAACCAGGACCAAGTTCAGCATCTAAAACTTGATTGAGCTGGCTCCTTGGCATCACATTTGCGCCTTGACGCACAATATCCAGAGTAGCTAATATGTACAACAAATGTGAGTAGGTAAAAGTATGATTGAGCGCTCTACAGAGTTTTTTAGGCAAGTAACCTTAATCAGAAAATCAGAAAATAGAAACCATAAGCTCCAACAACACATATTCTTAAATTGATTCTCAATAAAAAACCATAAATATACCATTCCCAAAATGAACTTTCCCCCATCTCCCCGTGCTCCGGTCAATCAAAATTTTGATTTTCTGTCTCACATTAAATGTTCATCTTTCAAGCTTAACCCGAATCCGAAGGAACCAGATGTCCTTGATCACTCAAGAGGAACAACAGTGGAAAGGTCGTGTGAGTTTAAAGCTTAAACTACAATTTGGTTTCATATTCCTTAATTTATTGATTTGGTCACTATAAAAGGAACATTTCCTTCTTCCTATCATATATTTTCAATGGAAAACGTCCATTATAAATATATTTTTAGCTATACATTCTGTATATGTTCATTTCACAGTTGTCTATATGTTTGATCTCTGGAATATATTTGCCTTCTGGAATCCAAAACTACAAATAACCTTCCAAATAAAACTAGAAAAATGAAATAAAAATAGGGGCATATTCATAAACCATCCAGCAATAACACCCAACAAAAAAATTATTTCAGCTAATATCAGCGCATATTTAAACATTTAGTCATAATCCCTTTCACAACAAATAAATTAAACTTGGAGAAATTAGAATCAAAAGAAACAAACCAATGATTCTCTCCTGAACTCCTAACCTTTGGAGAAGAACATTAAGGAGATGACGGAAGAAAGTAGTTTTGCCGGAGTTTTTGGCACCACAGATTAAAAACAAAGGAGGAGGCGAAGTTACAGAATCATAGGCTATGGAATCAGCAGCCTCCGATCACTCTTCCGGTAAATATATGTTTGCTGTTGAGCTTCCAGGTTCCAACATCGAAGCTATTGTGGGAGACAACATATACAGAAAAGGAAATTACCCACTCTCCCTTCTACAATGTTCCTTTATGGGTTTTCTTCGCTATGTCCTATCATTCGCTTCTCAAGGTGCGCTGGTCACAATATTAAAAATTGATGCCCCGACCCTATATGCTGCCCTGGGCCATCGCCCATCAGGCACATGTATTGGGTCGACCCTATCCATAAGGCCTGCAAAACTGCTTTGAATTTTAAACTTTAAACATAATCTCTAAATTATTTATAATGTAGAAAACCCAAAACAACTGGGGAGGGAGTATTACTGTTAAAGAAATTATGGGAAGTTTCATTCATACAATCGACACATACCTCTATAGGACTCGCAGGTGATGGTGCGATGATGGGACCGATGGCGTGAATGTTGGACGTTGGGACCGATTTGCGTGAGGGAGAGCGGATGAACTGATTGAGGGTTTACGAAGAGAATAAGGCTCGAGTTTCAATCGGGAAATTTAGGTATTTTAAATAAATTTACGACGTTTGTTATACAAATGCCTCTATAGTTGTACTCTATAGCGGCGTTTTCTAATAAACGCCATTAATGTTGAAATCATTTGCGGCGTTTGTGTTCAAAAAACTACACTAACGTGTGCCTATTTATCGATGTTTTCATAAAATCGCATCTAAAGTTCTATTATATTGCGGCGGTGCCGCTATAGATTATATATACTGCAGCGTCTGTACAAAAACGTCGCTAAAGTTCTATTATATTACGGCGTTTGTATAAAAACGCTGCAATAGATATAATCTACTGGGGCGTTTGTACAAAAACGTCGCTAAAGTGTTATCCTTGTAACGACAATTTTTTGGAAAAACGCCACTATGAATGAACTTATTGCAGCGGTTTTTGATATAAACGACGCTAATTTCATTAAACTGTATAAGATTAATTGATTTTAAATATTTTATTTCTTCTCTGCATAAACTTAATTTACTATCATATAGCTTTATTTAATTAAAAAACCATAGATTTTAATTAAGACACAAGTTATGCATACAAATACTTACAAAAAAATACATTCAAATTTAGAAACATTAAAGATTGCATTAACAATCTTAACCATATTGTTCACTAGAATTTAGTCTCCATTGCTCCTTCGTGGGCAAAGGACGTAAGAAAGCTGTTTTCCTTGTTTGACGACGCATCGTTAAGTTTTTCCTCTGTGAAAACTCTATATGGAGAAACTCTTCATCCATTTCACCAAATAAATCCCCTACCTCCGGTTCGCCAAGAAGACTCATTGCGCGCTTCAGTGCTTCACTTGAAACAGATAACGACCTTCCACCTACAATATGAAACTTGATTTGAGCTGGCTTGGGAACAAAATCAAACATAAAAAAAATTAAATAGATGATAGAAACGTTTACTTGGACTAACAATAGAGGCAACAATGTTTTCATTGAGGATAGATTTGCTTTTGCAATTGAAGATTCTTTCAACGCCACAGAGTTACCAAATTTTGCTCTATCATCGTTCTCAATAAGCTTTGAACATTCTACATGCGTGCGATCTATTAAATTTTACAGTAAAAAAATATAGCGCCAGAAACTTTCATCGATTAATTATTACCTTCATTTAGGAGATAAACCATGGAAGGGTGTTTTACAATAGGAGGGCCTTTTGGGTCATCATCGAGTTTTGAAGGCAAGTTCAGACTAATAGCCTCCCAACGTTAATTTGATCCATCGTCAGAGCAAAGACGCCACGTGGACATTCCGACGATAATTTTTCATACTCAATGCAACACCTACTCTTTGTACCACAACCATTTGTTCACGTTTTCAAAAGCTATTATTTTCCTATTCGAAAGCTATTATTCTTCTATTTGAAAGCAGAAAAACAATGCTCCCAATTAGCAGTAAACCAATAAAAAATATGTATATATATTCTTTTCCTATTCGAAAACTTTTATTTTTCTCCATTACGTTAGCTTTCTGGGTTTTCCCCATTTTCAGAATACCAACAAAAATTAAAAGAAAAAGTTTAGTAGTGAGAAAAGGGATCAAACCGTGCAATCGTGAGATAATTGTTCGTCGGTAAGAGGGCCAATTTGGTCACCGGGACAGACAGAAGACGACATCGCCTGGAATCGTCTGAGGGTCGTTGTTGTACCAGAGAAATCCCTTTTAGGGAAGGAGCGTTGAAATAATTTTAGGGATCGGGCATGAGAGAAGAGTCGAGCATATATTGACCATTTGGCGGCATTTTTTTAAAAAAATGCCGCTAAATTATTACTCTATTGCAGCGTTTTTACACAAACGCAACTAAATTATTACTCTACAGCGGCGTTTGTTTGATAAACGCCGCTAAATTACTTCTCTATAACGGCATTTTTTTTTGAAAAACGCCACCATAAATAACCCTTTTGCGGCGTTTATATAAAAACGCTGCTAAATTAGCACTCTGTTGCGACGTTTGTTAGAAAAACGCCACTATAAATTACCCTGTTCCGGCGTTTGATCTACAAACGCCGCTATATTTCCAATCTATTATGGCGTTTCTTGAAAAAATGCCGCTAAAGTATCATTTTTTGGCATTTGGATTGTAAACGCCGCTACATGCTTAAATTTTGTGGCATTTACCCTAAAAACGCCGCAAAAAAGTCGCTACAGAACACATTTGCTATAGTGATTTGAAATTTTTAGGAGAGATATTCGTCCCCATCCACGCAAACACATTATAAACAAGACTACTTGAATCTAAAACATTTAAAGAGAATAACACTCATTTTAACTACGGCAACCACTTGATAAGTTATTTTATTAACTAAGATTATGTATTTAAATTGACTAGAAAGTGAATACAATAAGGTAGGAGAATACTTTTATGCCGATAAACCATTACAAAATAAGTATTTTTCTAATTGATATGTTGTATTTTTTTTATTTTAAAATAAAAATATCAATTAAATTCAATTTAGTTGACATTGTTATGAAACTATTATATAAAAAACGTATAATTAAACATGTTTAAACACTTAATATCTTATAATGAATGGGTGAGAAAGAAGTCTGTTTAATACTAAAGGAATTGTATGAAAAAACCAAAATAAAATAAGCTAAACACATGTATGAAGTGTAAGCGTGTCTGGTTCCCACCTCTACAGCGATTCTCAGATATAACAATTCCGAGGGCCCGTATGCGCTTCTCCTTCCGGGACAAAATTGGCCCAATAAGATAGGCGGGCTAAATATTTAGTCCAATATGATAACAAAAATTTTATTTTGGGAACTACGATAATTACTACAGTGTTGAGGAATCTTGTCACCCCCACATGACAAGTTTCAAGAAAAATATATTTTAATGGACTCAGGTATATGGGCCTCGTGGGGTCCAATATTTTATTATATTTCTTGGAACTCACCATGCTCATGTGACGAGTTTCTTTAAAATATATTTTTCTTAAATTTAGAATTTTTTCTCATAATAATTATTTAAAAAACTATGGAACTTGCCGTGTTGGCATGATATGTTCCTTTTGATTTAAAAAACCAGTTATTTATAGTCGTTGGGCAACAAACATGTTTTAAATTGATAAGGAACTCGTTGTATAAGAGTGACGAGTTGCAAAGGTCATACTGATAATTTTTTTGTATAAATAGGAGTGGGGTGAGTTTATGGAGTTTATATGAGATGTGAGAAAGAAAAAATTTTAAGAATCAAATCATGTATTTGTGAAAAAATTTCATTGTGATTTCTCGAACGACCTTTTTGAGTTCGACGACTTGGACTCCGATAATTCATATTCAATCTCTTCTTCATATGAAGAGTGGATAAAGGAGGCAATAAAGTTAATACTTAATGAACATAAGAAGAGGAGGAAACTTGAAGAAGGGAATAAGGAGATGAAAATCGAGAAGAAGAAGAAGAAGAATCCGACATAGCAAACGGTTTATAGAGATGCATAAAAAATAAAAATAATAGTATGGAAATTGAGAAGAAGAAGATGATGAAAAGTTGATTTTATGTTGAAAAACATGTTTTAGATATATGTATGGATTTGTGTTTAGTAATGAAGTAGCTATTGTATTACGTAAAAGTTATTTATGAATAGTTTGCAATTATGTGTAAAAAGTTGAAAATAAGGATGTTTAAATTTTTTTTTTAAAATGAAGTGAAAGATAAAAAAAATTAGAGAAGTACATAAAGAGAGTAAAAAAATATACAACTAAAAATACGAACTAAACACAATTACGAAGATTTTATCGTCCATGTCAATATTTAGGATGATATGGACAATGATTTCTGTTGTGGCCATCACTTCTGCAGTGGGCACAAATCTTTGGTAAACCTTGCTCTCATTGAGGATCATCTATATCAGTAAGAATTTGACTAGATTCAAGTCAACCCTTCAACTTTCTATGTAATTCTGGATTTGACAACCATTCTATAGAAATAGTTGGTGGCTAATAAGCATCATTTGAGAGATACTTAAACTTACAACTATGTATGTTGGTGGCCAATGAGAATCGTTGTCATAGGAAGGGTATAAGATCTCAATAGTTTTGGGGATGAAAAATTTCATTGTATTTAACAAATGTGGTAGTTCATTATATGACCGATCTCAATCAACGCACAATAATGTCATTTATTTCTTTTTAGCCATCCATGACTTGTGGTTAGACGAAATATAACCTCTTTTGCCAGATTGAGTGTTTGAAAACCAGGTCAGTTTTGTTCCATGAAGGAATATTATTGATAACGTTATATTGGCACAAGAAGTAATACATTCTACGAACTGTAAAACGGGTAGGAAGACATGGATGTCTATCAAGGAAGATCTCGAAAAAGCTTATGATAGTCTTGAATGGAGTTTTATTGAGGAGACTCTTATGGATGTTGGTTTGTCGTCTCGCTTTATAAGATGGGTTATGACATGTATTACTTCAGTTTCGATGCAAGTGTTGTGGGATGGTCTCGTTTTATCGGGATGCAACTTGTGAGCGGGAAAAATAAGTTGTGGATCCGTGTCTTGAAGGCTAAGTATCATTGGAATGGTGATATTTCAACAAGTATTGCAAGGCGTACTTGTCCCCGGCTGTGGAGAGGGTTAAGCTATGTTTGGGAGGCGATTCAGAATAATATCTTCTGGAATATTCGGAATGGGCGTTGAGTTATTTTTTGGAAGGATGTTTGGGTGCATGAAACTGGACCCTTAGCTGATCATAGACTACATAACATTGAGAATAATCATGTAATTATAGCGTTGTGTGCCGGTGCACATCTATCACCGTTTAGCTTCGATCTGCCCTCCGCAGGCAGACATTGGCAGTGATGTACCCGTGTGGAAGGAGGATCTCAATCACAAATTCTCGGTACGCTCGGCTTATCGCGCTTTGACCCCAAGGTCTGATGAGGATTATGGCGAGTGTTGGAAGCTGTTATGGAAATTAAATGTCCCGCAAAGAGTTCGGACATTTTTATGGTTAACTCTCCATGAAAAGTTGATTATGAACAAGGAGCGTCATAGGAGACGCATCGCAGGTGTGGGGGCTCTGTTCATTGTGCAATACTGAGGATGAGGATCAACTTCATGTTTTTCGTAGATGCCCTTTTACGATAAGCATATGGCGTAGATTGATTCATGGCAGTAAACTCCGAAGATTCCTGTCCATGCCTCATCGAGAGTGGTTTCTATCGAATCTAAAAGGGCAGAAAGTCTTCGCCTTCGATAATAGGAATTGGGATATCATTTTTGCTAGTGTGCTGGAACATATGGAAGCATGGATGTAAGCTTATTTTCCAGCCGAATAATATAGATCATGGGGATTTATTAGTGCGAAGTGTTCGTCTGAGAGATGAGTTGATGGCAGTTAAGACTTCTGCTATGAGTCGAAACGAGAATGGTTGGAATGATATTCGGTAAAACAAACCGGCTAGGGGATGGGTGAAGGTAAATGCTGATGGAGCGCTAGGGGGAACACCGAGAATGGCTGCCGTAGGTGGAGTATTACGGGATGACCAAGGTAGATGGATGTTTGGTTTCTCTCGTAGTCTGGGTATTTGTTCGGCTTTAATGTCAGAGTTGTGGGCTATTCATGAGTCCCTAGTTCATGCTTGGAATCTCGGGTTCAGGAGAATCGTCTTGGAATATGATTGTGCCAAAGCCGGTGGACATGATTTGGAGTAATGACCAAGTTGATCAAAGCTGGGCGGTTATTATTCTGATCCATGACTTGCTGCAACGAGGCTGGGTAGTGCGTTTGAATCTTGTTCGTAGAGAAGCGAATGCCGTAGCATATAGTCTTGCGGCTTTGGCGAGAGGGAAGGAGCTAGGATGTGTTCTTTCAACCAGCCACCGATGGAGATTACTTTGCTCGTTGACAGGGAAGCCATGCATTCTGATTAATGCTGGTTTATTATGTATTATAAAAAAAACAAGAGATTCTTATTTCTTCTAAAAAAATAGTTTAATATCATTTAAGGTCTTTATCAACTTAAACTTAAAACAAATTAAATTTTTAAAAAAATTGAGATTAAATATTTAACGAGTCATCATTTTGAACTTAAAATTCAATTATTCATGAACTCAGTTGTTTTCCTTTTTCTTCCATTCCGTATCCCCTAACCTATTGCTTTTACTAATCTTTTTGATGTCATTCATATGCTTGTGTCCAACACAACAGATATAATACACTTTTACCAACACGAATATTTTTCTTGACAATCAAGTCTTAACAATAGGTTTGAATGATAAAATAATGTTGTCGTAAAATCTTATGGGTTCTCAAAATAAATAATACTTGAATCTAAAATAATCACAGGGCATGAACTTGAATGAAACTGTATCTAAAAGACAAAACGAAACCATATCTCGTGCATTGTTGTAGCAAAGAAGCCATTCACCTAGAGTGAGTTCAGGGTTGAGGCCTTCAGCAAATGCAAATGCTTTACAGCCTCGGCTTGTTGCATTCAACCTTCGCGACTGTAGAACGCGTCAAGCGTCTTTGCAGGAATACGATGGAGAAGTTCACGAGGGAAGATACGAAGGAGAGTCCATGCTAGATCAAGCGACTGGAAGATGTTGCGAGTATCGTAAGCACCTTGAGTCACGAATTTCCTTTCGAATTTGTCCAGGAATTCCAGATAAAGCTGTACCATTGATGACAAGGAGAAAATCAAAATTCAATTCTCAACATGGAACTTTTCATTTGATATAGCATTCACATGCATGCAAAGATGCGCAGCATGATATCAACTCCCCATCCAAAAACACATGTATGCGCCCAATAGAGATAGAAAGAGGGGCAAACCAGATCCTCAGAAGACAGAGCTTCCTCTCCAACCACAGCTTTCATTGCTTGAACATCTTTTCCGATGGCGTAATTTGCATAGAGCTGAAATCAAGAACAACAGGGGTTCAGTATGAATATTAATAACACTAATGCTAGAGGGACCCTTGTTTCATTTTAGAACTTCTTAATCATACCTGGTTGGACACATCAGCATGATCTTTACGAGTCATTCCCTCACCAATAGCACTCTGAACACATACAACAGAAGGAAAATCTTAGCACAAACTCCTAATTTATGTGGTTTCTTGCTTCTCAGGCTAGATGAAATAATAAGTGATAATCATACCTTCATTAATCGAGAAAGTGAAGGGAGTACATTAATTGGTGGGTATATCTGTTCAGAAATAAGATAAAAAATTATACATCTTCAATCTTAGAACTTCCATTTCATATGGAAATCAAATATTTTTGGCAACTTAGAGCTTAACTAGTATGCTCGATTTCTTATTAATTCGAGACTGCTGACATTTTTATATGTTCAACAATTTTCCAGTAATATTAAACTGCATATGCTATTGTAGATTCTAAAACTACACACGCAATTAACAATAATGAATATTATTTAAGTCACCTGTCTATTGTAGAGCTGTCTATCGATGTAAATCTGCCCTTCAGTAATATAACCAGTAAGATCAGGTGTTGGATGGGTAATATCTGGTTCACAGAAAATAATCAACCAAAGATTATATCAGATGCCCAATAAAACTTAAAGGAATGTTGTACCGTGTCATTATGCCTCTTACCATCATTAGGCATGGTCAAAATAGGAATTTGAGTGATAGAACCTTTTCTTCCTTCTATACGCCCTGCTCGTTCATAAATTGTTGCCAGATCAGTATACATATACCCAGGATATCCACGCCTTCCAGGGACTTCTTCACGAGCAGCAGATACCTAGAGGCACATACAAAACATGACGAAAGATACAAGTCTAGCATTGAAATACACTGCATCGTAATGGAGCATTCTAAGTCCCTGTCAAGTGGATTACATTCACCTTCTAAAGGTTTTAAGAAAACATTGCCTTGGAGTTTTGAGTTAAAAATATACGGACATTCAACAAAGCACCAAAAGAACGTTGTTTGTCAATAAGAAACAATTTGAGACAGAAATTGTGTGCCATATATATCCTCCCAGCTAAACAGTTACAAAGCATATGTACCTCACGAAGAGCATCTGCATAAGAACTCATATCTGTCAATATAACCAGAACATGTTTCCCACATTCATAAGCCAAATATTCTGCAGTTGTGAGGGCAATTCGAGGTGTGATAATTCGTTCAATTGTGGGGTCATTTGCCTGTAAACACATTAAACAGTGCAGTTCAGGAGGGAAAAGAAAAATCATCAATGGGAAAAATGAATTCAAAATGACGTGAATATATAACTTGAAATAATTTACTGGAGAAGAAAATTGCAGGGAGAATGAAATCAATTAATGAAGATTACCAGGTTCAAGAAAAGGGTCACTCTCTCCATAGATCCATTTTCCTCAAAATCCCTTTTAAAAAATTGAGCAGTCTCCATATTAACCCCCATAGCAGCAAACACGATGGCAAAGTTGTCTTCTTCTTGTTGACCCTAAAAGCCAGTCCACAGAATGGGATAATAACAAATTTGAAAGTGAAATAAAAGAAATAAACAGGCATCTAGCTTAAAAAAATGTGTATCGGTTCATTTATGCACCAATAAAATATCATTGACATCCAATAATAAACCATGAACTTCAAACACGCAGTCATGTCAAACTATAGCAAATACCATAGTAGGCTACAGAGTAGACATACATCAAGGAGATTATCAGACTTTTCCAATCGCTTTACGAGACCCGCCTGACGACAGATTTGAGCAGCTATCTCGTTATGAGGAAGACCAGCAGCAGAAAAAAGAGGAATTTTCTGTCCACGAGCAATGGAGTTCATGACATCAATTGTTGATATCCCTGTCTGAATCATCTCTTCAGGGTAAGTCCTCTCGCTAGGATTGATAGAACTCCCTGAGAAAGACAAGGGACAAAAATTAACAACAGTTACATAAAACTTACTCATCTGTGAAGTGTAAACGACTAGAATACCAAAGTTTGCCAAATACACTTACCAGAAATATCTAGATATGCCTCAGGCAAAATAGGAGGGCCATTATCAATGGGTTTCCCAGAGCCGTTAAAAATGCGACCTAGCATATCCGATGAGACAGGCGTTTTCAAGACCTGTAAAACATACATTAGAAGCGGCTCAACAATCAACAGCCACAATAAAATGACTAAACCGGCAACCTTTACTTTTGTAAAAGGTTTAAAATCATAAACAATGATGATTCAAGAATTTCCCTAATTAGAAACCTCAGCCTCATTCATTCTTAACCATAAGATTGTTATGAGACAGCTCCAAACAAATATATCACTCGAGAAAGGAAAAACAAAAAGGTTTAGCATCCTAATTTAAAAAGTAATGATAGAATGAAACCTACAGCACCAAAGAAAAGCAGACTTATTACCTCTCCTGTAAATTGCACTGTCGTGTATTTGTTATCAATTCCAGACGTTCCTTCAAAAACCTGTAAAAGGAGAACTGACTTAAAGCTATTCTAGAACCAATTCTCACCAAATTCTCGTAGAAATTCATCTCTCATGAAAATGATGTTATTAAATTTAGTAAATGGTATATGCATGTTTCTATCACTATGCTGTTCTAGACCACATTCTCCGATCCATCAATATGGACTTAAACAGCAATCATACCAGGGGATCTCTCATGGTATAAAATATGCTATGAGAAATACCTGCACAACTGCTTTCTCTCCATCAACTTCCAAGACTTGACCTCGTCGAGTTGTTCCATCACCTAAACGAATATTGACAATCTCCTGAAACTTTGGACCCTGAAACATATCAAAATTTCTAAAGTTATATAATCAAACAAATAGCTATTAACACTGAATACAAACTATAAGAACATGAAACGGCAAACCTACCTTAACTTTGTCAAGAATGACCAATGGTCCAGCAACACCAGACACGGTTCTATACTCTGCAAACAAGAAATCCCCCGATTTAATCTTCACACCAACAAAACAACAATAAATTCTCACCAAAGCATCCCACTAACCTCAGATCATATCAAAAAAAAAAAAAACAGAAAGTAGTAGTTTGATTAAGAAATTAAAGAATTAAATATCCATTTTAAGGTCAAGATTGTGTTAATCCATTCAACCATTAAAAACATATTTGTGAATTTAACCATATTACGTAACCAATCAACTGAAGAATAAAAAAAGAACCACTCCAACATCATAATTTTTTTGTACTTGATAATAGATCAAAAAATTCGAGATTAGGCAATAAATGTCAAATGAATAATTTACCCATTCCGATCTCCAGATTTCCCTCGTCCATGTCAATGAAATTCTTTTCGGCACCCATCTTCAAGTCCAAAGCTGATTACAAATTTACAAACATAAAGAAGAAGAAGAAGAAGAAGTAAAACGAATCAGAAACTTATTTCACTATTCACCAAACTGAGACAAACAGTCTTGCAAGCAGATAAAAAGAAACCAGAAAATTCGAAATCGTTATTTCAGATCCAAACAAACAACCTTCGTTTTTTGGGTGGCTAGTGACTGAATCAGAATAAGAAAAGGTTTGAAAACACTCGAATCCTACCTCGATTATACTGTGGAAAGAGCTAATGAGAGAAATTCGTCCAAAAATGACAAGATATATCAAATTTGAGTTGGACAGGTATACTGCGCGAATGATAAGAACAGTGAATGTGTGACAAGAAAATAAATGGAGAATTTAACCACAGGCTGACAAATAATTTGAGACTAAAATTAAAATTAACTATTTTTTTTACTAAATCGTAATATAGGTGGAATAATTAAAAACAATAAATTTATAAAATATTATTTAAAAATATCATAAATGGATGATATATATATATATATATAACATGTTCAATCCAATCCTTAGATATATAATTATGAAAATAACAAATGTCAATTCTTTTACTTTAAAATAATATAAATATTATTTTAATTAAATAAATATGAAATCATCTATTAACAATAACTGAATTTATATTTAAGTGATTAGAGAAAATAAAATCTTGCACAAATGATCTTACCTTAGTTATTAAATGAATTGTTATTCTTCCAGAGGTCATGGGTTCAAGCTCCAGCGGCTGCAGCATGGTGATTGAGTATTAATTGTCAAATAGTTGAGAGTATTTATAACATATACTACTTTGTAATCATCTTAGCTTAATAAAAAATCTTAGACTTAAATAATTTTTTTATTAATTTAGGATGATAGTAAGATAACATTTATTTGAAAGATTCTCTATCGGTTGATAATAAAGGCTCAAACATCTTCATATATTATGTACTCGAACTCAAAACTTTTAAAATTTACAACAATCCTTTTTAGCACTATGTGCATAATATAAATGAATCATGTAATTATTTTTATTTACCTAACTCGTTATAATTATTGATGGAGAAATAAAATTTTCCTTTCTTTTAATCATGCAACGTGGCTATCAGGCAATTTGACAAAAAAATCACCCTATTAAAACAATACAACCTATCAAACACCATTTCCTAACTATTTCTCGGTCTAACACCTTTTTTCAGGAGAGAGAAGGAGACACATGACAAGAGACGCTCCTTAGTCGGGGGGAGGGAATGCGTGTCGCATGAAACGCGCCTTGTGGGGGAAGGTGCATTGTATGAAACGCACTTTCCATGGGTTTTATGAATGGCGCGTCCTATGGAACACGCCTCCCTTGAATGTACGTCGTAGGGAACACGCCTTCCATGCTTGATGATTTTAGGTTTAGGGTTTTACATTAAAGCAGTTTTAGTGTTTGGTAATTGGTTTTAGGGTTTTAGTGATTTAGAGTTTATGGTTTATGGTTTAAAGTTTATAGTGTTATATTTGTATGATTTAGGGTTTTTAAATTTTTAGGGTTAAAATTGATTGTATGTTAGAATGTTTGTATTTTTAAAGTAGGGTACAGTTAAAGTTGATTGTGTGTTAGAATATTTGTGTTTTTAAAGTACGGTAAGATTAAAGTTGATTGTAAGAAATAAACGATAAACATTTAATTGGAAAATTTATAGTTATACGAAAGGGTTATCTTGTAAAATAAACAAGCTGAAATCACATTAATTAAAACTAAAAGAAAATGAAATAACTTAAGTTGAAACATTAGAAAATATGATTACATGAGTGGTGGTCAACGGTTACGTGATGATGAAAGAGATGGACAGTTTCTCTTATTTTGGTTGGAGTTTCTGCAATTACCACATCTTAAGTTTTTTCTTGACGTCTCTCGAATATTCATATAACAATGAATTCGAATGGATTTTGGACGACCTGGCTCCTTTAATAAGTCTGGATCTGGTATAATTGGAAGCCAAGTCTGAACCTCATTTGGGTTTTTTATTACCTATGGGGGAAACTCATATTCATATACCTTGAATACTTGTGAAAGTTGGTATACGGGATCCAGATAACGCTTATAGTCTTGACGAGAAAATGAGCAAGCTGCTATGACATGGGAGCATGGATACTTTAAAGCTTGAAAAAACCCACAGTCACATAATTTATCTCTTAGATTAACTCTGAAAGAGTTAGATTCAATCCCTTACAGAAGTCGTGGCATTTCTGTGACCTGAAATAGTTCTTGGGTGCAAGAAAAGCTTATTACAGACATGTTTCATGCTGCAACCTTTTGCTACAGGTTTGCTACTAATTATGGGTGATAAACATGACCGTTTTGTATCCAAGTAAGAGTTTGACCCTCGAGCTTGGAAAAAGGTTGACCCAAACAAAAAAATACGTCATTTTAGCCAAAGCATTTACTAGTAAATGACAACCCTTTAAGGTTGAATTGATTACCTCAGCCAAGTTGGTTGTCATATGTCCATATTGATATCCATCATCGTATACGTTTGTCCATTTTTCTTTGTTTATTTCACTGATGTAATTGTATTCATGTTCATTTTTTCCTCACAATTCTTGAAGCATAACCTCAAACGTTTGAGGTGAGAGTTCGAAATCTAAGCCAAATGAATTAGTTAGTATAAAAAATGAAAATTAGTGAGAAATAAAATTAAGAAAAATGTAACATACCATGCGTATAATTAATTGCCGTTCATCATTCTTCTTATATCTGCCATAATAGTTTACAATAATATGTCGGATACAGAG
The DNA here is from genome assembly GCF_006381635.1 of Hibiscus syriacus. Classification (NCBI taxonomy): domain Eukaryota; kingdom Viridiplantae; phylum Streptophyta; class Magnoliopsida; order Malvales; family Malvaceae; genus Hibiscus; species Hibiscus syriacus. The sequence goes on along the minus strand of NW_024062745.1, from coordinate 1,673,906 downwards.
ACGATGTTGGACGTGTGAGGGGTTTCACATTGGACCTAAAGAGTCCATCGCTGCTTTGATCCCAGCTCCTCGGTCTGAAATGATACAAATATGTTCCCTCGTGATAACATGTAACCATAGATTTCTTAGGAAAAAACCCAAGACTCTGTATCTTCTCCTTCAACAAGGGAAAAGGCAATGAGAAGAATGTTACGATTACCATCTTGGACAATTTCCATTAATAAACTTGCTTGTATTTTCCACATAAGAATGTACCATCAATTTGGACAATGGGTTTATAATATTTCACTGCATTAATGCCTTATGGGTAAGTCCAAAAAACACGATGGAATTGGCATCGATCTCAAAGAACTCGATCATTGTGGTAGGCATGGAGAGTTTCGAAGTCAACTATTGTCCCAGGATTCAATCATTGAACCAGATTAAACCAATTGGGTAGTTTGTTGTAAGATGAATCACATTTGCCGTGTAGTTTTACGATAGCATTATGTTTTGCATTCCATGCCTATTTGTAGGAGACAGTGTACCCATATTGAGATTATATTGTAGAAATCAGTACTGCAATAGGTATGTGGGAGTTTACTCTGACCAAGGGTATGATGGCTTGGCAAATTACGTTGGAGTCCAAGTTTGGATGATCCTGTTGATCCCCTGTGCACAATATGTATGGGGATCGCTGTATTTTGTTAGTTCCCATCGGCCGATCATATTCCTCTTTGAAACACAAACCATCTAGTTGCAACTGTTATCACGTTAGACATAATAACAGACATACTTTTAGTGGTAGATCAGTCAACTCTGGACTGAACTGAATTACGAATATTGTAATTCTTAATTGTCATCATCATTGTTTCTTCTTTAGATGTGAACTCAATTCCATGATGTAAATCACCATCATTAACTGATGAATGCCTCCCATAGTCTTTAAAATTTGGTATATCAGGAAATTTTGGCTCGTACATCGCATCATAGTCAACTTCATACATATGTGTTGGAGGTTCGTATTATACCATATTTGTAGGAACTTCATCCTCATCATCATCAGAGTCCATGATGAATTGTGGTGACTCAGATTCAAAGAATAATCCAATTTCAGCACCATCTGCTCCTGGCTCACGAAGAGGTTTTTTCGGAGGAGATGAGGGTTTTTCTGTGACTCCGATGTTTAGTTCAAACAAGTTCACAGATGAATATCTTCCTTTGGAACTTGAAGAGATGTCACCATATGGGTTATGAATCGAGTGTTGTGTGGAAGACATTGTCATATCGAGGTCGAAGGTGCTGGCAGATGAATGTCTCCCCCTGAAATTGGAAGACATCTCCATATTGAGGTTGAAAAAAGTGGCAGATGAATGTTTTCCCCTAGAACTTGATGATATGCTAATAGGAGGTGGGTAAGCCATTAATCACGTGAAATCATTACAGATTGTTTAAGTTGGACTGTCAACTTGATCAACGGATCTAGGCAAGCCATAGTGGAAGGATAAGGACATACCCCCAAATTAGATGCACGCCAACAAAAATGACATACATTTATGTAATAGAGTTTGAATTTTGACTGGAAATATCAACCATCATATTATCATTGTTTGAGAGATTGAACGATGTATATGTTAACGGAAAAATATCAGTCAGAAATCTGTACTAAAGTGTAGCCAATCTTCTATTGTTTCCAACACGAGCCTTCCTTGAGATTTTTGTGATTAAATCGTGAAGATTTATGTTTCTCCTAAAGGATAGAAGGATATAATGATCTGATTGGAAAATAACCCTGTATTCATCTTCCTTAATTTTTTCATCATAGTAAACAATAGTTGAAATATGAGTCATTTTCTTAGTTTGAGAGTTTCAAAGTTTGAAAGTTTACACGTTTGAGAGTTTGAGATTTCTAAGATGCATAGTTTTAGGATTGAAGAGTTTAAGATATTGAGGGTCAGGGAACAATTCATGTTAATTATATGAAATACAGAGATTCTCTTAATAATAATAGAACACATGCATTTCATTTCGGATAGGATAGAACACTATGATATGGCAGAGATTCTCTGAATAATAATGGAAAATGTTTCCCCTATAACGCGACTTTTATTTCAGATGGGATGAAACGCTATGACATGACATAGATTCTCTGAATAATAATGGAAAACACTTCCCCTAGAAAATGTCTTTCATTTCGGATGAGCTGAATAATAATGGAAAATACTTCCCCTAGAACGCGCCTTTCATTTCAGATTGGATGGAACACTATGACATGGCAGAGATTCTCTAAATAATAATGGAAAATAATTCCCTTGGAGCGTACATTTCATTTCGGATGAGATGGAACACTATGACATAGCAGAGATTCTCTGAATAATAATGGAAAATATTTCCCTTAGAAAGCGCCTTTTATTTCGGATGGGATGGAACACTATGACATGACAGAAATTATATGAATAATAATGGAAAACGCTTCCCCTGGAACGTGCTTTCATTTCAGATGGGATGGAACACTATGACATGGTATAGATTCTCTGAATAATAATAGAAAACACTTCTCCTAGAATATGCCTTTCATTTCGGATGGGATGAAACAATATGACAAAGCAAAAATTCTCTGAAAATGAGGAAAGCGCTTCCATTGAAATGTGTATTTCTTTAAGCAAGTGGTCCTCAGTACTTTTTTTCTGTGTATCTTTTTGATTATGTTATCTATCATTTTCATAGACTTCTCCATCGTTTTCAATTGAAGCTAAATATTTATTATCTTATCTCTCAAATGATATATTAGCTGATATTTTACATTGCCTTGCTTTTAATTCTATTGAGGACATTCTCCACCTTCGTTTAACTTGCTGGGACTTTTGTTTGGAATTAAATTACAAATTCATATTTGGAAATGTTTGACTTCATCGATATGCATTGAAACCTTTGGATCGTTCTAAATGGATACTCGTACGAAAGACTTATAGATATATTGTTTAGGGAATGTATAGTTCAGTGTTTTTTTCCAAATATTGTGTCAATGTTAAAGTTGGCTGTCATATCTTGAAGGAAACCTCTACCATAGTTGTCATCAAAGCAACATATACTTTAGGTATACGATTGCTTCACATAAAAGAGAGGTTGTAAGAAGGATATCAAGTGTTGTCCAAGCTAAACCCAATGCATAGAAAGATGAAGCAAAAAGATCTTTTCCACTGCAGAAACATGACTATCTCAACTATTGCCAAAATATTCTCAATTTCGTACATCGAAAAGATTCCACAAACATATTGGTCATATGATGACACGTTAGAGGTTGCTTTTATTGTTTCTGGAATCATGAAAGCAATATTGTATTGGATTTTATTCTTAGTAAGACTAATTAAATTCAATATGAGATTTGATATAGATGTGAACTATAAAAACAACAAACCATAAATATTACATTAAACAACAAACTATTAAACATGACATGAAGCATACCAAACCAACGAACCAAAAATACCATACATCTTTCACAGACCTTAAATAGTAAATAATAGCATATACATACACATAAAACAATAAATAAAAGCATACACATACACCTAAAATAGACTTTTCTTAATGATATTACGATGCCCAATTGCGCTTGAACCATGCTTCTAGGTGTTCATCATCTATTTTTGTGTTCTCAAACTCATTCTACTTAATTTGTTGGATAGTTGAACTCAAAGCATCATCATCAGCATCATCATTCTACAAACAAATCCACATGAGATACAAAATGAGAGTAGTATGTCTCAATCATACCACAAAGGTTGATATCATCGCTTAGAATAAACTTTTTAAATGATACTGGAAATCTATAATATAGCAAAGAGATTATTCTTTTCCTCTTGAGTTTAACCTTTCTTTCTATTTTAACATTCAACTCTTCAAGTAATTTTTTTTTTGTTGAAAGACATTCTTAAATATTTGCAATAAAAAACATTTGTCTGAATAGTAGTCATCCTAGCTAAACAATTAAAACTTTTTCCTGAATAGATTAAAATTAGCTTTCACCTCGCAAATATATAGTCCTTAGGAAGCGATCCTATAAAACGAGCCTACCCAAATTATTGTGTCTTATTTGTCCTTGTTCACAAAAATACAATAAACATCATACAAAAACTTACTTTATATAAATACAAAATAACGAAACAAAATAAGAAGCAAAAACCAATTAAGAGGAAAAATATTGTTTCATATAAATACATAATAAAAAAATAAAATAAGAGACAAATACATAATAAACACACAATAAATAAAAATATTGTCATGGTTTCATATTCATCAATGTCTCCTAGAATGTGTTCCACAGGGTGGTGGTCGTCTACTTGTCGGAGGGTTTCTTCTTATATGCTACTCCTCGTCGTCCTTATCTTCGTCATCATCATCCTCCTCTTCGTCGTCATCATTGTTCTCATCCTCTTCCTCATCCTCCTCTTTCTCATCGTCATCGTCACTCTCAACAACATTGTCTCGATAAGGGTTAAATATCGATATATGACCTCTGTAGAATAAGGATCTTAGATGTGTATGACTAACGATCCCACCACTTATTGAGAACTGTAAAAATTATGAAAAATCAGACATCAGTGTCTATGACGCATACTGTAGTTGTGGTGGAGGACCATCCGCAACATAATTCGTGTAGGAACTAAATGTTGGATCTGTAAACATAGTCAAAAAATATCCTCTGGTGGGTGTCATAAAACCCTGTGGGCTCTGTACGTAACCAAATGGTGGTGGCTTCTAAATCAATGGATATGACATCTGGACTTGCGGATATGGCATCTGAACCGGCTGCGGTGGCATCTGAAAGTTAAGTGGTGTCCCCATATGATTTGAAGGGCTAGAGATATAAATCGGTATCGTAATTCTTGTGAGATATCACGATGATTTTTCATATTACTTGACCACCTAATATAAAATATATATATGTCATTATATAATAATCGAAAACATTATTTAAAAATAAATTTATTATTGATACCTTGAATGTAACAGAAAGACATATGACTCATTCACGATCAGGCAAAAAAAAGGCATGCGATTACCATACCCACGATTGAAGAAGCATGAAAAAACCGCAAATAACATTCTTCTTATAATTCGTAGCCCGACACATTCCTCTAAACAAAAATGCCAACACTGCAGACCCCAACTCAATATATCGGTTACTTCAAAATCGACCAGGTGCCTCAACCACATACAATGGATCTGGTTCCAAGATTTGTCAGGCATCAATATACCTCCAATAAGTTGTAGTATATATGCCAGGCAAATGCTTTTGCCTCGTCCTTCGAATAATTTTCGCACAACTCTTTAAATTCACTTTTCAACCACCCTAATGTTATTCGACCACCGTTGAAACTGGGCGGACAACTTCCAAGATACTCCCTGAATAAACCCCCAATAATCATCTACCACACCAAAAATGACAGTTTCATCGACCAAGCGCCCCAGTTGCATTGAAACATAATATAGCGTAATGGTACACTCCCCACATTGTAGATGGAACATGTGTGTATCTGGCCTCCATCTCTCAATTTGTGCAGAAATCAGGGGTTCAAGTTTACAAACTCTTTTAATTTTTGCTAAGTAATCGAATCCATCCATAGACAAATATGGCCAGATACACCTCGGTGTTTCCTTCTTCTTATTGCGAATAAAAACTTATAATATATGGTCATTTTCCTAACAAATAAATTCTAACCATTAAAATTTGAACTACTATTTCAAAATTTTTTAAATAAATTTAAATAAATAAATTCTAATAATTTAAATAATATATAATCGATTTCATAATATTCATAATTTTAAACGAATATAATTTCGTATTCTTATCGTATCGAAAAAATAACTTGAAATATGATCAACGTCCAATCACAACAACGCGCCTTTCATTTTTTAACTGCAATTAATAAATATTAACTAAATAATTTTACAATTAAATATTAAAATAATAAAAAACAAACACTAAAATAAAATAATTAATTACTTAAATAATAAAAAAATTTAATGAATAAAAAATAAATTATAAAAATAATTATAGCTTACTATATTGAAAATAGATAGAAATAAGATATAAAATAAATTATAAAAATAATTATACCTTACTAGATTGAAAGTAGATAGTAAGTAGATATATTTAAGTGTGATTTATGTAAGTTGAGAATAGGGTTTATATAGGCAGCCGGTTGAGGAAATAGGCAGAAAAATTTGGTGGAGGGAGAAGATGCGCCCCATGGGATGTGCCTTCTAGGATTGTCAAAAAAACCCTGTTAAGGTGCGCACTTGGGATGCGCCTTCCAGGAGTATCGGCGATTTTATCAGGTATTAGCGATTTTCGGCTAAGGTGCTTCCTATCAACCGCACATTCCTCCTAAAATGTATTTTGTCGAACGCGTCTTCCTCTCTTAGGTATTAGATCGAATAATATTTGAAAAATGATAATTGATATATAATATTTTATGTATACGGTGATTTTTTTTTTGTCAAAAAGTGATGAAAATGTGAAAAATATTTAAGAGATGTCGTATAATTAATAATTGTTAAAATCATGTACAAATGAGAAATTAATGACATGTGATTTTATTTTTTATTAAATTATATATTGTTGTTCGTATTATGTCTATCCAGTTGTGTTATGTTTTTGTGGAATTTGAAAAGAACGAAAAGGCACCAATATATTTTCTTAAAATAAAATAAGAGGAAAAAAAAAACAAAAACGTGGAAACTTCAAAGAAGTTTCATAAAACTGGGATGTTCTATAAAAAAAAATGAGACTTTTAAAATTAGAACGACAAAGCTGAGTTAACATAAAATGAAATGAAAAAAAATTGCCACGTGTCTAGAAGTGGGTGGTAGACAAAACTAAATCGATGAGTAAGTTATCTTGCACATCGACATAATAAGTTACTATATTTTTAAATGGATCAGATATAGAATCACAAATCAATTTCATTAATATAAAATAAAAAAGGGTAATTAACAAAGTTTGGTTATCTCTATTTTAATTTTGCTACTCTTTAGCATCAATTTTTTTTAAAAAATTACATTATGATTACTTACATTATCAATCTGTTATATTTTAATATTGAATCATTAACTTCTGATACTTTAGTTAATTTATAATTTAGCTCATGAACTATAGATAAAATATCAATTTATCTCTAAATTTTAAATAATATATCAATTTAATCAATTAATTCGATCAAAATCGTACGTCATCGACTACCACTTACCATTGTTGTCATCCATTCTTAGTTGTTATCGTCACCCACTATCATCGATAGTGATTGACCCCAAAAATTTTGAATTCACCCCTTTGTAACCTCTTGAACATGAACCCATGCCCATCTTACTGAAAAATATCCGACATAAACTTACATAAATTATTTTTGTAATTTATGTTTTTAGTAAAGCTAAAATGCAATTCAAGTTAAATTTTATGGATTGATTATTTTTTTGTTAATTATGTAAATTAAATTTCTTGTAATTTTTTAACATTGAATATGAATTTTGTCTATACCATTTAAAAACATATAAAATAAAAAAAATTTATATATCATTTAAAAATTAAAATAGAATATTCAATTGGATATGACATCTTACCTTTCGGACAATAATAACTTTTGAAGTGACATCTTATGAATCCATGTGATATGCTAGAGTCAAATATATTGTCATGTGTTATATTCATTTGATTTGTCGGGCTATAAGTAGCCATCATGACACTAGATCAGACACCAATATTAAGTGTTGATATAAAAGATATCATAAAAGACCGAAAAAAGAGGATTCCATTGCTTATTCTTCTATTCCTCTCTAAGGGCATAAGACGTATTTGATCATCCAAAGATCAGTCTATTGTCATAAAATTACTGATTGTGGCTCTCGTCTAAATTAGAAGGGTAAATCGCCTATAGCCACCATAGCTCAAATGTTACTAATGAACGTGGACACCTCATGACAGAAAGGAATTGGTCGAGAAGAAACTTCAATGGAAAAATAATCAATATCGCCACATCTTCCTGAAATTTCCCTATGATGCACTTGTTTTATTTTTGGACAACGATTGTAGATCGAGTTTTAGAACTTGCATGCGCAGTCGCAAGCTTCTTGGGCAGCCCAATTGCAGTTGTAACGGTGAGACTAGTCGATCCTCAAATTTCAAAAAACATACAATGAGGAGAAGAACAAGAAAAATGAGGCGATATAAACAACAAAACGCTATCTCTTAACTCATATTATTCATTCTATGAGCGCTCTGTGCTATATGTAATGTAGGAATGGCAGTATGACCCGAATCCGACGGGGAAATCTGAAACTCGGTTAAGTTCGGGTCGAGTCGGGTTGGGTTGAATGATATCAGGTCGGAACGGGTATCAGGGATTTTTTTGGGTCGGGTTCGGGTCAAGGTATCCCCGCCTCGACCCGTCCTGATTATATAAATATATATATATATAATATTTTATATTTTTTATATTAATTATATATATAATATTTTATATTTTTTATATTAATTATATATAAAATATTTTCGGGTTCGGGTTTGGGTATAATATTTCGGGTCGGGTTCGGGGATGGGGCAAAAAAATCCCCGACGGGGTGCCCCGATAAAAAATCCGTCGGGGATCGGGTCGAGATCGGGGACGGGGACGGGAATTCATTTCGGGTTCGGGGACGGGGCGAGCAAAATCCGCCCCGAACCCGACCCGTTGCCATTCCTAATGTAATGTCATTCTGGGTCTTGCTTTTACAAAAACACATTTCTTTGCACTGGCAGAGTTAACTTAAAATGACAACCCATTTTTTATAAATTTAATATAAATATTTTAAAAAAATAAAATTAATATATTTTTAAAATAATATTGTCACAACCGTCTTTCGGTTGGGCCCCGAGATTGGGCTTCGACTTGAAAAATATGGATTGTGAGTCATCACCGATCATTTATTTAAAAATAAATGGGTTGATCGGATACCCTATTTCTTACCTGATCTGCGTCTTACCAGAAATATGTCGGGCTCGGGAGTCGGTTACGGTCAAGGAAGGATTAGCACCCTTGAACCGTCCTTTCGGTACTACGTAATTTCCAGTTGTCTTAATTAAAAAAATTGTAATTTTAAATTAAAAGGTAAAGTTTGATCATGAATTACTTACCTCTGATTAATTGACAAAAATACCCTTAAAAAGTCGTAAGATGTATTAGAGGGAAAAAATAAAAAAATAAAAAAATGAAGAATAAAAATAAGTAAAATAAATAAATAAATAAATAAATATTAATATATATATATATATATGAGTAAAATAGAAAAATAATAATCATAACAATAATAATAGTAATATGAAAATATAATATAATATAAATAAAAAAATCAAAAATAAAAATAAATAAATATATAAACAAAATATAAAAGTACACATATAATGATAATTGGCTTATAAATAAACTATTAAAAACATACATATATACGTATAATGATAAAGTAAAAAAAATTAAATAAAGATAATTACAATATATATATATATATATAATAATACGCTTATAAGTAAAATATTTTAAAAAAAGTATATATATATATATATAATAAATATAGTATTAAAAAATAACCAAATGAATATAAATAAATAAAAAATATATGTATATATAATAATAATATATAGTGTAAAAAAATCAATTGAAAATCATTTAAAAAAATACGTATATATATTTAAATAATGACAATAATGTAAATAATAAATAAATAAAAATATCTATACAATAAATAAAAGGACTAATATAAAGAAAAATAAAGATTGGGGTCAAATTTGAAAGACAATTAACGTTGATATTAGGCATTAAGGGGAAAAAATGAACACGCCTCAGGGTAGATCTAGGTTCGAAACTTCGAAACCCCACCCATTTTTGGTCATCGGTGCAATCCATGTTTTGGGTTATTCGAACCAAATCTCAAAAAAATAATGTGCACATGCGAGAAATGAACGAATAAAAAAAATACTACCTTTTATTTCCTTTTCGAATCGTTTACAATAACTTTGCCTTTGTATTTTTCGTGTTTTCCTCTGTATTTTGTCTGTAAATCGTGTCCTACAATAGTGAGTTACAATGGCTATTTATAGTGCTTGTGGATTCTATCTTTAGGAGTTTAAATCATAGTATAACTCTATCCTATTTTTAGGAGTTTGAATCTTAGTAAAATTCTATCATATTTTTAGGAGTTTGAATCCTAGTAAAATTCTATCCTATTTTTAGGAGTTTGAATTCTAGTAGGACGAAAATGTGTGTTGATAAATATATTGTGACAAATTTAACATTTTAGTGATAAATAATTTTATTGCAATAATAAAAAAATTTATTGTAGTGATAGAATAACGAGAAAAGCTCCCATAGCGATTCTCTGATTACTTCTTATACATTTAACTTTAGTAATCGTGCATAGCCATTGATCATGGGAGCAGCCTCCCCAAAAAAAAAAAAAAAACTCTTACCTAAGTAGGATCAATTCTTATCTAAATAAGGCCCAACATGCCTCAAAGGTCCAATTAAACTCTTAAATCAGCCTGAGGCTATCACAAGTCAACTCATATGTTTTTACAAGGAGAAGATATCTCAGCTTACCCTATATTGTTTCTCCGAAAACGTAGAGATGCCTCCACTTCCCCAACAACGCCATTAAGGTTGGGTTACATTCTCTACCGTTCAAGTGCTTTGAGACACCTTCACTAATCTTTTTCGTCATCTTTTTAACACCAACCGAAAGAGTTAATATACCTTTGTCACTGTATAATTCTAAAATGATGATATTAATATTAAGTATGTTTCTAATGTTCAAAATGATTTTTTGGTAGGTTGGTATTGAATAAAGGCATCCAGATATGTTTTTGTAATGTACAATTAAGTAGGTTTGTGATTCTAGCTCTAGGGTTTTGAAACTCTGAAGTGAGTAGATATCATAACAAGAGTTTTGAAACTCCTGACTGGGGTTTCGATACTTAGATTATAGTAGTTTTAATAGTATTGAACTCCAGTTAAAAGTTTTGAAAATTTAAACAAAGTTATGATACTACTTATGAAGTTTCTATGCTTCATTGTCCTATGCAGAAAGGATGATTGGTTTAAGCTTTTCTAAGCAGTATGAAATGCAATTTAGTTCATAAGTCTAATGAATTATTCCATACTGTGAATATGCTTGGAAGGTAAAATGACCAAAAGATCTTTAGGCTGCTAAAGTCTTAGAACTTGCCCTATGAGCATTAGTGCTAGAGGAGGTTATAAATATTACATAATTGGGTAAACTACACTAATGATCACTTTTTGTTTGAGTTATATAAAATTTTCCTCATTGAATTCAAAACACATAATACCTGGTCACTTTCTTTTTGTTTTAATTAAGATTTGGTCACTTTCATTTTGTTTTAATTAAGATGTGGTCACTGAAGGTTAACGACCGTTAAACCTTTAACAGTTTGCTGACGTGGCACAATAAATATATAAAATTAAAATTACATCAATTCCACGTAGATAATACATGGATTAAGTTTTAGTCATTTTCCATTCATATTTGTATAATTTTGGTCACTTTCATTGTCGTTTTATTAAGTTTTGATCACATACGTTATCGTTTTATTAAGTTTTGGTCACTTAGACGTTGAATGTCGCCAGTTAGATGATGTGGTCCGTTAATGTTCATCTTCTTTCATACATCTCTACTCCATTGCTCATCTTCTCCCTACTTGTTATTCATACATCTTTACTCCATTGCTCTATTTGCCTTCTTTCAAGAACTCATGCTACATTTCAAGAATAATGAAAGATTTCCAACTTCCGAGAACAAATAATAACACCACAATTTAAGAGAAAAATGAGAGAGTAGGCATCTAGAGATAAAATGAAGTTGTGTACTCTCAATTATACAAACTAAAATTCAATTTCCAAAGATTGATGTTGCAAAATGCCAAATTCAACAAGGAACAAGAAGATAAATCAATGGATCCAAATAATTCAATAATCGTATATCACTCTTCATGGTGATTTTCCCTTGAAAAAAGGCCTATGGTGAAACATAATAAATGGATCCAAACAATCCTATAATTGGATCCACGAATTCATCCACTGATCTCAATCTGAAATCCATGATCTTCAACGTCAAATCTTTGTTTTTGCTCAAGAACAAGCAATTTTTCGATTCTAGATCCCTATAAATCACCATTAACTCCTATGACTTGTGCAATCTGTTGCACCACCGTCATCGCGCTGACCTCTGACTATGTAAAACCCCAATTTTTTTTTTGTTAGTGACCGTAATGTAAAATTTGAAAGTTTAGCGACCAAAGTATAAAGTTTAGAAAAGTTTAAGGACCAAAAGTATAATTTTCAAAAGTTAGGTGTTTTGACCCTATAAATGAATAGTTCACCCCCAAGAATAACGTTTTGGTGGGAATCATATTTTTTTATCTAGAATCTATGTTAAAAGCTGTAAAGTGTTAAAGTCCAGTAAAATTCAGTAAATCGAATTGAACATAAATTTTGAGAAAATTTGAAGGATATTAAATTAAGCTTAGAAATATTATTTCCATAATTTAAATGATGAAAAATAATATGGACTATTGGATTTTAGAATTTATTTCCATGTTCAATTTGGACCGTTGGATGAAAATGGCAAGATTAAAATTATTGGAAAGTTGCATGGATAAAGTTGTCAAGGGTATAATATTTTGTTCATCTTTGAATTTAGAATATTATAACCAACATGTGGTTTGGTATGGATGTAATTATCAAGTTTCATTAATGGTAAAATTGTCATTTCCTAATTAAAAGAATTTTAAATTCATTTAAGCTTAATAAATGACAAATTAACATGAAATTAACTAGAAATTTCATGAAAATAAGATTTTCTTCAACGTACATTTCTTGCTCCTCATAACCTAGGTAAGAGAAATTTTATTTTTCATTTTGAGCAATTTCCTTTGGATTTTGGATCGAACCGTGAAATAAAAAATTGTTCTATTCGAAGAGCTCTATCATTTGGTACCATAATTGCATGCTAATCTTGCTTGATTGTTAAGTTCCCAAATTTTAGGGTTTATGTTCATATTAGGGTTTTATGAATTGATGATAGATTTTGAGGTTGTTGAGGTTGTAGAATCATTTCTAAGCTTGTTTGATGATCAAAACTACCTAGAAATGTTATATTGATTTTTTGCCTAAACCTAAAATTAGGGTAAGTTTGTGATTTTATGAAATTGTGTTAGGAGTTTGATTGTAGAGGTTTTAAAATATTGAATAAAGGTTGATTTCATGCTCGAATCAAATTGAAATCAAGTGAAATCATGAAAGCCTACCCCCTTAACATTCGGCCTAAGCTTTTGAAAGTGATAAAAATTATGGAAAAATTATACAAGGTTTATAAATGATGTAAGTAGGATCCTACAAGCTTTAAAAAGTTATTTGGACTAATTTGTAATTTTGAGAAAGTTAGGGGACCTATTCAACAATTTTGAAAAGTTATGAGATTGATGTGTAATAAATCAATACATGAATTACTATGCTGGAAATTAATGTTAGAGTGATGAATTTGGTGTTAGAATGTGAAATTAACTATTTTGGAAAGTTGTCAAAGTTTGAGTAATAAATGGCAAATATTGAGAAAGTTAGTGACTTAAGTTGTAATAATGGAATCTTTGAGGTATTGGACTGGAAATTAGATGATGGAAATTTAATTAAGTTGTTTGAGACTTGAAACGAAGTAAAAAAGGTAAAGGACTATTTAGAATAAATGGAAAAGTTGCGGTGAATTCTAAAAGAATTCATAATTAATAGTTAAAATGGAAAGTTGAAAAAGATGATGTGAAATTTGGGTGAATTTGGATAAAAAGGGATTTGAATGGTCAACTTTAAGTGTTAAAATCAATATTTATGTTGTGACAAGGAATTAGTATCAAATGAGCATCGAAAGATTTTTAGGAATTTATTTTCTATTGTGTGCCTATATTAATGAGATTCTAACATGTAATTTGAAATGTACATGTTTGGTAAATGATGTTCATTTAGATTGTGTGCTTGAAATCAAGATCAAGCAATGTTAAAGCTAAGGAGAACTTAAAGATGAAATGAGAATTTCTAAGGAAAGTTGCAAGCTAAGAACTCCAGGTAAGTGCATATTTAATTTGTATTTATGATATCGTGCAAACATTGGTTTGCGATGAGCCAACGACATATTTGCTATGGTAAGAAGTGACTCCTAAATGTTATGAAATTTTGTGATTCATGCATATATGTTCATTTGGAATGCTTCTAGAATTAGTGAATAAGCTGAAAATATAAGTTAGTGAAATCTGCCCAGATCTGTGTTCTGAACAGTAAGTTTAGAAAACCACCATAAATTATATAGAAATTATTAGGGGATGATTTTTATGCCGTTGGATTTCTATATCAGTATAGTTTTTTTTGAGAAAAAACAACTACTGATTTCAAGAAGTATACAAAAAGATATGAATTTTTTAATCGAGGATAGGTTAGAAAACATGGCAGCAGATTCTGCTCAAAACAGCTTCTGTAAGTCAACTTTGAAAATTCACTATAAATTGTAAAAGATGAACTAGAAGGATTGTCGTATATGGTTAGATTTTTATTCAAGTCTAGTTACCATTGGTACTGATAACTCCGTAAAAAGGTCATATTTGGGACCTTTTCACTTAAGTTATTGACTGTCTAAAAGCCCATTTAGGATCATATAGATGCATTTAGGAGCATATGGTTGCATGTGGTGAAATTTTGTTTGCCGCAACATTTTATTTTGTAATCAGTGCTGCATTATGGGGAAGGTGTTTTTCTGGTGATGTGCAGGATTTGGGAGCAAGGAAAAGCAAAAGGGGAATGACGTGACAAAAGGAGACTACTGAGCAAAATGCAAATGCCGAACCAGTTGGCATATCGAGAGAAATTAAAACGAAAGAAATATATTTTTAGTAAGAGCCAGCTGTCACGGCATAAAAAAGTGCTTTCTGCAATCAACATTAAAGGAGGGGCCAATTACCATCTTTAACACAAAAACCCTAGGTTCATTCTCCCCTATAAATAGAAGATGAAGCTTGACTTTTTGAAATGAGAGAGATTTTTATACAGCCGCCAAAGCCTAAAAATTCGGGAGAAAAAAGTTCTTCGTCAATCCCATTTGCCGTGGAATTCCTCCGTTGACAGGCTAGAGGGAGTGGCGTTCTAGGCGTCCGAGAGGAGCTAGTTCGCTAGGGGCAGTTCGTGGTGGTCGAGGAGAGCATCCAGCAGTGCACGTTGAAGGCTTTTCCTCATTCCCTTAGTTATTTGATTTCATATTTTGTTATTTGGGTTGTAAGGAACGAATGATACTTTCTTTGTGCTTGTTTATTTTGAACCCCACCATGAACTAAACCTATTTGGTGGGAGTTCATTTTGGATATTTAAGTTTTGCTTTAATGAATGATTATTTTTCTATGTTATTAATTGTTTTGTTTATGGATCTTAATGCTTTAAGGTTGTAGGAGCTATGAGAGTAGCCATTCCTTAGGAGATTACTAAGTGTTCGAGAGAATATCTAAGTGGCACATCTTTAGTATTCGAGAGAAACTAGGGAGGAACCACATAAGCAAGGGGTTCTATATAGTAACTAGGCCTAATCCACCTTAGAGATAAGGCTAGGATTTCATTCGACTAAAAGGAGTTGTGTATGAGCGATAGGTTAGATGTTAATGCTGCCACAAAAAGGTATTGCCCAGACATATCCTGTTATCTGGACCAATAGGATCCCTGCAATAGCTAACGCGAATCAGTTTTGCCAAGGCATCTTCAATCTGGCGAGTCCCTTAACTAGAGATAGCATAGGGCACCCTTAGTAAACTCTGTTGGGAAGTTAAGACAGAGAAGTAAGACCATTCTGAGAAGTAAACTTAGATTTTCCTAAGTGACTCCTATCACTCATTCCCATAGTAGCTTGTCGTGTGAGGAGTCTAAAGTTCTTATAAGCAAATCAAGTATTTACAGTTTATTTTGTCTTTACATTTTCAGTTGTTTATACTCAGCACAATTCAATTTGCCATAACCTATCCATCTGCTACCACCTTATCACCATTCTATTTTCGTAACATCCATCTCATTTTGCCACAGCATTATCATTTGTTTATACCATTATTAACTTTACTTAGGTGACAAAGTAAAGTGCTGTGACAAACTTATTTGATTTCCCCCAATCCCTGTGGAGAACGATACTCACTCATCACTTTATTACTTGTTCGATTGTGTATACTTGCACACATATCCGCACCACATTTATAATACCATACCGAGCGGACAAGTTTTTGGCGCCGTTGCTGGGGATTGGCAACTGGAAGTTAATTAGTTTTGTCATAGCATTTTTATTTTACTTGTTTATATTTTATTTTTATTTTTTTAGATAGATTTACTTTTTATTTTCTTTATCTATTTCAGGTTTTTCGTGGTGTATGACCAGAAGACATTCAAACGAGCCATTAGAACCGGTTGAACCTGAAATCGAGAGGCTTTTTACGAGAAGAAGACGTGATCAACGTGCAAACATATACCAGATTGGAAATCAAGGCATTGGTCAGGAGGATGATCAGAATGCCGAGGCAAATCTAAATATTGGGAATACAACCAGACCTCGTGTCATTCGGGATCACTTAAACCCGATACTGGATAATTTAAATCCTGTAATAGTGGCACCAGAAATTCAGGCAGCCCACTTCGAGCTCAAACCTATCATGTTCAATATGCTGAATTCCATAGGGCAATTCGGGGGCATGCCAAATGAAGATGCCAGGCAACATATTCGAAACTTCTTGGAGGTGTGTGATTCCTTTCGCCAACAAGAAGTTCACGAAGATGTCTTGAAATTAAAGCTATTTCCGTATTCTCTGCATGACCGAGCAAGGGCTTGGTTGAGTGGCGTTCCAGCGGGTTCAATGGAGTCTTGGACTGATCTATGCAAAAAAAATTTGTTGCGGTATAATCCTCCGAACATGAACACCCAACTGAGAAACGATATTGCTTCTTTTCGTCAAGCTGATGACGAATCAATGTATGAGTGCTGGGATCGATATAAAAGCTTGCTTCGTAAGTGTTCGAATCATGGTTTTCAAGATTGGACGCAAGTGGTGATGTTCTACAATGGAGTTAATACATCCACGAGGATGATGCTAGATGCCTCGGCAAATGGGACGTTACTTGACAAATCACCAGCAGAGGCATTTGACATTCTGGATAGGATTGCCACCAATGATTATCAGTTTCCATCCACAAGGCTTGGACTTGGGCGAAAAATACATGGAGCTTTCGAGCTAGATTCTAAGGATACGGTGTCCGCCCAACTTGCTGCTATCACCAACATGTTGAAGAATTTGCAGAGGCCAAGTGAGGTAAGAGAAGCGAAGGCAGCCCATTCAGCATGTTTATTATGTCATGGCAATCACAATGAGAGTGACTGCCTGACCAATCAAGAATCCATCAACTTTGTAGGCAATTTCAACCGAGGCAACAACCCCTATTCCAACACATACAACCCTGGATGACGTCAACATCCAAACTTTTCGTGGGGAAATCAAGGAACCAGCACTACTCATCAACCAGCTCGGCAACAGAATTTCAATGACTCCCAGGGTTATCAATCGAATATGCCATGGCATAATTCTAACAAGGGAGAGGGCCATCTTCATCAAACACCAATTCTTTAGAGGCCACAATGCAAGAGTTTATTGCAACAACGAAGACAATGCTGCAAGACCATGCGACCTCCATAAAAAATCAAGGAGCCTTGCTTCAGAGCCACAGTTCGTCATTAAGGACGTTGGAGAGTCAGGTTGGTCAAATTGTCGCGGCATTACAAGAACGCAGAACATGACATCTACCAAGTGACACTGAAGTCACAAAACCTCATGGCAAAGAACACTGCAGTGTGCTAACTCTCCGGAGTGGTACATAAATCAATGTTGAAGATAAGTTTGGGGGAAGACCGAAGGCCGATTCACCCCCTGTGATTGTGCAAATTGAGCAAGAATTGCTGGAAGAAGCACCAGTGGAAGAGGATGAGGGTTCATCGAGTAAAGCAACTGAGGGGGAAAACAAAAATGCCAAGGCAAATTCAATTCCCACCCCGTCAGTACAGGAAGTCAGACCCCCGCCTCCTTTCCCACAAAGACTGAAGAAGCATAACGAAGATGTTCAATTCAAAAAGTTCGTTGACATTCTGAGTCAACTTCAAATAAATGTTCCTTTTCTGGAGGCTATGGAACAAATACCCACCTATGCTAAATTTCTCAAGGAGATTGTTACCAAGAAGAGAAAGGTTGAGCAGTAAGATACAATTGCCACGGCAAAAGAATTTTTGCTCTTCCTTAAGCAAGCTGCCACCAAAGAGACATGATCCGGGTAGTTTCATCATTCCATGCTCGATAGGAGATAAATTTGTTGGGAATGCACTATATGACCTTGGCTCAAGTGTGAACTTGATGCCTAAGTCAATTTTCTTGAAGCTTGGGATAGGAAATACGAGACCCACATCCGGCATCTTGCAATTAGCTGATCGTTCACATGTGCGTCCTGAAGGGCGAATTGAAGATGTCATCGTGCGGGTTGACAAGTTCGTTTTTCCTGTTGATTTTCTGATTCTGGACTGTGGGGTCGATGCCACAACACCCATCATTCTAGGGAGACCCTTCTTATCAACCGGTCGTATTCTCATCGACTGTGAGCGGGGAGAGCTGACTATGCGAGTGGCCGATCAATATGCCACTGTGAACGTATTTCGATCTCTCAAGTACATGGATGATTCTGAAGAATGCCAGAGCATTTTTGAAGTGGATACAGTAATTACAAAAGAAGAAGATCAATTTTTCCATGATAATTTTATTCAGCTAGGACCTGATGAGGGGCTATTTGAAGACTTAAAGGTCAGAGAGCCTAATGATTTTTCTTCCAAAGAGCAGATAGCTAGCTTCCTCAAAGCTATCCCAGGTACGCGCTTTGAACCTTTGAATTTTGAAGAGTTTGTTCTCCCCAAGCCCTCATTACAGCATGAACCTACCCTAGAACTTAAGAATTTGCCATGGTATCTTAAATATGCTTATCTGGGTAGTAACGAAACTTTACATGTGATTATTTCCTCTGCCCTTACTCCTAACCAAGAATCTAGTTTGCTAAGTGTTTTGTCACAGTATAAGCGAGCGTTAGGATAAACGATGGCAGATCTGAAGGGAATAAGTCCAACAATCTGCATGCACAAAATCCTGCTGGAAGAATGCCACGACAAATCCATAGAGCCACAGCGAAGATTAAACCCAATCATGAAACAAGTTATGATGAAATAGATTCTTAAATGGCTTGACGCTGGAGTGATTTACCACATTTCGGATAGTTCTTGGGTGAGTCCCGTTCAATGTGTACCAAAGAAGGGAGGCATGACCGTGGTGACAAACGAGGACAACAAATCGATACCTACTCGCACAGTCACCGGGTGACGAATTTGCATGGACTACCGCAAGCTTAACAAGGCCACCAAGAAAGATTACTTCCCTTTGCCGTTCATCGATCAAATGCTGGATCGACTTGCTGGCAAGGCATTTTATTGTTTTTTGGACGGTTACTCGGAGTACAATCAGATTTCCATCACATCGGATGACCAAGAGAAGACAACATTTACGTGTCCCTATGGCACTTATGCTTTATCGAGAATGCCTTTTGGACTCTGTAATGCCCCGACAACTTTTCAGCGCTGCATGCAAGCCATAATTTCAGACATGGTTGAGGACTTTTTGGAAATTTTTATGGATGATTTTTCTGTTTCTGGAGATGACTTTCAAAAATGCCTCGGCAATTTGGAAAAGGTACTAAAGCGATGCGATGAGGCCGATCTCGTGCTAAACTAGGAAAAATGCCACTTTATGGTGACCGAGGGCATTGTTTTTGGCCATAAAATTTCTGTAAAGGGCATTGAGGTGGACAAAGCAAAGATCGAGGTGATCGAGAAGCTACCCCCACCAACTTCTGTCAAGGGCATTCGGAGTTTCCTTGGACATGCTGGATTTTATCGAAGATTTATCAAGGACGTTTCCTCAATATCCAAGCCCTTATGTACCTTACTGCAACAGAACCAATCGTTCATGTTCGATCAGAAATGCCATGGCACATTCAAAGAGCTAAAGCAAAGACTTATCTCTGCACCGATCGTAGTTCCCCCAGATTAGACGGCACCGTTTGAATTGATGTGCGACGCAAGTGATTTTGCCGTGGGAGCTGTGCTTGGGCAACGTAGAGGTAAAATTTTTCATGTTATATATTATGCTAGTCGTACCTTAAATGAGGCACAATTGAACTATACCACCACTGAGAAAGAATTACTTGCCGTGGTATTTGCATTTGACAAGTTTAGGCCATACTTGATAGGCACCAAAGTCATAGTTCACACCGATCATTCAGCTATAAAATACTTAGTGAACAAGAAAGATGCCAAGCCTAGACTTATTAGGTAGATATTACTACTGCAGGAGTTCGACTTAGAGGTGATTGATAGGAAAGGTACTGAGAACCAGGTTGCAGATCATTTATCTAGGCTAGAGAATATTTCAGAATGCCATAACATTTTTGATATTAAAGAAGAATTCCCTGATGAGAAAATTTTATATGCCACGGCAATTCCGTGGTACGCTGACCTTGTTAATTTTCTTGTTAGTGGTATTTTTCCTTATGAACTGAACAGCTAGGGCAAAAAGAGGTTTCTTCATGATGTCAAGTTCTATTTTTGGGACGAGCCATACTTGTTCAAACAATATGTCGATCAAATGATTAGACGGTGTGTCCCCGAAGAGAAGCAACAAGCCATCTTACATCAATGCCATACAACACCCTGTGGAGGGAATTTTGGAGGTGCGCGGACTGCTGCCAAGGTCCTCCAATCAGGCTTCTACTGGCCATCACTATTTAAAGATGCCCACGCATTTTGCAAAGCATGCGACAGATGCCAGTGCACTGGAAATATTTCCAGACGACACGAAATGCCACTGCAAAATATTTTGGAGATTGAGCTCTTTGATGTTTGGGGCATTGATTTCATGGGACCCTTCCCATCCTCTTTTGGAAACTTATACATTTTGCTTGCAGTGGACTACGTCTCTAAGAGGGTTGAAGCAAGTGCCACACCGAGGAATGACTCTAAGACGGTACTTAAGTTCCTTCACAAGAATATCTTTACTCGATTTGGAGCACCAAGAGCCATCATCAGTGACGAGGGCACCCACTTTGACAACAAGCTAATTGCCAAGGCATTACAAAAATACGGAGTGCGACATAAGATTGCCACGGCATATCACCCACAAACGAATGGGCAAGCTGAAGTGTCCAACCGAGAAGTCATGCAAATTCTCGAGAAGGTGGTGAACCCTCGAAGGAAAGATTGGTCCTCAAAACTCGATGAAGCACTCTGGGCCTACCGGACGGCATTCAAAACACCTTTGGGAATGTCGCCCTTCAAGATGGTATATGGAAAATCTTGCCACCTACCAGTCGAGCTAGAGCATAAGGCATATTGGGTGATAAAGAGGTTGAACTTCAACGCACAAGCAGCTGAGGAGCAACGATTGTTCGATCAGAATGAAATGGAAGAGTTTCGAGCGCAAGCATATGAAAATGCCAAGCTCTTCAAGGAAAAAAACGAAGAAATGGCATGACAAAATGCTTTTGCCACGGCATTTTCATGTTGGCCAGAAAGTGCTCATGTTTAACTCTAGGCTCAAACTCTTCCCTGGAAAACTGAAGTCACGATGGTCGGGACCATTCGAAGTCCACCATGTTTACCCTCATGGCGCTGTGGATATCAAGAACATGGACGATGGGTCCATCTTTAAAGTTAATGGCCAGTGCCTGAAGGCATACCAGGGAGTCCCACCATTGCGTGACAAGACTGCACTTCTCTTGCATGAAGTTGATACTGGCCCAGCATCTTAAGGATGCCGTGACATTTTAAAATTACCCCTGTGCATAAATAAATGTTTATTTTGTTATTGTTTTTATTTAGTTTCCTTTGATTTTACTATTTTATTTTTCTTACAAGGTTAGGGTCCATCCAGATTTCAACCGTACCAGCACCCCATAAGCTCGTAGAGCCACTGGAGGATGCACAATTAGAAATACCGCAGCAAATTCATCTGCCTCTGAACATTCCAGCCCCACACAATTTCGAAAGCACAGAAGTTGTATGACCGCCGCACCACCACAAGCGTAAAGTCAAGGTACCTTGCATTTCATAGCATGTAGTCTAGTTTTACCTTAGTTTTTAGTAAGCATTGAGGACAATGCTTCTTTTAAGTTTGGGGGAGGTCGGGTTCTCGAATCATTACATGATAATATTAGTATAATGAATATGCCATGACATTAGTAAGTGTTAGAATTAATTTTCTAGAATAAATTAATGATGCCCGATGATGATAAACTCTTGATGGCTAGGATAGAATGTACATGACTGTTGAGGATGATAGAACCAACTCTAGGACTTGCTTCTTTGAACCCTTTGAATACACGATTATATGTTTTCCATGCTTGAGAAACTTAGAATTTTTTTATAAGAGAATTCTTGAATGTCGTGGCATACAACTTTGAATGATGAAAACCCACTTGTAAAAAAAAGAATGAAGTTGTGAATAAATGCTTCGGCATATCTGTAGAAGGACATTCCGCTATGCCATGCCATTGCCTGGAAACTACAAATAAATAAATGACAGTAATGGCATATGAGTGAATGAAAGTAGTCACAGGATGACTCTACCTGACTAGCTTGGGGGTGGAAGGTATGCTCTCTTTCACCTAGAGTATGGGATGGTAGGTGTGATGGGCTGACTCCCTTCGTAGCAGAATAAAAAAAAATCTACCTGACTAGCTTGGGGATGGAAGGTATGTTCCCTTTCATCTAGAGTGTGGGATGATAGGTGTGATGGTCTGACCCTTCGTAAAAAAAACAATGTGGGAGTAAAAATTCTAAATGTCGTGGCAAAACAAGAAAGCTTGCTTAGAAAATTTTTAGGTTTGTTAAGCATGGACTTGATACAAACACGCACACACCCACACAAAGAATCTTGCCCTAGGGGACAGTACTTGATTTCTCAAACTAGTCTAGCATGTTGAAGCCAAATGTTCTGAGGGCTGAAATTTTATCCCATATAACTATTCTGCTTCTGAACTTGCCATGGTATTTTTATTTTTCTTAATATTATCCATTGCTTGAGGATAAGCAATAGTTTAAGTTTGGGGGTGTGATAATTCCGTAAAAAGGTCATATTTGGGACCTTTTCACTTAAGTTATTGACTGTCTAAAAGCCCATTTAGGATCATATAGATGCATTTAGGAGCATATGATTACATGTGGTGAAATTTTGTTTGCCGCGGCATTTTATTTTGTAATCAATGCTGCATTATGAGGAAGGTGTTTTTCTGGTGATGTGCAGGATTTGGGAGCAAGGAAAAGCAAAAGGGGAATGTCGTGACAAAAGGAGACTGCTGAGTAAAATGCAAATGCCGAACCAGTTGGCATTTCGAGAGTGATTAAAACGAAAGAAATACATTTTTAGTAAGAGCCAGCTGTCACGGCATAAAAAAGTGCTTTCTGCAATCAGCATTAAAGGAGGGGCCAATTACCATCTTTAACACAAAAACCCTAGGTTCATTCTCCCCTATAAATAGAAGATGAAGCATGACTTTTTGAAAGGAGAGAGTTTTTTAGACAACCGCCAAGAGCCTAAAAATTCGGAGAAAAAGTTCTTCGTCAATCCCATTTGCCGTGGCATTCCTCCGTTGACAGGCTAGAGGGAGTGGCGTTCTAGGCGTCCGAAAAGAGCTAGTTCGCTAGGGGCAGTTCGTGGTGGTCGAGGAGAGCATCCAACAGTGCACGTTGAATGTTTTTCCTCCTTCCCTTAGTTATTTGCTTTCATATTTTGTTATTTGGGTTGTAAGGAATGAATAATACTTGCTTTGTACTTGTTTATTTTGAACCCCACCATGAACTAAACCTATTTGGTGGGAGTTCATTTTGGATATTTAAGTTTTGCTTTAATGAATGATTGTTTTTCTATGTTATTAATTGTTTTATTTATGGATCTTAATGCCTTAGCGTTATAGGAGCTATGAGAGTAGCCATTCCTTAGGAGATTACTAAGTGTTCGAGAGAATATCTAAGTAGCACATCCTTAGTATTCGAGAGAAACTAGGGAGGAACCACATAAGCAAGGGGTTCTAGATAGTAACTAGGCCTAATCCACCTTAGAGATAAGGCTAGGATTTCATTCGACTAAAAGGAGTTGTGCATGAGCGATAGGTTAGATGTTAATGCTGCCGCAAAAAGGTATTGCCCAGACATATCATGTTATCTGGACCAATAGGATCCCTGTAATAGCTAACGCCAATCGGTTTTGCTAAGGAATCTTCAATCTGTCGAGTCCCTTAACTAGAGATAGCATAGGGCACCCTTAGTAAACTCTGTCGGGTAGTTAAGACTGAGAAGTAAGACCATTCTGAGAAGTAAACTTAGATTTTCCTAAGTGACTCCTATCACTCATTCCCATAGTAGCTTGTCGTGTGAGGAGTCTAAATTTCTTATAAGCAAATCCAATATTTACAGTTTATATAGTCTTTACATTTTTCAGTTGTTTATACTCAGCACAATTCAATTTGCCATAACATATCCATCTGCTACCACCTTATCACCATTCTATTTTCGCAACATCCATCTCATTTTGCCACAGCATTATCATTTGTTTATACCATTATTAACTTTACTTAGGTGACAAAGTAAAGTGTCGTGACAAACTTATTTGATTTCCCCCAATCCCTGTGGAGAACGATACTCACTCATCACTTTATTACTTGTTCGATTATGTATACTTGCACACATATTCGCACCACATTTATAATACTCATATCGAGCGGACATGTACAAACAGAATAATTTTTAAGTTTGTATATTAATACAGAATAATATTTCTTTAAAGGTAGTGCAAACTGCCAACATATGAAACTTGTCATAAATTATTTTTCATGTAACTCATATGTTATATGCTATTATAAATTTTGAAATGAGTCAACTTTATTACATTTGACATGATAATTAAAATTATTTATTTCAAATATGATGTGTTTATGTTCAAGAAAGGTAATTGATGATGATTATGATATGTAAATGTTATGCAGAAATGAAATGTTTATGAACTGCCCATTATGTTATGATATGAAAAATCATTTATTTCGATGTATTGATATCTTTGATATTCAATAACATATAATAATTAATGGAAAAGCCCATTGTATGTTGCATTAAGAGTCGTAGGTACACTTGGCATGCCAAGAAGTTGAGTAAAGATCAAGTTAAGTCAAATTATTGTACATTCGTGTACATTACGTATGACACCACTGGTGCATATGATATATTTTGCACTTGGAGTGCATCTTATGATGATGATTGGCATCATGAAGTGCCTAGTGCACACAATATGTATGACTCACGTACCTTGCATTCTCATAAATATGCATTGGGCTATGAACTTGAAAATAAGCTACAAATATGAAATTAAGTTACGAATCTGAAATAAGTTATGAGTTTGGAAACAAGTTCTGAATCTGAGAATGAGTTTTGAAATGTGAAAGTATGGATTATAAAAAGGAAATGTGAAAGTGAATATAAAAAATTAAAAAATGAAAATGAGATATGAAAGTGTTGTATTGTATATGAATAAAAAAGAATATGATATGACTATTATGTATGATATTGTTCATCATGGCTTTGATATGACTATTATTTATGATATTGTTTATCATGGTTTTGATAAAATCATAAGATGATGATTTTCAGGTCCTTGATGAGGAAAAATGGCTTGAATAAATTGATTTGGATATTTATTAAATTTATTGGAATTTAAGTTAATGTTTTAAATTGTTATGATATTATTAAGTTTTATATAAGTGAATATGTTGTTTAGATGTTGTTAAGTTGTTTGATATTTATATAACTTTAGTTTGTTTATAATGCCTCACTAAGTGTATAATTAGCGAGTGATGATTTTCACCGTAGGTAAAGAAGAGCAAGTGAAGTAAGGAGCTGAGTGGGCATCAATCAATAAAGAAAAAGTTACAGGTATTAGTAATGACATCCTAAAAATTTAAATTTTCTAGATGGCATGTATACGAATAAGAAAAATCTAAGACATGTTATTATGGATATAAATACAAATTTAAGTTTTATGTTTTAAATAAAAAATTATATTTTGACAGAGTAAAGCAATATTTTAAATTAGATGGTAATTTAGACAGTTTATCTTATTATATGGAACCGTATAGAACTATCTAGTTGTTGCCTGAATCTGATATTGATTTGGAGACTTAAATACTATAATATGATTTTACGTGATTACATTATTTATTGAAAGGATTAAAATGGATAAATTTTAAAAGTTCAAAATTTTACTGGATTTTCAACCTTAGAATGTATGTAAAACTACGTGACATCTTTGACTCATATTCGGGTACATATACGGGTTAAGGGTGTTACATAGTATCTCATTTTCAAGTGCCCAAAATTTAATAAAACGATAGCGTAAGTGAACAAAACTTAATAAAACGATAATATAAGTGACCAAAAGTGTACAAATATGAAATAAAATTGACCAAAACTTAATCCTCCTATTATCTACGTGGAAATGATATAATTTTAATTTTATATATTTATTATGCCACGCCAGCAAACCGTTAAAGGTTTAACGGTCGTTAATCTTCAGTGACGAAATCTTAATCAAAACAAAACGAAAGTGACCAAACCTTACATTTTTTGAATTTAGTGAGGAAAAGTTTATAAAACTCAAACGAAAGTGATCATTTCCATAGTTTACCCTACATAATTCTCACATATAATTATTCCATCTATGAATATGCATCTATCATTCCAAAAGGGTTCAACTTTTGACAAATTTTAAGAATTTCACATGAAAGAGGGTAAATAATTAGGTTTATTTATAAAACACTTTATTCAACTCGAGGTGATAAATATTTATATGATGAGTTCCTAAGAAATCTCATCGAGAATAAAATCCTATCCCCAATTGATTGCACAAGACTTTTACATGTAGACACCTATTTTCAATTCCGAACCCACTCGAAAAACGGTTGCGATACAATAAAAATGATGTAACAAGGAGAAAAATCAAACCCTTTTAAACATTATTCGATTAATGTAAAGTTATTTATAATTACCACCATCCCTTTGGAGATGTGCACTACAAACAATTTGCAACATTATGAACGATGTGCTAATTAAGTCTACACCTAAGACTCCATTTGAGATATGACATGTAGATTTCTTACCACATAAATATAGACCTTTTCCATTAGAAAATTTTTCAAAATTGCACCTAACGTGATCTGTCTTTATTCAAAGAGTATTAATTTAAAAATTAATCATGAATAAATATTACTTAGATAATAATTCGATAAATAAATTGTTTTTCTTAGTCAATGTTTTTTGAATATGACATGATCGTACTTTAAAATTTTCTGAATCATCGGCTTTCCTAAAATTAACAGATATTTTCCTATTTCATACAATAAATAATACGATAGCTTTAAACTTTCAAGAAAGGAAAATAATAAATACATAATACAGGGACTATATGCACAATTAGAACCTTGTCTTTTTATTCGGTCACACTAATCGCTTAAACAACGGTGTGATCTCGTTAAAAGTGTCACGGTTTAAGGGGAAGAAGAGAATAGAATCGGGTGAACCGGATAAAAGGATTCGGTTAGGGCAGTTTTAGAAGGATATAAAGTAAGAAGAAACATCTGGAGATAGCGGCTTTAGGGCGTAAAAAGAAAAAAACAAGCCGTAGAAGAGGGCTCTCTCTTGGTTCAGCTTATTCCCCCCCTTAACAAAATCTTTTCAGGTAATTTTCCAGATCTAATCTGAAAGTTCCACGTTTGATTTTGAGCTGCTTTTGAAATATTGATTTATATATATATTTTTGGCGGTTGGAAAAAAAGATGGATCGTTATCAGAGAGTGGAGAAGCCGAAAGCAGAGGCACCCATTGACGAGAATGAGATTCGTATCACCAGTCAAGGCAGGATGCGTAGTTATATCACTTATGCCATGAATCTGCTCCAGGTTTGCCCCCCCTTCCTTTCTGGGTGTTTAATTTCTGCATGTTTAGATCTTTTCTAAATTTGGGTGTTTTGATTATTTTGTGAAATAACACTTTTGATAGGAAAAGGGATCGAATCAAGTAGTTTTTAAAGCAATGGGAAGAGCCATTAACAAGACTGTGACTATTGTGGAGTTAATTAAGGTGCTACTATTTATAATCTATGTGGATAGTTGTATTGATTGGTTGTTTCTTAGGGTGGTTAATAAAGTGATCCATGTACTTGTAATGCAGAGAAGAATTGTTGGTCTACATCAGATTACATCCATTGGATCCATGGATATAACAGATATGTGGGAGCCTCTGGAGGAAGGACTCCTTCCGTAAGGACATTATAATTTCTTATTGTTATTTTTATGCCTTTAATATGTTTCTTTACAGAATTTTAATAACCTTTGTTTGATTACCACAGATTGGAGACCACAAGGCATGTGTCGATGATCACTATAACCCTTTCGAAGAAGGAATTGGATACATCCTCTGTTGGGTAAGTTCCTGTACATGTTGCTCTTTACTGACGTAAGTACATTGTTCCTCGTTATACTTGTTTGCTTGAAATATTAAATGAAGGTTGATTGGGTTCTTTTTGTTAATATGAAGCAAGTTGGTTTTACCTTTGATGTGTTGGTGCTAGTTAAATTACATTTCTATGAATGTTGGGAGCTTAGAGAATATTAACATATGGAAGGTTTTATGCTCTGATTATGGTGGCTTGATGTTTTATTTGACATGAGTGACTCGTGATCTCCTTTTTATCCAGGTACCAACCTCCATTACCTGCCGATCAGGTGAAGGCATCCACAGAAATCGATCATGAAGGAGGTGGGGATGCATTTCATATCTACACTGCCATCTCTTTTTGGTGATGCCGAATGCCTGTGTTTGTTTTTTATATGCATTTTTTTTTGGCAGAGGGCTCTCCTAATGGCCGTGCTAGAGGCCGTGGTGGTAGAGGAAGGCAAAGGGGTAGAGGTAATGCCAATTTTGAGTATTGGGATGCACCCTGATAGATGTTCTTTTTTGTTGTTATGTTAGGGGCATGGTTTTCCATGGCTCTGGATGTGATTGAATATCATGTGAGAAATATTTTAAGCAAATTTTTAGTTGTATTCTTCTTCAGGGAATGGTTTTGTCTCTGCTGAGTATGAGGATGGAGGCTGGGACCACTCTCGTGGCTATGCTAGGGGTAGAGGTCGAGGAAGAGGACGTGGCTACCGAGGCCGTGGGCGTGGAGGATACAATGGACCCCAGTTTGACAGGCAGCAAGATGATGGCCGTGGGCGTGGAGGATACAATGGACCTCAGTTCAACAGGCAGCAAGATGATGGTCGTGGGCGTGGAGGATACAATGGACCCCGGTTTGACAGGCAGCAAGATGATGGCCGTGGGCGTGGAGGATACAATGGACCCCAGTTCGACAGGCTGCAAGATGATGGCCGTGGGCGTGGAGGATACAATGGACCCCAGTCCGACAGGCAGCAAGATGATGGCTACAACTATGAAGCCCCTCCCCAAGGTGGTCGTGGTGAGTTTTCTCTCTTATTTTTCCGTTATAATAAAATTTTAACATGTTTTAACAGTTTTTCCGCATGAACTATGATATGCATGTCTATCATCACCACTAATATCCTCCTCCTGCACCTCTTAACATAATGTAATTTAACTATTTTGAACACGAAGAATCAAAGTGCACGTACAATAAAGGATGTGGCATTAAAAAGAAGTTAACATGGAGATGCAATTATTTACATGTTCATGGTCTGAAATTTTCTATCGTTTTTCAAAGTACAATAAACAGACATTATGCCAATAGCTTTAAGAAGGAATGCAGTGAATAGGTAAATAACATAGTTTCTGATGGTCCTTGATTTGCTCTTTGAAGGTCGTGGCCGTGGAAGGGGATATCGTGGAAGGGACCGTGGGTTTCGATCTAATGGGACGATGCATCCAACTGCATGAGGTAGTTTGTGGCAGTCCTTGAATGATATGGAAATGATGGTGTCGGATTCATATTCTGTCATGTTTACGAATTTTTTTGGTCGTTCTTTATCACTTCTGTAGAATTAGGTTTGGTCAATTTTTTCTTCGTTGTTAATTGCTAGCAGTTTAGCATGTGTTCGAGTTCATGTGGTGTTGATGTCGATGTTCATGAGTAGACTTAGAATAGTTGCATCTCGGGTTTCTACTAGTGCAGCAGCCGCTCCACACTATAGGAGGGCAGGTCTTTTTTGGGTTTATTCTGTGGCCTTAGCTTATTATATGTTTTGAACAATTGTAAACAGACCCCCCCCCCCCCCCCGCAAACACAATTATTATGTCGTTAAGGGTTTTGCTGTTTCGCTTGCTGTTTTCCTCTTTTCCTACTCCACAAGGAAAGTAGTGTGCATCTATTCTATTTACCTTTAGACCTGAAGAAGACAAGAAGAATAGTTTTGCGATATAAATAGGGGAATAAGACTTAACATCAACTTTCATGTAGGTCACAGATCCATTCTAGTTGAGTTCGTATAAATTTTGTTTCTTTTTGTTAAATTTAGTTAACAACTTGCTTATCACTCCAACACTGTCAGATGTACAAGCTTAGACATTAAGCTCACTACAAAAATATACTTCAATTGGCTTTTCGACTAATACTGTAGTTGAAAACAAACATAAATAATGTTGCCAAACTGGGGGATGAAGGACAAAAATGTGAAAGCTTGAAGGATTAAAATTGATATTATATCATTGTTTTTGTTAAATTAAATAAAATATCTCATTCCATCAAATAAAAAGTAACGTTTTATAAAAAATGATTTTTTCATTAAAACAGAACTACTGAATAGATAATTTATCTTATTTAATAAGATAACTTTGGTCGAAAATTCAAAAAGGAATCCACTTTTGGGGCTATTTAGGGTCCAACCGAGAATTCCACTCTGTAATCTGGTATAATAGAAGGGATCGGTTATCAATGAGGTCATTTCCGGCTTTTATCTCTATTATACAACATCTCTATACTAAAGATAAATATTAATTCATCTCTATATATAATAACAAAAACAAAAAATCAAAAAAATTACAACAAAAAAAATAGAACAATTTTCCTACGGATTCAAACATGCACTTGAAAAAAAGAGCCAACAATCAGAAAAATTAAAAAAAATATATAACGCAGTTATAATGTCAGTTATAGCATATATATTACAACTGTCACCACAATGCAGCTATAAAATAGCGATGGGTTGAAGCATAGGATCATGAAGATTTTCGCCACTCCAACTATGCGCTGGAGATGGCCTCATGGAGCAAAAGGATATTCAAAACTGAGAAAAAAGTGGAAACCCTGGCTCTCTCCCCACGTTTAATTCAATCAATGTCGGATATCATGGTGGATCAACTACTTAAACCTGAAGAAACAGTCGTTGGGAACAACTTACGGCAGCAGCACAAACAAGCGAAGAACAGCAGCAGCACAAACAAGCGAAGAACAGCAGCAGCACAAACAAGCGAAGAACAACAGCAGCACAAACAAGTCGAAGAACAGCAGCAGCAGCAATCAGTAGGAAGAGAAAATGCAGAATATGAAGATGAAGAGTTACACAAGCTTCTAGTCCCTGACATAACCCAACTTCCTCTCACCCCACCTTCTGCCGTTGAATCCAACTTTGCCTCTTACTATGCTCCAGGTTTCCCCCCATTTTCCCCAATTATCTAATTTTCATGGGTTTTGTTAATGAACCCCTGGGACTTAAGCACTTTGAAGTTAGATGATTTCCTTATGTATAATACAGGTTTTGTGTGAAATGGATTTGTTAATTACCTAATTCATGATTTTCTTTGTATTGGTTGAAGTGAAGATGTCACTGTATAATCATTAGTTTATATTTAGGTGTTCTGAGTCCTCTAATCAAATTAGTTTATATTTTACTGTGTTCTGAAGCCAGGGAATCAAATTAAATTTTAATTTGTAGATTGTGTGTTATTTGGCTTGGCTTCAACTCACTTGGCATTTAAGGAAAAAGGTGGGATCACATCCGTTGATTTCAATGTTGGCAAATCCGATCGAAGTGGTATGAAAGTCACTGGAAAGAGAGAAGGTATCTCCTTGTTTATTTCTGTAACTGATTAGAAAAGTGTTTGATTGTTGTTTTACAATTGAAATTCCACTTTGGGGGTTTAAAGAGTTTTATCAATGTGATGTTCTATATTGGTAATTCTTTTAAATTGTGAGAGCAAACATACATTATATCTTGTTATTTGGAGATCAAAGAGATTAATTTCTTTCATGGAATTGGTGTATTAGCTTTGACAATGTCTACTCGTAGTTAAATATGCTTCTCTTGTAGAATGTTCAACACTTCGAGTACAATACAGTTTTGTGCAAGGTCTGCACCCGTGATGATTCGTATATTGTAAGGTGGGTATGATTATTTTCGTGCAGCATCTCTCCCTTCCCTCGTTTCCCCTTGATTTTCGTATTCAAATGAATAGCAGTTCCGGGCAGGTGTTGTGTTAAGGGATCTCTTTTGGAAGTGAATGAAAGATTAATCAAACAACCAGAGCTGCTTAATTCGTCGGTGAGTGTAACTCTGCCACTCTTCTTTACTGGTTTCTCAATTCATATATGTTCGCAACACTAGAATTTCGTGGTTGAAATTGAATTCTTGTGAGTTGTGATTATGGCACATCTGTCATCTGAAGCTACCCATGTTCTTCCTTACAATTCAAAAGACATACATTAGGATAAAAGATGACTAGTATTTTAATGTGTGGCATAATTTTGTCAATTACATGCTGTGCTGAGTTAATTTGGGATTCTTTTAATTTGACAATTTATCGTATAAATGTGGCAAAGTTTGTGAGTGTTAGAATCTGTCATCTGAAGCTACCCATGTTCTTCCTTACAATTCAAAGACATACATTTAAAAAAGATACTAATTTTAATGTGTGGGCATAATTTTGTCAATTACATGCTGTGCTGAGTTAATTTGGGATTCTTTTAATTTGACAATTTATCGTATAAATGTGGCAAAGTTTATGCAGTCGTTAAAGAATTCGGATTTATCGTTGTTGTTGAATGCAGCCAGATAAAGAAGGATACATAGCAATTGTAATGCCAAAGCCAGCGGACTGGCTTAAGGTTAAGGCTTCCTTGTTGAGCCTTGAAGAATTCAAGGAACTGAGAGCACTTTGCTGAATATAACCTCTAGAAAATGGAGAGAAGCTGGCTCTATACTTCATTAAAATAATTCAAGCTGAAGGAATCCCTTCATTGACAGTTTTTCTGACATGCCCCCAGCGCGACAAACTCTATTATTTCTACTGTACTAGATTTGGTTGGCTGAACTATGTAACACAGCTCCATTTCTCTGTTTTACTTTCCCATCTCACTAATGATAAAAAGTTGGTCATTTTCAACTCCTTGATCAAATGATTAATGAACGTTTTCATGTACAAAGACAAAATGCAAAAGAACTGTTAATGCCCAAGTTCTATTGCAGTCAAACTTTTAATCTTCAAGGGACATAACTATGCCATGATCAATGTCTTAACTATGGCTGTGAATCAACTATTTCTTCTATGACATTCAGTCTCTCGATCTGTTGATAGTGTGAAAACTTAGCATGTTCTTCAAGCTCCTTCAATTGTTCCAAGAAGCTTGAATCGTGCATTCGGAATTCTCTTTCAGTACCTCAATCTTCCCATTTCTTATGCACATATTAGTAACGGCTTTATGGTGCTTGATCTCAACATGCAGTCTCCATACCAATCTACTTCTGGTATCGAAATCGCTGATCAAAATATAAATAGCTTATGCTGATATATTAAGTTGCTCACCGAATCTTTTGAGCAAACTCGTGTTTAGCCCTTGCTGATGAGATGATAACCCGGTTTTCTTCTTCTTCTTCCAAATGCAACAAACAAACCAGGCGGCAAGCCCTGGTGCTGCTATAATTCCCAACATGCCGTGGAATGCAAGTATCAGCAATGCAATCACAAGCGCTGTGTGAGAAATTACTAAACAAAGACCCCAAAACTGTTTGGAGATCCTTTTGAGTTTTGCTTTCTGTCTTATCTTTTCCGATTTCCACGTTAGTTTTCGGAACAAATTGAAGTTATTCTAATTGATCTTCCGGAACTGCTTCTGTGTAACGATCGACAATGGATTTTTAAGCAATGCAAATCCAGTTTGCTCCTTGAGTATAACGCCACACTGTTCATCTGAAAAATCTTGAATCCTCTTGCTCAACTTGATCACCTTTCTAATCCTCTGATAATAAACTCGCGTCTGGTCGATGCTTTTAAGGAGTAATTCGCATAAGCTACAAGCTTCCGAGCCGGCTTCGAAATAATCTAGAAGAAAGTGATGAACATTCAAACTCTTTATCCTGTCCAATGTTTCTTGCCTCGGTTTAAGCAAGAATTCGGACAAGTTCATACGATGATTCGGAATCAAAGACGTTGAAGGTAGACTATCAAAGCCATGAACTTGACTCAACATCTCGAGATAGGATTTTGTTCTAAAAGCTTCCTTGTATTCTTCATTTACATTTGTCTTGTCACTCAAGTTACTTCCATGCTTCTTCTCTGATCAGCCTGAAACAAACAAACAAACAAACAAACCAAAACACAGAAATCCAATCAACTTTTCAATCCATGAAACCAACTAAAGATTCCAAAAAACTATGGGGGGGGGGGGAAAGAAAATCCAGAAACCCTTTCATGGTATAAATCATCTGATCTGATTTAAGCTTTGCGAAATAGATCATATTCACTCTCTTTTTTTTTTGGTTTTTAAAATTTTCTCATCAAAACAAACAGATTAGGTATTTGATTGCTTGAGCTAATATTTATACGTAGAGTTCGATGACTTTGGATCTGCTTAATCAGAGGGTGAAATCCTTTATGCTTTAATCTCACGATACGTGTATTGGCTTTGGATTTGCTCTTATCATAAAATAGTGCGGTGAAGCTCGGAGGGTACGAGCTTTGAATTTTGCTCCTGCGCTATAAATTTGTCTAAAGTTTTTTTTTCTTTTTTCCATTTAATAATTATTAATGTTTTTATTTAAATTATTTTTCCTTTTTTGGTAAATCATGCTTTGAAGTTTAAAGTCTAACCCTATAAGTTAGATAAACGTGTTTTCTAAACTTGCAGTCGAAAAGATGCTGTCCATTTTTACACTTATGCTTCACGTTGAAGCTTTGTTCTTTGATTTTAAGCAAATTATAATTTTTAAAATAATTACTATTTAGGATGGATTTGCTGATTCAATTGACACTGTTATTATTATAATATTATTACTCCTTCAAAAGATAATTTTCAAAAACTATTAGTTCTTCATTAATTGAAAATCCTATACATATTTCTCTGATTATTAGAACCTCCAAAAAGATATGATACCTTCGGATACATTAGATTTTTAGACATGATTTTTAACATATCCATGTGATTTGTAAGTGTAAAATTTAAGATTTGACTATCACTATCTATCTTAGTGACCTACGAATAGACATTATATTTGACGTTATTAGCTAAGGCCAGTATAAGTACCTCTCGTTAAGATTGATAAAAAGATTAAAAACATTCTACAATTAACATCCATTCTTCTTCTTCTTCATAATTAATTATTTCTCATAGAGAAACATCCATCAACGATTACTTTTTCATAAACTTTGGTTTTTTCGTTCATATTACAAGGGGTGAATTGTTAATAAGCGACGAAATTAATTTATTTTTATTAACAAATATTGAGAAATTTGTGAGTTTAAATATACTAAAATATAATTAATTTTTAATTTGAAAGTTGGAATCACGGATTTTAACATTACAATTTGTACATTTAAAAAATATTAAAAAAAAGCATACAATGGGTCAATGAGATTTTTGTTTAGGATGTCATTGTTACTGATTTGATGATTGTAAGG
This sequence comes from Hibiscus syriacus, assembly GCF_006381635.1. Taxonomy (NCBI): domain Eukaryota; kingdom Viridiplantae; phylum Streptophyta; class Magnoliopsida; order Malvales; family Malvaceae; genus Hibiscus; species Hibiscus syriacus. The sequence continues at coordinate 1,637,786 of NW_024062745.1, read as the reverse complement.
TTCGATTTATGTCACTCCTTATTTATAAAGATGAATAAATGTAGTGTATGTATAAGATGTGTGTAATCGATGGTTTGAAGTATGTGACCGAGCAGGAGGTTGAAGAATAAACTAATAGTGATAGTAAATCACTAACTACAATTCTCCTGTTTAGTCTAATATGATGATGTATCGGCACAGTAGAAAGTGCCAATGTGAGTTTAAGGAAACCTTCATTCATGCATAAGTACAATATTGATTAAAGAGTGGAACATTCTAATAGAATCGATCCTAAGTGACATGTGTGCGACTAACCCTTTAGGCCATAGTGCGAGGGTGAGTCATATTTGTAGACAGTAACTGACTGATAAGGATTCAAAGTGTTAAGTTTTAATGGACTTGATAGAATTACCTTTCGAAAGTAATGTTCAGAATGGATTGATTACCCCTACCATGTCAAAATGAATTATTGCTTAAAGCGATTGATCTTAAAGAATTCGAAAGGTTTTGAGATATTAGTGGTAGGGAAAGAGAGTAAATATGTTTCTAATGTGATTTTAGCAGTAACTGCCACAAAGTTATTACTATAAGGTTGTCAAACTCCTTAGTAAATGCGGTGAATACTCAAACTTTCATAGTTAAGTTGAAAAATATTCCAATTGTTTGAGAGTATCCAAATGTGTATCTGTAAAAGTAACCTGGATTATTTATGGGATAAGATGTTGAAAAGAAAAACGGTGCTACCAGATACTACGTTGATTTCTATTACCTCGTATTGATTGGCTCCAATTGAGCATAGAGGCTTAAAAGGCATATTTATTTGAATTGTTAAGATCCAGTATTTACAAGACTAAGCGTGTCATCTGGGATGCATTAATGTTATTGTGAAAAAGAAATATGGGCCTATTTAATTATGCATGGATTATTGTCGGTTAAATAAGGTAATAGAGAATAACAAGTATCCTCTTTCAAGGATTTATGATCTTTTGATCAGTTAAAAAGGTGTATTAGAGCTTCCCAAGACTAATCATCAATCTGAATAATATTAGATAAAAGATAAGGAAGAAGATCTTCCTAAGACAATTTTCAGAATTCAATATGGACACTACGAGTTGAGGCAGTTTTGTTTGGTTTAACGAATGTTCTTGTGAAATTTATGGATTTGATAAATTGAGTATTTCAGTTATACTTGGATTAATTGGTGGTGGTGTTCATTGGTGATATTTTGATCTATTGTAAGACCAATTAAGAACATGATGCATATCTTTGTATAGCTCTTCCAACACTTTGAAAGAAAAGTGGTATGCTAAGTTGACAAAGTGTAAATGATGGTTGTCTAAGGTTGTATTCCTTAGTCATGTGATCTCAGCTGAGGGGATAAGAATAGACCCCAAGAAAGTACAAGTAATAGTCGGATGATAAATTCCAAGGAGTGTTTCCGAAATTTGAAGTTTCTTGGGATTTGCTGGTTACTATCGAAGGTTCATAAAGAACTTTTTTATGATTGTTTTCCCTCTGACCAAGCTATTGATGAAAGACGTGTCATTCATTTGGACTGATAATTGACAAGAAATTTTTAAGATGTTAAAAAATAATACTGACATAAGCTCCAGGGTCATGAAATCAGAATCTAGAAAAGATTATGTGATTTATAGTGATGTGTCCCATAATGGTTTGGGATGCGTGCTCATGCAAGAGGAAAATTTAGGCTTATGCTTCAAAGCAACTAAAGAATCATGAAAGAAATTATTTGACTCATGTTCTCGAGTTAGCAATAGTTGGGTTTACTTCATTGATATAACGCCACTATCTATATGTTGAGTGACGTTGTATCTATACAGATCTCAAAAGTCAAGAGAATGAGTTAACTCAAAGGACTGAAAATAAAGGAAAATGATTAAATTCCTTAAAAGAATGATGATGAGCTTATTGACTACCACCATGAAAGGCTAATGTGGTGGTTGATACGATAAAATCGAAAGACATTTTTGCTTTAAGAGTTTTGAACACGTGATTTATCTTGAAAGAAAGATGGTGCTTTGATTGTAGAATTAAAGTTAAAACCTATGCTGCTAGATCGAGTAAAAGGATTTTCAAAGAAAATATGAAAATTGTTGTGCTTGACAAAGATAGAACGAATGGAAAAAAGTTGAAACCAAAGTCCTAAAAGTTAAGTCTGATGGATGCTTATATTATCGAGGAAAGAGTCTATATAAGTGGCAGGTATGAAAGGAGCTATTACTGAGTTGGTTTCTAAATGCTTGATATGGAAATATGTTAAAATAGAGCATCAAGTGCCTTCTGGGTTATTGTAACTGATTTCCATCACTTAGTGGGAATAGAAACGAGTTACAATAGACTTTGTAATAGGTAAAGATTATTTAAGATAATCTCAAGATAATTATCTATCAATAAAAGTCTTATTCGGATTTAAAGAGAAAAGAGATATTCTATTAAAGTGGTGATCAGTGATTCTTAAAGTATCGATCATATCCTTCTCATGTTATCACACCAGAGGATATTAAGTTTCAGTCAGAATTTGATTTATGAAGGAATCAATACTTATTAAAGTTTGTTAGAGAAATCAAAAGTTGAAAAAAAAAACAGTATCCTTATCTTTTAACATTAGGTGCCAATTGAAAATTCGAGGACGATTTTTCTTAAGGGGGAAGAATTGTAACACCCCAGAATTTTGGTTAGTGACCAAAATGTAAATTTAAAAGTTTAGTGGCCAAAATATAAAGTTTAGAAAAGTTTAGGGACTAAAAGGGTAATTTTCAAAAGTTTAGAGACCAAAATTGCAATTTGAAAAATTCAGGTGTTTTGACCCATAAATGAATAGTTTACCCCCCCCAAATGACGTTTTGGTGGGAATCAGATTTTTGATCCGGAATTTATGTTAAAAGCTAGAAAGTGTTAAAGTCCGATAAAATTCAGTAAATCAAATCGAATATAAATTTTGAGAAAATTGAAGGATATTAAATTAAGATTATAAATATTATTTCCACATTTTAAAATGATGGAAAATAATATGGATCATTAGATTTGATAATTAATTTCTATGTTCAATTTGGATCGTTGGATTAAAGTGGAAAGATTGAAATTTTTGGAAAGTTGCATGGATAAAAGGATCAAGGGAATAATTGTTTGTCAATCTTTGACTTTGTAAAGATAATAAAGGTTATGTGGCTTGGTATGGATGTGAATATGAGGATTCATTAATGATATAATTGTCATTTCATATTAAATGAATTTTAAATTTATTTAAGCTTAATAAATGACAAATTAACATGAAATTTCGTGAGACAAGCTCATCTTCAAGCCTCCATTTCGTGCTCCACATGATCTAAGTAAGAAAAATTTATTTTTCATTTTTAGCAATTTCCTTTGGACTTTGGATCGAGCCGTGAAATATAAAATTGTTATATTCGAAAAACGCTATTATTTGGTGTCATTATTGCATTATAATTTTTCTTGAGTTCAAATATCCCAAATTCTAGTGTTTATATTCATGTTAGGGTTTTAAGAATTGATGATGGACTTTGAGGTTGTAGATTCATTTCCAAGTTTGATTGATGATTAAAATCACTTATACATGTGTATATAAGTTTTGACCTAACCCTAAACTTGGGGAAAAGATATGATTTGATGAAATTAAGTTAGGAGTTTAATTGTAGAGGTTTTGAAATATTGAATGGATGTTGATTTCATGCTCGAAACGAATTGAATCAAGTGAAATCATGAAACACTACACTCTTGATATTCGACCTAAGCTTTCAGAAGTGAGAAAAGTTATGGAAAAATATGTAAGGGTTGGAAATGAAGTAGGAATGATTCTTCAAGCCTTAGAAAGTTACATAGACCTTTTTGTAATTTTATAAAAGTTAAGGGACCTATTCAATAATTATAGAAAAATTTGTGGGTTAACGTGTAAATGTGCAATATTTGATCTACTATGTTGGAAATTATTTTTTGAGTGTTGAAATTGAAGTTAGGATATGAAATTTGATTATTTTGGGAAGTTGGTAAAAGTTTAGGTTCAAATCACAAATATGGAAAAGTTGGGAACTTAAGTGAAATGTTATGTGAAATTTGGATAAAAAGAAATTTGATTGGTCAATTAGAAGTGTTAAGGTCAACATATACGTTGTGACATGGAATTAGTATCGAATGAGCATCGGAAGATTTTTAGGAATTTATTTTCTAATGTGTGCCTATGTTAGTAAGATTTTAATGTGGTTTGAATTTGTATATGTTTTGTAATAATGCTCATTTAGATTGTGTTCTTGAAATCAAGATCAAACATTATTAAAGCTAAGGAGAAGTTTAAGGATAAAATGTTAATCTCTAAGAAAGGTTCACAAGCTAAGTACACCAAGTGAGTGCAAATTTAATTTGTACTTATGTTTATGGTTTATGCATACATGTGCATTTGGTGAGCTAATAGAGTTACTGAATAAGTTGAAAATGTAAATTGGTGAAATCTGTCTATATTTGTGTTATAAACAGTAAGTTTAGAAAATCACTATAAATTCTACAAAAATGATTTGGGGATGATTTTTATATCGTTGGATTCGTATATTAGTATAGTTTTATTTAGAACAAACAAAAACTAATTTTGAGATGTATACAAAAAAAATATATGATTTTTTAATCGAGGATAGGTCAGAAAACATGGCAGCAGATTCTGTTCAAAACAGCTTCTCTAAGCCAACTTTGAAAATTTACTATAAATTGTACAAATGGAACTATAAGGAATGTCTTATATGGCTAGATTTGTATTTGAGTATAGATTCTAGTGGCATAAACAAAATAATTTTTAAGTGTGTATATTGATACAGAATAATATTTCTTTGAAGGTAGTGCAAACTGTTATAATATGAAATTGTGATAAAAATTTGGGATCAAACCAAATTTAAAGTGAATGATTAAGTTGAAGTTTAGGGAGGCTTATATTGACTTATTTATAATGTCAAAGTGAGTGCAATTCATACATGACATTATACATGGATGTTTTATACATCATTAGGAAGACTTGCGATATGTCTACTTTATTTATGTTGGTATGATATTTATGTCATTTATCATATTATTGACATGTTCATAATATGTCAAGGTTGAAAATATGATGCATTGATCACTAATTTACATGATGTTATTTCAGGTATGAACTGCCCAATGCCAAATTATATGAATATACATTGTCATGGATGAAATAAAATAGATTGTATGTCCAAGAAAGTCATTGAAGGACAGGGTGTAGTTGGCATGCCATAGAGTCCAACTTAACACGTTCGTAGCTTATATTTCATTTTCAGAGCCCAAATTGTGCACTAGGCACATCACGGGTGCCAATCATAACATATCATAAGATGCACTCCAAATGTAGATCGTAACATGTGCACCAAAGGTGCTACTCATAATATACACGAATGTATCATAACTTGACTTGAAAGTACTCAAGTTTATGGCATGCCAAATGTACCTACGACTCTCAATACAACATACAATGAGCTTTTTATTCATAATAAAATCATTTATTAATCAACGTCTGAAAATCATAGACATTTAATATTCATTCTCATAAAAATCATACTTGGGCAGTTCATACCCTAAATCATCCATAAAACACTTATATAAACATTATGGAAATAATCCATAATTAAAGTAGAAAACATGCTTGAAAAATATATGAGGTTGGATTATCGCAAGTCATCGATCAAAAATAATTTAAATAAACTGCACTCACCTTTGCCTCACTACCGAATCTTTTATGCGATATTCATATTCACGAGCTTTATCATTTTCTTTCGTATCGTTCGAATTACTAGATTTTTCGTAGTCTGACAATGTAACATAATAATATAACATGTTCAAACTATATGTTAGTATCGAACTAACATAATCTAAACTTAAAATATAAAGTCTAGAAAAATAAAATAGATACTTAATCGATGTAAATCTAAATCATACTCTTATCAATTGCATCAGGCCACTAATTATGAATATTTCTAGAATTCACCTTAACTTTTCCATTAAATTCATAATTCACCATTATGACCATTTCATATTAATTACATAAAATTTCCAACATCTCAATAAAATATTCAAATTAACACTTAAATATTCAAAAGCTTGCAATTTCAAAACTTTCTTAAACTTTTCAAGTTCAACCACCCAATTTAGTAAACTTGCAATTCAACCACAACTCAATATTTAAATAAAAAAATCAGCATACTAATAAAATTTCTAGCATTGCAATAATTACTCAAAGGATACTTCACCTTTAATAAACTTGCAATCAAGTCCCTATATATTGAGACGTTTTTGAATTCCCACCCTCAACTTTACCAAACTTGCAATTTGATTCCAATCAACTTTCTAACTTAAAATTCCATCATTACAATGTTAAAAATTAACATTGAAACCCCCAAACTCACATTTTTACAATAATATCCCACAATTCTCAAAACTTGTATATTAACCCTTTTACTAATTCAAACTTCTAAATTGATCCAAATTGATCTCCAAATCACATAGAACACTTCTAATATCATTTCTAGATCATAATAAATATTTCAATAATTTTCTCCCCCATTTCCTCTCTATGTTTGAACCTAATAGTACTTTAGGACAAGGTTTTCATTCAATTTCAAGCATGAATTCATCTTCCTTATATTAATTCATGCTATTCTAACCATAACAACATCAATTGCATCCATTTCCATCAATTCTTAATAAACCCTAAAGTGATCGAACCTAATATAAGCATGTAAATATTTTAATCATCATACATGCTTATAATTATCTCCAACTTTAAAACATAAAAATCCTTCATCAATTCTTCAAAATCCATAAACCCTAATTCTCAATCTCAATATACAAGCATCTTCACCATGCAATATTTATAACAATGATAGAGAATTTTATGTATTAATTTTCTATTCACAATTTAGTCCAAAAATCAATCATGTAAGCTTAAAATCAAAAATAAAATATTACCTTGGGGAAGAGTAAAGTTTCAGCCTATGTTTGTTCAAGAGCTGAAAATGTGTTTAAGTTCTTGATTATTCTAGTATTTAACAACCTTAACACATGGCTACTTTATACTATAATTGAATTCAATTATATTATAAATCCCAAAAATGCCATTAATGAAACTTGATAATTACCAATTGTCATTGCATTATCTTCCATTTAAATATTCCACAGTCAAAGATGAGTCAACTTGGATTTGACTTTTTACTTTATCCATGCAATTTTTTAAAATTGCATTTTAGTCACTAAAATTCCACTGTTCAGCCAAAATCTGAAAAATTACACTAATCTGAGCTAAATTTCTCTGATCTAAAATATGGAAATAATATTTCCAACAATTATCTAACATCCTTCAAATTTTTGTGAAATTCTGACTCGATCCGATTATCTAATTTCTATACCGAAACTTTAACGCTTTATAGTTTTTAACACAAATCTCATACCGAAAATATGATTACCATGAAAATTATTGTTTTAGTTTACGGTCTAAAATATATAAATTTTTAAAATTATATTTTTGGCCCTAAACTTTTCAAAGTTATATTTTAACCACTAAACTTTAAAACTTACATTTTAGTCATTAGCCAAAATTTGGGGTATTACAATTATATAATTTAAATAGAAACCTTTTAAAATGAAACAAATTTTTAAGTATTTATGTTCAGTGAATGTTTATCAAGTTGATGTGACATCTTTAGCTCGTATTTCGAGACGTATACGAGCTATGGGTGTTACAAAATTAACATTTAAGATCGCAACCTACTTCTTTGAATCATAACATGTTTATACGCAACCTAAAATGTTAATAATATTAATAACATTTACCGTTTATAACTTATTTTGTTATCGTAAGAATATCTAAGGCCTCATCAACTTAAACTTTAATAACATTTTAGAAATGTTAATAATATTAATAACATTTACTATTTATAACTTATTTTATTATCGTTATAACATTTAGGTGCAACCTGCCAATTACTACGATTGATAACATTTTAGGTTCCGAATTATAACATTTTAGGTGATGTTTTTAACCCAATACCTTTTTTAATCAGTCACGCTGTTTTTGGCTTTATTTTAAGGGTTTCATAGCATAACTACCCAAAATTAGGATTTAATCACATATTTTTTAAATAAAAACTATTTTTTAAATAAAAAATAGTGTGAGGGCAGTGACCATAGAATCAAGGGTAATTTTGTCCCTGATCGAACATTATCTACTTAAAAGTATTTTTTTAACATAAACTCTAAATACTTAATTTTTAAACCAAACAATCCAAAATTCACTTTTAGAACACTTTTGGCTTAATAACAAACTATCCCTCTTTTCACAAATAGGTGCCTAATGTTTTTGACTCACCCGGTGCCTAACGTTACAAACGTTACCACTTTAGGTATCCAGGCCGTCAACGTGTCAATTTCTCTCATTAAGTGACATGTGTCACAATCTGATAATTTTAAATATTTTATTTAAAAATAAAAATAAAATTATATATTTTTTTAAAAAATAATTTTTTTTGAAATAGCTCCAAAACTTTAAAAACCTTCATTTTACCCCTAAAACCACACTGACCGTCGTCCTTTGATGTCGACTAAACTCCACCAAACCTCACCTCCCCCGATGACTGAAACCCTATGAAATCGTAACCGATCGACGACGAATCGATGTTTTATACCATGCAAACCCTATGATGAAAATCGTGATCCCACACGATTCTGATTGCCAATCGACAACAACTACGACAACGTATGACTAGGAAGATGATAGGGGATACATCAACGGTGGTGGTCATGGTCAGAAAGAACAATGACAACGGGTTAAGGTTAAGATTTGGGGATTTTAGGGATTTTGAGGCTTTATTATAATTTAAGAAAATATGTTTTTTTATAAATATAATAAAAAATTTAATATTTTTTAAAAAATAAATATAACAAAAGGTGGTTGGACGCCACCGTCGACCACCATCGACCCCCATAGATGGTGATCAGACACTATCTTTGGCCACCATCGACCGTCGTAGATGGTGGTTGTTAGGTCCCAAATTCTATGGGTCACCTCACCTTGAGTCCGAACCCGACCTCTATTTTGTCAGAATTTGCTCCGAAGTCCATGAATTGGAGATTAAAAGTGAGAAAGCAGAAACATTTCAGTCGAGATTCACAGATTTTGGGATATTTTCTAGTAAAACAACCACCAAATTTAGACTAAGATGGTCGAGACAAACTGACCCATGAATTTTGAGACCAAACAACCACCATCAACGACAATAGACGATGGCCGGAATGAAAAATGATGTGGTGATCGGCGAGAACTACTGATCACCTTATTTGCAAAATAGAGAGAAAAATGAGGGGAAAGAAGAGGATTCGAAACGATGTCTTTTTTGGTGTATATTTAAGTTTTTCAAAACGACGTTGTTCTAATGCTTGTGCTATGTCATAATATCGTTAAAAAGTTAACGACAAAGTGAATAAAATGATTTAATCTATAAAATTTAATGTGTAAATTAAAAAAATTTAAAATACGAGCGTAAAATAGGAGAGACATTAAAGTTCAGTGAGAAACAATGTAATTTATCCATGATAATAATAGGAATGGTAAACGGTGTCGTTCAGAGGCAGAGGTAGTGATTTGTTAATTTTGAGAGGTCTGAAACTGGGGAAAACAAAAGCCCAAAAGGAAAGGAAAACACATAGAGAGATCAATTAATTAATATAATTAAAGAAACCTAAGAAGAAACCTAAGAAGCACAGCGCCGGGCTTCGGTTCCTCCTTGGTGTGTGTGTGTACGGCGGTTCTCTCGTGCGTTTCACATGTTAGATCCGTCTTTTCAATCTCTCCATTTCCCCCTTTTCTCTATTTAAACATTAATGTCTTCTATTGTAGACATTGATTCTTTCTTCTTCTGCAAATTTTGATTTCAAGCTAAAAAAATTCTGAATTTTTGGAATGGCTATGACAGCAGATTCTTCCTCCCCACACGAAGGTCTCAGTAATACTCAGTTCCGTCACAATAATTTACCTAAACAGCCTTGGGCTCAAGTTGTTGCTTCCCTGCCTGAGCAATCAAGTTTTTTAGATTGCCCTTCTCCTCCGCATGTGGCTTACTCTTCTTCTTTGTCTCTTACGCTGCCAGGTATTTCTTTAGTGGACACTCAAGGTGCTTCTGATTCTGATACCAATAATATTGCTCCTTCAAGTCCCAAGAAATCGGGTTGGAACAATCCTTCAAATGCTGTCTTGAGTGGTGTGGATTCTGAAAAGGAAGATGGGTGGCCTGCTTTAACTAAATCCTCTAAGGGTTTCAAAAATCATTAACCGATTCTCCTCCAAAGACTCCGGCCCACGGATCGCTTTCTACTCCTCCGGTTTCATCTATCTCCTTTTATGTTCCTCTATTAATTTACATTCTGAATTTAACATAATCTGGAAAAAAAGGAATCACTTTACTTACATTTTTGTTTTAGGTTAAGCAACCAAATGTAGAATAGATTCTAAATAAACAAAACAAACTGACTGAATGTTGTGGTAATAATAGGGTCCAGTGGTACCCCAATCGTCTCAGAAAGAAGGTGCTGGTTCTGCTAACCCGAAATCAACGCCAAACCGCTCAATGGTAAATCGGCAGAAATCTTCTAAGCGCAGTGGCAATAGCTCTGCTAGTGGGCTTCTACAGGGTGGTTATTCTCACCAACTCCCACCTCCACCACCGCCGCTGCCGCCATTTACCGTGTCACAAATCCCCCCAACTAATTTTGTTCCAGCAATGCCATATAATTCTACGAGAGACCCTCAGTACAGGAGTAATAGTTGGGAAACCAGACCGGTTGGAGGCTTTGCGTCGCAGTCTCACAATGACCGGCATTCTTTCCGAAGGGGAGGCAGCTTTGGACCACGTGGGGATGGCTATAATAATTGGGGGAGGCGTGATCCCGATCGTGGGAATGCAAGAGATGGTCATATGCAACTTTTGAGAGCTCCCCAAAGGGGATTTCCAAGACCTTCACATTCGTCTCCCGCAGTTCATTCGTTTGTTACTCCACAACCTGTGGCCTCATTTATGAATCCCATAGGAGGATACCCTGGTATATTCAAATTTTAAGATCTTGGGTATTTCTATTATGTTAGTGTGGTACTAATTTTTCTCTGCTCTCAGAGGCTATGTATTTCACTATGGCCCCATTTAGGGGCATGCCGGCATTTACCCCTGCCCTGCCTCCGATGTTTGTGTCTGTTCCAGATCCTCCTTTGTCGGCATTATTATTACACCAAATTGATTATTATTTCAGGTATATACACGTTGCAACTAATTTTTGGTGACAATTTGTTTACAACAACAGTTTATTTTTGAAAATTAATTGTCTGATAGTAAGCTGGCTTTGCATTTTAATAATCTTTTTTTTTTTGTGCAGTGATGATAATTTGGTGAAAGATGACTTTCTGAAGTCTAATATGGATGATCAGGGTTGGGTAGCCATTTCTTTAATAGCAGGATTTCCTAGAGTAAGCCATTTTTGTTCCATAGAGTAGTTTTTTTATATTTATTTACGTAATATTCGTATGCTCTTTTTCCTACTTACTGCATGCAGGCAAAAAAAGGTCATTGGAAAGGAGGCTCTATTCTGGTTATGCTTTGTTGGGATTAATTTAGCTTCTCTATTGGAGTCTAGTAGTTTAATTTGTCATTACTATAGGAGTTTGCTAATGATTCTGCAGGGTTAATTTTTTTCTGATTTCTGCATTTTATAAATAAAAGACGTTGGTTGTGCGGAATTGAATGAGTCTATAGGTTACGGGGCACCATTCGATCAGTTGAAGATGGAGAGGTGGTAGGTTTTAAGTTAAAATTGAAGTCAGGTAAAGCTTTAGGTTGAAAAGTTTGGGCATCGAGATGGGTCACAAAAGTTTGTGGGACTAATACATAATAGTGAGAATAAGTTAATAATAATTCCCTTTACCTTTCTTTTCCCGACATATGTTGATCTGTTGATTTATGCCATATTGTCTCTTTAATTGTCCCTTTCTGCTATTGATTAGTAGTTGAATTTCCTATTTGGCAATGCGGGATTATCTAATATTGTTCCCCTAATGCAGGTCGTCCTTTTATCCTTAGCTAATTAATTATATAACCCTTCTATTGTTGTTATGTGGCATCTATTGGATATTGACTCTTTGTTTGCGCATTGGATTTTTAGGAACTAGCTATCTTTCTTTAGATTGGCACCCGACATGCATTAATGCATGTATGTGGAGAGATATTGCCATTGTAATGGAGAAGTGATTCCATACTGGCTTGAAATTGTAGACATGAGTTTTACATTTTGTGTAACCGGACAAAGATTCTTTATATCAAGGAACATAGGAACTATTATGATCCACGTCTAGGTCTTTTATGTAAACTTTGTAGTCCAATTACTCTGGTTTTCTAATTAAGCTTGTTTTATGGTGATTATTTTTGCAGGTTAAGAGTTTAACAAGCAACATTCAGCTGATAGTGGATTCATTACGGAGCTCAACTATTGTGGAAGTACAAGTAAATCCAACATTGCAATCATCTTTGAAAAGAAATGCCTTGACTAAGTTCGATATTTTTTTTATGGGAAATCCCTTTTTTTCATTTTAGTTTGACTGTTACTGAAATATTTCTAGGATGATAAAGTGAGGAGGTGCAATGATTGGAGTAAATGGATACCTTATCGGGTTTCAACGACAGTAGGATCAACGTCTCCGGGCATATCAAGTTCTGAAGTACTAGCAAGTTCTTTTCAGCATATTACAATAAGAGAAGAGTCTACTCATCCCGAGGATACTTCAGGAAGACGTCGACGCCTCTCGGTAGGAGGAGGTTCTGAAGACCTATGCTTGGACCAAAACTGATCAATCTTGCCACCACAAGCACGATCCGGTAATAAAGTTGTGCTTTATTTTTTTGATTCGACTGAAGTGGAAGCTGCATTGCAAAGAATCGGGCAACTTTTTCTTTTATTTTCGCTCGTCGTCACATGTGGTCTGGTGTGGCGATTAGAGGCAACCAATAAGGTACATAAATTTATCTTTCGAAAGATAGAGAGGAAAAAAGAGTGGACTGTGGAAGAATAAGGAGCACTTTTGGTTGTATAGTTTTTGCTATTATTATCCTATGAACAATTCTTTCTTTTAATTCGTGCATCATTCAATTTATGTTCTTCATTCACTAAACTCGAATTTCAGCTTGAAAGTTCCGTGAAATTATGAAAAATCATGATTTTTTTTTCTAGCTCTTTAGTTTGAAAATATTTCACTTTCTTTTTTAAAAAAAAATAACTTAAAGTATTTTGATCTAAAGTTATTACTTTAGCATTCATTTTCTTATCTTAATTTCTATTACATTCTTTTTTATAATTTTGTTCGTACATAAAATGTTGGACTTCCGAGTATTGAAGTAATCTTCCACTAGCTTCAGCAAAATTAATGCAATAATTATTTGAAGCCACATTATTTCTTAATAAATATAATTTGATTTTTTTTAATATAAGTAGAAAGCATTGCTAGGTTAAATCGCCTAGTATTACATTGAGATTGGTCCTCTAAATCCCTTTTGAGAAAATCAAGTAGAAATCCAGGAGGGCTTTCATAGAGAGAGAGCTTGAATGAGGAGCGAAAAGTACTCTTGGCCAAGGTATTAACTGCACCATTTGTTTCACGAGGAACCCATTTGAACTCTAAAGCCCACGCTCGATGAAGGAACATCGTGATGGCTCGGACTAGAGGATTCGAGTTTGAAGAGATAGTGTCCGTGAAGAGCATCGAAACGAGTCTGGAATAATCAGATTGAACTTGGACAAATTCGTAGCCTAGATGCGAAGCTAATTGGAGACCATCGTGAACTGCCCAAAGCTCAGAATGGAGTGGATCAGCAACACCAATTGCTCGGCTGAAACCGTGCATCCAAGAGCCATGCTTATCCGAAAAATACCGGTTATAGTTGCGTGACCTGTGGTCGGGCAAAATGACCCATCTGTATTAAGCGCAATCCAGTTCAAGGGAGGTGGAGTCCATTGGTACGCTAGAGCAGGTTTCAGCATGATGAGCCGGAAAATCAAAATGAGACGGACAAATGCTGCTTGTTTCATAATGAAGAGCCCAGGCTAGGCTGCGATGGGCAATGTCTGATGGACAATACCTTCGGTTTGAGAATATAGTCTCACTTCTAGCTTTCCAATTGTACCAACACAAAGCAGCAAAAAGAAATACTCCAGCCTGCATTATGAGAGGGAGTGCTGCGAACCTTATTTAAATTTGATAGGATCCAATCTCGGACATCCAGATGGAAAAAAATCTGTCCTGACGAGATTAGGCAAGGCATCAATCCAAGTGTTCTTCGCAATAGGGCAGTCATGGAGGGCGTGAATCATTGTCTCGTTACTATCTCCACAAAGAAAGCATGCAGCATTATTAGCTATGAATCGCTGCTGTCGCTCGGAGTTGGCCAATAATTTTTCCTTGTACTCCAGCCAAAGGAAAATTCGAACCCTTTGAGGGACGGCAAGCTTCCAAAAAGTTTCCCAATGAGAGGAGAAAGGATCCCAACTACCTTGCATTAGAACTTCATATGCGTTACTGATAGAGAAAGTATCACTCCAACTCCAACTGGGAGAATAGAAAGTATCACTCCTACGCCAACTGGGAGAATCTGCGAAGTCATCCGAAATAGGGCCGCGAGCGCTAATGATGTGTGGGATTACATCCGATGGGAGAAGCGTGGACAACATAGGAATGTTCCATGTTGCATTAGCATAAAACTATTTTATAAATCTATTTCCTCCCCCTTAAGATAATAATACCCCTAAAATAATATAATTATTTTTGTATATAATTACACAGGTATAAAACTATTTATTTATTTTTAATAGTTTCAGATTTTATTAAAACTTATATAATTCCTATAAAATAAAAAGTAAAATAAAAATATTTTTAATTTTTTTTTATTTCGATTATTTATTATATATATGTTTGATTCAAGTTTTATTACATTTATTTGTTAGGGTTAATTTTCATAAAAGGTTTTCATATTATATTTTTTGTCTTCTATTAATTTTATCAAGTAATTTGATATGATATTTCATTGTACAACTCATACACGTAGCATGAATAAAAAAAAATTAAAGTAATTAACACGTACTTGCACAGTTTAAGTATGTACATCTCTCTATATCTTAATACCTAAAAATAAACACATAATTAGATTGATGTAAATATATTCATGTATTTTCAAAGAAATAAAAAATTAAATATAACAAATATATTAAGTTATTTGTGTACAACTTTGATTTAAAAAATATATGAAAATAATAGAAAATTATATTTTCTATGAATTTTCATGTAAATATTTTAACGTTAATATTGAGAATTCAACTTGTTAAAAATGAAAATATATCTCAATGACAACTTGATAAAACATACATTTTCTCAATCTTATATTCTTTCCACCAAATATTGTAATCTTACATTTTTGTCAACAAATCAAACAATTGTTAGAACAAAAATCATAATAAAATATGAATTAATCAATATCTAATATTGTCAAATCATCAAGAATAAAATATTAGATGCGGAAGCGTACCTGAATTAATTGATAGATTGAAATCTTTGAATCTTTCTTTAGTTGTTATCTTCCAAGAAGATATAATTCTCTTGAGTATAAATTTTTTGACGTGATAAGAGAAAATATGAGATTGTATATTTCTTAGGGATCATAACCCCTTTATATAGTTGATTTAAGAATCAATTATTGTTCGTATTTATAAATCTTCCATTCATCAAATTAAAGATACAACTTTAATAATATCTACATTTTTATTTTCATGATACTTTTAATACCTTATGACTTTATATCATATAACATAATTGGTTACTTAATTTGTGTCATATTTTATCATAACAATATACACTATAAATATGTACCCATAATTATGTATTTTAATCTAACAATCGCCCACTTGGACAATATATATTTCCTGATAAATGTGTAACCTTATGTGCTAAAAAATTATTATCATGCAATAGGTATTCTATAACATTTTTATCCATCAATTATATTCATATAAGATCAAAACGACTTTTGTCATATCAATCATTACTAGAAACATCGATGTTTATGTATATAAACACAGTCAAACAACATGTATCAATCACGAAACGTAACATAAAAATTATATGCAATGTGAACCGTATATGTATATTTCGAACTAATCTTTTTTAAACATTAATAAGATCAAGTTTATCAAAATCAGAGTGTTGACAAATCAAAATAAACTTTAACATAAATATCTTTAAAAATATTATAAATATTAGTACAAATTAAATATATTCAATCATTAGGTACCCATGCCACAGGAATAATCTTCCTTTGATGGTCTCCCATATTTGTTGCGCCAATCGACAGCCGACAGCCCGCCCCGCATGATATCTTCAAAGGATTGGGACCCACATGTCATAAGTAGAAGTTGATCCTAGCCGTTCAAATAAAACCTCCTCTCGTGCAAACAAATACGGCAAGCTTAAGGCGAACAAAAGAGGGGGTCAAGGGTTCAACGATAGAAAGGAAATCTGGTTTCTTAACTTTCCTCTGTTTGGAGACTTGAGAAAAAAATAGGCTTAATGCTCTTTTGGCCCTCATATTTAAAATAATAATAAATTTAGTCCTTATATTTTTTTCACTTAAATTTCAAACTTTTAAATTGGAGTCAATTATTTCATCTACTACTGATCTTAACGTAAATAATATTAGGATAGATTAAGCATTTAATACTTAAACTATCAATTTTAATCATTTTTAGTACATAAATTTTTAATTTTTCAAAACCTTTACTTAATGTTTAGTTTTTATTTTATTTTAATACACTAAAAATTCAACGTTAAATTTTGATTTTTTTAAAAGTTTAGATATTAAAACGAGCCAAAACTAATAATTTATGTACTAAACGCATTAAGTTTTTAACATGACGCTAAAATGAAATAAAAACTAAATGTTAGAATTAATTTTTTTTTAAAAAGTTTGGATATTAAAATTGACCAAAATCAATAGTTTAAGTACTAAATACGTAATTTACCTATTATATTGTGATTTATATAAGAAATCAAAAAATATTTTAAAATGAATAAATAATATTTAAACATTATAAGTGCTAAAAATGAAAAGAAAATATAAAATTATCCAAAATTCATTATTTTATAATAATTAATTTAATTTAATAAAAAATAAAAAAAAATAATAATCCTATTATAATAAAGAAAACAATCTCCCATCTCTTCTCTTCTCTTCTCTTCTCTTCTCTTCTCCATCATCGCCCATACCCTACATATCCAACCCCCACATGCAGATTTTGGTCGAAATTTCCGAGAAAATAAAACAAAGAATACATAAAGAGATATAACCGAGAAAGTTTATTCCCTGGGATGAATTTCTTTCAACTTTCCCAGATTTACCTTCACACGTTTCACAGCTTGTGTCATTTCAATGGATAATACATTGGCTAAAACAAAACAAATGAGGGGAGGGGGGGGGGAATGGCGACGGTGGGAAAGTTCCACGACTATTTTGAGGGATTGCTAGGCTAGCTATCAAATCTTTCTTTTGCCAGTTCAACGAAAAAAGTACACTGTTTAAACGTAGAGAGAGCTGTCATTCCTCGTGAATCGAAATCAATCTCACTAAAGAAATCTAATCTTTTTTTTTCATTTTGGGAGCAACCCAAATCAGGGAAAGAGAAATTAACCCAGAAATTAACTAGAAACGGAAACACATGGTTAGTTTCAGAATGAACAAGCATTAGTTTATTCTTCTTTGATTAAGCCAAAAAAACTTTAACGCTCCCTTCCTTTACGGATTTACAGACGGGACAAGAAACAAGCAATGGTTCACATGATTTGCAGGAGCAAAGGTGTCTGCAAGGTAAAAAGAGAACGCATGAGCTCTTAGAGTTGCACTGTTTACAAGCCATCTTACTGTCTCTGTCTTGTTGTTGATCATTGTTGCAGGACTCTTCGTCTTCAACTGCATTGTCTTTGGCTTGTTCGAGTCTTTTGCTAAGATCCATAGCCGTTGATTCATTGGCTTCAGCAAGTCTTTGCCATGACTTGCTTTCTCTTTCCACTTCTCTTAAGCATGCTTCGAGCTCCATTCTTTTATTTGTTGCTCGTGCCAAGTCTTCTTCTTTTCGAGTCAACAAATATAACGCCTTCGATTCCACAATCTTTAACAGATTCCCCAGCTGTTCATTCCTTTGCTTTCGTAACGCATATCTTAGTCTTTCGTTCTGAGTTTAAAAACATGTAAAAAAAGAATTTTTCAGCTGCGAAAATAGATAATACAGTTGACGTAAATGATATAATGAATTTCTTACCCGTAACTGAAGAAAACAATCAAGTTCCTGCCTTTGAATCTCCAGTTGAGCATCTAAAGGTTGAGAAACCGCCATGGAAACCAAGCTCTGAGCGTTTTGTTGAGAAGGAAACTCTTGAAGACTAAAACCAGCTTCGAATGAAGGAAGAATAGGCAAAGGCAAACCCATATTTTCATAACAAAACCGCGCTTGAACAGCCATAACAAGTATCGCCAGGCATTCATCAAACCTAAGCAGAACTAGAAAAAAGCTGAGGTTTTCTCTTTAAATCAAAAGAGACCACTTTTTTCTTAATCTGGATAAACCTTGTGCGTCTTTGTTGGTGTTGGGTTTTCTAGTTTAGCTGAAAATGAGCAGACAATGGTGGAAGAGAGCCGTGGATGGGTTATAAATAGAGTGGGAAAACAGACAAAAATCGTAGGAGAGAGAAACAAAGAGGACGTACGCATTCAGATTTTGTGCAGAAAGTCACAGAAGAAGCATAGGGTCTAAGGGGAGGAGAAGGGGGAAAGAGAAATTCAGTGGATTGGGACGTGAAAGGGTCAGACGTTATAGAGACGAAGGAATCAGAAGTTTGCTGAGTTTTGTCAGTTTTTGGTCATTGGAAAAGGCGGAATAATAGTTTCCATTAATTCCCGGCTATCTGTTATTCTAAATCAACAATAAATAGAATAAAGAAATAAAAACAATAAATAGCAACTCCTTTTTTATTAACCATTCTTTGATTAAAAAAAACTCTAAATAAATATTATAATTTTCATTGTTTAATCAACATTAAATCAAAACATATTATTGTTTCCTTTATTTTTATATTCTTATCGCTCAAATTTAGAATAAATGTTTTTCTAAAAGTATGAATTTGATAATAAAAAAATTGGGGAGACTTTACAACATAGAATATTCTCAACAGTTTAAACGGTATTAAGATTTAGGGTGAAATTGAAAAAATTTAAAGTTGAATCATAAAAATAGAAGCACAAACAAAGTTAAAGGACCAAAAATATAATTTATCCTAAAAATTAATATTTTTTAAATAATCTTTTTTTTTTGTAAATAAACAATACTAATACATTTTTATTGTTCTCCGATTAGAGGTTGGATTCGATTAAATTTTAAATATAATGATGTATATATAATTATGAAGCAGAGGGATGTGCAAATTGGGCATTTGTGTTCAGGGCTACGATGTTTAAGGTGGCTATGATGTAGGCCTGTAAACGAATCGAATGAACACGAATGAGAGTATGTTCATGTTCGTTTAACTTTAACCGAACAAATGAATAAACACAAACATAAACAAATGAATATTTCTTGTTCGAGTTCGTTCGCTAAGGAATGTAGCATGTTCGTGTTCGTTCATATTCGTTCATTTAATCATTTAAATGATAAATGAACGAACATAAACGAACTGATGTAAACGAACATAAACGAACACAATAAAAGAGCGTAAACGAACATAAATGAAAATAGATTCTTTTTTCTTTCCTAACAATTTTAGGATTATGTTATATTTAATTGTTTTGAGCTTTTTTTATTTGTATTTAAAATTAATTGAATTTTAAAATATTTATGAGTATCATATTAAAATTTATTAGGTTTTAATATTTTAAATGAATTTAGAGATATTGGGCTAAACATAAATGAACGCACATAAATGAACATAAATGAACGAATATAAACGAACATATTATCGAACATTCGCGAACTTAAATGAATAAACGAGCCCTCTGTTCATGTTCGTTCATTTAATTAAATGAACACAAAATATTATTTATGTTCGTACGTTTAATAAATAAAAAATTATAACTGAACTTTTATCGAACAATTTACAAACAGTTCGCTGAACGTTCGATTCGTTTACATGACTACTATGATGAGTTCCGATAATCAAATTTCAGCCTTTTTGTATTGGCGTGTTTAAGGGCTTAGAATAATGGGCTATAGTGTGGCGGAGACTGGTGTTCTGGGCCAGAAACGTCACCTCACTGTAGTAAACCCAGCTGCCACTCTGCTACGTGCATCACCGTCTTGGTTCTTTGGAATTAAGCAAAATTTCTTTTCAACATTTCCCACTGCTTAAATCGAGAAAAGAAAACATCGAAAGTAGATCAGCAACTATGTCAGCCATTTCACACAGCGTTCAGATTGATAAACACTGGGGATTTTGGGGGGGGGGGGCTGCAAGCCGTATTTTCAGTCATAATGGTAACCCACAATCGCCTGCCCAATTCACAGCAGACTGAAGAATAAACTTGCAATTTAATTAAGTAATTGATTGATTAACATCACACAAAAACTACAATCAACCATTCACAGCTTTTGCCCTAAACCACCAATGCATTAACTTGTTTACTCCTCAACAAGTTATTAATCTTCTTTTTTCTTGCAGACGTATCGAAATGTGAAGACAACAAACAGAGTTCATGTACATGGTTTAATTGTTTTGAATGGAAGAGTATATTTTTAGGATCCAATTTTATTTTTACTCTTAATTTAATGCCGTTGGTATGACTGTTTGAATTCGGGTATTTTCAATATAAATACCCGATAATTTTAAATCGGATAATCGAGTCGAGTTGAATCGTTCGAATCGTGTATTTTTTAACACCCTTAAAAAGTTGGAACAGATTCCAATTCACAAAACTCAAAAACAAAGTTAAATACACTTTTTTATCTATAATATGATTCTACTATGAGTCAGTGAAACTGCAGCAAGTGTTAGAAAAATATTGATGCCAAATGAAAACCTTAAACCCCAAATGAGAAAGACTAATCCCCATGCGACGATAGTGAAAAAAAATGAATTTGATCTAAATCTGAATTTAAAAAAGTGACCTTATAGAGTCAGGTCATGTTAAAACTCGTCAGATTTCAGTGAAATAATTATCTCTAATAATCATATTGTTTGTAAATAAACATTACATGATAAAAATGGAGTAATTCAAAACTTGATTAATTAAAATTAAATATTTTAAAAGTTTAATAAATAAGATAAATATGTTCAAAGTTGAGTAATAAAACTAACTGTAGAGCATACAAGTGATATCCCAATTACATGATATTATTTTTGTTGAATTCCTCAACTATTAAAAACTAGGACTGTAAATGAGACGAGACAGATCGCGAGCTACTCGAGATCGACTCGATCAAGGCTCGATAAATAATCGGATTGAATGGACTCGACTCGAGCTCGAGCTCGACTCGAGTTCTTAACGAGCCGAAACGAGCTACTCGATATTCGACTCGAAAAGCTCGAGAGCAACTCGAAAAAATTTTATATTATAATTTTAGATTTTTTAAAATTACATTATAAAAAATTTATTAAAAATACATTACTGATAATTATAAAATTTTAAAAATATACTAAAAATTCTATAATACAACTACCCTCAAATTTTAATTTTTTTAATTAAGCAACCTAAGTCCAATTGTTATATTGTATATTACTAAAAGAAAATTAAAAGCCCAATTAATTACGCACATATTAGATTACACCCTAAACTTTAAATCATAAACTATAAATCCTAAGTACTAAATCCTAAATCCTAAACCCTAAATTCTTAATCTGATTATGTGATAGGATACTAAAAGAAAAATAAAAGCTC
This sequence comes from Hibiscus syriacus, assembly GCF_006381635.1. Lineage (NCBI taxonomy): Eukaryota > Viridiplantae > Streptophyta > Magnoliopsida > Malvales > Malvaceae > Hibiscus > Hibiscus syriacus. The sequence continues at coordinate 1,615,779 of NW_024062745.1, read as the reverse complement.
ATTTAATTAATCACATGTTAGATTACACCCTAAGCTATAAACTATACACTACAAACCCTAAATCCCAAACCATAAACCCAAAGCCTTAAGCCTTAAGCTCTAAACCCTAAACCCTTAATTCGATTATGTGATAGGGGTTAAGTTATGCACATGAAGGTAACATACAAATTATGCAAAATGAAATTAATGAAATTAACAAGGGTTTATATGTAAATAAACTAATAAATCAAACTTGGTCAAATCAATAAATAGGTTCATTATCAAAACAAACGGTGATCAAAACATCAATTTTATTTGATTGTTACATCTTTAATTTCTTGAAAACAATTAATTTGATTAAACAATTCATTTATTCATTTGAAAAGGTCATGCATTTTTTTGTCTCAATTGTCAAGAGACCTAGAGATATCTCTCTTACAATAAGAAGGAAACATTTTATTTTAATTGATCATATCTCAATATATGATTCTCATTATATATGAATTTGATTTGTATCTTATACACATATTTATCTTTTGAATATCAATCAAACTTAATATTAAGTCCAATATATTATTGTGCCCATAATAATAATCAATTCGACTTTAGAATAATTAATAGTATTATTTAGGAAATATTATATAATAAAATACAAATGATTATAATATAAATTTAATTATCAAAATATTATGTCTATATAATATGCAGGAAATTATTACTAACAAGAGGATGTTATCAGAAATATTATGCCTTTGAATGAATACAGACCAGTTGCTTGCAATAAGCTTAGGCAAGAACTTTGTCATTCTAGCAACAAGATGCACTTGTTGATGACTGAACAACAATAAATTGAACGAAAATGTTTCATGCAACTAGGATTAGGAAAACCATAAGGGCTTGGTGCATTTCCTCCATCTTGAGAAAACATTGCATACTTGATTTACTGCTCACCCATAGATCTGTTTAGATCCACTTGATCTTCATAACAAAGACTGCACTGCAAAAGCTCTTGTAACATCTCCATTGATGTAATGTAACATTAACTTCATGATCAAAGGAATATCAAACCATTCTACCGACCCCTACAAGATATGATGTGGATATTAAAATCTTAACCTGAAACTAATGCCAAGAAAGAATGGGAAAAGGAAATGTACTTTCTTCCTTGATTTTGTTGTCTTTTTTAAATAGCTAAATTATAACTGCCAATGCAGGTGCGCAAGAGACCTTTGAACGAAAAGGAAATGGCAAAGAAAGAAGAAGATATCATTACTATACAGTCAAATTCCAATGCACTAACGGTTCATGAAAAAAAACTAAAGGTGATTAGTTGGCAGGGCTTCCTCTTTTTCCTGCAGTGCACTCACTAACTTGAGCTCCTAACCCACCAGTCATGTCATGCTATAGCATTTTCAAGAGATTACTTGTTTAAAATCAGAAACAAAGTTGATTGCTCTTTGCTTTGATTTTCATCGAAAACCCATACTAACTTTTTATATAAAAGTCTCAATCTCCACCATCATTATACGATTTATTGATTGATCTTGAATGAACTCAAAGTTTATAAATCTAAATATTTACAGAGCATAAATATAGGAAGAAAGGAAAAGTAAAAGATGCTCCATGGCTGGGAAGACAAGGTGGCGCTATTGCGCAGAAAAAGGCTCCTTGTTAGTCCAAAGCCTTTTGAATTTATATCCCACACCGGACGCTAAAGAAAGTAAGAAGGCTGGAGTGAGTTATAAAAAGAGTGGACTAACACCTGTGTTAGTATATCTTTCTCCGCCTTTTGGCTAAGATGAAGTGTAGTATGTGATTATTAGCTTAATATCTGAAACATAGGCCTAAGGGCTCATACGATATTAAATTTATTTTTTGAGGGTGAGAACCTTTCATTGTAGCTTGCTTGTAGGGGAGGTCCGAGCTTGAATTGAGTTTTTGATTTTTTTTATTTCGAGTCTTTTCAAGTTTGAGTTGAGTTTGAAAATTTTAGGCTTGTGAGTTTTCGAGTCGAGTTTACATATAAAGTTTTTGAGTGCGAGTTGAACTCGACAATATTCGAGATCGACTCGGCTCGACCCCTATTAAAAACTATAAAATAGTAAAATAGTTATCATCCATCAAATTTAAATAAAAATAATCATTATTAATTTGAAAAAAATATATTTTTATCGAAAAATCTCTTTAAACTTTTATGAGATTGCCCATAAAAAATTACTTTCATATTTTTAGTTCAAACTTGTATAGTTTTAAATTTCTAATGAACACATCTTATTTAAATGAATAATAGACATTAATGATATTTTTTTACCAAATTACTATTAGAATTCAAGTTTAAACATAACTATTTGTATAAAAGAGAGACCAATTAATGTTAAATCTTTAGGATGATTCTACAACGATTGATGAATACCACTAACGATGAGTACCATTAATTTAATTTATAAAATTAAAAATCCTAAAAGAATTAACATATAATTATAAATTAGTTGAAAATTTAAAGGTAAATTATTTAAAATAATAGGTAAATTATACCAGTGACCACCTAATTATTACCCCTCTTTATTTTGACCTTGTTTTTTTGAAATTTTGTCAATCAGGTCACTCAAAATGCATTCAATTAAACCACTTGTCGTTAATATTTAACGAAAAAGCTGATATGGCAGTTAAAATATGTGGTATAATCACACATTTGATCATTGTTACTTATATATTCTATCAATTTGGTCCTAATTTTAATAGATCAAATATACCAAAGTAGTTAATTGAAGAATGATCCAATTTAATGTCAGTTAGTACAATTTTTCTTTTCTCTTTATCATCTTTTATTATTTCTAATAGTAAAGTAAAATAAACACCCCAATGTTTTAGTGATGAAACAGGCCAGCATGTCTCCATGTTCTTCGTTTTTAGCTTAAAATACTATATTTTACATTGATACACGTAAAACAATTAATGTGACAAATTCATGTGTTTAAATTATATCTTTCAATGATTTTAATTAGATGTTTTATTTTATTTTGTATTTACTTTTAAATCATTAGTTTAAAAATATTTATTTGTTATTAGTCAGTTATCCAATTATTATAACTTTACTTTTACCTAATTCGTCGCATTATAAGTAAAATCTAATTGTTTTAGATAATTTTTAAGAGTTTAAATTTTAATTTTACTTAATATAGATGTATTTTTTTTAAATCAATTTGATTTTTTTAAAATTCAAGAATGAAATCAATTTTTTGTAAGTTTTCTTTTATTTTCTTGTTGTTTTCCTACAAATTGAAAGAATAAGATGAATGAAGACTACTTTGGCACCATTTGATTTGAGGGTTAAGTTTATTTTAATTTATTAAAATTAGGACCAAATTGATAGAATATATAAGTAACATGGACCAAATGTGTACTTATATCAAATATTTTAACTGTCACCTCAACTTTTCAGTTAAATATCAACGGCAAGTGTCTTAATTGAATGCATTTAAATAGTCGAGTGACCTAATTGACAAAATTTCAAAAATGATAATCAAAATAAAGAGAGGTAAAGTTAGGTGGTCGCTGATATAGTTTACGTTTTATTTTAAATAATTTACCTTTAAATTTCAACTAATTTATAATTATACGTTGAGCCTTTAGAATTTTAATTTTTTATAAATTAAATTAATGATGCTCATCGTTGTAGTGTTCATCGGTGCTCGTCGAGTGTTGTAGAATTTTCTAAATCTTTATATAAAAAAAGAGTTTTCTCTCCGACCAATTTACATGTTTTAGGGGCTTGTGACCTTTCATTATGCAGTTATTTTAACAAAATGAGTTAGCTTCGATTTCGGAGGCCAAATAATTTAATATAATATAATTTAATATTATATACAGAGTAAATTAATTTAGTCCCTATTAATTTTTTTATTAACCCTATAATAAATATAATGAATATATATAATATTTAATTTAAATTAATCGATGAATAAGTTAAATACTAGTGATTAAACAGAAACATAACAACTATCAATTAATAAATTGATCCTTTTTGTTATTCTTTATTAGCAATAAGTGATTAATAAATGAAGTAATTAGTTGATAAAATAAAAGTTAAAACATCTTAATGAAAATTGATTAATTGACCATTTTTATTAGATTCAATTGATAATGTACACGAACTAAGGCACTTCATTGTGTAGACAATCATTTTCGTCATGACTTATATATTATTATTATTATTATATTATTATTATTATATTATTATTATTATTTACAAAACTTGAAGACCCAGAAGCAAATACACAACCCGGAGGCCCAATTGACAATAGAACCCAAAGGCCCATAACTGATTCAGACCCAACATCCCGAGACAGACTCATATAACCTAGTATGCCTAAAACTCATTTAGGGTTTTCTGCTAGGTTTTTTACACAACTCTAGCCGTTAGCTCACCACCACCGTCCGATCAAAGGAGATACAATTGCCCAGATTTGTCCAACAGAAACCCTAGGGTTTCATTACAACCCTAGGGGTTATTCTGGCCGCCGCCTCCAACTGCTCCAACCAGTCGCTGCCACGCTACCACCGCCTCAATAAAAGACTCCAGAAGATGGATGGTAGCCGAACACTTCACTGCCCTATGGTGAGTCACCAGCATAGCTCTGGTGACTCACCGAAAATCCATCATTACAAACGGTTCTCCGAGTCTTATAAAATGAATCAATCGATCCTGTAAACAAGACACAGAGAGAAACAGGGAAAGACAAAAAAATAGAGACTACCACAACGATCCACAACCAGCAGTAAACAACGAAAAGAAAAATAATGGAGAAAGAAGCCTTACCCACGGTTGTCAGAACCTCCAAGCGTCGCCAGAGAAGTAGAAACATCGAAGGTATCTTCTTAGATCTAGTCTGATTGACTATTTTTTAAGAGAATAGAAGCTCAGACTCGGGTAGAGGGTTAAGAGATCTACATTTTAGGTTGATTTTATATTTTCGACCACCGTGATCGGTGATCGGCGGTGGCTATCAGCTCGGTGAACGGTTATCGGTAGGTAACCGGCATCCCTCCGGAAGCTCTCCCCTCTCTCTAGTTTTCCCTCCGGTGAGGGAAAACTAGAGAGAGGGGAGAGCTTTTCTCTCTTTAGAGGGGAAAGCTTTTCTCTCTTTAGAGGGGAGAGCTTTTCTCTCTTTAGAGAGAAGATAAGCAAAATGAGAAAATGAGGGAGATGGCCTTAACTGGCCGGTTATGGCCTATTTATACCCTTCCTGAAACTACGTCGTTTTGGGGAGGGACCTTTGAGTAAATTTGCGTATGGGTAAATTACACTTGTGGTCCCTGTATGTTGTAATTCTTCCATTTTGTTCACTAAAAGCATGTTTCTGTGTATCCTAATTCGTTTCTCAAATTTTATTTGTTTTTCAAATTTTATTTGTTTTTATTTTAGTCATTAATCGTATGTATATATATTTAGGGTAAAATATTCATTTTAATCCCTTAGATTTTAATAAGTTATATTTTAACCCCCTGTTAGTAATAAAGGTTAAATAACACTGTTAATACCTATATTTCATCATATTTCAAATTATGACCATCAATTTAGATACTTTACAATTTAATCTCTAATCTTTAATATTTTTTTAATATTTTTTACATTTAAAGTACTTAACATATTATGTATTTACAGTAGTAATCTAGATTTTTTTTATTTTTGTGGTTTAATAATTAAATTAAACTAAAATTTATAATTTTTTTACTGCAAAGACAATTAATTAATAAACAAAGGTACCAATTTTGGGTGTTGTGGGGGTGTTAATCATTCCCCACACGTAACCGACTCCCGAACTCATTTTTTGGTAAGCAGACCCTTTTTGTGTTATTTTAATACTATTATTATAATTTTATTAAAATAACATAACATTTTGGTGACCAATCACACCTTGATAAATGCTTGGTAGCGACTCTTCAAATTCGTGTTTTATCTAATGCCAGAAGATAAACACTTATTTTTTTCGAGATAAGATTTAGAAAACAACGACACTTGTTTTTCGACTGGCGAATGTCGTCTCGACAGCTTGATGACTCCACTGGGGACATTGTTTTAGAGAGTCAAGCCACTAGTTTATTAATTAATTGTCTTTGCAATAAAATTATAAATTTGTTTTAATTTTGTTTTAAATCCTTGACTATTTTAATAAAACATTTTTTATGTTTTTTCCTCACACACTGTGCACTGCATTATTATGACATGAGCTAAAATCCCGATCTATACCATTTAGCTTGAATGAGAAACTATTCCCTCGTGTGGTTTTCACGTCCGTATAAGATAGGGGACCATTTCTTGAGCTCACACCTTATGTTCATCGTGTGGTTTTCACCTTCGTATGGACATAAGGAACTGTGTTCCTTGGAATTGAACTCAATCGAAAGTCTGTAATTGTAACACCCCAACCCGTATCCAACCCGGATATGAGTCCGAGATGCACATTGACATTTCAAAACTTTTATTCTTGCAAAATAACATAACATTTTAACTTATATTAAGAAAATATGATCATATATTGTTGAATTGTATTTGTTATAAAATTTTGAGGCAAAAACGTATTTTTGAACAGTAAAATATGGTATGAACAATACCGTGAACAGTAATGAGCATTGATGAATAGTGCTATAGTGCATCGATGCATTGCCACAGTGCATCGATGCACTAAAGTTTCGAAGCAAAATTATGCATAGATGCACTACTACAGTGATTTTCGTAAAATGTACACAAAACTCGTAAAAATTTAACCGTTCATTACTATGCATTTACATTTACATATATACGTTTAAAACATTCCAAAATTCAATCAGAGCGTATCCAATAAAAATCCTTTTTATTACATGCCAACTAAAATTCTATTTAACAAAATACATGTAATTCGATCTATATTTCTGATCTGATCTTTGGTAAGGAGAACTGACATGTCTTGTTCCTCTTTACTTCTCCTTTCGCTTTCCAAACCTACGTGTGAAACAATCACACGCTAAGTCATAGACTTAGTGAGGTATATAAAACATATAATAAAACTATAGAACATTTCATATAATAAAATGTATACATATACATATACATATACCATCATCATCATAATTTCTATTTATCATATGATTTTGTACTTATCATTTATGTATATCGTATAACACACATAACATCATATAATTCATGTAACATATTTCATATCATTAAAACATATACATCATATGTATTGTATTTGTTATTGTCTCTTTATTAGCCCATGTACATTTTTGAGAACTTAAGGTATTCGAGTACATTGAGGTTGTGCACAAATGTTGTCACCACAGCTCGTATAAATTGCACCAAAGTGCCACGTAGAATTTGCAACGAAGTACCGCGTAGAAATGCACCGTAGTGCTATATAAGATTGTCCATAAGGACCACATATAAATTCCTTAAGAATCATATACATATACCATGGATCAAGTAGGTGTCTCAAAAGACCTCATACATGCTCCAAAGAATACATATACGCCCCAAAGGACCACGTAGAATTTGTCCCAAAGGACCGCGTAGACCCTCTACTCTTGGCATGCCAACTATACCTATAGCTCTCGTATCATATAACATGAGCATTTTTCTTATGCTTCATAAATTCATGTACTCATATCATTGCTCTTATGATCACATATTTCTTTTCTTCTGTCACATATCACATGTGCATATAATCACATAGTTTACTTTCATGTAATTCATGTCACTTTTCATATGATTTCATGTTCATATGTCACATAGCTCGTAGAATAACATGTCAGACATAACTCATATATAATGATGCATATAACATATAATCATATAGGTCATGTCACATAAGAATAACATATAAACTTATTCATATAAGATCATGTATCTCATGGTTCTTTCACATAGTTCACTATTACATAATCATGTACTCACATATAGCATTTAACATATACACTCATAAGAATCACCTTAATCATATAACCTTTTAGGAGTTAATTATTACCATAGTAACTCAGTCACTGTCTCATCGCAAGCCAATGTTTGGTTAATAACATAAGTATAATTAAAATTGCACTCACCTTAGCCTTGCTTTGATTCGATCCTAATTCTTTGATTGTTCCAGAACTTGTTTAGGCTCAATATCTATATAAACATAATTTCCGAGACAATTATCAAAAGCCTAAACCTTATAACTTGGTATTAATAACTTAGGCTAATTTAATAAACTAAAATTCCATTTTTTTAGGGGTGTATCGATGCACTATGGGTGCATCAATACACAAAATAGCTTCAAAATTTCCATGCATCGATGCACCCCTTATTACATCGATTCACATTCGAAAATTATCTTAGTGCATCGATACATACTCATAGTGCATCGATGCACCTGCCCATAATAGGCTATTTCATCCGAAAATTCCATAACTTTTCATTAAATTTCCTCATATAAAACTCTTTTTATACCACTTAACTCAACTACAACCATTTTAACTAACTTTTATCATTCTCATACCTTATTATCTCTCATATATCATCCAAATTCTTAAAGCTAAGAATCATACCAAATTTTCCATGTTATCCAAACTTAATTCTAACACTTCTAACTTCTCATTCTCATAGATGGCAAGTCAATTTCATCCTCCAAATTCATTTAAACCTTCTTATTCAAAATTTCACTTAAAACCTCATTTTCTTTAATATTTCATAACTTATTCATCTTTTGATTTTAATACAAATTAAGCCTTCCTTAAGCTTAATTATCATCTAAGGATCAAAACTCAACCTTTAAATCAACAAATAATCAAGAAACAAAGAAACTCTTACCATTGCCTAGCTTCCACGGTTGGAGAAGAAGAAAGGAAGAAGAAGAAAGAAGAGTAATATGTTTCCACATACTCCACATGGGTATTATAATACACAATAATTATTATTTAATTATTTCCTTTTTCAATGACTCATTTACCCTTTGATTCTTTTAGTAATTACTAAAGATCCTTCAGGAAATACTTTCAAATAAATCATTGAACTTTTTCACTTTAATCACCAAATTCTAAAATTTTACAATTTAGTCACTAACCCATAGTTTGTGATGTTACAAATCTCCCCTCCTTTTAAGAAAATTCTTCCTCGAATTTTCATTGCCCACATTGATAAGAACATATCTTCTAATATTCTCATGTTGCTTCTCTTACTTAATATTTCCTATTCATTGTTAACAGACTTATCTTTTTCTCTTACTCAATTCTTCATATACATCTTACTTTTATAAATCCATATAATGTCATTCATTATATAGACAATACTCCAATCCTTACTACTCAATATTACGAATCAATTGATTTCCTTCATTATTCTTTAATCGCTTTACACCATTTCTTAATTCGTGTATGTACTACAATACACAAAATTCTTTTTATATAATCTCACATACTTGTCTAAGGAATAATCACCATTTTATAACAAAAGGTGCTAACTTACTTCAATCCTTCCATTACCTTTTTCTTTTATACATCTATATCATATCCCTTATCATATAGATAGTAACATCAATTCTTATTACTCAAAATCCCAAATCATTCACTTTTCTCATAAGTCTCTAATTACCAAACTTTTATTCTATCATTATTCAACTACATCTTAACTTTCTCAATACGTATGAATCATTCTTTATCTCTCTATCCACGTCCACTTGACCAAGAAACATAATCTTAAATACTCACTACAGATGATTAATACATACACTTTGCCAAAATCCAACAATTTTTCATATAATCTTACGAACATTTTTTTTACTTCTATACTAACTCATACTTTATACCTCATCATAATCCTTGTCATACTTGAGCTTTTAAATTCCATCATTTAATTTCTTTAGTCCTTCATTCCTTCACAAATCTAAATATCCTTATACATAGGTCATATATTTTAATTCATGTTCACATACTCATTACTGATCTTTATCACATCTTTATAACTTTGATAATTAGCTTTACTTATACAGAACCTTATTCTTCACCATCTTTTATACTTGTATTTTTCTTCCTCAAAGCTCCCTTTAAAACTTGTAAATAGTCTTTGTTGAAACATTTTAATATTTCGATATAACAAATTAAGTTAAATGGATTTTAAGATTTTCCAAATGATTTTCTAAGTATATTCGATATAACTATTCGAATATCAAAACATTACTCCAAATATTTCAAAAATCATTTTTGATCCTTATTTAAGTGTAAAATTAAGTTTTAATCATAAAACAATTTCAAAATATTTTATAAAGTATTTCGAACCAATTCAAAGCCAAAAATTCCAGATTACTCAGAGGGAACCGATTCCCCCCCATAGAAGGAACCGATTCCCCCCTGAATGGTTTGGCTCCGAGATTTCCAGAATGCTCGGAGGGAACCGATTCCCCCCCAAGGGGGTACCGATTCCCCCTTGTTCAACGGTCGAAATATTTGAATTTTACACTTAGGGAACCGATTCCCTATAAGAGGGAACCGATTCCCCCCACTGACCAAGCTGTTTTATTAAATGTTTTCACACTAAAACGGCTATAATATCTTCTCTAATTATCCCCAACGTTCAGAAGTGATCCAAGGTGTATTTAAGCAAGCTTAGAAGCCATTGATCAAGAACAAGAAACATCAAGCAACTAGAATCAAGAGAGAATCAAAGAGAAAGCATCAAACCTCAAGTTTGAGCATTTCAAGCCCATTTTCATTCAATATTCATTTTGCTTTCAAGAACACTTTTTGTGCTCAATTGTATTCATCTTTGAGTGTTCTTTTCTTTGTTCTAGAATTGTGCAAACATCTTACCTTGTGAAGTTTTCTTGTAAGTTTGCAAATTTGTAATCTTCTCTTTGAGAAAAGAGTGTTCTCAAGAGTTGGGGTATACTCTTGAGGGAATTGTAAGGTTATCTCTTTGGCCTCAAAAGAAAGAACAAATTAGTGAATTTGTTGGAAAATCCTTAGTGTGGATAGCTAAGGTAGTGGACGTAGACTTTGTTTGAGAAAGTCGAACCACTGTAAATCGCTGTGCAATTGCTTTCAATTTTCTGCAAAAGCTTCCACAAAATTTTTATTGCCAATTCACCCCCCTCTTGGCCAATTTCGTCATTCGATTAACTCAACAATTGGCATCAGAGCCTAACTCATTTGAAGGTTTAATCGCCTCTTGAGTCGATCCGGGAAGAGTTACATCGATTACAAAGTCATCAATGGCCTCCACTTCAAACTTCGACTCCGGTCTCGATTCGATGCCCGTCAACAAGCCTCCTTTCTTCAATGGAGCTAACTATGCCTATTGGAAGAATAGAATGATGTACTTCATTCAAGCAAGTGACATGGGAGCATGGAATGCTGTAGAAGAAGGATACATCAAACCTCTCACTCATCCAAGGTTGTGGAGTGAAGGAGAGACAAAAATGTTCCAGCTCAACTCCAAAGCCATCCATATTTTTTTTGTGCTCTTGGACCAGATGAATACGGAAGAGTTTCATCGTGTACAACCGCCAAAGAAATATGGGACAAACTTCAAGTCACACATGAAGGTACAGATGAGGTAAAGAAATCAAAAATTAGTATTCTAACGCATAGCTATGAAAATTTCAGGATGAAACCAAATGAAGACATCAAAGCTATGACGGATAGATTTTCAACGATTGTCAATGGTCTCAAATCATATGGAGAGATCATCTCAAATGAAAAGCTTGTGAGGAAGTTAGTCTACTCCCTCCCAAAATCATGGCAATCAAAGAAGACGGCAATCATCGAGTCTAAGGACCTATCGTCCTTAACTCTTGAAGAACTTATCGGTTCACTCCTCACTCATGAGATGATGCTTGAAGATAAGGTGGACCTTGATAAAGTTGAAGAGACACCAAAGGAGAAGGAGAAGAAGAAAAACATTGGAGTTGCTCTCAAATCCACAAAAGATGAGAGTGATTCAAATGATGATGATGACGAGGAAATGGCATTGTTTGCCAAACGGTTCAGAAAAATGATGAGACCTTACCAAGGAAGAAAATTCAAACGAAACGAAGGCCTCAAAAATGAACCAAAAGAGAAGGACCCAATCATTTGCTATGAATGCAAAAAGCCGGGGCATGTCAAATATGATTGCCCACAATTGAAGAAAAAGGGTCAATCAAAGAATAAGCACAAGGCTCATGTGGCTACATGGAGCGATGAAGAAGGTTCCGATGAAGAGGAACAAGAAGTAGCAAACTTGTGCTTGATGGCATTCGGGGAAGATTCTAAGGTAACCTCTAACTCATCTGATTTTGATGATTTATCTTATGATGAGTTATTTGAGGAGTACAATGGGTTGGCTTCGGATTATGAGAAATTGTTTTTAAAATATAAAAATGATGTTTCAAAATTGAAAAATGAAAACAAACTCATATCCAAAACCAACAACGATCTTGAAAGTAAAATCAAAAATTTGCAAATCAAACTAGAAGAGTTTGAAAAGAAAAATTTAGATTTGCAAAATTTACTTTCAAAGATCAATGATGATCATCAAAAGAAAATTGATGATCTTAAAACTTCTTTTGATAAAGTTGGAACAAAACATTTTGAAAAAGGTGAAAATTCAAAATCCAACTTTGTTAGAAAAAGTTTTAGAAACTACAATCATAGAGGTCCCCAAAGAACCTCAAATGGAAAAATCATTAGAAGTGTGTGGGTTCCTAAAGAACTCATTACTACTAAAGATAAAATATCCTACACAAATGGATACCTAAAGGGACTAGGATTTTGGAAACTAATGAATATGGACCCAAAAGAATTTGGGTACCAAAATCAAAATTAATCTATGTTTGTAGGGAAAGGAGCATTGCTACAAGGCACGGGAAACAAATTCAAACTCATGGTACCTTGATAGTGGATGCTCAAGACATATGACCGGAGACAAAAGCCGGTTCATTGAGCTTAACGCCAAAATGGAGGAGAAGTGACTTTTGGAGACAATTCAAAAGGTCACATTGAAGGTATTGGTACAATAGGTAATACCTCTTCCATACAAATTAAAAATGTTTTATATGTGAATGGATTAAAGCATAATCTATTGAGTATTAGTCAATTATGCGATAAAGGATTCAATGTCTTATTTGAAATTAATGGTTGTAAAGTCATTGACATTGCATCTAATAGGATTATGCTTGTTGGTCATAGAATAGGAAACATTTACATGGTGCATTTAGATTCTATTGATATGACTAATTTATGCCTAGTTGCTAAGGATGAGCATGATAGTTGGTTATGGCATAGGAGACTAGGTCATGCTAGTATGAGTGTTCTGCAACGGCTAATTCAAGGTGATTTAGTTCGAGGGTTGCCTAAGCTTAAATTTGATAATGATAAAATCTGTGATGCTTGTGCTAAAGGAAAACAAAAACGAGTTTCTTTTAAATCTATTAATGATGTATCAACCAGTAGAGTATTACAATTGATCCATTTAGATCTTTTTGGGCCAACTAGAACTACTAGCTTGGGAGGAAAACAATATGCATTTGTCTTGGTAGATGACTATTCTAGATACACTTGGGTTCTATTCTTAAGTACTAAAGATGAAGCATTAGAAAATTTCATCACATTTTCAAAAATAATCCAAATGAAAAAGGATACTCTATCACTAGTGTTAGAAGTGATCATGGAACTGAATTTGAAAATCTTGGATTTATTGAGTTTTGTAATTCTAATGGTATTAGCCACAATTTTCAGCACCTAGAACCCCTCAACAAAATGGAGTTGTTGAGAGGAAAAATCGAACTTTAGAAGAAATGGCTAGAACCATGCTTTGTGAAAATAATTTGCCAAAATATTTTTGGGCGGAAGCCACAAATACGCTTGTTATGTTATAAATCGAGTAATGATTAGGCCAATTTTAAAGAAAACTCCATATGAAATTCTCAAAATAAAAAGCCTAACATTAGCTATTTTCATCCTTTTGGATGTAAATGTTTTGTTTTAAACAACGGTAAAGAAAATCTTGGTAAATTTGATGCTAAAAGTGATGAAGGAATTTTTCTGGGTTATTCCTTAAACTCTAAAGCTTATCGTGTATTTAATAAAAGAACTTTAGTTGTAGAAGAGTCTATACATGTTGTTTTCGATGATAATCCCCTTCCGAGGAAGGATTCTTCTGTTAATGATGATGTAGGTATTGTACAAGCAAATGACGTTAGATATGACGTTGGAGAATCATCATCAAAGGAAGAAACAAAAGATGAGGAAACTCATGATCCCCTCGAGAATCCAACCATTGAAGAAAGGGAAGTATCTTTTCCAAGAGAGTACAACTATGTCAAAGATGGTGAAATTATAGGTGATCCATCAAAAGGGGTAACTACTCGATCTTCTCTTAGAAATATCTGTAATTATGTTGCATTTATTTCATGCATAGAGCCTAAGAACATCAAAGAAGCATTAAAAGATGAACATTGGATTATGGCTATGCAAGAAGAATTAAATCAATTTGAGAGAAGTAAAGTATGGACATTAGTTGAAAGGCCTAGTGATAAATCTACTGTAGGTACTAGATGGGTTTTTAGAAATAAACTTGATGAAAGTGGTAATATAGTGAGGAACAAGGCTAGACTTGTTGCTCAAGGCTATACTCAAGAAGAAGGCATAGACTATGATGAAACATACGCTCCCGTAGCTAGGATGGAAGCAATTAGAATGTTATTAGCATTTGCATGTTTCAATGAATTTAAATTATATCAAATGGATGTTAAAAGTGCATTTTTAAATGGTTTTATAAAAGAAGAAGTGTACGTGGAACAACCTCCAGGTTTTGAAGATTCAAATTTTCCGGATCATGTTTTAAAATTGACAAAAGCTCTTTATGGTTTAAAACAAGCTCCTAGAGCTTGGTATGAAAGATTGTCAAATTTTTTAATTGAAAAAGGTTTTTTAAAAGGAAAGGTTGACACTACATTGTTTTTAAAGAGAAAAGGTAAGATTTATTAGTAGTTCAAATTTATGTTGATGATAATATTTGGTTCTACTAATGATGTTCTTTGTCAAGAATTTTCTAAGCTAATGCAAAGTGAGTTTGAGATGAGCATGATGGGGGAGCTCTCATTTTTCTTGGGACTCCAAATCAAGCAAAGAAAAGATGGCATCTTCATTAATCAAGCTAAGTACGTCAAAGATATGCTCAAGAAGTTTGGACTGGAAAATGGGAAACCTCATAACACTCCAATGAGCTCTTCAACAAAGCTTGACTTAGATGAAGGAGGTAAATGTGTAGATGTTAAAATTGTATAGGTCAATGATTGGCTCTTTGCTTTATCTAACTGCAAGTAGACCGGACATTATGTTTAGTGTTTGCTTATGTGCTAGATTTCAATCATGTCCTAAGGAATCACATTTACTAGCTGTTAAGAGAATCTTTAGATACCTTAAGGACACTCCTAGTTTAGGACTTTGGTATCCTAGAGACTCTAGCTTTAGCTTGCATGCTTTTTCTGATGCGGATTATGGAGGATGCAAATTAGATAGGAAAAGCACCTCCGGTACTTGTCAATTCCTTGGAAATATGTTGATTTCTTGGTTTTCAAAGAAACAAAATTGTGTTGCATTATCTACCACTGAAGCAGAATACATTTCAGCCGGTAGTTGCTGTGCACAAGTTTTATGGATGAAACAACAACTTTTTGATTATGGAATTAAAGTAGGTACCATTCCTATCAAGTGTGACAATACTAGTGCTATTGTCTCACTAAAAATCCCATCCAACACTCTAGAACTAAGCACATTGAAATAAGACATCACTTCATTAGAGACCATGTCACTAAGGAAGATGTAGTTCTAGAATTTGTTGATACTTTGCACCAATTAGCGGATATCTTTACAAAACCCTTAGACAAGGAAAGATTTTGGACACTTAGGAGAGAATTAGGTTTGACCAACCTATCTTCACTTAGTGTTTAAAATAATTGTAGCACTTTAATAAATCTTGAAAAATGCTTATAATAATAATTTTTGATTGCATTTGCTATTAGTTAGGGGAGTTTGTGATTCTTAATGAAAATTAATTTTATGTTCAAAAAACAATTAAAGACTAATTTAATATTTGAACATAATTAATGTTTGATATATGAGTTGCCAATACCACTAGAAAAGATTAATTTAGCATTTTGTGCTTAAAAAATCGGATTTTAGCATTTTGGTGCAGAGGGAATCGATCCCCCCTGAGGGAACCGATTCCCCCTTTGAAGGGGAACCGATTCCCCCCACAGGGGAATCGATACCCCCTGGGGTTCTGCTAAAATCGGACAGAATAATCCCAAACTCTCACAAACCCTCTTTCTCTCTCTCTCCGCCGTTCTCACCCTCTAAACCCCTCAAATCTCCATTTTTGCCTCAAATCAACGATATTAATCGGAATTTGCTTCATAAATCATCTTCCAAACCTGTTGGAATCATTAAAATCGTGCAAAAACATCTAAATCCCTCAATCTTCATATTTCAAGGTAAATTTTTCTAAACTCTTTATTTCATTATTTTTGAACATAGGATTAGTTTCAATTAGTTCTAGGTTGAAATAGTGATCGGGCATTGATTATTTAGTGATTAGAAACTAGATGTTACAACTAATTTCATCAAAAACACAAGAATTTTTCAAATTTTTAAAATTTTCGAAATAAAAAAAAAATTGTTATTATTGTGTTTTGATCAAATTATATTGTTGTTATGAAAAACTATACATATATTGTTTCTCAAAACCATATTTTTCAAAAGCTTTTCAAAAACTTTGCCCATTAGGATTGATTTAGAGAATCTTGAAATATTGAGGACTCATTTGAGTTTTGGGATTAATTGAATTGCATACACTTGTTTTAAAATTGCAGGTTATTATATCTATTCCGATTTCCTTCACCATGTCAAATCCTAAACGTCCTAGGTCTTCATCTAGTCGTTCCAGTCGTCAACCAAATCCACCTCCAAATCCTCATTCTATTCCAATTTCTAATCCCAATCCCACTGATCCTAATTTGACTATCCAAAATTCGTGTTTCAATCATCCTGGGTCTAGAAATCACCGATATTGGTATTATCAGTATTTCGATTCTTACAAAATCCGGGAAGAACGTATTCCTTCTCGTCAAGCTATGTTAGCTATCAATTTTAAATATCTTCCCATTTTACAAGAATGGAAATTTGATAAACTATTTGATCTTGAACCCATCGTTTACCATCAACTTGTTCGTATATTCTACTCTAATGCCGTATGTGTTAAAAACCAAGCTGAAACCGAAACCATAGGAATTCGTTCCTACCTTCTAGGACAATTCTTATATATTGACCCGGCATATATAGCCAATACTTTTGGATTAGATAATGATGGTATTTCGAATGAAAAACAAATCTTAGGTTCTCGTTATAAAAGAAGAGATAGTGCGAGTGTCTTAGACCTACATGAGCGTTTCTTCATCTAATGATTCTTGGTGGTTTCGACCATCCGGAGGTCGTTATTCTACTCTTAGAGCTTTGGATCTTTGGTGGTTACATTGTTTCGAAAACCGTATTAAAATTAACCTACCTCAGATTATTTTGCTGAAATTGTTGAAACCGTAAATCTTGTTCCTAACAAGAAACACTGTTCATCTCTAGTTTACGGTTGCTTTTTGAGTAATCTGTTTTCCAAAGCTGGGCTTAGAGTCGGTCTAGATGTCGTTTTTTCCTCTTAAGAAACAAATAAATCTTCTTTCCTTAACGAGAGCGGGATGGGTAAAGGACAAAGAAACCGGTGAATGGGTTCGTTCTTCTACTCCGGGAGCTAGTTCTTCACAAGCTCCACCCGAGGCTGACGAAGATCCCGAGTTTGAACAATTAATGAGGGATATTGATGAAGCTGAAGAAGAACCTGAACAACCCGAAGAGCAGCCCGAGGAGCAAGCTCAACAAACGCATCCAATGCCTCCATATTTTCAATCCTTTATGGAGACATTCGATTTCCGATACGCTACCATGGACTCGCGCTTTTCCTCTATAGAGTCTCATTTATCCACAATGGGAGCTCAACAATTAGAGATTCTTCGGGAGATGCGTGCAAACAATGAATCAACCAACGCTCGTATCAATGAACTCACACACGAGATGGCCGCTATGCGAGCCCGTTTTCCTCCTACCGATCCGGATGCTTGATTTTATGTTTAGCTTTAAAACTTTGAACAAAATGAATATTGTTTCAACATTTTGATATGTTTGATTTGTGGATTGTTGGATTTTGGATATATGAATGGTGTGAACTTATATGTTTGGTTTGTTTTATTCATTTTTGCATCATTTACATTATCATTAGCAATATGACCAATTTTGCCATATCACATTATTTATGAATATTGATTTATGAAACTAATGGCTAACCTCTCTTTTGATTATGATCTTAGCAGCTTAAGCTTATAATTAATAAATCAATTGGCTAAATGATTTACAAAACCTTGTTTTACAATGTCTTTTTGATTTAACAAAAAGGGGGAGAAGAATAAGTTAAAGTAAGGGGGAGTAATTTCTAATTTCAATTTTCTAATTTCAAAACTTGATTTCAAAAATCTTAAAATTACTAAAATGTTTTGTTATATCAAAAAGGGGGAGATTGTTGAAACATTTTAATATTTCGATATAACAAATTAAGTTAAATGGATTTTAAGATTTTCCAAATGATTTTCTAAGTATATTCGATATAACTATTCGAATATCAAAACATTACTCCAAATATTTCAAAAATCATTTTTGATCCTTATTTAAGTGTAAAATTAAGTTTTAATCATAAAACAATTTCAAAATATTTATAAAGTATTTCGAACCAATTCAAAGCCAAAAATTCCAGATTACTCAGAGGGAACCGATTCCCCCCCATAGGAGGAACCGATTCCCCCCTGAATGGTTTGGCTCCGAGATTTCCAGAATGCTCGAGGGAACCGATTCCCCCCCAAGGGGGTACCGATTCCCCCTTGTTCAACGGTCGAAATATTTGAATTTTACACTTAGGGAACCGATTCCCTATAAGAGGGAACCGATTCCCCCCACTGACCAAGCTGTTTTATTAAATGTTTTCACACTAAAACGGCTATAATATCTTCTCTAATTATCCCCAACGTTCAGAAGTGATCCAAGGTGTATTTAAGCAAGCTTAGAAGCCATTGATCAAGAACAAGAAACATCAAGCACTAGAATCAAGAGAGAATCAAAGAGAAAGCATCAAACCTCAAGTTTGAGCATTTCAAGCCCATTTTCATTCAATATTCATTTTGCTTTCAAGAACACTTTTTGTGCTCAATTGTATTCATCTTTGAGTGTTCTTTTCTTTGTTCTAGAATTGTGCAAACATCTTACCTTGTGAGGTTTTCTTGTAAGTTTGCAAATTTGTAATCTTCTCTTTGAGAAAAGAGTGTTCTCAAGAGTTGGGGTATACTCTTGAGGGAATTGTAAGGTTATCTCTTTGGCCTCAAAAGAAAGAACAAATTAGTGAATTTGTTGGAAAATCCTTAGTGTGGATAGCTAAGGTAGTGGACGTAGACTTTGTTTGAGAAAGTCGAACCACTGTAAATCGCTGTGCAATTGCTTTCAATTTTCTGCAAAAGCTTCCACAAAATTTTTATTGCCAATTCACCCCCCTCTTGGCCAATTTCGTCATTCGATTAACTCAACAGTCTTCTCTTTGTCTTCATCAAATTTATATGATCCAAATACATAACCATATTCAAATCCATATCAAACTTAATTAACTCACTTTATCTTTTCTTCCAATCATATAACTCTATCACCTTTACTCTTACAGCTAGTCGATAACAACTGTTCAATCTAGGGCACAAGCCCTAATTAATTAATCATATACCCTTTTTTTCCAATCATAATTATCTCAACAATAATTTACTTAACTTATCAAATCCACATTCATTCTCATGCACCATGAAATTTTCTTTGTTCTCACTCATCATTCAACGTCTTCTATCTTATAAAATAATCACCGATGTACCTATTTCTTTAAACTCTTCCAAAACAATATTCACATCAATAAATCTTCTATTATTCCCATTATAACATTTGTTTATCATACTTTAACTTAACCGCATAGCAACTAATTTACTTCATCTAAATTTTCCACTTTAAATAGTGGAGATTCTTTAACATTGTTTTGTTGTACATTCAATTTTCTAAACACAATCCTTAACCTTTCACAACTGATCGTCGTATCCAACCCGATCATATTTTTTTTTTGTCGAAATTTTTCGCAACGGTATCTTACTTAACTTTTTTTTAACTCAATTTTTTTCTTACTCACAATAATGTTCTTCTATTTCAGAATCAAATGTTATAACTTCCTTTGTCTTATAAACTGTTCACCAATATACTCATTCTTAAACTCTTCTATTACTCTTTATCTTCTCTTAAACATATAAATCCTTATTTCCTTCAGCACATCACATTACATAATCAAGATATACAATTGTATCTGGATCCACTTCATATTTGGTTATCATAACTTAACAATATCTTATAATTCCAATACATTTCCATCATATAATTTTGTTAGCCATCGCTAACTCTTACCATCTATAATGCAAACCCCTTATCATATCCACACTCTTGCTTATACACAATACTATTTACACGTCTACTATTCCTTTTTACATATCACCTCTTTAATAAATCTTTCGTGCTATCATAAACTTCACTTATTTACTTTAATTCTTTCATTACCTTTTCCCTTATGCTTTTACATCCCTTTCATATCATTTATAATTTTTCTCCTTTATCCTTTTTAACTTTTCGATCAATCCTTAGTTTCCGTCAAACATACAAATCCTTTAACTTTAATACATTCACTATCACACTACTTTATTATTCAATTTATTTCTTTCAATCAAAACGTAAACCTTCATCAAACTATCCATATATATATATATATTCTGTCCAGTCAAAATAATTCATCCTCTATTTCCTTTACTTATCAAACCTTCATTCTCACTTGTTCATAATACAATTCCTTTGGTTCGAATTCAACCATTCCATTTACCTTTGTCTTATAACTAATCACTTATATAGATATTCTTAAACCATTCCTTGGTCTTTTAATATTCTCCAATTAACATCCATCTCCTCCACTTGTTTCAACAATTACCAGATCTCAATACTCATCTCATCCTTTTAAAATACTTTTCCTTCTTTAATTTTCATAAACTTCTAATAGATCTTTTAACCCAATTCACAAAGGTTATCTTTAACCCTGACCTATTATCAATTAACTCCTTGTTTAATCTTCCAATATCAGACCCTACTGCTTGAGTCTGCCTGACTCTCATCTGTTTTGATTCTCTAGCGGAGAATACAATTAATTTATATCTGGTTAAAAATTAAAAACCATAATCTCTACCTTTTTGTGATGGTGCTTAACTTTATGAATCACTAATTTTTCTTAATCATCTGAGATTTTTGTTCTCTAATCCTTTCATTCTGAGCTCTCTCTAGAGATTTAGCGTGATTAATCATTTCTTGAAATGAGAATAATTTTAAAACCAATAACACTCTTTTAATTTAAGGCGCAAGCCCTAAATACCAATCACATGTTCCTTCTTATCCTTCTTAATCAAAATCAACTCAGTAATAAATCTGTTTAACTTATTAAACTTATACTCATACACATGCATGTGTAATTCCCTTGCTTCAAGCTCATATATTCGAGCTTCATTTGTCTTATGAACTGATCATCCATGCACTTATTCTTGAATTCTTATACAAATAATACCCACATCACTGAGTCTTTTAACATTCTCATGGTGACATTTGTCCACCATACTTCTAGCTTACCCACGTAGTAACGAAACTACTCAATTTAACTTCTCCAAATTGGAGAAATAAAAACCTTCTAACATTATCTTCCTATCATTTAATCAAATGTCCATAACAATGGAACATTTCTCAAATTCACCCTTGAACTCGGGTGTTCTCAACTCTTTTCGATACATTCATTCTATGAATTATAGAAGTATAAAATTGAAAACACATCATAATATCATTCAATATCATGAAACACTCTCTAATCTTGTACAGGCACTCCCTGAGGTTTTCGCTCTTCTCCCTGCCTGGCCAGGGCAGGTGAATTCTATTACCTTCAGGTATATCGCCTTGTGCTTCACTTTGGAATCTCTCATAGTCATACAGATAATATAACATAACAATTTAACTCTATTAACAAGACAATACACTCCTTACACTATCAGATCAGATTTTTTTTTCACTTTGTGTTGGCATGTACACTTTTTAAAACACTTTTAACTTTGTTTTTAGCCTAGAATCGGCTAAACCGTAGCTTTAATACCATTAAATGTAACACCCCAACCTGTATCCGACCCGGATACGAGTCCGACATGTCACATTAACATTTCAAAACTTTTATTCTTGCAAAATAACAAAACATTTTAACTTATATTAAGAAAATACGATCATATATTGTTGAATTGTATTTGTTATAAAATTGAGGCAAAAATGTATTTTTGAACAGTAAAATATGACATGAACAGTTCCATGAGCAGTAATGAGCAATGATGAATAGTGCTACAGTGCATCGATGCATTGCTATAGTGCATCGATGCACTAAAGTATCGAAGCAAAATTGTGCATCGATGCACTACTATAGTGATTTTCATAAAATGTACACAAAACTCGTAAAAATTTAACCGTTCATTACTATGCATTTACATTTACATATATACGTTTAAAAATTCCAAAATTCAATCAGAGCGTATCCAATAAAAATCCTTTTTATTACATGCCAACTAAAATTCTATTTAACAAAATACATGTAATTCGATCTATATTTCTGATCTAATCTTTGGTAAGGAGAACTGACCTATCTTGTTCCTCTTTACTTCTCCTTTCGTTTTCCAAAACTACGTGTGAAACAATCACACGCTAAGTCATAAACTTAGTGAGGTATATAAAACATATAATAAAACTATAGAACATTTCATATAATAAAATGCATACATATACATATACCATCATCATCATAATTTCTATTTATCATATGATTTTGTACTTATCATTTATGTATATCATATAATACACATAACATCATATAATTCATGTAACATATTTCATATCAGCAAAACATATACATCATATGTATTGTATTTGTTATTGTCTCTTTATTAGCCCATGTACATTTTTTAGAACTTAAGGTATTCGAGTACATTGAGGTTGTGCACAAATGTTGTCACCACAGTTCGTATAAATTGCACCAAAGTGCCACGTAGAATTTGCACTGAAGTGCCGCGTAGAAATGCACCGTAGTGCTATATAAGATTGTCCATAAGGACCACTTATAAATTCCTTAAGAATAATATACATATACCATGGATCAAGTAGGTGTCTCAAAAGACCTCATACATGCTCCAAAGAATACATATACATCCCGAAGGACCGCGTAGACCCTCTACTCTTGGCATGCCAACTATACCTATAGCTCTCATATCATATAACATGAGAATTTTTCTTATGCTTCATAAATTCATGTACTCATATCGTTGCTCTTATGATCACATATTTCTTTTCTTCTGTCACATATCACATGTGCATATAATCACATAGTTTACTTTCATGTAATTCATGACACTTTTCATATGATTTCATTTTCATATGTCACATAGCTCGTAGAATAACATGTCAGACACAACTCATATATAATGATGCATATAATATATAATCATGTAGGTCATGTCACATAAGAATAACATATAAACTTATTCATATAAGATAATGTATCTCATGGTTCTTTCACATAGTTCACTATCACATAATCATGTACTCACATATATCATTTAACATATACACTCATAAGAATCACCTTAATCATATAACATTTTAGGAGTTAATTTTTACCGTAGTAACTCCGTCACTGGCTCATCGCAAGCTAATTTTGGTTAATAACATAAGTACAATTAAAATTGCACTCACCTTAGCCTTGCTTTGATTCGATCCTAGTTCTTTGATTGTTCTAGAACTTGTTTAGGCTCAATATCAATATAAACATAATTTCTGAGACAATTATCAAAAGCCTAAACCTTATAACTTGGTATTAATAACTTAGGCTAATTTAATAAACCAAAATTCCATTTTTCTTTTAGGGGTGTATCGATGCACTATGGGTGCATCGATACACAAAATAGCTTCGAAATTTCCATGCATCGATGAACCCCTTATTACATCGATGCACATTTAAAAATTATCTTAGTGCGTCGATACATACTCATAGTGCATCGATGCACCTGCCCAGAATAAGCTATTTCATCCGAAAATTCCATAACTTTTCATTACATTTCCTCATATAAAACTCTTTTTATACCACTTAACTCAACTACAACCATTTTAACTAACTTTTATCATTCCCATACCTTATTATCTCTCATATCTCATCCAAATTCTTAAAGCTAAGAATCATACCAAATTTTCCATGTTATCCAAACTTAATTCTAACACTTCTAACTTCTTATTCTCATAGATGAAAAGTCAATTTCATCCTCCAAATTCATTTAAACCTTCTTATTCAAAATTTCACTTAAAACCCCATTTTCTTTATTCTTTCATAACTTCTTCATCTTTTGATTTTAATACAAATTAAGCTTTCCTTAAGCTTAATTATCATCTAAGGATCAAAACTCAACCTTCAAATCAACAAATAATCATGAAACAAAGAAACACTTACCTTTGCCTAGCTTCTACGGTTGGAGAAGAAGAAAGGAAGGAGAAGAAAGAAGAGTAATCTGTTTCCACATGCTCCACATGGGTATTATAATACCCAATAATTATTATTTAATTATTTCCTTGTTCAATGACTCATTTTCCCTTTAATTCTTTTAAAAATTACTAACAACCCTTCAGGAAATACTTTCAAATAAATCATTAAACTTTTTCACTTTTCCACTTTAATCACCAAATTCTAAAATTTTACAATTTAATCACTAACTCATAGTTTGGGATGTTACAATAATGGACCAGGATTGAGGGTTCAGTAGCCCAAGGGGCATCGACAAGGATAATTCGATGACCTTGTTTACCTTAGAGCTAAACCCAGCATATAATAAACCTAGAACTTGGATCTAAGGCGTAGCCTAACCCAAATGAGTCTCGTAAGGTTAGCACACTAGGAAAAGCTTGTTGAGTCTTTTAATTTACGTAGTATTTACATTATTTTTCGAATAAATATATGTGAACTAGAAATTATACGGTTAGATTTATTTTTCCAAACAAAGCATGGAACTAGAAAGCATGAAGTTAGGATGTATATATAGATACCATTATCGATATGATATTTTCTTTCAATTAATTGGTACTAACCATTTTTCTTATCTTTATCTATTCTGTAGATACATGTTATTTTTGCTCTAACTTGTTTAGATTGATTTTTTTTGCTTGTATTACATAATCATGGCATAATCAAAGGTGTTGATTCGAGAGTGGTCATAAAAATCAAAGATTTTCATTATGGACAAAGGGTTTCATGATTGAGTGAACTATGACGCATCAAAGAAATGGCATCTTGAGGAAGCTCTTAAAATAGTGGAAAGCTATGCATACAAAGATCATGTTAGATTAATACCAAAAGTATTCAACAGTAAGAGTATCAATAGGGGCATTCAAAAGGAAGAAAGTTTTTATGAAGCTCAAACATGTTATTTGAAGAATGAAAACAAGAAATTGAGCACAAAGGTTGAAGCCATGCATAATGATTTTCGAAGGATCAATCAAGCCTTTAAAAATGTTGGCATAGGAAACACCCCAGAAAAATGGATAATAGGGATCATTAAACTAAAAAAATGATGCTGAGCAATGGAGAAAGAATGAAAAGATACATGAAGATCGAGCAAAGAAATTCTCTTATGACTTCTAGATTCCAGAAAAAATGCGCAATACAACCATCATCAATTTGGAAAAGTATCAAGATGAAAATCAAATGTTAAGTAGGGTCATAGCCAATATGAAAGCCTCATATCAGATCCATCAGTGTGAGATTGATGCTGAATTAAAAGCCACTAGGACCAAGAACAATACATTGATGAGGATGGTAGATAATTATGGAGATTGTACAAGAACTTCTTGAACACAAAGGCTCTCTCATAAGGGAAAATGAGCAATATTGTCTATAAATCCAAGAATTGACATGTAAGATTTAGGAAAAAGAAAATGTCATGAAAGAAGCTGCTGCCCAAGCAAACAATGTGGATCATAAGCTGATAGACTTAGCTGGCTTTACAAGGGAATTAAAACAAATTGACAACTCTACACCTGAGCATGAGTGGAAATGAACTCGGCTTTTTAAGGAGATAGAGAAGCTAGGAGTGAAAGCTATCCCTTATATGTAAAGTTTTGTTCGATGTATCGAAATTTTTGTGTTCAATGAAAGTTATTTTTAGATAATCACTCTTGAATGACACCTTTTTCATACATGCATTTGCATTACATAATTTACATTTTTATTTTTTGAATTTACATTCACGTTCTGCATAGCATGTTAACATGCATCAATCATGAAAATGTGGGAGTAATCTGTGAAGGATTTTATAATAGAAGTTTTGGAAATGAATTCAAGTCATTTGGGGTAGGTCTCTAAAAGATTGAAAGCAATGAATGGAATATTAACATGAGTTGGAAAGATTGAAAGAATCCAAGAGTAACTTGTAGAGACTCGACGTGAAATGTTTAATGAAATAAGAAAGTTCCAAGTCGAGTCCAAGGAACAGATGACTAAGCTAATGAGTATGATGGTTACTATAATGTATGGGGAGAAAATGTTAGACGACCCTATTGAGTAGGAAAAGATAAAAACCTTGGGTAAGAGTCTGAATGTTAGTGATGCAGTTAATGCCATGATAGCAAATGACCAAGAACCTGTTGGGGAACTTAGAAATCCAACTCAACTCCAAAAATTGGGTATGATTCTATAAAATACGACAGAAATCAAATTGGAGAAAGCATAAATTAAGGGTGAAACCTTTAACATGAAAATTGAGCTTGATTCAAAGAAGAGAAGCATGGAAGATGATCAAATGCCATTGAAGAAGGCTAAAAAGAGTATAAATAAAAAGAAGATGACACATCTCATTCCAATTCCAATCTCATATTCAGACTTGTTACCCTTTCTCTTTGAAAGTAGTCTCATAACACTCATTCCTCCTAGTACTTATTTGCGTCCAAATTAGCAAGATGTCAAAAATTCATGTAATTATCATTCTGGAGATTTTAGCCACTCTACGAAAAATTGTATAATTTTGAGATTAAAGGTTCAAAACCTTATCATAGAGGGATTGCTATGCTTTGAAGATGGGAAACCTAAGCTCCCCAGAAGCTCAAAGATGGCCAAGGAAGAGAGATCTTCAAATCATTGTCTTTTTCATGATGTTTTTCAAGAGTCAAACATTCAAAACAAACATTTCGATAATCAGTCACAAGGTCTTCAAGATAGTAATAACAATTGCAAAGAGACAATGAGGTCAAAAGATCTTCTACCCAATTTTCCTTCAGTTTGTGCATCAAGTTATATCCCAAGTTACTCCAAGCCCAACTTATTGCTCCATGTCTGGCTAAGCCTTTGTTTCCCCCTTACCCGAGTTGGTATAATGAGAAAGTCTATTGTGAATATCATGTTGTAATCCAATAACACTCCATCGATAATTGTGGTAACTTCAAATGACGCTCCAAAATCTTTTGACTCAGGGATTTATAGAAATGGATGTTAACAATCAATCCATTTTGATCAGACAATTGAGATTCAACCCCAAAAGAAAGTTAATAGGGTCAAGGCAAGTGAAGTTCATATAGCAGAAGATATTGAGATTAAAAAAGGCAAAACTAAGGAAGATGAGGAATGCAAGGCAGATTCAACTTTCTATACCTCTCTGATGCTAAAGAATGAGAAAGAGATGAGAAATACAGAAGTGAAAAGAGAGGTAATTCGAGATTGGCCCATAGGTTTAAGAATAAATGAGGCAAATGCAACCCTGAAGATACCTCAAACACCTATATCAGATTTTCTAAGGACAAGTGAGGCAGTGGGCAATTTAGGGAGTGTGGTGAATACCACTCCAATCATAATTGCAATGAGCATCCAGAACCAGGACAAAACTGTCATCACCAAGGAAATTTGTTATGGATCTAAATTTGAGCCTAATTTCTATTCGGGGAAGAAAAAGATGATGATGGGATTTTACCAAAAAACTACTCAGAAGGAAGCAGAGATTTATGCGTTTGAAGATTTATCCAAAGAATTTACCCAAGAAAGGATCAAGAAATGGGTGGAAATGAGGATAAAGATCCTGGGGCGATTACACACCCAACATTATAGGAGTAATGGGGCATTATAGATAAACAAGTGAAAGTTGTTATCTACCACTATAGTACTTTTCATTTTCAACGTCTTGTTTGAACATATTTTTTTATTCATTTATCAGTTTTTTAATAAATAAATTTGTGTTGCTTTTAAGGTTATGAACATTGAATAAATTTTGTAATCTTGCAGTTATTTGAATATAACTGGATTAAAAACTCTTTATGATTAGAGTTATACATCTTTGATAAAGTATCAAGATTGAAAACTGGTAAAACAAGGACCCTTGACCTTACCTCAGAAGAAATACACCCAAACACCATACCACCCTTTTATAAATACGAGATAGCCTTCTCCTATTGCAAGGAATTAGATAAAAGGCTTAGAATTTATATATAGGAGCGTACAACATGGGGCATCTTATGTGTATGACATTGCAAAACTAACTAGACTACTCTTCTATTAATGATGTTCAGTGATGAACGTAATCTTCACAAATAGGTAAATCTAGTTTAAGTCAGTTGCTTGGGAATTGAACTCTAACGATGAGATTTTCTGATTTCCACCAAACACATAGACTATAACAGGTTCTTCTTAACAAGCTTAAGAATTTAGAGCCATATACCCATGCTATATTATTATATGCAATAAAGTTTGAGTTGTCCCTCTGGAGCAATTGGTTAATCGCCCCGGCTTTATGGATAATATTCAGCTAGCCTATTATATTACTATTATACGCAATAAAGTTATTTCTCTAGAGCAAGTGGTTAATAACGTCAACTTTATGGATCAGTTTCAATTAGCCTGATAGAGGCAAATTACAATAAAGCTGAATTCAACTAGCCAAAATGACAAAAGGTTACTAAATAAGAAGTTGTTGTAAAGATGGACTAAGGGAGTTAAGGAACAACTGTTATAGTCAACTTCACACGTGCACTCAGAAATTTCATTTTTAGACCGATATTTTCGCACTGCCTTTGTTAGAGGAGTCTAAATGGAAGATTTCAGAGAACCAAAATAGAGGTATTCCAGAAAGTTTAGTAATTGCGTAACACCCCCAACCCGTATCCGACCCATATCCAAGTCTAAGGTGTCACATCAACTTTTAAACCTTTACTTATTCAAAATAATGAAAAATCCCTATTAAAGAAAACTTACTATTATTTCAAAATAAAAGTTTTCACACTTATCAGTGCATATACAATTCAAATCGTTTATATGACATGCCAACTACATCTAAAAGAATAAAATACATATTAAACATTTCTTTTCTGATCTAAACTTTGTAAGAAAGATGCAAACTTGTCTTGCTCCTCTCAGCTTCTATATTCACTTTCTGTAACCTGCGTGTGAAACACTCATACGCTAAGTCGATGACTTAGTGAGGCATAAAAAAAACACATCTAATGAAATTCATAATCACTAATCATGCATGATTGTTTTATGCTATCAAATCATACAACTCATATACTTTTTCCATATAACAATTACATACTTGTGCACATACATGTCATCATTTATATTTTTATTATACTCTTATACTATTATACTTCATATCTCTTATTTCTTGTTCATATGATCTCTTACGTTCATATTATATATCTTATAATAAATTCTTATATCATCATATAATTCATTTATACTCATTCACATATACATCAACATATATTCATGTATATCATGTAACAGATGCAATCACCCATATCACACATATATCATGTCATACAATTCATATCACACATCATATACATATATTACATACATTGTTTTCACAATTATCTCTTTATTAGCCCATGTACACATGTGAGAACTATATATATGTGAGTCTATAGAGGTTGTGCACTAATGATGTCACTACAGCTCGTATAAATGCACCGAAGTGCCATGTAGAATTGCACCGTAGTGCCGCTTAGAAATGCACCGAAGTGCTATATAAGGTTGTCCCTAAGGACCACATAGAAAATTCCTTAAGAATCATATACATATGCCAAGGATCAAGTATGTGTCTCAAAAGACCTCACACTTGTTCCAAAGAATACATATATGTCCCGAAGGACCGCGTAGACCCTCTACTCTTGGCATGCCAACTATACCTCTAGCTCTCATGTCACACAACATGGGAATTCATATTTATGTTATCATACATTCACCTATACACATAGTCTCATAATTCTTTCACATAGCTCATTGTCATATAAATCACATATCACATATACATATAGACACATGGTTCACTTACGCGTAGAACATTTTCATAGGATTTACATATCACAGAGCTTATCACATATAATTGTATTCTTTTTCATATAATCACATAGTCATATAATATTTCATATGACATATACTTTCTCTTTCATATATCTCATGTCACGTATCATATCTTGTGATCATGTAATCATATTACTTATAATCACATAACTTCTACTCATAGGGTTCAACATCATTAAACTTAGTTCACTTTCCATATTATCATACATTTATATAATCTTATATGTCCTATCATTAACCTATAAACTTACTTATATACTCATATATACTCTTTAATATAATTTGTATAGTAATACTCTATAATTGTATCATATACTGAGTTTACCTAAGTCCTCCTTTATAAAGTTTATACTACAAGTTCAAATAGTCTCATTCTATCCTATACCTAGTTTCTACTTATCTTATCTCACTTCCCCTTTCATTCACATACATCATCTATATACTAGTTTTATCTATTTATTTAGTTCAATTTCCATGACTTCTATAATACTCTTTCATAAAGTTTTGTAATTCTTCACTTTATAACTCATAACCTGTAGTTTCCTTTAAGTATATAAATCTTCCCTATATAACTTATGTATCATTACTTATGTTTATGCCCTCAAATTTATACTATCCTCATAGAGTCTCTTAACCTTTCTCGTGTAATCACTTATACCATATAATATGACTTATACTTGGTTATCTTATGTTTACACACACACACACATATATATATATATATATCAATGATTCATTAACTTGTAGCTTATGTCACATGTTCATTTCATTCTTTATGTCTTTATCATAGAACTTATTTCATGTTCTTCCATTATTACATAATAGTGTTTTACACAAATCATATAGCATGTACAAAGCGTATCAATATATTTAGTCATACATACATATAATTAATGTAATACATATAATCACATATAACACATATAATTATGACAAACACATAATCATGTTCATGACTTCATGCATATTACTCTAGGAAATAGACTCATCGCAAGTCTTATTTCCATTCAACACTATATATCACTAATATGTACTCACCTGGCCTCACTAGTCAATATCAATCTCTTATCTTTCCCCTGGATCGATCTTACTTGTCAATGATTCCGGAACTCGTTTGAGCTCTGAATCTACATAGTAATATATTGATACATATCAGTATACTAATTAATATATTCTAAACTATTAATTCTTAGGCTAAAAGAAAACTATTTTAATCTTTTAATAAACATATGCATCGATGCACTCTACAGTGTATCGATGCATTCCTTAACATATGCATCGATGCACTACCTGTGCATCGATACACAAATCACCTTCGATGTTTTATTCTTAAGGGGATGCATCAATGCACTCCTTATGCATCGATGCATTAATTCCATTCGATGTTCATTTATTTGAGAGTGCATCGACACACATTGAAGATACATCGATGCACATAACTCAGAAATTCTATTTTAAGCACGAAATTCACTCTCTTTTCAGCTCAACTCTTCATCTTTCACCTTCTTCCATATTCCTAACTTTCATATACATACTTAAACTCATTTCTACTCCATAATTACTTCTTTAAACTCAAAATTCTATCTTTCATATGGAATTCAAGAATCATACTAAATTTTCTACTTGTCTAAATTCAATTCCATTACTTCATATCTCTTAATTAAGTTGAGGATAAGTCAAATTCATCTTTAGAATTTCAAAAACCATTATATATCAAGAGTTCATTTCTAAACTCTTAATAGAAATTCCTTTCTAATTCTCTCTTCTTGATGTTTTAAGCTTATATAAGCTTTCTTTAAGCTTATATAACCCCCAAAGATTCAAAACCAACTTATAAATTCAAGAGATTAACAACTACAAATCAAACTTACCTTTAAGCTCGAGCTACGGGAAGAAAAAGAAGAGAGCAAGAAGAAGACTTCCAGAAATCTCCCAAAACCCACGTGTATAACTCTTATTTAAAGGGGAAAAATATCCTTTAAGCTAAAAAGACTAAATTGCCCCTTTAATTATCCATCTATGCTATTTAATCCATCATCAAAATTCTTTACTTAAATCCCAGAACTTTAACTTATTTTAAAATTGAGCACAAAACTTTCAAAATTCTCATTTTAGTCACTATCCGGATTTTGGGATATTACAAATTGGCTATACTAGTTACGTCATTTTGTCCGCATCCGGTTAAAATACCAATTCAAGAAAGTGAGGTATGTAGCAATGTTCACAAAGAGCGAGAAAAGAGTGACATCTTTAATAGATGAAACCATAGAAAATATGAAAGTCAACCTGAAACTAACCCATTAATTTTGATACTTGTCAAAGAACTGTAACTCCAAAACCTTACAGAGCTGTTGATTCTTTTGATATTCTTTGAACTCTTGATTATGATTTGATTCAATTTTGAACTTGTAAGGGGAAATGTTTTACAAAATTCTTTCATTCTTTGATAAAGAATGGAGGAAAAACATTTTCAAATAGGGCAGTCTCAAATGAGAGAGGTTCTTGAAGCAAGTTGATGCCTATTATACCTCTATTGGAGAAAAAGAATAAGCGATGTCAGAATAATGAAGCATTTCACATTCTTGAAAGAAGTAGTCTGAGATATCTAAAAGGTCGAAGAATTGAACTTATAGCATTCCCTTTGTGACAAAAGTTCAAGAAGAAGATGATTACCCTATTCAAAAAGGGGCATATATCTTAGTGCATAACAAAAAATGCAAGAATATGACCAATTAAGAAGAAGATAAGCACCTCATTCAGAAGAGGCACATATCTCAGACATTTCTGTTAAAAGGATTGATCACTTCCTAAGTTTGTGACAACAGGAAAAGAATCTCTCAAGTTACTTAACAACATTGTTGTTTAATAACACTAGAATGAGAGCATTCAAGATAAACATATTTGGGCACAAATAGAGCCACAAGTACCCACAATGAGATATTATCAAAGTTGGACCTCGTGGATATCTTTAGATTCAAATCAAATAGACATTGAGAGAAAGTCTTACAACTTAGAATGTTGGGACATTTTGAAAGTCCACTTCAGCCACAAGTAAAAATGTTGGGGTATTTTGAATTCTCATATCATTCAGAAGAAAATGTTGGGGCATGTTGAAGACCCATATCATCTTGTGGAAAGATCATTGATTTGAGAAAATATTTCCAATGAGATAGAAATATATGAAAAATGAAAATGGGGAAACAGTAACAGTGGAGCTGACTATACATAATTGCTTTGTTCATCATACAGTTGCATTATTATGGTGATTCGATGTTGACAAGCCAAAACGTCTTACTTGTATTCCCACTAAGCTTTGTTCTTAACTATTCTTATGACGTCACATCATAGCTTTGAACACTATGCGAGAGTTTACTGATTGAGAAATATGGGCATAAGCCACAAGAAAGGATGAATGTGTTGTCAAATGTTTTACGAACCAGTGATTATGGTGCTGAACCAATGTTGAGATCATGATATTCTCATTTGTTAACCCAAGATAAAGGTTGTGTTCTAAAGCCCAAAGTTAGAAGTGAGAAATGATGAAGATTTCTTTCCACGGAAGGGACGCTGAAATTTTAACAACAAGAAACTAGTGGAGCCAACTAAGATTGAACGATAGCTTATTGCTAAACATCTCAGAAAGATAGGGTACAAGTAAACTTGTTTGAAATCTGATTAGATGTGGAGACATGTAAGGAATTAGGATAGATCCTCCTGGTGTATTTCAAGAGTCAAATCAAAACAGACGATGCTCTCTCAAGATGGTAGATTCTCTTTTCAAAGATAAGAGATTTATTGGATTTTTACACAAATTCAGGCAAAGAAAACCAATCTTATTAGGGGAAAGAGTTTGTTGGGGGCAAAGAAAACTAATCTTATAAAACACTTTCTAAGGTTTCCGCTCTTCATCCTGTCTGGCCAGGGCAGGTGAATTGCTATCACCATCAGATTTGTCAACTATCGATTTACTTTACTTTGACAATTTCTATAATCAATTTCTACTATATTATACAAATCTTATTCTATTAGCAAGACAACATACTCCTTACACTATCAGATCAGAAATTTTCACTTTTAGTTGGCATGTACACATTTTTAAACCTCATTTGACTTCAGTTCAAACCTAGAATCGGCTAAACCATAGCTCTGATACCATGAAATGTAACACCCCAACCCGTATCCGACCCGGATCCGAGTCCGAGGTGTCATATTGACTTTTCAAAACATTTACTTGTATAAAATAGTGAGTAATTTAAATTTTTATAACATATAACTTATTCAAAACATTTACAGAACTATTCAGAGCTTATACAATATATTATTTTGAATACATGTCAACTAGAACTTTATATATTAAAGTCCATATTATTCACCTTTCTTCTGATCTGACCTTCGGTAAGGAGAACTGACCTGTCTTGCTCCACATTGCTTTTTACTCTTCTCACTTCTGTAACCTATGTGCGAAACAATCACACGCTAAGTTTATGACTTAGTGAGGCATTACATTTATAAAATAACTCTAATTATTTAAACATATATGAACACATCATCTCATGATGTCAACCATACAATTCATATCACAAAAGCATATACTTTACATGTAATATATATATTTATTGTTATCTCTTTATTAGCCCATGTACATCTGTGAAAACTGTAGATATGTGAGTCTATTGAGGTTGTGCACTATGCTGTCACCACAGCTCGTATGGGATCCCACTAGGGGCTATGAAATTTATCCCGAATGACCACTATGAAATATCCCGAAAGATCATTGTATGTCCCGAAGGACCGCGTAGACCCTCGACTCTTGGCATGCCAACTATACCCCTAGTTCCCATGACACATAACATGGGCATTATCATTTATGTCATTTCACATATTCATATATACACATAGTTCACTTACGCATAGAGCATTTTCATATGATTCACATTTACATGTCACATATCTTATATTCTTTCTCACGTAGTCACATAGATCCATACCATATAACATGCATATCATATCTTGTTCACATATGATCATATATACTTCCTATAGCACATAGAAACACCTATAACACTTCCACATAACTTATATCAATTTTCTGAATCCTTTCATATTACTTTATAACATATATCATATATGTATATAATAAATTATGTCATATCATCTACCATACGCTTCATTTCTTTGTATTCCCTTAGATTACATAAACTATATCGTATTTATAAACATATATCATTTAATAGTATTTTATTTATATATTAATTTAATCTATTTACTTAATTCAATTTCATATATTCCTTATAACCTTTTCATATAGCTCTATAAATATTTAGCATATAACTTATCTTATATATTCGTATCATCCCTTTATATTCAAGTTTCCTAAATGATATACTATTCTCATTTCATTCTATAATTCAATCTTATTTAGTTCCCTTAACTCTCATTAAATCAAAATTCGTATCATCCCTTTATATTCAAGTTTCTTAAATGATATACTATTCTCATTTCATTCTATAATTCAATCTTATTTAGTTCCCTTAACTCTCATTAAATCAAAAAAACTCTATTATAC
This sequence comes from Hibiscus syriacus, assembly GCF_006381635.1. NCBI lineage: Eukaryota > Viridiplantae > Streptophyta > Magnoliopsida > Malvales > Malvaceae > Hibiscus > Hibiscus syriacus. Next base: position 1,579,627 of record NW_024062745.1, on the reverse strand, counting down.
TAATTCTCATAACCATGTATTCATATAATCTTATATTTCATTATCATATGACTTATATTTATTCTCTTATGACTCTTCATAGACATCTATTTCCATTTCTATATATCACTTGACTTATCTTCTATATTCCTATAATTTCATAACTTATTTTATATTCTTCCATTAACATTTAATAGTGTTTTTACATAATTCACATAGCACATACAAAAACATATCAATTCATATAATCAAACATACATACACTTCATGTTGTTAACATACTTATAATAAAAACTTAATGAGCTATTACTATAGGAAATAGACTTATCACAAGTCCAATTTCCATATAATCTTATAAAAATAAGATGCACTCACCTTGGCCTCACTACGTTCCAATCCACTTTTATGATTTCCTCTCTTTCGATCGAATCTTAACTTGATAATCGTTCCGGAACTTGTTCATGCTCGATATCTACATAACCATACATTGATACATATCAATATCCAATTGATATCCTCTAATCTAACATTTCTTAGACCAAAAGAAAGGTCTATTTCTATTTCCCCTTGAAGTGCATCGATACATTCTACAATGCATCGATGCATTCTTTGACATGTGCATCGATGCACTACCCATGCATCGATACACAAATCACCTTCGATATTTTCATTTTAAGGGGATGCATCGATGCACTAATTGCATTCAATGTTTCTTCTTTAAAGAGTGCATTGATACACATTAAATGTGCATCGATACACCTTGCCTAGAATTTGCATTTTAAGCCCGAAAACCATCAACTCTTCACTCAAATCTTCTATTTTAAGCCCCTATCATGTCATTAAACTCAACTACCATTACTTAAACCAACTTATATCCATATAAACCATCTTTATCTTCCATATTTTATCATGATTTTTAAAATTTAATAATCTTACTAAACTTTCAACTTTGTTATTAATCCTTTCTAACTTCATAAATCTCTTATTCTTATTTATGGCAAGTCAAATTCAACTTTCAATTCTTATTATAAACTCTATTTCAATATTTCACTCAAGAACTCCAAATCTTTAATCTTCCCTAACTTATTTATCTTTTGATTTTAAGATAAGCTTTCCTTAAGCTTAGTTATCATCTAATGATCATAACCCAACCTTAAATATAACCAGAAATTATCTAAATAGAAGACTCACCTTTGGTTCAAGCCTTCACGTATGAAGAAGGAAGAAGAGAAGAGAATAGAACTCTGGAACCTTTTGATTTCTTCTCCCTCCCACCCACGTATATATATAACCATATTTAATTATTTTCCTTACAAATAACCCTTTTGCCCTTCAATTCATCTAATAATTACTAACAACTTTTATGATTTATTTCCGAATAAATCATTGAACTAATCCATTGTTCTACTCTAGTCACCAAATTCTGAAACTTTACAATTTGATCACTAACCCGGTATTAAGGATGTTACAGGTTATCGGCCGATAACCAGCATTCCTTCGGTGAGGGAAAGCTAGAGAAAGGGGAGAGTTTTTCTATCTTTATAGAGAGAAGCAAAATGACAAAATGAGGGAGATGACCTTAAATGGCCGGTTATGGCCTATTTATACCCTCCCCGAAACTACGTCGTTTTGGGGAGGGAGCTCTGAGTAAATTCACGCATGGGTAAATTACACCTATGGTCCCTGTATATTGTAATTCTTCCATTTTGATCACTGAAAGCTTGTTTCTGTGTACCTAATTCGGTTCTCAAATTTTATTTATTTTTATTTTAGTCATTAATTGTATGTATATATATTTATGGTAAAATATTCATTTTAATCCCTTAGATTTTAATAAGTTATATTTTAACCCCAATTAGTAATAAAGGTTAAATAACACTGTTAATACCTATATTTCATGATATTTCGAATTATGACCATCAATTTAGATACTTTACAATTTAATCCATGATCTTTAATATTTTTAAATATTTTTTACATTTATAGTATTTAACATATTAGGTATTTACAGTATTAATCTAGAGTTTTTTATTTTCATGGTTTAATAATTAAATTAAACTCAAATTTATAAATTTTTACTGCAAAGACAATTAATTAATAAACAAAGGTACCAATTTTGGGCGTTGTGGGAGTGTTAATCATTTTCCACACTTAACCGACTCCCGAAATCATTTTATGGTAATCATACCCTTTTTTGTGTTATTTTAATACTATTCTTATATTTTTTTAAAATAACATAACATTTTGGTGACCAATCACACCTTGATAAATGATTGGTGGTGACTCTTTTAATTTCGTTTTTTTTATCTTATCTCAGAATATAAACACTTATTTTTTCGAGATGAGATTTAGAAAACAACGACACTTGTTTTTTGTCGGGCGAATGTCGACTCGACACATTTCTTAAGTGATTATTATTACCTTTTGAGTCTCATGTTTAAATATCACGTATGTAAGGGGTGTGAGTGTAAATTGATAATGACGATTTTCGTTAATTAAATTTTAGGGTAAAATATAAAAATAATCCCTAAACTTTTAGGGCACTTATATTTTGGTCACCCAATTTTTGAAACTTGCAATACAATTATCGAACTTTTAGTTCATTTTCAATAAGATCGCCGTTGTTATCTCCCGTTAGTTTTTGTTGATGTGGCACTTAACTGCCGTTAACTCTCTGACGTGACATCTTCTTTTCTTCATCTTCTTGCAGCTTCTTCTTCTTGCTTTTTGCAGCTTCTTTTCTTCTTCTTCTTGCAGCTTCTTCTTCTTCTTCTTCTTCAAATTGCTAACATATGTTGGTCTCCCTCAAAGAACGGAATCTCAATCTCCCCGAGCTTAAACAACAGACACGAAGGCACTTCCGTAGGTTCTACCCTGAATCCTTCTACAGGATCACCCTAAACTCTCACACACAAAACAAAACAAGAAGAAAGGCTAGTGGATTTATTTTTATCATACATTTAAATATGAGAAAGTATGAATTTAGAGAAGCTTTCATACCAGATCCAGTGTATGCTTCTTAAGATTAGGCACGTGACACAAAAAAACTCCACAATCCAGGTTCCTTTCCAATCTCCATCAGAATTTAGAAGTTCCAGTTTAACAAGGCTGGGAAATGTAAGCCCTGGTTCTATACAGCTTCCGAAAAGCATCTCAACTTGATGTTAAAAGATATATCCACTAACCGTTTCAGCATCATTAATGAACAAAGTCAGATCTTGTAAATTGTAAATTGCTTGAAAAAGATGGTTGCACCACGTACACGACCCACACCAGATGTTGCACTTGCACCCATATTAGATGGATAGATGGAACTATAAGCTTTTTTTTAGACAACACCTGTTACCAAAAGTATAGCCTTCGGCTACTAGCTCAAAGCACCGTAAAACGATGACACTCGGAGTATTAATCTCTAGAAAAGTTAGAGATAGACTTTTGAGCGAAAGATTATGAATACTGAGCACAGTTGTGTTATGAAAATCACATAGATCAAGAGACAAATCTTCAAGGACGTGGCAACTGGAAATTAACCTAAGAATTGAAGAACCATGTACAAATACGAGTTTTATAAGATGTAGAGTCTTGAGGTTTGGTAAACAGGCATTAGTTGGAACCTTCATTTCGCCATCGATGTTCAATTTCAGTGTCTGCAGTTATTGGCTAGTGAAGAGAAGAGTGGGGAATACTGGACAGTTTTTAGAAGAAATATTGATTTCCTTCACATCACGCCACAATACAGCAGATATACAATCATAGAGGTAGTCCTGTAAACGAACCAAACATTCAACGAAATGTTCGGTGGGAAGTTTGTTTATATTTGTTTATTTATTAAACGAACGAACATGAACAAGATTTTGTGTTTGTTTAATTAAATGAACGAACACAAACAGAGGGCTTGTTCATTCATTTACGTTCATGAACATTCGGTAATATGTTCATTTATATTTGTTCATTTATGTTAATTTATGTTCATTCATTTGTGTTCGTTTATATGTGTTCATTTATGTTTATCTCAATTTCTCTAAACCTATTTAAATTATTAAGGCCCAATAAATTTTAATATGATACTAATTAATATTTTAAAATTCAATTAATTTTAAATACAAATAAAAAAACACCAAGACAATTAAATAAAATATAATCGTAAAATTGTTAAGAAAAAAGAAAAAATCTATTTTCATTTATGTTCATTTACATTATGTTTATGTTCATTTATTGTGTTCGTTTACGTTCGTTCATTTGTGTTCGTTTATCATTTAAATGAACGAATACAAACAATAAATTTTGTGTTCATTTATGTTCGTGTTCGTTCATTTGTTCGGTTAAAATTAAACGAACATGAACATACCTAGTTTGTGTTCGTTCGATTCATTTACAAGCCTACATAGAGGCGTTAACTGTTGCAGAAGATGGCTATCGAATAGAGCAAAATCGCAACTGATAATTTGAGAAAATAAAATTAAAGATAAAGAAGACACAAAATTTACGTGGAAACCCCTAAATAATATAGGGTAAAAACCACGGGAAAAGGTAGAAGAATTTCACTATGAGAAAATAGGAATTACAACCTCTCTCGATCTATCAAGGAGAAAACAATGATAATTCTCTCTTGATAAAAAGGAGAAAACAACTCTCAAGAAACTCTCTAAATTCTCTCTAGTATTGGAAGAAAGCTAGAATGCTTTGGGATGGTTTTGAAGCTAAATGAGCTAGGGTATTTATAGTTGAAGCTTAAGGACTAATATGTAAATACCCTAAATTACAATGACTAAAATTGAGATTTTACCATTGAACTTTTTCAACCAATTTTTCGGTGGAATTAATTGTTTTGTTTTTTTTCCTTCAACTCTCCACCGAAATTTACAGCACAATTTGACAAATTGTATAGCCACCTTATTTGACTTTCAACAATCTCCCACTTGAAGATTTGATTTGAACAATCATATCTTCACAACATTCTTTCTACCTTGTACCTTATGTTGCTCATGTTTCTGTCAGGCCACAGGAGGATCAACACCAAGTAAATTTATCAGCATTGATTGTCTTCGTCATGAAATCTGCTATGTTGTCTTTGGTATGGATCTTCTGTATATCTATCGTCCCTTCTTCAACCTTTTCACGAATGAAATGGTACTTAACTCGTATGTGCTTTGTCCTTGAATGAAATGCAGGATTCTTTGCTAGATGCAAGGCGCTTTGACTGTCACAAAATAGAGAGACATACTCTTGATTATGCCCAAGTTCCTCCAATAACATCTTCAACCAAATTGTTTCTTTACTGGCTTGTATAACTGCTACATATTATGTTTCTGTTGTTGACGTAGCCACAACTGACTATAATTTTGAAACCCAGCTTACAGCTCCACCAGTAATTTTGAACACATATCCTGTAGTAGATTTGCTTTTATCCAAATCCCCTGCATAGTCATAATCAACATACCCATTGATAAGTAAATTTGATACTCCATAACATAATGCAATATTTGAGGTCCTTTTGATGTATCTCAAACCCTCTTTACTGTATTCCAATGCTCTTTGCCTGGATTCACCATGTACCGACTAACCACTCCTACTACTTGTGCAATGTCTGGTCTTGTGCATATCATAGTGAACATTAAACTTCACACTACTGATGCATACGGTACTCGAGACATCTTCATCCTCTCTTCTTCACTGTTAGGACTCATACTGGGGGATAATTTGAAGTTAATAGGAAGAGGGGTAGAAATTGGCTTACAATCTTGCATATTGAATCGTGACAAGATCTTCTTCAAGTAATTCTTTTGTGAAAGCCAAATCTTCCTATTACTTCTGTCTCGGTGAATTTGCATCCCTAGAATCGTATTTGCTGATCCCAAGTCCTTCATTTCAAATTTCCTAGCCAGTTGTGCCTTCAATTCTTCAATATGATCTTTATTGGGTCCTACAACCAACATGTCATCCATATACAACAATAATATAACAAAATCATTATCACCAGACCTCTTGAAATAAGCACAAGGGTCTGCATTAAGTCTGTTGTATCCAAGGCACATAATGAAGGAATCAAATCTCTTATACCAACACCTCGGCGTCTGCTTTAGATAGTACAGAGATTTGTTCAACCTGCAAACCAAGTTCTTCTTTTCTTTTTCTTCAAAACCTTCAGGCTGGAGCATGTAAATCTCTTCTTCAAGATTTCCATGAAGAAAAGTTGTTTTAACATCTAGCTGCTCTAGATGTAAATTCAATGTAGCACACATTGCCAAGACTACTCGAACTATTGTTAGTCGAACCACAGGAGAAAATATTTCATTGAAATCAATATCTTCTTTTTGAGCATATCCTTTGACCACCAGTCTTGCACGATACCTCTCAACTTGATCGCCACCATTTCGCTTGATTTTGAAGACCCATTTGTTACCAATTGGCTTCCTTCCTTGTGGTAGTGACACAAGGTCCCATGTATTATTTTTATAAAGGGCTTCGATTTCTTCTTGCATCGCCATCATCCATAGTGAAGCATCTGAGTTGTTTATTGCCTCCTAGTATGTTGATGGCTCACCGTCCTCTGTTAAAAGGCAGTATGCAATATTTCCTTCTATAACATAATCTAAGTGCCAATTGGGACGTCTTCTCACACGATCTGATTTACGAGTTGTTGGAGTTTCAGAACTCTCTGGTTCTTGTTCTTCATGTGCTGGTTCTTCTTCAGAAGAATCTCCTTGTTCAACATCCTTTTCCATATGTGTCTGTGTAGTCTCTGACTTTTCAGCGCTACCATCTTCTTCTTTTCTTTGTAGTTTATCTTCTACAAATATAACATCCCTGCTAATGATCACTTTGCGGGTAGTGGGATCCCACAAGCGATACCCCTTTACTCCATCAGCATACCCCAAGAATTTGCATTTCCTGAATTTTGGATCCAGCTTTGAAATTTCTTGGGAGTTGTACATCACGTACACAATACTTCCAAATACATGGAGGTTTGAATAATCAGTTGGTTTACCAGTCCACATCTCCATTGGTGTATTCAGCTCTATTGCAGTTGATGGAGCTCGATTCACCAAATAACAGGCGGTATTGACTGCTTCTACCCAGAATGATTTTTCTAGGCCTACATCCCTCAATATTGCTCTTGTTCTTTCTAACAAGGTTTTGTTCATCCGCTCTGCCACTCTATTTTGTTGAGGAGTGTTCGCCACTGTGAACTGTCTTTTGATGTATTCTTTCTTGCAAAAGTCATCAAATTCTTCACTTGTGTATTCTCCTTCATTATCTGTTCTGAAACACTTGATTTTATTTCCAGAATCAAGTTCCACCTGCACCTTGAAGTTTTTGAAAATTGAAAACACATCTGACTTCTTCTTAATATGGTACACCCAACATCTCCTAGAGTAGTCATCAATAAATGAGACAAAATATTTTGCTCCGCCTAGGGATGTACTGGTACTTGCCATACGTCAGAGTGAACCAATTCTAGAACACTTTTACCTCTATAATTTGATGTGTTGAATTTCAACCGGTGTTGCTTACTTGTTATGCAATGCTCACACAAAGGAAGTGATACATTTGTTAAGCCTAGAAGTAGCTTTTACTGCACAAGGACTTTCATTCCTTGTTCTGACATGTGTCCAAGTTTCTGATGCCATAGCATTGTAGAATCTGAACTACATGAGGCAACAGAGGATTCTTCTTCTAGCAAAGTCTCTCCCTTCAGCATGTATAAGTTTGCAGCTATCTTTTCACATTTCAACACCACAAGTGCTCTACGGAACACCTTCATGATTCATTTCCGTGTTTCAATCTTGCTTGCATTATTATCCAACAATCCGTATGATAATAAATTTTTCTTCAGGCCTTTCACGTGCCGCACATCTCAAACAACTTTAATTGTTTCATCATACATCTTCAATTTAATGGTTCCCACACCAACGATATCTAAGGCATGATCATTGCAACAATACACAGATCCTCCTAAGACATGTTCATAATGATGGAACCATTCTCTTCTTGAGATCATGTGATATGTTGCTCCCAAATCAATGAGCTATATATCTGCAAATTTTTTTCTGCCTTCCACGGTGGTTGACGCTTCACATCATAGAGCATTTCCATCATCTGAAGTGTTTGCGGTACTGCCTTGTAGATTGGAGTTTTTATTTAGACTCCAATAATCCTTCTTCAAGTGACCCTTCTTTCCACAGTTGTAACACTTTAAATTCTTCTTGCTCCTCGACTTCGATCTACCATGTTTGTCACTGCTGCTTTGTCACGTTCTATTGATCTCCCTCTCATCGTTGTTATCGTTGTCAACGCTTATGCTTGTTGTAGATTTACTTGTCTGTCTTCCTTGTTCTTGCGCCGATTTTTTTCTTGTAGAATAGCAGTTGCAACGTCATCGAAGACTAGACTGGTGACATTACTGTTTGTTAAGTTGATGATGAGTTGATCATACTAATCCGGTAGACTTTGAAGTAGAACTTCAGCACGTTCTTGTTCTTCTATTTTACAGCTTAATGATGTAAGCTGAGAAAATAAAGTGTTCAGTTTATTTAAGTGCTCTGTCACTGAAGTAGATTCTGGCATACGGAGAGTTAATAATTTTCTCTTAAGGAAAATTTATTGTGCAATGATGTGGCCTCGTACAATTTGGTGAGATGATCATATATCTCCTTAGTTGTCTTATTCTCCTCGATGTTTGACAATACTTCATCTGCTAATGCTAGATGAAAGTTTGCCATAGCATTCTCGTCCATTTCAATCCATTTGTTGTCATATGTGAAATCCACCGGCCTTTCACTGATAGTTACTAGACAACCGTCTGTCCTCAGGATAGCTTTCATCTTTAATTTCCACAATGAGAAATTTCTCCCATTGAATTTTTCAATATCAAATTTTGTTTTCATAACTTCTATTACTGATAACTCCCACTATTTCACTATCGTGAATAGTTCTCTAGAACCTTCAAAGAATGGGTAATATTTTCTTACTTTCTTATGTTGGAGGATCCACCTTTTAGTGGCAACCACAAAGACAATAAGCATATATTACACACTCAAATCTGGCTCTGATACCAATTGTTGAGGAAGACGGCTATCGGATAGAGCAAAATCGCAACTGATAATTTGAGAAAATAAAATTGAAGATAAAGAAGACACAAAATTTACGTGGAAAACCCCTAAATAATATATGATAAAAAACCACGGGCAACGGTAAAAGAATTTCACTATGAGAAAATAGGAATTACAACCGATCTCGATCTATCAAGGTGAAAATAATGATAATTCTCTCTTGATAAAAAGGAGAAAACAACTCTCAAGAAACTCTCTAAATTATCTCTAGTATTTGAAGAAAGCTAGAATGCTTTGGGATGGTTCTGAAGCTAAATGAGCTAGGGTATTTATAGTTGAAGCTTAAGGACTAATTTGTAAATATCCTAAATTACAATGACTAAAATTGAGATTTTACCATTCAACTTTTTCAACCAATTTTTCGGTGGAATTAATTGTTTTGTTTTTTTTCCTTCAACTCTCCACCGAAATTTGTAGCACAATTTGACAAATTGTACAGCCACCTTATTTGACTTTCAACATAAACAATCATCATCTCGTGAAGTAGGACTAGGATCATACAGCCTAAAGCATTCTAAACTCACCTGATTTGGGAGAAACAGTAACCTATCAACAAAATCAAGGGTAGACATGGAAGGTGTCGCGGTCGTCTTTCGGGTGGACCCAGAATTGGACTTCGACTTGGATTAAATGATTAGTAGTCGTCACCCATCAATTAAAAACATTTAGGTGGATCAGACATCATCTTACCTGATTTGCGCTTTACCAGAAATGTGTTGGGTTCGGGAATCAATTACAGTGAAGGAAGGATTAGCACCCTTGTACTGTCCTTTCGGTACCAATTAATTTGTCGGTTGTCTTAATTGCGAAAGTTAAAATTTAAAAACTCGATTCAAATTACTTATTTTTGATCGAATAAATCCTCTAAAAGATCAAAAAAAAATATTAGATAAAAAGTATTAAATAAATATTATATAAATCAAAGGAAAAAAATAAAATCATAAAATAAAATAAAGTAATAAAATAAAATAAAACCCATAATGGTTGAAGGATCATATGGAGAATTTACCCAAGGTTCAAAACCATGTGGCTTTTCCATTCATTTGCATTCTCACTTAAAACAAAACAGATTGCTCCACACAACCCATACACTAACGTATAAATCCTAACATTTGGCTTTCACCTTTGTTTAGGAAATCCATCGAGCAGTTGGAATGTAAACTCCAGTTTTCCATTTTCGCACAACCCTTTAACGAGAATATCCAAAGTATAAGCTTCATTTTCAATACCCAAATCGGGAGCTTTCACATAAACCTCGTGAACAACATCAAAGAGTTTATTATTCATGAGTAAGCTCAATACGACATTGAAGGTCTTTACACCAGGCCAAGTCTCGTGTCCCGTCATAAAAAGGGGTCTCGATCGCCCGTCTGATTCGACCTCTGACGTGCCCATATTTTTAACCACATTCTGGAAGAAATCACCGGATAAACGACAAGCTTTTTCGCGTTTGAGATTTTCCATGATGTTTTCGATGGAAACAAAATCCTGGGCATATGCGAGATTGTTGATGATCAGAGTGAAGAGCGGTTCGGTCGGTTTACTCACTTCACAACAGTATTTGATGTGGGTTAATTCAGTAGATTTCAGCTCATCTATAAGTGGAGGAACTGAGCAAGCAAGGCAAGGAAGGCGCGACAGGCAATGGAGGATGAGACCGGGAGGTGCTAGGTGGTTTTGTGCCATGGCTGAGAGGCCATAACACCTCTCTCTCTCTTCTTTTTTTGATTTGTTGGAAGAAATTTCTCTTCTTCTCTTCCTCTTTCTGGGGTTTGTTACCAGCTTTATGGTTCCGCATGAAGGGATTGTTAAGGAGAGAGACAGAGGGAAAATAGAGAAGGAAAATACTACTGACAGAGAGACGGAGACAGGGAAATCGAAAGAATTTTAATACTCACCCACTACTCTTTCAGTGCATTCACGCCCTGTATTGCCTCCCCCATATCCAAATTATTGGTTCGATTTATACAAATTAATATTGGTGTTCGGTAGTAGTGGAGTGGGATTAGTGGTTAGGTAATGGGTAGTGGTAGGTTGGATTAGGTAGTGGTAGATAATAATTTATAAAAATATTAATAATAATAATAATAATTATTATTATTATTATTATTATTATTATTATTGTAATATTTTCGACCCGAAAAAAACTGGTGTCTACATAAGGGAAGAGATATCTCCATCTGTGCGAAAGAATAGATGTTCGAATTGCATCTTTAGTGTGAAAGAATCCCCCAAATTGCTAAGTTGCTTGAGGTGGGAACACTTCCTTATATGCGTAAACATGGTAATGATTTTCATTTTATTTACAGGATTATTGTATTATTGTATTTATATATTTTCTCATTTGGATTGAATTTTTTTTTATTTTTACTATAAATATGTGTTTTTGATTTGCAAATGATTAGTTAGAGTTTTGAAGAAGAAGAAGAAGAAGAAGAAAATGAAGTTGCAAGAAGAGGAAGAAAAGAAATTGTCAACTCAGAAAGTTAACGGCAGTTAAGTGTCACGTCAGTAAAAACTAACGGAAGGTAATGACATGAACCTTATTGAAAATGAACTAAAAATTCAATGATTGTATTGCAAGTTTTAAAATTTGGGTGACCAAAATGCAAGTACCCTAAAAGTTTGGAGACTATTATTATATTTTACTCTAAATTTTAATAATAAAAAAAATTCAATTGATATTTTTAAATTCAACTCAATTACAGGTATTTTTAATAAAAAAATCAATTAACTTTTAAAGATTCTTATTAAGTATTTTCTTTAACAGATTTAGCCTAAATTTAGTAGTCAGTGGTAGTTCAGTATTCCCCGAACGAAACATTCCCATATAAATAGAAATCTTAATTCATGCCAATCATCCTAGGGAACCGGACCCAACCATAATGTGCCACGTTTCTAAAAGCAAAACCGTTCGATCGTCCACTTCGCTGACCAAGTAAGCGAAGGAGTCGATGTATTCTCCTGTGGGACCGACCAAATCTCCACGTCGAACAAACTAAGCATTCCCAATAAAACGTCGCCACGTTGCAATAAATAAAACCTTTGACCGTCAGATCGTCCACGCTGGCACTAATAACCAAAATAATCCAATTCTAGTAAAAGGCCCAAAATCTAACAAAAAAATCTTTGGAAATGCTAAAACCTCAGCTATTTAAGAACACTCCTAAACTATTCTATGAGTTCAGTATATTGAAAGCTTTTGTAACTCATAATCCCACTCAGGCGAAGCTTAAAAAAGCAAACAATGGGGAAGTGGGCGGTCCCTTCCGCTTTGGTTCTTCTTTTCCTTCTCCGTCTCCTCTCAAATCAAGGTAAGCTTACGCCGTTTTTTCTTTTCATATATTTTTTTATCGATTTCTCCTTTAGCGTTTGAATGTTGAATCCGTATCTACGGTTGTTTCAGATAGAAAAGTTCAAGCAAAGGCCGACGGAGGAGCCGTAGGCTCTCCAAAAGTGGAGGAAAATATCGGCGCTGTGCCTCACGGTTTACAAACCGATTCTGATGTTGTTAAAAGGTTGGCATGATATTGTTTAAGAATTTACTATTCGATGACTTTTAATTTCATTTTTTTTTATTTTGAATCGGAAAATATTTTTTCCCGTAGGGAATCGGAATCGATCTCTTCTAGATCACTTCGCAATAATGCAGAGAAATTTGAATTCCAAGCTGAGGTGTCTCGGCTTATGGATATTATTGTTAATTCTCTGTATAGCAACAAGGATATCTTCCTCCGAGAGTTGATCTCCAATGCATCTGATGTGAGTTTTCCTTCATTCTTTGGTGATTGTTTTTTTGTTCTTGTTTTTTAACTCCAAATTTAAATGGATACTTGTTTTGGAATTCAGGCGTTGGACAAGATTAGGTTCCTTTCCCTCACTGACAAGGAAGTTTTGGGCGAAGGTGACGCTGCCAAGCTGGAGATCCAGGTTAGTTCTGCGTTAAAACTTTATTTTATAGAAATAAAAATGTAGAATATTCCGGTAACCGAATAACTAGAAGAACGTTATACAAGAAGCATGTAAACGTAGAAATTATGTTTCAGAACTGAAGCGTGTAAATGTAGAAATTCTGTTTCGGTATTGAAGCATGTAAAACTCTCTTTTCTGAGCCTTATAATCTGATGAAAATTGCAGATCAAGTTGGATAAAGAGAAGAAAATCCTTTTGCTTCGAGACAGAGGTATAGGAATGACAAAAGAAGATTTAATCAAGAACTTGGGAACAATTGCAAAATCTGGAACTTCTGGTAAATAAATCTTTGATTCATTTCCTTAAGTGATTTTAGTTTATTAATATTATTTATGTAAATAGAAAGGATTGTTTATTTTCTCTGTGCAGCTTTTGTTGAGAAAATGCAGAGCAGTGGAGACCTTAATCTGATTGGGCAGTTTGGAGTTGGGTTTTACTCCGTATATCTTGTAGCTGACTATGTTGAAGTCATTAGTAAGCACAACGATGACAAACAGTGAGACCGCTAAACCTTAATGTAGTTTTAATAAAAGTGTTTGACTCATTTTTAAATAATCGTTTAATGAATAATTTTTTAGGTATGTATGGGAATCGAAGGCCGATGGGGCATTTGCAATTTCTGAGGATACTTGGAATGAACCACTGGGCCGTGGAACTGAGATTAGATTGCATCTTAGGGATGAAGCACAGGAGTACTTAGAGGAAAACAAATTGAAGGTTAATATCAGGGATTTACATTGCGGTCACGACCAAGTTTTCGATCATGTTGTGTTTATCGCGATTGCGGATATGACGGATGTTATTGCGGTTATTACGAGTATCGCGGTCGTGAACTTTTTCCAAATGAGTTGATTTTTAAAAAAAGACCCTGATTTTTTAAAAATTAAATAACGGAAAAAAAAGCGGAATAGGAATAGCGGAATAGTGGTCCGTGATAGCCGCGATTGTCCGTTATCCGTTAAATTGCAGCTGCGACTGGCCGCTATTGGTGTGATTCCGCTGCACATCGCTATTTTCAATTTTCAGCGATAGCGGTCTCGGATGCAGCCGCGACACCTTTATCCGGCCGCTATTTTAATCCCTGGTTAATATAGCTCAAGTCTTGTTTGTTTTTATTTTTGCTTTGGCTTTTGAAGATATGTTAACAAAGCATGCTGCGTGCCTGACTGCCTGTGGCTGTCATATGCAGGAATTGGTGAAGACATATTCTGAATTCATCAATTTCCCCATCTCTATCTGGGCAAGTAAAGAGGTTGATGTTGAGGTTCCTGCAGATGAATATGATTCCGGTGATGAGGAGGAAACCAGTATGTATCAATGAAAGAAGCATATTTATGTTAATTTAAAACTTGCTGATGCCATTTTATCGTAATACTGTCAGAGCGTGCATGTCCTGATCAAAGTATTTGGTCTCATTCTCTTTTATTGATACAAACAGCTGATAAGACTAAATCTGAGGAAGGAGAAGATGAAGATGCTGAAAAAGGCGAGGATGAAGACACTGAAAAGAAACCAAAGAAAAAGACGGTGAAGGAAACTACTTACGAATGGGAACTTCTGAATGATGTTAAGGCAATATGGTTGCGCAGTCCAAAGGATGTGACAGAAGATGAATACATAAAATTCTATCACACTCTGGCAAAGGTAATTTGACATAAATTTCCTAGCTTCAGACTGCTGAAAACATTTCGGATAAGTTACTAACCTTTATTGTTGTTTATATGTGTTAACTCTGAAGGACTTTAGTGCTGAGAAGCCCATGGCCTGGAGCCACTTCACCGCTGAAGGTGATGTTGAATTCAAGGCTGTCTTGTACGTGCCTCCTAAAGCTCCTCATAATCTGTACGACAGTTACTATAAAGCTAAATCCAACTTGAAGTTGTATGTTAGACGGGTATTTATCTCTGACGAATTTGATGAGCTTTTGCCAAAGTTTCTTAGCTTTTTGAAGGTAATTGAAGATAATGCTAAGTTTTTTTTTAGATGACTTAAATAAGCACTTTATTTTCTTGTTATCTGATAGTGTTTATTATTGGATAACCTATTGAGCAGGGTATTGTTGATTCTGATACTCTACCACTCAATGTATCTCGAGAGATGCTACAAGCTCACAGCAGTTTGAAAACAATCAAGAAGAAACTCATCAGGAAAGCCCTTGATATGATACGCAAAATTGCTGAGGAGGATCCTGACGAGTCCAGTGGCAAAGACGGGAAAGGTATGGCATAATTGCTTCTGAGGACTTTTAAATTGAAACCCTTCTATGCTAAGTTGTTTATCGGTTAGTGATTGAACCTGAATATTGACATGGATGCAGAAGTTGAAAAATCAGACGATGATGATGATGAGAAGAAGGGTCAATATACTAAGTTCTGGAATGAATTTGGAAAGTCCATTAAACTCGGTATCATTGAGGATGCATCCAACAGAAATCGCTTGTCTAAACTTCTTCGCTTCCAGAGGTATTAGCTTTTGAGGCTATCTTTAATTTCTTCAGAAGAATCTTCGTCTTCTGTAGTTAATAATGTATTAATTGCAACGCAGCACTAAGTCAGATGGTAAACTGACTTCACTGGATAAGTACATATCAAGAATGAAATCGGGGCAGAAAGATATCTTCTACATTACAGGAACGAGCAAGGAACAGTTGGAAAAGTCTCCGTTCCTGGAGAGGCTTAAGAAGCAAAATTATGAGGTACTGCGAAACTGGTAGCTGTTAACTTCCTATTACTTGTTTTACTCCATATGATCTATGATTGTATTGGTTTATTTCGTTTCTAATGGTATTCGTTATTTTCAGGTCATTTTCTTCACCGATCCAGTTGACGAATACCTGATGCAATACCTGATGGATTATGAAGGAAAACAGTTCCAAAATGTGTCCAAGGAAGGCCTAAAACTTGGGAAGGACAAGAACAAAGAACTCAAGGAGTCATTTAAGGAACTAACCAAATGGTGGAAGGGTGCACTTACCACTGACAAAGTTGATGAGGTGAAAATAAGCAACCGTTTGGACAACACTCCTTGTGTGGTCGTCACATCGAAGTTCGGATGGAGCGCTAACATGGAGAGAATCATGCAAGCTCAAACACTAGCAGATGCGAGAAAGCAATCGTACATGAAGGGCAAGAGGATCCTTGAAATCAACCCGAGGCACCCAATTATCAAGGAGCTTCGTGAGAGAGTTGTTAAGGACCCAGAGGTATGAACATTCAAACCGAAACATGCATGTCGATCGACGCCATGTTCTATAGGCATTAGTAATTTTCCTTCATCTTTTTTCACCCATTACACTGGTGCATATTCAGGATGAAGGTGCGAAGGAAACGGCTCAGCTTATATATCAGACAGCTTTAATGGAGAGTGGCTTCTCTCTACCCAACCCCAAGGATTTCGCCTCGCGCATCTACAGCTCGGTTCAATCTAGCCTAAGTATCAGTCCGGATGCAACAATTGAGGAGGAGGAGGATGTAGAAGAGGCCGAGACAAAAGCAGGTTCGGGCACTCCGAAGGGCAAAGCCGAACCTAGTACAGATGAGTCTCCTGATCTGAAGGATGAGTTGTAGTCTTGTAGATTGTCTGAAGCCTCAGGTGATATGCATTTGTTGAGTTTTTCCTCATTTTGTTCCAGTCCCTCTCAAGGGAATCCAAAGAAACTACATCATCAACGCGTTTTCAATTCTAGAAACTTCCATAAAAGAAAGCATTTGATGATGGTGGAGTTAATGTATAGTCGCCAGGACTTGTCTTTAGTTCAAAGCTCGAGTATCATTTATTTTTTAAAATTAAATGTATTAGAATAAAATTTTAAATAAATTCAAATCCGATGTTAAAGTATTTGAATTTGACTTGATCTGTTAAATAATTGGGAGATCAACCTGCCTTTGTGGCCTTCAAGTTACCTGGTACATTGAATTAGGCACGGGGGTATTCGTGCCCGAATCGGGTGGAAATATAAATATCCTGGTGACTTATTAAGCTGGCCCTATCTGCTACAAACTAAAATCTGCCCAAAGAAGATGGCACTTAACAGTGGAACATTGAACAAAACAAAATACGTTCAACGATTCAAATTTAATTTGAGTCATTAAGGTTAATGTTTTGTAAGAAGAGAAAGTTGGGGTATGGGCAAAATCCAACACTCTTCTTCTTGTTCAGAAATGGGCGTTGGGGAATAGTGAGATTCTTCAATGGCGAAGCATGGTTTTTATGAGGGAAATTGAGCTTTCTCAAAACTAACCCAAAGACCATTACTGAATGTCGATGGTGCAGAAAACCAAGTCAAAGGTAAGATGGCTACTAGGTTCACCTGGTCTGTCGGTGGATATTTTAGTATGGCTCTTAATGGAACACATTTTTACCTTGCTTTATTGGTTGGGCCACTGACATGCCTCGTGGTCTCGAGGAGTTTACAATTTCTAAGACTTCAATCGCATGTTATACCTCATGCATAGGAAAAAGGGTTTAATTATGGTACAAAAATATGTTACATTTCGAACCAATAAAAACGAAGATATTGCAGAACAAATTAATCAAAACTCTCTTCTGTTGGCAATTGCTTGGCGAGGGTACGAAGAAAACGGGTGAGGGACTTTTCAGTATTCTTTACTGCTGCGTCTATTTTGGCCTTGTCTTCTTCAGTCGAATTCTGGCTTTGTTCTTGACTCGTTTGCACTCTTCGAACAAGCTTACGCAATTCCTGTCAAAGCAACACTACTCGATCAAGCTTACGCAATTCCTGTCAAAGCAACACTACTCGATCAAGCTTACGCAATTCCTGTCAAAGCAACACTACTCGATCAACCTTACGCAATTCCTGGCAAATATATCAAGCAACTTCGCCTGTCGAACAGAGGAGCAACAGCTCGGGGATGACGAATTGCACCCAGCTGTTGCCACTTGCCAGGCTCTTATTTCACTTCTTCCGAGGATAACTCGGAATTCCTTATGTATATGGGCTGCAGTATAATTATAGGTTGCAGGTGTAAGGAGCACTGCAAATGATTCAATCAAATCTTTCTTATGGTTGGGGTTTAATTCCTCTATGTTCGAGTTAGTTGAGATGCTTTAAGTTGTGTATGAAGAGTACTCTGTGCCGGTAACAGTTTAACAACATGGTGAATGAACATAAAAGCAAAAAGATGAGCATCCAGGCAAAGAATTTAGACAGATTTGCATGCCTAACATACCGATCAAAGCAGTGTGTACAAGAGAACTTCGGCAACATACGAGAGACATATAACTTGGTTTGCTTACCTGGCGATCAAATTCGACACTGCTAACCGAAAATACTTCGTTTGTGATTTCAATGTCCTTGCTGATCAGCCCATCAAACCATCTATTTGCAATGTTAATGAACTCTTGTGACTGCCGCACGTAAAAGAAATGGTAAGACAACACAATATGTGAGTGTAATAGGCTTAAACTTATTATAAGTCTCAAAATCAAATTTAAATTACAGTATATTCGAATGGATCTTCATCATCTTCTTCTTCAACGATTTGTGTCTTTGAACCAGATAAAGCCTGTAATGTTTTCTGGTCACCCACTTTTGTACCTTGAATCAAAGCTTCCATCAATTCCGGATCTGCTTCTCGCAGCAATTTCCCTAACGCAAAGCATTGAGCACAATGCGTATAAATGAAAGTAATGCAAATCAATTGGCATCGAATAAGCTTCACTTACCAATATAATTGAACTGCCTTCTCTTTCCTTCTCTAACATCAGGGCCTAATCTCTGCAACAAAAAAACAAACATCTTGTCTTCAATAAAATATTTTGCCATTTCAAATTTCACAAAAAAAATTGCATTTTCCTAAGTACCTTAACTAACATCAAAGCATCAAAGGCATCTTGTTCGAGAGAAGCCACTATAAAATCCCAAAAATTAAAGATGTTAACTTTTTCAGAATATACCATTTCAAATGTTTTTTTATATAAAAAATAAATGGTTTTTTGGATTGAATTGAGCCTGAGGATACGTTTGATTTGAGGGGTCGAGAAGGAAGCAAGGTCCATGCCCCAACGGACGGCGCGACGAGCCTCGCGCTTCTTCTGGTTGCGGCTCTTGTTTACATCGGATTCCGAATCGTCGCCGGTTTCAATTTCTTGGACCTTATATGGAGATGGGGCATTGGATAATCCGATTCCTCGTGAGCGTTGACGAGCGTTCCCACGGGAGGAAGTTGAAATGGCGAAAGAGAAACAATGGGAAGGGGTTTTAGTTGATACTGTAAGTATTCGGGAGCAGCAGTGGTACTTCTGCTGCAGCTGCAACGGCGGCCATTGCCTTAGAGAGCGTATAAGACGTGCCATGCTCTGTTCGTACAACGTGTTCGTACAACGTGTCTACTTTGAAACGCCACGAACACAGCTCCGGTGACAGTTGCCAGGCGGCCCGATGGAAGACAGTTGAAGGCTTTTAAAGCTCCGACACGCCCCTCCTATTATCATTTCATACAGATAATTCCCTGTTGGCCCAAACTTGAGAATTTGCAGTTGGGCTTGGACATGAAGCTAAAGGTAAAAATTGGGGTTAGATTTGGATACGAGGATAAACTAACGAAGCTTAAACGATTAAAATTATATTTATATTAGTTTATTTATTTTTTAAGGTGTTTATATTAGTTTAAATTTTTAATATTGTATTTATGTTCATATATTTATTGTTCGCAAATATTCCTTGAGATCCAAGATTTGAGCACCAGAAATACCATGGGTGTAAACGTTCAATGTCAAATCGTTAAAAGATATCTATAAATAGGTAATGTCTTGTACTTATCCCATATCAATAAAAAAAAGAACATGTTAGTTTAGCGTTCGCAAACATGTTCAATTATATGTTCAGAAATTGTGAAACTATGCCACTAGTCTTTTAATTCTTTAGGCTTCACAATTTAAACTCCAAATTTCATTATGTGTTTAATTTAGTGGTTATCTTCACCCACATTTAAAGTGAAAAAAATAAAAAGGAAAAAATAATTAGGTTAACGAGTAAGTAAATGAGCTTATAAATGAGTCAATATAAACGAGATTATTAGTGAGCATAAACTAATCAAATATATCTTTGTTTATAATTATTAGTTTATTAAATGGAGGCAAAAGTTTTAATTTTAATTATTTATTTAATTTAATAAATAAGTATAAATTATACGAACAATTTATGAAAATTTATATGAAGTCTCGATGGGCGTTTTTATATTAAAAATCTCATTAATTTTTATTATTTTTTTTTTAAAATAACCCTTATGTCAGATTAGTTAGAAATACAACCCCAAACAACCCACGTAAGATTATCTCGCATCTTATAAAACGCATTTAATGGATCTCGAGTTTTATAGGGAGCGAGACTCGTCTACTTTTCAGATAAAATCATTTAATATTAGATAAAAACAATAATAAATACATGAAACTCACTTTTCGTAAAATGTGAGATATGACCTCGTTTTTTACAGAAATATCCTATGTGAACAGTTTGTGAGTTATTTTTTTAACTAATCTGGTGGGATTATTTCTAAAAGAAAAGTTAATGGAGGATTTTTAATATAATAACGCCGTCTTGATGAATAATTCATACCGTGAAAGTTTAAAAATTATTACAAGGCAAAAATCCTCCGTACAGTTTGCAGCCAAGATTAGGAGAATTCTGATTGTAATATCCCATTGCCAGTTTGAATAGCTGAAGCTATACAATTGCAATTTAGGCTTAGAATTCAATCACATTCTACAACTTTGGGATTCTTATTGGGATTTGTAGAATAAGAAACAGAAGAATAAAATCATATCACAAAATATCCAACCATTATAAACTCAGGCTATGATAAAAACTGCCTTTTTAGTCCCTATATATTTATATTTTATATTTATAGTCCCTATATATTTATTTTTATTTTTTATATTTAGTCTTTACAAGGCAAAATTAGTAGAAAAGTAGTAATTCCCAAAAACCTAAGCGGGAGTTTGGTTCAGGGTATCTCACATTATCAGGGGAATGGAATGTCGTTCTCCCGTTTGGTTGGCAAACATTCTCAACTCCCGATAATAAGTTATTCCCAACAGTAATATTTTGGGAGTATATTATCGGGAATATGATTACCCTCTTCCCTTAGGTATTGTTACATTCCCGACGTTTTGGACTAAAATGCCCTTAATTTTTTTTTTTCAAAAATATTTTTCTTCTGTCGTTGAATAAAAAAATTCTATGGAGGTTAAATTACAAATTTATCCTTAAACTATTCTAGATTAAAAAATCTATAATTAGAATTTTATATGAAGTTCAGGGGTTAAAATAAAATTTTACCCTTTCATTAAACCTATTTATCTTTTCAATTTTGTAAAATAAATTATATAAATTTTATGAATTTAAATTTTTAAAGAAAATATATAAATTAATTATAGTATAATTCAACTTGTTAAAAAACAAATATATAATAAGGACAATTTGGTAAAATATACATTCCAATAATCTTTTATTCTTTTAACCAAACACTGTAATCTTACATTCCTGCTAAACGAACCAAACACAAAATACAACATTCTCAGTAATCTTACATTCGCGGAATCTTACATTACCAAGGGAAATGTTTTTTTCGGAATTGTACTCTCACGTTTGGTTCACGAAATCTTACATTACCGAGAGTACTCTTTTCCTAATAGTAGCATTTTTGGTTAAAATGTTGGGAATGTCATTAACTCTAAATTCTTGAGTAATCTTACATTCACACCACTTTGGACAAGAATACCCTTGGACAAATAAATTCTTTTTATAATGATTCTTCTAAATTCTTATTTTTTATGTTTTACTCAAAATTATGAAAATAATAATAATATACAAAGAGTTTAATTTACTAAAATATTAATAATTTTGAGAATTTAAAATATTTTATATTTTTAATATTCAATATTTTACTATTTATAATTTTATGGGATGAAAAAAAAATATTTTTGTAAAAATGTAATTATTTAAAATAATATTTTACTACCATAATAATATTATTTTTATATTATATTTTATATAAATAAATATGATATTTATGAACATTATTTAAAAATATAAATATAAATTTAATATACTAATTATATTAATTATATATTAAATATAATTTCTCCTCAAAAGTTAGATAGTATAACGATTAAAATATTTTTATAAATTTTCATTTAAATATTTATAAATTAATATTAAAGTTTAACTTTAAAAAAAAATATTACAAGAATAATTTAATAAAATATGCATCTAATCTTATATTCTTCTAATCAAACACTGTAATCTTACAAAAACAAATAAAAAAAAGTAATGATATTCTCACAGATAGTAATGGTACAGTCTAGTAATGATACTCTAAAGCCAAAAACCCATCTCTGAATTCCTGAGTCCATCCCAAGTATCACCAACATTGATCGGTTTCCCACGTTCCCTTCGTGTAACCAGAAAATGGAGAATACGTAGGTTCGACGGAAAGACAAAAAGAACGCGTTGGCCTGAACAACAACGTTCGATCATAACCGGCGCGTTTTTCGGGATCCGATAGCGTAGAGTACGCTTCGTGTACTTTGATGAACTCGTTGCCCGCCGCGTCGCTCCAACCATTAGACGATACATCTGGGTGTAGAACCCGAGCCAGTCTCCGGTAAGCAGCCTTGATTTCGTCACACGTGACGCCCATCGGAATCCCCAACACCTCGTACAGAGATGGCGAACAAGCAATGCGGGAAACCGGTCTCTCGGCGGTTGATGAACAAGCGGCGGAGATACGAAGTTTCCGGAAATGGATACGTGTCGGCAAGGAGGACTGTTCCTTGATGGAAACTTTGGAACCCAAAAAAATGAGCAGAGGAAGAGGAGAAAGAAGCCATTGTAGCATATGTGGAAGCCATTATGGTTTACTGTCTGTTTGTTTGTTGGGTTAGACGGAGAGATGGTTAGGGGTATTTATAGAATTGAGTGCGCTGCGTTTACAAATAGTAATAGCTTATCCATTATATCAAATGTTGACTCAGAGAATCGTCGGTGCTTATGAATCTTTTAACCTTTACACTTCCCCTTCAAGTTGGTGGGTGAAAAACGTTCTTTACCCCCCAACTTGAAACATAGATAAGTATGTTGTTGTGACTGTAGAGCTTTAGTCATAATATCAACTAGTTGCTATGTTAAAGAAACGTGTTTTGTGCGTATTAAACACTCCCAAATCGTCTCTCGGATGAAATGACAATCAATTTCAATGTGTATGGTTTGTTCATGGAAGATTGGATTAACCGCAATCTGAAGAGTTGTTCTCCTGTTGCAAACAGTTTGATCGACTTTAAATCGTCAATTCCAACCCCTACCAGCAACCTTTGCTGGCAACTATTCCTATATATTCCGCTTCAGCAAAAGATCTTACAATAATATTCTGTTTTTTAGATTTACAGAAAATTAAGGAATCAGTAATCTTTATACAAAAACCGACAACAGATCTTCTTGTAATTGGGTAAGATGCCCAAAACGAATCACAATAAGCAATCACTTGCTTCTCATTCGCAGCCTTAAACATTAAGCCTTGCCCAGGACTTTGTTTGATGTACCTCACAATCCACGTAGTTGCTTCCATGTGAGTCTGAATTGGTTATTGCATAAATTGATTGATGTGATGTACAATGCACATAATATCAGGTCGTGTGTGAATTAAATATATCAACTTTCTAATTAATCTCTGAGACACCCTTTTGTCCTCGAGTAAGCTGTCATTTTGAAGTTTTGCTTCATCATACTCATTCGTGGTCAGCTTAATATTATGCTCCAAGGGTGTTAGTACTGACTTTGCTCCTCCCAAATCAATTTTTTATAAGCTCCTACGTATATTTTCTTTGATTTAGCAAGATAACTTCTTTCGACCTCATCACTTGCAAGAAAGAATTTTAAATTATCCAAGTCTGTCATCTTGAAGTTCTGGTTCAATATCGCTTTGAGCTCCTTTATCGTTCTCATATTGTTGTCAGCTATTAATAAATCATCCACGTATATGAGTAAAACCATAATCCTATCACATTGTTTTTTTTTTTTGTAAATAAGGAATAATCATACCTACTTTGTATATAACCAACCTTCAACAAAACATATTTCAGCTTCGCATTCCATTGTCTTGAAGCCTGTTTCAAGCCATACAAGGACTTTTGTAACCTAAATACCATCCGTTCCCCTAGGCTGTAAAAACCGGTTGGTAACTCCATATAAACCTCTTCAACTAAATTCTCTTGCAAGAAGGCATTAAAGACGTCCATTTAATAAATAAACCAATTAAACATGGAGGCAATAACAAGAATGACTCTAACAGTAGCCATCTTTACTACAGGAGAAAATATTTCAACATAATCGATTCCCTCTTTTTGGATGTATCCTTTAGCCACCAAACAAGCTTTGTACCTTTCAAGCTCACCCATAGCATTGTACTTCAACTTGTAGACCCATTTACAACCAATAGGAACATTCTCTTATGGTAAAGAAACAATGAACTAAGAATTATTTTATTCTAAAACATAAATCTCATCCCTCGTGTCATTAATCCAAATAAGGTTTTTAATGGCCTCAAAATATGTTTTAGGTTCAAAAACAGTGGATATGGCAGTAATGTAATGTTGTGTAAGGATAAATAATCATAGCTAAATGAAGAAAAAGTAGTTGACATGTTAGTGAGGAGGATTGATAAGAGAAAATGAATTCTTGTAATCGGGTGGGTTTTTTATTTACGAGTCAATCATCGAGAAACAACAGATTTTGGTAACAAGGGCTGAGAAAACTAGGCAATAGGCATGGGTGCGACCATAGTTTGTGGTTCACTATGTATTTGTAAAGGATAAGGATTGGACAAAACAGATTGGGATGGAGCAGTCAAGTTGAAAGAGGAATGTGCAAAGGAGAAAAACCAAGAACTAAAAAAATCTAAATCATCAATCAATGTTTGTGGTAGGAAAAATTGGGTAAATAAGAAAGAAACTGAAAGGGAAAATAAACTCATGAAGATGAATATGTCGGTTCACAGAAAAAGATTTAGACTCAAAGTTAAACAACACATAACCTTTTGAGTATTCGAATAGCCCATAAAAATAGACCGGATACCCTCAGAAGCAAATTTATCGTTATGACTGGGAGAATTGCATTACAGAGGCACCCAAAAGCCACTCGAAATTTTGTATCATAAATAGGGGATTTTGCATAGCAGGAAGATGAGGAGGGACTAGTAGTGTAATGACCCTATTTTTGAGGATAAGAACTTTTATGGATTACAATCAGTGTAGGAGTGGGTTACAATCAGTGTAATCATAGCAGACGTAATGCATCCAAGTATCTTTAGCATACACGTAACATATATTTATGGATATAGGATCAATGCACAAGGTGTAACGTCGAGAGGTATGACCAAGAAATTGGTTTATGAAAAAGTAGTGTCATATACTGCAAGAACGACCGAAAGTGTTGGACGCACATATCTATTTTAATTCAAGGGTAAATTGAGGGAAATCATAATATTAACGAATAGAGTATCGCTACCTTGAAATGAACCTGAGTCAAATATCGGGCCAACCAGAACCTCAGTCAGTAAACAATAAACACAGTAATCATCGTGAAATCTCGAAACATGAAGAGATTTCCCCAGAGTTAGAAAATATCTAACATACCCTTAAGTAGCGTATAACCAGATCAGTACAAATTAATAGTTAGAACAGACTAATAAACCATCGCATAACGTTCTAAATGAGAGAAAGAGCGAGATAACATCCAATAAACAGTAAACGAGATCAGTAATAACAGATTATCGGGAATATCTCAGAACAACTAGAAACAATAATAGTTAGGATATCCTAAAACTAGCCATTGTGTGGCATTCGGGAAACAACCAGGATACCCGAGTTACATTAACAGTAGGGTAATTGTCTTGTTTGTCAGTGTTTCCAAGTATATACCAGTCAGTGTCACGACACTTTTTTCACTAGCTGGCCATAAATTCCCCAAGACTCGACGGGGTAAGTTGGCGGTGTGTATGTTTTTTATGTAGCTCTGAATCTTACCCCACATATCCGAGGGGTCGATGTACGTCTCCGATGTAGTTTCGGATCTCACTAAGGTACCCAAAGGTATTCCCGCATGATGGAGGGTTGTGTGAGCTCTGAGATGCAGCCCCTCAACCTCACCATGATGCTTGTCACAACTTATTATTGTGTTGTGTATCATATATTAGTATATGGTAGGATAAAGGGGTGTGCGAGCTCCGAGATGCAGCCCCTTAGCCGCACCATGATGTCTACCTCTGCTAGTGTTTGAGTTATAATAAAGTTAGTATTGCTTTTAGATAATGCACAATAGAATCAATATTGCATTCAGATAATGCATAGAAGAATCAGTATTGTATTCAGATAATGCATAGTATAGTCAGCATCACATTTAGGCAATGCACATCATATACATACATTAGAGTTAGAGACCCTTAGAGGTATACTCATGGTTAAACCCTTAGCAGAGGATTAGGGAGCATGAAACCCCTAGTTTAGAGGTAAAACAATTAAGCCTTAAGTAGGTAGCACTTGACCTAGGTCATGCATGTACCTACTGCTTAGTATCAGGTCTTCAACATGCTTGTATTTATGAAATTCTTATGTTGCTCTAGATTAGTGATTATACTAATGGGCTTTGTAAGCTTAGCCTTCGGATGTTTTCCCATTGGTAGGTTAGTAGCATGAGCAGTTCGTGGAGCACCGTCGTAGCAGGATTTCCAGCATCTCCTTCAGAGTGTTGTACCGTAGCTTAATGGGCACATGTATTCATAGAACCTTACTCATGTATTCAGTTATTTAAACTTAGAGTTTGTATTATTTTTGTTTTAAATTATGAGTAACGGAGCTCCGATTTTGTAAAATGATTTTATCACGATATTTATGTTTTATTTATGATACCATTCAGCATGTTTGAAAGGAACTTAAAAGGTTTTGAAAATCAGGGGTTACCTCAGTAGCCCAATGTGACACTTTAGGCCCAGTCGAGTTTAGGATGTTACAGAGCATGCCCTAGACGAGCATTCCAAACATTAATTTTTTTGATAATAACAGACTTACACTGAAAAGAACTGGAAATACAAGTTGTATGTGATGAAGACAAACTAGAATCATGTTGCTTCGATTGAAATAAGTAAAGACCACCAACTTGCCTACCAAGCCCCTTCATCCTCCTAATAGAGAAATCTTGCATTACACAAAAATCTAGGTAAAAAAAGTAACAAAACTGCCAAAGTCTCGAGTTAACTTGGATATCGAAATGAGGTTGTGATTAAAATATGAAACATGAAGAACATTTTTCAAGGTTTTACCAGGGCTTAATTGATATGAACCAACATGAGACACATGAGAGATATTACCATTTAGAAGGTGAACATAACGCAGATCAGTATGACAAGAAGAAATGGGATCCAATAAATTAGAATCAGACGATACATAATCAGTCACTCCAATATCCAAGATCCAATCAGTAGTTCCTTTAGAATAGGATCATTGAGAGACTATATATGTCATATTGACAGACGAGTGAGCAGAAAGTCCTTGACTCAAGAGCCTCAAAATTTGAGCATACAACTCTTGAGTAAATAGTGTCGCTGCTTGGACAGCTAAAAAACTAGAAACCTCAAGAGCCTCAGTCGTTGAACTCTGACTAACTGTCATGGCTACTTGACTTTCCTTCTTTTTGGTTAACTTAAAATTCGGTGAAAAACCGAAAGACGATAACAATTTTTCTTCTTATGACCCTTAACCTTGCAGTAATCACAAGTCCCAGAAAAATGACACAAACCTAGCATTAGAAAATATCACAATAGAATTTGTGATTGGATGAATCCCTTCTAAATAAGTACTTTGAGATTCTTCTTGAATCAACATTGAGTATGCTTAATTCAGTGTAGTGGCTTCATAAGAAAGGTTTGACTCCGAATTGTTGTGTAAGAATCATTTAATCTCATAAGAAATTGAAGAATTTTATGTTCGAACAAATGCTTCAAAGTCGCTTGGCAACACAGTGTAAAAGGAACAAGGACACTGAATTCTTCCCATAGCAGTTTCAGTTTGGTAAAGTAGCTCGAAATAGAAGACTCACCCTGGACAGATATAGCAATTTCGCTATGCAAAAAATAAATTTGAGCACTATTAACATTCTGAAAATGCTCATTGAGATCCTTCTAAATGAGCAACGCACTGGTAGTAAACACGATCCCAGCTGACAGATCCTTACTGAGCGTATTCAAGATCCATGAAAGAATTTGAAGGTCAATTTGGATATTAGTGGGATCGCTAGCTGCAATATGTTAATTCTTTCAAAAGGGAATGCCAGAGTGTCGTAACCAGGCGTTGGGGCGGACACTCATCCCACACAAATTGCGAAACGAACCACACACCATACCCCAATGGCAATGACTGCCTGAAGGATTATGGTTCCCTTCGTAGTCGCGCATCTACTTTATAGGAGACGTCGCCTCCCATCTTTTAATCGCTAGACAGTATGGGATTATCAGTCCACCGTAACATTTAGAGCCAGCTCAGCCAATCAGAGAAGTAAACAAACAGTTAATTGAAAAGTTAATATTATATTAGGGTTAATTAAACCAAGGGTTAACCATTCTTAATCTTCACCTCAAATTGCAAACCTCCCAAGATAAGTTGTTGACCCCTAAATGAAAGCATAAAGCAAACTCACGTGAGTGTTGGTTGTGTTCAACGCCTTACCGTCTCTTGGTCCCCTCTGGCCGGTTGTCCTTGTCTCTCTTCCCGCACCCACACGCCATTCCTTTCATTATGGCAACGCAAATGACTAAGCATTGAACGTTGTTCGAAAAAAACTGGTACATTCGTAAACAAAATTGTATATAACCTAATTTGACGTGAAGGATGAATGTTAAACCTCAAACACTTAAAATCTTAATCTTATCGCTAAGAGCCAGTTTAAATATTAACGTTATAAATAAATTAAATTAAATTCAAAAAGACTTTTATAATCAACTTTTATAATAGTAATTAATTAATTAATTAATTAATAGATGAAAATGGACGTAAGAAGAGCAAATTGTGAAAACAATGCGTACATTTACTTCAAACAACAAACTGTTTCACGATAAGGTTGGGCCATTGAATTTGGATGGATAAGTCGGACTCGGAAAGAGATTGATTGTTCCTCCAAGCCTTATCTATTCGTCCGGCTAACGTGGCATTTTTCCTAAGATTAATGCCTTCGATTTGACACTTTGTTTTTTAAATTATTATTTTAAATATTTAAATGAATATTTTTCTTGAAAGTATATTTTTAAGATTCTATGATAAAAGAATGATCGAAAACTCAAAATTCGATAACATCGCCATAAATGTTGTAGAAGAATGAGGTGTGGAATTGGATAATGCCAAAGAGATTTGAATATTTGACCATCGCCATGTGAGGGTCGAGCGACACCATTTAAACGTCGGAGTTGGTTCCTTGCAGGACAGAGGACACAAGATTATATATTATAGGGGACGAATTTGAACTTATAAAATTTCAAAGGAGAACAAAAACATATTTTTAATAGAAAATAAATAAAAAATATCTCAAATATATAGTAATTTTATATTTTTAGAGGGACGATTGCCCCTGCGTAGGTCCATTCTTGGTCCTTGGGACTTTTGTACCACCGTACAAGGATAGAAATCGCTGCATCTTGGAGTGAGAAACCAGTCCCTTACTCGTGGGAGACGGAAGTGGGCGAGGCTTGATGCCGTCGTCTCTTTCTTCTATTAAGCTTTGATTAAATGATGAAGTCATGCCACCAGTTCCGCGATGTATTCGTCCGTCTTCAGTTTAATCTGCATGATAAAGTGTTCGAAGCCGAGAAAAACAGAAACGACAGTAACATTGTTATAATGTTACACCAACTCATTGATTTGTACATAAATAGACAAGTCTGTGGTATAATGTGTCCTTTACATTAGGAGAAAGGGAGCTCCGGCGAGCCGCCTATGTCATATAATTGCAGTGTAATCCAATATGGTATGCCATGATTGCTAGTAGAAGTGAAGGCTACACATGAAAGACAGACGTACAATGTTATAAATCCGACTAATAAGATTAGCATAGTGTAATGCAAGTCCAGCGACACCAAGTTTGAGAGAAAATAATCAACTTATAATTTCACGACCATTGAATCTATATGTGATTACCTCCAATGGCTTCAGCGTTTGCTTGATGCTTATTCAAAACTTGTGCCATCATTTGTGGGAGGTGCGCATATTCACCATGTCATACACACAGAAAAGAGTGATTTGTCTATTTTTTTCAATCGACCGCCGGTGATTATTAGTTTTCTTATTTTTTTATATTATGTCTTTTATTTTCTTTTTTTTCTCGAGTCTTTTTACTTTTAAATAAAAATCTCTGTCCTTATAACACGTTTTTTGTTGGGAAATAAACGAGTAACAAGTAATTTCCCTATAGCCAGATTAGTGAGAATACAAAATAAAAGTGGAAAAAATAATACCCGAAAAATTGATAACGGAGTTCAGCCAATTGTGCTTACGTCTCCGGACTGCTGCAGATCTTTTACTAAAGAGAAAAAATTACAGGTGTTTACAAAACACACTTGAGAGAGAACTGGAAGATTTTGGGATGATTTTGAAGCTAAATGGACTAGGGTATTTACAGTTGAAGCTTAGGGACTAATCTTATAAATACCTTAAAGTGTGCAATGGCTAAAAGAGTAATTAACCCATTTATAATTTTAATTAAAAATTGGTTCGGTGCCAACCTTTGAATAATGGGACTGCCATTATTGAAATCATGCACCGCCCTTTTGAATTTCCAGTGGCGATGCCCCCCACTGCTCCCCTTTTCTGATTTTTAAAGCCACCAATTTTGACTTTTCTTTTCCAACAATCTCCCACTTGAAGACTGATTTTAATCTGTCTTCATACCTCGATCAATGCAGCAGCATTTCTGGTCTTGTTACTCTAGCATGCCAACTGAAGCTGAACACAACTTCAGTTTGTCCGTGGTCACCGTCTTTGTCAACATGTCTGCAGGATTTTGAGCTCCACTAATCTTTTCAAGTTTCAAAATCTCATCTTCCAGAAGAGATCGGATAAAATGATATCTCAATTGTATGTGCTTCGTCCTGGAATGAAAAGACGGATTCTTTGCTAGATGGATAGCACTTTGACTGCCGCAATACAAAACATTGTTTTCTTGTTTCTTGCCTAACTCTTCCAAGAAACTTTAGAGACAAACCATCTCCTTGCTGGCTTCCGTAACAGCGACATAATGTGCTTCAGTTGTGGAGAGAGCAACTATCTTCTGTAGTTGAGAAACCCAACTCACTGCAGTACCTCATAAAGTATAGACATACCCTGTAGTACTCCTTCTGATGTCAACATTTTCGGCTAAGTCAGCATCTACATAGTCTGTCAGTATCGTATCTCCACCTTTGAAACAAAGTGCTTTGTTTGTAGTACCCCGCAGATATCTGAGGATCCATTTGACAGCTTCCCAGTGTACCTTACCTGGATTATTCATGTACCTGCTAACAGCTCCCACTGCATGAGCAATATCTGGTCTGGTACAAACCATGGCATACATTAGACTTCCAATTGCTGAGGCATACAACACCTTCACCATGTGTGCACGTTCTTCCTCCGTCTTTGGTGACTATTCTTTGGAGAGTCTAAAATAAACACATAAAGGTGTACTTACTGGTTTAGCATCTTGCATGTTGAACCTGAAGAGTACTTTGTTAATGTACTCAGCCTGGGATAACATCAAATGCCCCGACTTTGTGTCTCTCTTGATCCTCATCCCAAGAATCTGCTTTGCAGCGCCCAGATCTTTCATTACAAACTGCTTCGATAATTTTTGCTTCAAGTTTATAATCTCTTGCATGTCTGAGCCTACAACGAGTATGTCATCAACATACAACAATAAAATAATGAAGCTGTTGTTGAATCTCTTGATGTAGCAACAATGATCTGCTTGGCATCTGGTAAAATCACTACTACTCATGAAGCTATCGAACTTCTTGTACCACTGTCTAGGAGCTTGTTTTAAACCATACAAGCTCTTCTTCAACCTGCATACCAGGTTTTTGTTTCCTGCCTCTATGAAGCCTTCTGACTGCCTCATATAGATTTCTTCCTCCAAATCACCATGAAGGAAAGCTGTCTTTACATCTAACTGCTCAAGATGTAAATTTTCTACAGCTACAATTTTCAACACCAGTCTGATTGTAGACAGTTTTACAACTGGAGAGAAAATTTCATTGTAGTCAATACCTTCCTTTTGCTGAAAACCTTTGACAACCAATCTTGCTTTATAGCGTTTGCTCCCATCATGCTCTTCTTTGATCCTGTAGATCCACTTGTTATGGAGCACTTTCTTGCCTGGTGGTAATTCAGCTAATTCCCACGTCTGATTTGACATAAGCGAGTTCATCTCATCTTTCATGCAAGACTCCCACTTGACTGAATCCTCCACTTGCATTGCTTCATCATAACACTCTGGTTCACCATTGTCGGTCAGCAACAAGTAGTGCAAAGAAGGAGAATACCGTTGGATTGGTTTAGGAATTCTGGAGGAGCGTCTTAGTTCCGGTGTGCCTGGTTCTTCTTGAACTGCTTCAGGACTGATCTGAACATCATTTCCAGAAATCTCCTCGAACTCAGTAAATTCCTTTGTTTCAACTTTGGTATTTGAACTGCTTGATTCTACAGTTGACCTGTCTTTGTACATCACATTCTCATTGAAAATGACATCTCTACTTCTGATGATCTTCCGATTTTCATAGTCCCAAAACCAGTAACCGAACTCATCACCGCCATAACCAACAAAGGCACATTTGTTGGACTTAGCATCAAGTTTACTTCTTTCAACAGAGTCTATGTGTACATAAGAAATACAACCAAACACTCTTAAGTGTGAAAGGTTTATTTCTTTCTTGCTCCAAACTTCCTCTGGTATTCTGCCATCCAAAGGAACTGAGGGCCCACGGTTGATTAGGTAAGCTGCAGTGTTGATAGCTTCAGCCCATA
The DNA here is from genome assembly GCF_006381635.1 of Hibiscus syriacus. NCBI lineage: Eukaryota > Viridiplantae > Streptophyta > Magnoliopsida > Malvales > Malvaceae > Hibiscus > Hibiscus syriacus. Next base: position 1,546,511 of record NW_024062745.1, on the reverse strand, counting down.
GAAATTTGGGTAATCCGACATGTATCCTCATGCTTCTGGCAAGTTCATTCAGAGTTCTGTTCATACGCTCTGCTACGCCATTCTGCTGCGGTGTCATGGGAACTGTTGCCTCCATCTTGATCCCATTGTTTGCGCAGAAATCTCTGAATCTCCTATTTTTGTACTCTCCTCCATTATCAGACCTTAACTGCTTGACTTTCATACCAGTCTCATTTTCCACCATGGCCTTCCATTTTCTGAAGGTATCAAAGACTTCTGATTTCTTCTTCAGAAAATAAACCCACACCTTTCTTGTAGAATCATCGATGAAGGTGACATAATATAATGAGCCTGCAAGAGATGGAACTGGAGATGGTCCCCATACATCAGTATAAACCAACTATAACTTTTCAGCATTGGGTGTCTTACCAATCTTTGCAAAGCTGACTTTTTTTTGTTTGCCAAAGATGCAATCCTCGTATAGTCCGATATCTACATTCTTTAGATCCGACAACTTCCCCTTTGATAAAAGTGTCTTCATCCCTTTCTCGCTCATATGACCAAGCCTTTGGTGTCATAGGTTTGATTTTCCATCAGCATCTGCTATTGTAATGAAATTCTCTAAATTTGAGGTTATATAGAGAGTACCAGTTTTCTTACCACAAGCAATGACGAGTGCTCCTTTAGTAATCTTCCATTCACAGCCTGAAAAGTAGGGGTGTATTCGGTTCGGTTCGGTTCGGTTTTTTACCAAAAATTGAACCGAACCGAAATAAACGGTTTTTCAATATTTAAACCAAAACCGAAACCGAATAGTTAAAAAACTGAAAAACCCGAAACCGGTTTTATCGGTTCGGTTTGGTTTTTTTAACGGTTCGAGTTTTTCGGTTCGGTTCGGTTCGGTTTTTCAATGAAAAAATCACTTGAAACTACAATTATTTTTACAAAAATTGCCTATTCGGTTCAATATGGAACAAATGGGTTCCATATGGAAAACCCGAACCGAACCGAATCAAAAAAATGAAACCTTTAAACCGAACCAAAAACCGAACCGTTTAAAGCCAAACCAAACCGAACCGTTTTACTCAGTTCGTGTCGGTTTTTCAGTTTTCTTGGTTTCGTTGATCAGCCCTACTGAAAAGGTTGTGCTAAATCCTTCACCATCAAGCTGTCCTACAGAAATCAAATTTCTTTTGAGGCCAGGAATATGTCTCACTCCTTTCAGCATCCAGGTGGTCTGGTTTGGCAACTTTAATCGGATGTCTCCTTTTCTGACGATCTTCAAGGTTTCATCATCGGCTAGATGAACCTTCCCAAAATCACCACTGACATAGTTCTCCATGATTTCTCGACATGGGGTGGAGTGGAAAGATGCCCCTGAATCCAAGATCCAGGATTTAATCGGACTGTTGACGCTTAGAATCATGGCATCACCTGTCTCCTCTGTCATGTTTGCAGATTCATGTGCGTCGGTATCTTTCTTCAGTGCACGGCAATCCCTTTTAAAGTGACCCTTCTTGCCACAATTATAACATGTAAAATCTTTCTTTCCCGTTCTTGATTTTCCCCGTCTAGATTTCGATCTGCCACGATTTGAATTTCTTTCTGAAGTTCTCCCTCTAGACTCCGTATGCAAGGCTGAGGAGGTTGATGCTTCACCCGATTATCTCCGTCGAATTTCTTCGCTCAGTACCAGATCCCGAACATCATCGAATTTCAATTTACTATTTCCCGACGAGCTGCTAACTGCTGTAACAGTAGCATTCCAACTGTCTGGTAGAGATGATAAGAGAATTAAAGTTCGAACTTCATCATCGAATTCAATTTCCACGGAACGCAACTGGGTTGTGATTGTGTTGAGTTCATTCAGGTGTTGAGCCACTGATGCCCCTTCCGTCATTCGCAAATTGAATAATCGCCTCATCAAATTAACTTTGTTTGAGGCCGATGGCTTCTCATACATACTGGAGAGAGAGCCGCCATAAGACCCGCCGTGGTCTTTTCCTTTGCTATGTTGAAAGCAACATTTCGGGACAACGTCAGTCGGATAACTCCGAGGGCTTGACGGTCGATAAGAGCCCAGTCTTCATTCTTCATGCCCTCTGGTTGCTTTCCTGAGAGGGGTTGATATAGATTTTTCTGGTACAGAAAATCTTCGATCTGCATCTTCCAAAAGCCAAAGTCCGCACCATCGAACTTTTCAATTTTCACCTTCCCTTCGTCTACAGCCATCGCTCCCACTCGAATCTGGCTTCTTCGGATCGTTTCTGACAATTTGTGCGAACCACCGTGTATTATAACACCTCCGTCGACAAATTCGTATCGCCGACAAAATTTCACTATTCACGAAATTTACTATTCACATGAATAGTAATGAATAGTAACCTCGCAAAAAATTGATAAAATTCATAACTCAAAAGCTCTGATTACCAGTTGTTGGGAAATAAACGAGTAACAAGTAATTTCCCTATAGCCAGATTAGTGAGAATACAAAATAAAAGCGGAAAAAATAATATCCAAAAAAATTGATAACGGAGTTCAGCCAATTGTGCTTACGTCTTCGGACTGCTGCAGATCTTTTACTAAAGAGAAAAAATTACAGGTGTTTATAAAACACACTTGAGAGGGAACTGGAAGATTTTGGGATGATTTTGAAGCTAAATGGGTTAGGGTATTTATAGTTGAAGCTTAGGGACTAATCTTGTAAATACCATAAAGTGTGCAATGGCTAAAAGAGTAATTAACCCATTTACAATTTTAATTAAAAATTGGTTCGGTGCCAACCTTTGAATAATGGACTGCCATTATTGAAATCATGCACCGCCCTTTTGAATTTCCAGTGGTGGTGCCCCCCACTGCTCCCCTTTTCTGATTTTTAAAGCCACTAATTTTGACTTTTCTTTTCCAACATTTTTCTCTGCTCTTGTGACACGCATTTTCTTTGCTATTGTGGCACTATCCTTATGATTTTTGGTACGCTTTTTTCACATACATTTGCGGTCATTCTGGTACTTGCACAAAAACTATCACAACATTTATTTTCTGATTGGTTTGTTGGTGGTCACGTATAGTTAGATCTCCTCTTTGGTAAAAGATTGATTGCCGATATAATCAAAATTATTTTGTGAAACAGTCTGCCAGATTGTTTGGTTCACTCACTACTACTTTATCACTTCGTAAAGCATCTCATTTGACAGAGACAATGGTTTTTGGGTAAACTATACGGGAAACCACCAAACTATGGTCATTAATCGATCTTGCCACCGAACTATTTTTTGTCTCAATTCGACCACCAAACTTTTTAATTGATTCAACGAGACCACTCTCTAAAAAACAGACTTGTTGACGTGTCCGTTAATAAAACTGACATAATTATATATTTGGTCCTTAATATTTACACATTCTATCAATTTAGTCACTATTTTAATTCAATTAAATAAATTTAACTATCCAATTAGAACATGACACGTGTCAATACATGATTGGAAGGTTTTATTTATAAATTTTAAATTATTTAATTTAAATGGAAAATTGAAGAACAAATTTGCGCTCCAAGGGATTCGAACCTGTGTTTTTGGGGGGAGAATAGCCAAACGCCCAAACCGCTGGGCCAAAGCTCCCCAATAGTTCTAACTTACAACAGTTTGTATTTAACTTGTACCGTTAAACAAATTATTTGGTTAAATAAATTTCAGTTCGATTAATGGTTACAGAAAAAAATTCGGTTAATTCGATTCGGTTAATAATTTTCAAATAAATTTTGGTTCGATTAACGGTTAAGGAAAAAATAATTTATTTTATTCGGTTAATTAGGTTAATTATTTTCAAATAAATTTAGATTCAATTAACGGTCAAATAATTTCGGTTCGATTAATAGTTAAAGAAAAAAATCGGTTGATTAGGTTCGGTTAATAATTTTCAAATAAATTTGGGTTCGATTAACTGTCTAATAATTTCGGTTCGTTTAATGTTAAAGAAAAAAAATTCAATTAATTTGGTTAGATTAATAATTTTCAAATAAATCTCGGTTCGATTAACGGTCAAATAATTTCGGTTCGATTAATGTTAAAGAAAAAAATCGATTAATTTGATTCGGTTAATAATTTCCAAATAAATTTCGATTCGATTAATGGTTAAAGAAAAAAATTCGGTTAATAATTTTCAAATAAATTATTTTTCCTTAACCTTTAATCGAACTAAAATTTATTTGAAAATTATTTACCGAATCAAATTAACCTATTTTTTTTCTGTAACCATTAATCGAACTAAAATTTATTTAACCAAATAATTTGTTTATAGGTACAAGTCAAATGTAAATTGTTGTAAATTAAAATCATTGGGGGGCTTTGGCCCAACGGTTTTGGTGCTTGGTTACTCTTCTTCCCCCTTGGGCGCAGGTTTCGAATATCTTGGAGCGCAGATTTGTTCTTCAATTTTTCATTTCAATTGGGTGGTGACGCGTGTCACCACTTGATTGGTTAAAAATCATTTAATTAAATAATTTAAAATTCATAAACAAAATCTTCCGATCATGTATTGCAAGTGTTATGTTCTAATTGGATAGTTAAATTTATTTAATTGAATTAAAATAGTGACTAAATTGATAGAATGTGTAAATATTAAGGATCGAATATATAATTATGTCAGTTTTATTAACGGACACGTCAGCAAGTCCATTTTTTTAAACGGAGAGTGGTCTGATTGAATTAATTAAAAAGTTTGGTGGTCGAATTGAGACAAAAAATAGTTCGGTGGCAAGATCGATTAATGACCATAGTTTGGTGGTCTCCCGTATAGTTTACCCATGGTTTTTTTTATGAAGTTCACTGATTTCTTTTGATGTTGGTCGTCATTCTCAATGGAAGATTTGTTTTTTTTTCGTATCTTTATGTTTAATATTTTATTTTTGTATGAGTATTTTGATGACTATTATCTCTAATTTTGTTCTCAATATTTTAGTGTGTTGTAATTCTGATTTCTTTTATTATTGATGAAATCCAATTCCCATTATTAATAAAAAAGAAAGAAAGAAAAGATTGATTTGTTTATTATTAAACTCATAATTAAGTTAGTGGCAGTTAACCCCTGGTTGGGTGGTGATCAATGTGAGTAAATCTAATCTGTCTACATTTAATGTTGCTCATGTCTTTTAGGCTCCTCCTCCGTTCCGGCTGGAATCTCGACGGACATTTAGTGCAAGCCCCAGAGGGACAATATTAAAATTAATGTCGATGCTGCATGTTGTTCTGTGATTAGCCATTCGACGATTGGTGTAGTTGCCCGCAATCATTACGATTTGGTGATTGCAACTCAGGCTACACCAATCCAAGGAAATGTTATTGCTGGTGTTGCGGAAGCTATGGCAATTACTCATGGTCTTCGGCTTGCAGTGGATTTATCGATTCCCTCAGTTCATATTGAAAGTGATGTGAGGAATGTTGTTTGTCAACTGACAGTAAACAGGTTAGATTTGTCTACAGTTGGCTTTCATCTAGCTGAAGCTAAAACTTTGCTTCGAGATTATCTCAACTTCCGCGTTCATGGCGTCCGTCGTTCAGCGAATTTAACCGCTCATTCTCTTGTACAATTTACTCTAACTATTTCTTTGACTAGTTATGAACCAACTGAATGTATTTCAAATATTATTGTTGCTGATGTCATTAGCGGCTAACAAATCGAATGGATGTTTATTTCCAAAAAAAACTCATAAGTAAGCGACTTTAACTCTTTATTTGTAGTTTACCTAAAATAGTAACTTTCTTGACTTCCTTCACCATAGTCGGGTGATACCGGGTCCAGGTGACCCGATTTTAGGGTAGCCCATACCCATTGTCATCCTATTCTTCAAATTTACAAATGTTCTTAACCATTAACGAATTCACTGGTCACTCACCCTTTTTTTCTTTCTCGGTCGACCAGTTGATTGCCGGCGAGTTCAAAACCCGTCGCCACAAAATTGTCGGCTTTATTCTTCATCAAGGCGAGAAACATCATCATAAGTGATTTCCTTGAAGCCGGTTAACTAGCTAGCCATGTCTTTCGATGGCTTCCCTCCATTCATTTCAGCTCAGCTCCATTATCTCATCAGTCACTTCCGGAAAAAATCAAGGTAATTCCATCTAAACCCCATTCCCCCATCTTTCCTTCAAATTGTTCATTTCAATCAACGAAAGTACTTCGATCAAGAACTAGGTTTCCGTTTTAACAGTAACGGAAATTTCAATTTCTGGTGTAATTTTGGTGAGCAGGTTGAGCAAGTGTCATCTGGTGGCAAAACCTACGCCGGGGGTCGCGATCGGTTTACATTGCTTATTCCGTATTGCTTAGACTATGTTAAATGTCTGTAAGATTTTTTTTTATTGCGAAATGCAAGATCTGTTTGTGAAATTGTTTTCTATTTAGATGATCTTATATAGATAGTTTGTTAACATTGATACAGGGGATATTATTTACAATGCTGAGTTCCCATTGGCTCCGCCGGATATTATATTTGGACCTGAAGATGAGGATTTTCACCCATTACACATGACTGGCGGTGTTGGAGAGGGGGCCTTGAAGTTTCGGAACATTTTGTCTGATTGGAACCATAAAGACCCAACAAGGCTGCTAGCTTTAATTCAGGAATTGAGGTTAGGCTTGATGTTTATTGACACTTGTTATTGTAATGGAAATCAAAGTTTTGTATGATTGTGGAAAAAAGAATAGACAAGAAGTTCATGTTAGTTTCTTGTTGAATAGGGACCAATATATGGCCTACCAGAAGAAACGTGTTGGAGAAGTGGATGATGATAGGTTGACGTTTGAGATTAGCACTATTTGTTCACGAGAGGTAATCTCTTGGCACTTAAGTGTGGTTTCTGATGGAGAAAGATTTGAAGATCCTGCTGTGTTGTTTTCTTAACCTGAATTGCAATTCTTTTATATATATTCATTGAGGTTAGGAGTAATGAATGAGGAGATAATGTGCAAATTCAGAGGCATTTCCTTCGTGATACCCTTTTTCTCAATGTTTGTTGGTCTCATAACAGGAAGTCTGTCATTGAATATTGACCTTAACACTACACATTTAACCTTAATATACATGTCTTTGTCCTTCACTTCCTTTGCAATTCTTGTGAATGTCTACCGTCATATGTATGAACTGAAAGATAAAGATTAACCATCACATAATTGCATATTGAACTTTTTAGTATTTTTAGACTCCGTCAAGTCTTTGATAGCAATGTGCAAACGTTTTAACATAATTACTTGACCCCTCCTCCTATCCTTTTATTTTTCTATCTAGCAGTAAGAATTTTATGAGACGCCTGCATTTGTAAACTGAATTGATTGATTAGTGCCTTAACTCCTTCCTCTTTTCCTATTTATTCACTGTTTTGCAGGGAATTGAAATGCAAATTAGTTCAGGTGCTGAAAAGGTATTCCTTTTGTAGAATGATCTTTATAAGTAGGTTTTGTGTGCTTAAAAAATAATTGGTTTTTAATTAAATCCATGGTCTTATGCCTTTGAATCTTAGCGTAGCCAGAAGAGGTCAAATTTGCTGTGCCTCTCATGGATATGAATATAAACAAAATGGTGCATGGGTGCCCCTGGAGACATCCGCAAAAGATATACTTACAGGTTTACCTTTCCTTCTTTCCCTCTCATTTATGTGTAGTTTAATTCTTATTAGTAACTTATTTGTAGTTGAATTGATGTTCGGCTTCTTTCTTCCCTTCTGCTTTCTTTTTCTCTCCCACCTCTAATGAAGTTTGTAATCTTACAGGTAATATATCCTGTAGGAAGAAGTATGCATCTACACCTTCAGCACCTCGTCTGAAATTGATGTCAACTGCTGAACTGGGAGCTCTGTTTTCTATCGAGGATGTCAAGCTTCCTTCGTGGTTAGATGGAAGTAAGTTATGTGCATTATTCTACTTTCATGTGTTGCATATCTTGAAAGGTAAAAACAATTTGTGCTGACAAAGTTCTGTTGGCTTTTGGAGGTGCATGGCTGAGTATCTTCCTCATCTAGAAGAATCTCTTCAGAAACAGGTTCTTTTCTTCATCTAGGCTTTACTTTGAGTGGTTAAGAGAGTGATCTTAATCTTCTTTGTTCCAGGTCGTGGAATCTGTTTCATTAATTGATATAGAAAGACCTTTAATAGAGTCATTAACCCCATTGTTGGGAAGACCTTTGGAGCTGATCCTGTGCGCACTGATCTTGTCATTTATCTTTATATTAATAAATCTTAAATCCTTCACATTCATTGTTGATATTCATTGTTTTCCTTGGCAGGTCTTTTGCAGGAAGGCCACATTTCTTGCTTCTTCTGGATCCTTTGTTTTCCTGGTACCATTAGATAATTACTAATTATATATACCATTTTCTGTTTTGGTGTTTTTAATGTTTAGGACTAATAGAGGATTACTTCAGCTAACCTTGAATGATTTCTTGATCATTTAGGATGTTTTTGTCACATTATGATTGCATTTGGTTTAGTGCAATTAGTTTTTGAATCTAACTTTTCGAATCCGTATTTTTTACTGAACTTGGCCTCTGACAAAATTAACTTTTGATAGTACTGTTGTTGTAGGTACATTTTCTTTTTCAACTCAGTTTCCTAAGCAGCAGCCAGCTGTGATGCTCCAAAGTTCTCAGTAATACCATTTGCTAAATGTAAATTCTCGAGTATATATTAGATCCCATTTTAGGAAAAATTGATAAAAGGTTTTTGATTGCATCTTGATGATGAGGGTCCAAAATAGCAATACACATTTAATCATATACTTGTCTGATGATATTTCCGAGTAAGTTTTAAGGACCAACTGGCTTTTATGTTTCTGCACTGTATCAGTTCCTCTACTCATTGGATGGTTCCTTTGCAAATTGACTAATTAAACGTGTTATCATTGTGACATATCCAGCATATATCACCGCAAGGAATACCGAAAAAGTCACCCCTTCTATCAGAATATCCATGGAGTCCAAGATGGGAGGCATCACAAATGGCTGAGGCGGATATTGTGAGTTTCTTTACGCCTTTTTAGATTTTCAATCCGTTCTTCTGTGTATTTTGCTAATGTGAACCGATTTCTCCAGCGACTTCTGGGGACGAGTCGTTAAATTTCAAACGGTTCTGTAATGAGTCCCAACCTCAACACTAGAACGACATGAAGATGCTGAAGTTTCATATGGATTGTTTTTATTCATCCAAGTTGTGCAAAATGCTTTATGGAATATTCGATAGTTTTATTTTCTACAATTTCGGAAATGGTGTTTTTTTTATAGAAAGGAAACGCAAAGCTTTTTGTCACTTTTAATGCATACTTCCGTCCAAAGAAAGTTCGGTTCAACATGGCTTATAAACAGGCTGTGTGTGAATCATGGTCACTTATGTATAGGTAAGCTTGTGTTTTTATTATTAATGTTTGGAGTTATTACGTATCACTAATTCTATCAATTTATTATAATTTGATTTTTAAGCAATGTTGCACGGATACGGGGACGGGAAACGGTAATTTTTAAAATTACAGTGTACGGGAACGGCAAGGGTACGACATATAAAATAATTTTAAAATTATAAATATATATAAAAAAATCATAAATAATTCAAACAACAATTTTAAGTTTAGAACAATAAAATCTATAAAAAAAAAATCACAATATTAAAATGTCAATTTCAAGATTCAAACCATAATATTAACTCTAGAATAAAAATTAATATTCTAGTGTCAAATCTTATACTCAAACTATAATATTAAGTCTAGAAAATATTAAACCCAATCAAACATTGTTAACATCTTCCGAGATTAATTAGCTCTCTAATCTCTCATCAAGCGGTTGTATGCATTTTAGAATACATATAATATAGAAGAACAAAGAAAATATATATGTTGTTTGCATGGACGAAGGAATGCTAATATCAACACCATCTACCATAACTCTAAGCTAGGCAAAGCTAAAAAATCGTATACGATCTTACAATTTCTAAAGACACGTTAATGGCTTCGCATTTTATCTGCTTTCATTAGTTTCCCAAAAGGAGTCTCCTTTACAATTTTAAACAAATAAACTAATTTAAAAATAAGATAATACAGAGGTCAAGAACGACGATGTAAACCTTCCCAAGTCAGCTAAATCAAAAAGTCTTCATTTTCCCCTCAAGTAAAACTTCATTAAAAAACTTTGGTCAAATTCAAGTAAAACTTCATTAAAAAACTTTGGTCAAATTCTATAAAAGGAATTTGCACCAAGCGTTTTTTTAATGAATTTAGTCATCTACTATAACTCTAATCTGTTTTGCTTCGAATTGAAAAAAGGTTACCGGGAACTAGATTTCGATCTATCCTATTTTGAATATGGAATTTGTTATACTATGTTTTTTTTTTTTGTTCTTGAGAAATTGAAACTGCTACTATTAGAAAAATGAAAACCAACACTGTTTAAAATCTCAACTACTCTCACGGACTAAGGAAATCCAAAGAAGAATTGAATTTCAGGTCCTACTTTTATGTCAGTCGTTTTCTTCATCTCCTCCAATTGCAGTGCGACGAAAATAACAGAGTCTGAGGACGCATGTGAAAGTCACATGCCATCCCCGAAACGTCCCCAGGTCTCGGTGAAACGGCACAACTATGGCGTCCCATGCTTCCTAGTTTTTAAGGCCTTGAGAACCTTTTAGGCCACATGTTTAGTTTTCAGTATTTTCAAAAATAAGTTAATTTTTATTTAGTAGAGTTAATAACATGTCAATGGAAGGATTAAATAATATTAATAGTTTGAGGTTTGATATATAATGTTTTAAAGTTTAAGGTTGATTTATAAGGAGATTATAGTCTAAGGATTGATATAGAATATTTTAAAATTTAGAGATCAATTTAAAATAAAATCATAGCTAGGGAATATCATGTGCAGTTATCTATTTAAGTAATAAAAATCTAATTAAAATTGAAGATAAAATGAAACAATCTATTTCTTATTGATAATATAAAGATACATTGTTTTATTAATTATTTGTTAATTATAGTTTAAGGCATATATAATATGTTGTCAATCTTAATCAACGGCGGATCTAGAAAATAAAGAATGAAATCTAAAATTTTAATATTCTATTCTAAAATTTTTTAAGTATATAAATTTCTTTATTTTTTCCATTTAAATTAGTAAATTAAATTTAATAATTGCTCTCTAGAAAGCCACATATATCCACACCCAAATATATTGTCAAATTTTAAGGGCGTATTTGGTTTAAGTCATCTCACTTTATCGGGAGAATAGAATGTCATTCCCCCGTTTGGTTAGTAAACATTCTCAGCCCCCAGTAATTCTTTATTCCCAACAGTGATATTTTGGGAGTATATTACCGGGAATGTGATTAACCCCTTCTCTTATGTATTGTTGGATTACCGGCGTTTTTGACTAAAATGTTCTTAATTTTTTTTTCAAAAAAATCATTCTTCTATCGTTGAATAAAAAAAATTCTATAAATGTTAAATTACAAATTTATCCTTAAACTATTTTTGTTTACAAAAAAAATCCATAATTAGAATTTTATATGAAGTTTTGGAATTAAAAGAAAATTACCCTTTCATTAAACCTATTTATCTTTTCAATTTTGTAAAAAAAATTATGAATTTAAAATTTTTAAAGAAATTATATAAATTAATTATAGTAGAATTATAGTAGAATTCAACTTGTTAAAAAACAAATATATAATAAGGACAATTTGATAAAATATACATTTCAATAATTTTTATTCCTTTAACCAAACACTTTAATCTTACATTTATGCTAAACGACCAAAAAACAAAATACAATATTCTCAGTAATCTTATTCCCGTCGATAATCCTATTTCCACTAGTAATCTTATATTCTGTGAACCAAACGCACGGATGATGAACTTGACACAATGAAACTCTTAAATCTCGTTTCACCCAGTTTTAGCATGACACCAAACTTTTTTTCCTTCGCCATTTAATTGGATTTTTTTAATTAAATAAGTTAACACATATTAATATGAGCAGTTAAATTTATCGGGTTAAATTATAATTAATTTTATATATCCACTTAATTATGATGACAACTTTCTCATTAACAGTTAATCATCAAATAATTTATTTAATGTCATTTAAATAATTAAATGATGAAATTTTTAATTTAATGATCTAACTAAAATATACACAATATTAACTTATTATTCATGTAATTTACCCTAGGGTAAAATGCATATTATACAGACCTATGCAATTTACGCTAAATGAAAACGCCAAATTTGGAAAATAGCGCGCAACGTATCCAACGAACGCAACGCACCCTCCCCCTTTGGCTTTGGATGAGAGGGAGTGGGCGGTTAGTTGACGTCCGGGCTAACCATCTCTCAAAAAATTCAACCGTCGCTAAATTACATAACTGACACCGTTTGTTTTTAATTTTATCTTTCTAACATCGTTTGACCAATATTTCCAAAACTAGCACCCTTTCTGCTGATTGGCAAAGGCGCGTCCCCGAGACGCGCTTTACCCGTGTTTTCGCTGAGTTGGATGCCACGTGTGAAAGGCGCGTCCCCGGGACGCGTCTTTGCCATATCAGCAGACACGTGTGGAAAGCGCATCCCCGGGGACGCGCCTTCCTTAATGTCATAAATGCCCCCATCCGTTTTCCTAACTACCCCTCCTCCTCCCCTATATAAACCCCCTCACCCTCACTCATTCTTCACACCAAAATCATCTTCTCCTCTCTTATAACTCAAATTCTCCAACTATTTGAGTTTTAAATTTGTTATTAGTGGTAAGAAATTTATTTTTATGTAGTATTTTTTTAAATAGTTATTATTTTTTATATTAATATATTTATGTAAATATTATTTTTTATTAAATAATATTTATATAATTATTATTTATTTAGAATTATTAATTTTTTTTTGCTAATTATATTGTTTTGTCTACAGTTATAATGGAAAACGAAATGCTGTTGCGATTGGATATTGATCATATCTCCAGACATTTTAGCGATATGGTAATATTTTTTATAATTAATGTTAATATTTAAATTTATTTTTTTTAAAGTTATTATGAATTTATATTATTATTTTTTATAATATATATTATTTAGGATGCTGATCATATTTTAGAAACTTTTATTAAAAATCCACGTATACCGACACCGGAACGTATTTTGCCATATTTGGCTTCTGTCGGGTTCGGGTATATTGCAACAATTATAGGCGGTTGCAAACTCGAACCTGTCCTAATTTCTGCACTGATTGAGAGGTGGCCGAGACACACACTTTTCACCTTCCATGTGGAGAGGCAACAATTCATTGGAGGATGTCTCTATGCATCTGAGGCTTCCCGTCGACGGAAATATGATGTGGTATGGCGGATGGTGATTGGCAATCAATGTGCATTGATTATCTTGGAGCTGCTCCGCCAGAGTTTAATGGAGGTAGAATAGCTTTATTGGTTGAAGCTAATTTTGAGGTTTTAAATGAAAATGCTTCAGAGGATCAAGCAAAGGCATGTGCTCGGGCATATATTCTACGAATATTGGAGGAATATTGATGCCCGACAATCTCGCAACCAGGTGCATTGTATGTGGTTGCGGCATCTGATCGATTTTGATGAAGCTGGAAGATATAGTTGGGGTGCTGCAGTTTTGGCATTTCTCTTTAGAGAAATGTGTCGGGCGACGAATTATAAGAAACAGCTATCGGTGGATGTCTTCTGCTTCTACAATCATGGGCGTGGTTCCGCATGCCTTTCTTATGCCCGATCGTGAATGAACCATACGTATTCCCCTTATTGTTGAGGTAATTTTCGAACTAATTTTGATTTAAATATTTTCAATTAAATAGGGTGATTTTAGTTTATATTATATTTCATAGGTGGTCGATGAAAAGAAAGGACCATAAAAGTATACCTACTGGGTTAGAGGAAATTCGTTTACTTATTGATACGAAAGCTGGGTCTGAGGTATGTTTTTAAATTTGTTTAATTATTAATATTTTTAATTTAAAATGTTAGATATAATTAGATATTTTATTTATTTGAATTGTATATTTATATTTCAGTTTCAGTGGATACCTTATGCGAGAGATGAAGTGAAGCTTGCATCCCACCCCACCTTAGTGGTCTTAGAGGTATGGATATCGGTTATACCTCTTATATGTTATGCTATTATTGAGTGCATCCAGTTAATCGCGTGCTCCGCCAGTATGGTTGTACGCAATATATTCCTGGAGCTCCTAGAAATTTAGACGACGTGCATAACATAGATACGGGGAAAGAAAGATGTTAACTGGGTGTGAGACACAGAGATTGGATTGCGCTTTGGGAGAACCGATACACTGTTGGCCCCTCGACATATTACGCTGAAACTGGTCATATGGTTACGGATAACTATATGGACTGGTTTAATGAAAATGGGAAGCCGTTTCTACTTTCGGCGGAAGCACGAGGGGTTAACATTCCTAGGCGCCGAGAAAGACGTCAACCGTCTCATATCATCGTCCCCCGACGCGTGGACGGAGAGAAGGCGCTACCGGTTCTGCATCAGTCCCACCACAACATCCTTATTCGTCGATGCCGCAGGGGTACATGCCCAGCCCTCCACTTCATATGCCAAGCCCACCAGTTTATATGTCATATCCGCAGGGTTACATTCCGAGCCCGCAGGGTTACATTCCTAGCCCGCCAGGTTACATGCCTAGCCCGCCAGGTTACATGCCTAGCCCGCAGGGTTTTATACCATATGGAGGTGCATATACGACTATGTTTAATGATCCAGCATATGTTCATATGCATCTTATTTGGCTGGTGGTGCTTCTCCGCAGACACCCTCAATCTTCATCTGGATCACATACATCGTGCCAATGTTTCCACAGTTTCCACAGTTCCCGGGGAGCGGTGGGATTGTTACTAGCACTCCTCCAGGTCGTTATTTTATACAGGCCCTTTAGCCCCTTCAGCGTCATCTACACCAAATGAAGAAAATGATGCTGATGATGATAGTGAAGATGGGAGACTGAAGAACAAGTTCCACGAAGAAACCTCCACGAAATAGGCAACCACCGCCATATGGAACTCATTCGAGAAGACGACATCGTGATCCAGTTATATTTAATGTTATTTAAAAATTAAATTCAGAATTTTATGTATTTGGTTATTATTTAAATGTTTCATGGTTGTTACATACATATTTTTTAATGTTATTTTTTATTCACATTTAACATTAAATGTTTGATAAATGTTTTTAAATACAAATTATATTATTCAAAATTTAAAATAAAAATAAAAATAATATTATTCAAATTTAAATTTAAAATATAATTATAGTATTCGAAATTTAACATTAAATTTCAACTTAATATTCCAATTGTATTCGAAATTAAAGTTATATTCCAATTATAGTTCACAATACTTAAATTGAAATTAAATTTATCCTACATATGATTTTATCATTAACATATAATTAAAACGTATACATTAAACAACTTATGTTGAGTTCATCGATCGACGGAATCAGCCAAGAGGGGGGTGAATTGGCAATTTATTCAATGTCACATTTCAATGCTCATTCCATACAATTTCAATGTCACAATCAATTATCACTTCACATTTATTCAATTTATCCATAACATTTTATCTATTTATTCAAACTTCACATACGTTTTAATTTAAGTTATTCTTAACTTGTTGAACTTTCAAAAGAGTAAATTTAGTTATTCAAACTGATATCTAGTGTCCCCGAGGGACATGAGTGACATAATGGGCAATGATAAATATTCTCTGACGAAATAAGGCGCGCCCGGGAACGCGCCTTCATGTGAATAGTGAAATAAGGTACTGATATATTGTCCCCGAGGGACATGAGTGACATAATAGGGCAATGATTACATATTCTCTGACGAAATAATGGAAGGCGCGCCCCCGGGAACGCGTCTTCATGTGAATAGTGAAATAATAGTACTGATATATCTAGTGTCCCCGAGGGACATGAGTGACATAATAGGCAATGATAACATATTCTCTGACGAAATAATGGAAGGCGCGCCCCCGGGAACGCGCCTTCATGTGAATAGTGAAATAATAGGTACTGTATATCTAGTGTCCCCGAGGGACATGAATGACATAATAGGGCAATGATATATTCTCTGACGAAATAATGGAAGCGCGCCCCCGGGAACGCGCCTTCATGTGAATAGTGAAATAATAGGTACTGATATATCTAGTGTCCCCGAGGGACATGAATGCATAATAGGGCAATGATAACATATTCTCTGACGAAATGGAAGGCGCGCCCCCGGGAACGCGCCTTCATGTGAATAGTGAACCGATTATAGACACTATTATATGCAACGTATTACTTTCAAAACAAACTTCAGTTCAGTTCACATCTTTCAAATTTTCAAATTCCCAAACTCTAAATTCTCAAATTCCCTGAAAATGAGTCGTCTTTCTGCTGTTGTTTGTATGATGAGAAATTAAGGAAGCTGAAGAGGGTTGTTTTTGAGTCAGATCATTATATCCCCTTAACCTTGAAGAGAACATCACAATTGAGTTAATCACAAAAATTTCGTTAAAGATTCGTGTAGCAGGCCAGAGAAGACTATCTTCACTTCAGTACAGATTTCCTACTGAACTTTTTCCGCTCACGTATACATCATTTCAGCTTTCAAACGATGATGATGTCTATGATGGTTGTGCTCATATGGGGAGTTCACAATCTCTTATTGAATGTATGCCACTTTATTGAGGTTCGTGCAACTCGGTCTCATATTCCTCTCACTTTGGCATTGCATATCAAACTGATCAAGTTGATAGCCCGACACAACTGATCTGTAATGATTTCACATCATTAATGGCGGATTAACTAATTTATTAACTTATGCATCAATATTTTCGTTAAATATTGATATGAGATGACTAGATTGATAACATTTAAATAATTAACTGATAAATTAATAGATCGATAATCAAAATCAAAAATACTCGAAACTTGATAATTCTTACATTATATCGAAACATTTTACATAATATATTATTAATTTATAATAATAAAAAATAAACTATTTATTATAAACTGCTGAGTTGGCAAAGGCGCGTCCCCGGGGACGCGCCTTTCACACGTGGCATCCAACTCAGCGAAAAACACGGGTAAAGCGCGTCCCCGGGGACACGCCTTTGCCAACTCAGCAGAAAGGGTGCTAGTTCTGAAAATATTGGTCAAACGATGTCAAAAAAGTAAAATTAAAATCAAACGGTGTCAGTTATGTAAAACCCCCCGGACAGATATAGAGAGAGAGAGAGAGAGAGAGAGAGAATCCTTAAAAATATCATCTCGTCATCTTCCTTATATTATTACCAATTCCTTCCCTTTTCCCTCACAAATTCCCTTCCATTTCCTCTTCCAACCCTAATAAACCTCTATAATTCTCCTTTTCTTATCCTTCTTCTTTCTCGACAAAAATCGACGATGAGAGAAATCCTTCACGTTCAAGGAGGCCAATGCGGGAACCAAATCGGATCCAAGTTTTGGGAAGTGATCTGCGACGAGCACGGCATTGATCCAATTGGTAGGTTCAATGCGGATGGTGAATCATCCGCAAACCAGCTGGAGCGTATCAATGTGTATTATAATGAGGCTTCCGGTGGAAGGTACGTCCCTCGTGCGGTTCTCATGGATCTCGAACCCGGTACTATGGATAGTATCAGATCTGGCCCTTACGGACAGATCTTTAGGCCCGATAATTTCGTGTTTGGACAATCTGGTGCTGGAAACAACTGGGCCAAAGGTCATTACACTGAAGGTGCCGAGTTGATTGATGCTGTTCTTGATGTTGTTCGTAAAGAGGCTGAGAATTGTGATTGCTTGCAAGGTATACGCAATTCCCCTGCTTTTACGCTTTCATAGTAATCGGGATTATTTATCGTCTTCATTATCCTATAAATTTAGATTTCGCTAAATCTGCGTTGATTTTCTCAGATTTTGTTTCTAGAAATGTTCTTTTATTATCGTTTTACTTTTTCGCTGTCTCTCGAAGTTCGAAACTGTATCTAGTTGAGTTGTGATAGCACTTTCATGATAATGATATAGAACTTCTCTTGCTGTTGACCGTTCGATTTCCTTACTTTCGGCGATGAGCACATCCGGGAGAAATAATCTCAATTTTAACTATCTTATAATCTGTAAACAATAGCATGATCTTCAAATTAAACTGATAATTCACTGTGAAAATTAAATGAAATAACTGCTGCTTTGTTCCATGATCCACCTTTTTTCTTAGTTGGCTGATGCTTTAGACTGCGATAGTAAGCTTCTTTTTGTATGGTGTGGAGGCGAAAGTGGCCACGAGTCTTATCTACCTTTTGTGATATATAAATTCATTTATTTATTTTATGGTTTTTCCATTTTTTTCTATTTTTTCTCTTCATTATATGATTTTGATTTCCCAACAGCAAGTCATTGTGTCTTTTATTCTATTGACAATATTGGTGGAGCCTTGATAACCTTTTTAATGCATTTGGTGGAGCATTGGGGACCCTTACCAGCTCATCGCCATATGAATGCACTCATTACATTATTATTATGGGCGGCTTGGCCAATATTTTAACAGTTGAATCTTGAAGCGAAAAATGAAAGATCTCTAAATGAGCATAAGTACCATGCATATATGCACACACCATGTGACTTAGTATCAATCTAAAAACAATAACAATCAAAAGGTAGATTGTGACATTGGCATGAATATCAGATCTAGTTTTATGCAAAATATGAAAAGTAGTATGATAAAGAAAGAGATGGCCATATTTCTGGATCCAGATCTACCTGAAAAGACACACTGTCACTATCTTATGATGGTATGCTGCTGTGAAAGATTTGATTTGTTGCTATTGTAATTCTAGTGACTATGTGATCAGTGCCCAAGAAATATAACCCGTAATAGTTGGATCTGGCTGAAGTTGATCTAAATTCCTTTAGTTGATTTAGTATTAAGTATGTGTTGTAGCATGTCAATCTTATTTATTAGGTGAATTCTGTTTCTCTTAGAGAAGGGTTTGTTTAAAAAGCAACTTGTGTTTAATTATTTGCATTTAATGAATGATGAAATTTTATTGGTTAAATAATATGGTTCTTTCCCTTTGAATTTTATGATGAGCTCACTTGTTTATGTTACTTCTGGACCAGGCTTCCAGGTATGCCATTCACTTGGAGGAGGAACTGGCTCTGGCATGGGAACTCTCCTGATATCGAAAATCAGAGAAGAATATCCCGATAGAATGATGATGACATTCTCTGTTTTCCCTTCACCTAAAGTCTCGGACACAGTTGTGGAGCCGTATAATGCCACCCTTTCTGTGCACCATTGGTTGAGAATGCTGATGAATGCATGGTTCTTGACAATGAGGCACTTTATGATATTTGCTTCCGGACATTGAAGCTCACTAATCCAAGCTGTGAGTGATAAAATTTAATCTTGATGGATGGTTTGTTATGAACGTGAAACAATTTTATAATAGTGAAACTACCTATACCTTTTAATCCTGCAGTTGGAGATCTGAACCACTTGATTTCCTCAACTATGAGTGGTGTAACTGCTGCCTGAGGTTCCCTGGACAGCTGAACTCCGCCTCCGAAAGTTGGCTGTGAACCTGATCCCATTCCCACGTCTTCACTTCTTTATGGTCGGGTTTGCACCCCTCACATCCCGCGGTTCACAGCATTACATTTCTCTCACGGTCCCGGAGTTGACTCAGCAGATGTGGGATGCGAAGAACATGATGTGTGCTGCTGACCCTCGCCACGGTCGCTACCTGACAGCCTCAGCTATGTTCCGAGGCAAGATGAGCACAAAAGAGGTTGATGAACAGATGATTAACGTTCAAAACAAGAATTCATCGTACTTCGTGGAGGATACCCAACAATGTGAAGTCCAGTGTCTGTGATATTCCACCAAAGAGCTTGAAGATGTCGTCGACATTTGTTGGGAACTCGACATCAGTCCAGGAGATTTTAGGAGGGTAGTGAACAGTTCACAGCAATGTTCCGTCGCAAGGCCTTTTTGCATTGGTACACCGGTGAAGGGATGGATGAGATGGAGTCACTGAAGCGGAGAGCAACATGAATGACTTGGTTGAAGAGTATCAGCAATACCAGGATGCGACCGTGGAGGACGATGAGGCGGAGTATGAGGAGACGAAGGTGTGGACGACAACTACGAGACTTGAAAGAAATGCGATGACCCGAATGAAAGTTTGAGACCCCCTTCCAAAACATTACTACCTACAAATGTTACTGTGTTGCTAAAACGCTTGTATGATTTCCTGCTCTATCACTGTATTGTATTTCCTTGGATGCTATGATGTTTTTCTTTTTGCTTTATTCGAACTTCAAATAAAGTATATTATCTGTTTCTAACTTTTCAGTCTTCAGTATCCATCCCCTACTAAAACCGCGATTTTAAATTTAATTTAAATATTTAACGTTGCCTAATTTTTATAATACATAAATAATTTTTTATAATATCATATCAAAATAATAAACAGGGTAAACTACACCAATGGTAACTCATGTTTGAGTAAGTTTTCACTTTCCCCATTGAAATTTCAAAAGTGGCAAAATGGTCACCAACATTATCAATTTGTACAAAATGGTCACTAACGTTATCGATTAGTAACAAATGATCGATTTACCGTCATCTCCATTAAAATGATTACGTGGCAATGCTAAGAAATGGTTAATATTTAGTTTTACCCCTAAACTACAACTAAAACATCAATAAGTCATTGAACAATGATTTTATATATAACTTAACTTCAAACTTTCTAATTTCAATTTTTTTTCCAAATATCCCACCACATTCCCTATTTCGAACCACCTTCCTTACAAAATAAAAATGTGGAGATTAAAAAAAATTCTTTTTCATTTTTTATACCTTCTCATTTTCATTTTTAGGATGAGAGATTGAGATTGTTACTGCAAGAACATAACAAACGACAAATTGTGGTATTGTTAAAATAAATAGAGTCAATGCATCTATTTTACTTAATCAAAGAGACCAAAAAATACAAAAAAGCAACAAACAAAACAATGGAGCTTCAAAACCTGTTGAAGAAGCTGGATATGGATAGACATGCATTGCAAAAGGTGGCACGTGAGAGCGGAACAATGGTTGTGTCTCAAACAACACTGGAACACTACGAGAACAAGTAGCTACCAACAATGGAGTCGGCGACACAGAATCGTGGTGTGAAGTTGAAGATCAACAAGATGAAGAATGAACAAGAACAACATGATTTTTAAATGCTGTAATACTCCAAGTGTTTGCGTTTTGGACTCTACAAGAGCTGCTATATGGTTAAGTTAGCAACCATGATGCTGCAAATTAGTAACATTACATCATCACTAACCCAAATATTTTCATTTATTGGTCGTTTTGGGTCAAATTATTTAGCTAATTTTATGTTCTTAGTGATGACATTTATATGTTGGTACTTTTCTACCTTATGTATAGTTTATTGTTGTCTGTTAGTTTAAAGTTTGCTATGAAAAACTATTGCTAGTTTTAGACTTGCAGTTGCTAACATATTTCTTCATATCAAATCACTAGTTGTATGCCTTGTTGCTTGTTAATATTCAAGTAAAAAGGAAAGAACAGAAAATGTGTGTAAATATAATCATAGCTACTCTTATCATTGGATGTTGTTTTCTTGAATTTGGTCCTAGTTTAGTGATTTAGCAGATTCAAGATTATTAACACAAATTTAGTTGCATAATTTTCATTCACTCGATGCAATTACTTCATGTAAATATTAACTAAGCTCAACTGACAATTATTAACATTAGGGTGTTTAACTTCGTTAAACCGATTTAACCGATTGAACCAAATTTTTTGGGTTAATCGGTCGATTAATTTAAGGTTCGATCGGTTAACGTTAATGATTTTTTCAAATTTTGGTTATCATTTAATTTGGTTCGAAACGGTAGATTAACCAATTAACCGAAATTATTAAATTTTAATATATTGTATATATTATTAGAGTGTTAAACTTTGTTTTTTTTTACCGAATTAACAAAAATATAATTATTTAATATAAAATATTATTTATAAATTTTAGTTAATTCAGCTAACCGACCGATTAACCAAACTTTGTTCGGTTCCGTTAATTATTTTCGAAAACAATTTCACTTCGATAAAAGTTAAGAAAAATATCAGTTATGAAATTTTGAAAGTCCAGTTGGTCTGTTACTAAACCGACCGATTGAACGCCTCTAATTTAACCAAGAAAACAATTTTTTCCTCTCACAGACACAAACACTTGGAGTATCACAACGTTTGTAACCATTGTCGTTCTTCTTCTTCTTCTTTCTTCGTCTTGTTGATCATCAACTTTAGACCATGGTTTTGCAACGCTGACTCCATTGTGGCAGCTACTTGTTCTCATAGTGTTTCCAACTTATGTTTTGAGACACAAGTATCGCTTCGCTCTCACGTGCCACTTTTTGTTAATATTTATCCATCTCCAGCTTCTTCAGCAAGTTTTGAAGCTCCATTGTTTTGGTTGCTACTTTTTGTATCTCTTGGTCTCTTTGATTAAGTGAAATAGATGCATTTGGCTTCATTTGTGTTAGCAATACTGCAATTTGTCGTCTGTTGTGTTCTTGTAGTAACAATCTCTGCTTCTCATCCTGAAAAAAAATAACCAAGAGAAAGTATATATAAAAATGATAAAAGAAGCGATTTTTATCTCCATTTTTTATTTTATAAAGAATGCGGTTTGAATATAGTGGAGGTGGCAAGGTATTTGGAAAAAGTTGAATTTAGAAAGTCTTGAAGGTAAATTAAATATAAAATCATTGTTCAACGACTATTTGATGTTTTGGCTCTAGGGGTAAAACTAAATATTAACCATTTTCTTAACTTTGCTACGCAATCATTTTAACAGAGATAACAGTAGAGTGACCATTTTGATATAAATCAATAACGTCAGTGAACATGTTGTTACGAATTGATAATGTTAGTGACCGATTTGCCACCTCTTAAACTTCAATGAGAAAAACAAAAATTTACTCAAATGTTAATGACCATTGGTGTAGTTTACCCTAATAAACATAATACATTCAAGTTATCTGAATAAATTTTGATAAGAAAAATTTAACATAAGCTATAAAAGGGGGGTTACTAAGTGTTTCAAAACTCTTTTTTAGTTAACATTACTTCTCTTAAACTTTTCCAACCAACTAGAACTCCTTTTTTGGTTGCTCTCCAATGTTAAGGTTTAGTCCCGATTAATTTAAATCGATCGACCCGAATCACATACATAACTGTTACGAGTGAGTCTTCCAGCGTAAATTTTCTACGCACCTCTTTTTCACTAAAAGTTGCAAATTCCACTCCTGGTAGACTTCAAGTCCCGAAAGCCACGGAATTTTTAATAAGTTTTTATTTGTAATTTTTATACAATATATGTTATAAAATTACCAAAAGGATGACTTGGGAAAGTACTAAAATTAAAAAATATTAAAAAAAAAATAAATCCACTAAAACAGACTTAATCTTCTAAATACAGGGAGCAAATTCCACGTTCTATGATTTAGATGTTTGACTATGCATTGTACATAACAAAACGAATCATTCATTCATTGGATGATTAGACTTTAATCGTATTATCTCTCTCTTGAAAAAGAAAATTCTTGTCCAATTTACAATTGCCGTTTGCCATACTCTACTCCCAAAAAAAATTGAATCATCTACGAGGGGTGAAGAGCTTTACATGCAGAATTAGAATTCTTAATCTTAGACCTGCAAATCTGTTTCCTTTTAAGCCTGGCTTGAGCAGCTCTAGCCTTTGTTGCTGTTTCCGGATCAAAGCCAAAGGCTTCCTCTGGAGACACGTTGAGATCGATGACACCAAGTGGTCCCACATTATCATTTAGCTTGCTTGTTCCCCCGATGTTTGAAGTTACCCAGCAAATCATTCCACCAATCGGGTATTCAGGATTCTTGTGCATTTCCATCATCAACGGTTGTTGATGCAGGTTTTCACCACGGTTGGTGTTTCCGGCCGCCATGGAAATCTGGGTTTAAAATGGAAATAAGCAAAATTGGAAATAAAATCAAGCACCCATTGATGTAATTATTAAAATACCTTTAGTTTCTTTGCTTTCAACTCCATGTTTTCAGATTTCTGTTGATCGTAAAACCGCTTCTTATGCTCTATTTCCTGTTGGAATTTACGTAATCAAAGATTAATATAGTTTAAAAAATCATTAGAATAAGTAAATAACCATGTAAAAGATGGAGATAATGTGATTATTCACCTTTTTAAGCAATTCATTGTGCCGAGTAAAATCTTCGATAATCTCCAACAATTGTTCTTTCTTCTGTTCAATTTTCATGAGAGGAAAAACACCCAGAAACGATATGAATCAGTAAACAGAGAAAAAACAATAATGAAGCGGAAAAAGAAAAGAAAGAAAGAAAGAAAGAAAGAAAGAAGAACAAAGAACCTTTTTAAGATTATTGACATGGGGCTTTCGCTTAGGTGGCGCCGGATGTTTCTCATCAGATTCACTGTGGGGGAAGTAAAGAGGGGTAGCGGGACTGGAAGTCAACAAAGCCTTTTCCAACGGTCCCAAAGTCGCATAAGCAGAACCGACGACTTTCGAGGACGGCGACGGAGATTTCGGTTGTGGTTGTGGTGAAGGTTTCGGAGTAGGGAAAGATGCGGCGGCGAACCTTGATTTCGAACAAGTAGATCTCCTGCCCTTGGAGGAGCCCCAAGTGAAGTCAAAGCGACGGCGTAGCTCGGATTGGGAGAGCTCCAACATGATATTAGCGACCGTGATCTCTTCTTCAGTATCACAGCTCTGTTCCATTGTTTTCACCAACAAAACAAAGAAGAGAAAGACAATCAACAATGGAAGAGAAGAGAAGAAGGAATCCCCGCTAATGGGGAATTTTCACGGCAGAAGAAAAGAAAAAGGCAGAGAGAATAGAAAACATGGCGAGAGGAAGCCGAAGGGGTTGAGAGACTTGGCGGAAGCGAGAGTGATATAAAAGAAATACAGGGTGAGGGTGTGGGATGGTGACACGTGTCATGAAGGGCGGTGTTGAGGTTTGGTCTCTCTAGGGTTTATGGATTTTTGGTTTGTGGACGATGGGTTTGAGATTTAGACTTTAGAGCCACACCCTCGATTATTTGTTGAGCAAGCAAAGCACGTTATGGGAAGTTAGGAGTAAATAAAACAATTAAAATGTAGAGAATTTCAAAACTTGGTAACAATTGTACCTTGGAAACAATACTACATACATACATGTACGTATTAAAAACAATATTATTGCTAATTTTGTTTTTGTTTATATGTAAAATTAAATATATTATTTTTATTTATTTAGATATCTGGTATAAGCCCCTGATCTCTTCACCCTACTAATCTAAAGTGTCTAAAATATATTTTTATTCAAAACGGGTACTTAATACTAGGATTGTGAATGAGACAAGGCAAATCACAAATTACTCAGGTTCGATTTGGTCAACACTCGATTCAGATGGACTTAAGTCGAGTTCAAACTTCAGTCACAACTCGATTCAAATAGACTTAACTCGAGCTCGAATTCGACTCAAGTTCTTAACAAGACAAAGCGGACTACTTGATATCCGACTCAAAAAACTCGCAAGCAACTAAAAAAATAGTATATTGAAACGCTAATTTTTCAAATTAAGTTGTTAATAATATTAACATTTATATGTTACTTTTTAAAAAGATACAATATATAGTTTTCATGTACTTAAGATTCAGATTCGAGCTCGAGTTTGAGCTGGAACTGAAGTTGAGTTCGAGCTTCAACCGAGCTAAGTCTAATAGCATTTTGAGTTTAATTTTTTTTCAAACTCGAACCAAATTATAACTTTTTATTGCGAGTTAATATGGAAGTTGACACTTCTAACCTTGTACACTTTCAGATCAAATCGAATTCATCTTTAAACTTATGAAGTTAAATCGAACTCAACAATACACAAGCTCAATTCATCTCATTTACAACCCATTCTAATATTACATGTAATTACTACAAAACAAAATCAAATTTAGTTTATGAAATAAATATAAATATATTAATTTTATAAGTAATATAAACTAAAATCAAATTTTCATTAACCCCAAAGTTTAAAATTTTCATTTAAATCTCTGAACCAAAAAAAAAATCAGATCAAATCAAAGGGGGTAAACGAGTATTTTTCAAATTATAAAGAATAAATTGATATCTAAATAATTAAAGGGTAAATTATGTGTTTAGTACCTAAACTATCAATTTTTGTCTATTCTAGTACATTAACTTTTAATTTTTTTCAAAACCATATCTAAAGTTTAGTTTGTTTCATTTTAGTACCCCGTTAAAAATTTTATGTTAAACCTTGATTTTTTTTAAACTTTTGGTACTAAAACTGATAGTTTAGATACTAAACGCATTAAGTTTTTAATCGGGATGTACTAAAATGAAGAAAAAAAAACTAAACGTTAGGTGTGATTTTGAAATTTTTTTTGAAAGTTTAGGTATTAAAATGAGCCAAAATCGATAATTTAGGTACTAAATGTGTAACTTGCCCTAAATTAAAATAGATCGATTGTCCTTCAATTTTTATTTTTCCCAAACTTGCTATTAGAAATTAGAATATGTATTTGATCTACTTGATATATTTTTTTATATATTTAAATTAGGCCATTTGCATTCCAGATAATATTTGATTTAGAATTTATATCTAAATTAATTTTATGATTTTCAAAAGTTAAATGAATAGATATATTTAATTTATAGGAAAGTATTTAATGTATTATTATATATAAATTTTATGTACAATTAATAAAATATAATAAAGCATATATTGAAAAATAAAATAAATATCGGAAGACTTTTAATTAAATATTATTCCATAAATTTATTTAAATGTAATTAAAATGATTATAATTAATGTTTTTCTTCTCCATGGCATTTGCCTTGTTAGCTGTTAATTTGTAATTAATATTATTCCATAAATTTATTTAAATGTAATTAAAATATATTATGGAGTTATTCGAATTTGATTTGAGATTCTTTAGTATTGGTTTTTTTATAACCGTGTATCTACATTTCATCCTAATAATTTTTTTAAATATAGTTTTGTATGATATTATTCCGATACCTCATACAAAACGGAACATAATCACGTGTCTCATTAAAAAAAAACTTCTTAACCGTAGATGAAGGAAAAAGAGTACACCATGACTGTGAAAACAATTCTAACATCAATTGAAAACATCTAGCAATGGGAAAACTCAGTCTATCTTATAGAATTACCCCTACACAAAACAGGGTAAGAGAAAAGGGTGTTAATCATTCCCTACATATAATTGACTCCCGAACTCGATTTCTGGTTTTCGCAGACAAAAGTGGTATTTTTTTATAAAATTAAATGTTTTATTAAAATTACATGATTTTAGATGTTCCAATTACACCTTAAAAATGATTGGTGACGACTCCCAACATTTCAAAAAAAAAAAACCCAAGTCATACTATTTTTTTCAATCCGGGTGAAAACCGGTGTCGACGATGTCCATTAGGGGTGTTCAAAAATACCCGACTCGAACTACCCGACCCGTCTACCCACCGACTTGACTAAAATTTACAGGGTAATAATAGTAGAAATATCCAAATTTTCAAGCCAGGTACCCGACCCGCTATTTTTCCTAGGTTCTCGGGTTCGGTCCGAGTCATAAAATTTCTCTTAACATGGTACCCAACTACCCGATACCCGGTTTATTTTAATTTTTTCAACAAAAGACCCTAAACCTCACTTGTAATTACCAAATCAGTTGTCTCTAACTTCCTAATTTTCCTCTCGGCAGTGGTCATTCTGGTGTCTCACTCTCGTCTCAACCATTGTACAAATTATACCGAAAGTAAGTCATTATTGGTCTTTTGATTCCAGACATATACGCACAGGGAAGCAATGGAAGTATAAAATCCCAGTTGGCAACTTATAATTTTTTTTTCACTAATATAATTCAATGAAATTTTCTTTAAGCAATTAACAAATATCTTAAGATATACTATGAGTTAAAGAAAAAATAAAATATGAAAAAAAACAAAAGAAATCAAAAAAAGTTTATAATTTTAACTAAAAATAATTTTACACTGTGTAATAAAATTTTAACTCAAAAATAAATTATTAAAATAACATTATTTATAATTTTAACAAAATGAAAAAGTAATTTAATGATAAAAATAGGAAAATTTTGAGTGATCAATGGGTAGTTACAATATCTCCCACTCTAAACGAATTTGGAGCGGTTGATCTTGCTCACTATGAACATGTGATCTCTACAATAAATCGCAAGACAACCGACACACTCGCTTTCCTCGGAGTCTTAAATCCATAATCTCCCCACACTGGTAATAAATATAACATTTTGTACTAAAAAAATCTCAACTTGCTTTGGGTTCACAAATCCAAGTCGCAAAACGATTAAAAGACCCAATTTTTAGTTCATCAATTTTCCATCTCTTTCGTTTCACAGGCTACTCTCTCTCTAGCAGGGAAGAAAAATATGGGGTCGGTTTCACTGAAAATTGGAGATGGAACGGCAAGATTCAAGAGAGCAACACTTTGTTCTTCAGCTCTCAACATTCTCATGCTTTTCTCCGTCATCACCACTAATCTATTCGCTTTATACGCTTTCAATTACTCCCCAAACCACCACTTGAACAACCCATTTCACCACCCTCATAAAAACATCTCCTTGATCTCTCAACAAGTCTCTCTGATCATAAAAGAGATCGATTCTTCCCAGAGGCAGCTCGCCCAGATGGAAAAAGAGCTCCTTGGTTACGAAACTCTCGATCTTTCAAGACCCAATCTTGCTGCCGAACTCAAGATGTTCTTGCAACACCATCAGCTTCCTCTGGGGAAGGATTCGAGAACCGGGATCACCGAGATGGTAGCTTCCGTGGGACATTCTTGCGAGAAATCCGCTGATTTGTTGTCCCAGTACATGAGTTACAAGGTTTCCGGTCCTTGTCCCGATGACTGGAGCCTTGCTCAGAAGCTAATCTGAAGGGATGTGAGCCTTTGCCGAGAAGAGATGCTTGCCAAGACTGTTCCTAAACCAGGTCTCTCTTCTTTACCTGCTTCTCTATGGAAACCTGTTAATGACAAGATTGCTGCTTGGAGCGGTCTAGATTGCAAGAATTTTAACTGTTTGAATAGTAAGAAATTGAGTAAAGATTGTGTTGGTTGCTTTGATTTGGTTAATGGATTCGAGACTCAAAGATATGTTAAGGCTAGAAGCAAGATTGATTTTACTATGGATGATGTTTTAGCTATGGGGAATGGTGGGATTCGGATCGGATTCGATATCGGAGGTGGGTCTGGGACTTTTGCTGCTCGAATGGCAGAGAGGAATGTCACTGCCATCACTAATGCCTTGAATCTCGATGCACCTTATAGTGAATTCATTGCTGCTAGGGGACTTTTCCCTTTGTTCTTGAGCTTGGACCATAGGTTTCCTTTCTATGATAATGTGTTTGATTTGGTTCATGCCACGAGTGGATTAGATGTTGGAGGTAGACCAGAGAAATTGGAGTTCTTGATGTTCGATGTAGATCGGGTTCTAAGGGCCGGCGGCTTGTTTTGGTTAGATAACTTTTATTGTTCTGATGATGAAAAGAAGAGAGCTTTAACTCGTTTGATCGAAAGATTTGGGTACAAGAAGCTCAAATGGTTGTAGGAAGAAAACAGATGCAGCGGGATCTGGAAAACCTGAAATTTACCTGTCTGCTGTTTTACAAAAGCCGGTGAGAATCTGATGATCAAAGAGATTTCCCAGGAAATTGATGGATGCTAGAAAAATATAGTCCAAATTTCTACCTTTATCCCCGCAAAATTTGTGCAAATTTATCAGGTTTCTAAGGTGGAATAAATGCTGCAAAATGGTCAAGGGTGACCTATATATTCTGTAATCTAAAACCTTTTTTTTTTACACCTCGAACCTCTCAGCATTTTAACTCATGTTTGTCATTTGAAGCAAAGAACTGTTACATGCAATTCTTGAAGTTGTTTTTAAGTTCATATTTGATATTTCATTGTACTTCAATGCGACTTTTTTTGAATTACATGATTTCGGTTGATGTCTTTGAACCATACATGGTACAACCTTCAACCTATGTTGCTCTTGTTATACAATCTTCAAGGATATAATGAATCTTGGAAATATATATTATCTCATTACTCGTCAGCATAAAGTATGTTCTGATTAGTACAACTATTTGTCTGCAATTCAATTCCTGCTGAAAATGTAAATTAAAATCCGTACATTACATTTCCAACTCTACTATAGACACGCTGGTAACTATGGAGCTTTGTTGGTCAAATCTCAATCTGCAATTATACTCAGCTAGGTGGAACCTTAAGAATTGCGGTGCAACCGTCTGAATCGGAGCCATTGATGCCTTGTGCTGTTGCAGCACTGTTGAGCAGCTTCATCCCCTCTTCACTCATCTGTTGTACTTCAGTAGGTGATAGAATTCGGATGCAACGAACACACCCAACGAATTCCCTGCTCGTATACATAATGAGGTCATTAGAAAGTGAATGTTAATGTCCCGGTCGAGGAATATAAAAAGTTCGCTGATGAACTTACTCCCAAGGATCATCCCCGATGAGAAGAACATCGTCTCATAATCAACATATACCAATTTCCATCCTAATCCTTTGGGATCATCCAGCAGACCCTTAAGTCCAAACATGCATTCAATTGCAGAGATTAGTTCATCATAGTTCTTAAAACTCGTGACATCAATCGACCTTCCTACAGATCCTACCTTCTGAACCTGTCGGCGACGGACCAAGAAAAGTTATAAATGAAACGAAATTGCACAATTTGCAAGTAACTTCGATGCCTCAAGAATTTACATTTCCAGAATCCAAATTGAGATTATCATACCTTTGTATATGTTCTAACGCGTGGAGCTGTTGTTTGCTTCCAGTAACTGTTTTGCAGAAGCCACTCGTCGAAATCAACGTTGCTATGAGACGTGCCACCAGAGCTGTCGGGAAAGTCTTGTCGAGAGAAAGCTTGAGAATCTGCAAGACTAGTCGAGGTAATCTGAGATTGAACATCCTGACAAGAACTCAAGTTCCCAACCAAACAATCTGAAGGGTTTTGAAAATCGGCACTCTTCAATGAGCAAAACTCATCTAGAATGGCATTGGACACGAACGGATCGATCACAGTACTGCCACCATTACTGAAATCGACATTAAGACAGCTATATATCCCACTTTGATTATTGCTTTCATCAGACAAATCCCTCGCCCCAACAGAATTGAGACTGAGCGGACCGTGCTGATTGAAACGAAGTCAATTGGTCGACATTAAGACGGCTATATACCCCAGCAAAAGGTTGGCAAGAAGAAAGGTTTGACATCCACTCATCGTGTCTGAAAAGGAAGATAGCTGTTTAAGGTACTAAGATCAGCTTGGGGTACAAGCATTTGATGAGCTTGGAGGACTGATGAATCCAACTGTGTCTGAACCGGCCATGGATTATTTTGCACTTGGAGTGGAACCTGGTTCTGGTCTGGGAAAGAAAGTTGGTTGAACATAGTCGGACTCGTAGCATTTACCACTAATTTTTCCTCATTGCATTCAGATGCCGAAGTCAACTGATCGGCCGAATGCTTTGATTCCGACTTTATCTTTTCATTACTGCTCCCAGTCCCAGCTTGTGTTAGGCTTTCAAACTTGTTTGTTGGATGTGGATTCCCATTAGTATTGATTTTGGACATATTCGAGTTAATGGGAACCGATTGGTCAGGGACCACGTTAGGAAGATTTTGCTTCTCGATCGACATGTTTTCCGGTTGGATAAGCTGAGGTTTTTGGTTGCTTTTAAACTGCAAGTTCTTCATTTCTTCTAATGGAGATGGCTTAACATTACTGAATTGTTGTAAAGCAGATGCAAAAATTCCAGGATGGTTAACAAGCGGAGGCTTCAGCATCATCTTCATCAGTTGTTCGGAACATAAATTCGAGATCGAATAGGGAATATTCCCATTTCCATTTTCAGGAAACTGGAGTAGGGGCCTTTTCATCAAGCTTCCCCTTTCGAATTCCACTCCTGTGAGCATAATAAAAAATAAGAAACAAACACAAAGATAAGCATCTAAACATGTTGTCCACCACTCAAATATTACAAACAGAAGCTTACCAGAAAATCCAGGATATAATGGTCGCTTGAGACCTGATGTTAATGAAGGAAAAATAAAGAGGCTTTCTGGAGTTTCGATTTCCCATGCACTCACCCTATTCTGCTTATCGCTACATCCAGGTTCATCCCATTCAACCTGTTTCAAGAATGAATACGATAAGTTCCGTTTTTAAACTGACCAGCAAGTCAGGCTCTACTGCTTAAACCATATTCGGTTCGATGAAAACAAACCTGGAGGTTTCGCCACTTCGAGCCAGGCCATCTCAGAGGATCCAAGTCGCTAATACCAACTATTGTACCCATGTATCTGCGGAAATTTGAGAGACAGATTGACTAATTATCCTACACTTGAAATCACATTACACCAGACATTTTCTTCAAGTAGAACAATCTTTACAGCAATTATATCATATGATCATTATGCACAAAATTTCTTTAACGCCTTAAGGTTGGAAACAACATGGTCAGAGGATGAAAAACTATTTAGTAACTTACCGACGTTTCCCCGACTCTTCTGTTTCGAACATCATTCCAAACCTCATACCAACTGATACTTGAGATCCATATACCGATTTACGATATTTAGCCAAAGGGATGACAAATTCCGAAGGGCAAGCTCTACAAAGACATCATGAAATAGATAATGTAACTGCAAGTGGCAAAGGGAGATTAAGTGGTAGAATATGAATGTTACGCACCTTGGATTGTAGAATATTGTGAATGGGCTTCTATTGGCGGCAGCATGAGCAGCGGCGGCAAGGACACCAATGTGCATACTATCAGCAGATAGAACTGATGATGGCAATGTTGTTTGTTGGCGATCCGCACGCCTTACACCTACCAATAACTGTGACTTATCATCCCTGCAATAAACAAGATATAATCATGAATTTAGCAGTTAAAATATCTTGCACCAAACATATGCTAGTATGTGACTATGGCATACCTGATAAAGAGAACAGAATCACCTGCCCTAAGCCTTTTCGATCCAACAAACAAGCTCCACCCGGTTGTAAGAAGGTGTCGTTTTGGCTGGCCTGTACAAAGAACATCTTATATTACACTCAAAATACAGTGTCAAATATGTATCTTTTGCAGATATACACATCTTGCCAAGTTCTAGTTATTGAATAAGATTACTTGCCAAAACAGATAGTAAATAATCAATAAAACACTCACCGCGATATATATGGCGAAATGTCCAGGTATTATCATGCAAATCTCTCACAACAAGCTCTTGAGTTGGGGGTTGCATGGTGTAATCCTGAGAAACAGATAAAAAACAGTCATGCAAATTCACATAATGTCCCTTCATGATCATGCATACCAACAACACTTTTATCACCCTAAGAGAACCTTACCAACAGAGGAAAGAGCTTCTCAGCTGCTCTACGCGGCACTGAAAAACCACCATGCGTACTCGTATCACTTGCAGTCAAGGTTTTGCAGAAAAATTCATTGGGATGCTTAATCAGATTCAACCCGAAGTCTGGTATATGGTACACATCTTTTTCCTAATCAAAGTCAAATCTCACAAGTGAGAACAGTCACATCTTTTTATCACATCTAAATATATATGGTAAATTCATAAGAGTTTGAGAAGTGTATATTTATCCAACTAGATAAGCTTACAGAGTTCACTGGTTGGAGACTCATTTGAGCATATATTTCATCGGTATCTCTGTCAGCCTGTCAAAGATTACCATAAAAATCTCAGTGTTTATATAGGAAAAGGATATACATGACAAGAACATACTTAAAAGTCTAAATCATATATAAATGACATACATGTAATGTGACATTATGAACTTGGCACATTAACTGAGAAGGAAGGTTTGGATAGTTGGGAATTTGAGAGGTCGCAATTCTTTTTGTGGACACTGCTACCTGCTCAAAAGCAAAAAAAACCCACCATTACACCTTTAGTTCTTGACTAAATGCATAACAAAATAACATCAAAACAACAAAACAGAAAGCAAAGCACGTTATCAAGTTGAATGCTTTAAGGTCTCATCATGTTGATGCTAATAAATGTCAAAAAAAAATGAAACAAGGAAAAACGATGTAACAGAAACAAGACAACTGATAATCAAATGTGAGGAATAAATGCAAACCTGTTCGCTGTGTCCTTGAGGGAAGTAATACACAAGACTTCCCACCTGAGGCAAAGAAGCAAGTGGACCAGCACAGACATGCCATAACTCAGAATTTATTGTCTTACGGCTCCCTGAGATCAGTCAGGAAAAACAAATCCATCACACAGAGATTACCTATTAACACTTTTGAAAGACTTAAATATGTCGCCATTAAAGCCAGGTAATAAATGACTTTAACATCTTTCATTTGTATGCTTCTATGTTGAAGAGAATAAAGTCAATGGTTCTTCCATATTGGATTAAGAATAAAACAGATCATGTTTGAATTGACAAAAAAAAAACATAAAAAGAACAAATTCTGCGTTAAAACAAACCAGGTTGGTCTTGCATTTCTTTCAACAGCTTCATTTCTTCAAGCAGGGTCGACTGTGTCCCTCCATTAACCAAAGCTCCCGGTTTGATCTTCTCTTCAACAACAGAACCCATCTTTGCTAAAAAAATTCTTCTTTTTTTGGACTCTTTTTACAAATACACACCAACCACCATATGAACTCAAAACAAAGACCCCACCTTTACATCTTCACTAAAGGAAAAACAAAAGACCCTGCTGAACTTACAAAAAAGAAGAAAAATCCCCATTCCCATTGCTCCAAGCAAAAATCACGTATAGAATATTTTACAGAGGAGACAATTATCAAAAGGGTAGAAAAAGGTCACCAATTGCTCCAGAAAGGACAAACCTTTTAGCCCCTCCCTCAACAACAACGCAGCAGCAGCAGAAACTAGTCCAAAATCAAGGAACAAAAACCTGCAAAGAAAAGGGAAACACTGGCTAGAAAAAATATCTTTTTTATCTTATGTGGGGCTTTTTGATATTACCAAAAAGCAAACACCTTCGCTACACCTTCAGTTAGCAGGCATCAAAGCACGCCGATCATAGCATTTGAGTATAGCTTCTCTCTCTCTATCAAAAAGATAAAGACCTTTCAATGAAAACCCCACTATCCTCTTCATCATTCACTTCGATTCCTTCACCCTCTCTATCGACTCCATCATCGAAAAAATTAAATCAAAACCCAAAGCTTAAAAAAAAACTTGTAAATTTTCGATTTTTGCCACTGTTTTTATAATACCAAAACAAATAAAATCAATGAATGAGTAAGTTGCTTGAAACTAGGAAGAGTGTGCATGCTCTTATCCTGCGCGCACACTTTTTATATAGGTGTGTGATTCCGTTGCAGCTTAAACTTCAAACCGATGTATTTTATATAATAATATTAAATAATAAATTAAACTAAATGTCGAAAACAGAGCAAAACTAACAGAACACGAAAACAGTACAGTGTAAGAGCGAAAAAAAAACAAATAGTTTTCTTTTTTTAAGAGAGAGAGAGACAGAGAGAGAGAGAGGAGGGAGAAGAGTGCGTAGGATAATGAACAAGACCTACGTGGCGTATTATACCACATGGACAATGAGGATTGGTTGCTTCGCTCTATTTTCCGGCGTGTGTTAAAGTCTTTTTTATATATATTTAATATTAGTTTATAATAAAAGTATATATTAGTTTTTTATTTTGCGTATGATATTTGACCGATCGTCGTCACGCGTGCAGGACACGACAAAACCAAGTGAGGAGAGTGGGGTCACTTGTAGCTGACACGTGTCCAATTAATTTTCTGACTCTACTGTCACGGCGCCGTTTCTTCTTTTCACATCACACATACTATTACTCTATAGTTTTTCCAATTTGTCATTGTATACGGGGTTTCGTGGCTTCCTCGCCTGTATAGTGTTATAGGAAATTTTTTTTTACATAAAACATTTATCATATTATTTTTTTAATTATAATTTTTTATTAATTTGAAGATATCGTGTATTTTTTTAAATCTCTTCCATTTATATGTAGAATTTTTTTTAATTGCTTAAAGATATAATGTAATTGTGGAGTCTTCATATTTAATTTGAAAATACGTGAAGTACTTGATATCTTTAGATTGATATTGTTCAATTCACCTTATATGAAAAAAAATCCCCAAGATGAATTATATTATGAATTAAAAAATATCACTTACATTATAAGGATTATGGTATATGATTTAAGAAATAGAGTGAATACTATAGTGATTGATAAAATTATTATTAGCTATTGATAATTTTATTTTATTTTTAAATTTTAAAACCAAAATAAAATAAAATAAAAATGCTTGAATTAAAATGAAAAAAAAATAAAAC
Source organism: Hibiscus syriacus (assembly GCF_006381635.1). NCBI lineage: Eukaryota > Viridiplantae > Streptophyta > Magnoliopsida > Malvales > Malvaceae > Hibiscus > Hibiscus syriacus. The sequence goes on along the minus strand of NW_024062745.1, from coordinate 1,509,973 downwards.
TATCCTTTTTAGCGGAATGATGAGCTTTAAAAAATTAGTGATATTATTATTTACGCTCAAACTTTTACTTCTAACAATTTGAGGGGGAAAAAACAAAATCAGATATTTAAAATGATTGATAAAAAATTAAAATTAAGGCCTAAAATGATAATATTTTTAGATAAAAACGGCTATAGGACACTTTTGACTCCTTGCCAACATATAGACCTCGAAAAATTAGCTCCATCTGATACACTCAAATGTGATATTTCATTATGTAATCAAATAAAAAAGTAAGATATTTATATAACGATTCACGATTTTAAAAATTATTATATTTAACAATATTTTGTTTAATGCCTTCGATACATGAATATAATTAGCTACTATTTTATATATTAATACAATATTATTATAAATAATATTTTGTAGGGTACTCCTTGGATTTAAATGCTAAATGATGTAAATAAAGCTTTGTCTAAACTTATACAACAACATTTAAGATGTAATATAAATGTGGGCTGCCAAATAATTCCTTTGCTTCCTTGTTTATGTATAGGGATGGGCATGGGTCGGGTTCGGTCAACTCGACCCGACCCAAAAAGTTTACATCCTTCACTCGATCCGATTCGACCCAAAAAATATATACCCTTCACCCGATCCGAACCCGATCTGACTTTTTGAGATAAAATTCAAACTCGATCTGATTCGACCTGAAATAATAAAAAATATTATTTTTATTCAATAAAACATAATGATTTAATTGAAAAAATAATATATAGAGGGGTATTATTGTAATTATTCTTAAATATATAAGGTAAGATTATATATTTTTTTGAGTCGGGTATTTTCACCCTAAACCATAATCCGACCTGACCCGAATATCACATTTAAAAAAACACGACCCGACCTGACCGTCGGATTCAGATTTCATGCCCATCCCTATTTATATCTATGAATCTAACACATTTATGTGCCTCCAATCTATGTTTTGATACTAAATTTGTTTCTTCTTTTTGTACAAATATTAAATTTACTCTCCATTCTGATTTTAATAAATATACAACTTATTATTTGTGTACATTCAATAAATAAATTTACTAATTTATATTAAATTTCTTTTACTTGTATTGTTTGTGGTTGAGAGTTACTAGCCGACGATTTAGTTTAACTAAATACCTACATTTTATTTTGTATTAAATATTGAATTTCTTTACTTTATAATCTGATAATATTAAACATAAAAATATACATATTATATAAATGTCTGAAAATATCGTAACTTTATGAAAATAAATGAGGAAGTGTAGCATTTAATGGTAATAAAACCATAGGATATATTATTATTCAAAGTGCTGCCCTCCCAAGGGGACAATTTATTGCATGATGGATCATGGTCCATCTTGTATGGATGCTGAGCCGAAAGAAAACAAAACAAAGCAATGAAAGATCAAATGTGTAAAGGGATGGTTGTCTCTTTTGGGAATAATATTGATTTTGTTTGTTTTTTTATTTTCCTTCATAATCTCAGAAAATTACAAGAAAGATAACCCTATGTAATGATGTTGTTTAGCAATATACACACTTAATAATGTGCTTACCATACATAATTTTGTTACCTGTTTTTAATAGGTCTAGTTGAGGTTAAACAATAATTTTTCACTAACCTCACTGATGGATGCATGTACATCCTAGGGTGGGTACTGGAACCCGATTTTCTTTATATTAATTGTCATTTTATTGAAGGTGTCCACCTTAAAATTTTATTGTGTCTACCTGGAATTCGAATTTCTTTATATTAGTTGTTTATTTTCCTTAAGGTGTCCATCCTAAAATTTTATTTGTATTTACTCCCATAAGAAATTTTTTTATTAATACATATGTGCCCAACTTAAAAAATATTTTTAAATCTACCACTATACATCCTGATTTTTTAGTGCTCGATCTTAGGATCTCAAAGAATCACATTACTCCATTTATCATTAGGGTAATTTAATTCAAGCAACTAAAATGATTCTAAAAAAATAGTATATATATTAGTATTTTTTGTGATTTGAACATTCCCAGGAGGCACGTGATGATCACATGGAAGGCTAGTGCATCGATGTGGATGAGAAATATGATCGGACCGTTCATATGTGACGCAGAAATCGGTGGCACTGCACTCGTATACTTAAAAAGACTTGAGTCTTATTAATATAATTGATTCAAATAATAAATAATTTGATATTATTTAAATAAAATTTTAAATTTAAATTTTTATGTATATAAAAAAATTCTGTCAAAAGATTTATCTATTAAAATTAATTGTACGATCTGAGTCGGACAAAACCTTGAGAAAGTCCAACTAAGAAAAAAAACTTAAGTCTTAAGCACTCCGTCCAATGGCCTTTGGAACTTAAACTCGCCGCATTCCTATCTTTTATCTTTACCCCTTTGTTTCATGTCAATCATTCCCACTCACCAATCAACCTCTCTTTGGTATTTATTTTTTAATTTATATTCATAAATATATTACTTGTATATGGGAATGTTAACTTGTATTTAATTATGATAAAAATATTCAAATAATTATATTTATAATAATAATTATATACTTTCTTTCTAGCCTAATACGAAGGTTCATACGATACGAGCCATATGGGTGGAAGGCAATAGTCCAATATGTACAACGAGTAGCCTTGGGGGCAGAGCTCATTCGAAGTGGCAGAAGATATAACACTTGTCCCCGTTTAGTTGGATGAACTTTAAAATATTAACACGACTTGAGGTGCAATGTCACTTAATGGTTTCTATTTACAAGATTGCCCTTATTTTAGGAGGCGAGCGGCGAGCCACTGTTTTTAGACTTTAGGCTTTTATATTATGTTTCTTATTGAGTTATTATTACTCATGTTATTTTAGTGTCTTATATTTATTTCGTTTTATTTTAATATCTAATATTTCATTCGGTTACTTAATATGATTAAAGTCGTAACAGATTATTAAGTTTGATCATTAACTCATTAAAAATATCGCCTGAAATATTTTTTAATATTAAGAAATGTTACCATAAATCCAAAACTTTGAAAACATTCATTTCAACCCTTAAACCTACGTCGACCACCACCTTTTGCCGTATATAAAGCTCCACCTGATCTCTCCTCCCCCGACGACCAAAACCTCTATAAAATCATGATTGATCGACGGTCAATCGACCGTTGGAATTACGAAGGATCACGATTTTCATCATAAGGTTCGTGGGATATAAAACAATGATTCGTAATCGATCAACCATCGATCGGTTACGATTTCATGGGGGTTTTGGTCGTCGAGGAGAGGGTAGGTTGGGTGAAGTTTCATCGTCAGGAAAAGGCAGTGGCTGGCTTGGCGTGAGTTTAAGTGTTGAAATCAAGGTTCTAGGTTTATTACAAAATTTGTGTTTTCTTTATATATATATATAGTTTTAATTTCTTAATTTTAAATAAATTTTTTAAATTATCATGTTGTGTCACGTGTCACTTAACAGAAAAATTAACGTCGTTGACGGTCCAGACACCTAAATAAGTAACGTTATGCACCAAACGAAAATGAAATAAGTATTAAACACTAAACTGAAAAAAGATTGTAGATTGCACAACTTTTGTGTACTTAAGTCTTTATTTTTTTTATCTATTTTCTCTTATCTTTGATGACTTATAAGAGATCATTGAACAATAAGTCCTATTATTTGTTGTATGTAGAAGGCATATTTAACTCTTTCAGGAGTTTTTTTTTCAGTGATGCCAATATTAAATGTAGAATTTTATGACATGCATTGCGTCGTCAAAGCTACTTGTGCCATTGATATTTGATTGTCACACAAGAAAGGGTGATTCTGTGAGGGATATATCATATTGTCTAGTCAGGATCCCTTGTATTTAGAGAATGATGAGATGACCATCATGCATTGCTAGCATTTTAACATACGACAACTTTTGAATTTCTCTACAATTGTACTTCTTCCAAATATCACATATTTAGTTAAAAACTACACATGCCCTAATTCAAAAGTTAGATGTGCTAAGTTGACTCTTGCGTGAATTATAGCACCAACCCAAATATCGACCACCCTTTTTGACATTAAGATCAACAAAATCTTAGTGTTTGGACCCACCCACTAACTTTAAACAATGTGAAGTTTTATCTTTTGTTTATAAAAGTCAAGATATGACCTAACTTCATTGGAATAAAATATTATATACATGATGAAAATATAAATATTTTGAAATTTATATAAGATAGTTATTAATCTATAGTATATATAAAATTATTAACTAAATTATTAATTTAATTGAATAAAAGATAAAATAAATGTTATTAATAAGGTTACATAAATATTAGTATTCTTTTAGAATAACATTTTTATATAGAAAAAACCTCTAGCTCTTTTCATCAATTGATATCAACTCAAATTTTAATTAGTAATTAAGTAAAATTTTGTAAAATTATTATAATAGAGATTTTGTAGAAAAAATCTCTACCTCTTTATATCAATTGATATCTATCCGTTTTAAATAATCTCAACTATTTAACAATAAATGTTCAATTACCCTGTTAAAGTCGATAATTACCGTGCTCGAATCTATGACCTTTAATAACAACAACGATTTTTTTAAACGCTGTGTTGTCTTTATCATAAAGTGTATAATTGGATGGGACCCATTGTGCTAACCTGCATGATCCAATTGCAAAGAGGTGTATCCAATTACACAAAGTGCAAAGGCACCCAAAACAAACTATGGGGAATTGAGGGTTGATTGGCAACTGGTTAATGGTTTGTGAAGCCGAATTATATAATTAGAGATTGATGTTGATGTGGATGTGGGATAGTTTACGTAACATTTGTCGTTTTAGGATAAAAAATTCTACGGGAATGATTAAAATATTTTCTAATTGCATATCCAACCAGGTAAGGCATTACTTGGGTAGTTATGCGGTCCGACGCCTAAAAAACGGTTAATATGCGGCGTGATCGGTTAAATAATTGATCGGTTAAAATTTATACCGGTTATGTTATATTATTTAACCGAAAATATTATAAAGTGTAATAACATACTAGGTAGCGCTTATATAATGTAATAGGTAGCGCTTATATTTACCTATTTTATAAGTAAACCGGTATATTTATACAGATAGTATTGCAAATTTACCTATTACATTATATTATATTGAAAGTGTCCATACTTTTTATAAAAATGATTGATACTTCTTTTAAAGTTATGTAATTTATGTTTCAAATTTTTTTAATAGTGTTTCATGTTTTCCACCTACAATATTAATTTAATAATTTCATTTGCACAAAAAATTATTTAATTTTTTGATATTTTATAAAATATTATTTAGAATTTTTAATTTAATAATAATATATATCGTAACGTAAAAAATAAATCATTAGACGCCTATAATTACTAAATTAATATCTTAAAACTCACTCAAAAGATAACCTTAAATTAATGTTTTCCACAGTGAAAAAGTATGGACACTTTTATAAAAGGATAGACACTTTACAATATAACCACTACCTATTACATTATATAAACGATACCTATTACATTATATAAGCGCTACCTATTACATCATATTTTTACCTATTATATTGAAAGTGTCCATACTTTTTATAAAAGGATTGATACTTCTTTTAAGTTATGTAATTTATGTTTCAATTTTTTTTAATAGCGTTTCATGTTTTCCACCTACAATTTAATTTAATAATTTCATTTGCACAAAAAATTATTTGATTTTTTGATTTTATAAAATTTTATTTAGAATTTTTATTTAATAATAATATATCGTAACGTAAAAAATAAATCATTAGACGCCTATAATTACTAAATTAATATCTTAAACTCACTCAAAAGATAACCTTAAATTAATGGTTTCCACAGTGAAAAAAATATGGACACTTTTATAAAAAGGATAGACACTTTACAATATAACCACTACCTATTACATTATATAAACGATACATATTACATTTATAAGCGCTACCTATTACATCTATTTTTACCTATTATATTGAAAGTGTCCATACTTTTTATAAAAAGGATCGATACTTCTTTTAAAGTTATGTAATTTATGTTTCAATTTTTTTTAATAGTGTTTCATGTTTTCCACCTACAATATTAATTTAATAATTTCATTTGCACAAAAAATTATTTGATTATTTGATATTTTATAAAATATTATTTAGAATTTTTAATTTAATAATATATATAGTAACGTAAAAAATAAATCATTAGACGCCTATAATTACTAAATTAATATCTTAAAACTCACTCAAAGATAACCTTAAATTAATGTTTTCCACAGTGAAAAAAGTATGGACACTTTTATAAAAAGGATAGACACTTTACAATATAACCACTACCTATTACATTATATAAACGATACCTATTACATTATATAAGCGCTACCTATTACATCATATTTTTACCTATTATATTGAAAGTGTCCATACTTTTTATAAAAAGGATCGATACTTCTTTTAAAGTATGTAATTTATGTTTCAATTTTTTTTTAATAGTGTTTCATGTTTTCCACCTACAATATTAATTTAATAATTTCATTTGCACAAAAAATTATTTGATTATTTGATATTTTATAAAATATTATTTAGAATTTTTATTTAACAACATTAACCAAAGATAATAATAATATGTAATATATATGTTTATTGTTTTTAATTTAATAATAATATATACAACATCAAACACATTCCAAGCTATAAATTACAAAACTAAGGACACTTGAAGAAGCAAGAGAACAACTATCCAAGCAATCAAAAACGAGAAAATCCCAACATGATAACAACTGAACATATCATATCAATGTTCAAACTCAAGTTGTAGATTTTGATTTCCTTTTGCTTGGCATCATATGAGATTTGAATTTTGATTTCCTTTGCTTGGCACCATATAGCTTTGGATTTTGATGAGCATCGAAGTATTTCGGACTTATGATTTGGGTGGTACTCAGAAGCATTTCGGACTTATGATTTTAGTTGCTATTTGTTTACCACTCAGATCATACGCCCGAAACGTTTCTGACGCTTTAAAGTTGACCAAAAAATACAATGGTCGGGATTTCTCTCGCGTTTAAACGTTGGAAAAAACAATGGAAATTAGGAATAATCAATGATAACATGCATATTGGCTTGGGCTAATATTTATAGTGGAGCCGAAATATATATTGAAATTCAAACTCAAATTGAAATTTAAATTCAAACTCCAATTACATATGAAATGAATTGAAATGCAGTGTTAAATTGAACATGAAAATTGCATAATTGATTCATACTGTTCAAGTAATATGCTTTATGAACCATCAAGCTAAAAGACAATATTGATTGAGTTCAAAGCTGAGTCGTGAGTTGATGGAGTTGTCACACTTGTCACATGGTTGGAATAAAGTAATTTGATTTAATAATTTTATTTGCACAAAAAATTATTTGATTGTTTTGATATTTTATAAAATAATATTTAGAATTTGTAATTTAATAATAATATATCGTAACGTAAAAATAAATCATTAGACGCCTATAATTACTAAATTAATATCTTAAAACTCACTCAAAAGATAACCTTAAATTAATGTTTTCCACAGTGAAAAAAGTATGGACACTTTTATAAAAAGGATAGACACTTTACAATATAACCACTACCTATTACATTATATAAACGATACCTATTACATTATATAAGCGCTACCTATTACATCATATTTTTACCTATATATTGAAAGGTCCATACTTTTTATAAAAAGGATTGATACTTCTTTTAAAGTTATGTAATTTATGTTTCAATTTTTTTTAATAGCGTTTCATGTTTTCCACCTACAATATTAATTTAATAATTTCATTTGCACAAAAAATTATTTGATTTTTTGATATTTTATAAAATAATATTTGTAATTTAAATTTAACAACATTAACCAAAGATAATAAAAATATGTAATATATGTTTATTGTTTTTAATTTAATAATAATATATACCGTAACATAAAAAATAAATCATTAGACGCCTATAATTACTAAATTAATATCTTAAAACTCACTCAAAAGATGTATATACCTAAATGTAGTTAACAAACATACCTAAATATGTAGTTATTGTACATACCTAAATTTAATGATATATACTTGTAGTTATTGTACATACCTAAATATGTACTGCGAATTTAATGTTGTACCCACCCTTTAACTACCACTACCAATGCCACATCCTATTGAAAGCAGCACGACTGAAACATGTTCAAAATGAACATTTGCTTACATCTCCATCAACTCCTGGAGCACTGAACTTGCACAACAAAATTTTTTTCATGGATAATACTGATGTAGACAATGTTAAGCCAACCGAGGAATGCCATGAAGTACATAATGTTGATGAATCTGACAGATTGGTTGGTCAGCTCTTCTGTTCACGTGATCAAGCTTGGCACTTTTACAAGGGATTCGCACGGGAACATGGGTTTAGTGCACGTAAGGGAACAACACGGCTTGACGTGGAAGGGAATGTGAAGACACAAGAATTTTGTTGTTCCAAAGAAGGGTTTCGAGTATCAAAAGTCAATACTGTTGATCGTCAACGTGCTCATACGCCAGTCACAAGAATAAGATGTAAGGCTAGAGTCGTAGTTACAACAACAAATACAAACGATCAGTGGGTTATAAGTAAGTCTGATCAGAAACATAATCATGCATTGTGCACATCTGCTATGACACCATTTATGCGTTCTAATAGAGCTGTAAGTAAGGCTGATATCGATGAGGCAACAACATTGAAAGAGGTCGGTGTTGGCACGTCACAAGTAATGAACTATTTAACGCAGCAGGCAGGGGGCTATCATAATGTTGGATTTACACATAAAGACCTCTACAATGCACTTCAAAGAGGTAAAGCAAAGGAAATCGTCGATGGGGATGTGAATGCGCTTATTGCCTACTTTGATTATAAGAAACATGATGATCCCGGGTTTTTTATGACATACCGGTAGACGAATCGAGGGCATTGTATAATCTTATTTGGTCGGATTTACATCGAGATCGGATTACACATGCTTCGATGATGTAATTGCGTTCGACACACGTACAAAGATAATTTGTATGGTCGACCAATTATGCCTATTGTTGGTGTCAATCATCACCAAACACAATTGTGTTTGCCACTGCCATAATCGCTGACGAGACGTCTCAATCTTTCGAGTGGGTGCTACAGAATTTTTAGAAGCCATGATGAATAAATCACCTATTTCCGTTGTAACCGATGGGGATAGGGCAATGCAGAGGGCTATCAAATCTGTTATCCCTTATGCTAAGCACAGATTATGTTCTTGGCATCTTTCTCGCAATGCACAAGCTAACATTGGTGACCCAAAGTTTACAGCAGCATTCTCAAAATGCATGGCTTCCTGGTGGACAACCAAGGAATTTGATATTCAATGGCGTTCGATTGTTTCAGAATTCAACGTCCAAAAGCATCCATGGGTGATTGAGAAGGGAAATACACGACACTTATGGGCACAAGCATATCTAATCGGTCATTTCTTTGCCAATATTCGCTCAACACAAAGGTGCGAGTCTATGAATGCTTCACTAGCTATTGCACTGAAACACAAGAAGACATATTTAGATGTTGTTCGTGCAATTGAAGATGGAATTAGTAGAATGCGTATGAACGAGTTGAAAGCGGATTACTTAAGTTCCCATACGAAGCCCTTCCAGATCACAAAACTGGTCGACCTTGAAAGCCATGCCGCTGCGATTTTTACCCGCGAATCTTTTCGTGTGTTCCAAGATGAACTTATACGGGAGACATTGTACCGGATTGAGGCAGAGATTAAGTCCTTATCAGATGAATGTCAACATTATATTTTGTCAAAGTACATAGAAAAAAATAGGAAATTTGAAATTAGTTTGATTCTCGTACGAAAACTCTATTTGCTCCTGCAAAAAATTCGAGACCGTTGGACTTCCGTGTCGCCATCAACTTCACATTTTGAAGCAATTGGACTACACATATTTGCCTGGGACTTTGATTCAAAGTAGGTGGATAATGATGCGAAGGCTTCTGCACCCAGCTATGTTGATTTGAATGTGTCTCCAGAAGTGATGCAAATGGCAAGGTTCGCTGCTCTACGTTCAACGTCAAGTAGGTTATGCTACATTGCATCAAAGACAGACGAGTCTTTCAAAACCGCAAGAGATGAGATGAAAAAACTAATAGAAGAATTAGAAAATCGTTTGGTTTGAATCATTCAGTCAACCAGAGCATTGTAGTAAACAATGTTCGTGACCCTCAACGAAAACAACGCAAGCGAAAAGAAGTGCCGAAGAACAAGGTCGAGAAGAAAATTAGGCGATGTGGGTACTGCAACGGTGAGGGGCATAACAAACTAACATGTCCTCAAGTCAAGCTCAGTTTGAGTACAAGCACACAACCTACATCAACTGATTTTTTCGAAGACGGAATGGAATGACAACGATCTCCATATAATATATCGTAAGTATCAACATGACTCCTATTGTATGTACATATAAATATTTTGAATGAAGGAAGAAAAACCGCGTTACTTAAAATTACCGACACTTTTTTAAATGGTATCGACACATTTTTCTTCCAATCTGGACATAAAGTACCGACACAATATTATAAAGTGTCGATATAGGTTGTAGACCTATTCGCTCATAAAACCGGTATATTTATACCGGTTATATTACAAAATTATCTATTACATTATAAATCTGGGTTCCGATGTGTAAATGTCGATACTTTTTTAAATCGTATCGACACATTTTTCTTCCAATATGGACATAAAGTACCGACACAATATTAAAAAGTGTCGATATAGGTTGTAGACCTATTCGTGCATAAAACCGGTATATTTATACCGGTTATATTACAAAATTATCTATTACATTATAATTATGGGTTCCGATGTGTAAATGTCGACACTTTTTAACAATGTATCGACACATTTTTCTTCCAATCTAGACATAAAGTACCGACACAAGATTAAAAAGTGTCGATATAGGTTGTAGACCTATTCGCGCATAAAACCGGTATATTTATACGATAGCATTGCAAATTTACCTATTTTATTATAATATGTTGAAAGTGTCCATATTTTTTATAAAAAGGATCGATACTTTTTTTAAAGATATGTAATTTATGTTTCAATTTTTTTTAAGTATGTTTCATGTTTTCCACCTACAATATTAATTTAATAATTTCATTTGCACAAAAAATTAGTTGATTGTTTTGATATTTTATAAAATATATTAAGAATTTTTAATTTAATAATAATATATACCGTAACGTAAAAAATAAATCATTAGACGCCTATAATTACTAAATTAATATCTTAAAACTCACTCAAAAGATAACCTTAAATTAATATTTTCCACAGTGGAAAAAGTATAGACACTTTTATAAAAAGGATAGATACTTTACAATATATTAAAAAAGTATAGACACTCAAATGTATATGTACACATAGAAACAAATATGGAATAATTAATGAAAATATACACACAATATAATCACACCAAAATATAAATACATAAGAATGTTCAAATAATGTACCGACAAAAAAAATTAATCCGATGAAAAAGGGTTGTTTCTAACGAAGTCCGGAACATTAGAGGCCTTCAACAAATTTTCCAAATACTCTCGTATGTTTCCGCCTTTTTCTGAGGACATACATAAATAATTTCAATTATCAAACTAATGAGGTGCAATTTTACTAACAATAAATTAAATTCGCATAAGCATGAATAAATTTGTGTCATACCTAGAGCTTTGTCGTTCGAATGAGAAGCAGCGTCAAAGGTATGTGGACATATGTAATTGTATTTCTATATAAACACATAAGTTGTTAAAATAATCAATGTCTGAACACCTGTTCAACTGGAAAAACATATTGCATAAATGCAACTTACCGGATTATAATCATTTTTCCGCTGAATCATCGACCAAAAGTGTATTTAGCTCGTTAAAATCTGGACACGCGTTCCAAACATCATTGAGATCTTTACAGTAGGTAACAGAATCGTATGTTTTGCATTTTTTGATCCTGTTCACAAACAGTCGAACATAAATATGTAGGAATCATAGACAACGAAAAGTCAGCAAACTGTAATGACATTCATCTTACCCACACGAATAGAAAATGCTCGGAAAATACAGGTAGTTTCTCAAGTACACGGTCGACGTTATGCCTGAGATTGTAATCAAGTTTGAATGTTAACATTCAAATGTATATTAACGATTTTGACTACAGTAATTCAATTGCCTCAAACATGTTCTAACCTCATCTTTGAAGACCAAAGGGCAACAACAAAATTGTCGACACAAAATTGCATAAATTCAAATAATCCTCTTCTGAGGACAACATCTACAACATGAAGAAAATGAGATTAAAGTCTACGCTTATATGTTAAAATAATGGATACAAAAGAATAGAATTAAAACCTGCCGGCAGTCTTGGGATGTAGGCAAGGACACCATTGAGATCAAAAATTAAAAGTTTTCTTCAAGGCGGCGTTGCAGACACGATATACTTGTTTGGATCATCATCTTCATCATCATCATCATCGTCGTCATCATCTTCATCGCCAGCTTCATCGTCATCATCATCGTCAGCTTCATCTTCTGCGACCGCTTGGTTGTCCACATCTGTTAAAAGAAAATAAAATAAAGTTCAGAACGTGTAAATGTTAAGAAACATAGATAATGAATTACCTAACTCATTTGATGTCGTTGACGTAATTCGTTACGCAACATGGAGATTTCACGTTGCAATGATGAAATATCGGATCGCATTCCACTCACTAGGGAATCAATATGCTCCCGAAAATTGACCATGTATTCCATCACGGTCTTAATTGTGACATCCTCTGCAACTGGAGCTTCTTCCATCATTGCGCCTCCACTTGGTTGCTCTTCTTCATGGCCAACAGGGTCCATTTCCTCCCTCTCTTGATCTAATCCGACCTTCTTGACACGCTTCCAACCGAGTTTTTCAACAAAATCATATCCCGCTTTTTTAATAAATACCATGTCAATCTTGCGGGTTAATCGAACAGGGGCGTCATGCGAAAAATCAACTTCCTTCTTCTTCAACAGATGGGTGATGACACATCCATATGGTAGTGTAGTTGAAATTGTTGCTCCCTTTGTGACCATATATACAATTGTATTAAATATGAGTTTTGCAATGTTTGGAGCCGTTTTGGATTTATACTTTGCTATCCACCAATAATCGCTATCTCGAAGCGTTGAATGTTTTCCCCCACTAGGCCGGATATACCATGTGAGCATTTTGTGAAACACTCTCGACTCTACATCGAGGTGAATTGGGCTATTTCTAGTTACCCGTTTAATTGTAGACCAATCTACACCATTTTCATCTGAATCCCCTGTATTCGCTACACCTAAACCCTCCGCAATAGTTTCTGGAGATATATATATATCCTTCCCCATGACATGTGTATTAATTCCTATTATATTAGTCTTATTAGGCTCGTGCTGTAAGGAAGCATTGTTGTAGAAGAATCTAACTAGGTTGGGATAATATCTTGGTTCTACACCAAGGAATTCAAGCCAACCCCAAGATGTAAATGTGGATTTAAAACTAAATGCATATTTATCATCAAACAAGAAACCCAGGTCAATGACACGTTCGGGACGAATCTTCCTTACTTTAAAACTCGTCTGCCATCTTTGTTTCTCCATGTCGGATCTAAAGTTCAGAGTTTCGAAGGACCTGATTTCCTCAGAAGAATCGTTTGTTACAGAAGGAGGTGGTTGAGAAGAACTGGGTTGAGAAGAGCTTTGAGAAAGACCTCGCTTCTGACGCTGACGTTTTGGAGCCATTTTGGTTGGATGCTACCCCTATTACAATGGAACACAAACACATTCAGGAAAAAAACTCCAATATAGAAATCAATCAAACCCATAAAATATCGATAAATTTACCTGAATATCTGATCGTCACTTATGATAACGATAGAAGAAAGAGGAAGATCTGCCTGCTTGCCTTTATGTTTAGGGTTTCTCGATTAAGAGTACTATATATCGTAAACGGTGGAAAAACACTTGATATTTAAATTAGTATCGACACAAACTATAACGTGTCGACACATTATTTAGACATATTCTCTCATAAAACCGGTATACTTGTACCGGTTAGATTGAAAAATTACATATTACATTATACTTTTGGGTTCGATGATTTTGGGATCGACACTTTTTATATATGAATCGACACTTTATGGGTGCACCCTGTTTTCCATTCATTCTGGAAAAAAAATATCGACACAAACTATATTAGTGTCGACACATTATTTAGACATATTCTCTCATAAAACCGGTATAATTGTACCGGTTAGATTGGAAAATTACATATTACATTATACTTTTGGGTTCGATGATTTTGGGATCGACACTTTTTATATATGGATCGACACTTTATGGGTGCACCCTGTTTTCCATTCATTCTGGAAAAAAAATATCGACACAAACTATATTAGTGTCGACACATTATTTAGACATATTCTCTCATAAAACCGGTATAATTATACCGGTTAGATTGAAAAATTACATATTACACTATACTTTTGGGTTCGATGATTTTGGGATCGACACTTTTTATATATGGATCGACACTTTATGGGTGCACCCTGTTTTCCATTCATTCTGGAAAAAAAATATCGACACAAACTATATTAGTGTCGACACATTATTTAGACATATTCTCTCATAAAACCGGTATAATTGTACCGGTTAGATTGAAAAATTACATATTACATTATACTTTTGGGTTCGATGATTTTGGGATCGACACTTTTTATATATGGATCGACACTTTATGGGTGCACCCTGTTTTCCATTCATTCTGGAAAAAAAATATCGACACAAACTATATTAGTGTCGACACATTATTTAGACATATTCTCTCATAAAACCGGTATAATTGTACCGGTTAGATTGAAAAATTACATATTACATTATACTTTTGGGTTCGATGATTTTGGGATCGACACTTTTTATATGGATCGACACTTTATGGGTGCACCCTGTTTTCCATTCATTCTGGAAAAAAATATCGACACAAACTATATTAGTGTCGACACATTATTTAGACATATTCTCTCATAAAACCGGTATAATTGTACCGGTTAGATTGAAAAATTACATATTACATTATACTTTTGGGTTCGATGATTTTGGGATCGACACTTTTTATATATGGATCGACACTTTATGGGTGCACCCTGTTTTCCATTCATTTTGGAAAAAAATATCGACACATTATTTAGACATATTCTCTCATAAAACCGGTATAATTGTACCGGTTAGATTGAAAAATTACATATTACATTATACTTTTGGGTTCGATGATTTTGGGATCGACACTTTTTATATATGGATCGACACTTTATGGGTGCACCCTGTTTTCCATTCATTCTGGAAAAAAAATATCGACACAAACTATATTAGTGTCGACACATTATTTATACATATTATCTCATAAAACCGATATAATTGTACCGGTTAGATTGAAAAATTACATATTACATTATACTTTTGGGTTCGATGATTTTGGGATCGACACTTTTATATATGGATCGACACTTTATGGGTGCACCCTGTTTTCCATTCATTCTGGAAAAAAAATATCGACACAAACTATATTAGTGTCGACACATTATTTAGACATATTCTCTCATAAAACCGGTAGACTTGTACCGGTTAGATTGAAAAATTACATATACATTATACTTTTGGTTTTCGATGTTTTTGGGATTGACACTTTTTATATATGGATCGACACTTTATGGGTGCACCCTGTTGGCCATATTGTAAATTTGCCTTTTACTTCAAAGTATCAACATGACCCTTAATGTGTATAAGAAACATTTACAACAACATACTGCTAACTTTTCTCATCTCATTCATAATTATATTCACATACAAAAATATAAATCGTATAAAATTATAAATCTTATACAAAATTAACCCTACATTTACATCATTGCATCCTTTTGTTATTCTTATGTAATATTGCAGCTTTTGTTATCTCCTGTCTTCGTTTATTTTGATTGTGGCTTACGAGATCGTTTAATATTCGCGATCGATCCCAGTCTCCAACAACCTATATTCAAATTGTCAGAACGTTAAGTATTGTCAACTACAGCATTCAATCTACGACTTTTAACAATTTTACCACAAACGATTTTTTCTATCCACTTACAAAATCACCAGTTGCCCCTGTAGAACCGATCGATTCCATCCACATCATCACATACATGCCGCAATCATGTCTGTTACAAAATTTGAAAACCACACATGTCAATTATGATGAATACTGCATAAATTAAGCTTTCTATTTGTGATAACATCTCATACCCATTCAATTGCTTATTCTCTTATGCTCCACAAATTTGAAATTTTTCAAGGGATACTTTCCTAGAGATCCACAGGACTCAACCCAAATGCGTTTCTTATTATAAGAATCTAATATTTTAATCTGCATTAAAATAGAAGAAGTTATGCACCAAAAAAATTATGCATTATAATTTACATAATGTCCTTTCATACATACATACATACCAATCTCTTAGCATCCTTCACTCTCTGTTTAGCTGCTTCAGTTGTAAACATACTATCATATATTGTTACAACACGATCTACCATATCCAACACCAACAGATACCAATGTGAATTATGGTAGTTTATTGTGATCATGATCTGCAACAAATTCACACCCAATTTGACAAAATTCAACATTCTATATCCGAAAACATCATTTGCAATTGGTATGGTGTCTTACCTTCTCACAGTCGGTGAATTTCACATAGTTATCCAATATGACACCCCAGAAGGTAGAAATACTCTCAACACTTTCTTTGTTGTTGGCATCCAACGCCTGTTGCTGTAATTACACAACAAACATTATTAATTTACCGTCTATAACACTACTTTTCAATATTTATTAATTTAACTCACCACTAAGAGGTATGGAAGGTAGCCAATCCTCCGGAGTGACTTTTGAGAATCGTAGCATATGGTCCAGGCGAGCAAATCGATAACCTAACAAAATTAATTACACAATCAGAACATATTCAATAAGTTTTAACATTTTCTACTTTCTACTTACCACACCGCCAACCCATTCCGTAGGCTTCAACGTTGCAACGTCGTATACAGTAGCGAATTGATTTCCCATTGAGATTACAGAATATCTGTATGAATCATTAGGATTAATATGTTGTCATGAAATATTTAAATATCACTCACAAAACAATATATTTCACTTACCCGATTCTAACTCGCTATTCCATAAATAATCACCAAATTGCAGCTTCGATGTCATCAATTCCGCTTGAAATATCCGCTTTTTCAACCTACAATTTTGCATACAAATTTTTGTCACAACACATAATAAAATCAAATTAAGTATTCTTTTATTAAACTTACCTTCTGCTTCTTCTTCTGGGGTGCAGGACATTCCGAATCCAAAACTGCTGCTATAACACTCTCGGTGTATAATGACATCGACTTCCTTCCTCCTCATTTCTTCCATCTCTTCTTCTTCCTCCTCCCTCTTTTCTTCTTCATATTTTTTCAGTTCATCGTACTTTTTTTCTACATAGCTCTTCATCTCTTTTATTTCACCCTTCAATTGAGCTCCTTCATCCGAGTATTTATCAACCACCCCCTTCACCCCCGTAAGTTCACTCCTCAAATCCACAACCTCCTTCACCACTCCCTCAAATTTTTCTCCCGTCACCATCTTAATATCACCCCTTAACACCCCAACTTCTTTCACCACTTCACCCCTCAACACCTCTACTCTTTCACCACTCCATCTATTTTTCCTTCCACTACCCCCTTATGCCTCTCAAGTGTATCTTCGACTCTCTCGAGTTTCTCTACGACTCGATCAAGTTTTTCTTCGACTCTTGATTGTATTTGCATGATTTCAAATTGGATTTTTTTGATATCAGCCAATTCAGACATCAAAATGTCGAAGTTACTATGTTTTCCCTCACCGTCGTCCCACTCACCGTCATCCCCCAATACAACCATCCATCCTTTCTTCTCCTCTGCCTCCACTGCTCCTCTACATCCTTGCCAATAACCTTCAAAATTAAATTACAATATTAAGACATTGATTATATTCTTAATATTATTAATTACATTTATTACTATTTCTTGCTTCTTCCTTCTATCCAACTTCAACTTCACCATCACTCTAACCACCTCTTCCTTCCCCCATGCACGGATGCGTGCCACTCCGGTTCTTTCATAAGCCGGCACTGCCTCACAGCCCGACCAAAAATCGAACAGTGCAACCTGCATTTATAATAAAATTTATTTTTATATAAAAACACAAAAAAGTGATTCAACTCATTTACCTCTAAGATTGCTATGCACCCTTTGAGGTATCTCTGGCTGCCATTTTTAAAGGTGATTATTGATTCAATCAATCTCGAATGGATATTCAGCCCAATTGAATTCACCCTTCAAGCCTTCATCGCAAATGAGCTTCATATTCCTTGTTCGTTGACGTATCACCCGTTGGACAAAGAAATATCCCGACAAGGTACAATAGAACTCGGGCCTTCAGCTCATCCCCCCAGTAAGATCCACTTTTGATATCCTCTTCAACTTCAGCATATGTCACCTTATGATTCAAACCATATTTGCAGGCAAGTGCTTTCCAGTTCTTACTCCTACAGACTTCTATAACACTTTTGCCTTTGTTTTGTACCCCCAAGACGGCTGCAGCAGTCGATACCCCCAGAGGGAATGAATAATCACCATACTTAGCCATACATTGACTGACGTCAAATTGTGCCATCAAGGATCGACACAATTCCCTCCGAATAGGTCGATCCCTTACTCCGATCAACGATCCAAAACCTATTTCTCCCAGCACATTCAACTGACCCTTCTCCTTAAGGTGTTTAATTAATAAATTCACCCTTTTAATGCTGCATCTTGTCGACACTTCCTACATTTTTAACAAATATAATGTTATAGTTCTTATATATTTTGTATCAACGTATTTACAAGTTTAATGAATACCTTATTTTCATGTGCTTTCCTCCGTTCTTTGTATTCTTTACTATCATTCCTTGACTGTGTGATGTAAGGTTCCTTTTCAGCATCACTCATTGAATTCCATTTGGACCTCACATCTTTTTTCACCTAATATTAAACATAAACGTTTCTTAATCAATACATTAACACTAAATACTAATACTACTCAATGTCAATTTCATTTTACATACCGAACCGCTCTGTGTGCCATCTCCCTTCATCCTTTTGCATTCGGCCATACTGTTAACATTTAAAATTTGTAATCAATTTAAAGTTTATCGATACTTTAATCCAATTACCATTTCAACAATAATAACAAAAATACATTGATACTTACTAGAAGTACATATATCCACCCTTTGGTTGCTTTCGAGTCTCGGCCTCAATTTCAAAGTCATCTGCTCCACCAACAATTTTCCAACCCATTGACTCCATTTTCCTTCATATATCAGTTTACGCAAATCAAATTATTTTGTTACATACACTTTATTCAATATACAAATATAGATAACTACTCTTGTGGTAAAACGGTTTTCTTCAAAAGAATTTGAATGGCCACACCAAAATGTGTCGGCACATTTATACAACCTATAATATCATTTTCTACCTATAATTTTAATAAAAGTATCGACATTTATATTTTTCCTTGAATATCTATTTCTACCTGCAATCGGTCCCAAATGCTTCCTTACTCCAAAACCCCAAACAACACATAAAAAACCCTATCGTGATTACTGTAATAATAAAAAATTAGGGTTTCGACAACATACTTTTCGATTCGACTGCAGCAACAAACAAACAAACTTCGCTTTAGAAACGCCTTCTGAAATGCAGCAACAATTACGCTTCGATTTCAAAAACTCGTCCGTTCTATCTTTTTTCAGAGGATATTTAGCTATGGCCTTTATATTTTCATCGGATATGTTATTTATATTTAATCGATACAAATACAAAAGTGTCGATACTTTTATGTCAGGTGTCGATACTTTCGAAAGGATAATTACCTATTTCTTTGAAAGTGTCGATAATTTATTACACGTACTTACGAAAGTATCGACACTTTCAATATATCCGGTATCATTTTACCGGTTTTATCATTTTGATACCGGTTTTATCATTTTGATACCGGTTTTATCATATTTTTACCTGTTATATCGTTGTGGATCGATATATTTTTTTGAAGTATCGACACATTATAGGCGCTATAACTGCTTCTCTTTTAAATTCACAAAGTGTCGATCCTTATATAAAGTATCGACACTTTTAATATATCCGGTAACGTTTTACCGGTTTTATCATTTTGTTACCGGTTTTATCATATTTTTACTGGTATATCATTTTGGATCGATACATTTTTTAAAAGTATCGACACTTTATAGGATTTAAAACTGCTTCTTTTAAATTCACGAAGTGTCGATCCTTATATTAAAGTACCGACACTTTAAATGTATCCGGTAGCGCTTGACCGGTTTTATCATTTCTATACCGGTTTTGTCATAGTTTTACCTGTTATATCGTTTTGGATCGACACATTTTTAATTTGGATCGACACGAACCGGTAGCACAATTTTTTAATATTTCTTCATGACTTAGACCTACTTTTATAAGTATGGACACTTTTATAAAAATGATATATACTTTTTTAAAGTTATGTAATTTATGTTTCAATTTTTTTAATAGTGTTTCATGTTTTCCACCTACAATATTAATTTAATAATTTAATTTACACAAAATATTATTTGATTGTTTTGATATTTTATAAAATATTATTTAGAATTAAATTTAACAATATTAACCAAATATAATAATAAATATGTTTCAACAGTGAAATAAGTATGGACACTTTTTAAAAATGATATATACTTTTTTGAAAGTTATGTAATTTATGTTTCAATTTTTTAATAGTGTTTCATGTTTTCCACCTACAATATTAATTTAATAATTTCATTTACACAAAAATTATTTGATTTTTGATATTTTATAAAATATTATTTAGATTTTAAATTTAACAATATTAACTAAAGATAATAATAAATATATTTTCACATTGAATAAGTATGGACACTTTTATAAAAAGGATAGATAATTTACAATATAACAGGTAAAAATATGACAAAACCAGATTCATTATGACAAAATCGGTAAAATTTACTTGATATGTTAAAAGTATGGACACTTTTATAAAAAGGATAGATACTTACCGATAACCAAAGTTTACCGGTTACCAAATTTTTTAATAGTTTTTCATATTTTCTACCTAAAACATTATTAGTTGTCAACATAATAGGTACCGCTAAACCGAATTTATTAAATACATTTTAATGTATCCGATAATACTGTATATTAACCGTATATTAACCCACCTTTCCTGAGACATTCCCGCATTACTTGTTTTTCTTCAAACCAAGAAGATTTTCCTTTGAAGATTTTCCTTTGAAAAGGGACTTTAGATTGCAAAACAAATGATTAAATTTTGGGATTATTTATTAATAGAAACAAAAGCAATAATCAAAGATTGTACAGAGGCAGAAGAGAATAAAAACATCGAATTGGAGAGGAAACGAAAGATGATGATCAAGGTGGGGACCAAGGCGTGGTGATCGAAAGCTATGGAAGGTGTGGTTTAAATCAAATATTTATGTTAGATAAAAATCGTTAATTAACTGACGATCAATGTATGTTTTTAACATAACATTTTTCATATATGCTTAATCGATGGTATGACATATGTTATGTCATCAAAATTTATGATGTTGTATGTATCTACTCTATTAAAGTAATGACGTGAAATTTATCATGTCATTCAAAATATTAATATCGTATTATATATCACGTCATTAATTAAATATATATAAAAATATTACATCAATAACCTATGTTGATTATTAATCAACTGACACTTTTAATCAAAAATGAATTATGCTTTAGAAAAAAAATGATAACCACTTGAATCAATTCCTTTAGTCGAATATTATTAAAGTTGGGTTACATGCATTTATTACAAATAATAATTTAAGGAAATTATTGAATATGGTTGGTTACACCACAAAGCTATTGACCATCTTATTCTTATAAGGTGGAGTAGTGCTGAAGTCTTTGACATAGTTGATTAAAATGTACACATTTACTTATACTCCATAAATTTTATATATTATTAAATAATATAGTAATAATACAGATAATAATGGAAAGGGTGAAGGCTTGAGATCTAGTGGTCAACCCTCCAACCCGTTTGGATTTCATCTATTTATGAATGGTCTAACAATGATTTCTTTTACTTAAATGGTAATCACTATTACAAAGTTATGTTTGAAGAAAAAAGAAGTTATAATTAGTCTTAGTGTTGAAGTCATTTTGCTTTGTTCGAATGTGTCAAGTTTTTGAAAAGCTCATTACGTGGTTGAAGTTCTCGGCGATCATTTTGATCAGGTATGGCAACATCTAAAAGTTTAATTTGTCTCTATCCCGATACCATGATCAAGTTCTAAACACAATTACATATGATGAAGATTAAAACACCCCACAACGTCGAAATTATATTCTCTCTAAAAGATGCTTTAATGTCGTGGTTAGGTATACTTCCAACAATACTACTATTATTGGGCCTATTGATGCTTTTGAAGGGAGTCCTACAAGATTGCGAAGGTAGCTGGCTGCCCAAATTTTGTAAAAGTGTAAGAGTAGTACTAGTATTCTACAAGCTTAATTTCGAGGGCTATAAGGTGTTTAAAAAGGATATGGGCATATGGTCCTGATTGTATGCATGTTCAAACTGGTAATGTGTAAGTTGTATAATTGATGGAAGATCGAGACATCAACAGTAACTTTCTTCTTACTTATTAAAATAAGATTTCGGTCTAAAAATACGATGGATTCATCGCGAGGGTAATACAATAACTGATGGAATGAACGAATTGGCAGATTCGCAACACTTTCACATAAGAATTGCCGTGTTCATTCAAAACATGTTCAATACTTAATTGTCAGAGATACTTCTAAACATTCTTATTATAAAACCGATATTCATAAGTTGTATGGTGTAGGTTGTAGACACTAAATTTTTGTCCCTTATTATTATTATTATTATTATTATTATTATTATTATTATTATAGGCCCGAAAAATAATTACAACCGAAGCCCAACAATCAGGCCCAGTCCAGACACGACCCATATAACCCAGCAATACCTGACCCAAATTCAAACCCGGAGGCCTAGATCCGTGAGGCCCAACCCGATCCAGACCCGAATGCATCTAGGGTTTCTGTTGAAGCTTCCAGCTGCCTTTCTTCTCAGCCGTTGGATCTAGCCTTGATCCAACGATCCAGACGCATCCAAAGAAAACCCTAGGGTATCATAATCCTAGGGCTATGTCGGCCGCCGCTGCCACGTCCACACTCCAGCCACTACCGACGCTCCACTGCTATGCCACCGCCTCGCTGAAGACTCCAGAAGCACCATGCCGCCGTAGACGTCGCAGCCCTATTGTGAGTCACCACCGTAGCTTCGGTGACTCACCTACGCTTCTCCTCTTTACCCGATCCGAGGAGAACATCATCGAGGCCTATAAAGGCCATCGATCGAACATGGAAAGAGACACACACAGCAACAAAAAACAGACAACCATTTTCAGAAAAAAAAGACAACAATATTCGAACAACCAGCAACTAACCGGGAAACAAAAAGAATGAGAGAAGAATTTACCAGAGCTTAAACGTCGCCAGAAACTGTTGTTTAAATCGAGGTAAAACCTTCGGTTTTTACTTAGATCTACTGATTTTGAGGGGTTTTTAGGAGAAATAAAAGCCATATTCGGCTTTAGGACGTTTTGATCTACATTTTGGGGTGGGTTAGAAAATTTCGGTCACCGTGAGTGGTGGCTGTTGATGGTGATCGTCGCCGGAGCAAGGCGGCCGACCGATGATTGGTTTCCCTTCGACGAGGGAAACCTAGAGAGAATGAAGAGAAAATTTCATCTCTCTTTTTTTAGAGAGAGGGAAAATTGAAAATGAGGGTTGAAGCCCTTTTTGGGGGTCATATTTGGGTTTAAATATCCTCTCTCATACGTCGTCGTTTGGGGGAAGGATGATTGTGTAATTTCCCTCATGGGAAAATTATGTCCGAAGTTTTTCGGGATTTTGTAAACTTCCATTTTGGTCACTGAAATAAATTTTTGTACTTTTTAATTTGGTCTTTTAATTTAATTTAATTTATATTTATATTTTAGTCACTGCCTTATGTTTACATATTTAGGGTAAATATCAGAATTAGTCTTTTTATATTTTAATCACCTATTAATAATTAAGGATAAATTAAACTGTTAGTACCTAGATTTCATAATATTTCAAATTAAGGTCGTGAGTTTTGATATTTTATATTTTAATCCTATTATTTTAATTTTATTTATTTTAGTCACTATTTAATTGCAATTTAATTTAATTTTTATTATTATCCTTTTAATTTCAATATGTTTAAGTTAATACTTTAATTATTATTCTTTATTTTATTTTTATTTTAATTTTATTCATATGAATATATATATAAGGATAATATTTATTTTTTAATATTAAGAAAGGGATTGTCTTAAAGTAACGAGATGTCATTTTCTGATTGTCGTAACCGGTTTTCGTCCGGGCACGAATTTTTACTTGGCGGGAAAAGTGATGAGAATAAATGGTTTTTTAAAATGTTTTAGGGAGTCGCCATCGGCCTTTTGGATCAGGTAGGTCGAATACCTAAAAATTATCTTTTAAAAGAGTTTTTAAGAAAACATCAGTTAAAAGATAAACTGATATGCGTTTTAACCAAAAATTCGTTCTTTTTAATAATAAAAAGGGATTCGTGGTCATTTACGTTTGGGGAAGGATTAGCACCCCCACAACGCCCAAAATTGGTATTTATTAATTATAAATTGTCTCTATTATTAGAAATTTAAAAATTCCAAAATATATTTAATTTATAATCCTGTTGTTTCAAATTTATTACTATAATTTTAAGAAAATCTATTAATATATATATATATAAGATATTTATCTATTTAGAAATATCAGAAAATGGACATCTAGTTGCTTTAAGACTGCCCTTTTCTTAATATTGAAAAATAAAATTAATAAAATATTTATCTAGTAATTAAAAAATATATAATTTATAAAAATAAGATATTATATATTTAAAAATATCAGAAAATAGACATCTAGTTGCTTTAAGACTGCCATTTCTTAATATTAAAAAATAAATATTAAACATGATTAAAATAATTTAAAAGTAATTTATATAAAATTTAATTTATAAATAGGATTTTAAATAAAACATAATATATTTATATAATAAATAAATAATAATAGTAATAATAATCAATATATAAAACATAAAATTAAAACATATTTAAACAGTAACTAATTTAAAACTAAAAATACAAAGTAATAAAACTTGTAATTAAATAAAAGTATTAAATTTAATGATTGAATTATAACTTATTAAAATTAAATACTTAATTTATAAATAATTATTTAATATTTCAGTGACTAAACATGCAATTTTTCCTTTTTTTATTTAGGGACTAAAATAAAATTATAGAGAATTCTTACATCAAATTAAAAGAAATTAAAATATGTTATTCGAGGTTAAAATATTAATTATTAAAATTAGAGGACTAAATCTGATATTTTACCTTAAATATATAATTACTGTCAAGGACTAAAACATAAATTAAATGAAATTATAAGAACGAATTGGAATAATCAGAAATTGAATTTAATGACCAATTTGTAAAGTTGCAAACTTCAGGTATGGCAAAAAGGATTTACCCATAATAGAAATTACAAAAACACCCTCCCCAAAACGGCGTCGTTTGGAAGAGGGTATTTAACCCCAAATGACCGACCATATGGGTCATTTTCTTTCTTTTTCTCTATTTTGCTTCAGAGAGCTCTGGATATTAAGCCTTCAGAAGAAGGCCGACCACCGTTGACCGCTGCTTCCGGCGCCGATCGCCGCCGCCGGCCACCACCCATGGTGGCCGAAAAATTACAAATACACCCAAAATGAAGCCCTGATCCTCCCAAGGCCGAATCCGGTTTTAGTTTTTCCTAAAAAGCTCCATATCGGAGTAGATCTATAATAATACCTTCGGTATTTCGAAGGTTTTGGTGGCCTGTAGCGTCTCTGATCACCGCGTGATCTCCTCGGTAAGCTTCTTTCCTCTTTTATTTGCTGTTGTAGGTTGTTGTTGGTTGCTCTGGTTGCTATCTTTGGTCTCTGTTTCGCTCTCCGTCCTTCTCTTCTTTTTTTTTTTACAGGGAACAGTGGCTTTTATAGCCACCCCGGTGCTCCTCTTCAGACTGGTTAAAGAATGGAAGCCTCGGTGAATCACCAAAGCTAGGCTGGTGACTCACCGTAGGGATGGTCGTGGGCTGCCATCTGGTGTTCTGGAGTCTTCTGGCTAGTGTAGCGTGGCAATGGGCGTCGAAATGAGGTGGTGGCGGCAACAGCAGCCGCCGCGTGATCCCTAGGGTATCATAACCCTAGGGTTTCTTATTGGAGAGCTTTAGACCGTTGGATCTTGCCAGATCCAACGGTGGAGATCGTCTGCCGGCTGGGGATGAGATGGAAACCCTTGTTAGATTTAAGGTTTCTTGTTATTGGGCCTCCAGGATTTGTAATTGGGTTGGGTTGTTTTTTTATTATTTTTGGCCTGTAAATATAATAATATTAATAAATAATAATTATTATTATAATAATAATAAAAATAATAAAACGGGATAAAAATTCAATGTCTTCACTGATAATTTTAAATAAATAAATACCCTACTTATAAAAAAAATATTACTTTAGTTATATTTTTCCTTATAATTATCCGATTGAATCTGGAATAATAGGATCATAAATTAAATTTATATTTGAAATCTTAGAATTCCACTAATAGATATAATTTATAATCGACGAGTATCAATTTTGGGCGTTGTGAGGTGCTAATCCTTCCCCAAACGTAACCGACCAAGAATCCCTTTTTATTACTAAAAAGAATGAATTTTTGGTTAAACGCATACCGATTTATCTTTTAACTGATGTTTTCTTAAAAACTCTCTTAAAAGGTGATTTTGAGGTATTCGACCTACCTAACCCAAAAAGGTCGATAGTGACTCCCAAAATATTTCATGAAAAACCATTTATTTATTCACCTACTTTTCTTCAAAGAAAAATTCGTTCCCGGACGAAAATCAGCTACTACATAGGTCTTCTAACAATTTGAAAAATATCATTTATGAAAATAATTTTTTAACTGTTTTCCATTTGAGTTAACATTGAATTCGGTTGGCAATTCGAGATGAATACAAGATAGCATTTATTTAAAGATTCTCTATCAAATGATAATGAACGTTTATATTTTTATATATAGGGTACTCGAGCCCGAAATTTCAAAAGATAACAAAAATTTTTAACCACTAAGGTCGCTCGATTTTTTTCCATATTAAACTGATGTTTTGAACGTAACACCTCTATCTAATTTCTCTCAAATATGTTTAATCTTCAAATTTATGTGAATGCCAACCCTTAACCAAGACTAGTTTGAATACAATCTTTTAAAACTTTAAAGATCTATGGTTTGTCCAAGAGTAATTGGGCAGTGAAAGGGTAGCAATTCATTGCATCTTCAATGAAGCATTTGCTGGTGTTTTATTGGCTTACGATGTTAATAATCGGGCAAAAGTTCTTTCGGTTCCAATCTAAAAGCAAATATCTTAGTGTTTTATTTTACGATTTTTTTACTGCTTGACCTTAATATTTTGATTAATTAATAATTATAATTAACGATAACAAATTAATCTGAATACCTAACTGCAATAGCTGTCACTATTGTTTAAGAATCAACTCGTTGCCCTTTCTTAACGGTTTGACTTTTAAGATAGAAGTCGAATGATAGTCGGCGAATGAAGGAAAAAAGTTACTCCAAGATAGCTATAATTTCGTTAATTATTACATAAAACAGTTGAACTAAATGTGAAGATTTTATATAAAAAATAAGGGTAAAGTATATAATAGTCCCCATACTTTTAAATTTCTTACATTTTGGTCACCTAACTTTTAAAACTTACAATATAATCATTAAATTTTTAATTCATTTTCAATAAAAACCTTACTGTTACCTTCCATTATTTTTTTACTGGCATGACAGTTAACCCTCCCTCCGTTAATCTTTTTTTTTTTTCTGATGTGGCAGTTAACCATTCTTCTTTATTCTTCTCTTTTCTTCTTCACCTCCCGTTGACCCAATCTTCTTATTCTATCCTAATCCAACTCATTCTCTCTCTCTCTCTCTAGAACTTGGTACCATGGACTCCGTCAGACCAGATCTTTCGTCCTAAAAACTGTCTTCGGTCAGTCTATTGTAATTCATTTCTTCAGTTAGTAAAAAACTATTACTTCTCGTTTCTTGCTATCACCTATTGCCTTCTTCTTCTTTCACTGAATGAAATGAATTACAACAGATGCTAAGCACATTACAATGATTGGATATTTATAACTCATTATTAACAACCTAACAAATCTAACGAATTCTTAACTAATCGTCAACTAAAATCAAACTATTAATTGTCTAACAGTATCTATCATCCCTGTAACTTTTTACATTTTTATCCGGTTGTTTTATTCTTTTTTTTCCTTAATTTTCTATTGTATTTGTCCTCAATTTTAGCTTTCTGAAATTGGGTTTGTTCTTGATCTTGGATTCATTGTGCTGATAACATTTTTGTAGTGCAGATTATACCTATGGAACACTACATGTTGAAGTAAAATTGTGATATTTAAGTAGGGATTGTCAAGGCATTAAATCCATATGATGATTTCTTTCACTGCTTTTGTGTTAATTGAAATTTATTTTCACCTTTCTTGCTTTGAAGTTTTTGTGGTTGCAGTATGGTCTGATCTTGCCTTTAGCCTTTTGTACAATTGCCATGAAACAAACATATGTTGCAAGCTTGTCTTTTTTAATTCAATTTAACTTGATTGCCCAGCCCATTTATTTATGTTTTATGTAACGATGTTTAATATCAATATTGTCTATCCTTGGTTCATCGTTCGTACAATCTTAAGCTTTGAACTTGTTCTTGCTTCAGAGCTTTTTGTTACCAATATCTGGTCTAAGAAAGCTCACCTGAAAAGGAAAAGAAAAAAGAATACCTGCCTTCAATTATCACTTTTAAGTGTCTTTGGGACAGGATTTCAAGTTTGTCATTCTTTGGGAGGAGTATCCAGATCGCATGATGTTGACAGTTGTTGAACCATACAATGCTACCCTTTCTGTTCATCAGCTTGTTGAGAATGCTGATGAATGCATGGTGTTGGACAATGAAGCTCTCTATGACATCTGCTTCCACACCCTCAAGCTTGCCACGTCAACTTGATACGAGTACGACGGTCGAATGGGTAATGCTTAATTTGATTCTAGAGAGAGAAAGAATAAGTTGGATTAGGAGAGAAGAATAAAGAATAAGGGTTAAAAGTTACGTCATAAAAAAAGGTTAATTTAAGGTTAACTATCATGTCAACAAAAATTATCGGAAAACCCTTACTGAAAAAGAATTAAAAATTCGATGACCGCATTATAAATTTCAAAAATTACGTAACCAAAACCCTAAAAGTTGAGACTATTTATATACTTTACCTTAAAAAATAATCCATGATTCTTCTCAATGATAATCTTTGATTGCAGCACTTTATCCAGAAAAGGTACAGCCAAGCATGGGTAAGTGTGAATGGGCCAAATATCATGCACCCACAGATTTGTGTAAATCTTGATTGAGCAAAAAAGAAAGTGGAGGACGTATGTATGGTGGATTTCGAGATTTTTAGGGTTTGATCAGCAAAGTACGTACCCCTCTGTACGTACTTATCGGGTATGGGTTTCTATCACAAATTAATCAACATATTATATATTCATCTATACTATCAATATACATTTATTTTATTTTATTTGAGATTTATCGATGTCTTGTAGGTACATAAATTTTGATTATATTTTATATCGAGTTAGATTAGACTCTCGAACGAGATGTAAAAGTCTCCATGTATTGTTTTTTCATTATCAACATCAAAACTCGAAAAGTTATGTAAATCTCACATTATACATTTTAAATGAGTTTAATTAAATAAAAATTATTGAATTAAACATAATAGTTGATATTTTCTTTCATTATTATTGTTATTGTTATTATCGTAGGGAGAAGTTGCTTGAAAATAATAGATTTCAGCCGAGGGTCACATTCAACAAAATTTGGACGGCTTGGCGTTTATATAACATGTTTCTTTATCATATGATTTTGGATTTTGATTTGGTCTATGTTTTAATTTCCTAGTGTCTCTCAGCTTGGTTTTTTACATTCTTTTTGTTCACATTAGTTGCGGAACTTAGAAATTTTACCCAACATGGTTTACTTTGGTCTCGAAACTTGGCGATGTTTCTCCATTTGATCCATAAATTTGGTTATCATTAAGGACTAAAATGTGTGACGGAATCCAAGCGTATGGCCCAAGTCGGGAGAGGTTACCGAGTTTTGGAACTAATGTGGACCAAATTAGAAAATTTGTTATGTTTAGGGATCAAGTTGGGAGAGTCGTCGAATTTAGGGACTAAACGTTGCTTTATTCATAAAAATAACATATTAGATTCAAATTTTGTTAATACAAAAAGGCCAAGTTAATCCATATGTTATGAGTTAGTTATGGATTTAATCCATATACTCTAATGTAATTATTTTTAACTCCTATGTTTTTCAAATTTTATTTATAAATCAAATAGCAGTCGTTGAATTTGGTAAATCAAATTATGCTAGTATTTTCGATCTATTTTATATATAAAATGTCAGTAATCCCTATAAAATGTAGGTAAATCAAATTATGTTTTCCATATACTCTAATGTAATTATTTTTAACTCCTATGTAATTATTTTTAACTCCTATGTTTTTCAAATTATTTCGATCTATTTTCGATCTATTTTTAATTCGAGTTCAATGATTAAACTTACAAGCTATTAATAGTATAGGGATTACTGACAGAATCTGACCAATAATAGCTTTGGGGAGCTATTAATATTCGTGTAAAACTAACATACTTTTAATTTTATATATATTTAATTCATCATTATATATGTCGTACACTTTTGTCACGTACAAGAATACATATTAAATATAATACTTTTATTATCACAGATTCATATTATTAATATTTATACAAGATATTCTTATTATATTAATTGAGACTTATTATTTTTATATCTAAACATAATTAAAATACCTCATAAATTATTTAAATTAATTATACTCATATAATAATATTTCATTTAAAATGTCAACGTGAACAAAATTGAGGGCAGGGGGCAAAAAGATGTAAAAGAAAGACAAAAATAAATTAATGAAATGTTTGATAATAAAATAAAATTTGGGGTTATGGAGATCCAAAGCCAAGATAAGCCGTGGGCGTGGGGAGGTCTGGACCGTGTGGTCCGTGACACATTTCAGTACAACTAAGCAACTAAGAACCTAGACATCATCTTTATTTTTTTTCCCCTTACGTAATATATGGTTATATATTTCCTTACAATCTCATTGTAACAATGGAGGCTCCAATTTGACAATCACACTTAATAAATTTTAGTACACATTACATATTTAGTACTTAAACTATCAATTTTGATCTATCTTTGTACCAAAACTTTCAAATTATTTCAAAAGTATATATAACATTTAGTTTTTGTTTCATTTTAGTATCCAGTTAAATACTTAACATTAAGTTTTGAAAAAATTAGAAGTTTAGATACTAAAATAGACCAAAATTGATAGTTTAAGTACAAAACTAATATAGGGAAAAGAAAGAAAAATGAATGATTTTATTAATTGAGATCATAAATAACATGATACTTACGACTCCAGTTTAAGGTCTCGGTCTTCCATGTCATCACCGAAACAAATTTGTGTTGTATGATTTATAATGAGGATGTGTGTTTTTCTCTCCAAATAATTACAAAATCTATGTGAGGGATGAAACTGCAAAAAGGGTGAAGGAAATGAGATGATCCGGTAGCAAGTGGGGGTTGTTTCTTTACTTTTAACGTGCACATAGTTGTCGAGACCTTCTTTCGGGTGGGCTCAGAATTGGGCTACGACTTGAAATAATGGGTTAGAGTCGCCACCGACCACTTTAAAATGAATTTAGGTGGATCGGATACCATCTTACTTGATCCGCGTTTTACCAGAAATATATCGGGTTCGGGAGTCGGTTACAGTCAAGAAAGGATTAGTACCCTTGAACTGCCCTTTCGGTACCAATTAGTTTGTCGGTTGTCTTAATTGCAAAAATTAAAAATTAAGATTTAAATTTAAAAATTCAATCTGAAATAATTACCTTTGATTAATTGAAATTGCTACAAAAAAATATGTTAGATAAAATAAATAAAAAAATAAAATGAAAGGAAAAGAAATGTTAGTATAATAATAATAATAAAATTAAGGAAAATGGATAAATAAAGATAAATAAAATTGAATATAAAAAAACAAAATAAAATAAAAAAATCAAATGTAAAAGTTTATCACCAAATTCCATGGCCACCACTCAACTGTTAACTTTCTTTTGGCATGTGAAACTTAACGCAGCCTTTGGAAATTGATTTCCAGAAGGAAATTCCTCACTTTCAATGTATGCACCACTTTGTCTATTTGGTTAGATGAACGATGCATAAACTCCTCTGCCTTATTTTCCATCGGTTCCGGTTCAGGCACAAGCTTTGGCTTCCATAGCAGTTATCTCACCCCCTGTGAAATATAGCCTTTAATCATCGTATTCCAAGTAACACTGCTTCTCTCGGTCATTGCATCAAACACCTTTCGTGCTTCTTTAAGGGATTTGAACGATAGATTATTATCATCTTGTTCTTCCCATTTTTCCGAAAACCGAAAACACCCCCTTTCAATGCTCCTGCAGATGGATCGCCTTGAACCAGTGGAGCTCGAATCATCTGTTTCGATATTTCCAAATGAAGAACACGATGATGACGTGGCGTTTGAAGCCGATGCACGCGTCTGGGAAAGTGCCTTGGAGATTTCCATACCCGAAAGACAATTGCAACCACGATAGAGGATCATTCTCATCTATGTTCTCTAGCTTCATCGACGAGCTTCTTACACTGCATGAACTCATCGTCTTCTTTTTCAGTACTTAAGCTGAGACATGGATTCCAACAAACACAGTAGGAAGAAGACTCCCCCGATGGCTTGAGATCTACCGCTCCTCCCTCTTTTCACGGCGGTTGAGCTCTTAAGTTTTTCTCTTTTACTTCACTCAATAGCAGGAAAGGGCAGAGAGGGAGAGAGGGAGAGAAATTGGAATGAATCCCCTTTGACTTGGGAACAGAACAAGTGCGAAAGAATGCACGAGAATCGACCTGGGACCCCCTGTTTTTTCCTCTGCCCCCCCCCCGTGCTACCTGTAGCCCCCTTTGAATATTAAAAGCACAGATGTTTTCTAATCAAAGAGAAGAAGAGTTGATATCCCTGGCCCCCTCACTATAATGAATGATATGGTATTTATAGGTGGTCAGCCCAGGGGAATTTTTATAGGTGCAGGAGATTTAACGCAGACTGTAATCTTAACTGACCCTGTCGAGAATCGCAGAGAAAGAAGATAACAATTCAAACTGCCTTCTCTGTGCACAACGCTCAAATTTCATATAAGGTGGTTGGTAAATGGAGATATTGGGGTTGAACATGGGTTGTTGTTGAGATAATGGTGGGTTGAAAATGTGGCCTGATTTGTTAATTCACTGTTAAAGTGTGAATTGGGTCGGCACCAACATTGCTTCCATGGGAAAGCGAAAGGAAGCCCTTGGTAAAGGCACAGTGCTCGAAATTCCTTTTGGCAAATCAGTGTCTTCATAGGCCTTCTGTAACGCTGGTTGTTCGCTGGACAGCTTGGCATTTCAGGTTGAAGTGATGGCGCTGAGGAGATGTTAGAGAAGCTCACAAGCCTTGTCCAAGATGCTTCAGTTCTGATGTTCAGAATGCTCGAAACAAGCATTTCACGAGAAGAAGAAAAACAAGGCTTGATGTTTGCCATGTATGAACCAAGAGCTGCTGCCCTCTTCCTCCAGATAATTCTGGCTTGACACTGGGGGTCACAACATCGATGGTGGACTCCGGCTTGACACTACTTGTTGCAGCATCATTAACGGACCCTGAGTTCACGCTAGACGTTCCCTGATTTGTCTTGTATGGATTCCGGTTTCACACAAGCCTCTTTACGTGTCTTGAGACATGGAAGAGAACTATAAAGAATAAGACAAGAAGGGCACTTGTACTTGGACTGAGCTTGATTGAAAACCTCACACTGCCGTGAAGGACCCCCCAATTAATTTATCAATGAAGAATCCCCCCACGATTTACACACCCTCGGGACAATAATAAATATTTCCTGGAGCGAAAGATTCTTGAAAACCAGCCCTAACGCATATGGAATCAATTCGTCCAGCATCTGAAATCGCCACTCTCTTCAATCGAATCCATGCTTCCCTTCCAGCTAAAGTATAGCTAAACCTGAAACTGCAAGCACGTAAGATGAGTATGTTTGTTTTTGAGTTCCTGGAGAAGATGTATGGGTGCGCACGTTAGAGAGAGAGATGAATGAGTGCCCTCTTTTTTTCTGATGACCCCCTTAAAAAGGAAAAGAGAAAATAGGAATTTGTTTTTTAGTCAGTGGGGTAGTGGGTTGTTGGGTAGTGTTTGTGAGAAACGTGGAAATGTGGTAGTGGGTTTATTTGTTTTTTTACTTTAGCTTTAATGGGTGTTGGATGTTGGGCCCGGATAAAAATTGGGGTCTACAATAGTATAACGTTTGGGGGATGCACCCTGCCTTCTCATAACATGCACTTGGACCCATGTATCATCAAATGATTGGTTATTTTTATTTGAAGACCTTTTATGTTGATTGTCATAACTCATATTGAATTTCATTTTGATCAATGAAAGGTTATACCATTCGTGTTATCCACATAATATTTTGTAAAGAAATGAAAGAAAAGAAGCACATGGAGCTTACAATATGGTTTAGGAAACGAAAGCATCTTCCACCTCTACTTTTGCACGTGGTGGGTTTTATCGACTCTTCAATTTATTTCTCCACATATTACGTTCAAAAATAAAGGAAAACACAAACTAATTTACCCACTGTTTTCTGACAGCTTGAAGCATAATGAGAAAGCTATAACCAACTAATTGGATTTATCGTATGCTGAATGGGTTAGGTGAGACAGCTGTCTCTCCTTACAAAATTTTAAATTCTCAAATATTTTAATTTTTCTTTGTATCTTTATTGATAATCTATTTGTGTAACATCCTCAATACTGGGTTAGTGACCAAATTATAAATTTTAGAATTTGGTGATAAAAGTAGAATAGTTGAATAGTTCAATGATTTATTTGAAAATATTTCCTGAAAGTTATTAGTAATTATCAAATGAATTAAAGGGCAAAATGGTCATTTGACAAGAAAAAATATTTTTCTTTATTTGATAAATATGAATCACGTGGGGGTGGGGGAAGAGTTATCTGAAAACTCTCTTCTTATTCTTCTTCTTTCTTCTTATTTCTTCTTCTTCCTCTCCTCCCGTATCTCCAAGCTCAAAGGTGAGTTTTCTATTTAGTTAATTTATAGTTAAATTTAAGGTTGGGTTATGATCATTAGATGATAATTAAGCTTAAAGAAAGCTTAATTTGTTCTAAAACAACAAGAAGAAAGGTATAGAAGAGATTAAAGAAAATGAGTTTTTAGATGAATTTCTGGAAAAGAGTTAATAAGTGAATTTTGATAAGAAATTTGACTTATCATCACTAAGAATAAGAGATTTATGAAGTTAGAAAGGATTAATAACAAAGTTGAAAGTTTAGTAAGATTCTTAATTTTAAGAATCATGATGAGATATGGAAGATAAAGATGGTTTATATAGATATAAGTTGGTTTAAGTAATGGTAGTTGAGTTTAATGGCATGATAGGGGCTTAAAATAGAAGAATTGAGTGAAGAGTTGATGATTTTCAGACTTAAAAAGTGATTTTCTGGGCAAGGGGTATTGGTATCCATTCAATACGTACCGATACACTCTTAAACGAAATTTACAGATTTCAATAGGATTACCGATACCCTAGGGGGAGGTACCGATACCACCCTAAGAGAAAATGGAATTAAGCTTTTCGTTTAGTCCAATAAATGAAAGTAACACTTTCTTTAGTTCAAGAAAGGAAAGATTAGAGTATATCAATTGGAATATTGATATGGATATATGTATTGTAATGTAGATATAGAACGTAATCCCGTTCCGGAACAATCAAAGAATTAGGATCAAGTCAAAGCAAGCAAGGCTAAGGTGAGTGCAATTTAATTGTACTTATGTTATTGATCAAACATTGGCTTGCGATGAGCCAGTGACGGAGTTACTACGGTAAGAAGTGACTCCTAAAATGTTATATGATTGATGCGATTCTTATGTGTACATGAGTACATGAAAATAGGTATATGTTATTATATGTGACATGACCTATAAAATTATATGAAAATGCAATATGTGATATATGAACATAAGAGATTAAGTGAATGAATATAGATGACATATATATGATGATATAAGAGTAAGATATGAATTAAATGATATGAGTTATATGAGAAATATATGTGAAAAAGATATGATATATATATATGTTTATGTGATTACATGCAAAGTGATATGAACTATGTGCCATATGAATGTGGAATAAGCTATGTGATAAGGACATAGAGAATGAAATAAATATGTGGCAATGAGTTATGAGAATATACGAGAAAGTTTGTGATATAAGATCAATGATTACACGTACATGTGATACGTGACAGAAAAGAAGGGATATGTGTTTATAAGAGAAATGATGTGAATATGTGAATTGTTATAAATGATAATGTCCATGTTATGTGATATGAGAGCTAGTGGTATATTTGGCATGCCAATAGTCGAGGTATTACCTATGTCTTTTGGGACATATGAACAATATTACCTATGTCTTTTGGGACATATGGACAATTTACCTATGTCTTTCGGGACATATGGACAGTTTACCTATGTTCATCGGGACATATGGACAGATTATTATACGAGTTGTGCTGACAGCATAAGTGTGCACAACCTCTATGTACTCACATATCTTTAGTTCTCACCAGTGTATCATGGGCTAGTAAAGAAATAATAACAAATACAATATATGTGATGGATATGCTTTTATATGATATGTATTAATTGTTTATGCATGATATGAGTAGAGTAATATCATATGTTTTCATGCCTCACTAAGTCAACGACTTAGCGTGTGATCGTTTTACACGTAGGTTTTGAGAAGAGAAAGATTGATAAAAGTTATGCAAGACAGGTCAGTTTCTCCTTTCCACATATCAAATCAGAAAAGAATTGAATAGATTGTATATTGTAATATTGATTGAGGTTAGCATGTAAATAAAGATTTGAATCCGATATATATATATTTTAATCGGTTTTGTAAAATCATATGATTGAGTTTTGTAATGTTTTAAACGTACATATGTAAATGGTAAATGTATAGTGCTGAACGTTTTAAATTTTATGAGTTTTTAATAAGTGGACGAAATTGTTGTAGCAAGGGTATCAGTACACTGTAGCAGGGTATCGATACCCCTGCAACATTCTGGAAAATTTTTAGAATCGGTACTGTTCACGGTACAGTTCATTACTATTTACGGTACTGTTCATACAATATAATATTATTCATACCGTATAATACTATTAATTGAAAACGTATTTTTTTTCAAATTTGTTATAATGATATATAATTCAGCTATATATGATCATATTTTCTTAATATAAATCAAAACGTTTTGTTATTTTGTAAGGAAATTATTTTAAAGAGTCAATGTGACATCTCATACTCATTTCCGGGTCGGATACAAATTGGGGTGCTACAATTTGTCACCCCTAAAATTTTATAAATCTATCCATCGTTAAACTTTGTAAGTCTCCCAACATAAAATCGCACATCGTCTTTATTGATCTGCTAATTTTTTTGTTTAACATTGTTACATTAGGTCATCATTGTTACTCAATAAAAATTTCAAATATTTAAAATCTCGAAGTATTTATTTGTTTTCATCCAAGTTAAAAAAAATCATAACATAGGTATATATAACAATATTATACTAAAATTTCGGTTTAGTTAACGGTTAAAGAAAAAAATTCGGTTAATGGTTATAGTTAATTCGGTTCGGTCGGTGATCGAATTAACCGTTTGAACACCTATAGTTGTAAACTTAAAAGACAATTAGGTACCAAAATTATTTTGAAAATTATTAACCGAATCGAAAATTTTCTAATTTATATAACAATTGATTATTTTTAATTAAAAAAAAATACAATTAATTTAAATAATAATTAGTCGTGAATAATTTATTTAAACAAATAATTTATTTAATTTTTTATTCTTAACAAACCTTTTCAAAAATACAAATTGTTGAAACGTTAAAACATTAGAGACCTTGGTCCAATGGTTTGAACGCTTAGTTGCTCTATCCCCTCCCCCAAAGGCCTTGGTTCAATTCCTTGAGCACAAGATATCCATTTTTTTTCATTTCAATTGGGGTGACTCGTGTCACCACCTGATTAGATAAAAAATTATTTTAAATAATTTAAAATTCATAAATAAAACATTCCAATCATATATATATATATACACGTGTCACGTTCTAATTAGATAGTTAAATTTATTTAATTGAATTAAAATAGTGACTAAATTGATAGAATATGTAAATATTAAGGTCCAAATATATAATTATGCAAAATTTATTAACAAACACGTCACCACCTATATTAAAAATTAACGACAAGTGGTTTTATTGAATCAATTAAATTATTGAGTGGTCTGATTGATTCAATTTAAAGTTCAGTAGTCACATTGATTCAATTTAAAGTTCAATAGTCACATTGATTTTTTATCATAGTTTAGTTATCTTTCGTGTAGTTTACCCTAAAATAAAACCATATCCCGACCCGACCCGACTATGAAAGGAAAAGAAGCACAAAACAAATAGAAAAGCGCATCGACCATTCACACTTCAAGCGTCAGCTCTCTCGCGCAAATGGCAAGTCTGTTTTTCTAGCAACAATGGCTTGAATAAATATCTGGGAGAAACCAATTGTTTTGAAGCATCAACTCTTTTTATTCGTGGGAAGGCCTGAATTTATAACTCTGTAAAACAATAATAAAAGAAATTATACAAACAGACGTTAAAGGAAAGATTAATAAAAAAGAAAATTATTACCATATAGAATAAATTTAAAACTAAATAAAAGGGAAGGCTAAACCAGATAACAAGTTAAACAATAATAGTTTTTTCTAAGTCGAGCCAGCCAGACGTATGCACCTACCTGTTAATGACAGTATTCTGAAAAAATGAAAGAAAACAAAGTCAATCGAAGAACTGAAAAAAGACTGAATAATAATTAACCTTGGAAAATTAATGAGAAAAAAAAACAACAACAATTAAATTTTCAAATAAAGAATGGAATGAAGAAGTAGATTCTGCATCCTCCTACCGGTACCAAGTAAACCAAGAAGAGGAGGGAAGGAAACTGAAAAAGAAAAAAAACATCCCTAAAACCTAAATGTAATCTATATGGAGGGTATTTTAGTTTAATTAAATCAGGTCGGTATTTTTTTTTATCTTAAATTGTCCTGACTTCGACTCTCTCTATTATATAACCCACCTCGAATCTGAAATTAAATAAAAAAAAACATTCTTATAAAATTTGATCGAGTCGAAACCCGTCAATCTCGGCTTAGTTAACCATCCCCAAGTATTACCACCCTCTGTTCACCGCAAGAAATGGTAAATGACCCAAAAAGGCAACGATCTTGTAACTAGGCCCGAAACTTGCCTATGGGCTACTATGCTTCCTTCACGCGGTGGCCGGATTTTCCTAAATACCCCAAAATAACCTCCTAAACCCTATTAGGCCGAATCAGGCGTAGTTTCCCCTAAAAAACTCCCGATTGGGTAGATCTGAAGAAATACCTTCGGGTATTTCGAATAGTTTGGTCGGCCCGTAGCGTCTTCGATCACCGGTGGCTTCCTCGGTAAGCTTTCCTTTCTTCTTTCTTTTTTTTCCTGTTTTCTTCTTTTCTGTTTTTTGTCTCTCCGTGGCTGTCCGTTCTTTTTTGCAGGATCCGGTGGCTTTATAGCCACCACCGAGCCATGCTCGGACCGGTCTAGAGGGGGAATTTCGGTGAGTCACCGAGCTATGTGGTGACTCACCCCATAGCCGTGACATGTGGGGAGCAGCTGACCTTCTGGAGGCTTCTGGCGAGGGTGTCGTTGGTGGTGGCGACAGCGGCGCCGCGTGGTCCTAGGGTATCTAACCCTAGGGCGTCTTGTTGTAAAACTTTGGACCGTGGATCTTGCCAGATCCAACGGTGGAGATCGTCTGGCGGCTGGGGATGAGATGGAAAACCCTAGTTGGGTTTAGGGTTATTATTTGGGCTTTGTAAATGGGTTTGTAATAATTATTTTAATAATAATATACTAATAATAATATAATAATAATAATAATAATAAATTTAATAATATAATAAATTAAATGAAAAAAAAAAATGATGTCTACCCTATCTCTCCTTTTTTTTACAACGAGTAAGAGAGTTATAACGTACGTCGCAAATCTTAATACACTATTAAGACAACACATTTAAAACACTTCACTGGTTAAATTATTCTTATTAAGAAAATTATTAAAAGATAAATTATATGTTTTATATCTAAATTATATTTTGTTTAGTATCTAAAATATAATTTTTAAAAAAAAATTATTAACGACAATGCCTATGAGAAATGATGTGTTTTTTCTTATTTTTAATTACTATATCATCTTTTTCTTTATTCGTCAATAATTTTATTCAATAATTAGGTGGCTACATGTATCACCACCTACGAGCAAAAAGATAAAATCCATTTTTGCCTCTAGAATGAATTGAACTTGGGTCCCTTACACAAGCAACATTTAATGTAAGTGGGTAGGAGTGTTTATCAAGCGAGTCGATTGCGAGTTAGGTAGTGCTCGACTCGTGCTCGTTAAAAAAATTTGTTGCTCGACTCGACTTGTTGCTTATTAAACTCTTTAAAATTTTGCTCGGCTCATGCTCGTTAAAAAAATTTGTTGCTCGACTCATGCTCGTTAAGCTCGTTACTAAACTCGATGCTTATCTCATTGCTCGTTAAACTCTCCAAAATTTTTATCTTATTTTTTAACTATAGGTAAATCTACTAATACTATATAAAACTTAATATAAGCGTAAATTTATAAATTTAACAAAAAAATTATCAAAAGAGTGTATGAAACAAATTCAAATTCTAAACTCCAAAATAAAAATCCACAAATACATTAAAATAATAATTACAGTTTAATTTTTAGGTGTAGCAAAATAATAATTAATAATTTAGTATTTTTATTAGAAAATTAATAGATTAATCATTTATCATCTATTAGTAAATTAGTAAATTTTTAATGAAATATTTTTTTTAAGATAATGAGTAAAAAGTTATAAACAATTAACAAGTTGCTCGTTAATTATCGATTGAGTTGAACTTTGCTCAACTCAACTCGTTAAGATCTTGAGTTGAGCTTGAATTCAAATCGAGTAAACACAAATCAAACTTTATTAAATTTTGACTGAGTCAAGTTTGAAATACTCACTAGCTGCTTAACTTATTAAAATCCCTTATAAGTGTGGTCGAAGATCAGTAACATTAAATGATGAAAACAAAAGAGAGGGTGGACTGGTGATGCATGGCAACGTAACTAGAGAGGACGAATACAATATCGCAAGTTAGATAATAAGGTTTATATTTAATAATTTATATTCAAAACATAAATCATAAAATTTTAAAGGAATAAAATTAAATCATCAATAAAAAACAATTAAATTATGTGAAAAAATTAAAAAAATTTACTCGCCTATGATCAACCTCTGGTCCATTCCTAGCCCGAGCACGCAGCAGACAAGACTTGGAATAGGAAAAAACCCTAATTATTAGCTGTAATGAGTAAAGTCGTAACACTTACAAAACACCAATATCTCGTATTCCCCCAATGTCGCTCACCTGTTGCTTTACCACAAGACTCCATCATATTTACATTCCAAATATTTAACATAATTATTTATTTCTTATTTTCCCACAAACATAATTATCACAATGCAAGCTCCTAATAAAAGTATATACCAATAGAACCATTCACAACCATAATCAAAACAATATATAATCGGAACAAAACTCCCTCCGGGGGATAAATTAGAAATTAACAATTTTTGTTAACAATCTAACTGAGGAAAACGTCCAAGTGACTAAAATGTTATAAATCGAAAATACGTAACCGAAACCAATTTTTTTAGACGGGTGACCAAAACAAAACAGGTCAAAAATAAACGGGAACATCCATATAGTTTACCCTTTGTTTTTACTTGAGAAGGTGATAGAATCTAGCTTAAATGGAAAGAATTTACCTTTGCTGACCGTTTATTGATCTATATAACCAACAGTTGTCATACATATATATAGAAAAAAGTGATTGATGTGGGAACATTAGCATTCTTAGCCTACCCAACTCCACCACCACCGCCACTTTCGCCGCTCTCCTCCTCCGCCATCGCCACCACTTCTTTCACCTCTCAACTCAATATCAAGCAACCACACACACACAAAAGGATCTTAATCTTTATCTCAACGACCCTCTTTTCTGTTAGAAATAAAACACTCACACAAACAACTTTTATTTAAACTCAAA
This sequence comes from Hibiscus syriacus, assembly GCF_006381635.1. NCBI lineage: Eukaryota > Viridiplantae > Streptophyta > Magnoliopsida > Malvales > Malvaceae > Hibiscus > Hibiscus syriacus. Next base: position 1,466,998 of record NW_024062745.1, on the reverse strand, counting down.
CAAATATTACAAGAGCACTTTCACTCAAAAACAAGAACTACAACTCACTCTTATAAGACTTTGTTTTTTCACTCACTTAGAAGCTCTTAATTTTTCTTGATGCTTAAAACTAAAATGGGAAGGGGTATTTATACTACTCAAGAACAATCCTACACCACACAAATAAACTAATTTAAACCATTACAAAATCAACAAATATCTAACTCTCACCTAACTAAATTGATGTAAGCAATGACATCATTACTTAAATGATGTAAGCAATGACATCTTTAATTAAATGACGTAAGTAATGACATCAATTTAGTTTGGGTTTGGGTTTAGGCTCCTATAATGGATCAAGTTTATGATCCAACATTTTCTTCATACTAAACTCACTCTACAAGACTACATTTCTCAAAGGTAAGTCCAGTGTATCAAATAATGCCAATTCTAAAAAATATAATCATTTGCTTTATAAGTTGATGGATTGCTTTAGTTGTTGTTTAGCTATAAACGGATGGTACCGAGAGCACAGTTGCACTACAGTGAGTGAAAATGGAAACTTTTTTTTTCCATCTCTGCATTTAGTTTGGTTTCTTTTAATTGCAATAGAGGTGTTCAGTTTCACGAAGAGTCAAACGTTTCCTTTGAGATTTTTGTTATTTTTTTTTGTTGGTGAGGTTTCATGTGCTGGGATTCTTTTAGATCTATTAGATTTCAACTGAAGTCATTGATGAAACTTGGTTTGCTTGAGATTTCAATATCATCTGATTCAATTCCATGTATTTGTATTTCGTTTTCTAAATTGACGGTTTGTCTTTTTCCATCACGTTGTTTTTTTCAGTCCCAAATCTACCAAACTTCTGTTTGTTCTTCTTCATTCTGGTTGTACAATCTGCTTTGTAGATTTTCAATCTTGCAGTTTTTTTTTCTATACTGGTAGCTGAGAAAATGTGGGGTGAAAGAGAAGAAAACTGTGATTTTCTGACAGTTGTGTAATAGTTTGATTTGGTCAAAGTAAATTCTAGTAAAAAAAATTGAACTTTGTTTTAGAATTATTGGTGAGAGGTGAACTGAAAATAAAAATAGTTTGGTGAATTGGTGCCAGAAACATTATTCCATCATGCAATGTTAAACAATTAATGGTCTTCTTGACGTAGGCTATAAAGGGCTTTTCAAGCAATGGACCGTCGATGGCCATGGAAGAAAAAAATCATCCGATGAAGCTGCTGCTAAGGCCGCCGCTGAAGCAGATGTCGCCGCCGCTACTTTGGCTTCAGCTGCAGCTCAAACCGATCAGGTGAATTTTATACTTTACTAAATGTGCAGCAAGTATACTTGTTTAGGCCGTCTTTTTTCTTGAATTCTAATTCGTAGTATGTCAAGGAAAGGGTGGAGTTGGCAGATACGGGGAATGAGAATGTTACACAGAGGGAGTTGGCAACCAAGAAACGACCACCAAGGACAATTGAATATTGCGCAGAAGCTTGAGAGAAAAAAGGACGCCCCAAGCCTTAACGATTTTGTCCGGTTCTAAAGATTAAAATTTAAATAAGAGAATGTGAAACGTTAAAAGGATATATAATCCTGAATATTTTAAAACTTCTTAATCTACTGCCTATTCTCCTTTTCTATTTCTATATTTTCTTTTCTGGTTACTGGTACATGACATTTTGGTGCTTTCGTTGAGCTTGAACAATATGGCGAGTAACACGTACGCTATCAAAGCTTTGCAGGAAGCGAGTGCTCGTCACGACCAACTTTTGGTTTCTCTCCAATCTCAAACGGAGGATCAGAAGAAATGGAATGCGACCACACAACAAACCCTCTAGGATTTGGTTCGCCAGTTAACAGTGCTTTCTACACAATTGGGAGCTCCGGCAACCACTTCTTGCGATGATGAGGGTTCAAGAGAAATCATGGTTCCCAGAGGCAAGGCAAAAATGAAAGTGGAATCCGATGATGTATTTCTTTCTCACCCAAACCAGTTCAGGTGGAGTTACCTATATTCAATGGTAAGGACCCAGAGGAGTGTCTTGCATCGGCAAATGATTTCTTCGAGTTTTATGGCACTGAGGACCACCATCGCGTAACCATGGTATCTTTCAGAATGGAAGGCATAGCAAAAAATGGTTTCGTTGGATGCAAAGACAACGACAACTGGCAGGTTGGCAACATTTGGTTGGAGCGATTCGACGACGGTTCATGGTGATGGAAATCGAATCACCAGAAGGGTAACTTTCTAAGCTTTTCCAAACAACGACGGTGGATGAATATCAAACCCGATTTGAAGACATTGCCTTGCGTACAAATAACCTTTCTGATGAATTTCTGACACAATGTTTTGTGTCTGGGCTCCGTTCAGATATTAAGCATGAGGTTGGGTTATCGATCCACTTCTATGAGTGAAGTAATTGCACTGGCCCGATTTCATGAAGCCAAAATTCTTGAGACACGAAATCATTGGGTCGCGTACCTGGTCCAAAATTACCGCCCTTACTACCGACACCCACCTTATTTCCGTCTGGGTCTAAAGCACATCTTGGTCGATTACCTCAATCAGACAATCACACGACTCTCATAATCTTATGCAACCTCGCAGAATTTCGACGGCTAAAGCTCAAGCTCGACGAGAAAGGGTGTGTTATTATTGTGATGCTAAATTTGTTCCGGGTCACAAATGCAAGGATCCTCAGTTATTTTTGCTGGATGATGAACTTGAGGATGAACACCAAGAAACGGTAACAGGTACACGAGCGAATGAGGGCGATGAATTAGACGACTCCGACGATGTTGTACGTGAACAATCTTTGGTTTCCTTTAACGCTCTTGCAGGTTGTTTCACTCCTATACTATACGTGTGACGGGGAAGATTAGAGGTCGGTCGGTTCGGATTTTGATTGATGGTGGCAGTACACACAACTTTGTCCAGTCCCGTGTTGCAAAGCATTTGGGTTTGAAGGTGACAGCAACACCAAACTTCAGGGTCCTTGTGGAAAATGGTGAAAATGACAAAACGAAGGTTGTGTGCGCGATCTTAAATTGCGAGTTCAAGATACTGAATTGATTACTGATTTTATGTGTTACCGTTAGAAGGTACTGAAATGGTGTTAGGAGTTGCTTGGATGGCTACTCTCGGACCGATAACTATGGATTTTTCTACACTTCGGTTTCAATTCCACCAAGGGAACAAGGAACATTATTGGCAAGAGGAAACAGAGTTGGTTCCCCAACCTATCCAATTACAATCCTTACGTCGTTTGAAGGATACTAAAGGCGTGGTTGCCTATTATTGTTTGCAAATGGATATGAAAACTAACGATGGAAAGCAAAGTTGAACCAAAGGACATGACAAAACTATTGGCTGAATTTGATATGGTTTTTGTGGCTCCTCACGGTCTATCCCTATTCGAGAAAATGACCATGTTATACATTTCAACCTATGAGCAAACCAGTGAATGTGCGACCCTACTGGTATCCTATTTTGTAAAGATGAAGTCGAACGACAAGTCCGAGACATGCTTGAGCACCAGTTGATTCGAAAGAGCAATAGCCCATTTTCTTCTCCAGTGTTGTTGGTAAAGAAGAAAGATGGTACGTGGCGGTTCTGTGTTGACTACCGTGCTTTAAATGCAATCACCATTAAAGATAAATTTCCAATTCCCACTACCGATGAACTCTTTGATGAGTTGGGTGATTCACAATTCTTTTCAAAGCTGGATTTACTTGCCGGCTATCATCAAATTAGAGTTTAAGCAGAAGATGTTCCGAAAACAGCTTTTCGGACTCATGAAGGACATTATGAGTTTCTCGTCATGCCGTTTGGTTTAACCAACGCGCCATCCACTTTTCAGGCAACAATGACCGATCTCTTTCGACCATTTCTACGTAAATTTGTTTTAATTTTTTTGGATGACATTCTTGTGTACAGTCGAAATTGGCAGGAACACTTGGACCATGTTCGACAGGTGCTACAAAGGTTGCAAGAAAATGGTTTTGTCGCAAAGCGTAGTAAGTGTACATTCGGACAAACTACTGTTGAATATTTGGGGCATATAGTTTCAAGAAGGATTGGCAGTGGATCCCGCTAAGGTTGAGGCAATACGAGCTTGGCCGGTACCTACCACGGTCAAGGAAGTGCGGGCATTTCTCGGAATTGCATCTTACTATCGCAAATTTATTAAGGGATTTGCTACTATAGCAGCCCCCATCTCAGATTTGCTTCGTAAAGGCCAATCATTTGAATGGACTGAAGCGACTCAAAGCGCTATGGACCATTTAAAATCACGCCTTTGTTCTGCTCCAATACATGGGCTACCGGATTGACAAAGAATTCCAGGTCGAAACTGATGTTTCAGGGACAGGTATAGGAGCGATTATAATTCAGGAGGGTAAATCGTTAGCCTATTTTAGTCAAAAGCTTAGTCCACGGATGCAAAGTGCTTCTACTTACAATCGAGAAATGTTCGCCATTACTCAAGCAGTGGGAAGTGGCGTCAATATTTGGTGGGTCGTAAATTTATCATTATCACAGATCAGCGCTCACTGCGTGAATTAAATCAACAAACTATTCAAACCCCGGAACAACAACGATGGTTATCAAAATTGATTAGGTATGATTTCGAGATCCATTATCGATCTGGAAAACTCAACAATGTTGTTGATGCGCTATCCAGAGAATCGACAGTTACTCTCATGGCTTTTTCTCGACCATTGTTAGTATTTTTGATGATATTCGGGCAGCAAGTAGAACGGATGTTGAGATTCAACATATTCGCGCAAGTATTCAGCAGGGACAAACTAATTTTGATGGGTATGAAGAGCAAGATGGATTACTGTTAAGGCGAGGGAAAATTGTGGTACCTCAAGAAGCTGCACTAAAATCACTATTGTTATGAGAATTTCATAGCTCGTTGATGGGAGGACATGCTGGTATTACATGCACTTTTCAACGATTAGCTGCGAATTTTTATTGGAAAGGTATGCGAAAAGATGTTCGACAATTTGTCATTGAATGCGAGGTTTGCCAACGAATGAAAAGTGTTAGCTTGGCCCGGCAGGACTTCTTCAACCACTTCCGATTCCTGATAAGGTATTTGAAGACATATCGTTAGATTTTATTGGAGGCTTACCGAAATCTAATGGGAAAGAGATATTGGTTGTGGTCGATCGTCTCACAAAGTACGATCATTTTTTTTGCACTTCCGAAGCATTTTGACAGTAATATATAGCCAAGATTATGGTCCAAGGGATTTTAAAACTTCATGGGATACCAAGAACTATTGTCAGTGATAGAGATCAGATTTTTGTTAGTGAACTGTGGACTGAGATAGCCAACTACAAGGGACTGAATTAGTTTCAGTTCAGCCTACCATCCACAGACTGATGGGCAAACTGAAGCTTTGAATCGATGTCTCGAGATGTATCTTCGTTGTATGGCAGCAGATGATCCGAGCAAGTGGGAACAATACTTAGCATGGGCAGAATATTGGTATAATACATCATATCAGACATCAGCAGGAATGACTCCTTTCGAGCTTTGTATGGGCGTGATCCACCCACCATTGTCAACTACTTAGAGGGTAGTTCTTGCAATGCTCAAGTAGATCATGATTTGCAGGAACGTGACGCATTGTTGCGAGTATTAAAAGCAATTTAGTGCAAGCGCAGGTCCGTATGAAAAAACCAGGCCGACAAACATCGACGCGAAGTAGAACTCGAGGAGGGTAGTTGGGTTTTTGTGCTTTTACAACCTTACCGACAACTATCACTACGTCTAAGGAGACATCAAAAGCTTGGACCACGTTTCTTTGGCCCTTATCGCATTCTGCAACGTATAGGTCCAGTGGCTTATAAGCTAGAATTACCAGATTCCACACGAATCCATCCAGTTTTTCATGTGTCTCAACTCAAGCCATGCAAGGGTCATCCTCTTCAACAAATTACTCCTTTGCCGTTGATGATGGATGAGTTTCTCCCATCTACACCTGCTGCGAACCTTGAGGACAAGGTCCTTCTTTCAGGAGGGGGTAATGTCAAGGAAAGGGGGGAGTTAGCAATACGGGGAATGAGAATGTTACCACAGAGGGAGTTGGCAACGTCCAAGGGATTTTAAAACTTCATGGGATACCAAGAACTATGTCAGTGATAGAGATCAGATTTTTGTTAGTGAACTGTGGACTGAGATAGCCAAACTACAAGGGACTGAATTATGTTTCAGTTCAGCCTACCATCCACAGATGATGGGCAACTGAAGCTTTGAATCGATGTCTCGAGATGTATCTTCGTTGTATGGCAGCAGATGATCCGCAAGTGGGAACAATACTTAGCATGGCAGAATATTGGTATATACATCATATCAGACATCAGCAGGAATGACTCCTTTTCGAGCTTTGTAGGCGTGATCCACCACCATTGTCAACTACTTAGAGGTAGTTCTTGCAATGCTCAAGTAGATCATGATTTGCAGGAACGTGACGCATTGTTGCGAGTATTAAAAAGCAATTTAGTGCAGCGCAGGTCCGTATGAAAAACCAGGCCGAAAACATCGACGCGAAGTAGAACTCGAGGAGGGTAGTGGGTTTTTGTGCTTTACAACCTTACCGACAACTATCACTACGTCTAAGGAGACATCAAAAGCTTGAACCACTTTTCTTTGGCCCTTATCGCATTCTGCAACGTATAGGTCCAGTGGCTTATAAGCTAGAATTACCAGATTCCACACGAATCCATCTAGTTTTTCATGTGTCTCAACTCAAGCCATGCAAGGGTCATCCTCTTCAACAAATTACTCCTTTGCCGTTGATGGATGAGTTTCTCCCATCTACACCTGCTGCGAACCTTGAGGACAAGGTCCTTCTTTCAGGAGGGGGTAATGTCAAGGAAAGGGTGGAGTTAGCAGATACGGGGAATGAGAATTTACCACAGAGGGAGTTGGCAACCAAGAAACGACCACCAAGGACAACCGAATATTGCGCAGAAGCTTGAGAGAAAAAGGACGCCCCCAAGCCTTAACCGATTTTGTCCGGTTCTAAGGATTAAAATTATAAATAAGAGAACATGTGAAACGTTAAAAGGATATATAATCCTGAATATTTTAAAAACTTCTTAATCTACTGCCTATTCTCCTTTTCTATTTCTATATTTTCTTTTCTGGTTACTGGTACATGACATAGTACATTATATCCGCTTGAGCAGAGATTTCGATCTGCTTATCATCTAAATTGTTGAGCTGTTACTGATTTTGTTGTGAGTAGGATACCTACAAAAAGCCGAAGTATGTTCAAATTTCTGTGGAATCGTATTCACACCTCACTGATTTGGATAATCAAGTGAAAATATACGAGGAACAAGTTCAGACATTGGAGGATGAGATTAGGACTTGAACGAGAAGCTCTCTGCGGCGAATGCAGAGATTACTACCAAGGAAGACCTGGTGAAACAGCACACTAAAGTTGCAGAAGAAGCGGTCTCGGGTTAGTCTATGCTCAAATTTCAAAGCCTAATGTATTGTTTAACTTTGTCCGAATTTTTCTCAACCTGTGCTTTTGGTTTTGCTGTAGGTTGGGAAAAGGCTGAAGCAGAAGCCTTGGCATTGAAAAATCACCCTCGAATTTGTTACCCTTTGAAACTCACGCAGAAGATAGGGCTTCGCATTTGGATGGTGCTCTTAAGGAGTGCATGCGACAAATCCGAAATCTGAAGGAAGAAACACGAACAGAAGTTGCAAGATGTCATAAATAGCAAAAATAAGCAGTGTGAAAAGATAAGCTCGAGCTTGAAGCTAAGATAATTTAGAACAAGAGCCCTTAAGTCTGAAGCTGACCATGCGCAGTTTCTAGGTCTTTGCACGATCGTTCTAACATGCTGGTTAAGATTACCCGAAGAAAAATCACTAGCTGAGACCCAGAGTGAGCTTTTGAAGGGAAACATTGAATCGTGCGAAAGGGAAATAAGTTCACTGAAGTATGAGCTTCATGTAGCTTCCAATGAGCTAGAAATTCGTAACGAAGAAAGGAATATGAGCATGAGAACTGCAGAAGCAGCTAACAAGCAGCATATGGAGGGTGTAAAAAAGATAACAAAGCTAGAATCAGAGTGCCAAAAGATTGCGTGGTCTTGTGCGGAAAAGGTTGCCCGGCCCTGCTGCACTTGCCCAAATGAAGCTAGAGGTTGAGAGCTTAGGACGGGATTATGGAGGTACTCGAATAAAGAGGTCTTCCGCCAGGCCTTCTAGTCCACACGTGCCCGCTGTGACTGACTTCTCCTTGACAATGCCCAGAAATTCCAGAAAGAGAATGAGTTCCTCACGGAACGATTATTAGCAATGGAAGAAGAAACGAAGACGCTCAAAGAAGCTTTGTCAAAGCGTCATGGTGAACCTGGCTTCTAGGAATCTCTGTGCTCAGACATCTAGCAAGCTTCAAACTTTAGAAGCACAACTCACCATCAGCAACCAACAAAGCAGCCCCTCAAAAGCTATTCAGATTCCTGAAGTTTACTCGACTCGAAATGCTAGCAGTTCTCCAAGTGGGACTTCTGTATCTGAAGATGGATATGATGATAAAAAAAGTTGTTCCGACTCGTGGGCAACAGGTGCGATCTCTGAGCTCTCTCAATTAAGGAAGGGAACGAGCATTGAAAAGTCGAATAAAACTGAAAATGGAAAGCACCTGGATCTTATGGATGATTTTCTTGAGATGGAGAAGTTGGCGTGCTCTCCGAATGATTCTACTGCAAATGGTTCAATCAACATTTCAGGTTTGTACCGATGATAATCGGAAACTGTTAATGGTGATGCTTTGGGAGATTTCTTGTAAGGAAACTCCAGTCTGAAAAGCAGCTTGATCTATCACCATCAGCAAACGGGTATACGGACATGGATTTGTCAAAAGTAATCCTGAATCTAATGCAGACAAATTGCTTTTTATGAAGCTTCGATCGAAGCTCTCTATGGTTTGAATTAATGTCTAAGGATGCTGATGTGCAGAAATTCTTAGGGACATCAAACGAGCCGTCCAGGATGCACATGACACCCTGAGCCAGCACTCAGTCATTGCTGTTCTGAGGAAGTGGTGCATGAGTCTGGTGGCACATGCATTGGGCGGGGTCATCCGGAAAATGGTTTGCTTAACTGAAGAGAAGGAAATTGCTATGCCCCAGGTGATAAGGTGACTTTAGAAACTTTGCAAACCATAAATCGAGAACTAGATCAATATCTCAGATTCATGACTTTGTGATGTCCCTGGTTAAAGAAGCAAGGGCCTTCGTGACTATTCTGATGGAAACAGCTTAAGCCACAAAATCGATGAGTTGTCCATCACCTACAATAAGGTCTTATGCAGCAAATGAGTTTGGATGATTTCATTTTCAATCTTTCTACTGTTTTAGCCAAAGCCAGTGAACTAAGATTCAATGTGCTCGGCTACAGGAGTAGTGATGAGGAAATCAATAGTTCTTATTGCATTGATAAGGTTATTTTACCAGAGAATAAGGTAAATCAAAACAATTCATCCGAAGGAAGATATCAAATGGTTGTGTCACATTTCAAATCTGACTTCCAATCCTGATGTTCCTGGTGAAGGAAACATGGTCTCGGAATATGAATCAAAACGAACGTACAACATCTTTGGATCAGTTCAAGGAATGAAGTTGGAGAAAGAAAACATGGCAATGGATCTTTCTCGATGTACCGAAATCTAGAGATGACCAAGTCCCAATTACACGAAACAGAGCTTCTAGCAGAAGCAAAATCTCAACTGGCTTCTGCGAAAAATCTACAGCTTCGCCAAGACACAGCTCAGTGCATGGCGGATTCGTATAGGTCACTCGAAACGCACGCAGCAGAGTTAGAGACCAAGGTGAACCATCTCAGTGAAAAAATCGAAAATCTGGAAAACGAGCTTCAGAATGAAAAGAGAAGTCACCATGATGCTTTCGCCCGATGTAAGGAACTAGAAGAACAGTTGCAAAGGTAAGCATTGCACTCTTGTAAATTTAAAGTTAACTACCAAATCTTTGTTGTTTGATTCTGTATGCGGTGTATTTACGTACAACATTGTTCCCGTCACTTTCAGGAATGAGAAATGTTCTGTTTGTTCAGCAGCCGATAATGACTCAAGAACAAGCAGGTGAGACTATATTTCATCTTGTCATGTTTACAACTATGAAATCTAATATTAATGTTAACGAATTCCGACTAGTGCATTTTGGTGTCAGAAATGGTCATGATTGATCGTTTTTGTTGACGGCAGGAAAAGAATTAGCTGCTGCGGCCGAGAAGCTCGCGGAATGTCAGAAACCATATTCCTTGGCAAGCAATTGAAAGCTCCCCGCCCTCAGACCAATAAGATGGGATCACCCTACAATGAGAGGAGCCAGAAGGGTGAAGATGAACCCTCTACTAGAGGCTTGAGCTTGCAAGACTCGGACCAGGCGGAGATAGGACACTGCTGCATCAGCAATGGAATCCGAACTGGCGCGGAATCCCCCTTGGAGTCATTTAACACACCGTGCAGCCCTTCCGATACCGAAGCTAACCACCCTTCGAATCACCGTCGGTTCGAAACACAGGTTACATGTCAAGCACTTCATCTCCAACTTCTTCCACAACTACGCCGGAGAAACAGTCGAGAGGCTTTAGCAGATTCTTTTCCTCTAAAGGAAAGAATGGTGTTAAGCCAGCATTTCATGGACATAAAAATACCTACATATTGTTTTACCGGTTTTCTTCCACTCGTGTTGCACATGTACATATTGGTTTATTCCTTTATCTAATAAGATATTTGAGTAATTGAAATTATAATTTAATAAGGACATAAACTATAATTTAATATTTGTTATAGATATTTGAGTAACAGTAAGACAATACTTTTCAACAATGCTTCTTAGTTTAGGTATAATATAATATATTAGGCAACTTGAGGGACAGTGCTATGGCTGAATCTGAAATAAATTAATAAGAAATAACCCAGATTTTGTTGAAACCCTCAAACATGCAAGCCCTACATAACATCCCACCTCCCACATACGTGCTTTTCCTTGTCCTAATAATACCTAAATTAAATGTTTCTGACCTGAAATTTCAAATATTTTTAGAAAGACCCTTTTTCACCTCTCCTTAGATTTCTTTTTCTTAGTTTTTTTTTTTAATTTCTAAGGTTAAATTTGGTACCATTTATGCAATTGATTTTATTTAGTTATATATCTCTAATTTAGATTATCGAGTTAATTCTATCATATTTATAGATACTTACAATTATATAGATATGTTCGTACTTATATTGTAATAAAATCAATTATCAACGCGTTGTCATTGTTACGTTCTTTTTATGTTAGTATTAATTAAGTTTATCTTTATTGTCTACAGTAGTGTTTCTTTATATCTTGTATTATTCAAATTATTAAATGGTTTTTAACTCTCTGCGTGTTAGTCCTATTTCTATTATTAATAATTAATTTATGTTCTTTAATGGTTTGAAGTGAAACAACTTTTAATATGATTAGTTCATATTAATTTTTGCATATTCTTTTTTAAATTATAATTTTAATATATTTGCTTATTATTGAACAAAACACTTAATTATTAAGAAGAGATAAGTCTGGCTTAATTAAACACAATCGACTTGTTGATCAAGATTTACGAGTACTTCAATGCATGTAGTATATATTCAAAAACATATATATTGTGACATTGTAACTACTTGATTTGATATAAGAACATGGAGTTTTTATAATTACGATGTTTATATATACATTATTGTCTTGATTGATATCTATTAAGTAATATGAGTATTTTAATAGTCTAAGGATTATTACAAAATAGTATTTACTATTTATTTAAAAGAAAACCAATCATTGACAACATACACACACCGACATACACAAGTGTTTGAACTCAAAACTTTTAAGTAGAACAACATACTTGATAAATTCGGGATGAATACAAGGGGTAATATTTGTTCAAAAACTCTCAATCGATTGACCATAAACGCTCATACCTTTGTCGGTGAGAATAACAAATCCTTTAATCACTGAGGTCATTTGGTTTGTGCGAGTAATTCCAGTCTTAAATGCACTTTAACTTATTTAGTCCTACTTTTAATAAATTAAAGTGAATTTAATCCTCCAATCGAATGATGTCACTTGTACCACGTGTCACCATTTGGTTGGAGGATCAAGTTTATTTTAATTTAATATATTTTATTCTTATCTTAAATTCAAAATATTTTAACATAAAACATATTAAAAGTATGATTAAACTAAAATAAAGTTAGCCCTCTAATCGAATAGTGACACGTGACATCATTAGATTAGAGGATTAAATCTATTTTAATTTATTAAAAGTATGACTAAATTGAGAGAATATATAAATAACAATGACCGAATGTGTGATTATACCAAAATACCACGTCACCTAATCTGTTAACAGTTAACGATAGTTAATCCGTGATGATTGCATCTTAATTAAATAAAAAACGAAAGTGATCATATCTTAATTAAGCTTTTTGAAACCAGTGAGAAAAAATAAACAAAATACAAACATAAATAATCAATCATATAATTAACCCTTTATAATTTTATTAGGTCAAATAGTTAACACCCTAATTATGGCTATCTTTCTCCCCTCCCCCCTCCCAAAAAAAACCCTTGTAAAAATTTATGACATCAATAATAAGCGTGGACAAGTCAAAATTGTAACTAAAATATATCATAATATTTTATTTAATTAATTTTGTCTAATATAATATTAGATCTTTCAAATAATGTTATCTTCGAAATTTCATATTATAAATAAAATAAATTGAATCAAGAGAATTATCAGTTTGATGAAAGATTTAATTTAAATTAATTGATAAATAAAGTGAATATTAATGATTAAATACAAAAAATAAATCTCAATTTTGAATATATTACAGAGACTAAAACCAGAATTTGATATATCAACTCTCTCACAGAATACCTCAGCGAGGAAAAAAATTTCCAGTTCTTTTCTTCTTCTCAGATTTACAAATCTAAGAAACCCACAAAAAACCAAACAATCTGCATGGGTTTTTGGTGTGTCAGATTCAGTTTAAACAAGTCAATAAAAAGAGAAAATATAATGAGAGAAGCAGCTTCATCTGCATGAAACACCAGTATTTAAATCATCTGAGCATGGATGTCAGAGACCGGAAAACAGCTTCTTCACAAGGAATGATGAGGCCCATGTCGTGACCGAACCCGAACTCCTCCTCAGCTTGATGGAGCAAGCTCTGGAACTCGGGTCGGGTCAAGAAAGAGATGGGTACGATGTATCTGCTCCTGTTTTGGCCGACGTAGACGACGAAGTGACCTTTGGGGACGTCCAAAGGGAGTCCTTGTTGTTCATCGCCGTAGCCTTGCTTCTTTCCTAAGCTGGAACATCGTTTCAGGATTTGCTTTATCAAAGCTGTTTGTGTCAGTCTGTTGGATTTCCTGCTGATAGCCATTGTTGGACTTGGAGCTATGAACAAAACGTTGCAAAAGGAGAGGTGGTGGGTTTGAAAGAGGGTGAATGAGGGGTATATATGGTGAGAGAGGTAATTAAGGTAATTGTCCCCCCCCCCCCCCAAAGAGGAGAGAAAACAAAATCATGTGGGGGTATTTTTTATTTTTCTTAGGGGGTTTCTGAAAATGAGGTCACAAGACATCCCTCAAGGCAACCCCATTGGGGTACATCCCTCAAGGCAACCCCATTGGGGGTTTAAACCCCCAATGTTGCTCTCCGAGAGGGCATCATGGTCCCTCTCATTTTATTTCTCTCTTACCTTCTTCATCAACCTTTTCAAGCCTTCAACTAAGTTAACTTATTTTATCATTAAAAATAAAAATTAACATTAAAAAATAAGAATATATTTATTAAAAAATAATTTCTCTCAACCCAAACAATCATAAAAAGATGTAAAATTAAGAGAATTTTACACAATATTAGTGGATCCTAATCCATAATGGGTCTAGATCCAATTAAACTGTGTAAAACTCTTTTAGTTTTACAGCTTTTTTGGATAATTAGATGAGATAAATTAAAGACTAAGATTAACGGTAAAAATGATAATATATTCGTTGAAAAAAAACAATAAGTTAATCTCAACCTTTGATTTCTTTCAATTCAACAATCCTAAAAAATATAAAATTAAAAGAGTTTTACACAATATAAGTGAACGCTAAACCATATATAATTACACTATATCATTGTACCGATAATTATTCTATAAATTAAAAGTATTTTAAACATAACTATAAATATTAAGATTATAAATACCATACCAATGAAACATATCAGTTTTTTACGGTATTGACATGAATGAATAGTGGTGAGCGTTTTATTAATATCTTTAATTTTTTTTATATAATTTAATTTCTAGGTTTTATTAAAATATACTTCAATCATGTATGTAGATATATGTTTATATATAAATATAAAAAAATTAAATTTTAATTAAGCTGAAAAAACCTAATCCAATGATTCTATATAGAATTATAGAAATAAAAAAGTAACGAAAATACTAAATTTAATTTTTAAAATATAAAAATTTAATATCAACCATAATTTAAGTTAAATGTTATTTTTATCAACCATGTAACAAATATTAGCTTAGTTCAGTAGTTAAATGTTGTTTACTCCCAAGTCCTAGGTTTTATCCCTTTCAGTCCTATACAATTTCTTTAACTTTCGTCAATAAACGATGACACGTGTACCATCTTATTGAAAGATTAAATTTATTGAGTTATTTTTGAATTAGGATCAAATGGATAAAACATATTAGTTTTGAAGATTAAAACTATTTTTATACTAAGCTATGTCGTTATCTTCATTAATTTTTTTAACATTTGGTAATCGTTTTAGAATTAAAAACTAAAACACACCATTTGTTACTAATTTACCAAAAAAAAATCGACGATCAAAACAAAAAACTTGATAAGAATTAGGTGACCAAACATGTAATTTGCCCTATGATAAAATTTTAGATAAATTCAGTTATATAATCATTTTTTAAAATAATATTCGATAAATTCGAGATTAAAACATGTAAGTTACTAAAGGCGCACAGGACGTGCCAATGAGTCACCGCCACAATTGACAAAAGTCGATGTTAGGAGATAACAGCTTTTGGAGGATTTGCTAGATCAGTTCTTGTTATCGTTTATTCGGTTGTAACTTGAAATTATGCTTGCACGTAAACCTCAGTTCAGCATGCAGATCATGAACCTGTGGGAGCTTCTTATCATGGGCATACGTATATTGTTGATGGTGTTGTTGGCAAAAAATGGTGACTAAATTGATCATAAGCATCGTGATAAGTCTGATACGATCTTCAATATATCGTATCGCACGTGTTATGTTGTTGTTGGCTAGAAGAAATATGTATGTTTGATGGATTGTGAGATGAAGACAGTGGACTGGACTGGTTATTTTGGGATGACTCTCGGAGATTCGTTATTATTGGTTCTTTTAGTTTGAGACGTGATTCACGCTCACCGCACCAATTGTTGATGGGAACATGATAAATTTATTTATCGTAGACGGTTCAAGATTGACCATTAGTTGATCGAGTGTCGATCGAACAGGAAATAAACAAAGAAGAGAGTTGTTAAAGAGAGTATTTTGGGGAAGTCTATGGAAGTCGTCCTCTCCCTTGCCTAGTAGAAGGTTTGTATATTGACTGTATGTGTACGCTTGTGTTAGGTCTATGGTTATGATTGCTATTTTTATATTAACATGTTTGTGTTAGGCCTAAGGTCGTGATTGCTAATAATAGACCAACAAAGTGTCTAGGTGCAGTCGATATTAATTAGGTTTGAAATAGAGAAATCTATTAGGTTTATCACGGTTTTGTCAAAGGTTTTTGATCGAGATTTTTTTTTCCTGTGAGAGAATTCTTTCGAATATGACCCTAACTAGTGAGAGAATTTATACCTGATTTGTATCTCTGAATTCTCTCACTAGTTCGATCCAATAAATGGTATGCTTCGGTTGACGGTCCACTAGATCTGTGATTATTAAACATGTTTTGGTGGAGGCTATTTCAGGGTTCAATACTCCGAGTGGTCCTAGCCAGCTGGTTTGGGTCCTAACCACGAGCCTTCAAGTTTCGACGAAATTTTTTGTTAGCTCTTCATATACTTATTCGATGAAGAAATGAGAAGAACAAAACAGATAGATTAACACAGACAACTTATTGCGGAAGGAAACGGTAAACAATCTTTTGCTAAATGCAGTGCAAACTCAAGTCAAGATTATGGTGCTGGTTATTGGCATTTGTTATCGATGAAGATTGAAGTTTTTGGATATTATAAGATTAAATCAAGTCGAAGTCGAATTAATAGATTAAGATGAGTAAATTAATATATTACGGGGAGAGTTGAGACAAGACTATCTTGATGATGTTCGAATCCGAAAATGAATCAAGGATTGTAAGAAATTAACAGAGTGCAGTCAGTGCAGGCAACTAAACGAGTTCAGCCCTGTAAAATGAACTACCTAAATGCTAAAGTTTGGAGGAAAACCAAGGTATACCAATATAGTACACAAAACAAATATGTGATAACGATACATTCTCTGACTACTTCTCAAGTGAAGGACCTAACTGCAGAAGATGTGGTGACCAAACTCGAAAGGAGGCCGACAATGAGTGCACTGTTATACGTGGTTGGCTCGGCTTGCATCGAGTTGTTTCGGGAATCGATGAATGTTTCGTTTCGGAAAGGCCCTCCCACAAGAGCTCCAACAGCTACATTTGGATTGGGATTGGGTGAAGTTAGCCACTGGAAGCCATCGGAGCAACCAGTGGTCGCATCGACCGGAATCGAAGCTCCTCTATGATGCACATGCTGCGGGTATTTATCGCCGTACCCCACAAGGAAGCTCATCTTCAAGGGGTTACTGCCTAAGACATAATCAGCCTGGAACCAAAGATTGTTATTATTATACCAGTCATTAGTCATTACACTGGGGTAACACTTTCGACAAATATTGCTAATATTTGGTTGAGTCTTAACGTAAACAGTGCACCTGTGATTTGGCAAACTTTCTAAGATCCGATGGTTTGAATGAACGGTCACCACAAGTTAGCTTCGCCGTCTGTGAAGTAAGCATGTAATCGCTGTAAAGAGCAGCTAAAAATGCAGAAGCAACCGGATGCTGCAGAGAATTCCATTCACTGATCCATATAAGACCACCTGCATTGTAAAGACTCTACCAGTAAACAAAATATATCCAAAGAGTCCGAGCTAATTCAGTTTATCTGCGACTTAGGTGATCTGAGAGTACATGTAATTCCCGAAAAGAAAAGTGAAATATGGTAATAAAGGTCTGCCATTAACATTTACAATCTAAAGAAGTATAAAGAATACAGATTTTAGAGTAGAAGGGTATTACTATGTTGATTTATCAAGTCTAAAATCATTTGGTTCGTTAATAAACTTTCTTTGAGCCTTTTCGTTTTTGTCGGATTTGCGATCTACAAGCAAAAATATGAATCCAAGGGACTGAGCTTTAAAGAAGACATTACCGTCAGTTCTGCTGGATGTTGCAGAGTGAGACTTTGGTAGAAGACCACACATAACATCCTCGGCAGACTTCCTATAGTTTTCAAGGCCGGAATTCCCAGAGGCACCCTTGGCACCGAACAAGCTTAACCTGGAAAGCAAAACCTGCATACATGTAGCATAATCAGACACTATGTTCAAAGAAAAACAGAATAATACTACGTAAAATTTATGCTTCTGGTGATATCTATTCAGAGAATTAAAATGAGGGCCACCAACCAAGCACACCATGCTTGATCAGACGAACGAGGCTAGATATCCTACAATAGTTGCATTTAGCTTAGGCTGGTTAACATATAAGAATTACTTTCCTTCAAATAGTCCTTGAGCCAAATGCTTAGAGGTTAAAGAAATGCTGTAAACCTTCCAAAGAAGCTTCGTCTTTGGCAGCTTTACAAACGAGAAGCAATCGATGGAATTCAAACAAGCCGAAAACTCAAAGTTTTTCTTATATCATTGCAATGCTTGGGACGTGTGTATACATAGACGTAAACGGAAAACAAGAGGCTACGATCTTGCTTCAAATTCCTCTAAAAGAGAACCTTACCTGGGTTCCTGCAAGTTTATTATCCCAGCTAAACCAGGAAAGACTTTCCCATTGAGCAAACTGGTTCCCATTTTCACCGGTCACATATCTGAGATATGATTGATCACCTGTTGCATGATAGAGCCAGCTTGCTGCCCATAAGAGCTCATCTCCGTAACCTGTTGAATTGTAGTACGTAGCAACTTCCGGTATGTTCTTACTGTAAGAACCTCTATTTTTGTCTGCAAAACTAAAAAGTTGCTTTGCATGTCTAAGAAGTGTGCTTGAATATGTTGAGTCAGCTGCCTTAAACACCAGCGATGCTGAAGCCATAGCTGCAGCAGTTTCGGCTGCAACCTCAGTCCCAGGAACAGATTCATTCACCTGTGTGAGAGGCCTCTTCTCTTTCATGTTCTCAGGCCTTTCCCAACACTTATGGTCTGCTTCAGGGTCACCGACCTGCCATAGTTTCGGAAGCGAAAATGTAAGAGGTCAGAAATATTTCAGAGGCTTTTTTGTCATAGGATTGTTCAATCAGATTCCAGACAAATATGGTTCACAATACAAATGCAGAAGTGCCACAAGGTTTCTCATGATGAC
This sequence comes from Hibiscus syriacus, assembly GCF_006381635.1. Classification (NCBI taxonomy): domain Eukaryota; kingdom Viridiplantae; phylum Streptophyta; class Magnoliopsida; order Malvales; family Malvaceae; genus Hibiscus; species Hibiscus syriacus. Next base: position 1,448,325 of record NW_024062745.1, on the reverse strand, counting down.
AACATAACTCATCTCAAGATTTCATGGCAACCCGTCACTACATCATCAGAAACATAAACCTAAAATCCAACATGTTCCTGATCTAAAGCCTGCATCGAAACCCTTAGCCACTCCGACAATTCAAAACATAAATTTAAAGAGGCATGATGAAGCTAACAAGGACAATTCAAATGCAATCGAGCAGACATTCATGTACTACATATAGCAACACCAATCCAAAAGAGTAGATGGCAAATAAAGACAATGGTAACCTGAATATAGAGCACATTCTCCGAAGGATGAGCATTGATAAGGAAATCGGTTATCCACTTGAGCGATTCTTGAGCCGGTTGCAGTTGATTCACCGCCTCCATCTGATCACCGTACTCGAGGATAGCCCACGATAGAACAGTAGCAGTGAATGCCATTGGGAATCCAAATTTCATGTGATCCCCGGCATCATACATCCCTTTTGACAGATCCAATTTCGCTTCACTTCCATCCGTTAACGCCGAATTTCCTCTCCATGATATCTTATTATCCTCTAATCTACCAGCTACAACAATAAACAAGCAATAATCCCACATCTAATATAAATTCTACCAACAAAAGAACCAAACATAAGCAGTCGCAGATCAGAAATAATTATCTTGACTAAACCACTTGTTTTAAGTAGTAAACATTGAATCTGAGTCCATAAGTTAAAGGGTGTCCTTAAAGGAAGCAAATTTGAATAAGAATGAAAGAGGTTAAAGAAAGGGTACATTTTTGAACGTCGAAGAATTGCATTGCGATTTTGAGAGCATCAGAATACTTCTTGTCGATAGAGCCGGGAGGACCCGGAACGGGAGATGGCTTACTATCCTTTTTGTCGTCCATTTTCTTCTTTATTGTATAAACAACAGCTCCCACAACCAGAGCCAATATTACTAACACCAGAAACCACCCCAGAAATCCCCTGGACTTTGATTTTTCCCCCATTCTTTTGTCACTTAAAAAAACACAGTCTTGAACTTGAGATCTAGATCAAAACATACGCATTGGACAACATATATGCCAAAGAGAAATGCAGGGGAAAAGAATCTGATGCAGAGCAGAAACGTCTGAAACTAGTGTGAGGGAATGTGGTTTAGAAACAGGGTTAATCAGTTAAAGAGGAAGTTAACGAAAAAGGGTAGCTGGATCTGGTGCTGTTTCAGCCATAGATTGGGGCATATACATTTGTTTAATTGGTGAGTTCTTGCCGCACAAGAACACCGACATTGGAGTTTAACTGCGAATATAATAATATAATTATTTGTAGAATTTATTTTTGAGTCCTTCTACTATACTAAAAATTCAATTTAGTTCTTTTCCTTTTTAAGAATTGAGGGTAGGAGTATGCTGTATGTCAGGATTTGATCTCAGAAGTAAGAATTAGATGTGAACTGAAGGGTTGATAACAAGACAAGTCCAGAGTTAACATAATTTAGTATTTTAGTTTTTCCTATTTAATAAAATAATTTGATCTAATAACAAATTTATATGCCAATTGAATGCTTAAAAATATTTTCAAATATAAATGAGATTATTAGATATAATAGTTAATATTTTGGACTAACTGATTACATTTGAATATAAAAGATCAAATTTCATCAGAAAAATAAATAAATAATCAAATTAGAAGGATTACGTATTAAATGTTTATTAAAATAAAAGGACGGAAATCACAATTTGACCTAAATTATATGTTATGCCTTTCTGTTTAGGTGCTGTATTCTTCAAGTTTCATTGACGGATATGCCCCGTGATTTTGGTCGAGCGAGATTCCCGCTAAAAACTCATTTTCGGTCGCCCAAAGTTGAATTAGGCTCGACACGTGGTGGATTAATTCTCAGCCGTCGATTTCTCCAGCACCAATTATCCCGTTCGATAAATTTTTTCATAACATGTCAAGTTAAATCTAAAATATTAGATATAGTACAGGGAGTAATAACAGAATTTAACCATAGTTAAACTTGTAAGAGCTAATGTTTCGTCATCTTCTGTGCCTAGAGGAAGGATCTATTAGGCCGGAGATCCTTCCGTCATATTGTCCTTGTCTTTGAATACCAATTCAGAATTTTAATCATTTATTCCTTTAGGTTAAAATTGAACTTTTTTTTTTAACCCAATCGAATGATTATATACCAAAGCCCACCTACTTCTAATAAAGCAGCAGCGTGGTACTAAAGCAGTAGCCGCACAATCGACAACAAGGACCCATGATATTAAGTTATTTGAACCGATAAAGCAACAATTCAACAGCTGAAATCAAAACTAAAGGACAACACATTTACATCAACGTTAATAACAAATTATTCAGTACCATTCTATGCCTACTAACCTGGAAGAACAAGAACTGATACCATTATTTTATTGTGCTGCAGATCGGGTCTTCCTTAGTCTACCGCGCTTGAGTCGAATGCTTTCTTCCATGAGAGTCTCTTTTGGGGGAGGCTTCGTGCCTTCATCCTCCGGAGAAGGTGGCAGTGATTCATCTCGCTTTGCTACTTTTTCAGTTTCCGCAGCAGGTTGGCTGGTTGATTCGGTTGCAGTATCTACTTTCTGGCTATTTAAGGATGCTGAACTTAAGGATGCTGAACGGGCAGGTGGTTTAGCCAACTGTAAAGGAACCTTAGAAGGTCCCACATCTTCAGTTACTTCCTTTTTGTGTTGACTTGAAGATGTGCTGGATGTCGGCGATGCCGGTTGTTTAGCCTCAGATTGTGCTTTACTAGATGCTTGACGTTCAGGCACACTAGAGGGTTCGCAAGCCTTAGGACCTTGTGCCTGAGAATTAAGAAGTCACGTAGAACAGAATATAAACTTCAAGACGATTGAATCAGTACAAAATGAATTTTGGCATAGATTAATTACTTTTCAAATACTATATACATTCAACTAATATACAACCATTACATCTGTATAGTCAGTTTAATGCGTGATAAACTGATAATGAGAGATTTAACCGAACTAAGTTTGTTGCTTGAAATGCAGCACCAAATACAATTGGTGTTAATTTGATAAATACCTGAGGATGTTGAGGTTTTGGGGTTGACTGTGAAACATATTGCAGAATCTCAAAAACTCTAATCTGGCCATAGCTTGCAGCCCTTTGCCAGTAAAGAACTGCCATATCTCCAGCTCTAGTTCTTAGTTCCAACAAGTTACGGTCAATTTCATTTTCGTGTTTAGCAACATATGGTCTAAAGAAAGAGTCATACACATAAGAAGTTCCCTAACATAAACGCAAACAGAGGGCCGGTTAAAAACAAGCATCAACATGTAGATGGCGGTGTAAGTATTATTAGAATTTCTTTAAAAGATAGTACACCTACCCTAGTTTTAGGGTACCACAGATATATATAGAATGCCAACTTAGCTTCACTGTACATTGGAACCCTTTGAAATGCAAAGCAGGAACACGGTGAGAAAACAAAAAACAGATAGTAACACGTCCTTCTAGTTTTATTATCCCTTACCATGAAATGAAAGTATCACCAATTCGCTCACAAACTGTTAAAACAGCCACTAATATCCTGAAACCAAGAAAACGATTGGGAAGACAGGACAAAAGAAATGTTACACCATAAATAACATTTGCACAATCTTCACAAACAACCGTAGCACTGTAAGACCTACCAGTACTGGCACCAAAACCGCAGCTGATCAATCTCAGGCTTATTCAATTCAACAGCTTTATAACATTCGTAAGCTGGATAAGCATAACCAAAAACCATCCTGTCGAAATATTTAAAAGCAAAAAAAAAAATGATCCAGTTCAAGTAAAAGAATAAATTAAAACTAAAATGAGAAAGAGAATCGGTTGTAAGATAAGACATACACAAGTCCTCTGGTAAGAAGGGATCCAATCATTTTGTTTACTTCCTGACAAAAGAAAACACTTCTTGAAGTTAAAGTCAGTAACAAAATCAGCATTATAAATCCCAGAAAACATGAACAGTCCATGGGATGTAGTCAATTAAGCAAGTACTGCACAAGTCTCTACCATAAACTTGTATAACACAAAACCAAAAAATGATAACTGATAATTGCTACCTAAGTTTATTCTCTTTCTCTTTAATTCTTTCCTTGATGAATTCCCAAATAGGACGAATCCTTCCAGTGCTCAAAACCAAAAGAAGCTATAAATCCCAGTCAAACAAGACATAATCAAAGTTAAAACTTGAAAACTTCTTGGCCCCCATAAACCGAAGGGGTAGATCCTTTTAATCTCTTGAGGAAATACTCTAAAAAACTTAGTTAAGCGAGAATTGTCAGGTACTAGAAAAGAAAACAACATAAAACCTGCTAGGAATGTCCATTACCCGCAGTTTTTTTAGCAACCGAACAGAGGCGTAAGACTAACGTAATGTTACAAACTTCAAAAACCACAACTAATAAACTCCAGTAAATCTAGGTACTTCATGGAACAATCAAGAGTTAAGAACTTATCCAACGTAGCGCACGGAGAAGCATTGCAAATGAAGAAATCATATGAGAAAAATGCAACATTATGGAGCTCAGTAAATAAATTAAACAACGAAAAAGGCGAAATTGATAAGCTGGAAACTTTAAAATGATAATAAAAAAGGGTTTTAAGAACCAAAAAGATCCCAATAAAATACTTATCAGCAATGCAATGCCAGATGAAATGTCGACCTCGGTGGTTACCGAATCAATCACCACATACAGAGGGCAAATGGCAGCGCGATTGGTACCTTTTAAAGAGATATTTGAACAGGAAACAGAGCTCTACTAAAATCTGGAAATGGGAGTTAATCTCAAGCACTGGAAGCAATAGTCGATAGAGTGAGGATTTCAAGTAAATCAGAAATGTGTTTCGGAGTAGACCTCCGGCGAACTGTAAAATCACTGCCGCAAGTATCCGACGACTAACCGTTAAGAAGTCGGCGGAAGCGGATAAAGAGAGAAAGACTTTTGAGTAGAAAATCAGAAAAAGAAAAAAAAAATAAAGAGAGCGTGATGCCTAATAGCACTTCTCAAATCTCATGACCGAATTATTTATGTAATTTTAAGCAATATAATGAAAATAATAAACCCAACATTTTGGCAATATTAAAAATGTAATAAACAACTATGATGACAATTAATAATGACCTACATTGTTCAAGTCGTTGCAACAGTCATATTGATAATGTTATTCTCACCCCACCTTTTCATTACAGTGCAAAAAGACCTATTTCAAATTTCTTATACTTCACCAACAAAATTTTACTTTATAATAATTAAAGGAATAGTCCATAAATCGAATTTAGAAATATAGTAAATTGAGCACGAACCAAATGATCTCGGTGGTAAAATAAATGTAATTATTCATTGAGGTCCTGAATTTGAGCATAAAAAATGTCAATGATTAAGGTCCACGTTCTTTATGAAATAAAATGAATTTCTTAACAATCACTGATTTTCGATCCATCAACTAATTAGTTCAAATCAAATACTGCAAAGATCAATTATTAAAACAATCCTCTTAACTTAGTTTGTTCTATTCATAATACTTGATTCAAACCATAAATTTTATTCAAAGAAACTAATGTCTAATCCAACTAGGAATACTAATCTTGTTTTAAGTAATAATAAAATGTCATAATTGTTCTAATAAACGAGATACTTATGATGTATACAGGCAATCTTTACTACTGAATCAAGTATGGGATTTAGAATATAATTATGAGATTAGGTTTTAAAAGATGAAAAATAATGATACTAGCTAATGCTTTGGACGTGTATCACGAAGAGGACAGGGGTACGTATGACCATTCCTCTTAAAGTCTGGCATGTTTTGAGTAAATTATAAGCAACCATAAACGGTGGGGCAAAGAGCAAAAATGTAATAACAGAAAAGAATAAGACCCCAAGGGTCGGACATTGGGCAAAAGATAAGAAAATATAGAAGGAAAAAAAGGGAAGGCATGTGAGGTAAGGATTTCCCCAAAGCCTTGGATTCCACTTTTCTCAACTGCTGCATTAACTTAATCAATGCATGTCCTGAACCTAAACCGAAACAAGCCCTACATCTTAAGAGTTGCTCATTCTTCCGTGCTGATGCTCAGGTAAAATCGTCGATATAAGCTTCACGAGTCAACATTGTTTTAGCATTGACTCGAGCACCAATAGGAGCACGCGAGTATTCACCGCGGTGGGCTGATGCCCTAAAAGAAGAGAATAACAGCAAGATCGTACTAACATCCAACCAATGCCAAAGCATGATTCCACTATTTGCAAAAATAAATGTACACATGCATGCCCGTGCGCATTGATAACTCCATAACTAAAACATCTCATCTATCGATATGCACTATGTAGCCAATGTATGAACAAACTAGCTACCTAAGAGTAAACAATTGCAGTAAAAATCTTTACACTTCCAAAATAGCCAAAAGATTCAGCCCATACCCTGGACGGATGTCGTTGGAGGTTTCTTGCACTTCCCTCTCAACCATGTTAGCCTTATCTTGCTGCTATTTAAAGAGATAAACGTTTCCCTTAAGTTGGGGTATTCAAAGTGGTCAAGAGCTGCAAAATAGAGCCACTCCTCAATGTCTTCTATTTCATCCAATGCTTTAATGCAATTAGTTATGCTAAATTTGTTTTCACTTCGTTTCGTGACAAATCTCCGTCTTGACTTCCAAGCAGCAACCATATCTAGCATGGCTCCTGCCATAGCCTCTGACATTTCTTCCCCCTTTATACTCTGATCCAAAGAAGGTTGTGCCTCGGATGATCTTTTTCTTTTTCTCTCTGCAATACTCTCAATCAACTTTACAGGCAACGAATTGTTTTGGGTTAATCTTGAGGTTGATGGATTATAAGAATGCGTGGATCCTCCATCTGGACATGAAGTTAAGCTACTGGTATCATTTCCAGCAACTTTGTCCAACCCCTCAAAGTGGCTTGATTGGGCATATTTCCCATCAGCAGACGAGTCGGTGAATATTGTGCAAAGTTGGTCATATACGGGACAGTCCTTGATTTTGACTGGCTCGGGTCTAGGCTGTGCCTGTAAGTGTAAAACTATCTGTCAGAAAAAAAACAGTCAAAGTATCAGAACACAGAAAATTGAAAGGAGACATACCCCGATTTCGTCCCACAGGTCAAACCCGATGCAACAGGAGTCCTCCATGGCAGCAAAGCCATTCTGATCATAAGCTGATTTGAGGTTATAGAATCGCGTCCGCAGAACATCCAGGTGCTTCCTCAACTGATTGTTATTGAAGTTGAGATCTGTTTGCTTGTTGAACTCATCACGTATGGTATTCCATGTTTTCTTGTCGAAAACATTGTTCGGTCTGTTTCCTAATTGAATTTGCTTCACTACCAAGTCCGCAAATATCTTATCAAGGGATGCTGTCCACCTCGTTCTAGATCGCACCTGCTTTGGCTGACCGACTTCAGGTTCCATTTAGGCATCTATAACTAAAACGTACACACATTCAGATCGAACAGTACTTCACTCAGCACTACAGGAAAAATCACAAACTACCTTACTGATGAAACCATAAAACTACAATAAATTGCCAGTACTTTCCAGAAACAGTATCAAAACTTACTGATTCACATTGATAAACAAAATAATGGTTGAGCAAAGGATTAATCATATGTCAACGTTTGACCAACAAACAATATACTTTATCGTATATGTATAAACACTTGTACGATTTACTATTTCACTACATCGAGTTAATCTGTGATTTTCAGCTAATATCACCCCTACAAAATGGGAATTTCAATACAAAATGGTAAGCGTATAAATCTTCAGCTAATGCCACCATTCCTCTACAGCTTACAATCAGCATTATAACGTTTTAAGAACTCTGAGTAAAGTTTCTAATGTTAAAATTATGAAGAATAACAAATGGAGATTAACTTGAATTAGAATTACCATTTGTAAAATTAAATTAAATTAAATATCGCGCACTTTCGCCGTTTGGGGTTTGAGAATGAAGCGACTGGTTCGTACACAAACCCTAAATTTGATTTTTGTCAGGATATGTACTGATAGGAATAAATGCCCAAATGAAAACTATGGTATCTTACCTGACACGATAATCTTCACCGAATCAAGAGAAAGAATTAAATTTGGTAAAAAAAATGTGAATGAAAGGGATTGTTAGCACTTGTTCACAAACCCTACAACAAAGGAAAAGAAGAAGATTGAAAGATAGACGATTCAACATTGTTTCTGTTCTCTTATTGCTCTCTTCCAAACGCTTTATGAATCTTTTATCGGGCCCGTATGCCCATTTTCGCTTTTCTTTTTCACTAGGCCTTCTGAAATTTATCCTTCCGCTTGATTAAACTCTTAAGCTGTTATTGCTTTTAAATATGAAATTAAATCTTTATTTATTATTATTTTTAAGGGTAAAGTACATAAATGAGATCTTACTATAAGATACTACTTTATTAATTCTTCTACTATTAAAAGTTACAAAGTAATCGTCTGTGTATAGAGTTTTGATTTGTTGAGTCTCTCGACTATTAAAAGTTATCAAATTGTCACCCAACTATTCATTATATTCTAAACTCGTCCTTTTCCATTAAAAAATTTGTGAAATTCCGAGTTAACGTTAATATGTTAACTGTGATTTGATAAAATCTTAGAATCTCAAACGACTAGGATCGGAGCTATTAAGGAGGTGGGATGGGCCATTGCCCCTCCCAAATTTTTTGGTGTAATAGCGTTTTAGTTCATTTTTAGTTTAAATATTAGTTACCTTTGTCCCTCCCAATTTTTATATTTAAATACTTTATTGAACCTTGTTCTTTCAATATAAAGAAAATTAACCCCTCTTAATGTCTGATCCTAGTTCTATCCCTGCAAACGATTATCATATCTCAATCGTCATGGTAACGTTCAACTTAGACAACTGTCAAATTTTTAATAAAAAAAAGAGTTTAGAACATAATGAATAGTTGGATGACCAATTTATAACTTTTAATAATCGAGATACTTAATAAAATAACACTCTATAATTAAATGATCATTTTGTAACGTTTGCAATATGATCATTTTAACTCGTAAATGATCATTTCGAGTTACTCGTGAGCTTTCTATTATTAAGACGAAAATGTAAAGAAAAATATATTTGTATATAAAATGTCGTAAAATGCACAATTATCTTTAATTTTATTATTCACACATCTTTTCTTTTTAGTATTTTGAAGAAATTAACGTCGTTAAAGCTTAAAGGCAATATGTCATTTCCATGCTCTCATCTCGCGTCTAATCCGATACTTTTCTTCAATTTTTTCCCTTTTGCCGGAAAATTTAAATATTCAATTCAAAAATATATAGATTTATTACATATATATTTAATATAAAATGTTGAAATTTCGAGTATAAATTTAAAATTGACACATCTATATGACCATATTTTTCAACTATATATCTTTATTATTTATCTATAATGTATAGATTAAGACTGTAAATGAGACGAGTTAGATCGCGAGCTATTCGAGATCGATTCAGTCAAAGCTCGATAAATGCTCAGATCGAATAGATTATATTTGAGCTCGGCTCGAGTTCTTAACGAACCGAAACGAGCTACTTGATACGCTCGTGAGTAACTCGAAAATATGATATATTAAGTTTTTTTTTAAAATAAATTATTAATAATATTAACATTTATGCGTTGATTTTTTAAAAAAAAAATACAGTAAAATTTTTATGTATTAAGGTTTAGGTTCATGTTTGAGGCTTCAATCGAGTTAAGTTTAAGATTTTTTTTTTCATTTAGAGTCTTTTCGAGCTACTCACGAGCTTCAATTCAAGCTTTCGAGTTCGAGCCAAGCTTGAAAATTTTAAGTTCGTGAGTTTTCGAGTCAAGTTGAGCTTAGCCCTAGTATACACCCCTAGTATAGATTTCATTTTTTTTATCATTTATATTGTATATGAGATTCAATTTAAATCCTGAAATTAAATTTTCAAACGAAATATAAAGGTACCCATGTATTTTTTTGCGAGAGAGAAGAATGAAATTGTTTTTTTTTCCTTCAGTTTGTGAGGTTTTTCACCGATTAATTTGGATCAATCCGGATCGAACATTTGACTTTGATGGGTGAATCTTTTAGTAGAGATTTTCTGTATACACAATGATTCAAACATGAGACATTGGTTAAGAGATATTAAGCTACTTATTACTTGAACTAATTCTCGTGGGTGAGAATAATGAAATTGTTAAATCTCTTGATCAAAATTTTATTTTAATATAAAATATTTATAATTTTAATACAAATATTCATAATTAAAAAAAAAAACAGCATCATTTATGATATTACATTTACAGTGTGGTCTAGTAGATAGTTAAGTTATCGGGCCTGAAAACCCAAAATGCCAACGGGCTTTGTATTGTATTTAATGCAATTTTTTAGGCGTAACTACTTTGCCTTCTAAAGCTATCACATCTTTCTTTCTTTTTTTTAGTAAATATTTGTTGAGTTAATCGATTGACGGAATCGGCCAAGAGGGGGTGAATTAGCAATTAAAATTTTGGTGGAAGTTTTTATAGAAAATTGAAAATAATTGCACAACGATTTAGAGTGGTTCGACTTTCTTAACCAAAGTCTACGTCAATTACCTTAGCTATCCACACTAAGGATGTTCCAACAAATTCACTAATTTGTTGTTTCTTTTTAGGACAAAGAGTAACTTTACAACTTCCTCAAGAATTATACCCCAATACTTGAGCACACTCTTTTTCAAAGAGAAATACACAAATTTGCAAACTTACAAGGAAAACCTCACAAGGCAATGCACAATTCTAGAACAAGATAAGAACACTCAAAGATAATTACAATTGAGCACAAATTGTGTTCTTGAAAGCAAAATGAATATTGAAAGGAAATTTGGCTTGAATTGCACAAACTTGATGTTTGATGCTTTCTCTCTTGTTTCTCAATGATTTCTTCTTTCTTGTTGTTGATCAATGGCTTCAGAACTTGTTTAAATACACCTTCAAATGATTCTAAACGTTTGGGATGATTAGTGGAGTCAATAGAGCCGTTTAAGTGTGAAAACAATTAATGAAAGTGGATGGGAGCGTATGTGCATCGATGAATGCCCTAGGCGCATCAGTGTAAAATTCAAATATTTTGACCGTTGGACTCTCAGTGCATCGGTGCACTAAGAGTGCATCGATGCATCAAGTGCATTCGATGTTTCAAAATAGCCAGAGTGCATCGATGCATTAAATGCATTCGATGTTTTCATAAAATTCTCAGTACATCGGTGCATGGTATGTGCATCGATGCATGAATTGCATTCGATGTTCAATTTAATTCATGGTGCATCGATGCATGAATTGGTGCATCGGTGCATAACTATGAAAAATTTTATTTTAGGTTTGATTTTGGTTCAAAATACTTTGTGAAAATTGTTTTAAAAATATATTAAGTATAAAACATAATTTTACACATTTAGTAAGGTTTGAATTTGAACTTGAAAGACTTGGAGTACTAATTTCATATTCAATTAATTAAATCAAATATACTTAGAAAATCATTTGTAAAATCTTAAAATTCATTTAAACTTAATTTGTTATATCGAAACATCAAAATGTATTTAACAATCTCCCCCTTTTTTATATAACAAAACACTTTAGTAATTTTAAGATTTTCTTTGAAAAAACTATTTTGAAATCAATTTTGAAATTACTCCCCCTTACTATAACACTTAAAACTTCTCCCCCTTTAACACTTTTACACTTCTCCCCCTTTTTGTTAAATCAAAAAGATTTTAAAACGTTTTTAAACAAGGTTTTGAAAAGCATAGCCAATTGATTATAAGTAAATATAGCTTAAGCTGCTAAGATCACAATCAAAAGAGAGATTAGCCATTAGTTCCATAATCAATATTCATAATCAAATGTGAAATGACATAATTGGTCATATATGTCTAATGATGCAAAAATAATAAAATTCAACCAAACCAAATATATATATATAATATTCAAAATCCAATTATCCAAACCAAAACAAACAATCTAGAAACATTAAAACAATCCAGAAACATCAAAACAATCCAAGATTGAAATACTAAGAAAGCATGGAGAAAATGTCTAATCCATCGGAGGATCGGGGAGGAGGAGGATAATGAGCTCGAACTTCAAGAGTGAGCGCGTCCATACGTTCATGCATCTCCCGCTGAAACTCGGTAATATGAGACTCCATGGAGGCAAACCTCAGATCAAACGACTCCAAGAAGGATCAAAAATATGGTGGCATTTGATCTTCTTGTCGTGTCGGTTCCGGTGTAGGCTCATCATCTGGAACGTGATCGTCGATATCTTGCATAAGTTGATGAAACTCAGGATCATCGTCAGCAGCCGGTGCCGTAGGAGGAGGAGGAGCACGAGAAGAGCTAGGAGCAGCTCGTGAAGAGCTAGCTCCCGGGGTTTGCTTACCGGGTCGAAATACCCAAAGAACGGTTTCTTCGTCTTTCTTCCAATCCGCTTTCTTCAAAGAAGTAAGATTGATTTGATTTTGGAGTGGGATAAGATTGTCGAGAGAGACGTCTAGACCAATTTTGATAAAGAGGTTACTAAGAAGACATCCATAAATCAATGTTTCAACATGTTTTGAATGAACAATGTTTATGATGTCCACTAGTTGACTGAATATAATGTGGGGCAGATTTATTTTGATTTTATTTTTAATACAATACATCCACCATAAATCCCTAGCACGAAGTGTGGAGTACCTACCTCCGGATGGTCTAAACCACAAAGAGATCATCAAATAGAGAAAACGATCGTGATGAGATCGTAGAGTACTAACACTGGAGTTTGGAACATATGGATTTTCCACATTTTCACTCTCATTATATATACCACTATCATCTAACCCAAATCGGAAAGCTATAGTCTCGGGGTCAATATTAATATATTGGCCTAAAAGATAAGATCTAATAACTATAGTTCCACATTGAGTTTCATTTTGAATACACACTGCATTGGAATAGAAAATGCGAACCAATTGTTGATAGACGATAGGTTTAAGCTAAAACAATGTATCAAACTTCCAAGCTTTAAGAATCGGAAGGTATTCAAAGTCAATATCAACCATGGCTTGAAGCGAAGGAATACACTCTTCACGGATTCTATAAGATTGAAAAGAATTTCTGTACCTAGAGTACAATTCGTCTCTACGACGCTCAGGCATGTTAAAGCAAGATCCTAATAGGCTATTAGGAGGTTGAAGAACGGGATTAGGAGGTTGATTTGAACGAGAACGACTCGACGAAGTTCTCTGGCGTTTGGGATTAGACATGGTTTAGGAATCGAAATAAGAAATATGACCTGCAAATTGAAACACATGTATGCAATTTAATCAATCCCAAAACTTAATTGAGTCCGCAATAATTCAAGGTTCTCTAAACCAAATTCTAATGGGCATAGTTTTTGAAAAACTATTTAGAAAACAACGTTTGAAAATTATAATATGTATAGTTTTTCATGAAGACAACATAATTAAATCAAAAACATCAAATTTAAAAACTAAATTCAGATTTTCGATTTTTTTTAATTTCAAAAATTCAAAAATTCATTGAAAATTTGTGAGTTTTTGATGAAATTGGTTGTAAAATATAGTTTATAATCATCAAACAATCAATGCCCAATATAGTTTTCATCCTAGAACTAATTAAAACTAGTCTTAAGATCAAAAATCAATAAAATAGGGTTTTTGAAATATTACCTTGAAAATTTTGGATTTGAGAGGAATGTGATGTTGTTTTGCACGATTTGATGATAAATTCAGGATTATGAGTTGGAAAACTCGAAGATTCCAACAATATTTCGTTGATTTTAAGCAAAAGGATATTTTTGAGTGAAAGAGGGACGAACGACGGGGTATTTTGAGGTTTAGACATTTGAAAGAATGAGAAAATAGGGTTTTAATACGTAAAACCCGACGGATGCATCGATGCATGACCCTGTGCATCGATGCACATTCAAGGCGTACATCGGTGCATCAACATGATGAATCGATGCACATTCAAAGGGATGCATCGATACACTGTTAAGTGTATCGATACATGAAGCACAAAAATATCAAAAATCCATTTTAAATACTTAAAATGCTAAATTAATTAGCTCTAGTGGTATTGGCAACTCATATATTGAAAATTAATCATGTTCAATCAATCAAATTACTCTTTAAACAACATTTGAACATAAAATTAATTTTCACCAAATAACATAAACTTCCCCTAACTAATAGCAATGAATGCAACTATTATAAGAATTTTTCATTTATTCTTAAAAGTGCTAAAATTGTTTTAAACACTAATTGAAGATAGGTCAGTTAAACCTAATTCTCTCCTAAGTGTCCAAAATCTTTCTTTGTCTAAAGGTTTTGTAAAGATATCTGCTAATTGGTGCAAAGTATCAACAAATTCTAGAACTACATTTTCCTTAGTGACATGGTCTCTAATGAAGTGATGTATTTTTTCAATGTGCTTAGTTCTAGAGTGTTGGATGGAATTTTTAGTGAGACAAATAGCACTAGTATTGTCAAACTTGATAGGAATAGTACCTACTTCAATTCCATAATAAAAAAGTTGTTGTTTCATCCATAAAACTTGTGCACAACAACTACCGGTTGAAATGTATTCCGCTTCAGTGGCAGATAATGCAACACAATTTTGTTTCTTTGAAAACCAAGAAATCAACATATTTCCAAGGAATTGGCAAGTACCGGAGGTGCTTTTCCTATATAATTTGAATCCTCCATAATCCACATCAGAAAAGGCATGCAAGCTAAAGCTAGAGTCTCTAGGATACCAAAGTCCTAAACTAGGAGTATCCTTAAGGTATCTAAAGATTCTCTTAACAGCTAGTAAATGTGATTCCTTAGGGCATGATTGAAATCTAGCACATAAACAAACACTAAACTTAATGTCCGGTCTACTTGTAGTTAGATAAAGTAAAGATCCAATCATTGACCTATATAATTTAACATCTACACATTTACCTCTTTCATCTAAGTCAAGCTTTGTTGAAGAGCTCATTGGAGTGTCATGAGGTTTGCCATTTTCCAGTTCAAACTTCTTGATCATATCTTTGACGTACTTAGCTTGATTAATGAAGATGCAATCTTTTCTTTGCTTGATTTGGAGTCCCAAGAAAAATGAGAGCTCCCCCATCATGCTCATTTTGAATTCACTTTGCATTAGCTTAGAAAATTCTTGGCAAAGAACATCATTAGTAGAACCAAATATTATATCATCAACATAAATTTGAACTACTAATAAATCTTTACCTTTATGCTTTAAAAAAACATTGTAGTGTCAACCTTCCCTTTTGAAAAACCTTTTTCAATTAAAAAGTTTGACAATCTTTCATACCAAGGTCTTGGAGCTTGTTTTAAACCATAAAGTGCTTTTGTCAATTTAAGAACATGATTTGGAAATTTTGATTCTTCAAAACATGGAGGTTGTTCCACATACACTTCTTTTTTTTATAAAACCATTTAAAAATGCACTTTAAACATCCATTTGATATAATTTAAATTCATGAAAACATGCAAATTCTAATAACATTCTAATTGCTTCCATCCTAGCTACGGGAGCGTATGTTTCAACATAGTATATACCTTCTTCTTGAGTATAGCCTTGAGCAACCAATCTAGCATGTTTCTCATTATATTACCACTCTCATCAAGCTTATTCCTAAATACCCATCTAGTACCTACAGTAGATTTATTACTAGGCCTTTCAACTAATGTCCAAACTTTACTTCTCTCAAATTGATTTAACTCTTCTTGCATAACCATAATCCAATGTTAATCATTTAATGTTTCTTTAATATTCTTAGGCTCTATGTATGAGATAAATGCAACATAATTACAAATATTTCTAAGAGAAGATCGAGTTGTTACCCCTTTGAATGGATCACCTATTATTTCACCATCCTTGACATAGTTGTACTCTCTTGGATAAAATACTTCCCTTTCTTCAATGGTTGGATTCTCGAGAGGAACATAAGTTACCTCATCTTTTGTTTCTTCCTTTGATGATGGTTCTCCAACGTCATGTCTAACGTTATTTATAATGCCTACATCATCATTTACACAAGAATCCTTCCTCAGAAGGGGATTATCATCGAAAACAACATGTATAGACTCTTCTACAACAAAATTTCTTTTATTAAATACTCGATAAGCTTTAGAATTTAAGGAATAAACCAGAAAAATTCCTTCATCAATTTTAGCATCAAATTTGCCAAGGTTTTCTTTACTGTTGTTCAAAACAAAACATTTACATCCAAAAGGATGAAAATAGCTAATGTTAAGCTTTTTATTTTTGAAAATTTCATATGGAGTTTTCTTTAAAATTGGCCTAATCATTACTCTATTTACAACATAACAAGCGGTATTTGTGGCTTCCGCCCAAAAATATTTTGGCAAATTATTTTCACAAAGCATGGTTCTAGCATTTCTTCTAAAGTTCGATTTTTCCTCTCAACAACTCCATTTTGTTAAGGGGTTCTAGGTGCTGAAAAATTATGGCTAATACCATTAGAATTACAAAATTGAGTAAATCCCAGATTTTCAAATTCAATGCCATGATCACTCCTAACACTAGTTATAGAGTAAAGTAACATTTTTCGTTTTGGATTATTTTTGAAAACGTGATGAATTTTTCTAATGCTTCATCTTTAGTACTTAAGAATAGAACTCAAGTATATCTAGAATAGTCATCTACCAAGGAAAATGCATATTGTTTTCCACTCAAGCTAGTAGTTCTAGATGGCCCAAAAAGATCTATATGGATCAATTGTAATACTCTACTAGTTGATACGTCATTAATGGATTTAAAAGAAACTCGCTTTTGTTTTCCTTTAGCACAAGCATCACATATTTTATCATTATCAAATTTCAGTTTAGGCAGCCCTCTTACTAAGTCTCCTTGAATTAACCGTTGCAAAACACTCATGCTAGCATGTCCTAGTCTCCTATGCCATAACCAACTATCATGCTCATCCTTAGCAACTACGTATAAATTAGTCATATTAATGGAATCTAAATGCACCATATAAATGTTTCATATTCTATGACCAACAAGCATAATCAAAGTAGATGCAATGTCAATCAATTTTGCAAACACTTAATTCAAAAATAAGACATTGTATCTTTTGTCAAATTCACCTATTCAGATTATGCTTTAATCCATTCACATACAAAACATTATGCAATGTTGATTATTGAGATTAAGAGCACATGCATAAAGTTTTTGAAAATGTTATGCATTAAAACTTTATAATATTTAAACAAAAATCTATGTATAAACATTAAGAAAAATTTAAGGTCAAAATTTTGCAAAACCAAAGTTCTTGAAAAATCGATATCAATTATATTTTTTAAAAAAATTTTGACCAAAAATTAATATGATGAATTAGAGATTATAAAACATTGCCAAAAATTACTATGTTCATCATACAATATTTTTCAACATACATGAGATAAAACATAATTATTCAACATTTAAAACCTCATGCATGCATAAACTAAATGAGCAACCAAATAGAATAATTACATTAAGTTTAGAGGTTACCAATTTCTTTTTCATGTGTGGCAAGGGCATCTTGAATATCATCATCTTCATCACCATTGCTCCCACACACCTATAAGAGACATTTAAGTAGATTTTGGTATCCAAATTGCTTTGGATCAGTGAATGTTAGTTTCAATGCCCCTTGTTCCTTTTGGAACCCATACTCGTCTAATTTTAAACCTTTTCCTTTCTTTAAAGGACAAGTATGTTCCTTATGATCATGATAATGACAATGTGAACATATTGTCATTATTGAACTAGATGAATTATTTAAAATGGTCTCTTTTCCTTTTGTTAAGCATTTAAGCTTAACTTTCAAATTAAAATTTTCTTTTTCAGTATTTTCAAATTTCATTTTTGAAAGTTCTAAATCCTTCTTTAAGAGTTCATTTTGATTTTCAAAATCCATTTTCGTTTCTAGAAGAAGTTTGTTTAATTTGAAATTTTCTTTTTCAAAGTTTTCAGATTTTAGTTTTGAAAGCTCTAACTCCTTTTTCAACATTTCATTTTATTTTTCCAAATATGTTTTAGCTTTCAAAAGAAGATCATTTTTAGCTATAAGTTTAGAAATCAAATTCCTATATTTGGAGTTCATGGTCTCAAACTCTGAAAATAATTCATCATAAGCATCTTGTAACTCATTAAAAGATTTTGAATTTAATTTATTTGAGTTAGAAGATACATTTGGCTCTGTGAGAGATAATAGAGACATCACCTTTATTGGTTCTTCTTCTTCATTGTCTCCATATATCTCTTCAAGCTTATCCCACATTTCCTTGGCACTTGAACAAGAAGAAACTCCTTCATATACATTAGGATCAATTGCACAACATAACATGTGCATAGCCTTTGTGTTTTGTTGAGCTTTCTTCCGTTCTTGATCACTCCACTTCTTTGCCTTCTTCGTAGGAGATGAATATCCTTTCTCGATTATCATCCAAGCTTCTATATCAAATGATTGGATAAATATCATCATAAACCTCTTCCAACGACGATAATTTGCCCTGTTGAAGTGTGGAGACACGTCAATTGGTCTGGACTCTTCCATGGAGAATAAACCGGAAGTGGACGCCATCTTTATCGATTTAACTCTTCCCGAATCAACTCAAGAGGTGGTTAAACTTCAAATGAGTGAGGCCAAGAGGGGGTGAATTGGCAATTAAAATTTTGGTGGAAGCTTTTGCAGAAAATTGAAAATAATTGCACAGCGATTTAGAGTGGTTCGACTTTCTTAACCAAAGTATACGTCCACTACCTTAGCTATCCACACTAAGGATTTTCTAACAAATTCACTAATTTGTTCTTTCTTTTGAGGACAAAGAGTAACCTTACAACTTCCTCAAGAATTATACCCCAATTCTTGAGCACACTCTTTTTCAAAGAGAAATACACAAATTTACAAACTTACAAGGAAAACCTCACAATGCAATATGTTTGCACAATTCTAGAACAAGATAAGAACACTCAAAGATAATTACAATTGAGCACAAATTGTGTTCTTGAAAACAAAATGAATATTGAAAGGAAATTTGGCTTGAATTGCACAAACTTGATGTTTGATGCTTTCTCTCTTGTTTCTCAATGATTTCTTATTTCTTGTTGTTGATCAATGGCTTCAGAACTTGTTTAAATACACCTTCAAATGATTCTAAACGTTGGGGATGATTAGTGGAGTCAATAGAGCCGTTTAAGTGTGAAAACAATTAATGAAAATGGATGGGAGCGTCTGTGCATCGATGCATGCCCTAGGTGCATCTGTGTAAAATTCAAATATTTTGACCGTTGGACTCTCAAAGTGCATTCAATGTTTCAAAATAGCCAAAGTGCATCGATGCGTGGATGGTGCATCGATGCATCAAATGCATTCAATGTTTTCATAAAATCCTCAGTGCATCGGTGCATGGTATGTGCATCGATGCATGAAATGCATTCGATGTTCAATTTAATTCATGGTGCATCGATGCATGAATTGGTGCATCGGTGCATAACTATGAAAAATTGATTTTAGGCTTGATTTTGGTTCAAAATACTTTGTGAAAATTGTTTTAAAAATATATTAAGTATAAAACATAATTTTACACATTTAGTAAGGTTTGAATTTGAACTTGAAACACTTGGAGTAATAATTTGATATTTGATTAATTAAATAGAATATACTTAGAAAATCATTTGTAAAATCTTAAAATTCATTTAAACTTAATTTGTTATATCGAAACATCAAAATGTATTTAACAATATTAATTTTTGATATTTATATATAATATGATACTCAAATACTTTTAAAAAAAACACCCGAGGTCCCTGAACTTTCTAGAAAAAAACCAATATGACCCTCATCTTATTTGTTGGATTAATGTGGCCCTCCTGTAACACCTACTTAAGGCTTTACTATCCTATCACTGAAATAAGGGTCTTACGCTTCCCTTAATCATCTACTAAGGACCTCGCCACGAGTACGCCACTAAAGGATCTCTAACCCTAATGAATGTAACTGATATATATTATCTAAATTCAAAACTGACACTCTTGTGCATTATCTGAATGCAATCTGACCATACTGTGCATTATCTGAATATAACCTGACCATAATGTGCATTATCTGAATGCACCCTGGCTAGTGTCTAGTCTCACATAGACATCAGACACTAGTTAATGAGGGAACCCAATGTCAAATAGCATCGGTGTAATTCCACTAACACACGAAATAATCTCCTGGTTCTCACATAGCCATAAGGTAGATCATGGAGAGGGAACCCGGTGTCATATAACATCGATACAATTCCCGCCTATCTGAAACTTTAGCTCGACCTCACATAGCCTTCAAGCCAAGCTTTAACGTATATGATGTATTGAACTGATACAACTATACAAACATGTCTAAGGTCACACAATACTGACATCGCTAACCCACTGCTTGCGAGTGTTCGGGCCTCGGACCCTAGTTAGCTCCTGAAGTGCCTCGTGCACTGACAATATTCCACTAGGCAACTAAGGTAACTTGGCTATACCTTAGCATAGTTGGACTCACTAAAGTGATGGTATCTTTTAACTAGCTGCTATCTCGTTTGTTACTTAAGGATGTTTTAGTCAATTTAATTTAAGAAAAGTATTTTAATGATGTTTGTTATTAAGCTGATTTATTATGGTCGTACGTTACTTAAGGACGCTTTAGTCAATTTAATTTAAGAAAAGTCTCTACGCGATTCGACGATGATTATTGAGTTTGCTGATCACTAGCTATACTATTCGTTAGCCCAATACCTGACTCAGATTCAACTCTGAGTAATGACAATCTGGTCACTCTTATCGTACTTCCCTTCAATACCCCTTGAAATGAAAGGGACAACTTACCCCTTCATTGTACTGCTTGTCGGTACATCCTCTACAACTATCCTCGTCCTCACAATTCGTATACGTCATCGACTGAAAGGATTTCAACGTATTACACTTAGTATGGTTACATCTATTGGAACCCACTCCTACGAGTGTTTCTAGGTATGTTTGGTCATTTATGTCCCTCATGGACGAAGTCTTACTATTACATATCATCCTTAGCTCTTATGGCCCTTAAACGGGTCAAATCTAACTATCCCAAGTGAGTAATCTCGATACTCTACTTGCAGTAGCGGTACCCTAAGGTCAAGTAGCGATACCCCTATGAGTATCGATACCAAAAATGCATTATTTTGTTAAAAGTGGGCCTTAGTATCAACCTGGCAGTATTGATACTCCCAGCCTAAAACCCTAATTTCCCCAATTAAACCAATATCGATATTATTCATCCTAATATTGATACTCAAACCCTGAAATAGTTTATTATGCTCGAAAACACCCAAAATTCTTTCTAAATGACTTAGTTTACTTTCTAATCTTGTATTGAAGCTTTAGAGAGTTAATTAGGGCTTAAGGTGTCATAAAAACACTTCTTTGACACTTAAAACATAATTTTTTCATGAATTCAAAACTATATCCTAAAATACTTAAATATTCAAATCATTGCAAAAACTTCAAATTTATGAAAGCTTAATACTCCAAAGGATTATAAATACACTACCTTGATGTTTAAATCCCGAATTTGAGCTCCTTGCATAGCCACACTCTTTTCCTTGGTGATTTGGATGAAACCCTCCACTTTTCTTTAGCTAGGAATAACCCAAGACTTTGTTTCATTAAACTAAAGTTGGTGGATGAATTTAGGAGAAAATGGAGTTAAAAGAAGTATGAAATGACTCAAAATACTCACCTTAGCTTTTACCTTTGAAGATGAAGAAGAAGAAGTAAGAATGAAGAAATGGGGAAGAGAATAAGATGGATGAAATAAAAGGCTCATCTTTGCAAAAATGAGAAATTACACAATTGTTCCTTCCTTATTTTTCTATAATTTAAAATCCTTTTTTATGGCTAATTAGGTTCAAATCCAACCCAACGACTTAAAATATAAAATTCACGAGGTTTACTTACTCCTTTGGGTAAATCCGAAACTAATGGCCCGAAATTTGGGATGTTACACCTCCAACTCAAAAAAAGAACCCAATATGGCATTTTGACCAACGTTTTTCGTCATTGATTAACGGTTCAATTAATTCATGTTGTTATAAATTAGGTAAATTACACCGTTCATCACTCAACTATTTTCTTCTCTTTTATTTTGATCATTAAACTCTAAAAGTTTTGAATTTAAAAAAATTTAGAGACTTCAAGGACTAAGGATAAATTACACAAATGGTCACTTTTTGTTTCAACGATAAATTACCAACCATGGGTTTTTTTTGTAAACCTAAAATAATTAAATGATAAAATCTCAATTTACTCATTTCTTCCATAAACCTATCTTCTCCGCCACGTACTTTAGCTTGAAGAGATTTGATGAAGTCATTCTCTAACTGCAAACGAACATCCTTACAAAATTGGCTACTTCAAAAGATTAGTAAAGATATTACTAAGAAAAAAATGACTTTTACAATTAAAACTCAAAACCCAGATATTCCAGAAAAAAAAAAAAGAGAAGGAAAAGAAAAACATACGTGGAGTTAATTCTGAAAGCAACAGGTAACGGTTTTCTGAGCACTTTCATGAAAGCATCCCATTTATTAAGCGAAACAATCCCTTGTTCCTGCAAAAAAAAAAAAACAATTACATAAAACATTTGAATGTTTCAAATATAGATCAAAGTGAAACGATACAAGCATACAAAAATGTATAATTTACTTTGTAATATTCATCAAAGGAAGGATTTTGAGTTGCAAAAGGCTACCAAGATGGGTTATTAGAGTTGGGGGTTATTGGGATCAGATAAAAAATCTGTTTTTCGTCGTTTCCAAACATTTTCTCTGCTTTGTTTAAAATGCTTTCTTTGAGTACGAGACCCTCTTTGACCTCCCATTGTTTATGCTTCTTCTTCTTCTTCTTTATTAAGCAGCGTGGCCGAGAAGATAGGTTTGGAGGAAGAAAACATATGAAAAAATGGGTAAATTGATATTTTATCCCTGAATTAATTTGGGTTTACAAAAAGACCCACGAGTTTACATGTTGTTTCTTGTGTTTATATTTACGTTTTGTCAAAAACTTGCTGGTACTTCACAATGCAATTGGTAAACCTGTCTGGAATTTGGCTTTAAATCTTCCAAAACTGAATGATGGGTAGATCGTGTATACGAGGTAGCGCTTTCTTGTAAACCCTTTGCTTTGCATGAGTTTGATGTTATGTATAAGTATAAATGGAGGACTACGAATTTTGGGTTGTCAAACTTATTAAATGTTGTCTCTTTTCTGAAGAGTGGTGACATAAACAGGGGCGGATTGACGTGTAGTTTACTGGGGTTAGTCGATTCTACTTGAGCCTAAGAATTCCTTGTAAAAAGTAGGAAAGTTTGGGAGAAAAAAATTAAATGTAATTGAACCCACTTGATATGAAGTTTTAATCCACCATGTAATCACCATTTTATCCCCCATACTATTATTATTACAAAAATTAATATGAAATACAAAACAAAAAAATTAATTTAGAAGGGATAAAAATCCCTTAATATCTGAATGCCCCGGTTGTAGCTGATCACCAACCCTCCCATGCCCTTCCATGTCCCACGTGAAGCAGCAACACCAGCCCCTGCCATGCGAGCAGCCACGCCAACTGCACCAACTGCACCAAGTAAAATGTATTTTTTATTTTATCTGATGGATGTAACGGGTTGGTATAAAACCCAAATCAAAAGCAATTGTAAGGAGGGATTTTTTTGGGGAAGCATTCGAATACAAAAGAAAAAAACAGAGAAAGTTCATTACTTTTGCAAAAGGTTCACTTCTTTTCATTCCTTTTTATTTTTTATGCATGTATGCAGTTTCCATAAAAACACAGTAGAGGGAAAGGGAGAGAAGAGTGTGCTTACCTTCCTTGTGAGGCTCCTCGTCGGATTATAGACGACGGGTGGGGCTGGATTTCGGTTTGGTTTCGTTCGGGTTAGAGACCGACCACCGATGGAGGTGGTCGGATAGAGGCGGTTTTAAGTGATTGGGGATGCCTTTGGTCGAAGTAAAAATAGAGGGTGGAGAAGCTTAGTTTTGGCTTCATTTTAGGGGGTCGTTTCGTTTTTCGGCGGGTTTAGAGCGGTGGGGTTCTTGGAGGCCACCGATGGGCGTGGCTGGCGGTGGCTAGAGGTTCTTTGGATTCCACGGCCGAATGTATAAGAGAGGGAGAGGAGAGTTTGGTGTTTGGAGAGAAAAAAATGAATGAAAGAAGAAAAGAAAGATTTTTTTGGTTTTGTACGTGCTTCTGGAAGTAGATAGAGGATTTTGTTTTAAAATTTTGGGTAAATCACGTGTCAGGTTCCTAGTTTCTAGGAGCTTTCTGCTTTGTTCACCTATTTTAGGGGTTCATTATCCTTAGGTCCTCATATTTTAGGAGTCTATTTATATTATGGTCACTAACCTAGGGTCAAATTCCATATAGCCACCTACAATTTTACCTTATCTTTATATTTTAGTCACACCAGCTAGGAAAAACAATGCATAGGTCCCCTAAGTTTTAGATTGTTTTTACATTTTGATCCTTTTTATTACTTTATGTTTTGTATTATCCGTGCACTTTTTTTTTTGTTAATTTAGTCTTATTGATATTTTGTTCTTAGCTAGTATTTGTTTTTCAGCATCTTTACTTTATTTATTTACATTTCAACACCTCTTTATTTATCATCATGTATTTTTAGCTTTGTATTTTTCAGTATTCTAATTATTGCAATGTTCTCTTTTAGTCCCTAGTTTTGGTGTAATGTATTATACGCTATATTTTGCATGTAAAATATATGGTATGTGTTTTATCTTTTAATATTTATAACTTAGGTGAATGTACAATCAGATTAAATTTGGTTACATGGCATTTCTTTTAATTTTATGTATAATGTTCGATTCTTTTTATGATTTGTGTTTTAAATTTAGATTAGTTTACTTAAAACTTAAATTGAATCCCTAGTTTTAGGTTTCTCTTAATTTAGTTCTAGTTTGATTACTTAGCTTTTAGATTAAATCCTTAATTTTAACTTTTTTTATTTAGTCCCAAGGCTTTAGTATTTTTAAATTTTGGGTTATGCTTGGAGTTCCATATTGTAATATTTTCTAAATTGAATACTCGTTTATAAATAATGTATATGTATATATGTAACATTTGTTCATTAAATATTTTTATTATCATTGATATATATTAAATACTTTAATGTGCTTTTTAATATTTTATTAAAAATGTTTGTTATTACATGTAGATTTATACACAACATCATTAGATTAGGTGAGTACATGAAAGCCTCATAAGCATGACTCGACTGATTCCATAATTAGATTGAAGGTAATATTTATTTATTTTAAAATATTAAAAAAGGACCGTCTTAAAGTAACTAGATATCATATTCTGACATTTTAAAATAAATAAATAACCTACTAGAAAAACCTAAAAATCAAGTATGCTTAAAATTAATCAAGATTAAAAAGAAAAGGAAATGCTCTTTTGTTTAAACTTGTCAAGACAATTAGTCTACTTTTCATTAGGGAATTGGTCTTGATCTTTTGGATAATTGAACATCCCTTATTTTCTAATTAAATATGTAATTTGGATTAATTGGTTTAATTTTTTTATTTGGTCAAATCAAATTATTTTAATCTCAAATTCTTGGGAGAAATTATTATATTTTTTTTATTTCAGTTGGAAAGAGAAATATTCGTCCTAAAGTATTTTAGGGATTATTTTCTCTTCAATTGGAAATATTGGAATATTTTCTATGTCTCATTAGATTTTTTTCGTTAAATAAAAATTGTATGGTTGAATTTGGACTAATAAGATCATAACTTAAATTTATATTCGAATTCTTATATTTTCACTATTATAGACAATTTATAATTGATGTGTTACCAATTTTGGGCGTTGTGGGGGTGCTTATCATTTCTTATGCGTAATCGACCCCAAATCCTTTTTTATTACTAAAAAAGAATGAATTTCTGGTCACATATTGATCGGTGCATCTTTTAAAATGATGTTTTCTTTAAAATTCTTTTAAAAGGCAGTTTATGAGTATTCGACCTACCTGACCCAAAAGGTCGATGGAGACTCCAAAATATTTCTTTTACAAAAATCAAATTTTTTACAAATAAGTCGAGACACGTCGTATCGACGAAAATCGGTTACAACACACCACTGGACATAAATAAATATGACTAGATATTGCATTTGGATTTGAAGCATGATATTAACAAGTGAAACCTCAGTAATCATATGAAGTTCATTTCCTGGCTAAGGAAGTTTCATATTGAGATGATAATTTAGATGGTGAATTTGGGTATCTATAGATTTTTATTAGATTTTTTGTGTATTTATGTAACATTTGAATATAAAATTTATTATTTATAGTTCAAAGCCAACGTAGATGTTTTCTTTAGATATCCGTTATTCAATTTCCATTATAAATTAAAAAAAATAAAAATTAAATTTACTTTCAAAGAGATTTTAGCTTTTATCATTTAAATTTTAATAAATTCAAATAATTTTAAAGAAGTAAAAATATTTCAAACATTGTAAAACATCATATTGATTGGATCGACAATATAAAAAAACACTGATCAATACTCCGGGCGGAAAAATTAATGGCCCAATAGGCTCAAACATATTTTAATTTGCAACTATGAAATTTGTTACAATAACCTAGAATTCGTCATATTGAGGTGATGAATTCTATTAAAAATAATTTTTTTATATAGTTTTAGGTATATGGATCTCATGTGAGATAATATTTTAATATTTTCATATCAAAGTGACGAGTCCCATTAGAAATTAACTTTTTAATTTTACATTTACTAAATAATTAAAAAATAAAAAAAAACTTGTCAATCTCATCATGTCGAGGTGAAGAGTTTACCTTGAATTTAAAAAAAATGTGTTGTGCAACGAGCATCTTTTGGAATTTAAAAAAAATGAACTATTAAAACTCGTCACGTCGAGGTGACGAGTTTTATTGGATTTAATTTTAATAAAATATGAAACAATAAATAAATAAATAATATTAAAAAACTTAAATAAATAATTTTATTACAAACTAATACAATGGATGATAAAAATTTATTTATATTTTCTTAGTTCTTAACGACGCAAAGGAGCCGTCAAATGATTATGGTGTGGGGTTCGTCGAGTACGTTGGTTGTTCACCTTGATCATCTTCACCTTCAATTTCGTTTGATTCTTGAAGAGGTGTATTGAACATCACTCCACTTTAAGATGCACCTTCAAAATACGATGATGAGCTTATGGTATTTGACACCATTATTGTCATCTTTGACTCAACTTGGCTATGTTGTTGACCATATATAATATGTTATCGTTCACCCTCACCCGCATATTCGGTCAAAGATGTTTGAGTGTTTTGCATTTCAGCCCATGAATCTCCAACCTAATTCGGCTGATCTCTGTTGAAGCATGATATGGAGGATAAAAATCAAAATTGATCCGAGATGCAAAATAATCGGCAGAAGCAGAAGAAGAGGACGAAGATGATGATGATTTCTTATGGCCTTTGTGAATTTAGCCTTTCCTCGTTCTCATTCTCCTCTCTTTTGCGATGTCATTAAATATGATTTCCTATTTACTTCATAATTTCAAAGATAGGGAGAAATATCGAAATCAAGGTCGTTGGGTGTAAATTCGGTGTGTGTATTAATTACATTGAGCACGTTCATATCGAATATTTACGTAGGAATCAGTTGATGAGACCCAAACTATCAAAACACTCTATCTACCGCATGAATCTCAACAATTGACATCATTTGACGAGCCTTGCAAAATCTCGGTAAAAAAACCAAAATCGTTGAACCTCAACTAGTGTTCTGACACTCGTAAAATTCTGCAATATCGGCAGATATTGAATGTTCACCAAATTACTAGATTTATCCGGTAACAATATCCTTCCAATCAATTGGAGTAGATACACCCGAGCTGCAAAAATCACCTCTTGCTTGGTATAGTAGTTTGTCACATTAAAAATTCAGATTTCAACCTAGTGATTCATATTCGATACCCGTCTAAAACCTCTATTGATGGCACATTTCCCAAAACTTCGTGAACAATTCTGAATCGGTCAAAATTGTTGTGCCTCACTACCGTCGCACCATTAACTGAAACACCAAATTGGTAAGCGACATCTTCCAATGTAATTGTCACTTCGCCACTCGAAAAATGAAAAGTATGTGTCTCCGATCTCCAATGTTCAATGAGAGTCGTAATCAATGCCAGGTTCACCTTAAAACCATGAAAAAGCATCGCTGGATACAACCCGAATTGTTGCAAATATATAATCCGAATCGAGTGAAGAAATATGAACATCATCAAAGCATAACATTTCATCACGGGTAGACATTTTTCAGAATTTTTGAATATTTTTCAAATTTTTTCCTTAGCAAAACACGATAAAAACTTAAAATCCAAAACCTCTATTTATAACCTCAAACTCAATGGCCATAAACGATTAATTTTTCATAAATCTCACCAAACTCGTCACCTCAAAGTGACGAATTCCATGATAACCGTTGCAATCTGCTCGTTGTGCAACAATTAAAAACTACTTTTTTTTTTTAAATTCAAAGTAAACTCGTCACCTCGATGTGACGAGATAAACATTTTATAATTTTCAAATTATTTAGTAAATGTAAAAAAAAAATTTATAATGGGACTTATCACGTTGAGATGACGAGTCCCTGTGAAAATATTGAAATATTGGTCTACACAAGGCTTACATACCTGAGACCATTAAAAAATTATTTTCAATGGAACTCGTCATCTTAACGTAACGAGCTCTAAATTTACTGTAGCAAATGTCATAAATTACAAATTAAAAGTTTTGATCTATTGATCCAATTAATTTTTCCGCCAGTATTTGAAGAAAAAAAAAACTAAAAAAAAAACTAGTACATTGAGAGCGAATGGTCACCAGTTTCGGGCAATCTTTATGCACCGCATGTCATGGTTGAAGACCGATTGATAAGATTAGAATTTCAATTATTCGTAATGGAAGTGAGAAATTAAAAATTTTAAAAAAATTATGAATAAAATAGATTTACGACAATTTTATAGTTATTTTATAGAAGGGTAATTATAAATTTAGTGAAAAACTGTTAATTTTATACTGTTGCGATCGTCTTTTGGTTGGGTCCGGAATTGAGCTTCGACTTGAATAATTCGGTTAGAGTCGCCACCAATCATTTTAAAGAATATTTGGGCTGATCGGACACCATCTTACCTGATCTACGCTTTACGAGAAATATGTCGGGTTCGGGAGTCGATTACGGTCAAGGAAGGATTAACTCCCTTAAATCGCCCTTTCGATACCAATTAATTCGTCGGTTGTCTTTAATTGCGAAAATTTAAATTTAAATTTAAAATATTCGATTCGAATTACTTACCTTTGATTAGTTGGAATTCTTTTAAAAAAAAAGAGTCGAAATGTTAGATAAAAAAATAATAAATATTAAACAAATCAACGAAAAATAAAAAAACTAAAATAATAATTAAAGGAAAAAATAAATATGAATATAAACAAAGGAAAAATATTAAATAATAAATAATAATAATGACAAAATAATAAAGGGAAAAACTGAAATATGATAAAAGAATGGGAAAATAAAATGAAAAAGGAAAATAAAATAAAATACTAAAAAATAATTTAAAAAATATTAAATAAAAATGTTAACTTTTAAAAATAAAATAATATAAAAAATAATAATACTAATAACATAATAATAGAAAAAGATAAATAAAATTGAGGGGACCAAATTGAAAAGGATTGAAACGAATGGGTTAAATCAAAACTAAAAAAATGAGATTTGGTGGGCAAAGGTCAATGTACAAACTTACAGGACCGAGGGTAGTTTACCCACAAATTAAAATTACATAAACCCCCTCAAAACACCATCGCATGGGGGTATTTATTCTCTCCAAACCGACCCTCAAAGGCCCTCAAGCCACACTTTCTCTGATCTTTCTCTCTCTAAGAGAGTCTCTAAGAGAGAGAATAAAAATTTCTCTCTGCCTTCTCTCTACAGATTCCCACCGGTGGGAAACCGGCCACCAGCCGGCCATCGCCTACAGCCGCCACGGCCGGAAAAATAAAAAATACCTCAAAATGCTTCCCTCATCACCGTGAAGCTAAAACCGAAGCCCAAATTACCAAAACCCCCATGCATCAACGTAGATCTAGGAAAGAGCTTCGATTTTTTTACCTTTGATGCGTCGACCCTTCACCTTCTGACGGTAGCCTCCTTCCCGATCTAGATCGGGTTGCTTTTTGATTTTTTGCGTGGTTTGCTGTTGACTTTTCGTATTTTTGGCTTGATTTCTCTCTTGGTTGCGTTACTGTTCTGTTTTTGTGCGTCTCGATCTTGGGTTGGTCTGTGGCTCATCTTTTTCGATCTGTTGTTCAATCGTTGCGTTTGGCTTGTGGTTTGATTATTTTGGTTTACCGTGTATTGTTGGTGGCTTTCGGTTTGCTGTATTCCCCCTTGCCGTTGGTCTCACCGAGGCTTATATAGCTCGATTTTGGCCGTTTCTAGCCCCGAAATGGTTGGGGTTGTTTCGAGATCTTCGGGCACGCCGTTCGTGTGACCGATCATCCCGGGATAGGTTAGTCCCGGGATACCAACAGGCCGTTTCAGGCTTGACCTTTGGTTTTCTTGCTGTGCGACGCTGTTGGATGAGCTAGGGTTTTCCCGATTTGGTTCGGGTTGCTTCTTGGGCCACAAACGGGCTCACTCGCTGGGTCAGGCTTGTGAGCCTATACACTAACCGGACCCTTCACTGTTGCCTTGGACATGGACCAGGAACCGATTGGACCTAAAACGAGAAAAATAATAAAAATAAAATAAAATAAAAAAAAGTAGAAAAATAATAAATAAAAAATATAAAAAAATATTTTTAAAACTATATATATATGTTTTAAAAAAATAATTTCAAAACTACATAATATATATTTAAAAAATAATTTTCAAAACTATATAATATATATTTTTAAAAATAATTTTCAAAACTATATAATATATATTTTTAAAAATAATTTTCAAAACTATATAATATATATATTTTTAAAAATAATTTTCAAACTATATAATATTTATATTTTTAAAAATAATTTTCAAAACTATATAATACATATATTTTTCAAAAATAATTTTCAAAATTATATAGTATATATTTTCAAAAATTGTTTTAAAAACTATATTATATATTTTTAAATTTTTTTAAAACTATATATATATATATATATATATATATATATATATGTTTTTAAAATGTTTTAAAAAATATATAATATATATATGTGTTCAAAATGTTTTAAAAACTATATATTATATATATTTTCAAAATGTGTTAAAAACTATATAATATATATGTTTCCAAAATGTTTTAAAAACTATATATTATATATATGTTTCCAAAATGTTTTAAAGACTATATATATAGGTTTTGAAATGCTTTCAAAAACTATATATTATATTTATTTTAAAAATCATTTGCAAAATATATATATATATATATATATATATATATAAATAAGAATAAGAATAAGAATAAAAAAATAACAAAAAATAAATAAATACGGACGAAAATGAGTGTCTACATATACTCTAACTTGTAACATCAAATTCAGTCAAAGAAATTATAAATAATAAGGATATATATGATTAAGCCTTTTTTCCCCTTATATTAATACTTATATAATCAAATGTAATAATGTATTTATCAAATTAATCTTTTTAGGAGACTAACAAAGATGTGTTGCCGAGGACCAACCCTTCAACCCCATGTTCCACCTAAAGATTCTATTACCATCTTCTCAAATAACATGAAGAATTGAGCATTGGTCAAATTGAGCTTGGAGGGCTTTATCTGGTAGGGTACTGCCCCATTCTTGGGTCTCTTCCTTTAACCATTGGGGCAAACTCAAAAAGAGAATGGCAATGAACATGCATATGACTTTGGTAGTGCCCATGAACGTGGGAATCCCAGAAGACAACACACGAAAGAGATTGACAAAAGAAAGATGAACCGATAAAGTTTGGGTTTTTATTAGAAAATGTAGTGCAACACCATCCATATCTGCTCAGGGATCAAAAACAACACCTTCACGGTGAATTTGTTGTTTAATTATATCATCTTTTGAATTCGGCTCGACCAATAAAGATTTGTCAAAAGATGTAGGAAAGCGATATGGAAACCTAAGCCTAACGACTAGTGGGATTGATCTTGCCTTATTAATTAAGACTACACGCTATTTGTAAAGTTTATACATGATCATCAACCTATCTAATCATGTTGGGGTGGGTACAAAATCATGTGAAAAGAAAAATTATAACATCAAAAAAAAAAAAATCAGATTTCAACATGTATACATTATATTAGTTTAATCTTAATTCTAAAAAAAAACAACACTTTCATAATGTATAAATTATGCGTTCAATTTATTATAGAAAAAAATAAGGATCAAATTTACAAACAAATCTTCTTGTATCGCGCTCTTGGTTTGGTTGAGAAGTGAGGTTTGACTCTAATTTTCGCTAGGTCTTGCCGAAACTCCTATCCAAAAGTACTTGTGCGTATCAGGATCATGTTGTGGCTTTCGGTACTAATATGTAACTTGTCTGTTTGTTAAAATTATCAAGGGAAGAACTAGCTTATTAAGAGAATGTCTTATACAAAGTATTACATACCTTAATGATCAGATTAATCTAGAGACAAATTATTGAGAGAAAGAATAATTTGTCTGGAAAAGATCTGTTTTAAATAGCACACGACGTAACAATTAAGCTGACATGATGTAGTAATTGTCCTTCGGGTAGGTCCGGAATCGGATTTCGACTTAATTTTGATGTGTTAGAGCTGCCACCGACCATCTAAAATTAGGTTGATCAGACACCTTAACTTACCATTTATCTGATCTGCGTTTTTTCAAAGATTAATCAGATTCAGGAGTCGATTACAACCAGGGAAGGATTAGCACCCTTGTCCTTTCGGTACCAATTTAATTCATCGGTTGTCTTAATTGCAAAAATTAAAAGTTAAATTAAATTTAAAAGTTCGATCCGAATTACTTACCTTTGACGAATCCAAAATTGTCCTAAAAAAGATCAAATTAATGTTAGGGTTAAAATAAAATAGATTTTAAAAAGATAAGATAAAAATTTGATAAAAAATTAAATAAATATATAAATACAAGAAATTTTAAGTCAAATGATTATATTAGAGGGAAATAAAAAAACGAGGATCAAATTGAAATTAATTGAATGCTTCAAGGAAAAAAATAAAAGTTAGAGGTTAAATTACAAAAAATAAAAAAATAAATAAGGACTAAATTGAATTAATTCAAAATTATAGGGCAAATTTACAACAAGTGACCAAAATGAATTGTGTATCAAAATATCAGGGACTGCAGAAATAACTAAACTATTTCATATTTACCCTTTGGCCCCCTATAAATAGCCCCAATTAAAAAAAAACTCATATTTCACCATTTCAAAAAACAAATTATTGAAAACATTTTGATGTTTCGATATAACAAATTAAATTAAAAGAATTTTAATTTTGAAAATGATTTTTCTAAAGCATATTCGATATATTAAATCGAATATCAAAATATTACTCAAAGTATTTCAAAGTTCATTGTAAATCCTTACTCAAGTGTAAAATTAAGTTTTAATCTTAAAATAATTTCTAAACGATTTTACAAAATATTTCGAACCATTTTAAAGCCAAAAATTCCAGATTGCTCAGAGGGAACCGATTCCCCGCCAAGGGGGTACCGATTCCCCCCACTGTTCAACGGTCGAAATATTTGAATTTTACACTTAGGGAAGCGATTCCCCATTAGGGGTACCGATTCCCCCTACGCTCCAAGCAGAAATATTAATTGTTTTCACACTTAAACGGCTCCAAAAACTTCATTAATGATCCCCAACGTTCAGAAGTGATTCAAGGTGTATTTAAGCAAGCTTAGAAGCCATTGATCAATAACAAGAAACATCAAGCAACTAGAATCAAGAGA
Organism: Hibiscus syriacus; assembly: GCF_006381635.1. NCBI lineage: Eukaryota > Viridiplantae > Streptophyta > Magnoliopsida > Malvales > Malvaceae > Hibiscus > Hibiscus syriacus. The sequence continues at coordinate 1,414,191 of NW_024062745.1, read as the reverse complement.
GAATCAAAGAGAAAGCATCAAACCTCAAGTTTGAGCATTTCAAGCCTATTTTTCATTCAATATTCATTTTGCTTTCAAGAACACTTATTGTGCTCAATTGTATTCATTCTTGAGTGTTCTTTTCTTTGTTCTAGAATTGTGCAAACAATCTACCTTGTGAGAATTTCCTTGTAAGTTTGCAAATTTGTATTGTTCTCTTTGGGAGAGAGTGTTCTCAAGAATTTGGGGTATAATTCTTGAGGGTTTGTAAAGTTACTCTTTGTCCTCAAAAGAAAGACAAATTAGTGAATTTGTGGAAAATCCTTAGTGTGGATAGCTAAGGTAGTGGACGTAGACTTTGGTTGAGAAAGTCGAACCACTCTAAATCGCTGTGCAAATTTCTTTCAATTTTCTGCAAAAGCTTCCACCAAAATTTTAATTGCCAATTCACCCCCCTCTTGGCCATATTCGTCAATCAATTAACTCAACAATTGGCATCAGAGCCTAACTCATTTGAAGGTTTAATCGCCTCTTGAGTCGATTCAGGAAGAGTTACATCGATAATCAAAGTCATCAATGGCCTCTACTTCAAACTTCGACTCTGGTCTCGATTCGATGCCCGTCAACAAGCCTCCTTTCTTTAATGGGGCTAACTATGCCTATTGGAAAAATAGAATGATGTACTTCATTCAAGCAAGTGACATGGGAGCATGGAATGTCGTAGAAGAAGGATACTTCAAGCCTCTCACTCATCCAAGATTATGGAGTGAAGGAGAGACAAAAATGTTCCAGCTCAACTCCAAAGCCATCCATATTATATTTTGTGCTCTTGGACCAGATGAATACGGAAGAGTTTGTGAGGAAGTTAGTTTACTCCCTTCCAAAATCATGGCAATCAAAGAAGATGACAATCATCGAGTCTAAGGATCTAACATCCTTAACTCTTGAAAAGCTAATCGATTTACTCCTCACTCATGAAATGATGCTTGAAGATGAGGTGGACCTCGATAAGATTGAAGAGACACCAAAGGAGAAGGAGAAGAAGAAGAACATTGGAGTTGCTCTCAAATCCACAAAAGATGAGAGTGATTCGGATGAAGATGACGATGATGAGGAAATGGCATTGTTTGCCAAACGGTTCAGAAAAATGATGAGACCTTACTGAGGGAGAAAATTCAAACGAAATAAGGCCTAAAAAATGAACCAAAAGAGAAGGACCCGATCATTTGCTATGAATGCAAAAAGCCGGGGCATGTCAAATATGATTGCCCACAATTGAAGAGAAATGGTCAATCAAAGAATAAGCACAAGGCTCAAGTGGCTACATGGAGCGATGAAGAAGGTTCCGCTGAAGAAGAACAAGAAGTAGCAAACTTGTGCTTGATGGCATTAGGGGAAGATTCTAAGGTAACCTCTAACTCATTTGATTTTGATGATATATCCTATGATGAGCTATTAGAGGAATATAATGGGTTGGCTTTGGATTATGATAAATTGTTTTTAAAATATAAAAATGATGTTTTAAAATTGAAAAATGAAAAACTCATATCCAAAACCAACAACGATCTTGAAAGTAAAATCAAACATTTGCAAATCAAACTAGAAGAGTTTGAAAAGAAAAATTTGGATTTGCAAAATTTACTTTCAAAGGTCAATGATCATCATCAAAAGAAAATTGATGATCTTAAAGCTTCTTTTGATAAAGTTGGAACAAAACGTTTTGAAAATGGAGAAAATTCAAAATCCAACTTTGTTAGAAAAACTTTTAAAAACTACAATCATAGAGGTCCCCAAAGAACCTCTAATGAAAAAATTATTAGAAGTAAATGGGTTCCTAAAAAGCTCATTACTACTAAAGATAAGGATATCCTACACAAATGGATACCTAAGGGGACTAGGATTTTGGAAACTAATGAATATGGACCCAAAAGAATTTGGGTACCAAAAATTAGAAATTAATCTATGTTTGTAGGAAAAGGAGCATTGCTACAAGGCATGAGAAACAAATCCAAATTCATGGTACCTTTATAGTGGATGCTCAAGACACCTGACCGGACACAAAAGCCGGTTCATTGAGCTTAACGCCAAAAATGGAGGAGAAGTGACTTTTGGTGATGATTCAAAAGGTCACATTGAAGGTATTGGTATTATTGGTAATACTTCTTCCATACAAATTAAGAATGTTTTATATGTGAATGGATTAAAGCATAATCTATTGAGTATTAGTCAATTTTGTGATAAGGGATTCAATGTCATGTTTGATATTAATGGTTGTAAAGTCATTGACATTGCATCTAATCGGATTATGCTTGTTGGTCATAGAATAGGAAACATATACATGGTGCATTTAGATTCTATTGATATGACTAATTTGTGCCTAGTTGCTAAGGATGAACATGACAGTTGGTTATGTCATAGGAGACTAGGACATGCTAGTATGAGTGTTTTGCAACGGCTAATTCAAGGTGATTTAGTTCGAGGGTTGCCTAAGCTTAAATTTGATAATGATAAAATCTGTGATGCTTGTGCTAAAGGAAAATAAAAGCGAGTTTCTTTTAAATCCATTAATGACGTATCAACTAGTAGAGTATTACAATTGATCCATATAGATCTTTTTGGGTTAACTAGGACTACTAGCTTGGGTGAAAAATAATATGTATTTGTCTTGGTAGATGACTATTCTAGATATACTTGGGTTCTATTCTTAAGTACTAAAGATGAAGCATTAGAAAATTTCATCACATTCTCAAAAGTAATCCAAAACGAAAAAAGGTTACTCTATCACTAGTGTTAGAAGTGATCATGGCACTGAATTTGAAAATCTTGGATTTAATGAGTTTTGTAATTCTAATGGTATTAGACATAATTTTTCAGCACCTAGAACCCCTCAACAAAATGGAGTTGTTGAGAGGAAAAATCGAACTTTAGAAGAAATGGCTAGAACCATGCTTTGTGAAAATAATTTGCCAAAATATGTTTGGGCGGAAGCCACAAATACCGCTTGTTATGTTGTAAATCGAGTAATGATTAGGCCAATTTTAAAGGAAACTCCATATGAAATTTTCAAAAATAGAAAGCCTAACATTAGCTATTTTCATCCTTTTGGATGTAAATGTTTTGTTTTAAATAACGGTAAAGAAAACCTTGGCAAATTTGATGCTAAAAGTGATGAAGGAATTTTTCTGGGTTATTCCTTAAATTCTAAAGTTTATCGAGTATTTAATAAAAGAAATTTAGTTGTAGAAGAGTCTATACATGTTGTTTTCGATGATAATCCCCTTCCGAGGAATGATTCTTGTGTGAATGATGATGTAGGTATTATAAATACAAATGAAGTTAGACATGACGTTGAAGAACCATCATCAAAGGAAGAAACAAAAGATGAGGTAACTCATGATCCTCTTGAGAATCCAACCATTGAAGAAAGGGAAGTATCTTATCCAAGAGAGTACAACTACGTCAAAGATGGTGAGATTATAGGTGATCCATCCAAAGGGGTAACAACTCGATCTTCTCTTAGAAATATTTGTAATTATGTTGCATTTATTTCATGCATAGAGCCTAAGAATATTAAAGAAGCATTAAAAGATGAACATTGGATTATGGCTATGCAAGAAGAATTAAATCAATTTGAGAGAAGTAAATTATGGACATTAGTTGAAAGCCCTAGTAATAAATCTACTGTAGGTACTAGATGGGTATATAGGAATAAGCTTGATGAGAGTGGTAATATAGTGAGAAACAAGGCTAGACTTGTTGCTCAAGGGTATACTCAAGAAGAGGGCATAGACTATGATGAAATATACGCTCCCGTAGCAAGGATGGAAGCAATTAGAATGTTATTAGCATTTGCATGTTTTCATGAATTTAAATTATATCAAATGGATGTTAAAAGTGAATTTTTAAATGGGTTTATAAAGGAAGAAGTGTATGTGGAACAACCTCCAGGTTTTGAAGATTCAAAATTTCTGGATCATGTTCTTAAATTGACAAAAGCGCTTTATGGTTTAAAACAAGCTCCTAGAGCTTGGTATGAAAGATTGTCAAATTTTTTAATTGAAAAAGATTTTTCAAAAGGGAAGGTTGACACTACATTGTTTTTAAAGCATAAATGTAAAGATTTATTAGTAGTTCAAATTTATGTTGATGATATAATATTTGGTTCTACTAATGATGTTCTTTGCCAAGAATTTTCTAAAAGTGAGTTTGAGATGAGCATGATGGGGGAGCTCTCATTTTTCTTGGGACTCCAAATCAAGCAAAGAAAAGATGACATCTTCATCAATCAAGCTAAGTACGTCAAAGATATGCTCAAAAAGTTTGGATTGGAAAATGGCAAACCTCACGACACTCCAATGAGCTCTTCAACAAAGCTTGACTTAGATGAAGGAGGTAAATGTGTAGATGTTAAATTATATAGGTCAATGATTGGCTCTTTACTTTATCTAACTGCAAGTAGACCGAACATTATGTTTAGTGTTTGCTTATGTGCTAGATTTCAATCATGTCCTAAGGAATCATATTTACTAGCTGTTAAGAGAATCTTTAGATACCTTAAGGACACTCCTCGTTTAGGGCTTTGGCATCCTAGAGAATCTAGCTTTAACTTGCATGCCTTTTCTGATGCAGATTATGGAGGATGCAAATTAGATGGGAAAAGCACCTCCGGTACTTGTCAATTCCTTGGAAATATGCTGATTTCTTGGTTTTCAAAGAAACAAAATTGTGTTGCATTATCTACCACTGAAGCTGAATACATTTCAGCTGGTAGTTGTTGTGCACAAGTTTTATGGATGAAACAACAACTTTTTGATTATGGAATTGAAGTAGGTACTATTCCTATCAAGTGTGACAATACTAGTCATATTTGTCTCACTAAAAATCTCATCCAACAATCTAGAACTAAGCACATTGAAATAAGACATCACTTCATTAGAGACCATGTCACTAAGGAAGATGTAGTTCTAGAATTTGTTGATACTTTGCACCAATTAGCGGACATATTTACAAAACCTTTAGACAAGGAAAGATTTTGTACACTTATGAGAGAATCAGGTTTGACCAACCTATCTTCACTTAGTGTTTAAAATAATTTTATCACTTTTAAGACTAAAAAATGCTTAGAATAGTAATTTTTGATTGTATTCATTGCTATTAGTTAAGGGGAGTTTATGATTCTTGATGAAAATTAACTTTATGTTCAAATATAGTTTAAAGATTAATTTGATTGTTTGAACCTGATTAATTTTCAATATATGAGTTGCCAATACCACTAGAGAAAATTAATTTAGCATTTTGTGTGTTTAAAAAAAATCGGATTTTAGCATTTTGGTACAGAGGGAATCGATACCCCCATGAGGGAACCGATTCCCCCCATAAGGGAATCGATACCCCCCTGGGGTTCTGGTTTTATCGGGCAGAACCTCATATTTTGCTCAAACCCTCTTCTCTCATTACCGCCGTTTCTTCTCTCTACTCTCTTCATATCTCCACTTTGCCTCAAAACAACGTTTTTAATCGGAATTCTCTTCAAATATCATCTTCTAAACCTACTAGCATCATTAAAATCGTGCAAACAACATCAAATTCCACTCAATCTCATCTTTTAAGGTAAATTTTTCTAAACTCTCTATTTTTCATTGATTTTGAACATATGACTAGTTTTAATTAGTTCTAGATAGAAATAGTGATTGGGCATTGATTGTTTAGTGATTAGAAACTAGATATTACAACTAATTTCATAAAAACACAAGAATTTTTTTTCAAAAATTTTGAAATTTTCGAAAAAAATTCAAATTATTGTGTTTTAATTGAATTATGTTGTTGTTATGAAAACTATACAAATATTGTTTTTCAAAATCTTATTTTTCAATAGTTTTCAAAAACTTTGCCATTAGGATTGGTTTAGAGGACCTTGAAATATTGAGGACTCAATTGAGTTTTGGGATTGATTGAATTGCATACATGTGTTTTCTAAATTGCAGGTTATCCATTCTATTCCGACTTCCTAAACCATGTCCAATCCTAAACGTGCTAGGTCATCATCTAGTCGCTCACACCGTCAACCAAATCCACCTCATATTCCTGAAATTCCAATTCCTAATCCTAATCCCATTGATCCTAATATGACTATTCAAAACTCGTGCTTCAATCATCATGGTCCTAGAAATCATCGTTTTTGGTATTATCAATAATTTGACTCTTACAAAATTAGAGAAGAATGTATCCCTTCTCGTCAAGCTATGTTAGATATAAATTTTAGATATCTTCCTCTTTTACAATAGTGGAAATTTGATAAACTTTGTGACCTTGAACCTATAGTTTACCATCAACTTGTTCGCATCTTTTACTCTAATGCCGTTTGTGTCAAAAATCGAGCTCAAATTGAAACCATAGGAGTTCGTTCCTACCTCCTAGTACAATTCTTACATATTGAATCGGCTTACATAGCCAAAGCATTAGGATTAGATAATGATGGTTTAACAAATAAAAAACAGGTTTTAGGTTCTCGTTATAAAAGAAGGGATATTGCGAGTGTCTTAGACCTTCATAATCGTTTTCTTCATCTAATGATTTCTTGGTGGTTTCGACCATCCGGAGGTCGTTACTATACTCTTCGTGCTTTAGATCTTTGGTGGTTATATTGTTTCCAAAATAGTATTAAAATAAATCTTCCTGAGATTATTTTTGCTGAAATCGTTGAAACCGTAAACTTAGTGCCAAATAAAAAACTTTGTTCCTCTCTAGTTTATGGTTGCATTCTAAGTAATCTATTTTCTAAAGCCGGGCTTAGAGTAGGTCTAGATGCTGTCTTTCCTTTAAAGAAACAAATTACTCTTCTTTCCTTAACGGGACCAGGATGGATAAAGGATAAGGAAACCGGTGAATGGGTTCGATCTTCTAAAAATACTCCGGGAGCTAGTTCTTCACGAGCTCCACCAGAAGGTGACGATGATCCCGAGCTTGAACAATTAATGCGAGACATCGATGAAGCCGAAGATGAGCCTGAGCAGCCCGAGGAACAAGCACAACAAATGAATCAAATGCCTCCATATTTTCAATCTTTTATGGAGACATTCGATTTCCGATATTCTACTATAGATTCGCGCTTTTCTTCTATAGAGTCCCATTTATCCACAATGGGAGCTCAACAATTGGAAATTCTTCGGGAGATACGTGCAAACAATGAAGCAACAAACGCTCGTATTAATGAACTCACTCATGAGATGGTCGTTTCCTCCTCCCGATCCTCCTACGGATGCCTAATTCAGTGATTTGCTTTAGTACTTTGAACTTAAAGCTGATTGTTTAAACATTTTGAATGTTTTTGGATTGTTTTCTTTTTGTTGTTTGATGGATTATGAATGTTTGAACTTATATATTTGGTGTGGTTGAATTTCTTCATTATTGCATCATTTACATCATGTTAGATATATGACCAATTTTACCATGTCACATTGTTTATGAATATTGATTATGAAACTAATGGCTAACGTTTCTCTTGATTGTGATCATAGCAGCTTACACTATATATATAATCAATTGGCTAAATGATTTTTAATCATTGTTTAAAATATTTTCCGAATCTTTTTGATTTAACAAAAAGGGGGAGAAATGTTAAAAGCGTTTTAAAGAGGAGTAGTGTTAAAGTAAGGGGGAGTAGTGTTAAAGTAAGGGGGAGTAGTATTTTCAAAATCAAAATTCTTTTTCAAAGAGAAAATCTTAAAATGTTTTGTTATATCAAAAAGGGGGAGATTGTTGAAAACATTTTGATGTTTCGATATAACAAATTAAATTAAAAGAATTTTAATTTTGAAAATGATTTTTCTAAAGCATATTCGATATATTAAATCGAATATCAAAATATTACTCAAAGTATTTCAAAGTTCATTTTAAATCCTTACTCAAGTGTAAAATTAAGTTTTAATCTTAAAATAATTTCAAAACAATTTTACAAAATATTTCGAACCATTTTAAAGCCAGAAATTCTAGATTGCTCACAGGGAACCGATTTCCCCCCCCCAAGGGGATACCGATTCCCCCTAAATGGTTTGGCTCCGAGAATTCCAGTATGCTCGGAGGGAACCGATTCCCCCCCAGGGGGTACCGATTCCCCCCCACTGTTCAACGATCGAAATATTTGAATTTTACACTTAGGGAACCGATTCCCCATTAGGGGTACAGATTCCCCCCACGCTCCAAGCAGAAATATTAATTGTTTTCACACTTAAACGGCTCCAAAAACTTTATTAATGATCCACAATGTTCAGAAGTGATTCAAGGTGTATTTAAGCAAGCTTAGAAGCCATTGATCAATAACAAGAAACATCAAGCAACTAGAATCAAGAGATAATCAAAGAGAAAGCATCAAACCTCAAGTTTGAGCATTTCAAGCCTATTTTTCATTCAATATTCATTTTGCTTTCAAGAACACTTATTGTGCTCAATTGTATTCATTCTTGAGTGTTCTTTTATTTGTTCTAGAATTGTGCAAACAATCTACCTTGTGAGGATTTCCTTGTAAGTTTGCAAATTTGCATTGTTCTCTTTGAGAGAGAGTGTTCTCAAGAATTTGGGGTATAATTCTTGAGGGTTTGTAAGGTTACTCTTTGTCCTCAAAAGAAAGACAAATTATAGAATTTGTGGAAAATCCTTAGTGTGGATAGCTAAGGTAGTGGACGTAGACTTTGGTTGAGAAAGTCGAACCACTATAAATTGTTGTGCAAATTTCTTTCAATTTTCTGCAAAAGCTTCCACCAAAATTTTAATTGCCAATTCACCCCCTCTTGGACATATTCGTCAATCGATTAACTCAACACAAATCTCTCCCCTTAAAACTTTTCTCTCAACTGAAACCCACCAACCATAGCCGGCCGACCTCCAACGATTCCCTCTGGCCACCGCTCCCGGTGTCCGAAAATCTAAAAATGAACCTCTTCAAAAGCTAACAACACCCCGACCCAAAACCAACCCTCAAATGTTCGAAAAGAACCCCAAATAGCACAACTCTACGCTTAAAGTTCGAATTTTTACCTTTGGTTTGGCGTCCTTTCGAAATCCGGTGACCCTTCGACGAATCAAAAGCTCTTTGCTGTCTTGTTTATCTTTTGATTTTGCTTCGGCTATGTGGTATTTTGGATATTGCTTTGATTTTTTTTGTTTCTTGTTTGATGGTTTTTTTGTGTGTTCTTAGTGACTCCTCTTGTGCGGTTGCTGTTCGTATCTCTTGTGGCTCGGCTAGAGGCTTTTATAGCCTTGGATTTGACCTTGTGGTTCTGAACATCTGGGTTTTTTACCAAGCATTTCAGGGTTGTTTCTCAGTTATCCAACCTGTTTGGGTTGTTACTCACGTTCGCCGAGAATCGTGGGGACTACTTGCTCCTGGTTTTGTTGTGATTTGCTTCGTTTTGGTTGTTGCTTGTTAATTTCTTTGAGATTTGACCTTGCTTCGATTTAATTATGGTTTGTTTCCTTGAAATTCGACCACTGATTTGGTTCGATTTGGTGTGATTCTTGTTCGTCAAGTCGCCTAGAAATTGCTTGGAGTTCATTCCCGAGCTTTTGGCAGATCTTGGGATTTGATCTTGGCCGTTGGATGGTTGTAGATCCAATGACCTAGGATCTGTTGTGGCATGATGACATTTTAGGGTTTAACAAACACTAGCTTTCTTAAGATCCTGGTCGTTGATCTTCACCTTGATCTAACGATCTTCATTTGTGCAGTGCCCCTTAGTTGATATAAAACCCTGATTTGCTTGAGCTAGGTCAGGCCCCCTAACCGAATTGGCTTGCTGAGTCAGGTCTGCTTGCTCGGTTGGGCTACACTCTGGACCGATTGGACTTGGACCGTACTTTGTTTTGGACCTGAAATAATTAAATAAATAAAATGAATAAATAAAATAAAATAAAATAAAATAAAAAGAAAGAAAGATAAAAAATGCAAAATAAAATAATATGTATCATATTTCAAAAACAATATAATATGTTTTCAAAGATTATATATATTATATATGTTTTCAAAACCCGTTTTAAAAACTATATATATGTTTTCAAAAACTATATTATATACGTTTTCAAAAACCGTTTTTAAAAACTATATATTATATATTTTCAAAAACCATTTTTTTAAAAACTATATATTATATGTTTTCAAAACCGTTTTAAAAAAACTATTTATTATATGTTTTCAAAAATATTTTCAAAAACTATACTATGTATCTTCAAAAGCTATATATTGTATATTTTTAAAATTATTATATATATTATCATATATACTAAATAAGACCTTTGAAGTCCCGGACGAAAATGGGTGTCTACGCATGTTATATCTGTGACATATGCTATATAATTGTTCTTAATTGCTCATATTTGAAATTAACACAAACATGAACCAACTCACCTCAATGGTTAAAAGAATTTATCGAGAGTATTTATAAAAGATACTACTTTGTAATCGTATTAACTTAATCTAATAAAGAAATTAACACAAACTATATTAATCATTTTTTTAAAAAGAAAGATAAATTTGCGTAATTTCAATGTTGAGAGTAACTTAAAAAAATATTTTTACCTAAAATAAATAATTATAAATAAAATTGATCCAAGGTTATTAAATATATAATGAAAAAAATGGTGAAATGAATAAATATCCAAACTACTGAAACACTATTCCTATAAATTATTGACTCAAGTGTTAAAAGCAAACTCCGACATATAAAACTTTAGTTACTTTAGATATTCTCTTGTTTTGCATCTGTCACATTGGAAATTAAGCAAGCAAAGGTTATTTACATTGTCTGAAATGTGCTTGACAACATGTTATAAATTGTGGAAATATGTTTTCAACCACATGAAATTTTACCCAGGTAGAAGTAATCTCGTAAAACATCAACTCATGAACAAAATCGAGAGTCTTAGCCAATAATATTGCAGCATATGTGCTAAGCAAACATTACTGTTGATAATTATATTCACTAATTAAGGATATGCTGCGTGCTTGTCATCAAACACATAATTCATTATTGTTACAATTAAGTGACGTAGATCAATCGACTTATATGATTTGAAAAAAATATAAAAAATGATGGTAAACGATCACATAATTTTTTTTGACATATAAACGATCGAATAATTGATATTTCAAACTGATGATAATTAAGGACGAAACAAGTGATTTTGATGATAAAGAAATTGTTGTTATTCTTCAATGTCCTAGATTATAAGACAGACACCACTAATACGTGAGAATATAGCGGTGTTTGTTACAAAAACGTCAATAATGTATGTCTCTAGCGGCATGTCTCCAAAAACGTCACCATTTATCAACCTCGTGGCTTTTTTACTAACAACGTCAGTAAAAGTACAAGAACATTGCGCCACGTTTACATAAATGCTGCTAATTTTATCATTTTGTGGTTTTTTTTTTTTTGTAAATGCCACGATATGTACAAGGTTAGCAGCGTTTTTTTTAGTAAATGCAGCTAAATTTCAGGCACATTTAATGTCAAATAATTCAAAGTCATCTTTAAATATATAATACATTATACTTATTTTAGATTAATCAAAAATTGATGATAAAAAATCTTAAAGGATCATTGTGCTAAATGAGGCATAGTTGAGTGATCAAACTACTATTTAATCCTAAAAATGTGTAGGTTTCCCAGAACCATACAACCCCGTCACGTCCAGTAAGGCCCTGAGCACACAGCCGAGGAACCGGTAAGTAAGGCCCTGAGCACACAGTCGAGGAACCTCCAGATATTATTCCTCCAACATTAACCCTCCCAAATAAAACATGTTTCGACCATTAACAGATATATCAAAAATCAAATCATAATTCAAGTATCATATCAAAATCCAGGTCAAGTATCATATCAGAATCCAAGTCAAGTATCATATCATAATCCATGTCAGATATCAGATCAGAATTCATGTCAAGTATCAGATCAGAAATCAAATCGAAAATCAGGTAAAATATTCATGTGAGTAGGGAACACACCAGAATTTATAGATAGTATTCAAAGATATTGGATAATCTTAACAAGTAGAGGAATACTGATCTTCAGTATACCGATAGAATATCAGAATTCAGAATCACTATTGGAAGAGTTCAATAACTAACAGAATCATCAGTTATTCAGAATGTGACTTGAGCTGATAAGGAAGAAATGAAGGTTCAAGACATTTATATTCTATGTCGATTGATCGGATTATCAGACAACTCTTAGATGAATAGTTCCCATAACTAATGCCTGTCGATTGGTCAATTCATTGTTCTTCCAGGGTATTTACTCTTTAATACCACAAATTCTTGTCCATAGACCATTTTCGGAATCATCGCTGAATAAATCTTCCAATGTCTTTATTTCATTTCCACGCTTCCACAATATCATGAAATGCTGACGTACTTGATTAATTTGTTCATAACCCATTATAATTGTACACTACGTAAACTCATCAGAGTTTCCAGACTTATCCAAATCACTTATTAAATCCTCAGTCATTGAGGTTACCTAGTTCATTTAGCAGTCATGTCCATTCTAGTTACTTCAGGGTTTTCCAGAGTAATTCAAACGTTCTTGAATTTCAGATACATGTTGTACTTCCATTCCATTCAATTTGGTCTTCGTGGTTGATTTGTCGAACAAACGTCCAATTCTTAGTACTGAATGCAATCTAGAGCTGAGCTGAATACTTCCAAAATTTATCATCGAGCCAAACTTGAGAAGACAAACACATATTCCAGTAATATCTATGCCATTCAGGTATTGACATAGCTTTAGGGTTGATCTACTCACTTAAATTATTTTCCATTACCTTTAAAGGTAGTCCAATACCTATGCTTACTTGGATTCCTTAATTAATCCAAGACATTTACTTAATTTAGGCCATAAGGTTATTTTGGTGTTCAGTTTTATTCCATTCATTTCAGAGTTTGAAGATATCCAATCATTCTTGAGCTTGGTGATATTCTTGGGTCATTTCCATTACAGGGGTATTTTGGTCATTTTACAAATTCAGTGTATTTCAATCATTTCCTTCCGTCCGATCTTACTATTAAATTCAATCTTATCATTTATTCTAATCCTTCAGAACAATTCTGACAGCAGAATACCCCCGATAAATTATTGTTCAGGTATTTACTCGTAACTCATATATTTTCGGGTCAAGTGCCTTCTCAGATTTTTACCAACGGAATATCAAGAATTTTCTACACTAAGTCAGGATCTTAACAATCAAATTCGTACTTAATTGAGTTAAGTACAAATCTTCAAAGTACTTTCTCATTCAGTGTCAACTCGGACAATTTTACCTCTCAAGGGAATTTTTGTAATTTCTTAACCATATAATTTTGATATTAGCTCTTAACGAAAATAATATAATTTAAAAATCCTATGATTATTTGTTTTCTTGAATACTATCTCATCTTGAAATGATTCACTTAACATACTTCTAGTATACTTCACAAACCCTCCTAGTATTAAAAACCGGTTATCCATAATTTCCAAGTAAAACTAACATTTCTTATGCAGATCAATATTTTTCTCAGATCAATATGTCTGTAAAACCTCTTACCCAACTTCCATATTCAAATCTTGTCTTTTTATAGCGTAAGGGTATTTTTGTAATTTTACCATACCGGAGTATTCTCATGATTTCTCATCCAAGTACCTTTAATGTTTAACCTTTAATAAAATAAATTATAAGTTACCGATCCAGGTTGATTTCTTTATCACAAAACACATAACTTGTAATTTAATCCTAACAATCCCTCAATTTCTTATAAAAGTCATCTGAACCATAATCAATTACTGAACCTTTTTACTGTGTTCAGATCGAGTGTAGAAATTAATTAACTATACAATGAGACTAACATTATCTTATTCATGCATTTACAAATATTCACATGTTTCATAAAGTATAAAGAGGTAGTAAAGTATTATCTCGATTTTCGTGCCATACTGATCGACCATATAAATTCCATTCGAACGACTTTGATCTTTAATTCAACTTCCAATATTTCCCTCGGATGCATATCAACAAAAATTATATCAAAAACGGAGCTTAATTCTGAAAAACGGATTGAATCGGATGATAAATCAGTGAAAAACAGCTTACCGGGTTTGAAATTGGCGAAACGGACTTCGGATTCAGGACGTTGAAAGCATAAAATATGATTTTTCTAAAATTTGGAATTTTCGGTCAAAATCAAAGTCAACGGGTTTGACCAGCAATTTCGAGGCCTTCGGGTTCAAATTCGAAAAACGGACTGCGGAATTGGATTTGGAACGTCGAAAAATGTCAGGATGGGTATACTCGGTTAAAGTCAAAGGTCGTTTAATATCCGATCAAAGCCGGTCAAAGTTTTGGTCAACAATGGTCAACGGTGGTCAACTGTCAACGGGTCAACGGGTGGGGTCGTAATCGGTCAAACCGGTCACTTTTGCCTTCCCCATGCGCAGTGGCGGCGCGTGGGGGCGTGTGAACAGTCCCCTGATATCGGAAAATTCCTGAAAAAATTCCTAAAAATTATTTTAAGCGATTTCGAGATACTTACAAAGCTCGATTCAAATTTTTGAACGGTGGACTCGGAACGATGCAAGGAACACGATGGTGCGGGAGGTGTCGTAAACGGATCATCGGATCGTCGTGAATCGACGAAAAACCAATTAAAATCGAGTTATTACCGACGATACTTCTGACTGAAATTAACGACGAACGGCGATGATTCATGACGAAAGGTTTGAGGGGTTTTGTTCCTCGCTCGACAACGAACACGATGATAGTTTTGGCTCGTCGATCGGAGGTCGGACGGCGAGTAGATCGGAGTTGAAAGAAGGGGATTGTTGGAGAGGGGAAATCTGGAAACTGACGTGAGAGGGATTTATAATTCAACATATATAAAAAATGGTTATATCATGGGTTTAGTCACTTAATTTCCTGCACTTCTTAAAACGGTCTGTCAACTTTAAAATTTTACAATTTAATCCCTAATTTCTTCCAAAAATACCAATTAAATTCACCACTTTATAATTTCTTAAATTTAACCCTTAAATTGGGGTGTTACATATTCACTTTCTTTTCCCCCATAGGCAGCCCTTTTTGAATTTTAGGATGATGGTGATTTCAGAAAACCTAGAATTCGAATGTTATTCCAGGTTGAATTTTTCACAACTTTTTTTATGTTTTAAACATAGATTATTGAGTTAATTATAGTAAATAGACCATACATCTAACACGTCTATATGAACTATTAGAACGAAATTTAAGATCAATCTAACTCGTTAGTTTAAAAGTATCTATAATTATCATGTCAAACACTGTGAACTAAGATCACTATAAATATTCTCAACCAACTCCAATAAAGGTATTGAATCCCGAGCCTCCCATAATCTAGACTAATCTTTATTTTTTCTTCTTCTTATAATTAACTCTCTTATATAAAAACACGGATCAACTGCCCTCTAATGAAATTGATTAAGGTAATCTGGTACATTAAAACACTTTTTTTATGAAAAGTAAAAATCTGTTTAAAAAGCATGGATTCCACTTGCTGGCAGCTACTTTTGAAATAGAAAAAAAGAATGTATTAAGCCCATTTTCCCTCTTTATTTTGCTAACGCCGAGTGGACCCGGATCTCGTTTAAACGAAGATCAGTGAGCTGATCATCTTAAACTGTTGATAATCGTCTTGTTCCAGTGAGTAATCAGACTGGAGATCTTCCCGACAAGAACTTGTTAGTTTACTGAATATATATATATATACTGCATACGTATAAAGTATGGAAATGTTTTACTATGTATTAAAATAACGAAGAAAAAATATAAGAAAATGTAAAGCTTGGGTTGGTCTGTGGCTCATCTTTTTCGATCTGTTGTTTGATCGTTGCGTTTGGCTTGTGGTTTGATGATTTTGGTTTATCGTGTATTGTTGGTGGCTTTCGATTTGCTGTGTTCACCCTTGACGTTGGTCTCACCGTGGCTTTTATAGCTCAATTTTGGCCGTTTCTAGCCCCGAAATGGTTGGGGTTGTTCCGAGATCTTCGGACACGCCGTTCGTGTGATGGGTCAGTCCCGGGATACCGACCGGCCGTTTCGGGCTTGACCTTTGGTTTTCTTGCTGTGCGACGCTGTTGGATGAGCTAGGGTTTTCCTGATTTGGTTCGGGTTGCTTCTTGGGCCACAAACGGGCTCACTCGCTGGGTTAGACTTGTGAGCCTATATACTAACTGGACCCTTCACTGTTGCCTTGGACATGGACCAGGACCCGATTGGACCTAAAACGAGAAATAAACAATAAATAATAAATAAAATAAAATAAATAAAAAAGTAGAAAAATAATAAATAAAAAAATATAATAAAAAATATTTTTAAAACTATATAATAATATATATGTTTTAAAAAATAATTTTCAAAACTATATAATATATATTTTTAAAAATAATTTTCAAAACTATATAATATATATATATTTTTAAAAAGAGAAAATAACCTCACTGACCAAAAATGCCTTATAATATACGAATTTAACCAACTTTTTTTGGATTTGCCAAAATGACCAACAAATTCGCAACGCGAATTCCAATTTCGCAACCCAGTTTCCAATTTCGCAACACGAATATGTAAATCGCATTGCGATTTTCCAAATTCGCAACGCGATAGTCAAATTCGCAACGCGAAAGTCAAATTCGCAACGTGATAGTCAAATTCGCAACGCGAAAGTCAAATTCGCAACTGAATTTCAAATTCGCAACGCAAATTTAATTTCGCAACAGGTTTTAGTTTCGCAACACAAATGTTTTGGGTATATAACAACGCAGCAACAACAACTCATAACCTAAATCCCTAAATCGCAACTCATTCCATCTCCATCTATCACTCTCTCCGGCGACATCCGTTCCTATATCCAACGACATCCTTCCCCATCTCTATTTTTTTTACATAATTTTATTTCTATATAATTTTTCAATGATTTCTCTCCCAAATTATCAACTATCAACTTAATAAAGGTATGTTTTTCTCTAAGTTAGTGATGATATCTAGTTTATAGCTCGTTTGTTTAGTAAATTAATTTACAATTTTTAGAATGAAATCATCTAATGTTGATCATGTTTGGATAGATTTGTGTTTTGGAGGGTCATGGGAGAATGTTCATGGTGTTTTACAATATTTGCCTTTACCCATGAATCTTCAACTAAAACTGTCATTAAAAAAGTTAACTTATGAAACTCTAATGTTACGTGTTGCAAAGAAATTGAATTTAGAGCCTCTAAGTGGATTTAGGCTATCTTATCTGAGAAAAGGTAAAGTTTATTTGTTAACCGACAATGAAGATGTTGAACGATTCATTGCTTACATTAGTGTTTCACAAGAAGATGATGTTACATTGTATGTTGTTGAACCTAGAAGTAGTGAAGTTGGGTCAGTAGCGGGTAGTAATCAACTAAGTTCTTTAACCCAAAATTTAGTGGTTCCACCACAATTTCATCACCAAGCAAATTTTGTTTCACCACATTTCCAATACCAAACACAATCTCAAAACCCATAACCTTTTCCTAATCCAAATCCCAATCAACTTTCAGCACCAAATTCTGGTTTTCGTATTGACCAGTTAGACGATTATGAGCCAACAGAAAAAATTGTGAGTACTAGTCAGTATTCGAAATTTGATCTTGGTCAATACCCGGACTTTGATCTTGGTCAATACTCGGATTTTGATGATGTGATGGAAGAATAAACAGACCCTGCATGTAATGATTTTGATATTGGTCAATACCCTAATTTTGATGATGAAACAGTCGTTGCCGATGAAGATATTGTTGATGATAATGAGGAGGAAGTTACGACTGTGAATGAACATGTTGAACATCCATTCTGTAATTCATACATCCATTCTGTGAATTTGGTGTTGCAATTTAGGGTTTCTTCAACAAAAAGACAAAAAAAAGACAAATACTAACTTCAGAGGGTTAAAGACTAAACAGTTTAGCAGTATTGGCAGCAATTGAAAAAATTTAGCAATCTCAGTGAAATGGTTAATCTAATAATAATACAAAAATTTCAAAATAAAAATAATTAAAAAACTAACCCTCAGTGGTTGATTTTCCATTTCTGACTGTGAATGGTTGTGAGGGTTGCTCTGAGAGATGGAGATAGACGGATTTCGTCAGAAATGGGGATGGATTTCGTCAGAAATGGGGACGGATTTCGTCGGAGATGGGGACGGATGTCGCCGTAGAGAGTGAGAGATGGAACTAAGTTGTGCTTTAGGGTTTTAGGTTAGAGATGATTTACGATAATACTGTTTACATTTGTGTTGCGAAATTAATATTGTGTTTTGCGTAAAAACATTTGACTTTCGCGTTGCGAATTTGACTTATGTGTTGCGATTTACAAATTCGCGTTGCGAATTTGGAAAATCGCAACGCGAATTTGGAAAATCGCAATGCGATTTACATATTCGCGTTGCGAAATTGGAAACTGGGTTACGAAATTGGAATTCGCGTTGCGAATTTGTTGGTCATTTTGGCAAATCCAAAAAAAGTTGGTTAAATTTGTATATTATAAGGCATTTTTGGTCACTGAGGTTATTTTCTCTTTTAAAAATAATTTTCAAAACTATATAATACATATATTTTTCAAAAATAATTTTCAAAACTATATAGTATATATATTTTCAAAAATTGTTTTAAAAACTATATATTATATATATTTTTAAAATGTTTTAAAAACTATATAATATATATATATATATTTTTAAAATATTTTAAAAAGTATATAATATATATATATATATATATATATATATGTTTTCAAAATGTTTTAAAAACTATATATTATATATATGTTTTCAAAATGTTTTAAAGATTATATATATAGGTTTTCTAAATGCTTTCAAAAACTATATATTATATTTATTTCAAAAATCATTTGCAAACTATAAAATATATATATATATATATAAATAAATAAGAATAAGAATAAGAATAAAAAAATAACAAAAAATAAATAAATACGGACGAAAATGAGTGTCTACATATACTCTAACTTGTGACATCAAATTCAGTCAAAGAAATTATAAATAATAAGGATATATATGATTAAGCCTTTTTTCCCCTTATATTAATACTTATATAATCAAATGTAATAATGTATTTATCAAATTAATCTTTTTAGGAGACTAACAAATATGTGTTGCCGAGGACCAACCCTTCAATCCCATGTTCCACCTAAAGATTCCATTACCATCTTCTCAAATAACATGAAGGATTGAGCATTGGTCAAATTGAGCTTGGAGGGCTTTATCTGGTAGGGTACTGCCCCATTCTTGGGTCCCTTCCTTTAACCTTTGGGGCAAACTCGAAAAGAGAATGGCAATGAACATGCATGACTTTGGTAGTGCCCATGAACGTGGGAGTCCCAGAAAACAACCCACGAAAGAGATTGACAAAAGAAATATGAACCGATAAAGTTTGGGTTTTTATTAGAAAATGTAGTGCAACACCATCCATATCTTCTCAGGGATCAAAAACAATACCTTCACGGTGAATTTTTTGTTTAATTATATCATCTTTTGAATTCGGCTCCACCAATAAAGACTTGTCAAAAGATGTAGGAAAGCGATATGGAAACCTAAGCCTAACGACTAGTGGGATTGATCTTGCCTTATTAATTAAGACTACACGCTATTTGTAAAGTTTATACATGATCATCAACCTATCTAATTATGTTGGGGTGGGTACAAAATCATGTGAAAAGAAAAATTATAACTTCAAAAAAAAAAATCAGATTTCAACATGTATACATTATATTAGTTTAATCTTAATTCTAAAAAAACAACACTTTCATAATGTATAAATTATGTGTTCAATTTATTATAGAAAAAAATAAGGATCAAATTTACAAACAACACTTCTTGTATCGCGCTCTTGGTTGAGGAGTGAGGTTTGACTCTAATTTTCGCTAGGTCTTGCCAGAACTCCTATCCAGAAGTACTTGTGCGTATCAGGATAATGTTGTGGCTTTTGGTACTAATATGTAACTTGTCTGTTTGTTAAAATTATCGAGGGAAGAACTAGCTTATAAAGAGAATGTCCTATACAAAGTATTACATACCTTAACGATCAGATTAATCTAGAGACAAATTATTGAGGGAAAGAATAATTTGTCTGGAAAAGATCCCTTTCAAATAGCGCACGACATAACAATTAAGCTGACATGTTGTTGTAATCGTTCTTCGGGTGGGTCCAAAATCGGGTTTCGATTTAATTTTTATGTGTTAGAGCCGCCACCGACCATTTAAAATTAGATTGATAGGACACCTCAACTCACCATTTACCTTATCTGTGTTTTTCCAAAGATTAATCAGATTCGGGAGTCGATTACAGTCAGGAAAGAATTAACACCCATGTATTGCCCTTTCGGTACCAATTTAATTCATCGGTTGTCTTAATTACAAAAATTAAAAGTTAAATTAAATTTAAAAGTTCGATCTGAATTACTTACTTTTGACGAATCCAAAATTGTCCTAAAACTGATCAAATTAATGTTAGGGTTAAAATAAAATAGATTTAAAAAAAGATAAGATAAAAAATTAAATAAATATATAAATACAAGAAATTTTAAGTCAAATGATTATATTAGAGGGAAATAAAAAACGAGGATCAAATTGAAATTAATTGAACGCTTCAAGGAAAAAAATAAAAGTTATAGATTAAATTACAAAAAATATAAAAAAGAAATAGGGACTAAATTGAATTAATTCAAAATTATAGGGAAAATTTACAATAAGTGACCAAAATGAATTGCATATCAAAATATCAGGGACTGCAGAAATAACTAAACTATTTCATATTTACCCTTTGGCCCCTATAAATAGCCCCAATTCCAAAAAACTCATATTTCACCATTTCAAAAAAAAAATCTCTCCCCTTAAAACTTTCTCTCAACTGAAACCCACCAACCATAGCCGGCCGACCTCCAACGAGCCCCTCCGGCCACCGTCCCTGGTGGCTGAAAATCTAAAAATGAACCTCTTTGAAAGCTCACAACACCTCGACCCAAAACCAACCCTCAAACGTTCGCAAAGAACCCCAAATAGCATAAATCTACACTTAAAGTTCGAATTTTTACCTTTGGTTTGGCGTCATTTCGAAATCCGATGACCCTTCGACAAATCAAAAGCTCTTTGTTGTCTTGTTTATCCTTTTCTTTTGCTTCTGCTATGTGGTATTTTGGATATTGCTTTGATTTTTTTTGTTTCTTGTTCGATGGTTTTTTTGTGTGTTCTTAGTGACTCCTTGATGCAGGGGGATCCGAGACAGATGATGCTGAGCTGTCAGATTGCACCTTGATGGCGCTGAGATACCATGAATTGGAAGATCAGCGCAAAGGCGGGAATTGATTATGACATGTTCCTCATTGGGGTCGTTTTGAGTATGTTTCAGTCTTTTGGCCATAACTTTGGCTACAGGTGTCAGAATCGCGCATAAGACCCCAAATTATGAGTATGTTCCATGCGGCCTTTTTTTCAACCTCAAATTCTACTGTTTTCCCCTCTGAATCGCTAGATTTAGATATTTTTTACTATTTATGGTAATATTTCGATTGTCAATTAGGAAGTCAATTTAAATCCGATTTAGGCCGGATTTTTTGGAGATTACTTATTTTATTTCGAATTTCAATTTAGAGTGATTTTTGGAATTTTGCTATTTTTGGCAAAATTCGAATAAAGATGATTTTTGGCTATAACAGTCTGGCTTGTGGACTGATTTTGGGGATTGTTTGATTTTATAATATTTTATTAAACCCTAGAGACTTTTTTTCTCTGGTTTTTTTAGGCGAATTTTCTCTTGTGAATCATCTGTTGGAGCACCTGCAGGATAATCACTATTCTGTCTGGCGTCACTCCTCTTGTGCGGTTGCTGTTCGTATCTCTTGTGGCTCGGCTGAAGGCTTTTATAGCCTTGGATTTGGCCTTGTGGTTCCGAACTTCTGGGTTTTTTACCGAGCATTTCAGGGTTGTTTCCCGATTATCCAACTCGTTTGGGTTGTTACTCACGTTCGTCGAGAATCGTGGGGACTACTTGCTCCTGGTTTTGTCGTGATTTGCTTTGATTTGGTTGTTGCTTGTTTCTTTGAGATTCGACCTTGCTTAGATTTAATTGTGGTTTGTTTCCTTGAAATTCGACCACTGATTTGGTTCGATTTGGTGTGATTCTTGTTCATCAAGTCGCCTGGAAATTGCTTGGAGGTAATTCCCGAGCTTTTGGCAGATCTTGGGATTTGATCTTGGCCGTTGGATGGTTGTAGATCCAACGGCCTAGGATCGTTTGTGGCGTGATGACATTTTAGGGTTTAACAAACACTAGCTTTCTTAAGATCCTGGTCGTTGATCTTCACCTTGATCTAACGGTCTTCATTTGTGCGGAGCCCCTTAGTTGATATAAAACCCTGATTTGCTTGAGCTAGGTCAGACCCCCTAATCGGACTGACTTGCTGGGTCAGGTCTGCTTACTCGGTTGGGCTGCACTTTGGACCGATTGGACTTGGATCGTACCTTGTTTTGGACCTAAAATAATTAAATAAATAAAATGAATAAATAAAATAAAATAAAATGAAAAGAAAAGAAAGATAAAAAATGAAAAATAAAATAATATGTATGTATCATATTTCAAAAACAATATAATATGTTTTCAAAGATTATATATATTATATATTTTTTCAAAACCCGTTTTAAAAACTATATATATGTTTTCAAAAACTATATTATATACGTTTTCAAAATCCATTTTTAAAAATTATATATATTATATATTTTCAAAAACCATTTTTTTAAAAAACTATATATTATAGGTTTTCAAAACCGTTTTTAAAAAAAACTATTTATTATTTGTTTTCAAAAATATTTTAAAAAACTATACTATATATCTTCAAAAGCTATATATATTGTATATTTTTGAAATTATTATATATATTATCATATATACTAAATAAGACCTTTGAAGTCCCGGACGAAAATGAGTGTCTACGAATATTATATCTGTGACATATGCTATATAATTATTCTTAATTGCTCATATTTGAAATTAACATAAACATGAACCAACTCACCTCAATGGTTAAAAGAATTTATCGAGAGTATTTAAAAAAGATACTACTTTACAATCGCATTAACTTAATCTAATAAAGAAATTAACACAGACTATATTAATCATTTTTTAAAAAGAAAGAAAGATAAATTTTCGTAATTTCAATGTTGATAGTAACTTAAAAAAATATTTTTACCTAAAATAAATAATTACAAATAAAATTGATCCAAAGTTATTAAATATATAATGAAAAAAATGGTGAAATGAATAAATATCCAAACTACTGAAACACTATTCCTTAATTGACTTTTCCTATAAATTATTGACTCAAGTGTTAAAAGCAAACTCCGACATATAAAACTTTAGTTACTTTAGATATTCTCTTGTTTTGCATCTGTCACATTAGAAATTAAGCAAGCAAAGGTTATTTACATTGTCTGAAATGTGCTTGACAACATGTTATAAATTGTGGAAATATGTTTTCAACCACATGAAATTTTACCCAGGTAGAAGTAATCTCGTAAAACATCAACTCATAAACAAAATCGAGTCTTAGCCAATAATATTGCAGCATATGTGCTAAGCAAACATTACTGTTGATAATTATATTCACTAATTAAGGATATGCTGCATGCTTGTCATCTAACACATTATTCATTATTGTTACAATTAAGTGACTTAGATCAATCGACTTACATGATTTGAAAAAAATATAAAAAATGATGTTAAATGATCACATAATTTTTTTTGACATATAAACGATCGAATAATTGATATTTCAAACTGATGATAATTAAGGATGAAATGTTAGCATAATGAGTTAGTGCATGTTGTTTAGTGATTCTAGAAGTTTGTTAGCAGTTAAGGCTGTTAATGTTTAGTTGAGGTTGTTAATGGTTAGTTACAAAGTCTGTTAAGACTATAACAACTATGAAGAGATGTATATAAACAGCAGAGGAGTTGTAAACCAGATGTGGTATTCATTCGCTATTCAATATACTTGTATTATGTGTTTCTTCACTAGATATTCAACATGGTATCATTCGCCAAACGGTCCTGATTTTATATTTTTTCTTCAGCTGCATGGAAGAGGAGGAGAATATGCCATCGGTGGCTACCTCCGCCATCGTCTCAGCCAAGTCCATAGTCCAGCCTACCACAGTTCAGAAGAAACGATGGGGAAGCTGCTGGAGCTTTTACTGGTGTTTCGGATCTCATAAGAACAATAAGCGAATTGGCCATGTTGTCCTTGTCCTTGAACCAGTGGCACCTAGAGCTGCAGTTTCAACTGCTGAAAATGTAAACAATCTGACTGGCATTGTAATGCCCTTTATCGCCCCTCCCTCATCTCCTGTATCATTCCTGCAATTGGATCCTCCATCTGCCACCCAATCACCGGCTGGATTGCAATCCCTAACTGCCCAGAAACTATTCGATGGAAAGCCTGTTAGAGTTACAACCGAGGAAGTTGCCCATAAGTCCCTTGCGGCCAAGTTGTTGATTGCTCGTTTCCTTCACTGCCACCTCGGCATTGGTTGCCCTGCTGAAATGTACCAAAAATCAGGATGTACTTTGAAGGCCGATTGTGTTTGTGATTACAATTGTTCTAGTTGCAATTCAGTGGAGTGCTTCTCTAATTGTTCTTCGCATTCGAATTCTGATGCTGCTAATGGAAGTAAAAACGAGAGGTTGCATAATTGTCGCTGCAAAGCAAAAGAGTCAAAATTCATGAAAGCTAATGAGGTTGCTTCTTGCCGAAAAGAAACATAAAAATCCGTTCCGACTTCGATGAGCTTAAGATCAGGAGAGCTCGGATGTTCAATTACGAAGAACTTGAGAGGGCCACTGGTGGATTCAAAGAAGAATCTGTGGTTGGAAAAGGAAGTTTCTCATGCGTTTATATAGGGGTATTGAAAGATGGGACTGTTGTTGCATTTATAAAGGCTATAATATCTTCAGATAAACAGAAGAATTCGAAAGAGTTTCGCACAGTTAGATTTATTGTCAAGATTGAACCATGCCATCTTTTGAATCTGCTCGGATACTGCGAAGAGGGTGGAGAACGGCTTCTGTTTTACGAGTTTATGGCTCATGGATCATTGCACCAGCATCTTCATGGAAAGAACAAAGCCTTGAAAGAGCAATGGAATTTTCGGTAAATGGTATAGCGTATTATTTTTTTGTGGTCTTGTATAATTGAAAGAACAATAAAGAAGAAAGAAATGAAGGTGAGGAAGAAGAACGAAAGGAAGCATTGACACTTTCGATTCAAAGTGAACGGAAGAAAGCATCGGCACTTTCGATTCAAGAAGAACGAAAGGAAGCATCGACACTTTCGATTAAAAGTGAACGGAAGGAAGCATCGGCACTTTCGATTCAATTATTCATCTTTTCATCAAGAAGATTGAATGTCAGAAATGAGTTGTAATTAGTTTTTTTTAGAGCTGGCTATAATAGTGTGTTCAAGGTTAGAAGAACAGAAGAAGAATAAGTAGAGAGAATGTTAGCATAATGAGTTAGTGCATGTTGTTTAGTGATTCTAGAAGTTTGTTAGCAGTTAAGGCTGTTAATGTTTAGTTGAGGTTGTTAATGGTTAGTTACAAAGTCTGTTAAGACTATAACAACTATGAAGAGCTGTATATAAACAGCAGAGGAGTTGTAAACCAGATGTGGTATTCATTCACTATTCAATATACTTGTATACTGTGTTTCTTCACTAGATATTCAACATGAAACAAGTGATTTTGATGATAAAGAAATTGTTGTTATTCTTCAATGTCCTAGATTATAAGACAGACACCACTAATACGTGAGAATATAGCGGTGTTTGTTACAAAAACGCCACTAATGTACGTCTCTAGCGGCATGTCTCCAAAAACGTCACCATTTATCAACCTCGTGGCTTTTTTACTAACAATGTCAGTAAAAGTACATGAACATTGCGCCACGTTCACATAAATGCTGCTAATTTTTTCATTTTGTGGCCTTTTTATGTAAATGCCACGATATGTACAAGTTTAGCAGCGTTTTTTTAGTAAATGCCGCTAAATGGTAGGCACATTTAATGTCAAATGGTTCAAAGTCATCTTTAAATATGTAATACATTACACTTATCTTAGATTAATCAAAAATTGATGATAAAAAATCTTGAAGGATCATTATGCTAAATGAGGCATAGTTGAGTGATCAAACCACTATTTAATCCTAAAAATTAACCCTTAAAATAATAAACATATGTTCCATCTGTTATCGAAAGTTGCATATGCCTTTTATTATTTTTAATTTTCAGAAAAAGAAAAGAAAAGAAAAGGCCTGAAATTCAGTCAAACGAGTCGACTCAGACATCGACCAGAGTCTGGAATTGAAGATTCTCTCGTGCGAACAAAATCTGTTGTGGCTGTCAGTCATGTACATAAAATGCAATTAACATCACAAGTGGGTTGGTCAGGTCGACTTCCGACCACTTCATGCAGGCCAGTCAGACTCAGTTTTCTTCCTTTCAATTACTAGTCTTACACTTTCTAGACTCACCAATCCTTGTTAAAATGCAATTAGCGTTTGATGTCGGATTAAAACCTATTTTAAAGATGGAAAAGGCTAAACAAATTCACTTTCTTTTCCCCCCATGGGCAGCCCTTTTTTACTTGAATTTTAGGATGATGGTGACTTCAAAAAACCTAGAATTCGAATGTTATTCCAGGTTGAATTTTTCACAACTTTTTTTATGTTTTAAACATAGATTATCGAGTTAATTATAGTAAATAGACCATACATCTAACACGTCTACATGAACTATTAGAATGAAATTTAAGATCAATCTAACTCTTTAGTTTAAAAGATTCCATAATTATCATATGTCTAACACTGTGAACTAAGATCACTGTAAATATTCTCAACCAACACCGATAAAGGTATTGAACCCCGAGCCTCCCATAATCTAGACTAATCTTTATTTCTTCTTCTTCTTATAATTAACTCTCTTATATAAAAACACGGATCAACTGCCCTCTAATGAAATTGATTAAGGTAATCTGGTACATTAAAACACTTTTTTTATGAAAAGTAAAAATCTGTTTAAAAAGCATGGATTCCACTTGCTGGCAGCTACTTTTGAAATAGAAAAAGAGAATGTATTAAGCCTATTTTCCCTCTTTATTTTGCTAACGCCGAGTGGAGCCGGATCTCGTTTAAACGAAGATCAGTGAGTTGATCATCTTAAACTGTTGATAATCGTCTTGTTCCAGTGAGTAATTTGGTTGGAGATCTTCCCGACAAGAACTTGTTACTTTGCTGAATACATATATATATATATATATAGATACTGCATACGTATAAAGTATGGAAATGTTTTACTATGTATTAAAATAACGAAGAAAAAATTTTAAAAAATGTAAAGCTTAGACGTAGTAATTCTGTAGGTGGAGGTTTCAACCCCTCGTGCAAGCTATCGACCATGGCGTTTTTCTTTAGATTTGATTTCCTCCGATCATAATCATTAATGGAATGGAGCCAAAACAGAACCTGTTGGATAATACTATAATACCGTGCACTAAATATATGCATAATCATCTCTTTTTTCTTTTTCATTACTTTCTATTCATGTTGTTGCAGTAGTGCTATTAGGGTTGTCTTGTCAGTTCGAGGTGGAAAAAGAATGTGGGAGACAACCAACAATCTTACAAAAGGACTATCAACAGTTTCGACATATCATTTTTGCTGCCTCATTTGTGGGGCCTAAACCATCCACATTGGTCTATATTTATACCCACCGTTTCCATTCATTCATTCATTCATATCACTCCACCTTCGACTACTTCACTTTCTTCCGTTTGTGTTCATCTCAGATCAGACGGTGCTTCAATGGCCGACGCTGGTGGTTCAGCCTCAGCCAAGAAGATGATGTGTTCGGTCCCCGAAAGGCTTCAGCTGCACATGGCGATGCTGGCCTTGCAGTTCGGTTATGCAGGGTTCCATGTGGTTTCAAGAGCCGCCCTTAATATGGGCGTTAGCAAACTTGTGTTTCCAGTATATAGGAACATCATTGCTTTACTTCTGCTCTTACCCTTTGCTTATTTTCTTGAAAAGTAATTTTATTCAACCTTTTTCTCTTTTAAAACACATTGATTTACTTAAAACCCTAACTTTTTTTTTGCAAAATATTTGTTCTTTGTCCAGGAAGGAGAGACCAGCCATTACTTTGAATTTTCTTATGCAGTTTTTCCTCCTAGCTCTTGTTGGGTAATGCACAAGAACATGTCATTGAAACTCTTTACTGTAGTTTTGGTGTAATAAAATCAAAACTAATGGTCTTTTTTTTTTACATGACAGAATCACAGCTAATCAAGGTTTCTACTTGTTGGGCTTAGACAACACATCACCAACTTTTGCATCAGCAATCCAAAACTCTGTCCCTGCCATTACCTTCCTCATGGCAGCCGTACTAAGGTAACCCTATACATATTATAGTTCCGAGGACGACTTCTGGGAACCTCCTAATCTCTGTCAAACAGCCTCCAACGAACCTTCATTTTCTGAACTCAGGCTTCTCAATCAACTTCCGTACATAAACAAGACTTCTAACATGGCCGTGTGATTTATCATAACGTAATTCAAAGTCTAATAATCAAATCTATCTAACATGTTAATCTACAAGTAGCCGTATTAACATTACGGTTGACACACACAAAAGACCATTGTAAATATCCAACTAAGACTAAAAAATGGATTGGAACCCTCACGGTGTCTGTATCGTCTTTTTCATCTTCCATGACCAACTTCATCCTTTACAAAAAAACACCTGTTAACGTTCGTTCTTTCACTTGTTATGACTCTATGCTCAAATAAAAAAGAATCAACTGACATCTAGCGACAGAATAAACTTGTTGTCATCAATCAATATATATGAATTCATGTTGTGATTGTTGTCGGTGTTCATTTGATCAGGATAGAGAAAGTGAGGCTAGATAGAAAAGATGGGATATCCAAAGTTATTGGAACAGTCCTGTGTGTGGCAGGAGCATCAGTTATAACACTATACAAAGGACCAACCATATACAGCCCGGTTACAC
Source organism: Hibiscus syriacus (assembly GCF_006381635.1). NCBI lineage: Eukaryota > Viridiplantae > Streptophyta > Magnoliopsida > Malvales > Malvaceae > Hibiscus > Hibiscus syriacus. The sequence continues at coordinate 1,385,054 of NW_024062745.1, read as the reverse complement.
CTCTGAACAAACCCACACCAATGTTTGTTTCATTGGGAGACTCAAACGGAAAGAACTGGACCCTCGGCTGTCTCTATCTAATCGGCCATTGTCTGTCCTGGTCCGCTTGGCTGGTGTTGCAGGCACCGGTGCTGAAGAAGTACCCGGCTCGACTCTCCGTCACATCTTACACATGTTTCTTCGGTCTCATTCAGTTCCTCATCATTGCGCTAGTTTTCGAGAGAGACACTCAAGCTTGGATGTTCCACTCTGGCGGCGAACTCTTCACTATTCTCTACGCGGTCAGTGCATTTTAACCACTCCTTGTGAACCACGAATAAGTGATCAAAAATTAAAATTTGAGCGTAAAACATGCAGGGAGTGGTGGCATCAGGGATTGCATTCGCGGTACAGATATGGTGCATTGACAGAGGCGGCCCTGTTTTCGTTGCTGTTTATCAACCAGTTCAGACTCTTGTTGTCGCTATCATGGCTTCCATTTCTCTAGGGGAACAGTTCTATTTGGGAGGGTAGGTGCCATAATCGTATTTAAACTGTTATATAGTATAAATTTTGACATGGTTTGGCTGCAGAATCATTGGAGCAGTGTTGATTATAGTGGGACTGTATTTAGTGCTATGGGGGAAAAGCGAAGAGAGGAACTTCGCAGCACAAGAAAAGAGAACACTTGAATCTACACCGGAGCACGGCCCAACATCTCTAACGCACCCATTACTCCGCCACTCAACGGAAAATGTTTAACTTTAAAATCCCCATAACCTTTTGACCATGGCGGAAACAACCACGAATGAGAGGTGGCGGACTCTACCGTTGTATCAGAAAGTTTGTGTGTGTGTTTTTCTTTTTCTCTTAGTTAGTTAATGGCTTTCTCTAAGTTGCAGAAAGGACTAAAGGAGAAGCCATGTTTTGTTCAAGGGTTGATGATGATGCTCCCATATGCTTTTTCTTATGTTTTGGTGATTTGCTTTTTAGGGGGAAAGTTGTGGAGTTAATGGTAGAAATCATTATGATGTATGATGGCAAAATACATGCTGCTCTTTCTCTTCTTCCAAAATCATATGCCATCATGGTCAAGTATTATTTTTAATTGAAGAATTTTCCATGATCAAGAACAATCATTAAAGATTTTTTTTTATGTTCAACTAGGAGTTAAAAAGGAAATATTCTTTAAAGATTTTAAATTCAAACATCGACAAAATATGTGCATATTTTCAATTAATTAAAAAATATTAAATTAATAATAATCACAAACTATTAAAAAGAATTTCCCTTTTTCTTTATTTTTTTTTATCTTAAATCATATCATCTTATGAAATTCTATTTTGACAATGTAATGGAGTTAGGGTTTTCATCTAACTTCAAATTATTCATTATGTATAATATCACTTTCAATGGTTGGCTGATAATCTTATGAAAAAAATAAAAAATGTTTATATCAAAATTTAAATTTTTTTATTATATTAAAAAACTTAAATAAATGGTTACACGTATAAGCAAAATTTAAATATTAAAAAATAATTTTGTCAACCTTAAAACAAATTTTAACTTTTTAACTATCTAAGCCTTTATTTATAGAGACCATCGTACCATACCCTATTCACCTGGGGTGGTTAACGAGTTGGGCAGCTCCCGAATAACTCAAACTCGACTCAGTCAAAATTTGATAAAAGTTCGATTCGGATTAACTCAAATCTAATTTGATCTCGACTCAATACTAGGGGTGTATTCGGTTCGGTTCGGTTTTTTACCAAAAATTGAGCCGAATCGAAATAAACAGGTTTTCAATATTTAAATCGAAACCGAATAGTTAAAAAACCGAAACCGATTTTTTCGGTTCGGTTCGGTTTTTTTAACGGTTCGGGTTTTTCGGTTCGGTTCGGTTCGATTTATCGGTTTTTCAATAAAAAAATCACTTGAAACTATAATTTTTTTACAAAAATTGCCTATTCGGTTCAATATGGAACAAATGGGTTCCATATGGAAAACCCGAACCGAATCAAAAAAATGAAGCCTTTAAACCAAACCGAAAATCTAACCGTTTAAAGCCAAACCGAACCGAATCGAACCGTTTTACTCGGTTCGTGCCGGTTTTTCGGTTTTCTCGGTTTCGTTGCTCAGCCCTACTCAATACCTTAACAAGTTGAGTCGAGCAAAATTTAACTCCACTTGATAAGTTTCCAAGCTGCTCGTTAATTTTTTTAAATAAATTTTTACTAGTTATCTTAAATAAATATTTTATTAAAAAATTATTAATTTACTAATATATGATAAATGACTAATATATTAATTTTTTAATAAAAAATATTAAATTATTAATTAATAATTATTATTTTACTACACCAAAAAATTAAACTTCAATTATTATTTTAATGTATTTGTGAGTTTTTATTTTGGAGTTTATACTTTGAATTTATTTTATACACTCTTTTGATAATTGTTTTGGTTAAATTTATCAATTTACATTTATATTAAGCTTTATAAAGTATTAATAGATTTTAGCTATAGTTAAAAAAATAAAATAAACTTTTTAGTGAACTTAACGAGCAATGAGACAAACAACAAGATTTTTTAATGAACACGAGTCAAGTTGAGCAACAATTTTTTTTTAACGAGCACAAGTCGAGCACTACCTCACACTCGATCAACTCGCTCGATAATCACCCCTACTATTCGCTCCGCTTGGGCAATGAACACCAATCCTTAAAAATATGTAGCCTGCAAAATCCTTATTTGATTAGCCTTTATTATAAAAATTAAACTTAATGGTTATGATAAAAGGCATTACCATACAGTATATATTTTCATTATCAAAACGTAATTTTTGATTTGATAGTTATGTAATATTAACACTCAGATACAAATGAACTAAAAATCAAAATAAAAGTTGAAAACTTTTAACTTTAAAAAGGCCAATTGCAACCCAAATTGCAAAATTAGAGCTTTAGACGACCATTCATGAAAAGAGGCAATCAGGCAAACTTCAGAAAGAGCATGAACATTTAGATGCACCCAAAGGGCCATTGTCAAAACCTTTACAGAGACGCAGGCAACGACTATGCCGTCAACCACGATGAGACCTTAAAGTGAAACCACAATCGGAAACAAAGATATAAGTACCCTTTAACAGTTCTCCACAGAAGTTCTTCGAGTTTTAAGCACTTCAGCTTCTCAGGAAGTCCTTCAAAGAAAACGGAGGAGGCCCATCCTACAAAACAGAACCGAGTTCAGTGTCACATTTGGATCAGGTGTTTATGGAAGGAACCTCCATGGATTACCTTTCCATGCTCTTGATTTAAGCATTGCCTAACTACTGTTGTTTGTTGTATCAGCCTTTCCATTGCCGTGTAGGTTGGATGGTTTGCATGAGCTGACATTATTCATGACGCAGGATGAATAATCAGATAGTGACACGTTAAACACAGCAGATAGCCAGAGGAAGAATCTACACAACATCCTAAAAGGAAATATGTTGCAAGAAGAAGTTGTAAGAACTAAACTTACCAAGAATTGCTCGATTTAAACTATCTGCAACATGCTGCCGGTACTCCAAGCTAAGCAGGTGAAACATCGGAGATTTCTCCGGTTCCTCGTATGCAAGCAAAGCCATAAAATCCTGCAGTAATGGCATATCTTTCAATGTCCAACACATAGATTAGAAGTGTGAAAATTTGCTAAAATTACATACTTCAAGCTTTTCAACATATTTTTGCTCCTTCCCGAATGGGGTCAGTTTCATCTGTGCAAATTCCAGAGCTTCTGTGCTGCAATAGAAGTGAATATTTTCAACTATAGAATATCAGTAATTTATAATTCAAGAGATATCTTATTCTCATCTCACCATTTCCTAGAGCATACAAGCTCAACGAAATGAAGGCTCAGAAGATCAAAATGCAGGTCCTTATTTTTCTCTAGTAAGTTAGCTGCTAGCTCTTCAGTTAACTCAATTGCCTTAAGTGCATTCCCCTCTAAAGCAAATTGATAAATTCCTGCACAAAATTACAACAAAGTTGTCAGCATTTCAAGATTATAAAAGAGAGGTGACAGCAAATTACTACAAAGAAACATGCATGCAGAAGAAAGCTCTCTGTATTTGCATAAATTTAGTATGCTAGGTTGCTGAACCATCTTTTAGCCATATTTCAGCTTCAATGTCAGTTACTTCAAAGCCCTTTAGCTTTTTTAGACACATTGCCACATGCATGCTAGCAAAGTTGTTCCAATTCGTATTTCTTGATGTATCAGTATCTGATACGCGTGCCCGGAACATATACAAACATGGGTATGAAGGTATGACTCTCCAAATACATGGAAAATTTTAGAAAAAAGTGAACATTCACACGTTGGACACATTGCCATATCCAACACACCTGAGTTTCAGCAACATTGCGTGCTTGTTCATTTTTGGAACTTTAATGCAGAAGATAGACCCTGTCGTTAGAAAACCTTGCATCTTTGAAAATTAACAGATGCCATAGATGCACAAATCTGCTCCAGAGTAGTAATCCTAGGTTATCTATATCTTATGCATAAAATAAATCAAGTGAGAAAAAGCCTTCACTTACGTTTTCGTTTTTCCATGTCCTCAAGATGATCAGAAGGCTGCTTCATCCCAGTACAAGCAATAAAAGATTCCACGGTTTCTTTAAAGCAATTGTGGACAAGATACGACATAACAATGTTGTGGATGTCATTATCATTGACTGACTGTAAAAGACATATGGAAATGGAAGCTCGAATATAAGAAACTAAGTCTACATGAATGGCATAAGTATAACATAGATTAATGAATAAGGCCATTCTGGCGAGTCATTATCGAAAAGAAGAGGAAAAAGGAGTCCATAAGAATATGTACAATGCAGTAGATTGAAAAATATTAAAAACCAAATTAGACGATTCATCAAAAAATGACTGAAGATGAAGAATGCTATTTTAAGTTGCGACACTATAAACTATAGGCTAGGACAGGAAAGCGTAACCTTACATCAACTATATAAATCATTGCTACAGGAAAAAGCTGAAACAATTCCATATCACTCCCAAAATCATTAAACAAGGTCAAGAGTTATGCTCACTAGACCAAATAACCCCGATACAATCTGCAACCAAGACCTAAAATTATACGAAAACTATCCATATTCAACATTTGAACTAGTGGAGGAGAAACCTTCCAAACAAAGGGTCTATCCATAGAATAAAGGTTTCACTTGCTTAACCCATTTATTGGTCAACCATAGCAGAATAACAATCAGAGCCTTGCATGTTGGTTCTGTTACAAAACCAAGCTAATGCATATACAATATAACCCACAATTAATTCAGAATTCATTAATACAAAATTGTTCTTGGAATTAGTTTCGACTCCAATTGAGTTTAAAAAAAATAAACCCTAATCCATGTTTATAAAAAATCCATATGAACCCAGTAAACTATAACAAACTGATTAAACAGAATAATTGCGCAATACCCTAATTTCTAATAATTCAATAAAAAAATACCATGCTTGGTTGTTATTCTAGAAAAAACAAAAATTTGTTCTGCAACAATGCAATTGACCAAACATATTTAAAGCATAACACTATATTTACCATTTGAAGAAAAGGGCCCAAACTTCAGAAGTGAAAACAGAATGGGTAGAAAAGATTAAAAACTTACAATTTGTTCGTATAGACGAGGATCAACTTCCATGATCCGGCAGATTACGCGAACCGAAGCCTTTTAGGTTTCGGTATTTGGTAATAAAAATGGGTGCTTTCGTGGATATATCAGTCCGCACAAAGAAGCGATGGTCGCAGTGTGCGACTCTCCTTGTTTATTTATTACTTTTAAAGGGGACGCTCGGATAGAAGTTAGAACTGTTATTGCTTTGCTTTGAGAACACGTGCCTCCTCAGATTCCCAGTGTTTTTGCATTTGTAGATTTTCGTTATCATTTTCACTTATTTTTTTTATTTATAAAAAAAATAAATAAACTTTAAAATTTTATAAATTAAAAGATGGTAAGTTACACGGCTCCTCACTCTACTTTAATCTCTCTTATTTTTCTCACTGAACTTTTAATTTTTTTAATTTATTCATTGAATTTTACATATTGAATCATTTTGTTCAGTCTTATGTTATCTTTTTAACGACATTATGACGTGACACAATACTCAAAACGACGCCGTTTTAAAAAAACTCAAATATACTCTAAAATAGATTCGTTTTGGTTAGTGAAATATGATGTCGTAATCGGTTTTCGCCCGGGCACGAATTTTTTATTTGGCGAAAAAAGTGATGTGAATAAATGGTTTTAAAATGTTTTGGGAGTCGCCATCGGCCTATTAGGTCACATAGGTCGAATACCTAAAAATAATCTTTTAAAATAGTTTTGAGTAAAACATAATTTAAAAGATAAAAATGGTCTGCGTTTTAACCAAAAATTCGTTCTTTTTAATAATAAAAAAAGATTCGTTGTCGATTACGTTTGGGGAAGGATTAACACCCCCACAACGCCCAAATTTGATACTTATTAATTATAAATTGTCTCTATTATTGGAAATTAAAAAATTAAAAATATATTTAATTCATAATCCTGTTATTTCAAATTTATTAATATAATTATATATATATATATATATATATATAAGATATTTATTTACTTAGAAATATCTGAAAAGGACTTCTAGGTGCTTTAAGACAACCCTTTCTTGATATTAAAATAAATAAATATATATTAATTAAATATTTTTCTAAAAATAATTAAAATAAAATAAATATATATATATATATATATATAATTTATAAAAGTAGAATATTTAGTTATTTAGAAATATCAGAAAAAGACTTCTAGTTGCTTTAAGATAACCATTTCCTTAATATAAAAAAATAAATAAATATTTAAAATATGATTATTTTTCCTAAAAGTAATTTATATAAAATTAAAGAAAATATATATTATTAAATAGGATTTTTATTTGATATAAAAAAATCAATAAATAAATATATTTATTATATATATATATTTATATGAATAAATTAAAATAATAATAAAATAATAATTAGAATATTGAATTAAACATAATGAAATAATAAATTAAATTAAAATATAAATAAATAGTGACTAAAATAAATAAAATTAAAATTATAGTATTAAAGTATAAAAAGTAATAAAGCTTGTAAAATAAATGAAAGTATTAAAATTAGTGACTAAATTAAAATTAAATACCTTAATTCGTAATTAATTATTTAAAAATACAGTGTCTAAACATGTTATTTTACCTATTTATTAATTTAGTGACTAAAATAAACTTATATCAAATTTTGAATATCAAATTAAAATAAATTAAAACATGCTTTCAGGATTAAAATATAATTAATAAAATTATGAGGGCTAAATCAGATCAAATTGCAAGTTTTTAAAGTTACAGTGGCTGTGGGAATAGTTTAGCCATGTATGAAATTACACAAAGGCCCTCCCTTAAACGATGTCGTTTAAGAGAGGGTATATATACCCTGTTATAGCCGGCCCTTCGGGCCATCCTCTCATTTTCCTCTTTTCTCTTCTCTATCTAAAACCGAGAGAGAGTTCTCTCTCTCCTCTCTCTAAAATGGAGAGAGACCACCGGCCGGCAGCCGGGATCCAGCACTGACCACCACCGCCGGCCACCGCTTACGGTGGCCGGAACTTATAAATTACACTAGAACATAGATTTTGACCTCCTAAGGCTGAATACGACCTCTGTTTTCCCTAAATCCCCTTAAATTTCTGTAGATCTAGGAAAACCGAAGCTTTTACCTCGGTTGAAACAACGTCTCCGACGATGATTAGGCTCTCCTCGGTGGTAAGTCCCTCGTTCTCACGTTGTTTTCTCTCGGTTTTTGGTTTCTGTTGCTGTTGTGTGGTTATGTTTGCTTGTTTTTTGTTCGTTTTGTTGTACTCTCGGATTCCTCCTCGCTGTTCTTTGCTACAGGTTCGATCAATGGCCTTTATAGGCCCGCCGATGTCTTCTTCGGACCGGTCCCAAATGGTGACCCTAGGTGAGTCACCATAGCTACGGTGGTGACTCACCATAGAGCTCGACATGTGGAGATGCAGCTGGCATTCTGGAGGCTTCGACGAGGGCATTGGCGTGGCAGCGGCGGCGTGGAGCAGTTGGCAACGAGCGACGGTTGTGGCTTCTGGAAGCTTGAGGCAGCGATTGGAGCTAGGGTTGAGATGATATAAACCCTAATCAATTTAGGGTTTTTATTGGGCTGGCTAGAGTTAGGCTCTTGTAACTGGACCGGTCTCGGTTGGGTTTGTAATTTGGGCCTGTAATATAAATTTATTATAATAATAATAATAATAATAAATAAAATATTTATAATAATGTTTATAATAAATAAAACTAATAATAAAAATATAAATATAAATAAATGGATAAAAACGAGTATCTTCAGCTGCCCCTCTTTTGCTCATTCTTGTGTTTAACAAGAATAGGGCAAAGATGAAAAGATAATAAGTTTTTTATCCATTTGACTTCACTTGATTAGGATGGAAATGTTGAACAAGTTTCTTCTTGGGATTAGTTCTTCTCATTATGATCTTTTCCACTGGGGATGACAATTTATTTTCTTCTGTGATGTAATCGAGCAAAAAGTTGAACAAATTCTTCTCATTATGAACTTCTTCTTCTTTTTCAGATGAGTTCTTCTCATTATGAACTCTTTCTGGAAATGTTGATCTTCAAAAGAGGGGTTGTTAATTTGGCTTCATATGTGATGAATTAAAGCAAGGTTGAACAAGTTTTTCTTATTATGAACTTCTTTTCCTTCTTCAGATGAGTTCTTCTCATTATGAACACTTTTGGAAATGTGGATGCTGATCTATCTCCTTCTGTGATAGAGTTATGCAAAGGTTGAACAAATTTTCTCATTATGAACTTCTTGTTCCTCTTCAGATAAGTTCTTCTCACTATGAACTTTCTCTGGAAAAGCTGATCCATCGAGTGATGAATTCGAGCAAAAGGTTAAACAAGTTCTTCTCATTATGAACTTCTTCTTCCTTCTTCAAATGAGTTCTTCTCATTATGAACTCTACCTGGCAGGTTGATCCATTGAGTGATGGATTCAAATCTTTGCTAAAATTTTTGAAATTCCTATCAAATATTCAACATGGATAAAATGAATGAAAATGCCCTTATTTCTGCAAATGCCTAAATATGATGCATGAATGTTGAGTGTATTTTTTTTTACTTTACAGTGGCAAATTTGGTCTTCTTTCATTTGGTTAAAATGTCATTTCAAGCTGGCATTTCTGATTTGGAAGAGTAATCTTTGTCTTCTTCAGAAGAAATATTTCATTCACAAAATTCCTGCTATTTTCTGTCTCATTGGAAATATTTGCTCAAGTCAATAATATTTAACACATGATGATGTAGACCTTCAACATACCCCAGTGTTTGCTGATACAAGCGTTCAAAATGTGTTAACATTCCTTATTCTAATTGAAATGGGCTTTCAGCATGCCCCAACATTTGCTTATTATTGATGTGAGCTTTCAAAATGCCCAAATATTCATATTACTATGAGCCTTCAAAATGCCTCACCATTCTATTTCTGGTTGAAATGAGCTTTCAAGATGTCATGTATGGATCTGTATGAATTGTGCCTTTTCTGAATGAGGTGCCCATTTTTTAATATGGAGGTATCTAGTCGGATAGAGTAGTATAAATCGCTTGGTAATCCATTCCAGGCTGACACTGTGAACCTTATTTTCATTGAAGGCTATTTCTGGAATATACTTTTCTGTGGGAGAGAAACCAATTTATGTGAACATTGATCTTATTTTGATGCAATAACAAGACTACATATATAGTGGTACATGCTCTTGAAAAGTCCGCACCCATGCAACATGTTGATTCTGATAACTACTCATCTGATTATGAAGCGATCTTTCAGGATGATTTCACAGATATTGATAGTTCTTCTGATACTGAGGAAATCCTGAATTCTGATTCTGATGAGGAGAATAAACTGTTATACTTGACGAAAATGGGGTACTTAGAGGCTGAGGCTTTAATAGTCATGGAGAGATGTGGTCCGGATTCATCAATTACAAAATTGACAGATTTTATATGTGCTGCTCAAATGACTAAGGCTGTTAACGCACTTCTTCCAATAGAAGATAGGAAGCCATTATGCAATGATCCCAATTACAAGAAAAGGCGAAACTTGGGCTATGATTTTTGGAAAAGGAAAAAGTGGAGGAAGCTTGAAAAGAAGCTTCATAATGAAGACGATCATGTAGTTCATCTTCCAAATCCAATGATTGGTTTTGAGGTTCCTACTGTATCAGATTAGATAACTCAAAGAACATTTCCAGAAGATGCTATTGGGCCTCTTTATTTCTACTACGAGAACGTGGTACTTGGCTCCAGTTGGTGCTTGGATTGAAATATCATGGTACTTATATGATGTAGAGCCAAAATTTGTAGATTCAAAGTATTCTTGTGCTGCTGCACGGAAAAGGGGCTATATTCGTAATCCGCCAATTTGAGAACATATTTCCTCTTATTCCGCTTCTCAATGACTCTATGGTGGTAATAACTTGTTTGCTTTTCAACAGTGATTGCAAACGTTGATAAGACTTACTTTGAATTCCATGTATTTAAAAGTATTAACATAAAGTGATAACAAAAAATATTTTGTTTGTTTCAAGATTATGTTAATCCATTTACAAGATGTTTATGTAAAAGAATAAATTGAATTTTGAAAATATATTGAATTTCAAAAAGATAATCTTGGAATAAATAATAAATATATAAAAATGTATTCAAAGTCATGGAAAACATAGGAATGATAAAATTCAAATGACTCAACAAATTATTAGCATAAGTATTTCTAAAATAATCAACTTGATATAATTTAGAGCACTGATGTAAGCTTATGTATAGAAGATCTCAAACGTTTCCAGAATACTTGTAGATGTAAAGTTTCTCCCAAAATATCAAGCTCTTAAGAGGGTTTGATTGCCAGATGCCTAATATCAACATGCATTTGAGCAGCCTTTTCAGGTTTTCAACTCAAATCCTTCATTTGGTTGCAAAACGCCCTCTGCGGGTTTTCATCTTGACCCTCCTTTTCTATATATTTTTTTATCATTTTTTTCTTTTTCAAGCGTAATATTTCTTGATAGAACCTGAGTTTATTGGGTTTTTCAGAACTTTTCCATCCATTTCTGCCAAGATTAACGCTCCTCCGGAAAAGGCCTTTTTTACAATATATGGCCCTTCCCAATTAGGCATCCATTTCCCACGGAAATCTTTATGTATAGGCAAGATCTTTTTCAGCACTAGATCACCCTCTTGGAATTCTCTTGGATGTACTTTCTTGTCATGAGACTTCATCATCCGTTTCTGACATATCTGTCCATGGCAAATAGCTTTCAATTTCTTCTCCTCAATAAGGTTCAATTGATCAAATCGAGCTTGATCCCATTCAGACTCATCCAATTTTACCTTTCTCATGATTCGAAGTGATGGGATCTCAACTTCAATCGGTAAGACTACTTCCATCCCATAAACTAAAGAAAAAGGCGTTGCCCCAGTAGATGTTCGCACAATAGTTCGATATGCATATAAAGAAAAAGGTAACTTCTCGTGCCAATCTTTGTAAGTTTCAGTAGTCTTTGTAATGATTCTCTTGATGTTCTTATTTGCTGCTTCAACTGCTCAATTCATCTTTGGACGATATGCCACGGAGTTTGCATGCTTGATTTTAAACTGTGCACAAAGTTCAGTCATCATTTTGTTGTTCAAGTTCAGAGTATCATCTATAATGATTCTCTCTGGTAGCCCATACCGGCAGATTATTTCTTTCTTTATAAATTTGCAAACTGTAGACCTCTTAATATTGACATATGAAGCAGCTTCAACCCACTTGGTAAAATAACCAATTGCCACCAGGATGAAACAATGTCCATTTGATGCTTTTGGTGTGATTGCCCCAATGATGTCTATTCTCCACATAGAAAATGGCCAAGGTGCAGTCATTACATGTAAAGGCGATGGAGGTACATGAATCTTATCTGTATATACCTGGTATTTATGACATCTCCTTGCATAATCAATGCAATCAGTATGCATGCTAGCCCAATAATATCTATATCTCATTATTTTTCTAACCATGGAAAGACCATTTGCATGTGTTCCACATATCCCACTGTGTACTTCCTCAATGATGCTTCTGGCTTCGCTCGTATTTACACATCTCAATAGCATTTGATCATTGCTTCTTCTATACAAAGTCTCCCCATCAAGAAAGTATCCAACATCCATTCTTCTCAATGTTCTTTTATCAATCTCAGATGCATTTTGAGGATAACTTTGATACTTGATATATTGCAAGATATCATAATACCATGGCTTGCCATCTGCCTCTTCTTCTACACTGTAGCAATGTGCATAAATTTCATATACTTGTATTTTAATCGGCATCATATCAACTTTTTATTTGCCTGAAACATAGCAGCTAATGTAGCCAAAGCATCTGCCATTTGATTTTCCTCTCGAGGGAGATAATTGAAGGTGACTTTCGCAAATTCTTTCACTAATTCGAGGGTAAAATTTTGGTATTCCAGTAATTTGGGATCTTTCGTTTCCCATTCTCCTCGTAATTGATACACCACTAACGATGAATCTCCGTATATCTTGAGACATTTAATTTTTCTTTGAGAAAATAACTTCAGTGACCGAAAATGCCTTATAATATACAATTTTAACCAACTTTTTTTGGATTTGCGAAAATGACCAACAAATTCGCAACGCGATCTCAAATTTGTAACGCGAACTCCAATTTCGCAACCCAGTTTCCAAATTCGCAACGCGAATATGCGAATCACAACAAAGAAGTCAAATTCGCAACGCGTTTACCAAATTCGCAAAACTGAATTTCAAATTCGCAACTCGATTTTCAAATTCGCAACATGAATTTAATTTCGCAACAGGTTTTAGTTTCGCAACACAAATCTTTTGGGTATATAACTACGCAGCAGCAGCAACTCATAACCTAAATCCCTTAATCGTAACTCATTCCATCTCCATCTATCACTCTCTCCGGCGACATTCGTTCCTATATCCAACGACATCCTTCCCCATCTCTAATTTTTTTTTACATAATTTTATTTCTATATAATTTTTCAATGATTTCTCTCCCAAATTATCAACTATCAACTTAATAAAGGTATGTTTTTCTCTAAGTTAATGATGATATGTAGTTTATAACTCGTTTGTTTAGTAAATTAATTTACAATTTGTAGAATGAAATCATCTAATGTTGATCATGTTTGGATAGATTTGCGTTTTGGAGGGTCATGGGAGAATGTTCATGGTGTTTTACAATATGTGCCTTTACCCATGAATCTTCAACTAAAACTGTCATTAAAAAAGTTAACTTATGAAACTCTAATGTTACGTGTTGCAAAGAAATTGAATTTAGAGCCTCTAAGTGGATTTAGGCTATCTTATCAGAGAAAATGTAAAGTTTATTTGTTAACCGACAATGAATATGTTGAACGATTCATTGCTTACATTAGTGTTTCGCAAGAAGATGACGTTACATTGTATGTTGTTGAACCTAGAAGTAGTGAAGTTGGGTCAGTAGCGAGTAGTAATCAACTAAGTTCTTTAACCCCAGTTTATGGTGCTCACAATGTACAACGTTGTTATCAACCTCAAAATTTAATGGTTCCACTACAATAATCACCAAGAAAATTTTGTTTCACCACATTTCCAATACCAAACACAATCTCAAAACCCATAACCTTTTCCTAATCCAAATCCCAATCAACTTTCAGCAACAAATTCCGGTTTTCGTATTGATCAGTTAGACGATTATGAGCCAACAGAAAAAATTGTGAGTACTAGTCAGTATTCGAAATTTGATCTTGGTCAATACCCAGACTTTAATCTTGGTCAATACTCGAATTTTGATGATGTTTCAGAAGAAGAAACAGGCCCTGAGTGTAATGATTTTGATATTGGTCAATACCCGAATTTCGATGATGAAACAGCCGCTGCCGAGGAAGATGTTGTTGATGATAATGAGGAGGAAGTTACGACTATGAATGAACATATTGAACATTTATTCTGTAATTCATATAACCCTGAAGAAGAAAAAGAAGAAGAAGAAGTCCCCGAAGAAAAGAAAAAGAAGAAAATGCCACGGGAGTATAACTGAAATATGCCAAAATTACTTCAGATACCGGAAGAAGAGTTGGTAAAGATAGCAGTTGATTGTTACACAAAAGTTATTCATATCAAGAAAGATGATTGTTTTGATACAAATGAAGCCTTGAAGATAGCTTTGTATACGAAATGTGTGGAAGATGGCTATCAACTAAAAGTTAACAAATCAAGCAAAGATCGTTTCGAAACAAAGTGTATGATTGACAAAAAATGTACGTGGCGTATGATTGCAAAGAGGATAAAAGATTGCGAAATGTTTTAAGGTAGAACTTTTATTGATAAACATACATGTTCAAGAACCCAAGTTTTTCCTCATCATATACAGACAAACAAAAAGGTGTTGGGTGGTTTTCTAGCTGAGTTAATGTTTTTGAATGGCAGAGTATATCGGAGACATTAAATTATGACTGACATGAATGCTCGGTTCAAGATTAGTATCTCATATTCTCAAGCTTGGAGAGCCAAATGTTATGCCTTGGAATTGTTGAGGGGGTTTCCAGAAGCATCGTTTGCCCAACTGCCAGCTTATTATCACAATTTAAAGCTGAAAAATCCTGGGTCGGTATCAAAACAGATAAAGATGGACGCTTTGAGTTGCTATTTATCGCCATTGGTGCTGCGGTTAGTAAATCAATATAATTTTGTTGACTCATTTTTGTTAGTTACATGCATTTCACATTTAAATGATTATATGTCTTGTGTATATTATTTTGTAGATTCGTTCATTTATTACTTGCATGCGCCTAATTATTATAGTTGACGGAGCATATTTGAAAGGTCGATACCTTGGAGTAAACTTATTAGCAGTAGCCATGGATGCTAACAATGGGATACTGCCAATAGCTTACGGGGTTGGTAAATCTGAAACCTCTTATTCATAGATATGGTTTATGGGGCATCTTAGGGATTGCATAGGTCCTATTAGCAATCTGAAAATCATATCTGATAGGGAAAACTCAATTGACAACGCTGTTAGAAGGTGTTTCCTATATGCTTTTCATGGACTTTGTGGTGTTCATTTGTACAGAAATCTAAAATCAAGGTCTGCTGGTATAAAAAATCACAAATGGACATACTCGAAGGCTGTAAAAGCTTATCGGGAAGTGGATTTTAATAAGCATATAAATTGTTTAAGACGTGTTTTGCCTCAATGTGCTCAAACACTAGAAGATGTCGAGTTTAAAAGATGGTCAAGAGTATATCAACTTGGAGCAAGATATGGTTTCATGACGTCTAATAGTGCAGAATCAATCAACGTTCTAAGTCATCATTCCCGGAAATTACCCATTACTATGTTAATGGAGTTTTTTCGAGCCTCTATTCAACAGTGATACTACAAGAAAAGAAACCGTGCATGTATTATTTCTTTAAATTCGTAACTTATCATATATTTTACTAAATATTATTTATTTAAATTTACAGGAACATTGGAATGTCGTGTTATACCATGGACTGAAAAAAAGATAATGAAACGTGTTGTGAAGTCAACGCCATGGAGAGTTGAACCATGTTCAAACACTTTGTTTGAAGTATTGGATAATAACTTAAATGGGCTTGTCGATCTAAATGCAAAGATGTGTAGTTGTATGAAATGGAAAACATCTGGTTATCCGTGTGGCCATGTTATAAAAGTTGCTCTTCATCTAAACCAAGATGATTCAAGCGCATACGCTATGGATTGCTACACTACAGAAGTATATCGACATACTTATGCCGAGATTGTCTACCCTATTCCACATCCTTCTGAGTGGGACATACCAGATGACTTACAAATAGTTTTGCCACCAGTCATGGACAGCAGGCTACCTGGCCGACCAAAAAATCACGATCGTATACCGTCTAAGGGTGAAGAGAAGAGGATATCGACATGTAGTCGGTGCAAGGAAAGTGGTCATACAAGGTTGACCTGTGGATCACCAGTGCCATCACAATCATCTTTTCCTCTACCAAAATATGGATCCTCATCAAAATCCAAAGCTCATATGGTTCCAAGCAAAAGGAAATCAAAATCGCAATCAAAATTAAAATCCCAATCACAACCGGCTTCACCTTTTGGGAATTATTAACTTCGGTGATTTTTAAATGCAAACGTTGTATTATGTGTATTTTATGTGTGAATGCGTACATTTTCAGTTAGACATTCATTAGTAACTTGAGTTTGAACATTGCTATGGTATGTTCAGTTGTTATCACTTATCAGATTGTTGTCTGTTATCTTTTTGAAAGTGTTTTCCTTGAATTCGCAACGCGAAAGTCATATTCACGTTGCGCTTTTTTGTTGCGATTAATGCGAAAGTCAAATTTGCATTGCGATTTTTGCGTTGCGATAGTCAAATTCGCAACACGATTATCGCGTTGCGAAAGTTAAATTCGAAACGCGAAATCGCAAACCGAAAATCGTAACGCGAATTTGACTATCGCAACGAAAAAATCGCAACGCGAATTTGACTTTCGCGTTGCGAAAGTGTACCTTCAACAAGTCTTTTTTGCCTTCAACATAATGCAGATTGAATAAATTAAAAAATAAACTTTTACAAATCAATTAAACAAGCAAAAAAATAATTCTTATTTACACATCAATTAAACAAATCAACTTTTACAAATCAATTAAACAAGCAAAAATAATTCTTATTTCCTCATCAATTAAACAAATCAATGTAAAATTCAATTAAACAAGCAAAAAAATTGTACCCCAGACAATTGTTTATGCACAAATACATCAATTTCACGTAGCTCACTTCAGGATTAACATGCAGAAACCAAACATTTTCTCAAACAACACTTTCTACACATCTAAAACCATCAAACAACAAATTATTGAATTCTAGGTACTTAACCAAACATTTTCAAACCAACAAAGAGTATATATGTTAACAACACTTGCTCAAACTTACCAATTGCTTATACACACTTTCAGCACACGGATGCAGGTAGACAGCGTCTCGCATATATCGCTCTAGCCATAAAATGCCGAAACCACAAGCCTACTGCACCTCTATCTCTATCTGTGGGAGGTAGAAACTATTTACTTCCTGTCGTCAAACGTTCCAAGCATATACATACGAGATGACTACAATCCCCTATGGCTCCCAACGTTTGTTGTGGCGCGGTCTCGTCTCTGATCATTGCAACTTTGAACTTTTTTTGCTTCTTGTTTCCAGAATTAGTCCAATAATCAATTGTATTCAAGTATTTCGCCAAATGAGCGCTCCATCCCTCACAAATAATATCTCTCAAATCATACAATGGTATGTAATTTAACATGTTGTCATATACTATTATCTTCAGGGATGAGAGCTGAATCTCGAGGAGAAGCCAATGACGACGTTCCAAAATAGGGATAAACACTTGTAATATGCCATCATAAATAATTGCGCACATCAAATAAAAGATGTTCCAAAACAGGGAGAAACACCTTTAAAATATTCAAAAAATAAATACTAACCTTATCGACCTCTCACCACGCAAGATAAAGTTTAGCATTTCCATTACCTAACATATATTAAGCATCTCTCGGATCCTTTAAGTGAGCTACGTGAAAAGACGTCGGTATAATAGTCCATCGAGTATTTTTTATTTTCTTTAATTTCCTTATTATTAGAAGACGTGAGACCCATGCATCAATATGATGTTTTATAAAAAAATACATATATTAGTGAATTTATTAATAAATTTAAAAAAATAATCAAAATGCAATATAAGAAGAATATAAGACTTACCACCCCTTCGAGATAGCCATTATCTTCAACCCCTAATAAAATACCCCACCAAGACCGATCAAGAAACAAATGAATAACATCGTCGAGTTTGCATATGTCAGAATAACACCCCTTGCTCCGCTAATGTAGATAAAAATCAACTGCGGTCTTAGCCCAAAGGGTATTATCCGTAATTGTGTCCAGTAGTGTTCCCCTCTCCTACTGAGGAATGGTACTGGACGGTAACACATACGAAAGCCAACTCGCATCCATCATATCGGGCACTGGAGCGGGTTTATCAATATGTCGACATATGACGCCATGTGAATCGGGCTCTTGAACGGTGGGAGAGACCTCTTGAACGATGGCAGGGGCCTCTTGAATGGTGGGAGAGGCCTCTTGAACGATGAGGGGGGCCTCTTGAACGATAGGAAGTGCATCGGGCTTTTTCTTACGGAGTCTTGGCACTAGTGGGGTGAAAGAAGACGTAATGACACGTGCACGACGTCTGGTGCGTGAACCCCGTCTTACAAGAAAACCCAACATAAAGCATCTACTTTATCGGGCCGCTAAAAATAAATTAATACATAAATCAGTAAATAAATAAATAAATAATGCCGAAAAAAGGTTATTTGCATTTTTAGTATAATATTAAACAAATTTACCTCATTGCGTAGAGTATAAACCTCATTCTACAACGATAAAACAATCTCACGTAGAGCGGTTACCTCATCACGTAAAGTAGATACCTCACCACGTAGCGCACCATTGTCATCGCGAAAAACATCCACCTCACCACGTAAAGACTGTACTTCATCACATAGCGCACCATTATCTTCATGTAAAATACCGACCTCATGACGCAAAGTGTCGACCTCATCTCGTAACTCCCCTAACTCATCCCGTGAAGGTGGAGAACAGGGAGATAAATATCGTGGCCTCTTTGTCGGTCGCCTATCATGAGGTGATGGTGGAGAAGAGGCTCGATGATGTGATAGAATAAGTGATGGTGGAGGTGGAGAAGAGGCTCGATCAGGTGATGGCTCCGGGTGTGGAGCTGTAGAATCGACCCAATCAGGTGATGGCTCTCGAGGTAGAGGTGCTCATCATCCGTCTCATAAAAAAACCGCTTACTAGCTTGCCACCAATCAGTGGCAAGCTCAGCCTCTGTAATGGATAGTTGTCCTCCTAACAATATAAAAGCTCAAACAAAATTAAACGTGTACTAGTAATAACTTGTTTATATATGGTAGTATTTGTGTGTTAACTTACATCATTCATCGTCGTATATGGGAGTAACTCTTTCCAATCTAACAGGCAGATCCTCCTCCAGGTAATAGCCCTAGGAATATCATTTGAAGTTTTTATCGCATATGTCCGCATGCTGGGGAAAACCTCAAATATCCAAATCTACAAACAATATAATACACAAACATCATTAATTGTTAAATAATTAATTATAAATTTGGAAACATTCTATAGAAATTCTTACCTTAAAGGCCCAAATAAAGCTTGCCAAAGTGTATCTAGAACCATCGCCCCACAAACTTTTTCGGTCCTCAAAGGTAGACGACAACTTCTTCCAGATAGCTTTCCATAGATATGAACCCCACAGAAACAATGCATTTAGGTCATCTACCAATAATATTAGGTCATCAGAAATAGATTGTCTGCCCTCTTTGCCTAAAAAGCCGGCATGCAAAAGTAATAAATGGCATACTCAGACAACATCAAGGTCATCCATCCAAGTAAAACCATATTTAACAAATAATCTCTTCAAGTCGTCGACGTGTAAACTCGGCTTCGACTTTGCCAGCTTAGGAAAAACCTGAGATAACCATGATGGGTGGGAGATATGATTAGTATATCGGGTTACTTCATCGTGTCCGAAGCGTAAACCAGTGATTAAGCAAAACTCCTCCCGCCCAAAAGATGTATACGCTGGAGGAAAATGAAACCATATATCTTCATCACCACGTTGTATCCTCTCAGGTAGATCGTTAGTCATGGTCTGAAGAAACAAATGTGTCAACATAGCATCCCCACCCGGATGTTGTACTTTCAGCCATGACCCGAAGCAAGTATCCTCAAACAATTTTCTTTGTAGAGGTGTAAGCGTCTATGCAATTTTAATGACTAGGCTTAATTTATTCCTTAAGATCAATTGAGCCGAAAAAAATTTATACAAAAACAATAAACATACCAAGTTAGATATACCAAAAACTACAAATTGTACACTATAAACAGACATGATATTAAACAGTGAAAATAAAGCCAAATATAATTCAAACTAGCACGATATTCACCCAAGTCATTATTCCATCATAGTTCACAAAATGCATCAAATAACATTCCAGAAGTAAGCACTTATAAAACATTTAAAAGGACAACATATAGGTTTAGTGCAGGTTCAAGGACAACATAAAGAGTAGTAGTTTATTCTTGAAACTTAAATTCGCAACACTGTGAAGTTAGTATTTGTCTTTGCTTTTTGGTTGAAGTAATGCAATTCATTCAAGTTTCAATTTGCAGAAGAAAAGTAGTTTCTGAAACTTAAATTCGCAATGTGAAAATGAAAATCGCAACGCGAAACTAAATTCGCGTTGCGATTTTCATGTTGCGAATTTAAGTTTCAAAAACTATTCTTCTGCAAATTGAAACTTGAATGAATTGCATTACTTCAACCAAAAGACAAATACTAACTTCACCGGGTTAAAGACTAAACAGTTTAGCAGTATTGGCAGCAACCGAATGAATTTACTAAGCAATCTAAGTGAAATGGTTAATCTATATATTGAAATTACCAGTAAATTTATCATCAATATAAGAAAAATCTAATAAAAATTTCAAAATAAAAATAAGAGATTAAAAAAACTAACCCTCGGTGGTAGGTTTTCCATTTCTGACCGTGAATGGTTGTGAGGGTTGCTATGAGAGATGGAGATAGACGGATTTCATCGGAGATGGGGACGGATGTCACCGTAGAAAGTGAGAGATGGAGATGAGACTGAGTTGTGATTTAGGGTTTTAGGTTATGATTTGCGATAATACTGTTTACATTTGTGTTGCAACATTAATATTGCGAAAATAAACGTGCTTTGACTTCTGTGTTGCGAATTTGACTTCTGTGTTGCGATTTACAAATTCGCGTTACGAAATTGGAGTTCGCGTTGCGAATTTGTTGGTCATTTTCGCAAATCCAAAAAAAGTTGGTTAAAATCGTATATTATAAAGAATTTTTGGTCACTGAGGTTATTTTCTCTTTTTCTTTCTATGGCTGCCTTCAAACCCATGACACAAGCTTCATATTCCGCCATGTTATTGGTGCAAAAGAACTCCAGTCTGGTTGTAAAAGGATAATAGATATTTTCTGGAGAAATTAACACTGCCTCAATTCCTCTTCCCAAGGAGTTGGATGCTCCATCAAAATAAAGCTTCCAAAATTCATCATTTGTTCTGACTTCTTCATTCATGGATATGCACAACAAATCTTCATCTAGAAAGTTAAAACTCAGAGACTGATAATTATCTGATACACGACTGGCCAGAAAATCAGCTATGACACTTCCTTTTATTGCTTTTTGGTTGACATATACAATATCAAACTCAGATAATAACATCTGACATCTAGCCATTTTGCCTGTCAAAGCTGGTGATTCCATTAAGAACTTTAAAGGATCCAGTCTATATATCAGCCAAGTGGTATGATATAACATGTATTGTCTGAGCCTTTGAGTAGCCCACACCAAGGCACAACATAATTTTTGTATTGGTGGGTATCGAATTTCACAATCAGTAAATTTTTACTCAGATAATAAATGGCTTTCTCTTTTCTTCCAGATTCATCATGTCGTCCCAGTACACATCCTATTGAATTTTCAAAGGCTGTCAAGTAGAGAATTAACGGTCTATCAGGCACTGGTGATACTAAAATGGGGGCATTGGATAAACATTTCTTAATAATATCCAAAGTTTCTTGACATTCATCATTCCATACTTCAGGATTGTTCTTTCGGAGTAATTTGAACACTGGATCACATTTGTCAGTTAATTGAGAAATAAACCGAGATATATAATTTAATCTTCCCAAAAAATCTCGAACTTCTTTTTTTGTATTGGGTGGTGGAAGATCTTGAATTGATTTTACTTTATCTGGATCAATCTTAATTCTTTTTTGGCTGACTACAAATCCCAAAAGCTTCTCTGATGTGACCCTAAAAGTGCATTTAGCAGGGTTGAGCTTTAATTGATACTTTCTCAATCTTTATCTTTGGAAAAGCTTTCTTAAATTTTGAATATGTTCTTCTTCGGTTCAGGATTTGGAAACATGTCATCCACGTATACTTCAATCTCTTTGTGCATCATGTCATGAAACAGAGTTACCATTGCTCTCTGATACGTTGCCCCTGCATTTTTTAGTCCAAATGGCATTACTTTATAACATAATGTGCCCCACATGGTTACAAATGTTGTTTTTTCCATGTTCTCAGGATTCATTTTTATCTGATTATACCCTGAGAAGCCATCCATGAAGGAAACCCATGCATGTCCTGCAGTATTGTCCACCAATGTGTCTATGTAAGGTAATGGAAAGCTATCTTTCGGACTAGCTTTATTAAGATCCTTGTAATCCACACACATTCGAACTTTCTCATTTTTCTTTGGTACTGGAACTATGTTGGCTACCCATTTTGGATATTTGGCTGCCTGTAGGAAACCTGCATAAATCTGCTTCATCACTTCTTCTTTAATTTGCAACAACATTTCTGGCCTCATTCGTCTGAGCTTTTGTTGAACATGTTTGTATTATGGACTGATCGGAAGTTTATGGACCACTATATCCATACTCAAACCAGGCATATATTGATAAGACCAGACGAAGATATCTTTGAACTTTTGGAAGAAATATATCAATTCTCGTTTTATCTGGGCTGATAAAGTAGTACCAATTTTCACCTTTTTCATTTCTTCATTGGTTCCCAGATTTATAGTCTCAATCTCTTCTTTGTGAGGCAAAATTTGTGTATTTTCTTTTTCTACCAGTCTTAACAATTCGGTAGGAACGTCGCATTCTACTTCATCATCACACTCATTGATTTCCTCCAAACATATAGGCTGCTCTAAATTTATCTCGTGATTAAATTTAGGAATAATCAGGCTATTAACATTGTGACACCTGCAAGTTTAAGTCGGACATATTTTCGAAAGGATATAGTAAATTTATGAAATAAATATAAAGAATGAGAAATAATGAATGTAAAAATGTAAAGTGTAAAGAATGATTGCCATTTGAGAATTTTAAGAAAACTTCTTATAATTGATATTAAGTGAACTTAACAATTGCCCTTACAAGATAACAAAAACTTTTTATATTCTTGGGCTAAAACATAAAGATTGGTTCTAAGTATTACTCTGTGTTAATACTAGAAACTACACGGAGATCTTCAGCAGTCCAATTGTTTAGCGTTACACCAGGAAGGCAAGGACGAATTCCAGCCAAGTATTTGCCAGTCTTGTAGTCATCTGTGATCATGTTGATAAATAATCCTCCCATAGTTTCTTCAACTATGTTTTGATCTTTTGTCAATTTTTCTTCTTTAAAAGCATCAACAAGCTGTTGTTCCACATTAACCATTCCTTCGGATTTGAATGTGGACTTCAAATGAGGGAAAGACATGTATTCCCAAGTGAAGACACTAGTTTTTTTCTCTCTCATTTGCTTATATTAATTATTATTATTATTATTATTATTATTATGTTATATTATTATATTTATTAAATAATTAATTAATTTTAATACATTGCAGGCCCAAAACCATAGGCCCGATTTCAAACCAGAATGGCCCAAACAGACCGGCCCAAACCTAATAACAAACCCTAAACCCTCTTAGGGTTTCAGTATCATCTCTCAGCCGCCTTTCTTCTCAACCGTTGGATCTGGCCTTGATCCAACGGTCCCCAGATGTGCCAGAGGAAACCCTAGGGTATCATCACCCTAGGGCCACGTCGTTGCTTCCCTTACTGCTGCCACCCCGCCGCCTCAGGAAGCTGCTGCCACCGCTTCAACAGAACGCTCCAGAAGATCCAGCTGCCCCCCACACGTCGCGGCTATGGGGTGAGTCACCACATAGCTCGGTGACTCACCGAACTTCCCCCTTTGGACCGGTCTGAGCATGGCTCCGTGGTGGCTATAAAAGCCAACGGATCCTGCAAAACAAAAGAAAGAAGAGAGAAAAACAGAAACGAGAGCAAGAACTACACCAACGATCCCAGACAATTACGGAAGAGAAGAAGACGAGAAGACTTACCACTGAGGAAGCTCTGCCGTCGTCAGAATCTCCACGCACACCGCCAAAGAAACCAAAATACCGTGGGTATTTCTGTAGATCTAGGTAATTTCGGGTCTGTTTAGAGGAAAAAGAGGTCGGATTCGGTCAGGGGAGGTTCAGAGCTTCATTTTTCTGGCCACCATGGGTGGTGGCCAGCGGTGGTGACCGACGCCGGAGCACGGCTGCCGGCCGGTGGTATCTCTCTCTGTTTTAGAGAGAGGCGAGAGAATTAAAACTTCTCTCTCAGTTAGAGAGAGAAGAGAGAAAGAAGAAAATGAGAGACTGGCCCGAAGGGCCGGTCGTTTGGGTTCAAATACCCTCCACCAAACGACGTCGTTTTGGTGGAGGGGTATTTGTGTAAATTCATGTATGGTTAAACCATACGCATAGTCACCAGAAGTTTATAAACTTCCATTTTAGCCACTAAAACCAATTTATATGTCTTTTAATTTGGTATTTTAATTTTATTTTATTTATATTTTCGTCACTGATTAGATATGTTTACATATATATTTAGAATTATTAATGTCCATATTACATTATTACTTAGAATTATAGTTTTAAGTTTTAATATTTTACATTTTAATCCTGATTAATAATTTAGGGTAAATATTATAATTAGTCCCTCAGATTTTAATATTTTAATACCTAATAATTAATATAGGTTAAATCACATTGTTAGCACTCAAGTTTTATAATATTTCGAATTAGGACTCTAGTTTTATAATTTTACATTTTAATCATTAATTTTTATTTTTGACTATAAAATTTTAATATTTTACATTTTAATACTATATTTTTAATTCCTTTTATTTTAATCATTATTTTCAATACTATTTTATTATTATTATTTTTTATTGCTTTAATTATTATTTCATTATTTATATAAATATATATATATATATAATAAATAATATTTGTTTATTTATTCTATTTATTTTCTATTAAAATCCTATATTACTTTTAATAATCATATTTTAATATATATTTATTTTTCAATATTAAGAAAATGATTGTTTTAAAGCACCTAGAAGTCCATTTTCTGATATTTTTACTAAATATCCTATTTTTATAAATCATATATTAACTTTTAATAAATGTTTTATTTATTTTTTATATAAAAGAAAAGAGTTGTCTTAAAGCACCTAGAAGCCATTTTCTGATATTTCTAAATAAATAAATATTTTATTAATATATTTTCATAAAAATAACAATATTATAAAATAAATATATCTTTAAATTTTTAAATTTCTAATAATAGAGACAATTTATAATTAAAAAGTACTAATTTTGGGCGTTGTAGGAGTGCTAATCCTTCCTTAAACGTAACCGACTACGAATCCCTTTTTATTATTAAAAAGAACGAATTTGTGGTTAAAACGCAGACTAGTTTATCTTTTAAATGATGTTTTCTTAAAAACTCTTTTAAAAGATGATTTTTTAGGTATTCGACCTACCTGACCCAAAAGGTCGATGGCGACTCCCAAAATATTTTTTTAAAAATCAAAATCATTAATTTATTCACATCACTTTTACCGCCAAGAAAAAAAATTCGTACCCGGGCGAAAACCGGTTACGACAGCTTGGCGACTCCGTTGGGGATTACTGTCAAACTTTAAAATCAATTGTAAATTGTCTCTATAAGTTAGAAATTAAAAATTCATATATTTAATTTTTAATTATTTTCTTTCAAAATTTTTATTACTTATTATTTTTATATTATTTTATTATTATTTTTTCAAGTATTAATTATTTTATTTGTCTGTTAGAGGTTTGAACATTTATCCTCACACACAACACTTGCATTGCATAACATAAAGCTCTATAATTGAGTTTGTCCCTTTTAAGTGGGAGTGAAAGCGACGTCTTCGTGAGAATTTATTCTCCGTGTTAGACCTAGCAAGTAACTTTCGGGGTTCATATGCTCTATGTCTTCATGAGAATTTATTCTTCGTGTCAGTCATAGAGAAATGTGTCCCCTCGAATTGAACTCGATCCGCTTAAGTCTTTAATGGACTAGGATTGAGGGTTTGACAGCCCAAGTGGGCATCAACAAGGACAGTTCGAGTACCTTTACTCCTAGAACTGAAAACCTACATATAATAAACCCTAGAAACTCTCCCAATCTGAAACCATGCCAAAATATTGTCAGTAGGTATACACAAAGGAGAAATAAGCTCTAGCTTTTAATTTATTTTTTTTCCTTTTATTTTTCCTGAATAAATGCATGCGAACTACAAATCATGCGGTTAGGTTAAATTTTCCAAACAAAGCATGTAACTAGAAAGCATGAGGTTAAGATTTATACCTTGATAGATAGATTTTTTTCCATTAGTTGGTACTAACTATTCTATTTTTTTCTTATTTTTTCATGCATGTTACATTGCTCTAATCTGTTCATATTGATTTCTTTTGTTTGCATTGCATGATCATGGCATAACCAAAAGGTGTTTACTGGAAAGACTGTTCATCATATTGGAAAGAAATCGTAAATGGACAAAAAGTTTTATGATCAAAAAAAAATATGATGCGGCCAAGGAAAGACATCCTGAAGAAACTACGAGGATCGAGGGAAGTTATGTACATAGAGATCCTGTTATATTAATACCAAAAATATTACACAAAGATCCTACCAGATTGATACCAAAAGCAGTCTATGGTAAAAGCATCAGTCAGGGCATTCAGATTAGTGGAGGTGTTTATGAAGCTCAAGCATGTTATTTGAAGGACTTGAACGACCAAAATAAGAAATTGAGCACAGAAATGAAAACCATGCATGAAGATTTTCAGAAGATCAGTCAAGCCTTTCGAAATGTTGGCCTAGGAAACACCCCAGAAGAGTGGATCACAGGGGTCACCAAACTGAAAAAGAACTGTAATATATATGAAGGTCGAGCCAAGAAGTTTTATCATAATTCACGAGTTGCAGAAGAAAGATGCAATACAACTGTCATGGAATCGAGAAAATATCAAGTCGACAATCAAAGGTTGAATAGTGCTATGACCAACATGGAAACATCATATCAGATTCATCAGCTTGAGATCGATACTGAATTAAAAGCCACTATGGCCAAGAACAAAACATTGAAGAAATGTTTATATGATTATGGAGATCTTGTACGAGAACTTCTTGAACATAAAGAATCTCTCACAAGGAAAAATGAATAACATTGTTTACAACTTCAAGAGTTGACACAAAGGATGAAGGAAAAAGACAATGTCGTAAGGGAAGCTGCTGCTCAAGCAAACAATGTGGCTCATAAGCTGGTGGACTTAGCTGGATTCACGAGAGAATTAAAGTAGATGGACAATTCCACATCTGAGTATGAGTGGAAGTTAGTTTGGCTTTTAAGAGAAATAGAGAAGTTAGGAGTGAAAGTTGTCCCCTACATGTAAAAAGTTTTGTTTGATGTACCGAAACTTTTGTGTTCAATGAAATCTGTTCTAAGATGATCACTCTTGAGTAATACCTTTTCATACATGCATTTGCATTTCACATCTTTGCATTTTCATTTTGTATTCATACTTTTATGTATGCTTTTACATTGCACAGTTTGTATTCTTATTTTTACATTTATACACTTTTGCATTTACATTACATTTATTATTGTTATATACATTAATTATAAAAACATATAAATAATTCATGAAAGGTTTTGTGAAGTAAAACCAAGATCATTCATTCATATTACTTTACCATCATCATGAAAACAATGGAGCAATCTTATGAGGGACTACAAGATCAATGGCCAGAACAATTGACAGGGTTACCTCAGGATATAAGGAAAGAAACATCAGATTCAGTACCAGATGGATCAAATCAAATTATTCAGTGTGTGGCATCTGATAAAGAAGAGATAATTGATAAAGAGCAACCATAATGTCAGATTGAAGAGTTAAAAATGGTAAAACCCTCTGGGGCATCCCAATTGAACCCAAAGAATAACCTTGTTCATTATTCACAATATGAGGAAAGATTCAAGAGGATGTATGAAGCAATCAAAAATATGAAATGTGTTGATACTTCCCACAAAGAACTAGAAGCAAGAGAACTCAGCTTGGTTCCACACTTGGTTATTCCCCATGATTTCAAAATGCCAAATTTTGAAAAATATGATGGCACCAGTTGTCCCTGAATGTTTTGCAGAAAAATGGAATGATATTTAAGTTCTGATGATCTGTTAATTCACTCTTTCCATGATAGCCTTGTTGGCCCAGCAGTAGTCTGGTATAATCAGTTGACCCAAGAATAGATCAAGAGATGGGTTGATTTAGCTGATGCATTTTTGGGACAATATCTGTATGTTAAAGGCTTAGCTCCAACATGTATGGATCTTCAAAGAGTAAAGAAGAAAACCAATGAAAGATTTTAAGAATATGCCTTAAGATGGAGAGGAGTGGCAGCACAAGTTCAACCTCCCATATTAGAAGAAGAAATATCACGTATGTTTTGCGATTCCCTTCCAGCGCCTTTCTTCAAGTTAATGCAGGCAAATTCGACAAAGGAATTCGAGAATCTTGTGACAAGTGGAGATTTAATTGAGAATGTAATCATTGAAGAAAACTCAAAAGTCACATCCAGGAGCCCCACGGATCAAAAAGCAAAAGCTGATCATGTGAATGAGTGTCGCATCCAGAGTCCTCGCAATTGCAAAAGAAAAAGAGCGAGTAATTGTTCGGATCGACCAAAGAAAGTCATGCGATCAAGAAAAACTTTGGAAGTGTTCCAAACTTCCATTTCAGACTTGTATCCTCATTTGGTTAAAGGTCAATACATCACACCAAGACCAACTAAAGTGACATCAAACCCTTCTGCTCATAGCTATGATCAAGATAATGTTTGTAATTTCCACTTGGGGGTAAAGGGGCATTCTACAGGCAATTGTAGGCCACTGTTAAAAGAAATTGAGATTCTTGTTGACAAAGGGGTTATGACACAAGAAATGATCAAGAAATGGGGGGCAAATGAAGAAAAGAACCCTGATCTTATTACATACTCAACATTATAGGAATAATGAGGCATGATGCATAAACAAGTGGAAGTGTTATCTACCACTGTAGTACTTTCTATTTTCAGCATCTTGTTTGAACTTGTTTTTTTTGTTCATTTCTCCACCTTTTGTGCAATAAATAAATGTGTGTTTCTATTATGGTTATGAGCAAGGAATCAATTTTTAATCTTGAGATTATTGAGTATCAAGTAGATTAAATATTCTTTTAATTTTTCAAGAATTATATATCTTTGGCAAGTGATAAAATTATACCTTCCATCCAATGCCAATTACTTGATCCTTACTAAAACCAAATTTTGACCGTACATTTATCTGAGACTCTGAAGAATATCTCTACCTGTTCTTGAGAATCCTACTCCATATGTTTACTTTTTCGGGTAGAGTTGATCGATTCATTATGTTACCTTCCACCATATACATGACTTTAAAAGTCACACATTTATACTTCCAAACACAAAACCATCATAAACCAAAACACCTCAAAAGAACCAAACTTTCAATTATCCGGGAATCTTCCTTCAAGAAAAGACGATATGAGGCATCATGAATCAACTTATTGAAGATGATTTCGAGTGATTGGGGCATACTCAAAGAAGAAGGAAAAAGTGATTGATTGAAATAAATATATCATGCATTAATTACATTTTTTCATGTAAATAAAGTTAATCTTGAATATTCATCCCCCTGTGGATAACTCTTTTTACAAAGGTTTCTGTGTATGAGATGATGAACGGCATTGTTTCATTTATCCTTTAATATATATATATATATATATCCTTTGTTGTCCCCATTTGAGCCTGAATGATTTTTCTTCTAATTCAACCCTAACCAAGGATCACCCTCCACATGGGGGGTAAAGTGAAGGATATTTGCTCACAAGAATAAAGATTGTCAATACAGTTTTATTACGAAGACAAGTTTCCATATCAAAAAAGTTTTGAACTACAAGGTATGTCAAATACAAAGTGCTTGAAGATCAATCCAGTCAAGAATAACGAAAAACTTTTTGAAATGCAAGAGGAAAAGGAGGTGCTCAAAGCAATTGAAGTCCTATACTCATAAAAAAAAGGAAAAAAAAAGGAAAATTGAATCAAGATGGGTGACTTATTGAGCCTCAAGTTACAAGGTTGATCAAGTACAAACAAGAAGAGGAAGAAATGTTGGAGATATGAGAAAATGGAAATGAATCCAAAATTTGGCAGTCTAGAGGGATTCAAATGATGGAAAAATCCCCAACAAAGCAGATCCAAGTTAAGCAAGGCAAGGTGAAGGCATCAGAATGAATTGATCCTTGGTTTGATTACCTTTAAACACTTATTTGAGCCTTTTTATCCCTTTCTTTCGTAACCATAAGCCATGGCCTACGTTACGTACCCGAAAAGTCCATTTTAATCATACAGATTTCTAAGTGAAAGAAAATATCTTCAGATTTCATTCCGCCTCTCAAGATTGATTTTTATTTGCAAAAATTGGTTTTTAAAATCTTTAATGCATACTATGAAAAATGATAAAGGGGGTTCAAGATGTAAATTTTTAAATAACATCTTGAAACCAAAGAAGGATTCGAGTTAAAAACCTAAAAAGGCGGCTCGAATATTGAATGGTGCAACAAACGACATAAGAGATGATCTTAAGCTCTTAAATGAAGCACCACACAGCCTAAAAGACGTTCCTGAGATTCTGGAATCAAGAAGTATCTCTACAAGATGAGCATAACAACTATTTCTTCAAGTTAGTGGAAGCCCGAAGTGACATACTGAACCAACTTGAAAGAACCTACTTTACCAAAATCAACCTACACCTCAAATCAGTCAATAATTTTGACATTTGCCATAGGACTATGATTTTTGAATGATTTAAAAGTGTAGTTGATTTATTTGATATTAATTAAATTCATTGTTTATGATTATATTGTGAACCTGAAAGGGGTAATGCTTTACAAAATTCTTTCATTATTCAATAAAGAAAGGAGAAAAAACATTTTCAAACAGGAGAGTCTCAAACGAGGAAGGTCCTTGAAGCAATTGTTGCTTATTCTACCTCTGTTGTAGAAAAAGAATGAACAAGGCCAGAATAATGAAGCATTTCACATTTTTGAAGGCAAATGGTCCAAGAAGCCAGAAAGTCTGGAAAATTGAACTTGTGACACTCTCCTATGACATTATTAGTAGCTCATCAAGAAAGATTATCATTTATCTCATGCTGAGGGCGATAAGCATCACCAGACAGATTATTTTCCCCAACCATCAATTCATGTTCTCTAGAAGATTACATCATAGAGCCATGAACAAGTCACTACCTGCACTCTGGTTATACCGTGATGCTGGCTCAAGTCTTGATATATCATTGCTACTTCTTTTATGCCGATCATTTTCTTTGTCAAGATGATATCCATTATGTCCTTCAGAAGATTGCTGAATTTGAATTTGAGGACTTATGGCACAGAATAAGACATTGGAACAGAATCTACCCTTATAGGCCTTTTATATAGGGGAAACATTGGTTACAGGATTCCAAAAGTTGAAGATGACAAGTTTTACTGTTAACTAAACCGTTTCATGATTCGAAAAGAGTGGGATATATTGGAGCAGCAGAGGAGACAACTATCGTAGTAGTCATTGCAAGAAAATGCACCAACAAAAATCTTCTAGTTCATCCTGATGATGTTTATTTCTTCCAGTAAGGTTGTTACGCTGGATGTCACCGACAACAAGGTCGAATTCGACAAATCTACTCATCAATTGCTCCAACCGATCATCATTCAGTTCTTGCACATCTGCTTCAAAGATATGCCAAGACAGTAAAAGGCAACCTATGCATCACTGATCCCAGGAAAAAGAGACAAGACATTGATATCACCGGAGAACATGTCTCTAGTAGCTCCTCATGTATGGTTTTTAGGGAAACCTAGAAGCATTTCTACTTCATCAGGTTCAAGTGGAACAACTTTATTTCTTCCAACCCATACCAGATTCCATTTTCAACACTCATCGAGAACATACTTCTGGACACTCGAAGGTGGCTCATCGCCATAAGCTTCAAGAGCCTTACAGATCCTTTCTGTCAATTTGGCACTTCCTGTACATGTTTGTAAACAGTTCAACTTTGTTCTTGGATCCCAGGAAGGCCATCATTTCTTTGTCAATGGAAAAATATCATGTATAGTGCGTGGAGAAAACAAGATAAGAGGAAATCTGTTCTCAATTAGCAGATTATGAATATAGCCCCTTTTCAGTGTAGCAACATGAAAATGCTTCGAAACTACAAATTCTGGCTCTACATCGAATAAGTACTATGATATTCTAGTCCAAACATTAATCGGAGCAAGTGCCACGTTCTCATAGTAGAAATAAGGAGACCCAATAGCATCTTCAGGAAGTGTTCTTTGAGTTATCTGATCTGGTTCAGTAAAAACCCCAAAACCAATCAATGAGTGTAAAAGATAAACTGCATGATCGTCTTCATTAAGAAGCTTCTTTTCAAGCTTCCTCTACTTCTTCCTTTTCCAAATATCATAGCCCAAGTTTCTCCTTTGCTTGTAATTGGGATCATTGCATAATGACTTCCTATCTTCTACCATAAGAAGTGCGTCAGTAGCCTTAGCCATTTGATCATCACATATAAAATCTGTCAATTCTGCATTGGATGAATCTGGACCACATCTCTCCATGGTTATTGAAGCCTCAGCCTCTGAGAATCCCATTTTTGTCAAGTATAACAGTTTATTCTCCTCATCAGAATCAGAATTCAGGATTTCCTCGATATCAGAAGAACTATCAATATCTGTGAAATCATCCTGAAAGATCGCTTCATAATCAGATGAGTTGTTATCAGAATCAACATGTTGAATGGGTGTGGATTTTTCAAGAGCCTGTACCACTGTATATGTAGTCTTGTTGTTGCACCAGATTACTCTTCACATAAATTGGTTTCTCTCTTACAGAAAAGTATATTTCAGAGATGGCTTTCACTGAAAGATGATAAGTCACTGTGTCAGCCTGGAACGGATTGCCAAGCTATTTTTGCTGCTCTGTCTAACTAAATCCCTCCAGATACAGAAAATGGTCACCTCATTCAGAAGACACATATCTCAGATGTTTCTGTCAGAATGATTGAATACTTCTTAAGTTTGTGACAACATGAAGAGAATTTCAGTTACTTGATAACACTATTGTTTAGTGACACCAGAATGAGAGTATTCAAGATAAATAGATTTGGGGCACGAATAAAGCTACAAGTACCTACAACAGTTCATTGTCAAAATTAGACCTCGTGGGGATCATGACATTCCAGTCAAACAGATATTGAGAGTGAATCAGACAGATCTAGAGGGACATCTTGAGGGCCCATTTCAACCAGAAATAGAATATTGGTGCATTTTGAAGGCTCACAGCAATATGAATATTTGGGCATTTTTGAAGGCTCAACTAGAAGTAATGTTGAGCACACTTTTAACATCTGTATCAGCAATTGTTGGGGCATTTTAAAGGTTCCTTCAGACAGATCCATATAGGGCATTTTGAAGGCTCATATTAACAATAAGCAAATGCTGGGGCATGCTGAAAACCCCTTTCAAATCAGAATGAGGAATGTTGATGTATCCTGAATGTTTATATCAGCAAAATGTTGGGGCATGCTAAAAGCCCATATCATCCTGTGTCAAGATCATTGACTTGAACAAATATTTCCAATGAGACATAAAGATATGAAGAATGAAAATGGTGAAACAATAACAGTCAATCTGATTACACATAATTGCTTCGTTCATCAGGCAGTTGCATTAGGGTCTTGTTGTTGAACAAATATCTACTCAACAAGTATGGTTTCAAATACCCAATCTTCTTAAAACCATGTGTCACATGACAATGTTTTCTTTGTTAAGCTACATCATGGTTGCATGAATAAAGATGGTCCCTTTGTAGACCATTCGATCTAAGGATTAGTTCCTCGAGATCTCGAACTCTGAATTTGTCCTTTTGTGTGTCGGTGATAATTGAAAATATTTCTTTGAGATTCATGTCAGTTAGTTTCAACCATACTGTTGAGGTTACGAAGCTGTTTTTCACATCAGTTTTGTTTACTTGATGACATTGAAGAGAGAAGCTCATGTATATTGCTCTTTCCCGATGTTACTGGGGTTATCATTGCCAGCTAGACTGAACTGAGTTTTCATCTATTTGGTTTATCATGTGCGTTTCATCCCCAGCGTCAAGAATTCTACGGATATCTTTCCATACATGGCTCTTATAGTGGGTGTGTTTCTACTTCTTACAATGCTCATTACAGAAGAAAACGTAATCAATATCACACTTGCCCTTGCCCGAGATGATATCAAGATCAGTTAGTGTCTCTTATTCAGTTCGACACTAGCATATTTTGTGAATTTGACCGACTTTTTGGTCATACCAACATCTCACTTGTATCCCCACTGAGTTTTATGATCTTGTGACATCATACAAAAGCTTTGAACAAATATGCAAAGAGTTTCAATGATTGAGAAATCTTGGCAGAAACCATAGGAAATGATGAATGTGTTGTCAAATGGTTTACATATGGGCAGAAACCACAGGAAATAATGAATGTGTTGTCAAATGATTTACGAACCAGTTATTCTGATGTTGAACTAATGTTGTGATCATATGGTTTCCATTTTTGATCCAAGATGAAGTTTGTCTTCTTCAACTTCAAGATTATAAGATGAGATATGATGAAGATTTCTTTCCACAAAAGGAGAGCTGAAATTTTAACCACAAGAAACTAGCTGAACGACAGGTTGTTGTTAAACATCTCGACATGATATGGTCCAAGTTGCCTTATTCTAGATCTGATTATATGTGGAGACATGAAAGGAATTAGGATAAATCCTCCTTGTGATGTGTTTCAAGAGTCAAATCAGAACAGACTTTATTCTCCTAATTAATCTCTGTAGAGTTTGACATATCTACATCTATACTCTTCAAAGATGATAGATTCTCTTTTCAAAGATGAAAGCTTTATTGGATTTCTACACAAGTCCAGACAAAGAAAGCTGATGTTACCAAAGATAAAATGGGGCATCAAAGTCATAGTTCTGACTACGGAAAGAGTTCCATAAATAAAACATTTCTTCTGAGACTTAAATGAAGCAAAGAAGACACAAAGATACAAGTTAATCAGATGATTCTGCAAAAATGCAAGCTTGATAACATGAGTTGTTACATTGATATCCAGAGGTGACCCTGGAAATAAATGATGAAGTGAAGAAAGACCTAGTTCACCACTTTGAAGTCAAATGAAGATTGCATCAACATTTATGCATTCATAAGAATATCATTTACACAATAGATAATGCATTACATTGATACATATGATTGTATTCAAACATAAGGTTTTGCAGATCTTCATATGAAAAAGAAGATTCATGATGAACAATACTTTACAAGAAGAATGTAGAATTCAAAACCTCGAATGCAGGAATCACGCCAACATCTGAAGAATAGATGGACGCAATCCACAAGAATGAACATTATTTTGAGGTTGGGTCATGTTACCCAATCAACATGTTATTTTGAAAAATAATGAGAAAACGGTTTCCATAGTTTCTCATTCAATCTTTTCTAAAAATAAAATTGTTGAAAAGTAAGAAAACGATTTTCATAGTTTCTTACTTAGTAAACTATTTCCCACATCTGTAAGTCCTACAGTGCATGATGTTTCCAAAAAGCCTTCGGGAGCTTTTTGATGTTTTCAAAGCCTTAGGGCCATCTATAAGTCCTACAGTGCATGATGTTTCCAAAAAGCCTTCGGGAGCTTTTTGATGTTTCAAAACCTTCGAGTCAGCTGTAAGCCCTACAGTGCAGAATTTTTTTTTCTTTCTTAAAACATTTCCAGGTAGAGTTCATAATGAGAAGAACTCATCTGAAGAAGGAAGAGGAAGTTCATAATGAGAAGAACTTGTTTAACCTTTTGTTCAAATCCATCACTTGATGGATCAACATTTCCAGGTAGAGTTCATAATGAAAAGAACTCATCTGAAGAAGGAAGAGGAAGTTCATAATGAGAAGAACTTGTTTAACCTTTTGTTCGAATCCATCACTGGATCAACATTTCCAGAGAAAATTCATAATGAGAAGAACTTATCTGAAGAAGGAAGAAGAAGTTCATAATGAGAAGGAATTGTTCAACTTTTTGCTTGAATTCATCATTCGATGGATCAGTATTTCCAGAAGAGTTCATAATGAGAAGAACTCATCTGAAGAGGAAGAATAAATTCATAATGAGAAGAATTTGTTCAACCTTTTGCCTGAATTCATCACTTGATGGATCAACATTTCCAGAGAAAGTTCATAATGAGAAGAACTTATCTGAAGAGGAAGAAGAAATTCATAATGAGAAGAATTTGTTCAACTTTTTGCCTGAATTCATCACTCAATGGATCAATATTGCCAGGAAGAGTTCATAATAAGAAGAACTCATCTGAAGAGGAGAAGAAGTTCATAATGAGAAGAATTTGTTCAGCCTTTTGCATGAATCTATCACGAAAGGAGATAGATCAGCATCAACATTTCCAGAAGAAGTTCATAATGAGAAGAACTCATCTCAAAAAGGAAGAGAATTTGTTCAACTTTTTGCTAGATTACATCACAGAAGATGATAAATTATCATCTCCAGTGGAAAAGTTCATAATAAGAAGAACTAATCCAAAAAAAAAACTTGTTCAACATTTCCGAGTGAAGTCAAATAAAAAAAACTTATTGTCTTTTCGTCTTTGCTCTATTCTCGTTAACACAAGAATGAGCAAAGAGGGGCAGCTGAAGACACTAGTTTTTTTTCTCTCTCATTTGCTTATATTAATTATTATTATTATTATTATTATTATTATGTTATATTATTATGTTATATTATTATATTTATTAAATAATTAATTAATTTTAATACATTGCTGGCCCAAAACCATAGGCCAGATTACAAACCAGACTGGCCCAAACAGACCGGCCCAAACCTAATAAAAAACTCTAAACCCTCTTAGGGTTTCAGCATCATCTCTCAGCCGCCTTTCTTCTCAACCGTTGGATCTGGCCTTGATCCACGGTCCCCATATGTGCTAGAGGAAACCCTAGGGTATCATCACCCTAGGGCCACGTCGTTGCTTCCCTTACTGCTACCACCCCGCCGCCTCAGGAAGCTGCTGCCACCGCTTAAACAGAACGCTCCAGAAGATCCAGATGCCCCCCACACGTCGCGGCTATGGGGTGAGTCACCACATAGCTCGGTGACTCACCGAACTTCCCCCTCTGGACCGGTCCGAGCATGGCTCCGTGGTGGCTATAATAGCCACCGGATCCTGCAAAACAAAAAAAAGAAGGGAGAAAAACAGAGACGATATCAAGAACTACACCAACGATCCCAGACAACTACGGAAGAGAAGAAGACGAGAAGACTTACCACCGAGGAAACTCCGCCGTCGTCAGAATCTCCACGCACACCGCCAAAGAAACCGAAATATCGTGGGTATTTCTGTAGATCTAGGTAATTTCGGGGCTGTTTAAGGGAAAAAGAGGTCAGATTCGATCAGGGGAGGTTCAGAGCTTCATTTTTTCGGCCACCATGGGTGGTGGTCGGCGGTGGTGACCGACGCCGGAGCTCGGCTGCCGGCCGGTGGTCTCTCTCTCTGTTTTTGAGGGAGGCGAGAGAATTAAAACTTCTCTCTCAGTTAGAGAGAGAAAGAAGAAAATAAGAGACTGGCCCGAAGGGCCGGTCGTTTGGGTTCAAATACCCTCCACCAAACGACGTCGTTTTGGTGGAGGGGTATTTGTGTAAATTCATGTATGGTTAAACCATACGCATAGTCACCAGAAGTTTATAAACTTCCATTTTAGCCACTAAAACCAATTTATATGTCTTTTAATTTGGTATTTTAATTTTATTTTATTTATATTTTCGTCACTAATTAGATATGTTTACATATATATTTAGAATTATTAATGTCCATATTACATTATTACTTAGAATTATAGTTTTAAGTTTTAATATTTTACATTTTAATCCTGATTAATAATTTAGGGTAAATATTATAATTAGTCCCTCAGATTTTAATATTTTAATACCTAATAATTAATATAGGTTAAATCACACTGTTAGCACTTAAGTTTTATAATATTTTGAATTAGGACTCTAGTTTTATAATTTTACATTTTAATCATTAATTTTTATTTTTGACTATAAAATTTTAATATTTTACATTTTAATACTATATTTTTAATTCCTTTTATTTTAATCATTATTTGCAATACTATTTTATTATTATTATTATTTTATTGCTTTAATTATTATTTCATTATTTATATAAATATATATATATATATAATAAATAATATTTGTTTATTTATTCTATTTATTTTCTATTAAAATCCTATATTACTTTTAATAATCATATTTTAATATATATTTATTTTTCAATATTAAGAAAATGACTGTCTTAAAGCACCTAGAAGTCCGTTTTCTGATATTTTTACTAAATATCCTATTTTTATAAATCATATATTAACTTTTAATAAATGTTTTATTTATTTTTTTTATCAAAGAAAAGAGCTGTCTTAAAGCACCTAGAAGCCCTTTTCTGATATTTCTAAATAAATAAATATTTTATTAATATATTTTCATAAAAATAACAATATTATAAAATAAATATATCTTTGAATTTTTAAATTTCTAATAATAGAGACAATTTATAATTAAAAAGTATCAATTTTGGGCGTTGTAGGAGTGTTAATCCTTCCCTAAACGTAACCGACCAAGAATCCCTTTTTATTATTAAAAAGAACGAATTTTTGGTTAAAACGCAGACTAGTTTATCTTTTAAATGATGTTTTCTTAAAAACTCTTTTAAAAGATGATTTTTTAGGTATTCGACCTACCTGACCCAAAAGGCCGATGGCGACTCCCAAAATATTTTTTTAAAAAATCAAAATCATTAATTTATTCACATCACTTTTACCGCCAAGAAAAAAAATTCGTACCCGGGCGAAAACCTGTTACGACACCAAGGAATTTCTTCTCCTTTCAATCTGGCCCTTCTATCTTCAACTCTTCTTTTCATCTTTTTGTTCTTTTGTTGAAAATTAGGCTTAAATCCAAGCCCAAAACGATATTTCTTGATCTTCATACTTACAGGAACTGAACTCCCCTGAAGATTCTTTCCCAAACCTTTCCCAATTTTAGCTCCTATGCCTAAAGTCTGTCGTACAGTCATTTTGGTGCAATCGGACAATCTGGGATATGGAATTTTGCTTCCCTCAGCAATAACGGTTGCATTAATAAATTCCAAAGCTCGGAAAGAGCATTCGAGAGCATTATCATTGGTTTCAATATATGGAGCATCACTTTTCACAGACGCAATGATTTCTTCCTCAGCTATTACGTATATCAGTTGACCGTCAACAACGAACTTCAATTTTTGATAAAGCGAAGAAGGAACAGCTCTTGCAGAATGAATCCATGGCCGCCCCAATAAACAATTATATGTAGGGTGGATATCCATTACCACAAAGTCAATATTGTACACTACATGACCTATCAACAGTGGTATTTCCATTTTTCCTAGCACTTTTTTATGAGTGCCATCAAAAGCTTGCACTACATTCTGATAATTCTTCATGTGCGATTTATCCACCGGCATCCTTTGCAGTGTGACCAATGGCATCAAGTTAAGAGCAGATCCATTATCAATTAGTACTCCTGGCAACACATGGCCATGACAATGTGTGGTAATATTCAAAGCTTTCACTGATCCCATTCCACCTTCAGGTATTTCATCATCAATGAACGTTATGTAATTATCAGCAGCTATGTGCCCCACAATCCTGTCAAGTTTGTTGAGAGATATATCTTCAGGGATAAATGTTTGATTAAGAACTTTTATCAAAGTATTTCTGTCTACTTCTGAATTCATCAACAAATCAAGAATTAAAATTCACACTTGCTGTTTATGTAGCTGTTCAACCACACTATATTCGCTATGTTTCATAAATTTCAAGAATTCTTGTGCTTACTTTTCTGTTACAGGCTCATTGACTATTGGCAGGGATTCATCATCAAATACCTTTTGGGGTATCACTATAGCTTTTCCTTTTGCCTTTGCCTGTTCTGATGCATTCAATGTTTCGGGAGAGTAACATCTCCCACTTCTTGTAAAGAATCCGACTTCACTTACTGCTTCAGATGTCGAATCTACACTCTGTACTTTCTCTTCTACTTTTTCCAGATAAACAAATCCTTCTACCATTGAAACATTGGTAGTATAATTCCAAGGTACCCTGTGGGTATCCTTGTATGGAAATGGTAAAGGAGTTGTGATAACCACTTTCGACTTTATTGGTGCATGATTCATTGTAGATGATTTCACAGTGATGATTACGAGATCACTTGTTCTCTGCTTAGGTTTAGAATCTTCTGATGCGCAAATATCATCTTCTCTTTTTCCTGGTTCTTCTTCAAAGAACTATATCTCTTTGTCATTCATCAATTTTTGCACCAAATCCCTAAATTCTAGGCATAGTTGAATTCCATGTCCCTTTCTTGATGATATTCACAATAATTCTCGCGTTCATTATACTTTGGCTTGAATTGTTACTGAATCATACCAGATAGGGAGAGTTGTTGAAATATCCAACTAAAAGGAGATTTAATCTTAGAAACATCTGTTTTTGTTTTCCTTCCATTATCTTCCTGGATTGTGTTCACGTTTATATCTCAATGATTTGGCAGTGGATGATTTGATGTAGCTGGTGAATTGAATTCCAATTTTCCAGTATTAATCAAATTTTGGACCACCCTTTTGAATGCCAAACAGTTTTTAATAGAGTGACTCGTAATTTCGTCATGATAAACACAGTGTGCTTTCACATCGTACCATGGAGGGAATGGTGGTTGCATGGGAATCAACGGATAGGACCGTATAACATCTGCCTTTAACAACGAATCATAGATCT
Organism: Hibiscus syriacus; assembly: GCF_006381635.1. NCBI lineage: Eukaryota > Viridiplantae > Streptophyta > Magnoliopsida > Malvales > Malvaceae > Hibiscus > Hibiscus syriacus. Next base: position 1,343,844 of record NW_024062745.1, on the reverse strand, counting down.
TAGCATATGGTACTAGTAAGGGTGTAAAGGAAAGCTTTTCATTTTCCCTGTGAGATCCTCTGGATTCCATTCGATTAGTGTTTGTTTCCTCCTTCTTAACCCTTGGTTGGGTTATCGTAACACTTTTCGAGGTATCCTTGTTGTAAGCGTTCGCATTGTTAACTTCATTCTCCTTTTTTCGGTACATGGGTATTTTGGAACTAGACCCTTCACTTGATTCAATTTTACCACTTTTCATGACATTTTCAATGAGTTCTCCAGAAATAACCAGATCTGCAAAATTTCTGGTTGCGTTCCCCATTAGATGGCTTAAATATGGAGCCTTTAAAGTGTGGACGAACATAATTGTGACTTATTTCTCTGATAAAGGTGGTTGGACTTGGGCTGATGTATCACGCCATCTCTGGGCATATTGTCTGAATGTTTCGTTGTTCTTTTTCTCCAGATTTTAGAGAGTCCATCTATCAGGGACCATATCTGTAACGTGGTGGTACTGCTCTAGGAATGCTTTTTCCAGATCATTCCATGATCTAATATTGGCTTTGGTCAGTTGAGTATACCTCTTAAAGGCTGGTCCTGTCAAGCTATCTTGAAAGCAATGAATTAACAATTTCTCGTCTTTTACATGACCAGCCATTCTGCGGCAAAACATGGTAATATAGGACGAAGGGCATGTAGTACCGTCATATCTCTCAAATTCAGGAACTTTGAACTTGATAGGGAGGATTAGGTCCGGGACCAAGCTCAATTCACTAGCGTCAAACCCATAGAATGATTCAGTTACTTCTACGAATTTTATTGTTTCCTCTAAGCTCTTGATATATCTGGTCAATTCTTCATTGGCTTTTTCTTTCTCATTCAATTCATTCAAATCTGGAATTAGATGCTCAGCATTAAATTCCCCTATCTTCACATCTGATATAAGCGGATTTTTGCTTGAAGAAGCATGATCCACTTGTTGATTTTCATGTGGTTTGTTCTCTTGAAGTGCTGATGTGCGGGCATGGATTTGTACATGTGTGATGCCAGAGTGGTAAACTGGTTCCGGCGGGAAACCTAAAGGATACATAGGTTCCTGGTCAAAAGATACATGATTTTCATGAATTTTTCCAATGGTAGCCTGCTTCCTGAGCATATCTTCTATTTTCTGCATCATACTGTCTTGTGAGTTTGCAATTCTGGCTTCAATTTTCTCTAACTTCATTCTCATCTCTTCTTGTTCTTTATTAAGTTGTTCTTCGAGACGTTGTATTTTATCCTCCATTTTCTTAGTAACTTGTCTAGTACCGTAGTGATGTTGAATTTCTCGTTTGGCCAGGATAACTGCTATTGAAAATCCTTTTTATATTAATTTTTCAAATTTTAATTAATGAATGTTTACCTTAATAAAAATTATACATAAAGAAAATAATGCAATGAATAATGAATGTATGCAAAATGAATGTATGCAAAGGTATTGATCCCAAAAAGTTTACTATCATAGAACAACTTTCATTGGCATACAAAAGTTTCTTTATAATAGTTCATAACTACAGATATGACATAGCTTTCCTATTAAGCTCTATGATTTCCTTCATCAGCCATGACATCTTCTTTCCAAACTTAGAAATTGGATCAACGTGATGCTCAATAATTTTTGCTTCAGCAGCTAATTCCCCAATATATCTGGCAACTTTGCTCATTTGTACCATGGCCTCGAACACCATACTGCTTCTTTCTTCACTTCTTTCTTTATAGAAATCAGTCGATTTTTGCCATTGTTCATTAGTTCCCTCGAGAGTCTACTCTAATTCAGTGATTCTTACTTGACAATTGTGTAGAATTTTTTCAAGATCTCGGATTCGTCTTTGTAGCGAAGCGTTCTCCTCATAACTTTCTTTAAGATCACTAGGTCCTAGACGAACCTTCTCTTGGAACAATGATTCTTCAAGTTGCAAGATATAAGCATTAAAATTTGAGTTTTTGTTTCTACATTGATCCAAATCCTCTTCAAGTTTTGTTCGTGTTTCATGTGTCCTTTGATTAAGCTTCTGGATTTGCACATTCTTGTTTCTACATTGTTGCATCCAATGGCTGGCCACTTCTTGCTCAACTTCAAGTCTGGTGTTGAAATTCTTTCTCTCCAATTCCCATTTTTCCTTTTCAACATCGAACTCTTCAATCCTTTGGCCCCTGACTTCAAGTTTGGCAATCATATTGTTCAATTCAGATTCATATCCCTTGAACATGGTGTTTTTCTCATCTTCAAATCTCTCAAGTATGTCGTTCTTCATCTCTTCTAATTCTTTAGCTCGATCTTTTTCTTTCTGCATTTCATTCATAATCTCGCGATTTTCGGCTTTGTGCTTTATAATTCGCTCCTTTTTGTCAACCTCGATATCCTTCATTTTCTGCTTTCCTTTCTCAAGGCTTTTGAGTAAACGACTATTCTTTCCTTTCAAATCTTCAACTCAACATTTCTCAATGTTCAATTCTTTGGTCATCTGTATTATTGCTTTGCTCGATCCTGATGTTTTCTGGGATTTGTGTAGCTCGTGGTAATTATTTTTTAAAGTTTTGAACTCACCATCAACTTTTTCTTTGTTTTCCCTCAGTATTGCATATTGTGCTGAATGAAAGTCAACGTCGACGCCAGTATAGCCTTATCTCGTCTCATTTGCTCTAATTCTTTCGACCAACATTCTCTTTTTGCTTCAAACTCAGCTCTTAGAATTTCAATCTCTGATGGAACTGACCGAATGCGATCTTCCATAGAGATATCCTCATTTTGATATGGTAGAGGAATATTTTCATTTTTCCTGACAGACCTCCATTCCTCATAATCAGGAGTTAACATTACCTTCGCTGCTTTGGCTCGAATACAGAAAGTTGTTTTCCAAGCTGTAACGACATCCATGATGTTTCTTTTGTAATTTTTGCTATGAAATGTGAAATCAAACGAATGTAATCCAGTAGTAACATGAACAAATTAATGACCCTCGTACTGCCTTATAACCAGAAGTGGTAGATATCTAATTTCTCCCCACAAACCGAGCAGCATCACCCAGTTGTAATCACCATATTTGTAAAAGAATTCCCTTTGAATTTGCCACGGGGCACGCCAAACGATATCATCACTTTCTAGATTTCGAAGGGCATTGATCCACATATCTTTCGTGACTTCTTTCGGCCATTCATGCTCCAGAAACTCTTTCAATGATGAGTAGTCCGCACTAAAGCGATGGTATAAAACCTTTTCTGTCCTCCAAAAATGGCTACGGATCCATACATATAACAATGGTGCACATCCCGAAAATCGTCCACCTCCTAGCCTTCTGCAAGCGCTTAATGATCGAAAAGTCTCTGCTAGAATTACAGAAGCAGGATTGACCATTTTTTGTAGCTGCTGGAACAAATCTACTACTGCGGCCTTAATGTATCCCAATGCTTTCGAGAAGATGACCATACCATATATACCCAAAGCAAAAAGATCAAATCGTACTTTATCATCTGGATGACTCTGAATAATTTCTTTGATGTTGGCCCAAGCAATGCATTCGCCCTCGCCTTTTTATTTCGTGCGGGCTACTACTCATTCCTCTCGTACTCCTGCAATCTTTGCTAATTTAACTCAGAAAGGTTGAGTTTTAACTGACCTTGAATAAATTCGATTCTCCAAAGCCCCTTCTATATGTAGCAAAGTTGTATATTCTTCAATAGTAGGAACTAAATCCTCCTTATTGAAAGTGAAACAATTATAACCTGGATTCCAAAATTGAATTAGGGCTCGAAGCAAGTCACCATCAACTTCGACATAGAGAATGTAACACCCTCAACCCGTATCTGACCCGGATACGAGTCTGAAGTGTCACATTGACTTTTCAAACATTTATTCGTATAAAATAGTGAGTAATTTAAAAACTTTTATAAAATTTAACTTATTCAAAACATTTACAAAACTATTCAGAGCTTATACAATATATTCTTTTGATTACATGCCAATTAGAACTTTATATACAAAAATACATATTATTCACCTCTCTTCTGATCTAACATTCGGTAAGGAGAACTGACTTGTCTTGTTCCTCTTTACTTCTCTTTTCGCTTTCCAAACCTACGTGTGAAACAATCACACGCTAAGTCGATGACTTAGTGAGGCATATAAAACATATAATATTTCATATAACATAAAGCATACATAAACATATACCATCATTATCATAATCTCTATCATTATCATTAAGAAACACACATAACATCATATGGTTCATGTAACACATTTCAAACCACTTACCTTTGATAACCATTTATAAACCCATCGTATACATATCACATTCAGTATGTTTGTTTAATCTCTTTATTAGCCCATGTACACTAGTGAGAACTTAAGGTATGTGAGTACATTGAGGTTGTGCACACATATGCTGTCACCACAGCTCGATCAATGTCCCGAAGGACCTATCCAAAGGTCATAAAGATCCTCGGTAACTATCCAGAGGTCATAAAGATCCTCGATAACTATCCAGAGGTCATAAAGATCCTCAATAACTATCCATAGGTCCCGAAGAACCTAGGTAAACTATCCATATGTTCTTTAGAGCATAGGTATAATGTCCATATGTCTCGAAAGACATAGGTAGTTCTTTGACTCTTGGCATGCCAACTATACCTATAGTTCTCATAACTCATAACATGGGCATTATCATTATGAATACATTTCTCATCACTTGTTCTTTCTCTTCTGTCACATACCACATGTATGTGTAACCATGTATTTCATATCATATATCTTATAATAGATTATTATATCATCATTTGTTTCCTTCCTACCTATTCACAATCACACTAACATGTAATGCAAGCAAGATGTATTAATACATACATGTAATCACATAACTTATATCATATCATTTCTCTTATAAACACATATCTCTTTTTTTCTGTCACGTATCACATATACGTGTAATCATTGATCTTATAATCCCATGTTCATTCTCTTCTGTCACATACCCTATGTATGTGTAAACATATATCTCATAAACATATATTTATGAATCTCATATCGTATCTCATAAACATATATTTATGAATCTCATATCGTATCACATATTCACATAAATATGTAATCCACTTTCACATATCACTTAACATATTTTCTAATATGATCACATAACTCATATTATCTATCTCATGTCATATTCTCATGTATTTACTTAATTCAGTTTCACATAGCTAGTCACATAGGCATGTATTCTCATATATTATAATTTCATATAATTCAATATCACATATCACATATACATGTAATCATGTACTCATACACACATAAGCATCATATCATTCACAAATCAAATAACATTTTAGGAGTCACTTCTTACCATAGTAACTCCATCACTGGCTCATCACAAGCCAATGTTTATTCGATAACATAAGTACAATTAAATTGCACTCACCTTAGCTTTGCTTTGATTGGATTCTAATCCTTCAATTGTTTCTGAATGGGATCACGTTCTATATCTACATAATCATTCATAGATATATATATCAGTATTATAACTAATATACTCTAATGGTTCACTCCTTAGACTAAGAAAAATGCCAATTTCATCTTTCAATGAAAGTATGCATCGATGCACTACTGATGCATCGGTGCATAAAATGCATTCGATGTTGTATTATCACTGGGATGCATCGATGCATGCCTTATGCATCGATGCACTAATTGCATTCGATGTTTCTATTTTAAAAGAGTGCATCGATGCACTACCTGTGCATCGATACACCTTCAAACAAATTTCTGGGTTTTAACCTTGATGCATCGATGCACTATGAATGTGCATCGATGCACTCTGCCCATAACCTCTTTTTGAACCCGAAAATCATCAACTCTTCACTCAAATGCTTCATATTTCATCCCCTTTCATATTCCTAACTTTCATATACATGTTTAAACTCGTTTATAATCAATTATCTCTTCTTTAACCTTAATATCCTCTCCTCTTTATTAACTTCAAGAATCATACTAGATTTTTAACATGTTTTAAATCTAATTCTAACACTCCATATTTCTTAATTAGATTGATGACAAGTAAAATTCCTTCTCAAAATTCACTTACTAACTCTTTTCCAGAATTTCCTTTAGAAACTCATTTTCTTTAATCTTTCATAACTTCTTTATCTTTTGATTTTAGGACAACTTAAGCTTTCCATAAGCTTAAATATTACCTAATGATCAAAACCCACTCTTAAAATTAACAAATAATCAGCTAACAAGGAATCTTACCTTTGCAAGCTTGGCTTTTTCTTTCTCTCGTACATGAAGAAGAAGAAGAAGAAGATGAAGAGAATATCTCTTCATCCTTATCCCCTCTAACATATATATCCTTATCATATCTATTTTTAATTCATTTATTAGTCAAATGACCATTTTGCCCTCTACTTCATTTGATAATTACTAACAACTTTTAGGATTTATTTCCAGATAAATCATTGAACTAATCCATTCTTCTACTTTAATCACCAAATTCTGAAAGTTTACCATTTAGTCACTAACCCATAGTTTGGGGTGTTACAGAGAAAATATGGGATGTCCCCGTAAGACTGATAGAATTGCAGCTTTCTGTTTGAGTCCCAACTCTCCCAAATGCCTCGCAGATCTTGCAAATCATTTCTTTTTAGCGAAACTGGAGCATAACTTGCTAACTCGGGTACATAATCATCCTGCAGACTGTCTCCCCCTTGTCTCTGTAAGTCCTCAGCCCACTGTCTTACTTCTGAGTTTGGAACTATTTGATTTGAACACTTTTTATCCATAGATGAAGGTTTTCCAATGAGACGATTAACTCGAAGATTAATACCTTTAATCCTTCATGATTATATTATGCAAACAAAAATAAAAGAAAACATAAAAAGAAATGAATTAGTTCAAATAATAAGGAAAAAATTTAATTTAATATCTATCCAAATAATTCTATTTAAACATGCTTTCTACATACTTTAAATAATCTAAATTCACTTGCAATTTATTTAGCAGGGTAATAAATAAATTAAAAGAAAAAAGCTAGAATTCATTTCTCCTTCGTGTACACCTATTTTGGACAAAATTTCGGTATGGCTTTAGATCGGAAGAGTTTCTAGGGTTTATTTATATGCAGAGTTTCAGTTCTAAGAGTAAAGGTACCCGAATTGTCCTTGTTAGTGCCCCCTTGGGTTGCCAACCCTCAATCCTAGTCCATCACATACTTAAGCGGATTGAGTTCAATTCGAGGGGACATATTTCTCTATGCCTGACACAGAGATTAAATTCTCACGAAGACATAGAGCATATGAACCTCGAAAACTACTTGCTAGGTCTGACACAGAGAATAAATTCTCACGAAGACGTCGCTTTCACTCCCACTTAAAAGGGATAACTCTCAAGTATAAAGATTATGTTTATGCAATGCAACTGTTGTGTGTGAGGAGAAATGTTCAAACCTCAGACAAATAAATAAATAATGAAATTTAATACTTGAAAATAAAATAAAAATATTAATAAAAAATAATATATATAAATATTATGAAAATAATAAGTATATATAAAAATTTTAAAAGGAAAGAATTATAAATTAAATATATGAATTTTTAATTTCGAATTAATAGAGACAATTTATAATTGATTTTAAAGTTTGACCAGTATCCCCAGCAGAGTCGCCAAGCTGTCGTAATCGGTTTTCGCCCGGGCACGAATTTTGTACTTGGCGGGAAAAGTGATGTGAATAAATGGTTTTAAAATGTTTTGGGAGTCGCCATCGGCCTTTTAGGTCAGGTAGGTCGAATACCTAAAAACAATCCTTTAAAATAGTTTTGAGTAAAACATAATTTAAAAGATAAAATTGGTCTGCTTTTTAACCAAAAATTTGTTCTTTTTAATAATAAAAAAGGATTTGTGGTCAATTACGTTTGGGGAAGGATTACACCCCCACAACGCCCAAAGTTGGTACTTATTAATTATAAATTGTCTCTATTATTGGAAATTTAAAAATTCAAAAATATATTTAATTCATAATCATGTTATTTCAAATTTATTAATATAATTTTAAGAAAATCTATTAATTTATATATATATATATATAGGATATTTATTTACTTAGAAATATCTAAAAATGACTTCTAGGTGCTTTAAGACAGCCCCTTTCTTGATATTAAAAAATATATTAATAAAACATTTCTCTAAAAATAATTAAAATTAATTAAATTAATATATATATATAATTTATAAAAGTAGAATATTTAGTTATTTAGAAATATCATAAAAATACTTCTAGTTGCTTTAAGACAATCATTTCCTTAATATAAAAAATAAAAAAATATTTAAAATATGATTATTTTTCCTAAAAGTAATTTATATAAAATTAAAGCAAATATGTATTATTAAATAGGATTTTTATTTGATATAAATAAATAAATAAATAAATAAATATTATTTATTATATATATTTATATGAATAAATTAAAATAATAATAAAATAATAATTAGAATATTGAATTAAACATATTGAAATAATAAATTAAATTAAAATATAAATAAATAGTGACTAAAATAAATAAAATTAAAATTATAGTATTAAAGTATAAAAAGTAATAAAACTTGTAAAATAAATGAAAGTATTAAAATTAGTGACTAAATTAAAATCAAATACCTTAATTCGTAATTAATTATCTAAAAATACAGTATCTAAACATGCTATTTTACCTATTTATTAATTTAGTGACTAAAATAAAATTATATCAAATTTTGAATATCAAATTAAAATAAATTAAAACATGCTTTCAGGATTAAAATATTAATTAATAAAATTATGAGGGCTAAATCGATTATTTGCCTAAAATATATATATTTTAGGCAAAGGACTATATTATAATAAATTAAAATTCGAATACCAAATTATAATAAATAAAAACATGCTATAAGGATCAAATTGCAAGTTTTTAAAATTACAGTGGCTGCAGGAATAGTTTAGTCGTGCGTGAAATTACACAAAGGCCCTCCCTTAAACGACGTCCTTTAAGAGAGGGTATATATACCCTGTTATAGCCGGCCCTTCGGGCCATCCTCTCATTTTCCTCTTTTCTCTTCTCTCTCTAAAATCGAGAGAGAGATTTCTCTCTCACCTCTCTCTAAAATGGAGAGAGACCACCGGCCGACAGTCGGGATCCGGCACTGACCACCACCGCCGGCCACCGCTTACGGTGGTCGGAACTCCCAAATTACACTAAAACATAGATTTTGACCTCCTAAGGCCGAATACAGCCTCTGTTTTCCCTAAATCCCCTTAAATTTTCGTAGATCTAGGAAAACCGAAGCTTTTACCTCGGTTGAAACAACATCTCCGGCGACGATTGGGCTCTCCTCGGTGGTAAATCCCTCGTTCTCACTCTGTTTTCTCTCAGTTTTTGGTTTGCTGTTGTGTGGTTATGTTTGCTTGTTTTTGGTTCGTGTTGTTGTACTCTCGGATTCTTCCTCGTTGTTCTTTGTTGCAGGTTCGGTCAATGGCCTTTATAGGCCCGCCGGTGTCTTCTTCGGACCGGTCCCAAATGGTGACCCTAGGTGACTCACCATAGCTATGGTGGTGACTCACCATAGAGCTCGACATGTGGAGACGCAGCTGGCCTTCTGGAGGCTTCGACGAGGGCATTGGCGTGGCAGCGGCGGCGTGGATCAGTTGGCAACGAGCGGCGACTGTGGCTTCTGGAAGCTTGAGGCAGCGGTTGTGGCTTCTGGAAGCTTGAGGCAGCGGCTGGAGCTAGGGTTGAGATGATATAAACCTTAATCAATTTAGGGTTTCCATTGGGCTGGCTAGAGTTGGGCTCTTGTAACTGGGCCGGTCTGGGTTGGGTTTGTAATTTGAGCCTGTAATATAAATTTATTATATTAATAATAATAATAATAAATAAATAAAATATTTATAATAAATAAAACTAATAATAAAAATATACATAAAAACAAATGGATAAAAATGAGTATCTTCATATGAGATAGAGTAAAGTTTAATGACTCATGGTGTAGTTTACCCTTTTTCCCAATGACTCATGGTGTTTGTATTATTGCAGAGTGTGGCCCAGGATTGGGCTATTGAGGCAATGCCCACTTTTATCTTCCTTAAAGAAGGCAGCATAGTTGACAAGGTTGTGGGTGCCAGGAAAGATGAACTGCAGCAGAAGATTGCCTTGCATTCTTGTGCATGAATCGTTTGTTTAATTGCAGCAGAAACTAGAATCTTATGCTATGTCTGCGTGTAGAAGAACAGATATTAAATAATTGTGGTGTTGTATTTATGTCTGCTTACTCTCTGGTTTTATTTGAAATCTATCTTATATTACATGCTTTCTTTACCCGTGTTTGATGTTTCACTCATATTCTGCGCATCGCCTCACCCTAAGGAGATGACTGAAATAAAGAACCCAATCACATTGTAACATCGAAACTTCGTGCCGCACCATCGGAGAAATTCGATCCATATCCGTTCCTTGCCGCAGCAGCTTCAGAACCTCCATGGAATCTGCTTCCACATGCAATCTTCGAATGTTCGTAGCTGATCCATACATCCCCACAGTTCCACGTCGATAATAGAGTAGGCTCCAATAGTCTTTGCATGGTATCCATGCCCCATGCTCATCCCGAATTACACCACCACAAACCGATAATTCCGATGTAGGTTTCTAAGCACCATCCGTGCTCAGTTTACACCAACTTAGCAAAGGTGGAGACCACTTTACCTTGCGTCGATCAATCACCGCCCCACAGGGAACCAAACTAGTATGTTCTTGCATTGCATGCAACGCTTCTCGTTGAAAATGTCGACTTTGCTGGAGAACGCTTTCAACTTTCACAAAACCCGGATCAAAAACGCATTTATTCCTTCAAATACAGAGACACCATACAATTAAACCAAAGAGGAGATTTCACGCCTCTTCCTGCCTGGAGAAGTAACCCGGTTGATGGAGATTAATATACATCCACTCAACTATTAGTAAATTCCAAAACTCAACAGCCCGATCTGGGTGAATTAGTTCGCTCCAGACAGCACGAGCAGGAAAACAATCCCGAAAAATACGTGCAGCAGTCTCCTGGCCAGCTCCACACACTTGACAGCCCTCATCGTTAGAAATATGTCGGCACACCCTTTCCACATTTGTCAACAAACGAGTCCGGATAATGATCCAAAGCAAATTACGGTCTCGGGGTAGCCCTTTATACTTTGTTAACAGCTTCCAAAAACTAAACATTCAAAGCGGGTTGTGCCCTACAATCCTCATTATAGAAATACGCACTCCAAACCGAGAACCTACAATGAAACTCCCAACGCCAAACTGGGGAGTCAACACCCCCATTATCAGCAGGAGGTTTCGCGGCAGCAAGGGCAAGTGCTCTTGCAGAAAGAACAGACCTGAGCCGATCCCATCGCCACTCACCCGGGGAAATAGGTATTCCAACAGTACGTAAAACCGGAGCAGACCTAAATCAGCCAACCACGAGTTATTCCAAAAATCAATTTCTTTCCCACCACCGAGATTCTAAACAATTCCTTCCATGACATCCTTCCAAACCAAACTAACACCCGCCATAAGTTTGAACAACCACCTCGTACCATAGTATTTTGCAAAGGGGTCAGAACAACCACCTCGTACCATAATATTTGGCAAAGGGGTCCAAACTTTATACTTCGCTCTTTGGACACGTCGAATTTTAAAATTAAATGATAGTTGTACTGGACAAATTTTGATGTTGATTCTAAATTAAACTTTCCATTACTAAAACCAGTAAATTAGTCGTTAAATGAGAAAACAATTAAGGAAGTGCGTTTATTGAAGGATAAAAATAAACGGCTCCGCCTTACCTTAGAGTTTGTAATTAGCTGAGGCACCTTTGCCTCATTTCGATTAAAAAAAGGATAAAAATAAAAGAGAAGGCTTTATATTTGTTCAGCTTGCTGCTTGAATTAGGAAACCACGTTCATAATTTCATACACAGCAAGACAAATGTAGAAAAAGCTTACCATCCCTCAGTTTTTATACACAGACACTAGATAATAGGGTTTATTATCAGCATACTTTATCATCATGGAACCACCATCTCGTCTCCTTGGGAGAGCTGCCATTGCGACAATTCTTAACGTATCGGTCATTGTCAGCCGGCCTTTGCTGCATAATTACAAAGTGAATTCAGTATTCCAGATCTTGGGGAACATAAGGAAACGATCAAGTTCCTAATAACTCAAACAAACCTTCGCAGTTGAGCTTGATAACATGGAGAGAATGCTGATGCAGATGGAATTCACAGTCATGGCCGGGGACCAGCTATCATACAGAATATCTGCATAATTAGAACACGCGTTTCTCACTGTTGGTCAACTAGATAACTGACGTGTATGACAACAAAAGGTACAACATGGACATTAATGATCAAGCAATCCTTCCTGTTGCTGTTGTTCTACCTTATACAGAAATTGCTGACTTGCTGTGCCTAATTTTGGTCTAAAATGCACACCAGAAAAATTGCTGAATGACATTTTCTCCATCAAACATTTTCCAAAAACTGTTATGGTTCATGTTATCCATGGCGTTGCAAACCACCAATCAAATAATCATGAAGGAAACAGAAACCATACTCAAATGAAACTCGCACACAAACCAAAAAATACCAAGAAAACTTGCCAAATGATTGATGCATGAGATTTCTTAAAGCGAGAAAGGTTACAATTAAGCCTTCTAAAGGAAGAACTGGAACCAAAAAGCCATTGTCAAATGTCTTAGTGAAACTTACCTAATCATCAAAACTACGAGGATTAAGTAGAGCCCACAGATACAGAAGACAATCTTTTAGTATGAACCATATTTTACGTACTTGTGTGATGCATTCAACATTCTAGGGACTCACTTATCGCTATGATGAGTTAACTGCTCAAAACAAACATTTAACTCACAAATTAGTTGCATTAAATACAAACATCTTTTAGAGCCAATATATATATTTTTTACTAATAAATATTTCTATTTGGTGACCAACCAACTTCTCTCAGACTACAACAGGGTGTCCCCAAGCATAGAACAGTAGCAAAAACATTTCATAATATCTCTATCTAGTCACTTCAGGAAAATAAACATGGAGAAATTTATCACAAATCACATTGAGACAGTATAATATACTTGACAGTTTTCAGCAAAGCTTAATGTACTCACAGACTCACAGCTAGAATGGAAAAAAAAAAAAAGATGTAAAATGGAAACATATCAGCATAAGTGAATAGTTCCAGGTATAAATAATTGGCTCAAGAGCTACTATTAACACAGATGTAAGATGCTGTATCAATCATATAGTTACTCTTAAATACAATGAAAGAGCCAAACATTTGCTATATCATTGGCACATTTGATGACCTCACATTTAGGCAGTATGCCATTTCTTAAAATCTATCATGACAGTCAGGATTGTACTTTACAAATACTGCATGACTAATGACATCAATTTCTCCATAAAGGTGAGAAGGTGACGGTGAACTGATATGCCAAAAAAGAAACACTACAATTATGGTTACAAGTAAATTAGAACTTGTTCAGGAAAAAATCATAAACCACACTCTATCATCCGTAAACATCAAACATGCTTCAAGCAACAAGATTAAAAAACTAGTTGTTCAAAATATTTGTAGCTAGCACCAAGTAGAACAAATTATCCTTAATAAATCACGAGTCCAGCAATGATAAAGGAAAAAATAATGACATCAAATACCTAAACAAACATGTCCATTGCTATAAATATGAGGATGCAGAGGGGCCGGAGGAACAAAAATCACCTGTTCAATCAACATACGATTACTACAATCTTCATTCATAAAACTTCACTTTGAATATACTCAGTAACAAAACGATAAGCAAACGAAAAGAAAAAGATGTACCTGGGGCGCCTCCAAAGGATAATGCTCAGGAAAATCAACCTGAAGCTGATAAGTTTCATTAGCAAAGAGCGTTCCAGGAGCTCCGTTGACTTCGATTATCCATCTTTGCATCAAGAAAACAGAAATCCAACAAATTAAAGACAAAAATCACAAATTAATCCCTCGATTACCAGAATAATCCACAAAAATCAATTAAAAGAGTAAACTCAAGAAAAACCTTTGGAGATTATCAGTAACTTTATGCTTGAATCCAGCGGGTGGATTAACTTGCCACTCCACTAGGGGTGTTCATTCGGTTAAAACCGAACCGAACTGAAATACCCTAAATCGAATTAACCGAATTTTTTTAAATTGTTAACCGAACTAAACTTTTTTATGAAAGTATTAACCGAACCGAATAAATTTCGGTTAATTTTCGAATTAACCGAAATTTTTTAGAATTTTAGAATTTAATATTTTTTAATTAAAAAAATAGTTTATAATATCTAATTAATTTGATTCAAACATTATATTAAAATAAGATATTTGTATCTATCAATTTAGTTCAAACAAACCAGCAAATTTGAAATTCTACAAAATAAATGGTGCATGAAGATAGCTACTATTGCTAGGTGAAATGTTTGATTTTTCTGATTCTATAATCAAGAAGATAGCTAGCTCTTTATGTAGGACTTACTGCACAGGCCTCTTGAACATGAAGTGGATGAAGAAGGCAAGAAAATTGTCATCGGAGATGTCATAAACCTGGGTTTTGCAATTGATAAAAAACTCAAACCAAAACACATAAAAGTTCCCAAGATTTGACTCTGTAATTCAAGTAAAGTATGAACAAAAAGGCTATTTCTCCCAAGAGAGTAAAAATAAAGAGTTTCAAAATGAAGATAGATATAGAAGCAAACAAAAGCACCGGGACAGAATTGTATATATTAACTTTAGATAGATATATAGAAGCAAACAAAAGCACCGTGACAAAATTGTTTCATTACCAAAATTAAATGATTAAAAAATATACATATTTCATTAATTTGTATTATTAAACATGGTATGATGGGTTTTATCATTTTTTAACCTACATTTAAAATTTTAAATAGTAATGAAGTATATATATATATAAACAAATACTTCATCCACTCATAAAGAAATGTAATTTTATATAAACACTTGATGAATTATATAATAAATACTTGCCCGCATGTATATATTATATAAAAGAATATATTAAGTAGTAGCAGTTTGAAGGAAACCCTGAATAGAGAATTGGAAAAGGAGAGTGGAGGGTAGTGTATTGCTCATGCAGAGTCATGCTCCACGCCTCCACCCATCTTGTGCCCATAGCCCCATACCTTACACAAATCGAGGTAAAAAAATTGATAACCGATGAGCAATTAAAGAAAGTGGGGACAACATATTATGGGATGAAAAAAATATTAATAAATATTTAAGGGTTAATTCGGTTAATTAACCGATTTCAAACCGAATTAACCGTTAACCGAATTCTAAAAATGTTCTTAACCGTTAATCGACCGAACTAATTCGGTGTCCAACCGAATTAACCGAACTAATTCGATTCGATCGGTTAACCGAATTAGTTCAAAAATTTGAACACCCCTACACTCCACTAACTCTTTCTGGAGCCTATTACTAGCGATCTTGCTTAAAGCCTACGTAAAAACATAATCCAAACAGAAAAAGATAAAAAAATCAAACAAATTGGAAAAAAGACAATAAATCAATACAAATTCAAAAGACGCAACCTCAGCTAGGGAAAATAATAAACAAAAAAGAACTAAAAAAAAAAAACCTTGCGTAAATGAGCAGACGAGCTAGTCATGGCTTCCGCGCGAGATAACTCAGCGGAGAGAGTTAAAAAAGACGGTTGCCATATGCTATAATTTATACACTCAATTATACTGGAAATATGAATTGTTATTGGTGGAGAATGTTGATGAAACCTAAACTTTTTAGACCGTATCTTTTTGACCCCTTGAACGCGATTATGTCATCTGTTTCACCGATAGATGCTTCAATCTTCTCAAATCGATGATTGACTCTTCAATTTTTTCATCCTTCAATCTCCATGGTCTATCATCCGATGAACATGAAATTGGACTATGTTGTTCGACTCGTCATTCTCTCGTGGTCTACCGTTCGGATTGGTCATACATCCACTGAATTATGCCACATCAACCCATTCGTTAAGTTTTAAACGAAGAGTACTAAAATAAAATAAAAACTAAATGTGGGTATGATTTAAAAAAAATAAAAGTTTAGGTACTAAATATATCAAATTTGATAGTTTAGGTATTAAATCTGTAGTTTATCCATTTTTTCCCGAACTTATCCCCTTTTTTGTCTTATTATATTTTGTTTTTAACTATTAATATCATTATTATATTAATATATAATTTTTTTATATTTTGATAGTAAATTTGGCGTTAATAAAATAAATTAATGTTTCTAATTGCATTATCTGCAAAATTGAATCATAATGCAAGCAGATTAATTATTTGACCTAATATGTAAATCCCAACATTAATTAGCAATCTACGATATTTGTTAGAGTGTATGATAAATTCGTCACACTCACATGGTAAGTTTGTCAGAATATTATTTTTTAATGTACCCAAATCTATGGACCCTATAAGACCTTATTGTTTAAAATATTTCTTGGAACCCGTCATGTTCATATAACGAGTATACTATTTTTGTACTTAAAATAATATATAATAATTATAAATTTAATTTTTTAAATCATGAAACTCGTCATGTGGGCGTGACGAGTTCCATTTCAATTTAAAAATTATAACCGTTAATTGAATGTAGGGCAACATGTGGGATTTTTTAAAATTTCATTGGAACTCGTAGGCTTTTTCTAAATAAAAATAATTTCATTTATTATATTTTTATGTTCATATCATTTTAAAAAATCATGTTCATATCATTTAAAATTCATGTTCATATCATTTACTCAAGAACGGAATTCTTTTTTGTACAAATAAATATTTTCATATTCATATCATTGAAAAAAGCCTTTAAGTAATAATTAAAAATAAATATTAAAATTTGAAAATTTTATTTTATTTTGGAAATACTTTATTACAAACTAATAATTAAAATTTATTTTACTAAATACAACTACTAATAGAATAAATTTACTTATATTTTCTTAATTCTTGAAGTCGTCGATGAGTGGTTAAATGATAATGATGTGGGGCTTATCGAATTCTTTGTGGTCGGCCGTCTTCATCAAGTTCTTTTGTGTTTGCTTCTTGTTGAACTGGTGTAGTGTACATCAGTCCACCACTTTAATTTTCACCTTTGTGTGATAATGATGCATTATTTAAAGTATTTGACTCCATCATTGACGTTATTGAATCAAAATGCACACCAAAATCACTAGGTGATTGAGTATATCGAAAATGATCACATGGACCTGCAACTTCTATCGAAGGTGGTTGATAGGGTAGCACTACATCCCATGAACCTCCTCCCCACTTTGGTCGACTCTCCATTAAAGCATGATATGGAGAATATTTACAATAGCTTGCTTAAGATAAAAAATAATCTGCAAAACCAGAAGAAGAAGATTTTGATGATGATGATTTCTTGGCTTTTACATATTTTGTCTTCATTTATTCTCATTTGACCATGTCTTCGAATGTTGTTAAATATGATTTTCTATTTGCTTCATAATTTTGGAGGCAGGGAGATCTTGTGAAATCCATATCATCTGGTGCAAGTTCAGAATGAATAGGTATATATAAATTCCTATCATTCCATTGTTGTATGTATGCAACATGCTTCCTCAGCCAATCCTCATTATGCTTCCTATGCACATTAATTTTGTGGAGTTCAAACTGTCACAACACTCTATTTGATGGATCTTAACAATGATGAAATGAAGCAATAACTTTACAACACACCACGTCTCCGCTTATTAAAAAAAGAATGTCAGTAGACAACGTTGGATCTCTGACTCATAATTCAAAATATAATTAAACTATAAACATATACATTAGTATAAATAAAAATAAATTCTCTTAATTTAAAAGTTATAAAAAATTTAGAATATTTGTCGCATGTCTACCAACGATTAGGGGTGTTTATTCGGTTAAAACCGAACCGAACCTAACCGAAATACCCTAAATCGAATTAACCGAATTTTTTTTCTTTAACCGTTAACCGAACCGAACTTTTTTATGAAAGTATTAACCGAACCGAATAAATTTCGGTTAATTTTCGAATTAACCAAATTTTTTTAGAATTTTAGAATTTAATATTTTTTTAATTAAAAAAATAGTTTATAATATCTAATTAATTTGATTCAAACATTTTATTAAAATAAGATATTTGTATCTATCAATTTAGTTCAAACAAACCAACAAATTTGAAATTCTACAAAATAAATGGTGCATGAAGATAGCTACTATTGCTAGGTGAAATGCTTGATTTTTATGATGCTACAATCAGGAAGATAGCTAGCTCCTTTATGTAGGACTTACTGCACAGGCCTCTTGAACATGAAGTGGATGAAGAAGGCAAGAAAATTGTGATCGGAGATGGCATAAACCTGGGTTTTGCAATTGATAAAAAACTTAAACCAAAACACATAGAGTTCCCAAGATTTGACTCTATAATTCAAGCAAAGTATGAACAAAAAGACTATTTCTCCCAAGAGAGAGTAAAAATAAAGAGTTTCAAAATGAAGATAGATATAGAAGCAAACAAAAGCACCAGGACAGAATTGTATATATTATTGTATATATTAACTTTAGATAGATATATAAAAGCAATCAAAAGCACCGGGACAGAATTGTTTCATTACCAAAATTAAATGATTAAAAAATATACATATTCCATTAATTTGTATTATTAAACATGGTATGATGGGTTTTATCATTTTTTAACCTACATTTAAAATTTTAAATAGTAATGAAGTATATATATATATATATATATATATATATATATATATATATAAACAAGTACTTCATCCACTCATAAAGATATGTAATTTTATATAAACACTTGATGAATTATATAATAAATACTTGCCTGCATGTATATATTATATAAAAGAATATATTAAGTAGTACTAGTTTGAAGGAAACCTGAATAGAGAATTGGAAAAAGAGAGAGTGGAGGGTAGTGTATTGCTCATGCAGAGTCATGCTCCACGCCTCCACCCATCTTGTGCCCATAGCCCCATACCTTACACAAATCAAGGTAAAAAAATTGATAACCGAAGAGCAATTAAAGAAAGTGGGGGACAACATATTATGGGATGAAAAAAATATTAATAAATATTTAAGGGTTAATTCGGTTAATTAACCGATTTTAAACCGAATTAACCGTTAATCGAATTCTAAAAATGTTCTTAACCGTTAACCGACCGAACTAATTCGGTGGTCGTCTGAATTAATTGAACTAATTCGGTTCGGTCGGTTAACCTAATTATTTCAAAAATTTGAACACCCCTACCAACGATATTTGTAACACCTCAAAATTTCAGTTACCTTTTGTAAAGAAAATAGGGTTTTGAGCCCTTCATAAACCCTAGGGAGTTTAAGGACTAACTCTGGGAATTCCCCTTTTTTAATAACACAAACCTTACCTTTTTTTTATTCAAGCGTGCCTCACCCATCTTCTTTTTCCATCTTCATCCTTTTTCTCTTCCACAAACGTCTCTAGTCACTTCTCATCCTCGTCACATCATCGTCCACGTCAGAGTTAAGTCGTTGATGTTTCCAATTGATGCACGATCAGCTCGCGTCACAACCCTCTCTTCGTTACACGTCATTGGCCAACATCGGCCAACATCGACCTTATAACATCCTTAACCTGCATTGATATCTAAATATAAGTTAAAGATGTCACATGTTTCTGTGTTAAAAAATTAGTTAATTTAATTTTTTAATTTCAATTTTGACTTATATAATCAATGTAAATTCATAATGATGTATTTTAATATCCATTTTATATATGATTTTGCGTATCAACTGGGTAGTTTAATACTATTTAATGTCATAATTAAAACGACCTAATTTAAAATTCAATCGATTAATCATTATATCGTAATTTATTATTGTATTCATACAAAACCACTTAACAACTTGTCATATTTCACCTTTCTTATTATATTTTCTCATACTATATTATTTCGCATTTTAGCTCAACTCTTATAATCTCATTTATCTCACTATATGTAAAATGTTTGTATCATTTATAATCAGATTTATTCAAAACACACCCTTTATAGTTATTGGCTACCGCCACACGACTATCCACTGACAACAAATAGTATCATAATTTCACGTCCTACACATCAACTTCCTTAAGATAAGTAATTATCTTTTAACCTTAGTTATTCACAATTTGGATTAAACATCCATTATATATGCATGAGATATACTAATTAATATAAAATTTATCCTAAGTTACCACTTTCTTCTTGATAAGGTACCGTACGGGCATTTCATATTTTTTTATTATATCTTCTTTGTTCTAGTTTTATATATATAAAGAAACCATTGTTAATTATAAAATATACTTTCGTATTCAATCTATTTAACTTATATATATTAAATCACATAACAATATTATGTAACTTATACATTATTATAAACATCGCATAACAATATAATATAACTACATTTAATTAAGATTTGTCCAACTTATTTTATGTACAAACTAATTTATAATGTAACTTTTTGACTATAACTTTTCAGTGTTAAATCAAACTTTACGTAGATTTTTTTATTAAAAAGCATAATAATCAAACCAGTACTGTTTATTTTTTTCTATAAGGTTCATTTTCTTATATTTTTCTCTTTTTCCTTTTTCTTATACTATTACTTTATCTTTAATTTTATTTTATAGTCCGATACATAATCATGAGAATGTATGATACCCGAGTCTCATTGAGTGTACATTTGTATGCACTTAAAGGTGCCTCATAGATATATTTGCACTCGAAAATGCCTCGTAGAATTGCACTCGAAAATGCCTCATAGAATTACACCGTAGGTGCCATATAAACATGTATCATGTAGTCACTCCACCTTATGCACCCTAAAGGTACAAGAGTCTCGTTGAGTGATCTGTACAATATTTAAAAGAATAAGAATTTATTATATTAGTTAAAGTATAAATATCTGATTAAAATAGTATATAAAACGATAACTATTGATTTATAATAAAAATGATATAATAAATTTTTATTCGTATAAATATTCTAAAAATACCATTAATGTATATTTGATACTAGATTCTTTAATCAAAAACTAAATTTAATTCTATCAAATTAACCCACCAAATCTCTTAAGTAATTATTTCTTACATCATTGAATTAACTTTTCAACATTTCACATTTAGCCACTGATAAACTTTTCTTTCAATCATAATCCCAATGTTTTCAAATATTCCAAAATAGTTCCTTAATATTCAATTTAAATCCATAGTAATTATTTTCACATCATATCCAATTTAATGCATTAACTTTACATAATTATCAATTCACCACTGACTTTCCTAAAACTTACGGATTGATTTGATTGGATCTTTATCTTAAACAATTTTCCACATTGATCCAAATTCCAATTTAACCATTCAAGTCCCCCAATATTTATTTAAACGTTACACGTCATCTCATGCTCAATTTTTACTTTAATCTATAATTTATCCATATTTACAATTTAGTCCTTTAACTTATACATTCTTCAAATTCTATTCTAATTCCATAATACCATAATTTTAACCATAGGGTAAATTATTTTAGAATTTCATCTCAACTTTTATATTTTATTCAGTATAGTCCTTTTTGCCATTAAATCCTAAATTCAAGCATCATAAAACAAATTCAATATTCCAACAACATGTTCAATTTCTACTCATTAACTTATACCATTTTCCATTTCAAATCGACAACTTATACAATTTATAATTTAGTTCTCAATCTTAACAATTTTACAAATTTAACTTCAATTCAAACTTTAATTAATATAACAAAAATTCTATAATTTTATTTAAAACATAATACATCCATAATTACACAATTTTCACTTAAGTCCCTACCTTTTCCATAATGTATGATTTGGTCCTCAAACTTTATCAACTTTTCAAATTAGTCTAATTTTACATTCCAACATGAAATTCAACATTCTAACTTTTAAATTCCAGCATATTACATCATCTATTAAATAATTGCACTCCATTCCCTAACTTTTCCATAAACTTCCAATAGGTCCTTATAATTTCACAAAATTTCAATTTAATCCAAATCACCATCTAAACATCAAATTTAGCACTCCTATTTTTAATTTCAACATAATACATCAATTATTAAACAAGTGCACATAAATCTCCATGTTTCTCAATTTATACTATTAAATCTCTATACTTTCACAATTTTCCAATTTGGTCCAAATCATATTTTAAGCATGTAGAATCACTCCTACTTCATTTCTAGATCTTGTATAATTTTGTTTCCATAATTTTTCTTCATTTATTTCCCTTTGGTCGAATTGATTAAAGTTTCCCAACATAGTTTCTATTTTGAATCAAGCATGAATTCATCCTCTAAACAACATTTTCATGAAATTATTATAATTTCATCATATGATAAATGCCATAATTATTATTCTAATATAATATATTTGGCTCATTTCAACCAATTAAAATAGCATATAACATAAGAATATCATAAAATGCATAATTTACCTCAATTTCATATTCTGACAGTTTGCACTACCCTCAAAGAAATATTATCCTATATTAATCTAGGCATTAAAAACTTATTTCCTTTGTACCTTTAGAAACTAGACTTGGATACGAATCTAACCATATAAGGAACTTATTCTAGTTCAACTCGTACAATTTATGGAAATTTTTCCAATCTAGCTTACAGAATCTGCTGCCTAAGTTTCTAACCTATCATCGGTTAAAAATTCATATCTTTTTATTTACACTTCTAAATCAGTAGACGTTTATTTTAAACAAAACTATATTGATTTATGAATCTAACGGTATAAAAATCATCTTATAATAGTTCTTGTAAAATTTATGGTGATTTTATAAACTAAATGTTCAAATTACCAAATTATACAGATTTCACTAATTTACATTTCTTAGCTTATTCACTAATTCTATGCTTATTAAATGAACACATATACATAAATTCAAGTTCCTATCATCATTTCAATGCAATCTCAATCAATTCCATAAACTTTAACCTTTACAATTAAAATGCAACTTTGTAATACCGACAACATAACAATATATCTTTAAATCATTAAAATGCAACTAATTCATCATCCACTCTAACAAACAAACTAATGATTCAAGCATGGAAACAATGAAATATTATCACCAAACTGATAGAGAATTTAATATGAATCATTTTTCTATTTCATAACATAATCCAAAAATCAAAGGAAAAAGAACTAAAATGAAGAGAAAAGAAAGAAAACATACAAATATAAAATATTAATGGTGAACGAAAATTATAGAGAGAATGAGGAGTTTTCTTGATTTTTCTACAAAAATATATATGTACACTTGTTAAAATATTAATTAAATGAATATAAAATTCACTTAATACATAATTACAACTTTATCCTTTAAAAATCATGATAATTACCATTTGCCACCATAATATCTTCTATTTTAATAATCAAAAAGTCAAAGATGAACAAATATAATTTACTTTCCACCTTTGCCCTTTGTAATTTTTGAAAATTACAATTTAGTCACTATAATTTACAATTTCAACTTATAATGGAAAATCCATCTAAATTCCAAGGATCCATGAAATTTCAGATTTGATTATTCGAATACTTCTAACCTTTTTCCATCATCCTTCAAGTTTTTGTAAATTTCCAATTCGATTATTCGAATAATTTACAGAACTTTATTGCTTCATTACTATTCATACAAATTTTGGATCAAAATATGAATTTAATAGAGAATCCATTATGAAGGAAAAACTATTTATTTGTGGAACAATTTTTTTGGAAATATTACTACTTTGGTCCTTGAAGTTTTCCTTAATTTCTACTTTAACCACTAAACTTTCAAAAATTGCATTTTAGTACTAGTCAAATTTTGGTGTATTACAATTTTGGTAAAAGGAAAATTGTGATTTCCACTGCCATTCTCGGTTGATTGTCGGCTATCGCTTGGTTGGGCTCTCGTGTGGGAGGTTGAACCTGCCTAGTGAGGTCGTGTTTCATCGTCGTTAGCTATGGGGGCTGTTGTCGCTGTTCTGCCACCCTATACCAAATGTTTAAGCCACAATTATTTGTTCATGCACTTAAACCATCCTCTTTGGCTTCCAATGTGTGCTCTCGTCACCGATAGCCTTGATATGGTAGAACCAAACCACCTTAATCGGACCGACAGCTTGCTGCCACGATCTTATATTTGAACCATATTTATTTTTCAATGTCGTAGTAACGTTATATTCTTGTAAAAATTGAGTGGTTGTCTTTTAAATTGGATGTTATATTTTTATAGGAGACATCTAACCGGAAATAGAATTACCGCTTCCTCTACCTTTACTAGCTCACTTTGAACCGACTCGGGTTACGAGGACTAATCGTGATTGTTAGTTGATACATTGGGTTTAGTTATGGTTCTGATATTAAATTAGGTTAATAAATTATTATTAAAGTATTCTATTTGAATTGATTCGATCCGACCCACTATTTAAGCTGATCGTAAGAATCGTTACATTTGTCGTTAAAGTTATTTTGTTGAGGTGTGTCTGTCTTGTGCTATAGTTTGTTTGTGAGTTATCTGATTACTTGACATATTCTTTGTTGATTGTGAACATGAATTGATGTGACATTTTCTAATTAACATGTTATTCAGATATTATTTTGTGATATTTGTTATTGTACCAAATTTTGGATTGAGATGCATGTGAATTTATCAAATACCTAATTATGTTTTATATTCAGAAAGTAACAATTATACATATTGTTCGGATCAGATTGAAAACCATATAATCTATTAATATCTCATTGGGTGTAGGATTTTTTTTATTAGGGAAGTTTAGTGATTTCACCTTACGGGATGAATTTCACTTTAGATTATCAGTAGATTCACCATTCTAGATGAATTTCACTACAAAATATCAATGAATTCATCCTTCATGATTAATTTCACTTCGGATTATCAGTGGCTCCTCCCTTCGGGGCAAACTTCCACTTAATATGGTGTTAGTACAAAGTGGTTATGGGGAACCTATCCGTCAGACGATGTAAGGTGTTTGAGTGCATTTACATTTGCATATGATTTGCATCGCGAGTATTATCGATTTGGATTGTGTTTATATTTTGTGATATAAAACTTGTATGTCTGATTGCACTTTATACACATTAAGCTTAATAGATTACACCCTTTAGTTCTCTTTCAGATTTTCAAACTTAGGTGATACAATACTTGGAGGGTTATATCATTTATTTTTTAAGAAATTATTATTTTCAATTTGGATTTTATTCATTTTTTCCTACATCAAATATTTATTTATTTTTGGAGTTATTATTATTTATGTGTTGCAGAACACTGGACATTATTATTTTGGCATTGTTTTACTATTGCATTTAATGATTTATATCATTATTTATATTATTTTTTACACTTCAACTTTTGAAATCAATAAATATGATGGATATTTTCAATTAGTTTTATTTAAGTATGGTTTGCCTTGAGAGACATGTTTAAGTGGGCCTTCAAGATTTGACCCATTACTTTTAGGTTAGATAAAGAACATTACAGTTAGTAGTATCAGAGTCTGATTCAATTATCAAGATGTGATGCTCAACCACCTAAAATTTTTAACCTAAAATGATTTTTGCTTGCATATAAATGTTTTTGGGTAAAAATGAAATTTACAAAATAAATAATTCCCTTTATTTTATCTTTTTGTATTTTTAAAAGAATAAATAAATATTTTAATTTGAAACTCTAAATACCAATTTTGACCTTAGGATTTTGCCTCTTGTAGATAGTCAACTATGCCACCTCGTAAGAGTTTTCGATTAGTGATTAATCAAGGTTAAGGTCGGGGATGTATTACTACGATTGAAATTGACCCTCCACTCTCAGCAGGTCAGACACATAATCAGAATGAGAATAATAAAATTAACATAGATGAGCAGCCTAAGGATCAAGCTGAAGTTCAGCATACCAAAGGTGGAAACCCACTCGCACATTAGACTTGGGGGATGTTTCCCGAGATTTCGTGTACAATAAGACCATAAGTGTTGATAATGTTGTAGTAAATTGAGAGTTACTTCGCTATCTCCGTTAGGATGAGGGTGCTAGGAAACTCATTTTGACTGAGTTTTTTTGCTGACGTGGTAATAATATTTATGCGTAAAATTGGATCCGAGCCTACTGATGTTGATTATTGAGTATTGTTTGAAGAAGCTGCAATATATTTGTATTGAGATCAACTATCCCGCTAATCGTAAGTTAAGGGCCGCTATGTCACTGTTAGGAGGCGAACCTCAAAACTGGTGAGAGACTGAAGAAGATATTGTATCTTCCAGTTAGATCTCATGGGAGTATTTTTATCAGACATTCTAGGATCGTTATATAAGATATGAGTATCTGGTAAAGTATTATGACGATTTTCTGAATTTGAAGTAGAACAACATGTCTGTGAACGACTAAAAGATAGAGTTTCTAAGACTGATCAAGTATGCTTCATCATTAATTTTGAATGAGAAAGAAAAGTGTGATTAGTTTCTGAAAGGTCTCCAACCCTCAATCCACTCATGTGTTGCTTTGCATCATGATACAATGTTTAGTAAGTTAACTACACAAGCTAGGACTGCTGAGAGGATCAACCACTATCGTCAAGTCCCAAACCTCATAATTCTGATAGAGTCTGGAGGTAGCCAGAACCACCTACTCAAACTAGCTATATAAATCAATTTGGTAAGAAATCGATAGAATATTTGGATTCATAAGGATATTCTAGAGCTAGATCGGTGACATCTACTATTCTGATTGCTAATGATGAAGGTTCGACTAGTACTCATGGGGTGTTCTAGTGTTCTTATTGTAACAATTGCATGTGGGAGAATGTTGGAGGAAGATTGTAGGTTTCGTTGTGGGTCTTTGGAGCATCGTTTCAGGGAGTGTCCACTTCTGCATGTTGCTCCCTATGTTACTAAACAATCTCAACCGTCAGTTCAGACATCGACTAAAGATAGAGAGCAAGATACACCTACTGATTCTAGTTCGGTTAGTAGAGTTAAACATGTTGCTCCTTATGTTAACATGTTATTGGGTTTGAGATTTTTGATCGGGAAAGTTTAGTGATTTCACCTCACTAGATGAATTTCACTTTGGAATATCAGCAGATCCACCCTTCAAAACAAATTTCACTTCAGATTATCAGTGGCTCCTCCCTTTGAGGCAGACTTCCACTTTAGATGATGTTTGTAGAAAGAAGTTATGAGAAACCTACTCCATAAACGCTATAAGGTGTTTGAGTTCATTTACATTTACATTTGCATATGATTTGCATCATAAATATTGTCGATTTAGACTGTGTTTATGTTTTGTGATATGAAACTTGTATATCTGATTATACTTTAGAGACACATTAAGCTTAATAGCTTACACCCCTTTATTTCTCTTTCAGTTTCTCAGACTTAGGTGATTCAGTATGTGTTTATGTTTATATTATTATTCATATTATTTCATACATTTCAACTTTTGAAATCAATAAATGTGAGAGATATTTTCAATTCGTTTTATTTAAGTATGGTTTGCCTTGAGAGATAAGTTTAAGTGGGTCCTTGAGATTCGACTCATTACTTCTAAGTTGGGTAAAGAGGGTTACAATATCGATCCTCATTCGTAAATCAATTTTCATTACACCCGCCAACTTTGTATTGATAATTTTATATTGTCATCTAAACAACATAATAAATACAAATTAACATCAACATTATTAATTCAAAATTTCTAAACATATTAATTAATAATATAAATTTACTACAATATAAATTTAAGAAATTACCTTGAAGTGGGAAAAAACTTAATCAGAGCTGTTGTAATTGACAACAAAAATAAAAAAAGTGAATCATGCCAATGATTGTAATAAGACTAGAAAACCAGATACATATGCTTTTGACCTTTTGTAACGATTGTAGCCTTGCAAATTTCACAATTTAAAAATGCCAAAATCGTAGAACCCCAATTATATTGACAACACTCAATAAAATTATTCAATGTCGAAAGATAATGAGTGTGCACCAAATACCTGAATTTATTTAGTAACAATACCCCTCAAATCAGTTGGAGAAGATATGATCAGACTGTATACATGACCTCTTGCCCGATAAGAAGCTCATCCACTTGAAATTCACTCTCCAACCACATCAACTGTGTCCGAAACCTATCTGTGACATATGCTTGTGGCACATTTCCCAATAATCACTCGTAAATCTCGTCTCGCTTGTAATTTTTATGTCTCACCAATGCCACACCATTTATTAAAACATCGAGTTGGTAATCCACATCTTCCAAAGTAATCACCACTTCACCACTAGGAAAATGAAACATATGAGTTTTGGGTCTCAAACATTCAATCAACGCCGAAATCAGTGTAGACATCACCCTTAAACCATGAAGAAACGTGGTAGGATACAATATGGATTGTTGTAGATAAATAACAGTCCGCTTATGTGGCTCATCATTTTTTATTCCTTGATGACGAATGCATTGTGCTTCTCCCTAGAAAATTCAAATAACTATTAAAATTTTCAAAACAACAACATTAATATTATAATTTGTACTTTTAAAAGTATAAGAAATAAATCTTACCAGATTTAGTTCAAGCGATGAAATATGAACATTATAAAGACATAACCTTTCTTTTTGGGTAGACATTTTATCGTAAAATCTTTAAAAAAATCTCTCTCAATCAACTGTTTTTCTTTTCAACAAATCACAATACAACCTTAAACCCCAAACCCCTATTCATAATTCCAAATCATGAAACTCGTCACGCCCACATGATGAGTTCCAATGGACTAGTCTTTATTGTCATTGGAATATGTGCGTTGTCCAACGTTCAATTAATATCTATAATTTTTAAATTCAAATGAAACTCGTCACACCACATGACGAGTTTCATGATTTAAAAAATTAAATTTATAATTATTATATATTAATTTAATTACAAAAAATTAATATATTTTAAAGTTACTCTTCATGTGGGCATGATGAGTTTCAAGAAATATATTAAACAATTAGATCACAAAGAACCTACAGACCTGAATCAATTAACAAATAATATCCGAGTAAACTCGTCATGTAGGTGTAACTAGGTGTTTTCAAATCCGGGTACCCGCATTTTCGGGTACCCGAGACTTTCGGGTCACAAAAATTTGCCCCATGACCTGGCCCATAAGAGGTGGGTACCTATAAAACTTGGGTACCCACATTTTTGGGTCACGGATGCCAAGTTAATACTTATTTTATTTTATTTTATTAATTTATATCATTTAAAAAAAGTCCACATAGAAAAAATCATAAAATTTTAAGTTATAATACGTAACACAAACATAATATTTATAAATTTAAATTATATAATATACAAATAAAAATATAAAATAAAATTATAAAATTACAACTAATTTAAAATGATTTAAGATTAAAATAAATAATTTAAGAAATAATTTAAATATTAATGTGAAATGATTTAAATATAGAGATTTATAATGTTAGGAAAAATAATTTTGAAATTATAAATGAAAATTTTAATTTAAAATAAAAATATTAAGGGTCGACGGGTACTCAGTTAAGGGTAACTTTGTGATCGGGCTCAACTTGAAAACTTGCCAAAAATAATAGGGTGGGTACCCGACCCCCAAAATCAAGTATTTGCCTCTAAAATATCAAGTAATTTTATACTAGGTCGACGGGTCAACGAGTAGTTTGAGTTTGGTATTTTTGAACATTCCTAGGTGTGACGAGTTTGTCCTACACTATAGCAAATGTCGTAGAGTACACATTAATGTTGGTATTGGCATATTGGGCCAAATAATTATTTCGTTTGAATTATGGACCTAATTTTACTTGTATTATTGATAAAAAATAAAAAAAAATTACAAGATTAAATATGTATATGAAAGGACACAAACTATCATCTCCCAAGTTTTTTTTTTATTGAATTAGGATAATTATAATTAGAAATATTTGTTTTAAAAATTCTTAATCATTTGATAATGAACATTATATAATGCAATTGTTGATATTCAAACATGTGACCTTTAAGAATAATAATAATCCTTTTAACTACTAAGGTCACTTGATTCGTACTATCAAATAATATTTGAAAGTAAAAAAATGCTTTTTTACGGTTTTCTATATTCTAAAATTACATAAATTATACTTTTAGAAAAAGTAATTTAATTATGTTAATTTTGAAAGTGATCAATCAATGATAATTAATCATCATTTTAATATATATATATATATATATATATATATATATATATATATATATATTAATTTTACATACTTATTCTTCTTTTTGTCTTTGTTAATCTTTTTTTTCTTCATTTTTGTAATTGGCAATGACATCAACCGTAGTGTTGGTTATCAATTGTCGATATTCATTATTTTTTTTTGTTTTATTAGGTCATATTTTATTTTTTTTGTTTTTAATTTTAAATAATTTTGTATTTATGACTTGTTTTCCTTTGCCTTTATGGCATGTTTTGTCTTTTGACATGTTTTCGGTCGTTTGACCTTTATTTTCGTTTATACTTTTTTCTCATGATTGAATTTAACATAGCTATGACTGATCAGGATGACATTAATTTGTTATCATGCTGATTTTCCTTGTTTGGACCATCAGATTGGATTTGGATATGCAATTTGCGTTCGTGAATAGTTTTCTCATGTCGTTCAATTATGATTTGTGATTTATTGATGGTCTTTCAATAGTTTGATCTCATTTTGTGATTGTTTGCTGATGCAGTCATATTTGTTCGTATCTACCTTTTATTCGAGATTATTTGGTTAAGTTTTTAACTTTTTTTTTTGTAGTTGGACCTTGTGTGATCTTAAGTGGCTAGTTTCTTGTGTTAATAATTATAGGAAAAATGTTTTTATTATATGTTTTAATTTATGATTGTAGTTGTAAACTTTTATTATAATTTTTTATATTTTTCTATTTTTAATAAAATTAACGGCTTCTATCTTGTCAAAAATAATTAACATGATAATAAATTTAACATTCAACATTTACATATTATATCAATTTAATTCTCAATATTAATATAATGTGTAAATAATGTGTTAAACTTTTTAGAATCAATATCAAATTAACAAAAAATATAAATATTAAGAATAAAAAAATATGTAAAATTAATTAAAAAAAATTAAAGTTGTGATTAATTACCTATAATTATTCACTTTTTGATACGACAGAAATTAAATTACTTTTTTTATACGAGAAATTAATTTGCTTAATCGAAATAAAACAAGAAACAGTCCTTCCAAATTGCAGTAAATTGACCTAGGAGGCTTCACTCCTAAAACAACAATTTAGAAAACACCAAAATGTTAAAATAGAATGGATGGGATTGAAGGACAAATTAAAGCATAGGTATTAAATCTCAAATTTAAACATAATAAAGGGTCAAAACAAGAATTTAACCGAAATTTAATTAACTGATTACTAGTTAAAAAAAGGTTTGAGCGGTTAGCTACTTAGCTTAGCAAGTTAAGAAGCACCAAAATGTAATTTAAGCCTTATAAAACCACAGATTATCCCATCTCAAGAAACCTTGTAAAGCTTTCTTCCAAGGCAAGAGACCATTCGACGTTCGAGCAGCGATGAACATTAAGAAAGCCCTTGACAGGGAAGACTTGGGAACCTGGCTTCGACTAGGTCTCCTCCGATCAGTTTCTCATTTCTCGACCGCTGCTTTGTTTTTCAATATCGACTGATAAACAAAAGAATGCTTCTTGCTTTGGCTGGCTACCATAATTACGAAGTATTTATTAAAATCTTTATGTTCTCGAAATGTAATTCGGTTCTTGACATGTATTTATGCTCATGAGTCATGAATGCTCAGCTATGGAGGTTCTGCATGCCGTTAAGAAGGAATTCGAGACGATGGAAGACAATATGAAGTATCTTCAGACTGCAGGCCAGTTTGTTGGAGAAGTTATTAGGCCTCTTGATAAAGAACGCTGTAACTACACCTTCCCTTTTTGTTTCAATATTATTTGACTCTTTTTTTTCAAGAACTGATAATGTCTGTATGATGTTTTAGTTCTTTTTGAAGTAGATGACGTTGAACGCTATCTAGGTGGTTGCGGAAGTGAAATCAATAAGACAACACTCACTTCAGGAACCAGAGAGGTTGTGGTTCGTTGCCGAAGCAATGTCGATACTGAGACACTGACGTCAGAAACCAGACTGGTTCATGACAGGGCGACTCTTAAAATCACACCTAATCTTCCACCTGAAGTAAGCTATTTGTATCCGAATTTTCGCAGAAGAAAATTATTGTTGAGTTCTGATATCTTGGTGTACATTTTTGGATCACAGGTCGATCCAGGTCTTTACGACATGGTGCAAGAAGATCCAGGCAACATTAGCTACTTGGCTCTCGCTGGTTTATCTGATCAAATTCAAGAATTGAAGGATTGTGTGGAGCTCCCTCTCCTGAGTCTAAGCTTTTCCTCAAACTTGGAATTAAACCTCCCAAGGCGATTATACATTCCTTGCCTTTGGATTGACGGGTGAAGGGTGGTGTGGTTGAGTGGTGTTTTGATGAGGTAGCAGGGTGTCCTCCTTTATGGCCCTCCCGGTACTGGCAAGACATTGTTAGCCAGAGCAATAGCAAGTAATGTTGATGCTGCCTTCTTAATGGTCAGACTTCAATACCATATTCGATTTTTTGTATCTTTGTGTTCACTTGGAAATCCTTGAATGAATGCATTTTACCTTGTGCTCATCTGAATTCAGGTTGTTTCGACTGCAGTAGCCGACAAGTATATTGGAGAATGTGAAAGGCTGATAAGAGAAATGTTCAGTTATGCACATGATCACCAAGTAAGAGTCTTGAATTATGCGTGTTTCTATTGGTACAAGGCATTAATGCGTGTGTGTGGGCGTGTTTCTTTTTTTTTTCAGCCGTGCATCATCTTTATGAATGAGATCGATGCCATCGGTGGATGCCATTCGAGTAAAGGGGCAGGTAGCGACCGTGAAACCGAAAGAACAATGATGGAGTTAATTAGCTTGATGGATTTCATAAGCTTGACAAGGTTAAGGTGATCATGGCCACCAACAGGCCTGACGTTCTCGACCCTGCGTTTCTTAGTCCGGGACGGCTGGACAAAAAGATAGAGATTCCATTGCCGAACGAGCACTCGAGATTGGAGATCCTCAAGATTCATGATACGGCTATGGAGTGGCGTGGTGGAATCGACTATGAAGCTGTAGCTAAACTCTCTGAGGGTTTAATGGTGCCGATCTACGAAATGTTTGTACGGAGGCTGGATTGTTTGCCCTTCGTGCAGGTCATGATGATTGGAGATCCTCAAGATTCATGATACGGCTATGGAGTAGCGTGGTGGAATCGACTATGAAGCTGTAGCTAAACTCTCTGAGGGTTTAATGGTGCCGATCTACGAAATGTTTGTACGGAGGCTGGATTGTTTGCCCTTCGTGCAGGTCATGATTATGCCATTCAGGGTGACTTCATGAAGGTAAGAACCTTGAGACTTGATGCATGGAATATTGTGTTATTTTGGTGATGATATGATTCACTTGAAACTGCGGGCTGTGAGAAAATTGATGGAGGCCAAGAAACTGGAATTATGGAATTATGGGAGAAGTAGACCTTCAACCTTTTGAATCTGGAATTATGGATGATTTTAAGCTTTAGTTAGGGTTGTTACAATAAAGTGGTTGTGAATTGTAGCTTGTGTACTTTCATATCTGAGAGAAAATATTAAAATTCTGATTAAAGCTTTAAATCATACCATAATTCCAGATTCGGCGTGGTTGTGTTAGTTCCGTCCTTCCTGGCAGGTCTCCAGTTGTTGCTAGCCTTGTTGAACCGCAAGCACTTTGTCATGGTGTTCATATGGCTATTGAGAAGGAGTTCCCGATTGCCTTAGTCGAGCGCGACGCTTTGAATGTGATCCAACAGTTGCAGAATCACCACGCTTATCTCTCGGTTCTGCGTTTCTACCTGTCCAAGGCTGGCCGGCTTCTTGATGCTCATCCGCGGGTGACTGTCTGCTACACGCGTTGTGAGGCAAATGCCGAGGCACATGCACTAGCTCTAACTGTATTTCGCTTACTGCTAGACCTTTTCTATTTCGCTTACTGCTAGACCTTTTCTATTTCGAAACCGTAGTTCCTCCTTGCATTTTTGCTATTGTAATTGCCGATGCTTATTTTAACGAATTAAGGAGTGATTTAATTAATTTATTTTATTTTAAAAAAAAAGCCTTTTAAAACCACAAATTATCCCAACTCGCACTACCGTCTCGCTCAAGAAACCATGTAAAACTTTCTCCCAACTCAAGCCATTATGATCCTTTGATCAGAGACAGCCACAATGTGCAACAAGGAAGAACCCGAAATACAAAGAATTGTTGACATTGAAAAGTAGGACAAGAGAGCCCTCCGAAAGAAAGAAAGAGGTCGGATCCCGGCTTCAATAAAGTCTCCTCCGATCGGTTTCTCATTTCCCGATCGCTGTTTCATAATGCTTCTACTGATACAAAATATGCCGCTTTGAGAGTTTTCTCGTTGGTTTGTTTTGTATGGTCATATCATATACAAAGTTGAAATCTACCTTGGTGGTTTTCTGTGACATGTCCTGTAGAATGAATGCATATTTTACCTTCTGCTCATCCGATTCAGGTTGTTTCGAGTGCAATAATTGATGGAGAAGGAGCAAGGCTGATCAATGAAATGTTATATTTTTGGATCATGGAGCCCTCTGCATGTAATGTTATATAGGAAATTATTTGCCACCACTATTGCCTCATTCTTCCAATATTGTTGCGGTTGTCAACTGCCATTAGCAATTATTTTAGACAAAAGATGCTTCTTCCGTCATTAGCAATTATTTGCCATTTTTTTTCAACCAGGAGACAACAACAAAGAGAAAACACCATAAATTACGAAAGATTGGAAGGAAGAAAACAACAAACAAGTGGAGGAGTTTAATATCATTGTAATAAACCAGAAACACCTAATGTCATATGAAGATCAGTACTGAAAGATACCTCCAGAGACCACAATTGGTTGGTAAATGCATGACAAACTTTCAGCGCTTGTCTCAAAAGCTTCACTTTCATAAACCCCATTGCTTATTGTGGGATTATTGAAATAATTAAGGATCTCATTTAGAGAATCTAATCTTTGGCTTAGTTCCATAATCTGAGCTCCCAAAGCTGAGTTCTCAGCCTCCATGTTCAAGTACTGATGGGTGGTGAAGTTGATGCTTGTGAGGATTTGATGATTTTCTTTCCTCAGGCGACTCAGTTGGACCATTAAATCATGTAAATGCTTTTGTTTTCTCATCCTGGACCTCCTTGCTGATTCCCTGTTCGATTCCATTCTCCTCCTTTTCCTTTGATCCATCAACTGATGCAAATCATATTCAGACCCTGAATTCTGGAGCAGAGTTGAACCTGGAGAGTTGGAGTTTCCACTAGACGAAGCCATATTTATATATTTACACCAAACTCACCGATGAAAGACGACAGGACCCGGATTCTAATTATTTTTAGCTGATTTAGAGATTTATATATTTGATTTTATTATGTGTTAGATGCATATGAAATGAAAGTCATTCTATTACAGAGAGTTTAATTATGGAAAACATAGAACCAGTGGAGGAAGACGACTGAGAAAGACTGAACAAGATGGGTCCTGCGTCTGAGTGAGGAATTTATCATAAACCCAGACCGGAGGATTTCACTCACAACCGGAGACATGAAATCTCAAACACCAACAATTTATGTAGCATCAAGATTTACAACATCAAAAACGAAAGAAGAAAAATATAAAGATAGGCAGGGGAAAGAAAACAGAAAATCTCAGGGAAATCAAGAGATTTTCTTCCTTTGTCAGAATTTTTCTTGAGTTTGGATTTCTGGGTTTTTTCCCTGCAGAATCTGGAATGCATTAACAAGG
Organism: Hibiscus syriacus; assembly: GCF_006381635.1. Taxonomy (NCBI): domain Eukaryota; kingdom Viridiplantae; phylum Streptophyta; class Magnoliopsida; order Malvales; family Malvaceae; genus Hibiscus; species Hibiscus syriacus. The sequence continues at coordinate 1,307,724 of NW_024062745.1, read as the reverse complement.
AGAACCCTCCATTGAAGGGCAAATATGATGAAATAATGAAAAACAGAGGTACAAGAAATGATGAAATAAAACCTAAAGGGGCGGGAGGATTGAAAGTGGAAGAGGCTTTTGAGAGAATTGTTAAGGCAATTTATAGAAGAAAAAGAAGGATCACACAATGTTAATCTATTGAAGCAGGTCTAATATTACACGCTCAAAGTGTTTACGTACATAATTAAAACACTCTCTGTTTTTATTTTTTCTTTGGGTAAACTACACTATTGTTCACCAATCTATTATCATTTTTTTATTTTAGTCACTAATTTATTTTTGATAAAGTAGTCACTAATATTACATTTTTCTATTTTGGTCACCATTTGTTAAAAAATTAAGAAGATGTTGATGTGATTTTTTCTCTCCAAATTTTATGTCGTTTTCTCTCTTCATCAACAATCTATATGTTATTTTTCTTTGTATTTATTCGATCAATCAAGTTTAACGTGTGTCAGCATTTTATAGGACAAATAAAATCATAGAAATACTACTATTAGCATTAGAGTTAGAGATAGGTATGGGTTGTTTCAGCTAACTCGACCGACCCGAAAATTTTACATCATTCATCCGACTTGATTCGACCCGATTTTTGAGATAAAATCTGAATCCGATCTGACCCGGCCCGAAATGATAAAAAATATTATTTTTATTCAATAAAAACAGTGATTTAATTGAAAAAATAATATACAAATGAGTATTATTGTAATTATTCCTAAATATATAAGGTAAAATTATATTTTTTTGGTTGGGTCGGGTATTTTTCACCCTAAACTCGAATCCGACCTGACCCGACCCGAATTTTTTGTTTAAAAAACTCGACCCGATCGGGTCGGGTCCCTTGCCCATCCCTAATTAGATTGAATGTCATACCTAAGAGAGAAAAATAATAATAAAAGTGAATCATCTTTAAATTTAAAAGTTTTAATTTGAACCATCAAATTTAATTAATCCAACTATCCAAAGAAATTGTATAAATGAATCCCCTCTATCTCTATATATATACATATACCCCCTAATTTATGAGCTTTAATTTGAAACTTAGGGGTTGTTTGTTTACTTCAGAATGATTAAGCGTTGAATGATTCAAATGCTGAATGATTCAGAGGCTCTGAATGGTTTGGCTTTGAATGTGATATGTTGTTTGATAACTAGCTCTGAATGATTCAGAATGTGCTTATGTGCTGAATCATTTAGCACTGTTTTGCTGAATCAGTCAGCACTGAATCATTCAGAGGTGCGAAACAAACGCGTTGAATGCTGAATAGTTCAACATTCAACACTGAATGGTTCCATTAAGAGGCAAACAAACAGCCCCTAGTTTTATTGCCAATGCAAATTTTTAATTTGATTTATTTAAAATTTGAATTTAATTTAAATTAATATATTCAATTTGATTCTATTAAAATATCAAATAAAATTTTAATAATAAAATACTATAATTTATCGACTCGATTAATTTTAAAAAATTATTCAATTAAATTCGACCGATCATGTTTTCCCATTATGTGAGTGAAGTTGGGAAGTCTATGTCACTGAAAATGACCCCAACCAATCGCATATGCTTTGCTTTATAACACACACACACACAAAATGAACAAATCAAAGTTATATTATGATCTGCATGTTTACCCTAGTAAAGTCATGAGATGGAAAAGGAACATCAAAGTTCTCCATATGCTTTACCCTCTTTAAATTAAACTATTGATAATGCAACCCAACTCAACACAATGCTCTCATGTATATAAACATACTTGAAAACATATGTTTCTTGTTATTTAAAACGAAAAAAGGAATGATCAAACATGTTAATATATTTCTTATTAATTCGGCATGTCGTATTAACTCTAAATCTGATGCGGTCTTGGTTTTTTAAATCCATCACGAACTCTCGAAAATATAGACAACAAAATCCTGATCCAAGAGAATATAAATTGTTTGAAGTTCGAAAGTATAAAAAAAGTAGGGTTCTCTTACCCTCTTCCTACTCATTTTAGGGAAATTTGTCATTTAAACCAAAGAAATTGAAAATGGTTCAAAATAGAGAAGGGTTACTAAAAGTAACCTCAATTATTGTCCTCACATGTTGAAGTTTCTCAGTGTTCATATATGTGTATTTGTTGGTTTGGTGATTTATGGGGTCCCTCCAAGATAGTGGAAATTACACACAAAGGAAGTGCAACGATCAATTTGCCTGAAGGTAAAATCACATGACATATACATAGCTAACAAAATATAAAGGAAAGTTGGTTGCCAGAGAGAGCAGGCATGGATAGAAAGATGAAGCTTGCTGGTTTTGGGACTTTGATGATGTGCTTTGGTCCACTTTTGACAGCTTTCTCACTTTTTTTGGTTGTTGACAAATTTTAATATTTTTAAAATTTAACGTTAAATTTTTAACATGTACTAAAACGAAATAAAAACTAAAGTTTTTAACGGCGGTCCGTTTTAATATCTAAACTTTAAATTTAATACCTAATAGTTATATTCTATAGTTAGTAACAATACTTTGTCCTAAATATTAATGTATAAACAAAATATCAATACCAAATTTAGCATTAATTTTTAAAAATGAAATATTTAGGCCCTAATCTTAGGTATGATACGTAAAATTAGGTATCAATAAATGGCGACAATATTAATGTTTTAAACTCGATTCATCACTTTTATTAAGAAATTTATTCATAAATTCATAAGATATCGATACTTTATATAATCAACACTTGAAAAAAAAAAACACAATTTTTAAGCATGAAAATATACCAAGACTTTTAAACTTATTCTATCCACATGTCATATAGATATAATAACGTATTTAGGCATGCTCTACACACCACCACATGTCAATTCATTATCCCAAAATTCAACAAAGACATTTCAAAGTTAATAATGCATTACCTTAATTTCTAACAAAAGAGAGTTTATTGTCTAATTTTCAATCAGTTTTCCATTTCCTTCGACTTGAAAGGACTCTTCTCTTTCTTTTGTTAACCAAGACAACAAAAAATATTATTTTCGATCACCATAGTGAATGAAATAACAAAAGGAATGACAACGGGTGCTATGAGTTTAGCAGTTCGTGAGCTCTTCGAACTCGATTCGGTGAAAATTTTATTAATGTTTGACTTGGGTTGATTCAACTCGAACTCGAGTTCGAGTCGATACCTTAATAAATTGAGTCGAACAAAATCCAACTCAACTCGATAAGTTTGCGAGCATCTCATTAATTTTTAATATAATTTTTTAGTAGTATGGTGATTGCAAGCAACAATGAATGGAGTGAATAGATGCTAATTTTCTTATTTTTAAGATTGGTTATGTATCGTTGAATTTCTATTTTTTTAAGAATGTTTTTAATATGCTATTTTGAAGTATTTGTGGATTGTTACTTTAGTTTTAATATGTTAGTTTGGTGTATTTGTGAATTATTATCTTGGAGTTTTGACTTTGAAGTTGCTTCATACACTTTTTTTTAATTATATTTTTGGTTAATTTTGTTGATTTATGTTTATATTAAACTCTATATAGCATTAGTAGATTTATCTTTAGCTAAAAAGCAAGGTAAAATTTCTAGTGAACTTAACTAACAATGAGCAACAAGTTTTTTTTTAACGAGCACGAGTTGATCAACAAGTTTTTTTTAACAAACACGAGTCGAGTAAAATTTTAATGAACTTAACGAGAAACGAATCAAGTCGAACAATAAATCTTTTTAACAAACACGAGCACAAGTCGAATACAATCCAACTCACGATTGACTCTCTTAATAACCATCCCTAGGAATGACTTTAGGAAATATGATTTGATGTAACTTAAATAAATCAAATGAACACATCATGTTATTTGAAAATATCATATCATATTATTAAATTTCATCTTATAAAATTAATTATATTTTATTATTTTAAAAACTAATATTTGTTTACAATGATAAAGAGTTTAATATTTTTTAAATAACATCTCATATCCGAATTTGCTTAAAATTTCGAAATTCAGTAATAAATAATTTTATATTTTTTTAACAATATCTTAGAATTTTGGGTATGAGGGCAGTTTATAAGGTACACCTACTGGAATTAATCCACTTTGTCCTAACCTTACTCAAGCAGGACAAGGCCAACTCTTAATCTAAGGGCAAAAGCCACGGCTGCCATTTTTGACCCTTTTCCCTCTTCTCTCCTCTATATTTTTTTTCATATTTTTTTTAAACAATTATTATCTTAGGAGAAAAAAATGAAAAATTCTGATACTGAATATTGGATTTATAATTAAAGAAAGAAGGAAGATGTTAATTAAGAGTTTTTAACCACTTATTCTAGAGATCGTTGACTTCGTATTAATTTTTTTTCATTTCAACATAATTATAAGAATCTACCATCATATTAATCGTGTTATAGCGTATCAAAATTTTTACACATAATATTTTAAAAATAGTTCCAACATTAAATTTATATAAATAGAATATTTGAACTCAAACTCTCATAAAAAAACAAAGAGATTGTTGACTATCCTTCCCATACCTAATTATACCATAGTCATATACTTTTTTCTTTGTTTAATCAGATGTTTTTAATCTATTGATCGATTATTCTATATTTAATTTTGCAAGAATTCGTAAATGTCAATATTTGAACTATTAATTTTACTTAAAAGGTTTAATGACTCATCATGTCAGACCAACTAATTGTTGGTACTAGTTCGGGTTCTTTTGTGACCAATGAATACTATTATTTCAAACAAGGTGAAAAATTTGGAGCAAAGTTTGATCATGACATGTTGACGGACCATTTCCAGATGTTAATTAATGGCTAAAATCTTTAGATGGGAAAATTTTCAAGGAGTTTAACAAAATAAAAAGCACAATTAAATATGTTTGGCCGACAACAAAAGTATAAATAAAAATACTTGGAAAAAGTTTGGCATCTAATTAAAAAGTAGTAGGGACAAATATTTATTTTAATTAAATCTCAATGTGGATTAAGTTTATTATCATCAATCATGTTGTTGGCCATTGATTAATCAAATAATGCAGTTTTAATTATTTGCTTAATAAAAATAAAAACCCTTTTGATTCTCATGGATTTATTGTAATCTTTGAACCCTCTTTGTTGTCTGTAATAAATCAGTAAATGTCTTTGTCATTTGCCTAAAACTATTTTTTTAATATTTCAAAATTATCTACAAAGTTTAAATAATATTTAAGTAGTAATTAGTACGTGGTTTCTTATTTATAGGATATAGTTTGAAGTTTTATGAAAATAGTCAATCTCTCATCACAACATCATATGTTTTTTTCTTCTCTTTTAAAGCTTGCGCTTTTTAATTCCATAAAATATTATCAATCATTTTATCTGTATATTTATAAATTTTTTAATATTTATCATTCGTGTAATCGTGTTTTCACTTTAAATGGTTAGAATTAAATTCTTATTCTTCACAAAGAAAAAAATAATAATTCATTTATATAATTATTAGTATATAATCTATCAATCGATCAATTTAGGTCAAATATCATAAAGAATCATAGTATAGATGAGTTTTTAAATTCAAATTGTTCCATCTAAACGTTAAAATTCAAATCCTAGATATTGTTTAAAAGAACTAATGTTTCTATCTCATTAGATAAACTAATAATTGATAAAATTAGTAGAATCATTGGTTTAACTATTGATATTTAATTTTTTTTTTATAAATTAGCATGAACCAAACTATTTCAGTGGTTAAGAGATTATTGTTTTCCTTTGAGATTTTGGATTCGAGCATCGCGTATGCAGGGGTATCATCGTTCATTGTTAAATGATTAAGAATCTTTAAACATATACTAACTTATATTCACCCGATAATTATAAAAAATATTATTGATAAATTAGTCCTACCTTACAATATTGTTATGAAAAAAACCAAATTAACTCTTTTTTATTAAATTGTTATGGAAAACGAATATTATATTTTTATCTATTTAATTTATTGGTGTATTAATGCATATTAGATTATATAAGTCTATTGTTCCATTAAAACTAGGAGTGTGTATTTTTTAGCATCGAATATTATTGGATCCAAGAATTTAGATATTCAAATATTCGGGTTTGAACATAAAATATAATTTGACGAAAACTATATTTAAATTTTATATTATGTGACTTTATGGAATTGCCCGTTTAGTTCAGTTGGTAAGAGCTCAAGGCTCTTAACCTTGTGGTCGTGGGATCGAGTCCCACGGTGGGCAATTCATAATTCTGACTGTCGGAGGTCTCTCACCAAAGCCGCTCTCAACCTGACGTTGGGGGCAGCCTACTATCCTACCTCCCCTTACCCCATTTACATATGGGAATAGGGCCAGCTAATTTTAATTATGTGACTTTATACAATATCATCTATACATCTACTATATTCTAATTATATATATTTAATTATTCACACGCAATAAATAATTATACATCCTTAATAAAAAAATAATAATTAAAAGTCCTAATTCTTAGGTTCAACACTAAAGAGATTCAAGATAAACATATTTACTCGGCTGAAGGCTATTTAAACTCTAAAGGCTCAAATTTTATTAAGTTTTAGATAATTCAAAATTTGAATTTAGATTATATGTATCAATTATCCATTTTCTCCTCAAATATCCAATTTGAATTATTCAAAAAGAAAAAGAAAAGAGATAAAATATCTAAATTTTTGAACCAAATCAACCGATTTGATTAATATATTAGAATTGCTTTGCACAATTTTTTTTAAAAAAGAATTTCTTTGCACGCCCTTAATTAAAACATCTTGTTGTTTATAAACAAATATCATTTTTAACTTTGTTATTAATGAGTGGTTAAATTGTATAAAGCATCTACAAGAAGCCGCCATTTTTAGGGAGTAAAAAGGAGAAATAAATAGTTTATACGGTTGCCGGTGTTGACAAGCTGATCATAAACAACAAAAAGTGGGAACAAAATGTTGGTCATTACATGATTGGGTAATAAACAATGGGAAAAACCCTCTTTTCTCTCTCTTTTTTTAACCCTTGTTCTGTCGCATAATAAGAGCAAAGTGGATAAGTGCTGGGCTGGGTACTTCACTTCGACGAAACCTTATCCCAATCACTATCTTCCATCATTGCAGCTTCCGAATTTTGGTAAGTAGAAAATGAAACAGTCAAACACGAGTTTTAGAACAAGAATCAAAATTGGAACTTGGTGGACTCCATGAGAATGACATAATTGACTTAAACTCTAATGTAAATCTATGTTTTAATCATGACTATGAACAATGAAAGCAACAGGGAGTCGAAATTACGTTGAAATAACCGTACATGTTGGAAGAAAATTATCAGATAAAATTTTCAATTATTTAGGCTCAAAATAATCCCAGGAAAAAGATAACTTTCCTAGAAAATCTGGGAAACCTTAAACTGTACATCGCTACTAACTCTAAAACCGAAGTAGATTTTCCTATGAACTCACTGAAAGATTCTGTGTACATCTCTTAATTCTTAACCACAATCGACTTGCAGTTTTCTTGGATCAAATTTTTCCTTCGTTCAGCGATGAAACTATCAACTATTAACCGAAACTCATCGTTGCTCATCTCATCCAGCGATTTCCGTGGCGGCTCAGTCCTTGAAGCCACAAGCTCTCTCTGCCCATCATTGTCGTCTCCGATCTTTTGAACTCCCGGCGGGGACGTTGGTTTCCGGGTTCCGTGACCAACGATCGTGTTCTTCGGTACTCTTTTTGCTTGACTTTATCGGTTGAAGTTATTACAGGATTAGGCTTTGTCAATGTAAGGCTCGTTGCCGTCGAAGGAGGTGGGTTTTGTAATGGTGAAACGGAGCGTTTTGTCTCTGCAACAGTACCCGCATTTTCCACCGGGACGATTTGTTTGTCCACCGTGGTCTCCTCCGCGGAGGGACGTTTTGTCTCCGTAGCAGCAACTAAATTTTCGGCCAGGATAATTTCTTTCTTCTCAGCAACGGCGGGTGTAGGTATGATACCCCGGCAAGAGCGGACGTACTCGTCATAGATATCAGATTGTTTCTGGATCTGTTTGTGGCTAGACAAAACATAAACAACGAGGATGATGATGTTCAAAACGAGAAAAACCAAAAGAGGCTCGTCGAGAGTGTTGATGAAACGTAGGCGAAGATCTCCAGCAACCTCGAAGATGTCTGGAACCAAAGACCAAGACGTCAAAAACAAAGCCAACAAGAAGCCGATGAATTGAAGACCGAACCTTAGGTTCTTCTCCATGTTGTATCTCCATAGAGCATCTTCTTTCTCTGCCTTAACGTTGTTGAATTCAAAGGAATCCATGTTTGTTTAAGGAGACAATGAGGAGGGGAAATGGAGGAGAAGGTTTAAGGTTGCTTTGGAGAAGGTGGGTACTTAATAATACTGGTTCTTTGGAAGATGAATGATTTGAATAGACTCGATCATTGGCTTTATATAGACGTGGTTGGGTTCCCCATACTTCGGCATTAAATAGAAAATAATAGTGGGAAATGTGTATATTTTAAAAATTAAAATTTGTATTCGTTTCTAATTAATGATTATTATATTAAATCATAATAATTAAATACTAAAACATAAAACTTACGAATTTAAATTTTATATAATAAATTTTTTTGTTATGCCTCCAAAAATGACTTCTAACAACTATTAATTCTCCTTTAGCAATGATTCTTACACTAACCTCTCTACTTATTGAAATCTTCAAGGAACATGTATCCTCCGGACATAGACCTTTGAGTCAACTGCAGTGTATAAATAATATATTTGACAGATCCACATAATTTACAAAACGAAATTTAAAATCTGATGATTAGATATGTTTAATTTATTGATATACAAATAACTATAATGACTTTATACCTGACACGACCAACTAAAACTAGAAGTACTTGAATCATTATACAATTTCTTTCTTAATCTTTATGACTAATCATCTCTTATAGAAAAACATCATTTATGTTCAAACTAAAAGAATGTCACCTATCAAGATAAATTTAATTTCATCAATAATTTTAAATTTTGATATTTATCTTTTAATAAGTTAAATTTAAGTATTTATCGAGTACAAATATTTTATTCATACGTATAAAACAATTAGTGAAGCAAAGGGAACAAGGTCGGGGACCAGACAGAGCCACGAGTGTGGGGTGGGGGAGAGTTAGGTAGCAGGTGGTGCACATAGAGGGAAATGGACGGCCTCGAAGGGGGTCATATGGTAGCACCATACTATTATATATGTTCTAAGCTGTGTCGTATGTCTACCTTCCCAGTTCCACTAAGAAAAGTAAAAGTGGGTCATCGCTTTGTTATTTTTTAAAATTGTGAAATTAAATGAGAATCTAATAATATAGATTTATTATGCATTTCTCTTATGAAGCATGAAAGAAACTTCCATTATATGGCCCCATTAGGAGTAGTTGACATAGTGTTCATGGAACAAAGATGGTTGTGTCAATTCACGATGATCTATTCATTTTAATTTAGATAAAGATGTATAATTAACGATTGATTTGTCATATAAAGATATCAATCGAGGTATACTTAGGAAAACCACTTTTTAGTTTTGAAGAAAATAGTTTTAGTTTTATTTTTTATTGTGTTACTAGGGTTTACATATTGACTCTTCGTATTTAATAGTGTTATATTTAAGATTATGATTATTGTTCGTACGCCAATAAAATGTTCAATGTAATTGTTTGTTAGTAGATTTGGATTTTATCAGATTTTTTGGGCTTGCTAGTTGTCTTATCAAAAGATGATAGTGAATCAAATTATTTGATTAATTCCGGAGGTACAGTCTTTCATATATATAAAGCTTAGTTCCGAAGGTGTAACATAAAGCGTAACTCTGAAGGTTAAAACTAGTCTCTTTTGTCGGAAAATGTGACCTAATATTTTTGTGTCAGTATAAAAGATAACTCAACACCTTTAAAAACATCTTCGATTAATGGGCAAAGACTTCTTTATTGTGGCATAAACAATAGGATGTCTTTATCTTCCATTGCCGGGGCTTTATCCTCCATTGTCAGGGCAAAGTAATTTTTTTATTAAGCTAAGGTGTTTATATAGTAGTATCTGTTGTAAGTACTCTCAATCATTTGACAATGAACGCTCAACCGTCCTTGCTATCGTTGGTGCTCGAACCTGTGACATGTAAGAATAACAACAATTCCTTTAATCATTGAAGTAATTTGGTTCGTGCTCATCTACAGACTTATAATAATGTTGAATGGATCCTTATTGCTTAATGGAGGCATCCCATAATCTTTGAAGGATTTGTAGATCTGTCTGTGTGAGAGTATGAAACAAGTTCTTCCGATATAGAGCCATGAATTAAGCGGAGATCTCTCAACGCTTTCAAGTAGATGCCATAATTTTCAAATGGGTAACTGTAGAAATGGTGACTTTTGTAACACCCCTCAAACCGGTTTAGTAATTTTTTTCTGATTTTTTCTGATTGAAAATTTGTTATTATTTTATAAAAATCAAGTTTTCGAATAAATACATTTAAGTTTGGAATAAATCCTAAAGTAATTTAGGTTAATCTTAAAATTCCATGGATAAGGACCAAAATAAAAGAAATGTGAAATTACTAGTTTTAAAGTAAGTAAAGTTTGGAAACCCTTTCCTTTGCATGTTAAAAGTTCAAGGACCAGTCTTTAGTTTACCCAAAATCCTCTAAGTGACGACTCATCTAGGTGTCACCAAATGTCATTTTTAAGATATTTTTCTAATTAAAAAAATATGAAAATTGATATATTTTGATGTAGTTCACGCCAACTCCATGGGATATGAGAGAGAATATATTTTTCCTCTCATGTTCAACATCTACTCTTTTTACCATTAAAGAATATTCATTAAGAATTCATAGCTTTCTAAGGCAAATTCTTCACAAATTAGACTTTGGTTTTGAAATCCAAATACATATTTGATAAGCCCATGATCCTAGATTTCTTTTAGTCTTAATTTCATTAAGTTTTGAGTATATTTGTTCTTGGTCCATAAACTCTAGCTTTGAGGGATTTTATAATTATAAATCATAAGTTGTAATGGAAGTGATTATAAGCTTCATGGTGATTTTTCCATGATTATTAAGGTTTTGGAACATCAAAGCCTAATTCTTTGAAAAATTAGGTTCCATGTTAATTAGTTAATTTGATCTAAATTGTTTTCAATGTTCGATTGATTAATTTTATATTTGATTCTATGCTTGACATGAAATTGATTGAGGAAATTCCTAATTGAAAGAGAGAATCAAGCTTTCAAGATTGGTAGGATGAAATAGAGTATATGGTGAGTGCAGTTTGTGTGTGTACAGGTGACTCGGTGTCATTTTGATTCGATATTTTAACATTTTTTTATAAGTGAATTCAATTGATGTATTTTGGGCTAACATAGAGCATTGAATGTCAAAGTGAATATCAAGAAAGGTTTAGTAAGCTTGGTAGGCTTGTTTATTTTATGATGTTTTTCATGAACAAGTTATGTTAAGTTATATAACTAGGATATGTGTGATATGAAAGCATGTAATAAATTAAGTTGGAATGTAAGTATGAAACAAGATATGTTATGATGAGTTTCATATGTGCATGATGTTTGTACTAAACAAGTATGTGTTATGTGAAGATCAAATCCTATTTGATTTGTAAGAATAAAAGTATGATAAAAATGTGTTATGAAAACATGACTCACAATATATTATGATTGATAAGGAGCTACGACTCGTTTGGTGTTCCAAGATAAGAAAATGTATGAATGATAAGGAGCTACGACTTATTTAGTGTGTAAAGCTAAAAAATCATGTGAAAAATATATTAAGTATCGCCCTTGGATGATAAGTTCAGTTTTGATATAGTTGGCATGTCATAGAGTCCATTTGAGCTCATGTTGGGGTTTGGATTATGATCCATGGATTAGGATACTTATTTGACGATGTTAGAGGGAAGTTGTTGGTCATTAGCGATGTTGAAGGGAAATCATTCTTTGTTATTTGACGACGTGTTGGTTGGGGATTCATGTATCCATATCTACTTAGATTTTAATGGGCCAAATAATGACTTTATATGATATAAATTCTTGTTATAAAAGAAAAAATGCTAAGTTAATGAATAAATATAATTTGATTATGATTATTTGATATTCTAAGTTACAAAAAGCTAGTATATGATAAAAGTTCTTGCCATGAAAGCTATATGTTAAACTATGAATTTATGATGCAAGTTCTTGTTATAAAAAGTTATACGTTAAATTATGAATTGATGATGCAAGTTCCTATCAAGAAAGTTATATGTTATGATATGTTCATTATGTGTCACTTGCCACTCAAGTGTATTAAGGATAAGTTGCCATGTTATATTTAATTACTTTGCATTATGTTAACTGCCTCACTAAGCTATATAAGCTTACAATACTCTCTTTGTTTAATCATTTCAGGGTAATAAGTTTGACAACTCTTCGATTGTACTTAGGACGTTGCAAGTTACTTTCGAAGTAATTAGTGTAATTGTGTTTTTGTCTAAACTCCTAGATAGTGGAATATGTTTTTTTGTGTAATTAGTTTGTAGTTAAGATTTTATGATCTTTAGTTGTTGTTTTTAATAGGGTAGATTGCATGGAAAATGCTTCTTGATGAATGAGATGATTTCAATAAATTTCTTATATATGATTTCAATAAATTTCTTAGATCATAATGTCATATATGTTGGGGGATCGTTGGTATAGCACGTGACACAGTGAAAAATATATATTTGATGATCCAAATCAGTGATTCAAGTACGATTAATCAAATTCAAGAAGAGAGATGTGAAAATTACCTTAATTCATCTAGATTGTGGATGTAGAAAAATGAGATGTGATCACGATCACACAATTCAAATACTATGTAACAAAAATGTCTCGACCTCTACTCAGTTCACCCAGTTGTAAGCAAAAATCATATTTCTCTAAATTGTTCAAAGAAATTTCGTAGGAGGCACAAAATGGCCGCTAGACCATTATGTTGCTTTTATAGTCTGTGTGACCCTAATTTTGGGTTCACACTTTAATCCAAATTATATATTGCAATTACATGTTAAAAGAACTATAATTACAATAATTATTTCATTTAATATTTATCCAATATTATAGTTACAATAATTATAATGTTTTTTTGGTATAATTAAATTCATTTATATATATATATATATATATATATATATAATATAATATAATATATATTAAATTTAATTATATCCATGTGAAACAAATTTACCTATATATAGTTCATTTAATATTTGTTTGGCCCAACCATAGGGTGTGACCCTATAGGTTCTTGTAAAAATATTAGAACAATTCTAATATTATAAATAATGAGTGACATCTAACAATGTATCATTGTCACCTAAGCTACAAGAAATCAATATTTTATATATATTACATCCTTTTATTCTTTATATCTATATCGAACACAAGTCATTGAATAGTCACACTTGTATAGTTTATCTAATGTTTCTTGATATCTTGGATAGACTATTATAACAAATAATTTATGATATCACATATCAAATTATTCGATCACGACCATTTGTTTTTAGTCTTGTTCAATCAAGTGGTCTGATATATTACTCCTAGTATGTAGGAGGGATAAATCCTCTGTTGATAAACTATATCTCACTACATAAATTAAGACATGCCCAATAACAATCTTTATGATGTAACCAGCTACGTCACATGTTTAACTTTATCAAAACATGTGACAATAAATGTTGAGATAATGATGACCTCAAGTTATAGAATCATATATAAAGTTATCACCATTAACAATGTCGTGATTGTCACATAATAATCTATAAGACATGCTCATAGCGACTCAATCTAATATGTTGTTCGCAAACACATACTCATGTATTGATTTCTGACATCTCTATGTCAGTGACAACACTTTGCCACTTATAAACTATACATTATCCTCAATTGTATTATTGTTTTCCATGCTTGCAATAACACTTAGCCAAAGACCTTTTAAGAATAATCATATCATTCTATGGAATTTATTATTCTACAATTTATTTAAGCACACATAAAATGACTAAAAATAATAATGACAATGCCTTGTTCAATAAACTCAATAAAAATAAGTATGACATTACAATCATCTCATGATTGGTCTTTGGGCATACTCTAACAATATAAGCTTGCATGAAATGTCTATTTGATACTTGAATATTGTTTGATGGTTATATGTTAAGAATATTAAGTGTTTTGTACAAAATAAGTTGGTTTGGTTTGTAAATCATGTCTTTTGTGTGTATGTTGAGTTGCAAGTGCATGTTGAGTGTATTTTGATGTTAAATATTGATAATTTGAACTTTTAGGTGAAATGGTATGTAACACCTTAATCCAGTCTGACCCAAAGATCCATGAATTATGATGTCACTTAGGACCACTGAAGTGGCTAACCCAAAAATTTCCTTTTGAAATCTGATTTATAAAACATATGATAAAGGTTCATCCATGGGAAATAAAATAAAACATCGTAATAAGGTTTTCAATACGGGGGAGCTCCCAAAATATCCACAATAATACAATATTAAGTTTAAAACAAAATAGAGTTACGACTGAATGCACAAGGGTCTATATAATAGTACATGCCCTCTACAAATAATCCAAGATATGCTCTGGGTGCCTCGGTTGATTTTGAATTGTTGTCAACGATAATACCCTGCTACTGATCAGCTATGAACCTGCACACTGAAACATATTCCATATGATGAGCTTACAAGCTCAGTGCCTCACAAATAATTGTACTATAACACATGCATTCAGTAAATGAGCTGGCTAGTGGCACATGTATGAAACATGCAAAATACTGATATAAACTACTGAGTAGGTATCATGGTACGACTGAGGGTTCTGTATCTCGGAGCTCACGCACCCATCTAAATTTTTTGAGATACCATCGGGTATCTAGGGCGAGATCTGGAGCTGCATCAGAAATTTACACCTACCAAATTATTTCATCGAGTCTTGGGGCATCTGCGCCCAGTTGGCTACTGAAGTGCCTTGGCACTGACTGGATATCCAATTGACTATCATTTTCTGCTAAAGACACTCGTGTGTCTTGATTGTTTCTCGAGTGTCAAACAATGCTAGTTTTATATAATCCTAGTTGTTATTATTTCTAATTGTTCTGATATTAATTATTATTCTCACTTGTAGTTTTATCTGCTGTTATACTGATATATTTGGGCCCCTCAAGTCTAATCCCTTAACCATTGGATTACTTATCTAAAACTATCTATGGGTACCGATACTGACCCTTCAATATCGATATTGAACCTTGAGTATCGATACTCACTTGTTGGTATCTATACTTGCTGACTGAGATGGGCTAATTGGGTAAGGAGGTATCAACACTCCTAGATGAGTAACAATACTAAAATACTGGGTATCGATAATGGACTGCGTATCGGTACCAAAATTAGGTTTGATGTTTTAAAAAATAACTTAGTATCGATATTCCTATTTAGAGCATCAATATTCTACCCTTAGTATTGATACTCCTTTGAGTATGGATGCCAAAAATGGCCACTGAAATCTGATTTGTACCCCGAGTACCGATACCACCCTTTAGGTATTAAAACTTGACCTATAGTATCGATACTCCTGGATGAGTATCGATACTTCCTTCCTAAATCTAAGTTGTTTTTACCCTGATTGAAGAACAATATTGATATTGTTCTTCCAGTACCGATACCCATACTAAAAAATACATGTTTGGCCATGAAAGGTACCAATTTTCCCCCCAAAATATCCTATTGAGGTTCCTAATTGTTATTAGAGTGTTATGTCTAATAAAAAGTGTCATAAAGAGTCCATAAACATGCTGAAAACACCCTAACACTGAAATATACCATGAACATGCTTTATGCTTATGCAACTTAACAAAACTTACTTAGTGATCTAAATGTGGTAGAGATGAGTTACAAGGGAGTTACCTTGATAATCTAGACTGCTAGAAACGTCCAAAATTCAACCCAAGCTAAGCTTGTCCTTCCCTTTAGCTTTGAAGCTTTCTCCAACTTCTCTCACTAAGCAAGAAATCAAAATAAGGGTTACTAACATTATTGGAAAGTTTAGTGGAGAATTTAAAGTGTTTCTAGAAGTCTGAATCTTACCAAAACGAGCTGAAATCGCTTGAGTTTCTAAAACTCCCATTAAACCCATATTTGGTAACTAAGGTGGAATTAAGGGATTATGTGCTTAATTTAAAGTTATGAAGATGGGGATTATGAATATTAGCTTTAGATCACCAAATTAAGATTATAAGGCCTCCAAGTTATCACCTTTAGGTATTCAACTTGAATGAATGAAGAAGAGAAAAGATGAAGGCTTGGAAGAAGAGGAAGAAGACAAATGATATGAAGAAAAAGAGGTTTGTTACGTGACCTCACCCACAATTAAACAATTTCATAATTTCATAAAGAAAATGGGTGAATTGCACTCTTGGTCTTTCAAGTCTTAGTCACCCATTGAAAATACCCTTTTTTAGTTCATGATAGGCTCAACCAAACCCAACTCCATTTAAACTTGGGTTATGGCTTTCTTACAAGCTAATGGGTTTGTCTATGGTAAGCAATTTACGGTGTCCTAAAGCTTAAGAAAGGTGATTTTAATGTTTCAAGGGTTTTAGTATCGATACCCAACCTTTAGTATCAATACTGATAATATAGAATGTATTTTTAGTATCGGTAATGTAACTCAATACTGATACCAATCATATGGTATCGATACTAGGATATGAACTTTGAAATTTTACAGTTTAGTCCTTCATTTATAACTTTGTCATTTGATGTCAGAGTTAGTCACCTTCTTTTTCTTCTGAAAATCATGTTTTTGGATGAACAGTTGATTAACGCAAATATATTTATTAAAACTTAATTTTTAATTATCCTCATAATTTTTAACATTTATATTTTAGTCCTTAAACTTTTGAAAGATTAGTAATTAATCCTTGATCATTATTTAGGGTTAATAATGAATTACTTATACTTATTATGTTTAAGAATATCATGCTTGTTATAAGTCCAAAGTATGGTTTGTTAGTATAAGTTTAAATTTTGGTTCTATGAAATGATTAAATCTGATGGTAATAACCATAATATGCTATGTCTTAATGGTGTGGCTAGGGGTGAGCAAAACTCAAATCGAAAAATCGATTTTTTTCAATTTCGAGTTATTTAAGTCAACTCAAATTATAAATTCAGTTTTCGAGTTTGAGTTGAGTTGAAAATTTGAATTTTTGAGTTACCCAAAAAATCAAAAATTTGATGAAATATTTTGATAATTTTACGATTTAGTCATTGATTTCATTATTTCTTCAACTCTTTCATTTTAAGTCTATTTTTTTACCAAATTTGAACCACATGCTCCTAAACCATAGTAGAATACATGTTTACTTTCAATTCATATTTTTTATAACAAATTTTTATTTTTTAATTTAGTCCTTCAATTTTTCATAATCTCTTTATTTATTCAATTCGTCATTTATTTTAAGTCCATTTTTACCAAATTTGAGCCACATGATTCTAAATCATAGTATAATAAATGTGTACTTTCAATTCCTATTTTTGATAATAAATTTGTATTTTTCAATTTAGTCTTTCAAATTTTCATAATCTCCTTATTCCTTCAATTTGTCATTTATTTTAAGTTCGTGTTTTACCAAATTTAAACCACATACTCATATACCACAATAGAATACCTATGTAACTTCAATTGTAATTTTTTTTACTAAATATATACTCTCTTTTTTATTTAGTCCCTTAACTTTGGCTTTTACTCAATTTGGTCTCTTGACTATAATTGTTTGCAAATTCTTTCTTCTCATCAATTCTTTAACTCATTTATACTCTCATCAATATTTTACCCTCAAAATACTTTCTTTAAAATATAATATTATGAATATATTTCATAATTTTAAATTGTATTTGATATATTAAATAACATTATAATATTAAATATATATATATATATATATATATGGTTAGATAAAGTCAAAAAATTGGAAAAACCATTGCCATAATACTATAAATAATTATAATAAAATTACTATAGAAACTCGAATAAATCAACTCGAAAATATTTCAAGTTATGTTCAAGTTGTAAAATACGACTCGCCAACTCAAATAACTCAAATTTTTTTGACTCGACTCGATCGAATGTTCACCCCTAGGTGTGGCAATGTTTAAGTGAGTGATTCTCATACTTCCAATATTTAGAGATAAGTCCCTGAATTTTTTATAAGTTTGAATATAATCGATAAGCATGAATTTAAGTTATAGTGTGATAATGTTTGGCTAATAAACAAAAATGTTGGAGATGAGATTTGAATCATGATTATTCAATTTTTGTTTTGATGATTTTATGTTGATGCTATGTATCATTTATGAACATTTCATTTTAGTTTAAGTTTAGTTAACATCTCTGATTTGCTTTTCATCTAGATTGGGTTGAGGATGTTACAACTTTCATTTGAGTTTTATAAACTTTTCCTCATTGAATTCCAAAAACATAAGTTTTGGTCACTTTCATTTTGTTTTAATTAAGACGCAGTCATTGAAGGTTAACGACCGTTAAACCTTTAAAGATTTGTTGATGTGGCCCGGTAAATATATAAAATTAAAATTACATCATTTATACATAGATAATATGTGGATTAAATTTTGGTCACTTTCCTTTCACATTTGTACACTTTTGGTGATTTAAGATATCATTTTATTAAGTTTTGGTCACTTGGAAATAAGATACTTGGAGGCCGGCACGATGTCAGTGGTGTGACAAATTACACATGTCACAGGGGTTTACGGTGATTCATAGGAATCTAGAATAAAAAATTGCTTGTTCTTGAGCAAAAACAAAGATTCGACATTGAAGATCATGAATTTTGGATTTAGTTCAGTGGATGAATTCACAGATCCAGTTATTGGGTTATTTGAATCTATTGATTATGTTTCACCAGATGTGCTTTCTCAGGTAAAATCTCCACGAAGAGTGATATTTAGTTATCGGGTTATTTGGATCCATTGATTTGTCTTTTTGTTCTTTATTGTATTTGAAATTCTACAATATTAATCTTTGGAAATTGAATTTTAATTTGTATAACTGAGATTACTCAGCTTTATTTTATCTCTAGTGCTACCCTATTAGTTTTCTCTGGATTTGTAGTGTTGTTATTTGTTATCGAAAGTTGAAAATATTTCATTATTTTTGAAATGTAGCATGAGTCCTTGAAAGACAGCAAATGGAGCAATGAAGTAGAGATGTCTGAAAAAAAGCATGGAGAAGATGAACAATAATGAGGTTGGGAATAAAACCTACTAAAAATAGATAAATTGAAATGTTGTCCCTAAACTAAGTTGAATTTTAAAAAAACGCATAATCAATATTTTGTGTATAGTGTAGATGATAAAATAAAAAATTAACTATTTTACTAACGGGTCATGTCATAAAACTAAAGTCATTCAACATCCAAGCTACCAAAGCTTAATAAAATGATAACATAAATGACCAAAAATGTACAAATATGAAAGGAAAAATGATCAAAACTTAATCCACGTATTATCTACGTGAAATTTATGTATTTTTTATTTTATATATTTATTATATCACATCAGTAAATAACTAAATATTTAACGGTCATTAACTTTTAACTTTTAATGATGACATCTTAATTAAAACAAAACAAATGTATTTTAAGATCCAACCTCAAAACCGATATTAAATCTTCATGAGGCCTATCGGCCCATTCGCATGTCGAATGACCCAATTGTATCGTCATAGAACCGAAAGCCCTCAAAATGGCTTTCGTTTTCCACTCTCTACCGCTCTCAATCTGTTTTGAAGAAGAAGAAACCCCTCTTAAAATATCCAGAGGGAAAGAGAGTTGAAAACCCAGTTTTTTCAATTGAAGAAAGCTAGTGATTGAGGCGTTGGCGTAGAGGAAAATGTTCAGGAACCAGTACGATACAGATGTGACGACATGGAGTCCGGCGGGGCGGTTGTTCCAAGTGGAATACGCGATGGAAGCCGTGAAGCAAGGCTCAGCGGCGATCGGCCTTCGATCTAAGACCCATATCGTTTTGGGTTGCGTCAACAAGGCCAATTCCGAGTTGTCTTCTCACCAGAAGAAGATCTTCAAAGTAGACGACCATATCGGTGTCGCCATCGCTGGTCTCACCGCCGACGGCCGCGTTCTCTCTCGGTATATGAGAAACGAGTGTATTAACTACAGCTTCACGTATGAGTCGCCGCTACCTGTGGGCAGACTTGTCGTCCAACTTGCCGATAAAGCTCAGGTATTTTTCATCTCTTGGAGTGCTAACTTTTTTATAAAAAAATCTTAAAAATGAGCTTCATTTTGACTGTTGCTAAACTGATGGGTAATGCTGATTTTTGGGTTTTCTTTGAGAATGTGCAATTTAAAACCCTAATTAGTGAGTCTCTTCTGAGGCATTGAAGTAAATAGAACTGCAAAATTAAGCACAAAATGATCATTTACTCAACCAGAATATGTTCTTAACAAAGGTTACCTCACAGTTAAAGCTTTTGTATAGGAAACATTGATATATCAAACAATGTGGAATTACAAGTAAACTGACCTCCCATTTGCTTTACTGCTGAACTGATCCATGACTAAATTAATATCCAATGTTCAATTTGGAATAGAGGGAAATGAAATGGGTAATGAGGATTAGTATGATACAAACAGAAAAAAGGGAAAAAGAAAAGTTCAACTGATGGCTTGACTGTTCTTTGCATCAAGTGACTCAGTCAGATAACAATCTCGAGTGTGCTTTTTGCTTCTGAACTAAAACCTCGGGGTGTAGAGCAGGCTATAGACTATTCCATAGACAGGCTGATTTGAAAAGATTGTTGGAGGTTATGAGTGTATTCCAATTACCGTTTTAGTACCTTGTTATGCTTCTGTTAATCAAATGATTGAGAGTATAATCAGTAGAAGTGCAATCGAGGTTTGAACAGGCTAATGGTTTCTCTGCACCCAACTGAGAGAGCTTGGCATACCTTTGTGTGCTCGGTTTTAGCTGTGCTGGTGTTATGTGATCAAGTAGCAATTTTTTTTCAACTTTGTTATGATTACTTGATCTGTATATTTGTTAAAGCTAAAGTTGAGATTGAATGATGTCAAGTCTTTGATGTTGGTTATAGTCGGTGGCCGTAACTTGTGATAGACTACCTATGTTTCCATGTGCCTCTATGATAATAATATAAAAGTTGCGGAAGCCTCTATTTTTCAATCTTTTGCTTTGTTTCCTTACTATTCTATGCTTGGTCACTCGATTTGCCTCTAAATTTTGTATACTAAACATTATCAAGGGCATGACCTTAATTCAATTGCATATTTGGGGGTTACTTTTAACCCCAATTTAAATGAAATGTAGTTGATGCTAAAGATGGCAATTCCGTGTGGAACACCAAACCTACAAACACAATAGTTTTATTTGTTTTGTACAAATTGAAAAGGAAAAATGCTTGTGTTTGGTGGCAGGTGTGCACCCAGCGCTCTTGGAAACGACCTTATGGCGTTGGCCTGTTGGTGGCTGGCCTGGATGAATCTGGGGCTCATCTCTATTACAACTGCCCAAGTGGAAATTACTTTGAGTACCAGGCTTTTGCCATTGGATCCCGCTCCCAAGCTGCAAAGACATACTTGGAACGCAGGTTTGAGAACTTTGCGGATTCCTCTTGGGATGATCTGGTCAAAGATGCTCTTATGGCAATAAGAGAAACCCTGCAAGGAGAAACTCTAAAAAGCTCAATATGTACAGTTGCTGTGGTAGGGGTTGGGGAGCCGTTCCATATTTTGGATCAGGAAACCGTACAACAAATGATCGATGCCTTTGAGGTTGTGGGAGAGCAAGAAGGATCGGCTGCTGAACCCGATGCTGCTGCAGGACAAGAGGCTGCAGCTGAGCAAGGTGCTGCTGCTGCTGATCAGGGTGGTTCTACCGACGAATGTGTGGCCCCAATGGATATTTAGGGATACTTGCCATCAGAGCAGATCCTCGTATTTAGATAAGATTTTCTAGCACCTGCTTGTGGATTGAAGTGAGTTGTGGTAGACATTATTGTGATGGATATTTCTTTCTTTATTTTGCGAACTATCCTTTTACCATTGCTTTAAACATGCAAATGAATTGATATTAAGTTTTACAGTTGTACTCGAGATACAGTCATTGGTGTTAGCACATTTGAGTGTTGTTACTTTAAATCTCTGAAATTTGATGCGGACATGAGCATCTGTTACTGACCAATCTTTGTATCAATGGCACAAAGACACCCACAAACATGGAAAATGTATATTTTGATATACGCTACATCTTAGTTGTAAGAATTCTTGAAGTATAATGATGGGCATTTTAGCAAAGCTGAAGTGAAGATTGTTCCATTGAATGTTGACCTTCTTTTTAGATTTTAAGTATTTAATCATTTACATAATTATCTTATTAAATGAACAGAATTTCGAACGTTTTTGAGTTACGAAAATATTCTGTGAATCTATCCAATACAAGGATAAACCTAAAATTTATTGCTACCCAAGTTAAATTCAAAATGCTTGAATTCAAGAAATAAGTTGTAGCAGGAAATTGGGATGCAATTTGTTTTACATTTGGGCATTTTATTTTATGGCTAAAGCATGCATGATCATTAGCTTTAAAAGTGAAACCCTTGAATTTATTCACCATTGTTTATTTCCGTGGCTGTTCAAATTCGGTTACCCGTATTTTCGGGTAGCCGAAATGCCGATTACTCGAAATTTTCGGGTTACAAAAATTTGCCCCATGACCCATCCCGTAAGAGGCGGGTACCCCTAAGTCAATTATACATAAATTCAGATACCCATATTTTCGGTCACGGTTATCCAGTTAGTATTTATTTTATTTTATTTTTCTAAAAAATTCAACACAGAAAAACATAAAATTTCAAACTTAAAAGTTTATAATACATACCATAAACATAAAATTTATAAATTCAAATAAAATAAAATAAAATAAAATTGTAACTAAATTTAAAATAATTTAAGATTAAAAGAAATAGTTTAAGAAATGATTTAAATGTTAAAGTGAAATAATTTGAAAAATATAGATTTAGAATGTTAGGGTAAAATAATTTTGAATTTAGAAATGAAACATCTAATTTAAAATAAATAATAATAATAAAATAAAAAAAGAGAACCGAGTCAACGGGTGCCCAGTTAAGGGTAATTTTGTGACCTGGACCCGACCTGAAAGCCCCCCAAAATTAATGGGCCAAGTACCCGACCTATACAATCGAGTATTTACCTCTAAAATACATAGTGATTTTATATCGGATCGGCGAATCGACGGGTCAGGAAATTTTAAACACCCCTATTTATCACAATTACCGGAAGCTCTGGGCCTTGAACCACTTATCATCATCTAAGCAAACATAGAAAAAGAAAAAGAAAAATCATCCCTATGCATATAGTTTAACATAACAACAAATTTTCCTTAGATGCCAAATCTCAAGGATTTTGGAACAAATAGAAAGCAACTTGTGAAAACAAAAAATCATTTTCGAGAAGTCTTCATTTCTGGTCAAAGGCTATGCACAAGTTTTTGGCGTGAACTATTCAGACACCTTCGCACCTGTTGCTCGTTTGAACACCATAAGACTTTTACTAGCTATAGTGGCTCAAATGAATTGAAGGTGTATCAACTTGATGTAAAATTAACCTTTTTAAATGACATTTTACATGAAGAAATTTACATTGAGTAGTCTAAAGGCTTTGTGATGAAAGGAGAGGAAGACAAGATGTTTTTTCTCAAGAAAGCTCTCTATAGACTGAAACAAGCTCCAATAGCTTGGTACAACAAAATAAACGATCATTTACTGAGCTTGGGATTTGAAAGAAGCCTATATGAGACTACTCTTTATGTCAAACGTCATGACAATAATGTTTTGATAGTCTCTTTTTATATTGACGATCTCTTGCTAATGGGAAATGATGCACGAATGCTATAGCAATTCAAGCAAGAGATGATGAAGGTTTTTGAAATAACAGATCTCGGGTTGATGTCATTTTTCCTTGGAATGAAAATTAAACAGGCTGAGCATGGAGTACTTATATGTCAGAAGAAGTATGTCAAAGAAATTTTGAAAAAGTTCAAGCTTGAAGATGCAAGGAAGTGAGCACTCCTATGAATAAAAAGGAGAAGCTTTGCAAAGAAGGTGGAGCTGATAAAGTTGATAAAGGATATTTCAGAAGTTTAATTGGTTGATTGATGTATCTTACATCAACACATCCTGATATTTTAAATGATGTAAATATTTTGTCTCGATTTATGCATTGTGCAAGTGAATTGCATCTCAGGGCTACTAAGAGAGTAGTTAGTTATATCAAAGGCACGAGTAATTTTGGTTTCAAATTCACAAGAAACAAGGAGTTCAAGCCTGTTGCCTTTTCTGATAGTGATTAAGGAGGTTCCATTGACAACATGAGGAGTACTTCAGGCTATTGTTTCACTTTTGGATCAGGTGTTTTCTTATGGAGCTCGAAGAAGCAAGAAACTGTGGCTTAGTCCACTATCGAAGCATAGTTTATTGTTGCAGCATCCACTGTTAATCAATCTTTATAGTTGATTTTTTTTATGTGATCTCAATCTTGAACAAAAAAAAAGCACAAAGGTCTTTGTTGATAATCAAGTTGCCATTCCAATTTCCCACAACCTAGTGTTTCATGGAAAGACAAAGCATTTCAACATTAAACTTTTCTTTTTGAGAGAAGTGCAAAAAGAAGGTGATGTTAGTTGATGTGCTTTAGGACTCTTCTATTTTTAGATTTATTTGTTATTTGTGTGTTGCTTAAGTTTAGGAGAAAGTTATTCATGGGTAGTTGCTTAGATTTAGGAACATGTTGTATTATTTGCTAAAGAGAAAATCGCCTCAGTGACCAAAAATGCCTTATAATATATGATTTTATTCAACTTTTTTTGGATTTGCCAAAATGACCAACAAAATCGCAATGCGAAATAAAAATCGCAACGCGATCTCCAGAATCACAAATCAGTTCCCAGAATCGCAATGCAATAGTACAAATTCACATTGCGATTTTCCAGAATCGCAACGCGAATATGAAAATCGCAACGCGAACATATAAATCGCAACGCGATTCTGACTATCGCAACGAGTATCTGTAAAATCGTAACGCGTATCCGTAAATCGCAACGAGAATACGTAAAATTGCAACGCGTATCCGTAAATCGCAACGAGAATACGTAAATCGCAATGCGTATCCGTAAATTGCAACGACAATACGTAAAATCGCAACGCGTATCCGTAAATCGCAACGCGATCGATAATTCGCAACGCGATCTCCGGTATCGCAAATCAGTTTCCAGATTCGCAACGCGATTCTGACTATCGCATTGCGATTTCCCAAATTCGCGTTGCGATTTTCATAATTCGCAACGCGAATACGTAAATCGCAACGCGATTACGTAAATCGCAATGCGAATACGTAAATCGCAATGCGAATCTGTAAATCGCAATGCGAATACGTAAATCGCAATGCGAATACGTAAATCGCAATGCGAATCTGTAAATCGCAATGCGAATACGTAAATCGCAATGCGAATACGTAAATCGCAATGCGAATCTGTAAATCACAATGTGAATCTGTAAATCGCAACGAGATTCTGACTATCGCAATACTGAATTTCAAATTCGCAACTCGATTTCTGAATTCGCAACAGGTTTTAATTTCGCAACACAAATGTTTTGGGTATATAACTACGCAGCAGCAGCAACTCATAACCTAAATCCCTAAATCGCAACTCATTCCATCTTCATCTATCACTCTCTCCGGCGACATCCGTTCCTATATCCAACGACAATCTTCCCCATCCGGCAACAGGTTTTAGTTTCGCAACTCGTTTGTTTAGTAAATTAATTTACAATAATGAAATCATCTAATGTTGATCATGTTTGGATAGATTTGTGTTTGGGAGGGTCATGGGAGAATGTTCATTGTGTTTTACAATATATGCCTTTACCCATGAATCTTCAACTAAAACTGTCATTAAAAAAGTTAACTTATGAAACTCTAATGTTACGTGTTGCAAATAAATTAAATTTAGAGCCCCTAAGTGGATTTAGACTATCTTATCATAGAAATGGTAAAGTTTATTTGTTAACCGACAATGAAGATGTTGAACGATTCATTGCTTACATTAGTGTTTCAAGTGATGATGTTACATTGTATGTTGTTAAACCTAGAAGTAGTGAAGTTGGGTCAGTAGCGGGTAGTAATCAACTAAGTTTTTCAACCCCAGTTTATGGTGCTTAAAATTTAATGGTTCCACCACAATTTCATCACCAAACAAATATTGTTTCACCACATTTCCAATACCAAACACAATCTCAAAACCCACAACCTTTCCCTAATCCAAATCCCAATCAACTTTCAGCACCAAATTCCGGTTTTCGTATTGACCAGTTAGACGATGATGAGCCAACAAAAAAAAATTGTGAATACTAGTCAGTATTCGAAATTTGATCTTGGTCAATACCCGGACTTTGATCTTGGTTAATACTCGGATTTTGATGATTTTTCAGAAGAAGAAACAGACCCTGCGTGTAATGATTTTGATATTGGTCAATACCTGAATTTTGATGATGAAACAGCCGTTGCCGAGGAAGATGTTGTTGATGATAATGAGGAGGAAGTTACGACTGTAAATGAACATGTTGAACATCCATTCTGTAATTCATATAACACTGAAGAAGAAAAAGAAGAAGAAATCCCCAAAGAAAAGTCCCCGAAGAAAATGCCACGGGAGTATAACTGGAATATGCCAGAATTACTTCAGATACTGGAAGAAGAGTTGGTAAAGATAGCAGTTGATTGTTACACAAAAATTAGTCGTATCAAGAAAGATGATTGTTTTGATACAAAGGAATACTTGAAGATAGCTTTGTATACGAAATGTGTGGAAGATGGCTATCAACTAAAAGTTAACAAATCAAGCAAAGATCGTTTCGAAACAAGGTGTATGATTGACAAAACTGTATGTAGCGTATGATTGCAAAGAGGATAAAAGATTGTGAAATGTTACAAGTTAGGAATTTTATTGATAAACATACATGTTCAAGAACCCAAGTTTTTCCTCACCATAGATAGGCAAACAAAAAGGTGTTGGGTGGTTTTCTGGCTGAGTTAATGTTTTTGAATGGTAGGGTATATCGGGGACATGAAATTATGACTGACATGAATGCTCAGTTCAAGATTAGTATCTCATATTCTCAAGCTTGGAGAGCCAAATGTTATGCCTTGGAATTGTTGAGGGGGTTGCCAGAAGCATCGTTTGCCCAACTGCCAGCTTATTGTCACAATTTAAAGCTGAAAAATCCTGGGTCGGTAACTCATATCAAAACAGATAGAGATGGACGCTTTGAGTTGCTGTTTATCGCTATTGGTGTTGCAGTTAGTAAATCAATATAATTTTGTTGACTCATTTTTGTTAGTTACATGCATTTCACATTTAAATGATTATATTTCTTGTGTATATGATTTTGTAGATTTGTTCATTTATTAATTGCATGCGCCCAATTATTATAGTTGACGGAGCACAATTAAAAGGTCGATACATTGGAGTAAACTTATTAGTAGTAGCCATGGATGCTAACAATGGGATATTGCCAATAGCTTACGGGGTTGACAAATCTGAAACCTCTGATTCATGGACATGGTTTATGGGGCATCTTAGGGATTGCATAGGTCCTATTAGCAATCTGACAATCATATTCGATAGGGCAAACTCAATTGACAACGTTGTTAGAAGGTGTTTCCCAGATGCTTTTCATGGACTTTGTGGTGTTCATTTGTATAGAAATCTAAAATCAAGGTCTGCTGGTATAAAAAATCACAAATGGACATACTGGAAGGCTGTAAAAGCTTATCGGGAAGTGGATTTTAATAAGCATATAAACTGTTTAAGACGTGTTTTGCCTCAGTGTGCTCAAACACTAGAAGATGTCGGGTTTGAAAGATGGTCAAGAGCACATCAACTTGGAGCAAGATATGGTTTCATGACGTCTAATAGTTCAGAATCAATTAACGCTCTAAGTCGTCATTCCCGAAAATTACCCATTACTATGTTAATGGAGTTTTTTCGAGCCTCTATTCAACAGTGGTACTACAAGAAAAGAAACCATGCATGTATTATTTCTTTAAATTCGTAACTTATCATATATTTTACTAAGTATTATTTATTTAAATTTACAGGAACATTGGAACATCGTGTTTCACCATGGACAGAAAAAAAGATAACGAAACGTGTTGTGAAGTCAACGTCATGGAGAGTTGAACCATGTTCAAACACTTTGTTTGAAGTACTGGATAATAACTTAAATGGGCTTGTCGATCTAAATGCAAAGACGTGTAGTTGTATGAAATGGAAAACATCTGGTTATCCGTGTGGCCATGTTATAAAAGTTTCTCTTCATCTAAACCAAGATGATTCAAGAGCATACGCTATGGATTGCTACACTACATAAGTATATCGACAGACTTATGACGAGATTGTCTACCCTATTCCACATCCTTCTGAGTGGGACATACCAGATGACTTACAAACAGTTTTGCCACCAGCCATGGACAGCAGGCTACCTGGCCGACCAAAAAGTCACGATCGTATACCGTCTAAGGGTGAAGAGAAGAAGAGATCGACATGTAGTCAGTGCAAGGAAAGTGGTCATACAAGGTTGACATGTGGATCACCAGTGCCATCACAATCATCTTTTCCTCTACCAAAATATGGATCCTCATCGAAATCCCAATCACAACCGGCTTCACCTTTTGGGACTGTTAACTTAGGTGATTTTTAAATGCAAACGTTGTATTATGTGTATATTTATGTGTGAACTTTTAACATTTTCAGTTAGGCATGTATTAGTAACTTGAGTTTGAACATTGCTATGATAAGTTCAGTTGTTATCACTTATTAGACATTTATTTGACTATCGCAACGCGGAAATCGCAACGCGAATATGACTATCGCAACAAGGAAATGACTATCACAATGCGGAATTGACTATCGTAACGCGGAAATGACTATCGCAATGAGAGAATCGCAATGCGAAATGAAAATCGCAACGAGTGAATCGCAATGCGAAAATGAAAATCGCAACGCGAAACTAATTTCGCGTTGCGATTTTCATTTTCGCATTGCGATTCACTCGTTGCGATTTTCATTTCGCATTGCGATTCTCTCGTTGCGATAGTCATTTCCAAGTTGCGATAGTCTGTTTTGCATTCAACATAATACAGATTGAAATTAACAAATCAACTATTACATTTCAATCAATTAAACAAGCACAAATATTATGTACACATCAATTAAACAAATCAACATTTACAAATCATCTTTTACAAATCAATTAAACAATAAAAAAATAATAATGAAATCAACTTTTGCACCCATACATCCATTTCACGCAGCTCACTTCAGGATTAACCTGCAGAAACCAAACATTGAATCAACAACACTTTCTACACATCTAAAACCTACAAACAGCAAATTATTGAATTCTAGCTACTTAACCAAACATTTTCAAACCAAAAAAGAGTAAATATGTTTAACAACACTTGCATTTGACTTACAAATTGTTTATGGACACTTTCATAACGCGGATGCAGGTAGGCAGCGTCTCGCATATATCGCTCTAGCCATAAAATGCCGAAACCACAAGCCTACTGCACCTCTATCTCTATCGGTGGGAGGTAGAAAATGTGTACTTCCTGTCGTCAAACGCTCCAAGCACATGCATACGAGAGGACCACAATCCCCTCTGGCTTCCTTCGTTTGTTGTGGCGCGGTCTTGTCTCTGATAACTGTAACATTGAACTTCTTTGGCTTCTTGTTTCCAGACTTAGTCCAATAATCAATTGCATCCAAGAATTTAGCCAAATGAGAGCTCCATCCCTTAATCATATCTCTCAAATCAGACAATGATATGTAATTTATCATGCTGTCATATACTATTGTCTTTAGGGATGGGAGCTGAAGCTCGACGAGAAGCCAATGAGTACGGTCCAAAACAGGGATAAACACCTGCATCAGAATGTAATAATTCAAATTGCGCACTTATTTATGAACACCTTTAAAATATTTAAACAAATATACTAACCTTATCGACCTCCCACCATGCAGGATAAAGTTTAGCTTGTCCATTAGCCAACACATATGATTCCTGTCGTTGATTCTTCAAGTGAACTATGTGAAAAGACGTCGGCATAATTGTATATCTCGTTTTTTTAATATTTTTCTTCAATTTCCTTACAATTAGAAGACGTGTCACCCATGCATCAATATGATGTTTTACAAAAAAAGACATATATTAGTGAATTACATAAATTTAAAAAAAAATTAATCAAACTGAAATATAAGAAATATAAGACTTACCCCCCATCGAAATAGCCGTTGTTTTCAATCCCTAATAATACACCCCACCAAGACCGTTCAATCAACAAATGCATATCATCGTTGAGTTTGTATATGTCAGCGTAACACCCTTGGTGTAACATCCTCAATACCGGGTTAGTGACCAAATTATAAAGTTTCAGAAATTGGTGATTAAAGTAGGATAATTGAATAGTGCAATGATTTATTGGAAATATGATGAAGGTTATTCAGTAATTATTAAAGGAAATAAAGGGTAAATTGGTCATTTGACCAGAAAGATTTTTTTATCTTTCTTTTAAGGGTTATAAAACACGTGGGATATGAGATAATTATCCAGAGTCTTCTTCTCCAGCTTCTTCTTCTCCCCGTAAGCCTCATTTAAAGGTGAGTTTAATTTAAGCTGTTTAATTCTTGGATTTATAAGTTGATTTTGATTCTTGGAGTATTATATAAGCTTAAGGAAAGCTTATATAAGCTTAAAACATCAAGAAGAGAGAATGAGAAAGGAATTTCTATTAAAATATTAGAAATGAACTTTTGATATAGAAAGGTTTTTGAAATTCTAAGGATGAATTTGACTTGTCAATGGTTAAATTAAGAGATTTGGAGTGATAGAATTGGATTTAGAACATAAAGAAAATTTGGTATGATTCTTGAATCTCATAAAGAAGATAGGATTTTGAGGTTAAAGATGAGTTGCATGGATATAAGTTGGTTCAAGTTATAGTAGTTGAGTTTAATGTCAAAATAGGGGCTTAAAATAGAAGAATTAAGGGAAGAGTTGATGATTTACGTGCTAAAATGTCAGTTCTGGGCAATGTGCATCGATGCACATTCATTGTGCACCGATGCATTGATGATAAATACCAGAAATTGTTTAAGGTGCATCGATGCACATGCAGTGCATCGATGCATGAATTTAAATAGAAAACATCGAATAGGATTTATGCATCGATGCATAAGGAGTGCATCGATGCATCCCCATTAAATACAAACATCGAATAGGATTTATGCATCGATGCATGGTGTAGTGCATCGATGCATACCTTCATTAAAAGATGAAATTGGCTTTTCTTTGAGACTAAGGAGTGATAGTTTCGAATATATCAATCAGTATACTGATAAGTATTAATGTATTATTATGTAGATATAGAATGAAAGCTTGTTCCGGAACAAACTAAGGATTAGGATTGATTCAAACAA
Source organism: Hibiscus syriacus (assembly GCF_006381635.1). NCBI lineage: Eukaryota > Viridiplantae > Streptophyta > Magnoliopsida > Malvales > Malvaceae > Hibiscus > Hibiscus syriacus. Next base: position 1,276,007 of record NW_024062745.1, on the reverse strand, counting down.
CGAGGCTCAGGTGAGTGCATATTCAATAGTATATGATGTGCGATGGGAATAAGACTTGCGATGAGTCTATTTCCTGAAGTGTTACACATGAATGCATGATTAAAGGCATGAATTGAATATGCATGTATGTATGCTTGATTATATGGAGTGATCTGTTCTTTTATGTGTTAGGTGAGAAAGTATAAGTGATTACATAAGAAAGGTTATGAATTATATGAGATATAAACTATGTGATCATAGTAAAATATAATTATTATTATATGATAAGTGAAATAAGCTGGATAATATTGATCTATAGGATGAAGTGAGAATAGTACACTAACTAGGAGATTTGAACATAAATGATAAGATGAACATATAAGATAAGCTAGATGGGAAAGATTCATATGTTTAAATAAAACTATAACACAAGGGTTGTATGATAGAAATTTATGAAGCTATATGAGAAGATTATAAGAGTTATATGAAATTGAATTAAGTAAACAAATTAGATTATATATATATATATATATATAAAGAAATAATAGAAGTGAGATATGTTTATAAGTCTGCCCTAGATGAATATGAATATGAATTATAAGAGTGCTATATGATTTATATTAAGATAAATCTTGAGGATATATATATATATAGATATATATGAAATGAAATGAGTTATATGAATACATAATTATGTGATGAAATGGTGGATTACCTGAACATGTGAATATATATATATGTCTAAGAGAAAGCATAAGATTAAGATATAAGCAATGTGACTATAAGTATATATATGTGCTCTCAGTGATATGACTTATAGGTATTTCTATTATAATGTTACATAATATGTTATGTATGTTAAATGAATTATGTGATGGTATAAGAAATGATATGAAATATATATGTGAAAACAAGTATATGTTATGAGATAAGACCTATGACTATAAGCTACGTGAAAGTGTTCTAGGTGTTTCGATATATTATATGAAGTATATGATCTTATGTGAACAAGATATGATAAGTATGTTTACATGAATAAAGGTGATTGGGTGAGAAATGATAGAAATTATATGAAAACATGACACATGTGACATGTGAATTATATGGAAATGATCTACGTGTAAGTGAACTACGTGACTATGTGATAATATGAAAAGAAGCTATGTGATACGTGATATGTGAAAGTAAATTACAAGTTTATGTGAATATTTGAAATGAAATAAATGATAACGCCCATGTTATGTGTCATGAGAGCTAGGGGTATAGTTGGCATGCCAAGAGTCGAGGGTCTACGCGGTCCTTCGGAATATATATATATTCTTTGGAACATGTGTGAAGTCTGGTGAGACACATATATGATCCCTAGCATATGTATATGATTCTTAAGGAATTTTATGTGGTCCTTATGGACATCATTATATGGCACTATGGTGCAATTCTACGCGGTCCTTCGGGATATATATATATTCTGTGGAACATGTGTGAAGTCTTGAAAGACACATACTTGATCCCTAGCATATGCATATGATTCTTAAGGAATTCTATGTGGTCCTTATGGACATTATTATATGGCACTACGGTGCAATTCTACGCGGCACTTCGGTGCAATTATACGAGCTGTGGTGACAGCATTAGTGCACAACCTCTATAGACTCACATATCGATAGTTCTCACAAACGTACATGGGCTAATCCAGAGATATGAACAAATATATGTTAGTGGTATGATAAATGTTATAGAAATGATATGATGTTGTGTGTGTATAGTGTTTGATTGAAAAGGTTAAAGTATGTGATTACATGATAAACTGTTAATGATGAATTATGTGTATGTATGTATTTACTGTAATTAATCTGATATGATTTTATATGATACGAAGAATGCATGGAATTGGTACAACATGATAGAACAGAACATGCATGTATTGATATATGTTATAAAGTGCATTATAAGTTGTTATGCCTCACTAAGTCTTCGACTTAGCGTGTGATTGTTTCACACGTAGGTTTCGAGAAGAGTAAAGAGTAATGCGGAGCAAGACAGGTAGTTCTCCTTACCAAATGTCAGATCAAAAAATATATGTACTGGTTATAGAGTGTAGTTGGCATGTAATCTAAGGATATAAATTGTATGAACTCTGATATATTTTGTAAACGTTTTGAATAAGTTAAATGTTATCAAAGTTTTTTTAATTACTCACTATTTTATACGAATAAATGTTTGAAAAGTCAATGTGACACTTCGGACTCGTATCCGGGTCGGATATGGGTTGGGGTGTTACATTTAATGGTATCAGAGCTAAGGTTTAGCCGATTCTAGGCTTAAACCGAAGTCAAAGGAAGTTTAAAAATGTGTACATGCCAACTAAAGGTGAAAATTTCTGATTTGATAGTGTAAGGAGTATACTGTCTTGCTAATAGAATAAGATTTGTATGAGATAGTAAGAATTGATTATAGAAATTGTCAAAGTAAAGTAAATCGATAACTGACAAATCTGATGGTGATAGCAATTCACCTGCCCTGGCCAGGCAGGATGAAGAGTAGAAACCTCAGAAAGTGTCTATAAGATTAAGGGTTGATTTCAGAAGATTGAAATCATATTAGAATAGTGATAGAAGATCTTCATGGTTTTGAATCGTAAAAACGATATGGATTAGTTTTGTTAGTACATGGATAAGATAGAATATGGTGAACAAGTGTCACCATAAGAGCGTTAAAAGATCAAATGATTCAGTGAGAATTGCAAAAGAGTTCCAGGATAAGTGCATCAGTGACAAGTGTATAAGGTATATGAAGCTAGAGTTTATGAGTTTGATACAGGGGGAAATCGTAATGTGTATGGACAAGAGTACAGTTTGATGAGTAGAGTGAAAGGTTGTGAAGTTAATTTAAATGAAAATGATGCATGCAAGTGATGTGTAGAGGGCTGGTGCCTGGATTTAAAGAAGTGTTGTAGGCGTTGAAATGGGTCCCTTTTCAAAAAGTGGTTATTGTGTTAAGGTTTTGGAGAAAACTCAGAATGATTAAGGGAACTGGTATTTCATAAATTAGCACTACCAAAGAGAGATAGAGATTGTGATTTTCAACTACAAACTTGATTGGAATTGGTGGTATTTCAAGATAAAAGATCAATTGGGGGAATGTCAGACTCATTTAAGTAGTAGAATCTGGTTCTGGATAATTGAATGAAAAGTTAAAGATATATATATATATGAAAGTGGAGGAATGAATTCAGAGTTTTGCTAGAAATTATATAAAGTAAAGAACAAGAAGTATTTTAAATGGATCAAGTGATGTAGATACTGTTTTGCATTCTAGAAGGAAAAAGTTAACGTTGGCTAACAAGAATATGCGATGGGAATGTACGGGAAGTATAAGAATGTAAGATATTGTCGGGATATGATAATCAAATATGGAATGGATCTGGATACAATTGTATATTTGAGTAAAGCTGAGGATTGATAAGAAGAGTTTAAGAATGGGTATATCGATGATCAATTTATAAGACAAAGGAAGTCAGAACGTTTAGTTTGAATAACGAAAAGTACAGGATGTATGAAAATGGAGGTGGAATTGACAAGTTAAATAAACGAATTTTAAGATAATTTCGATTTGAAAGGATGTATGTGTTTGGTTGATTAGGGTTTGTACCCTAGATTGAACATATGTTATTGACTAGCTGTCAGAGTAAAGGTGATAGAGTTATAAGATTGAAGGAAAAGATAAAGTTGAGTTAATTGATTATGATGTGAATTTGAATATAGTTGTATATTCTGAGCAGATAGCTATGATGTAGAAACAGAGATAAGTATTTGCATGGAACCTTCAGGAAGGAAAATACAAGTATAAGAAATGATAAAGAATGAAGTTATGTATAAGAAATGGGTTATCAGAGTAATGAGGATGCAATGAAAATTGGTACATAAAGATGAGTATAAGTGATAAGACAAGAGTATGTGAATATGAAAAGAAAGATATGATTTGTGTATAAGGAATAAATAAAGGAGAAATAGAATAAAGAAAGGAAATGGATTGAGGTTATGAGTTACTGTGTTTATGATAAGTAACAGAAAATAAATGTATAAAAGAAAAAGACAATTGAAGAAATACAGGAAGGAAAAAGTAAGTAAATGAGGTATCATGAGAACAATAGAAGATATGTTCTTATTGATTTGTTAAATGAAAATTCGAGGACGAATTTTCTTTAAAGGAGGGGAGATTTGTAACATCCTCAATACCGGGTTAGTGACCAAATTATAAAGTTTCAGAAATTGGTGATTAAAGTAGGATAATTGAATAGTGCAATGATTTATTGGAAATATGATGAAGGTTATTCAGTAATTATTAAAGGAAATAAAGGGTAAATTGGTCATTTGACCAGAAAGATTTTTTTATCTTTTTAAGGGTTATAAAACACGTGGGATATGAGATAATTATCCAGAGTCTTCTTCTCCAGCTTCTTCTTCTCCCCGTAAGCCTCATTTAAAGGTGAGTTTAATTTAAGCTGTTTAATTCTTGGATTTATAAGTTGATTTTGATTCTTGGAGTATTATATAAGCTTAAGGAAAGCTTATATAAGCTTAAAACATCAAGAAGAGAGAATGAGAAAGGAATTTCTATTAAAAGATTAGAAATGAACTTTTGATATAGAAAGGTTTTTGAAATTCTAAGGATGAATTTGACTTGTCAATGGTTAAATTAAGAGATTTGGAGTGATAGAATTGGATTTAGAACATAAAGAAAATTTGGTATGATTCTTGAATCTCATAAAGAAGATAGGATTTTGAGGTTAAAGATGAGTTGCATGGATATAAGTTGGTTCAAGTTATAGTAGTTGAGTTTAATGTCAAAATAGGGGCTTAAAATAGAAGAATTAAGGGAAGAGTTGATTTACGTGCTAAAATGTCAGTTCTGGGCAATGTGCATCGATGCACATTCATTGTGCACCGATGCATCGATGATAAATACCAGAAATTGTTTAAGGTGCATCGATGCACATGCAGTGCATCGATGCATGAATTTAAATAGAAAACATCGAATAGGATTTATGCATCGATGCATAAGAAGTGCATCGATGCATCCCCATTAAATACAAACATCGAATAGGATTTATGCATCGATGCATGGTGTAGTGCATCGATGCATACCTTCATTAAAAGATGAAATTGGCTTTTCTTTGAGACTAAGGAGTGATATTTTCGAATATATCAATCAGTATACTGATAAGTATTAATGTATTATTATGTAGATATAGAATGAAAGCTTGTTCCGGAACAAACTAAGGATTAGGATTGATTCAAACAACGAGGCCCAGGTGAGTGCATATTCAATAGTATATGATGTGCGATGGGAATAAGACTTGCGATGAGTCTATTTCCTGAAGTGTTACACATGAATGCATGATTAAAGGCATGAATTGAATATGCATGTATGTATGCTTGATTATATGGATTGATCTGTTCTTTTATGTGTTAGGTGAGAAAGTATAAGTGATTACATAAGAAATGTTATGAATTATATGAGATATAAACTATGTGATCATAGTAAAATATAATTATTATTATATGATAAGTGAAATAAGCTGGATAATATTGATCTATAGGATGAAGTGAGAATAGTACACTAACTAGGAGATTTGAACATAAATGATAAGATGAACATATAAGATAAGCTAGATGGGAAAGATTCATATGTTTAAATAAAACTATAACACAGGGGTTGTATGATAGAAATTTATGAAGCTATATGAGAAGATTATAAGAGTTATATGAAATTGAATTAAGTAAACAAATTAGATTATATATATATATATAAAGAAATAATAGAAGTGAGATATGTTTATAAGTCTGCCCTAGATGAATATGAATATGAATTATAAGAGTGCTATATGATTTATATTAAGATAAATCTTGAGGATATATATATATATAGATAGATATGAAATGAAATGAGTTATATGAATACATAATTATGTGATGAAATGGTGGATTACCTGAACATGTAAATATATATATATATATGTCTAAGAGAAAGCATAAGATTAAGATATAAGCAATGTGACTATAAGTATATATGTGTGCTCTAAGTGATATGACTTATAGGTATTTCTATTATAATGTTACATAATATGTTATGTATGTTAAATGAATTATGTGATGGTATAAGAAATGATATGAAATATATATGTGAAAACAAGTATATGTTATGAGATAAGACCTATGACTATAAGCTACGTGAAAGTGTTCTAGGTGTTTCAATATATTATATAAAGTATATGATCTTATGTGAACAAGATATGATAAGTATGTTTACATGAATAAAGGTGATTGGGTGAGAAATTATAGAAATTATATGAAAACATGACATATGTGACATGTGAATTATATGGAAATGATCTACGTGTAAGTGAACTACGTGACTATGTGATAATATGAAAAGAAGCTATGTGATACGTGATATGTGAAAGTGAATTACAAGTTTATGTGAATATTTGAAATGAAATAAATGATAACGCCCATGTTATGTGTCATGAGAGCTAGGGGTATAGTTGGCATGCCAAGAGTCGAGGGTCTACGCGGTCCTTCGGGATATATATATATTCTTTGGAACATGTGTGAAGTCTGGTGAGACACATATATGATCCCTAGCATATGTATATGATTCTTAAGGAATTTTATGTGGTCCTTATGGACATCATTATATGGCACTACGGTGCAATTCTACGCGGTCCTTCGGGATATATATATATTCTGTGGAACATGTGTGAAGTCTTGAAAGACACATACTTGATCCCTAGCATATGTATATGATTCTTAAGGAATTCTATGTGGTCCTTATGGACATTATTATATGGAACTACGGTGCAATTCTACGCGACACTTTGGTGTAATTATACGAGCTGTGGTGACAGCATTAGTGCACAACCTCTATAGACTCACATATCGATAGTTCTCACATACGTACATGGGCTAATCCAGAGATATGAACAAATATATGTTAGTGGTATGATAAATGTTATAGAAATGATATGATGTTGTGTGTGTATAGTGTTTGATTGAAAAGGTTAAAGTATGTGATTACATGATAAACTGTTAATGATGAATTATGTGTATGTATGTATTTACTGTAATTAATCTGATATGATTTTATATGATACGAAGAATGCATGGAATTGGTACAACATGATAGAACAGAACATGCATGTATTGATATATGTTATAAAGTGCATTATAAGTTGTTATGCCTCACTAAGTCTTCGACTTAGCGTGTGATTGTTTCACACGTAGGTTTCGAGAAGAGTAAAGAGTAATGCGGAGCAAGACAGGTCAGTTCTCCTTACCAAATGTCAGATCAGAAAATATATGTACTGGTTATAGAGTGTAGTTGGCATGTAATCTAAGGATATAAATTGTATGAACTCTGATATATTTTGTAAACGTTTTGAATAAGTTAAATGTTATCAAAGTTTTTTTAATTACTCACTATTTTATACGAATAAATGTTTGAAAAGTCAATGTGACACTTCGGACTCGTATCCGGGTCGGATATGGGTTGGGGGTGTTACACTTGGCTCCGCTCATGTAGATAAAAATCAACTGCGGTCTTAGCCCAAAGGGTATTATCCAGAATTGTTTCCGGTAGTTGTTTCCTCTCCACTTCATCTGCCGGAATGGTACTGGCCGGTAACTTATACGAAAGCCAACAGTCATCCATCATGTCCAGCACGTGAGGGGGCTTCTCAATAATTCGATATATTACACCATTTGAATCGGGCTCTAGAATGTTGGGAGGGACCTCTTCAACGATGACAGTTGCCTCTTGAACGGTGGGAGGGGACTCTTGAGGGATGATAGGGGCCTCTTGAATGATAGGGGAGGCCTCTTGAACGATGACAGGTGAGTCAGGCTTTTTCTTACAGATTCTTCGTACTATTGGGGTGAACGGAGACGTAATGGCACGTGCACGCCGTCTGATGCGTGAACTCCGTCTTGTAAGAAAAACCCGACGTAGAGCATCCACCTTAGCGGGCCGCTAAAAATAAATTAATATATAAATCAGTAAATAAACAGACATGATATTAAACAGTGAGAACAAAGAAAAATATATTTCAAACTTGCACGGTATTCACCCAAGTCATTATTATATCATTGTTCACAAAATACATCAGATAATATTCCAGAAGTAAGCACTTATATAAACATTTAAAAGGACAACATATAGGTTTAGTGTAGGTTCAATGACAACATAAAGAGTAGTAGTTTATTCTTGAAACTTAAATTTTCAACACTGTGAAGTTAGTATTTGTCTTTTGGTTGAAGTAATGCAATTCATTCAAGTTTCAATTTGCAGAAGAAGAATAAAATCTGAAACTTAAAATCGTAACACGAAAATGACTATCGCAATGCGAAAATGACTATCGTAATGCGAATTTGACTATCGCAACGAGAGAATTGCAATGCGAAATGAAAATCGCAACGCGATTATAGTTTCGCGTTACGATTTTGGTTTCGCGTTGCGATTTTGGTTTCGCGTTGCGATTTTGGTTTCACGTTGCGATTTTGTCGTTGCGATTTTCATTTCGTGTTGCGATTTTCTCGTTGCGATTTTCATTTCTCGTTGTGATTCTCTCGTTGCCATTCATTTCGCGTTGCGATAGTCATTTTTCACGTTGCGATTTTAAGTTTCGTGTTGCGAAAGTAAACTATTTCTTCTTCTGCAAATTGAAACTTGAATGGATTGCATTACTTCAACCAAAAGACAAAACAAAGACAAATACTTACTTCAGAGTATTAAAGAATACACAGTTTAGCAGAATTGGCAGCAACCGAACAAATTTACTTTCAACCAAAAGACAAAACAAAGACAAATACTAACTTCACAGTGTTAAAGAATACACAGTTTAGCAGAATTGACAGCAACCGAACAAATTTACTTTCAACCAAAAGACAAAACAAAGACAAATACTAACTTCACAGTGTTAAAGAATACATAGTTTAGCAGAATTGGCAGCAACCGAATAAATTTACTTCAACCAAAAGACAAAACAAAAGACAAATACTAACTTCACAGTGTTAAAGAATAAACAGTTTAGCAGTATTGGCAGCAACCGAATAAATTTACTAAGCAATCTAAGTGAAATGGTTAATCTAAGTGAAATTACGAGTAAATTTATCATCAAGTTAAATATGGAAAATCTTAAACTTACCTCGTTGCGTAGAGTATGAACCTCATTCTGCAACGATACTACCATCTCACGTAGAGCGGCAACCTCACCACGTAAAGTAGACACCTCCACACGCCATGCACCATCGTTATCGCGTAGAGTACCGATCTCCTCACGCAAGGCATTGACCTCATCACGTAACTCCCTTGACTCATCCCGTGGAGGTGGAGAACAGGGAGATAGAAGTCGTGGCATCTTTGTCGGTCGCCTATCATGAGGTGATGGTGGAGAAGAGGCTCGATGATGTGACGAGATAGGTGATGGCTCTCGTTGTAGAGGTGTATAGTCGGGTCGATCAGGTGATGGCTCTGGGTGAGGTGATGGCTCTCGAAGTGGAGGAAGTGGAGGCTGCTCATCATTCGTGCCATCAAAAAAATGCTGACTAGCTTGCCACCAATCAGTGGCAAGCTCAGCCTCCGTGGGTGTCAGTCTCTATAATGGAGTGTTGGCCTCCTAAAAATATAAAAACTCAAACAAAGTTAAACGTCTACTATTAATAACTTGTTTATATATGATAGTATTTGTGTTAACTTACATTATTTATTGTCGCATACGGTATTAAGTCTTCCCAATCCAATAGACGTTTCCTCTTCCAGGAAATAGCCCTAGGAATATCATTTGAAGTTTTTAATGCATATGTCCGCATGCTGGGAAAAGCCTCGAATATCCAAATCTACAAACAATATAATAACAAACATTAGTAATTGTTAAATAATTAATTATAATTTTGAAAACATTATATAGAAATTCTTACCTTAAAGGCCCAAACAAAGCCTGACAAAGTGTATTTCGACCCATCGCCACGCAAACTTTTGCGGTCATCAAAGGCAGACGACAACTTAGTCCATGTAGCTTTCCATATATACGAACCCCACGGAAACAGATTCCATGCATTTAGGTCCTCTACCAATAATATTAGCTCTTGAGGAATATGTTGTCTGGCCTCTCTGCCTAAAAAGCTGGCATACAAAGTACTAGAAGGCATACTCGGACAACATTGACGTCATTCATCTGAGTAAAACCATCTTTCTTATTAAACAATTTCTTCATGTCGTCGACGTGTAAATTCTCCTTCTCTATTGACTCATCAGGAAAAACCCGGGATAACCATGATGGGCGGGTGATATGACGAGTGTACCGGCCTACATCATCGTGTCCGAATCGTAGACCAGTGATTAAGCAGAACTCCTTCCGCCCAAAACAAGTATATGCCGGTGGAAAATGAAACCATATCTCTTCCTCACCACGTTGTATACTGTCGGGTAGATCGCTAGTCATGGTCTGAAGCCACAAATGGGTCAAATTAGCATCTCCACCCGGATGCTGTACTCTCAGCCATGGCTCGAAGCAGGTTTCCTCAAACAATTTTCTTTGTGCAGGTGAAAGCTTCGAAGCAATTGTAGTGGCTAGGCTAACTTTATTCCTTAATGTCAATGAAGCCGAAAAAAATTTCTACAAAAACAATAAACATACCAAGTTAGATATACCAAAAACTACACTGTGAAGATATACCAAAAACAATAAACATAAAGAGTAGTAGTTTATTCTTGAAACTAAAATTTGCAACACTGTTTTGTCTTTTGGTTGAAATGAAAATCGCAATGCGATTTTGGTTTCGCGTTGCGATTCTCTCGTTGCGATTTTCATTTCTCTCGTTGCGATAGTCATTTTCGTGTTGCGATTTTCATTTTCATGTTGCGATTTTAAGTTTAGAAACTATTCTTCTTCTGTAAATTGAAACTTTAATGGATTGCATTACTTCAACCAAAAGACAAAACAAAGACAAATACTAACTTCACATGGTTAAAGACTAAACAGTTTAGCAGTATTGGCAGCAATCGAATGAATTTAATAAGAAATCTAAGTGAAATGGTTAATCTATTATTGAAATTACCAGTAAACTTATCATCAATTTCAATATGAAAAACCTAAAATAATGCAAAATTTTCAAAATAAAAATAATTAAAAAAACTAACCCTCGGAGGTTGATTTTCCATTTCTGAATGATTGTGAGGGATTTCTGACCGTGAATGGTTGTGAGGGATTTCGCCAGAGATGGGGACGGAAATCTTCGGAGATGGGGACGGATTTCGTCGTAGAGAGTGAGAGATTGAGATGGGACTGAGTTGTGATTTTAGGTTTTAGGTTATGAGTTGCGATTACGGGATATACTGTGGACGGTTCAGTGTTCCGATAATTAATATTCGTGTTTGGAATTTGAAAATAAAATACGCGTAGCGATTCTAATGGCGCTTTAAAAATCGCGTTGCGATTTACGGATACGCGTTGCAATTTTACGTATTGTCGTTGCGATTTACGGATACGCATTGCGATTTACGTATTCTCGTTGCGATTTACAGATACGCGTTGCGATTTACGTATTCTCATTGCGATTTACGGATACGCGTTGCGATTTTACGTATTGTCGTTGCGATTTACGGATACGCGTTACGATTTTACGGATACTCGTTGCGATAGTCAGAATCGCGTTGCGATTTTCATATTCGCGTTGCGATTCTGGAAAATCGCAATGCGAATTTGTGCTATCGCATTGCGATTCTTCATAATCGCGTTGCGATTATGGGAACTGATTTGCGATTCTGGAGGTCGCGTTGCGATTTTTATTTCGTATTGCGATTTTGTTGGTCATTTTGGCAAATCCAAAAAAAGTTGGTTAAAATCGTATATTATAAGGCATTTTTTATCACTGAGGCGATTTTCTCTTTGCTAAAAAGGTATGGAAAACTAATATTTTAGTACATACATATATCGGTGATTAAGGAGATGGGTGTTCGAAAATTCCTCGTCGTGCACTCTTACGGACACCAGCTTAAACTCCAAATCAAACTTTGAGTTATGGTGCAAGGAGGTGGAGAAAAGAAGGTGAAGAAAGGGAGGGTGGTGTTGACGATGGAGGTGGGAAAAAGAGGGACATTTTGGCAATATCATATGTTTTATTTTTAAAATTGATTTTCATTTATTCAAATAAAAAAATAAAATTAAAAGATAACTTGACAAATTTTGATTGGTCATTGAATTTTTTTAACAGAATTAACCATTTGGAACAGAGATAACAATTTAAATTTTAGAAAATAAGAAATTAAGCATTCATTATTATTAAAACATTAAAAATAAAAAAAATATCATTATACCTTAAAGAATGTTGATACGAGAGGAAATAAGAAGTTAAGTAGTCATTATTATTGAAGCATCATCATGACCCAAAAGTCACAAATCTGAATGAACCGATATGGGTTAGGTAAAGCACAATATTTTTATCGCTAATAGAAAATTATATATATCATAAAAATAAAGCAAACAAAATTGATCTAACGAACCTGGGCCGGCATAAGACTGAATATTCGAGAGAGTAAGAAAATTATTTTTTGAGGTACTCAACTAGATTAGTTTTCCAACAACAAAATAATACATCATCTTCTGAAGCTATTACATCTACAATGTTATAGATATAAGGATAAATATAGGAATTTTGTTGCCTCCAGTTCCAAGACTTTGTTTTAATTAATTTGGATCGATTTGGGTTACACACTTAGTTTTGGTGAGTGAATCCCCCAACGGAGAATTTTTGCATACGTAAGGACTCGAACCTCAAACCTTACTTAAGCGATACCACCTAAACCAACCCCCATTGGTTGATAAATATAGGATTTTAAATTAAGAGATTAATTTATAAAATTTCATAGAAGATAAAAATAAATTATTAATAAAAAAGAATAAATAAAATATTTAAAATACATGAGAATCTAAAATTTTCAAGAAATATGACTACTTCCATCGGTTTCACTTTGATCCATCCCTAGTTATATATGTATGCTCTTTTGATATATGTTTATTGATATTTCATAGGTGTGAAAAAATTATGAGACTTGGTATTGGCTTTTGTGGATGTTTTCAAGAAAAAAGCTCTGTAATATTCATTGATACGAAATACAAGTACAACACAACAACAACATGGTTTGCATTATGCTGAATGATAGTAATGATAAATTGAACACACACCAATAGAGAAATCCGCAGTTTCTGAATTATTAGTTCAATAACAAAAGATCGGGTTCGAATTCCAGGTTTTCTCAAACAAAACGACTGAGGATTTCTTCCACAGCGGTGTATTTCACTTCAGGGTATAACTCAGAAGCTTCGAATCCTATCGATGGTTTGATCTCAAAGTTGGCACCGTCACCGTTGACAAAGATCGAGTGACTGATGGCCAAGAAAATATTGATTGGAATCGGAGACTCTGCAATGCATGAATAAATTACAAAGCATAAGATTTCCATGAATTGCAGGAATAAATTACAAAGCATAAGATTTCCATGAATTGCATGAATAAATTCCAAATAAGAGCCAGGAGATTTTATCAACCTTGGATCTGTTTGAGAAGTTGTTCCTCTGGAACGTATGTTTTCTCAATGGTCTTGCCAATCAATTTCTCCCATAGGGAGACGAGTTCATTGAATGAGTAGGTGTTCTTGGGAGGCCTGATGAAGAGCGTCTTGTTCAACGTTCTCGGATCGTCAACGGTTTTGATAGTGTACGTTCCGATATCGGATTCGTCGTTGAAAACAGCTGCAAATGGTCATTACAGATGCTTTGTTAAATCTCTCTTAGTTAACTTTCAAATTATCAGTACTTTATTTACCTTTAGCATTTCCATCGCCTTGGATAACGACCTTGTCTCTTGGAGGAGAGGTGGCTCCTGGCTGTGACAAAGTAGGAAGAAAATAGGCTGCAAAGCAGTTAGCAGGCACATAAGTGTAAGGGATCCCTTCTGCCTCTATGGCACGGCGAATTTGAGCCTTGATTCCGAATGCCGATTTCGCCGGCTCAATGGCGTTATTCAGGTCAACGTCCGTTCCAAATTCCGATGGCAAAAATCTCTGATCAAATCAAGAAATTGGGACAATGCTAGTTACCAGCTATGTTGCTGCAAATTTCTTTGGTCACCCATTACCAAAATGTGTTCAACTCTCATATATTAGCATAAAAATGTAAATTTAAAAATGTTTAATTTGTGCTGCTGTAGATGATTCATACCCGAATTCTTCAAGTAAGAAAGACCAGCAGATAAAAAAACAGAACAAATTGAGTGAAAACGGAAATGGAGAAACACAAACCTTGACATTCCCAGCTTCTTTAATGGCAGAAATGATCTTAACTTGATCCGCAATCTGCATTTGACCCACGGTTGAAATCACCACATCGACTTGCTTTATTGCCTTAACTAAACTGTCATGATCGTATAGATCCCCCTGCGATTAAAGGTCCACAGAATCAAATTAAAGAATTTTTTTCCACAGCCATGATCAATTTATGAGAAGAATACGATCGACGACTACTTACGATCAAGATGTGGACTCCTAAGTTCTTGAAGTTTTCGACGATTTTACCCTTGACAGGGTCGGAGATGGTGCTCTCTCTTACCAGAGCAAAAGTGGGGTGACCCTCTTTCGCACTGGCTTCGACGATGAACTTTCCGATGTATCCGGTTCCTCCGATGATCAGAACCTTGCTCTTCTCTGCCATTGATGATTTCTTCTGGTACGGGAGCGAGAATTATGTTATACGAAAGAAGAAGGTTTCGATTATATGATTTCTTTGTAGTGTAATTTGGCGGAGAATGATTCCACTATTTATGGTTGAAATGAGAAAAGCCTTCTTGATGGGATGTAGTGCCTACCACCAACATTAGTTTAATATATAAATTATTTTTCATCAATTAATTTAAAAAAAAAATAATTTCAGTCACCGAAAATGTCTTATAATATACGATTTTAATTAATTTTTTTTGGATTTACAAAAATGACCAATAAATTCGCAACGCGATCTCGAATTTCGCAACACAGTTTCCAAATTCGCAACGCAATTTTCTAAATTCGCAACGCGAATATGTAAATCGCAACGCGAATTTGTAATTTGCAATACAGAAGTCAAATTTGTAAAGCGCGTTTATTTTCGCAACGAGAATTTTATTTTCGAATTTGAAACACAATATTAATTTCGTAACACAAATGTAAACAGTATAATTGCAACTCATAACCTAAAACCCAAAATCACAACTCAATCCCATCTCCATCTCTTACTCTCTACGGCGAAATCCGTCCCCATCTCCGGCGAAATCCGTCTATCTCCATCTCTCAGAGCCACTCTCACAACCATTCACAGCAACAAATGGAAAATCAACCACCGAGGGTTATTTTTTTAATTATTTTTATTTTGAATTTTTTGTATTATTATTAAATTTTTCATATTTAAATTGATGATAAATTTACTGGTAATTTCAATATATATATTAACCATTTCACTTAGATTGCTTAGTAAATTATTCAGTTGCTGCCAATACTGCTAAATTGTTTAGTCTTTAACCCTGTGAAGTTAGTATTTGTCTTTGTTTTGTCTTTTGGTTGAAGTAATGCAATTCATTCCAGTTTCAATTTGCAGAAGAATTTTGAAACTTAAATTCGCAACACGAAAATGAAATTCGCAACGCAAAAATGAAATTCGCAACGCGGTTTTAGTTTCGCGTTGCGAATTTAAGTTTCAGAAACTACTCTTCTTCTGCAAATTGAAACTTGAATGAATTGCATTACTTCAACCAAAAAACTATGATAGAATAATGACTTGGGTGAATACCGTGCTAGTTTGAAACATATTTGACTTTGTTTTCACTGTTTAATATCATGTCTGTTTATAGTGTATAATTTGAAGTTTTTGGTATATATAACTTGGTATGTTTATTGTTTTTGTTAGAAAATTTTTTCAGCTTCATTGACTCTAAGGAATAAATTAAGCCTAGCCACTACAATAGCGTCGGCACTTACACATGTTCAAAGAAAATTGTTTGAGGATACTTGCTTTGGGCCATGGCTAAAAGTACAACATCCAAGTGGAGATGCTATGTTGACCCATTTGTTTCTTCAGACCATGAATAATGATACCCGAGAGGATACAATGTGGTGATGAAGAGATATGGTTTCATTTTCCACCGGCGTATACTTGTTTTGGGTGGTAGGAGTTTTGCTTAATCACTGGTCTACGTTTCGGACACGATGAAGTAGGTCGGTACACTAGTCATATCGCCCGCCCATCATGGTTATCTCGGGTTTTTCCTAAACTGGCAAAGGCGAAGCCCAGTTTACACGTCGATGACTTGAAAAGATTACTTCTTAAAGATGGTTTTACTTAGATGGATGACATTGATGTTGTCCGAGTATGCCTTTTATTACTTTTGAATGCCGGTTTTTTAGGCAAAGAGGCCAAACAACCTATTTCTGAGGACCTAATATTATTGGTAGAGGACCTAAATGCATGGAACGTGTTTCTCTGGGGTTCATATCTATGGAAAGCTACCTGGAAAAAGTTGTCGTCTGCCTTTGAGGACCGTCGTAGTTTGCGTGGCGATGGTTCCAAATACACTTTGGTAGGCTTTTTTGGGCCTTTAAGGTAAGAATTTCTATATAATGTTTCCAAAATTATAATTAATTATTTAACAATTACTAATGTTTGTGTATTATATTGTTTGTAGATTTGGATATTTAAGGCTTTTCCCAGCATGTGGACATATGCAAGAAAAAATTCAAATGATATTCCTAGGGCTATTACCTGGAGAAGGATCCGGCTGCTGGATTGGGAAGATTTACTACCATATACGACGATGAATGATGTAAGTTAACACAAATACTACCATATATAAACAAGTTATTACTAGTAGACGTTTGACTTTGTTTGAGCTTTTATATTGTTAAGAGGCAAATTATCCATTACAGAGGCTGACACCCACAGAGGCTGAGCTTGCCACTAATTGGTGGCAAGCTAGTAAGCATTTTTTTGATGGGACGGATGATGAGCACCCCCACTTCGAGAGCCATCACCTGATCGAGCTGATTATACACCTCCACACCGAGAGCCATCACCTATTCCATCACATCATTGAGCCTCTTCTCCACCATCACCTCATGATAGGTGACCGGAAAAGATGTCATGACATTTATCTCCCCGTTCTCCACCTCCACGGTATGATTTAGGGGAGTTACGTGATGAGATCAGTGCTTTACGTGATGAGGTCGGTACTTTATGTGACGACAATGGTGCATGGCGTGATGAGGTACGATCTTTACGTGGTGAGGTAGATGTTTTACGCGATGACAATGGTGCTTTACATGGTGAGGTATCTACTTTACGTGATGAGGTAGCCGCTCTACGTGAGATTATTTCATCGTTGTAGAATGAAGTTCATACTCTACGCAATGAGGTAAGTTTGTTTAATACTATACTAAAAATATAAATAACCTTTTTTCGACATTATTTATTTATTTACTGATTTATGTATTAATTTATTTTTAGCATCCCGATAAGGTAGATGTTTTACGTCGGGTTTTTCTTGCACGACGGAGTTCACGCATCAGACGTCGTGAACGTGCCATTACGTCTCCTTTCACCCCAATAGTGCCAAGACTCCGTAAGAAGAAGCCCGATTCACCTGTCATCGTTCAAGAGGCCCCTCCCACCATTCAAGAGGCCCATGTCATCATTCAAGATGTCTCTCCCACCGTTCAAAAGCCCGATTCACATGTCATACTATGTCGACATATTGATAAACCCCCTCACGTGCCCGATATAATGGATGAGAGTTGGTTTTCGTATGAGTTACCGGCCAGTACCATTCCTCAGCAGGAGAGGAGAACACTACCAGACACATTGTGGATAATACCCTTTTGGGCTAAGACCGCAGTTGATTTTTATCTACATGAGCGGAGCCAGGGGTGTTACGCTAACATATGCAAAATCAACGATAATATGCATTTCTTTTTTTGATCGGTCTTGGTGGGGTATTTTATTAGGGGTTGAAAAGAATGGCTATTTCGAATGGGGGCTAAGTTTTATATTTTTCTTATATTGCATTTAAGGATGGCAAAAAAACCCGAACCCGATGGGAAAAATCGAAAATCGAATTAAACGGGGACGGGGAAAATCGTTTATGCTAAACGGGGACGAGGACGGGGAAAACTATTTATGTTAAACGGGGATGGGGACGGGTTTGGTAATCCCCGCCTCGATTACCTTATTACCCGGCCTGATAAATATTAAAAATAATTATTATATATATATATATAATATTAATAAATTTAATTTAAATTAATATATATATATATAATATTTATATATTTAATTTAAATATATATACCCGGCCCGATACCCGTTTAAATAACTGTTTATGCTAAATGGGGATACCCGTTTCCCCGCGGTTTTCCCCGATTACCCGATGGGGATCCCCGCGGTTTTTAAGCGGGAAAGGGTACAGGTTTTTTAAACTGGGACGGGGGACCAATACCCAGCCCGAACTCGGCCCGTTGTCATCCCTAATTGCATTTTGATTATTTTTTTAAAAATTTATTAAATTCACTAATATATGTATTTTTTTTATCGACAGCATATTGATGCATGGGTGTCACGTCTTCAGATTATAAGGAAATTGAAGAAAATAAAAAAGACGCGATGTACTATTATGCCTTCGTCTTTTCACGTAGCTCACTTGAAGGATCAGAGAGACGCTTTATATGCGTTGGGTAATGGAAAAGCTAAGCTTTATCCTGCGTGGTGGGAGGTCGATAAGGTTAGTATTTATTTTTGAATATTTTAAAGGTATTCATAAATTTTATTTGATGTGCGCAATTGAATTATTATTTATGATTGCAGGTGTTTATCCCTGTTATGGAACGTCATCATTGGCTTCTCGTCGAGCTTCAGCTCCCATCCCTGAAGACGATAGTATATGACAGCATGTTGAATTACATATCATTGTCTGATTTGAAAGATATTATTTGTAAGGGATGAAGCGTTCATTTGGCTAAATACTTGGGTGCGATTGATTATTGGACTTATTCTGGAAACAAGAAAACAAAAAAGTTCAAAGTTACAATGATGAGAAACGAGACAACGTCACAACAAACGGCGGGAGCCAGAGGGGATTGTGGTCCTCTTGTATGCATTTGCTTGGAACATTTGACGACAAGAGGTAAACAGTTTCTACCTCTCATAGATAGAGATAGAGGTGTAGTAGGGTTGTGGTTTCGTCATTTTATGGCTAGAGCGATATATTCGAGACGTTTCCTACCTGCATCCGCGTGCTGAAAGTGTGCATAAACAACCATTTGTTATTGGTAAGTTTGAGCAAGTGTTGTTAACATATATACTCTTTGTTGGTTTGAAAATGTTTGGTTAAGTACCTAGAATTCAATAATTTGTTGTTTGTTGGTTTTAGATTTTTAGAAAGTGTTGTTTGAGCAAATTTTTGGTTTATGCAGGTTAATCCTGAAGTGAGCTACGTGAAATTTGTTGTCTGGGGCTAATTGTATCAATGTGATGTTAATTTTTTTTAGATGTGTAAATAAGAATTGTTTTTTGCTTGTTTAATTGATTTGTAAAAGTTGATTTGTTGTTTACGAAAATTTCAATCTGCATTATGTTGAAGGCAAAAAAGACATGTTGAAGGTACACTTTTTCAACGTGAAAATCAAATTCGCAACGCGAAAGTCAAATTCACGTGCGATTTTCGCGTTGCGATTGTTACGAAAGTCAAATTCACGTTACGAATTTGATTTTCGTGTTGCGAATTTGATTTTCGTGTTGCGAATTTGACTTTCGCAACAATCGTAACAAAAAATCGCAACGTGAATTTACCTTTTGCGTTGCGAATTCAAGGAAAACATCTTCAAAAAGATAACAAACAACAATCTAATAAGTGATAACAACTGAACAGATCATAGCAATGTTCAAACTCAAGTTTAATGCATGTCTAACTGAAAATGTATGCATTCACGCATAAAATACACATAATACAACGTTTGCTTTTAAAAATCACCTAAGTTAATATATCCCAAAAGGTGAAGCCGTTTGTGATTGTGATTCTGATTTTGATTCTGATTTTGATTGCGATTTTGATTTCCTTTTGTTTGGCACCATATGAGCTTTGGATTTTGATGGGGATCCATATTTTGGTAGAGGAAAAGATGATTGTGATGGCACTGGTGATCTACATGTCAACCTTGTATGACCACTTTCCTTGCACCGACTACATATCGATATCCTCTTCTCTTTACCCTTAGAAGGTATACAATCATGATTTTTTGGTTGGCCAGGTAGCCTGCTGTCCATGACTGGTGTCAAAACTGTTTGTAAGTCATCCGGTATGTCCCACTCAGAATGATGTGGAATAGGGTAGACAATCTCAGCATAAGTCTATCGATATACTTATGTAGTGTAGCAATCCATAGCGTATGCACTTGAATCATCTTGGTTTAGATGAAGAGCAACTTTTATAACATGGCCACACGGATAACCAGATGTTTTCCATTTCATACAACTACACGTCTTTGCATTTAGATCGACATGCTCATTTAAGTTATTATCCAATACTTTAAAAAAAAGTGTTTGAACATGGTTCAACTCTCTATGACGTTGACTTCACAACATGTTTCGTTATCTTTTTTTCAGTCCATGGTGTAACAAGACGTTCTAATGTTCCTATAAATTTAAATAAATAATACTTAGTAAAATATATAAATATGATAAGTTACGAATTTAAAGAAATAATACATGCATGATTTGTTTTCTTGTAGTACCACTATTGAATAGAGGCTTGAAAAAACTCCATTAACATAGTAATGGGTAATTTTCGGGAATGACGACTTAAAGCGTTGATTGATTCTGCACTACTAGACGTCATGAAACCATATCTTGCTCCAAGTTGATGTACTCTTGACCATCTTTCAAACCCGACATCTTCTAGTGTTTGAGCACATTGAGGCAAAACATGTCTTAAACAATTTATATGCTTATTAAAATCAACTTCCCGATAAGCTTTTAAAGCCTTCCAGTATGTCCATTTATGATTTTTTATACCAGCAGACCTTGATTTTAGGTTTCTATACAAATGAACACCATAAAGTCCATGAAAAACATCTGGGAAACACGTTCTAACAGCTTTGTCAATTGAGTTTGCCCTATCGGATATGATTGTCAGATTGCTAATATGACCTATGCAATCCCTAATATGCCCTATAAACCATGTCCATGAATCAGAAATTTCAGATTTGCCAACCCCGTAAGCTATTGGCAGTATCCCATTGTTAGCATCCATGGCTACTACTAATAAGTTTACTCCAAGGTATCGACCTTTCAAATGTGCTCCGTCAACTATAATAACTGGGCGCATGCAAGTAATAAACGAACGAATCTACAAAATAATATACACAAGAAATATAATCATTTAAATGTGAAATGCATGTAACTAACAAAAATGATTCAATAAAATTATATTGATTTACTAACCGCAACACCATTGGCGATAAATAGCAACTCAAAGCGTTCATCTCTATCTGTTTTGATATGAGTTATCGCCCCATGATTTTTTAGCTTTAAATTGTGACAATAAGCCGACAGTTGGGCAAACGATGATTCTGGAGACCCCCTCAACAATTCCAAGGTATAACATTTGGCTCTTCAAGCTTGAGAATATGAGATACTAATATTGAACCAAGCATTCATGTCAGTCATAATTTCATGTCCCCGTTATACCCTGTCATTCAAAAACATTAACTCAGCCAGAAAACCACCCAACACCTTTTTGTTTGTCTGTCTATGGTGAGGAAAAACTTGGGTTCTTGAACATGTATGCTTATCAAACATTTCACAATCTTTTATCCTCTTTGCAATCATACGCCACGTACAGTTTTTGTCAATCTTACACTTTGTTTCGAAACGATCTTTGCTTGATTTGTTAACTTTTAGTTGATAGAAATCTTCCACACATTTCGTATGCAATGCTATCTTCAAGCCTTCCTTTGTATCAAAACAATCATCTTTCTTGATACGAATAACTTTTGTGTAACAATCAACTGCTATCTTTACCAACTCTTCTTCCGGTATCTGAAGTAATTCTGGCATATTTCAGTTATACTCCCGTGGCATTTTTTTCTTTTTCTTTTCTTCGGGGACTTCTTCTTCTTCTTTTACTTCTTCAGGGTTATATGAATTACAGAATGGATGTTCAACATGTTCATTCACAGTCGTAACTTCTTCCTCATTATTATCAACAACATCTTCCTCGGCATCGGCTATTTCATCATCAAAATTCGGGTATTGACCAATATCAAAATCATTACACGTAGGGTCTGTTTCTTCTTCTGAAACATCATCAAAATCCGAGTATTGACCAAGATCAAAGTCCGGGTATTGACCAAGATCAAATTTCGAATACTGAATAGTACTCACAATTTTTTCTGTTGGCTCATAATCGTCTATCTGGTCAATACAAAAATTGGAATTTCGTGCTGAAAGTTGATTGAGATTTGGATTAGGAAAAGGTTGTGGGTTTTGAGATTGTGTTTGATATTGTGTTTGGTATTGGAAATGTGGTGAAATAAAATTTTCTTGGTTATGAAATTATGGTGGAACCATTAAATTTTGAGGTTGATAACAACGTTGTACATTGTGAGCACCATAAATTGGGGTTGAAGAACTTAGTTGATTACTACCCGCTACTGACCCAACTTCACTACTTCTAGGTTCAACAACATACAACGTAACATCATCTTCTTGCGAAACACTAATGTAAGCAATGAATCGTTCAACATCTTCATTGTCGGTTAACAAATAAACTTTATATTTTCTCTGATAAGATAGCCTAAATCCACTTAGAGGCTCTAAATTCAATTTCTTTGCAACACGTAACATTAGAGTTTTATAAGTTAACTTTTTTAATGACAGTTTTAGTTGAAGATTCATGGGTAAAGGCATATATTGTAAAACACCATGAACATTCTCCCATGACCCTTCAAAACACAAATCTATCCAAACATGATCAACATTAGATGATTTCATTCTACAAATTGTAAATTAATTTACTAAACAAACGAGCTATAAACTACATATCATCATTAACTTAGAGAAAAACATACTTTTATTAACTTGATAGTTGATAATTTGGGAGAGAAATCATTGAAAAATTATATATAAATAAAATTATGTAAAAAAAGTTAGAGATGGGGAAGGATGTCGTTGGATATAGGAACGGATGTCGCTGGAGAGAGTGATACATGGGGATGGAATGAGATGCAATTTAGGGATTTAGGTTATGAGTTGTTGCTGCTGCGTAGTTATGTACCCAAAACATTTGTGTTGCGAAAATAAAACCTGTTGCGAAATTAAAATTCGTGTTACGAATTCGAAAATCGAGTTGCGAATTCAGAAATCTAGTTGCGAATTTGAAATTCAGTATTACGAATTTGGAAATCGCGCTGCGAATTTGACTTCTGTGTTGCGAATTACAAATTCGTATTGCGATTTACAAATTCGCGTTGCGATTTACAAATTCGCGTTGCGAATTTGGAAACTGTGTTGCGAAGTTGGAGTTCGCGTTGCGAATTTATTGGTCATTTTCGCAAATTCAAAGAAAATTGGTTAAAATCGTATGTTATAAGGCATTTTCGGTTACTGAAGTTATTTTCCCTTAATTTAATTTAATTTAATTAAAAAACTAAAATATTTAATAAAATAATAATTATTAAAAATTTCATTAAACCTTAGAAAATCTTGGTATGAAAGCAAACAAGATGGTAAGGAGTCGTTATTATGGAAATTTGAAACATCATCACGACCCAAAAGTCTCAACTCGCAAATCTCAACCAGCTGGGTTAGGTGAAGCACAGTATTACTATCTTAAAAATAAGGGTTAAGTTTATAAAAGTATTCCAATTATATGGTGCTATTTTGTGAGCCTCTCAATTATTAAAAATTATAAAATAATCTTTTAATTCTGAATATTATTTTCTTAACTCATTTAATTACTAAAATTTATAAAACAGTCACTTGATTATTCATATATTCTAAATTCATCATTTTTCATTAAAAAATTGACGGTCCTCTAAACTGTACGTTAACATGATGACTAGAATATGATATAATCATATTTCAATGATGTCTACTAATTATGTTGTTTCTTTCAAGCACTGACTCAACGATATGATATTTTAAGCAACAGTTTGACAACATGATGTAAAAAAAAAGTTGATCTACAAAATACGATTCAAACGGTTTTGAGATTAGATTTTATCATATCTCAATCAACAAGTCTAGTTCGGACAAACGCCAACCTTTTAACAGAAAATGATGAATTTTGACTATATTAGTAGTTGAGTGACCATTTTATAATGAGAAAATAACCTCAGTGACCAAAAATCCCATATAATATACGATTTTAACCAACTTTTTCCGGATTTGCCAAAATGACCAACAAAATCGCAATGCGATCGCTAATTCGCAACGCGATCTCCATTATCGCAAATTCGCGTTGCATTTTCGCAATGCGATAGTTGAAAATCGCGTTGCGATGGTCTACAGTATCGTTGCGATTTTCCCAATTCGCAATGCGAATAAGTAAATCGCAACGCGAATTGGGAAATTCGCAATGCGAATAAGTAAATCGCAACGCAAATTGAGAAAATCGCAATGTGATACTGACTATCGCAATGCGATAATAAAAAATCGCAACGAGATACTTACTTTCGCAACGCGATACTGACTTTCGCAACGCGATAATACATAATCGCAATGCGATTTTCAAAGCGCCATTAGTATCCTGGCCAAGTATTTTATTTTTAAATTCCAAACATGAATATAAATATATTGGAACACTGAACTGTCCACAGTATATCCCGTAATCGCAACTCATAACCTAAAACCTAAAATCACAACTCAGTCCCATCTCCATCTCTCACTCTCTCACCCATCTCCGACGAAATCCGTCCCCATCTCCGGAAAAATCCGTCTATCTAAATCTCTCAGAGCCACCCTCACAATCAGAAATGGAAAATCAACCAAATCAACCAACGAGGGTTAGTTTTTTAATTATTTTCTTTTTGAAATTTTTGCATTATTATTAGGTTTTTCATATTGAAATTGATGATAGGTTTACTGGTAATTTCAATAATAGATTAACCATTTCACTTAGATTGCTTATTAAATCAACCAAGAATCGCAACGCGAAATGCAAATCGCAACGCGATTTTAGTTTCGCGTTGCGATTCTCTCGTTGCGATAGTCATTTTCGTGTTGCGATTTTCATTTTCAGAAAATATTCTTCTTCTGCAAATTGAAACTTGAATGAATTGCATTACTTCAACCAAAAAACAAAGACAAATACGAAATTCACAGTGTTGCATATTTAAGTTTGAAGAATAAAACTACTACTATTTATGTTTATTATTGTTTTTGGTATATCTTCACAGTGTAGTTTTGGTATATCTAATTTAGTATGTTTATTGTTTTTGTAGAACTTTTATTCGGCTCAATTGACCTTGAGAAATAAAGTCAGCCTGGCCAAAACAATTGCGTCGAAGCTTTCACCTGCACAAAGAAAATGTTTGAGGATACATGCTTCGGGCCATGGCTGAAAGTACAACATCCCGGTGGAGATGCGATGTTGACACACCTGTTTCTTCAAACCATGACTAGAGATCTACCAGAGACTATACAACGTCGTGATGAAGAGATATGGTTTGATTTTCCACCGGCGTATACGTGTTTTGGGCGGGAGGAGTTTTGCTTAATCACCGGTCTACGCTTCGGACACGATGATGTAGGTCGGTACACTAGACACATTACCCGCCCATCATGGCTATCCCGGGTTTTTCCTGAGCTGGAGAGGCCGAGTCTACACGTAGAAGACCTGACAAGATTTTTGAATAATAAAGATGGTTTTACTCGGATGGATGACGTCGACGTTGTCCGAGTATGCCTTCTAATTCTTTTGCATGCCGGCTTTTTAGGCAGAGAGGCCAGACAACCTATTCCAAATGATCTAATCAAATTGGTAGAAGACCTAAATGCGTGGAACCTGTTTCCGTGGGGCTCGTATTTATGGAAAGCTACATGGAATAAGTTATCGTCTGCCTTGGATGATCGAAAAAGTTTGCATGGCGATGGTTCCAAATACACTTGACAGGCTTTATTTGGGCCTTTAAGGTAAGAATTTTTATATAATGTTTCCAAAATTATAAGTAATTATTTAACAATTACTAATGTTTGTTATTATATTGTTTGTAGATTTGGATATTTGAGGCCTTTCCCGCCATGAAGACATATGCAATAAAAACTTCAAATAATATTCCCAGGGCTATTTCTGGAAGAGGAAACGAACCTTGCAATGGGAAGATTTACTACGGTATACGACAATAAATAATGTAAGTTAACATAAATACTACCATATGTTTATAAACAAGTTATTACTAGTACACATTTAACTTTGTTTAAGCTTTTATATTGTTAGGAGGCCAACACTCTTCTACAGAGGCTGACACCACGGAAGCTGAGCTTGCCACTGATTGGTGGCAAGCTAGTAAGCGTTTTTTTGATGGAACGGTTGATGAGCAGCCTCCACTTCGGGAGCCATCACCTCGCCCAGAGCTATCACCTCACCTAGAGCCATCATCTGATCGACCCGGCTATACACCTCCACAACGACAGCCATCACTATTCTTTCACATCATCGAGCCTCTTCTCCACCATCACCGCAAGATAGGCGACCGGCAAAGATGTCACGACGTTTATCCCTGTTCTCCACCTCCACCTCAACGGGATGAGTTAGGGGAGTTACGTGATGAGGTCAATGCCTTGCGTGAGGAGGTCGGTACTTTACGCAAAGACGATGGTGCATGGCGTGTTGAGGTGTCTACATTACGCGGTGAGGTAGCCGCTCTACGTGAGATGGTAGCATCGTTACAGAATGAGGTTCATACTCTACGCAACGAGGTAAGTTTAAGATTTTTCATACTCGTAATTCATTCGGTTGCTGCCAATCTGTTTTGTTAGTATTTGTTTTTGGTTTTGTTTTTGTCTTTTGGTTGAAGTAATGCAATCCATTCAAGTTTCAATTTGCAGAAGAAGAATAGTTTACTTTCGCAACACGAAAATGACTATCGCAACGCGGAAATGGCTATCGCAATGCGAAATGAAAATCGCAACGACAAAATCGCAACGCGAAATGAAATCGCAACGACAAAATCGCAACGCGAAATGAAAATCGCAATGCGATTTGTGTTTCGCGTTGCGATTTTGTCGTTGCGATTTCATTTCGCGTTGCGATTTTGTCGTTGCGATTTTCATTTCTCATTGCGATAGCCATTTCCGCGTTGCGATAGTCATTTCGCGTTGCGATTTTAAGTTTCGTGTTGCGAAAGTAAACTATTCTTCTTCTGGAATGTTTATATATGTTGTCCTTTTAAATGTTTATATAAGTGCTTACTTCTGGAATGTTATCTGAGCATTTTGTGAACTATGATAGAATAATGATTTAGGTGAATACAATGCTAGTTTGAAACATATTTGTCTTTGTTTAATATCATGTCTGTTTATTTACTGATTATGTATTAATTTTTTTTAGCGGCCCGATAAGGTGGATGCTTTACGTCGGGTTTCCTTGCACGACGGAGTTCACGCATCAGACGGCGTGGACGTGCTATTACGTCTCCGTTCACCCCAATGGTGCGAAGACTCCGCAAGAAGAAGCCCGACTCACCGGTCATCCCTCAAGAGTCCCCTCCAATCGTTCAAGAGGCCCCTATTCTCCCTTAAGATTCCCCCCCCACCGTTCAAGAGGCCACTGTCATCGTTGAAGAGGTCCCTCCCACCATTCCAGAGCCCGATTCACATGGGGTAATATATCGAAGTATTGAGAAACCCCCACCGGTTCCGGACATGATGGATGAGAGTTGGCTCTCGTATGAGTTACCGGCTAGTACCCTTCCGGTATCTGAAGTGGAGAGGAGACAACTACCGGAAACAATTGTGGATAATACCCTTTGGGCTAAGACCGCAGTTGATTTTTATCTACATGAGCGGAGCCAAGGGTGTTACACTGACATCAACAAACTCAACGATGAAATGTTTTTGTTGCTTGATCGGTCTTGGTGGGGTGTGCTATTAGGGGTTGAAGACAGTGGCTATTTGGATGGGGAGGTAAGACTATATTTGTCTTATATATGATTTTGATTAATTTGTTTAAAAATTAATATAATTCACTAATATATGTATTTTTTTGTAAAACAGCATATCGATGCATGGGTGTTACGTCTACTAATAATAAGGAAGCTTAGGAAAAATAAAAAAAATTCGCTATATACAATAATGCCGACGGCTTTTCACGCAGTTCACTTGAAGAATCAACGAGATGAATCATTTTGTTGGGCAATGGACAAGCTAAACTTTATCCTGCATGGTGGGAGGTCGATACGGTTAGTGTTTATTTTTTAAATTTTTTAAAGGTGTTAATAAATAATAAGTGCGCAAATAAATGAATTATTACTTATGATCGCAGGTGTTTATCCCTGTTTTGGAACGTCGTCACTGGCTTCTCGTCCAACTTCAGCTCCCATCCCTGAGATAATAGTGTATGACAGCATGATCAATTACATATCACTGTCTGATTTGAGAGATATTTTCAAGGGATGGAGCTCTCATTTGGCTAAATTCTTGGATGGGATTAAGTATTGGAGTCATTCTGGACACAAGAAGCCAAAGAAGTTCAATGTCACAGTTGTCAGAGACGAGACCGCGCCACAGCAATCGCCGGGAGCCAGAGGGGATTGTGGTCCTCTCGTATGCCTTTGCTTGGCGCGTTTGACGACGGGAAGCACAGAGTTTTTACCTCCCACCGATAGAGATAGAGCTGCAGTAGGCTTGTGGTTTCGGCATTATATGGCTAGAGCAATATATTCGAGACGCTGCCTACCTGCATCCGCGTTATGAAAGTGTCCATTGTTAATTGGTAAGTCAAATGCAAGTTTTGTTAACATATATACTCCTTTTGGTTTGAAAATGTTTGGTTAAGTACCTAGAATTCAATAATTTGCTGTTTGTAGGTTTTAGATGTGTAGGAAGTCTTGTTTGAGCAAATGTTTGGTTTCTGCAGGTTAATCCTTAAGTGAGCTGCGTGAAATGGATGTACAGGGTCACAAAGTTGTTGATTCTTGATTCAATAATTGATGAAGAAATAAGAATTATTATTATTTTTTGATTGTTTAATTGATTTGTAAAAGATGATTTGTAAATGTTGATTTGTTTAATTGATGTGTACATAATTTGTGTTGAAATGTAATAGTTGATTTGTTGATTTTCAATCTGCTTTATGTTGAAGGCAAAACAGACTATCGCAACGCGAAATGGCTATCGCAACGAGAAAATCGCAATGCGAAATGAAATCGCAATGCGAAATGAAAATCGCAACGAGAAAATCGCAATGCGATTATCATTTCGCGTTGCGATATTCTCGTTGTGATAACCATTTTCACGTTGCGATAGCCATTTTCACGTTGCGATAGTCAAATGAATGTCTAATAAGTGATAGCAATGTTCAAACTCAAGTTACTAATACATGCCTAACTGAAAATGTTAAAAGTGCACACATAAAATACACATAATGCAAGTTTTGTTAACATATATACTCCTTTTGGTTTGAAAATGTTTGGTTAAGTACCTAGAATTCAATAATTTGCTGTTTGTAGGTTTTAGATGTGTAGGAAGTCTTGTTTGAGCAAATGTTTGGTTTCTGCAGGTTAATCCTTAAGTGAGCTGCGTGAAATGGATGTACGGGGTCACAATGTTTGGTTAAGTACCTAGAATTCAATAAGTTGTTGATTCTAAATGCAAGGACGTGTAGTTGTATGAAATGGCAAACATCTGGTTATCCATGTGGCCATGTTATAAAAGTTGCTCTTCATCTAAACCAAGATGATTCAAGCACATACGCTATGGATTGCTACACTACAGAAGTATATCGACAGACTTATGCCGAGATTGTCTACCCTATTTCACATCCTTCTGAGTGGGACATACCAGATGACTTACAAACAGTTTTGCCACCAACCATGGACAGAAGGCTACCTGGCCGACCAAAAAGTCACGATCGTATACCGTCTAAGGGTGAAGAGAAGAAGAGATCGACATGTAGTCGGTGCAAGGAAAGTGGTCATACAAGGTTGACATGTGGATCACCAGTGCCATCACAATCATCTTTTCCTCTACCAAAATATGGATCATCATCAAAATCCAAAGCTCATATGGTGTCAAGAAAAAGGCAATCAAAATCGCAATCATCTTTAAAATCCCAATCACAACTGGCTTCACCTTTTGGGTCTGTTAACTTAGGTGATTTTTAAATGCAAACGTTGTATTATGTAGATTTTGTGTGAACTGTTAACATTTTCAGTTAGGCATGTATTAGTAACTTGAGTTTGAAAATTGCTATGATCTGTTCCAGTTGTTATCACTTAATAGGCAATCATCTTAATGTCCATCGCAACGCGGAAATTACTATCGCAATGCGAAATGAAAATCGCAATGAGAGAATCGCAATGCGAAATGAAAATCGCAACGAGGGAATCGCAATGCGAAATGAAAATCGCAACGCGAATTTAATTTCGCGTTGCGATTCTCTCGTTGCGATTTTCATTTCGCATTGCGATAGTACTTTTTGCCTTCAACATAATGCATATTGAAATCAACAAAATCAACCATACATTTCAATCAATTAAACAAGCACAAATAAGAATTATGTTAACATCAATTAAACAAATCAACTTTTACAAATCACCTTTTACAAATCAATTAAACAATCAAAAAATAAGCAATAATTATTAGAGAAAATAACACTTCTACTATTGAATCAACTTTTGCAGCCATACATCATTTTCACGCAGCTCACTTCTGAGATTAACCTGCATAAACCAAACATTTGCTCAAACAACACTTTCTACACATCTAAAACCTACAAACAGCAAATTATTGATTCTAGGTACTTAACCAAACATTTTCAAACCACAAGCCTATAAACATACCAATTGTTTATGGACATTTTTATAACGCGGATGCAGGTAGGCAGCGTCTCGTATATATCGATCTAGCCATATAATGTCGAAACCACAAGCCTACTGCAGCTCTATCTATATCGGTGGGAGGTAGATACTTTATACTTCCTGTGATCAAACGGTCCAACGCTAAGCATACGAGAGGACCACAATCCCCTCTGGGTCCTTTCGTTTGTTGTGGTGCGGTCTCGTCTCTGCTAACTGTAATATTGAGCTTCTTTGGCTTCTTGTTTCCAGAACGAGTCCAATAATTTATCGCATCCAAGTATTTAGCCAAATAAGAGCTCCATCCCTTAATAATATCTCTTAAATCAGCCAATGATATGTAATTTATCATGCTGTCATATACTATTGCCTTAAGGGATGGGATCTGAAGCTCGACGAGAAGCCAATGGTTACGTTCCAAAACAGGGATAAACACCTGCAATCATAAGTAATAATTCATTCATTTGCGCACTTATTTATGAATACCTTTAAACTCAATCTAAAATAAACACTAACCTTATCGACCTCCCACCATGCAGGATAAAGTTTAGCTTGTCCATTGCCCAACGCAAATGATTCATCCCGTTGATTCTTCAAGTGAACTGCGTTAAAAGCCGTCGGCATTATTGTATACCGTGTATTTCTTTTATTTTCCTTAAGTTTCCTAATTATTAGTAGACGTGACACCCACGCATCGATATGCTGTTTTACAAAAAATACATATATTAGTGAATTACATTAATTTTAAACAAATTAATCAAATGAAAATATAAGAAAAATATAAGACTTACCCCTCCATCGAAATAGCCATTGTCTTCGACCCCTAATAATACGCCCCACCAAGACCGATCAAGCAACAAATAGATATCATCATTGAGCTTGCATATGTCAGTGAAACACCCCTGGCTTCGCTCGTGTAGATAAAAATCAACTGCGGTCTTAGCCCAAAGGGTGTTATCCAGAATTGTGTCCGGTAGTTGTTTCCTCTCCTCTTCAGATACCGGTATGGTACTGGCCGGTAACTCATACGAGAGCCAACTTGAATCCATCATGTCCGGCACGTCAGAGGGTTTCTCAAGAATCCTACATATGACGCCATGTGAATCGGGCTCTTGAATGGTGGGAGGGACCTCTTCAACGATGACAGTGGCCTCTTGAACGGTGGGAGGGGACTCTCGAGGAATGATAGGGGCCTCTTCAACGATAGGAGTGGACTCTTGAGGGATGATAGGCGAGTCAGGCTTCTTCTTGCGGTGTCTTCGCACTATTGGGGTATACGGAGACTTAATAGCACGTGCACGCCGTCTGATGCGTGAACTCTGTCGTGCAAGAAAAACCCGACGTAAAGCATCCACCTTATCGGTCCGCTAAATAAAAATACAAATATCAGTAAATAAACAGACATGATATTTAAACAGTGAAAACAAAGATAAATATATTTCAAACTTTCAACCAAAAGACAAAACAAAGACAAATACTAACTTCACAGTGTTAAAGTAAAAAGTTTAGCAGTTTTGGCAGCAACCGAATAAATTTACCAAGCAATCTAAGTGAAATGGTTAATTTAAGTGAAATTACGAGTAAATTTATCATCAAGTTAAATATGGAAAATCTTAAACTTACCTCGTTGCGTAGAGTATGAACCTCATTCTACAACGATACTACCATCTCACGTAGAGCGGCAACCTCACCACGTAAAGTAGACACCTCCACACGCCATGCACCATCGTTATCGCGTAGAGTACCGATCTCCTCACGCAAGGCATTGACCTCATCACGTAACTCCCTTGACTCATCCCGTGGAGGTGGAGAACAGGGAGATAGAAGTCGTGGCATCTTTGTCGGTCGCCTATCATGAGGTGATGGTGGAGAAAAGACTCGATGATGTGACGGGATAGGTGATGGCTCTCGTTGTAGAGGTGTATAGTCGGGTCGATCAGGTGATGGCTCTGGGTGAGGTGATGGCTCTCGAAGTGGAGGAAGTGGAGGCTGCTCATCATTCGTGCCATCAAAAAAACGCTGACTAGCTTGCCACCAATCAGTGGCAAGCTCAGCCTCCGTGGGTGTCAGTCTCATTAATGGAGTGTTGGCCTCCTAATAATATAAAAACTAAAACAAAGTTAAACGTCTACTATTAATAACTTGTTATATATGATAGTATTTGTGTTAACTTACATTATTTATTGTCGCATATGGTATTAAGTCTTCCCAATCCAACATACGTTTCCTCTTCCAGGAAATAGCCCTAGGAATATCATCTGAGGATTTTAATGCATATGTCCGCATGCTGGGGAAGCCTCGAATATCCAAATCTACAAACAATATAATAACAACATTAGTAATTGTTAAATAATTAATTATAATTTTGAAAACATTATATAGAAATTCTTACCTTAAAGGCCCAAACAAAGCCTGACAAAGTGTATTTCGACCCATCGCCCCGCAAACTTTTGCGGTCATCAAAGGCAGACGACAACTTAGTCCAGGTAGCTTTCCATATATACGAACCCCACGGAAACAGATTCCATGCATTTAGGTCCTCTACCAATAATATTAGCTCCTGAGGAATAGGTTGTCTGGCCTCTCTGCCTAGAAAGCCGGCATACAAAAGTAGTAGAAGGCATACTCGGACAACATCGACGTCATTCATCCGAGTAAAACCATCTTTCTTATTAAACAATTTCTTCATGTCGTCGACGTGTAAGTTCGGCTTCTCTATTGACTCATCAGGAAAAACCCTGGATAACCATGATGGGCGGGTGATATGACGAGTGTACCGGCCTACATCATCGTGTCCGAATCGTAGACCAGTGATTAAGCAGAACTCCTTCCGCCCAAAACAAGTATACGCCAGTGGAAAATGAAACCATATCTCTTCCTCACCACGTTGTATACTGTCAGGTAGATCGCTAGTCATGGTCTGAAGCAACAAATGGGTCAAACTAGCATCTCCACCCGGATGATGTACTCTCAGCCATGGCCCGAAGCAGGTTTCTTCAAACAATTTTCTTTGTGCAGGTGAAAGCTTCGAAGCAATTGTAGTGGCTAGGCTAACTTTATTCCTTAATGTCAATGAAGCCGAAAAAAATTTCTACAAAAAAACAATAAACATACCAAGTTAGATATACCAAAAATTACACTGTCAAGATATACCAAAAACAAAACAATAAACATAAATAGTAGTTTATTCTTGAAACTAAAATTTGCAACATTGTTTCTGTCTTTTGGTTGAAATGAAAATCGCAACGAGATAATGAGAATCGCAACGCGGAAATGACTATCGCAACGAGAGAATCGCAACGCGAAATGACTATCGCGACCAGACAATCGCAACGCGAAATGAAAATCGCAACCGCGAAATTAAAATCGCAACGCGAAATGAAAATCGCAACGCGAAATGAAAATCGCAACGCGAAATGAAAATCACAATGCGATTTTGGTTTCGCGTTGCGATTTTTATTTCTCGTTGCGATAGTCATTTCCGCGTTGCGATTCTCATTCTCGAAACTATTCTTCTTCTGCATTACTTCAACCAAAAGACAAAGCAAAGACAAATACTAACTTCACAGGCTAAACAGTTTAGCAGTATTGGCAGCAATCGAATGAATTTAATAAGAAATCTAAGTGAAATGGTTAATCTATTATTGAAATTACCAGTAAACTTATCATCAATCTCAATATGAAAAACCTAAAATAATGCAAAACTTTCAAAATAAAAATAAAAAAAACTAACCCTCGGAGGTTGATTTTCCATTTCTGAATGATTGTGAGGGATTTTTGACTGTGAATGGTTGTGAGGGATTTCGCCGGCGATGGGGACGGAAATCTTCGGAGATGGGGACGGATTTCGCCGTAGAGAGTGAGAGATGGAGATGGGACTGAGTGTTGTGTTTTTGGGTTTGAGGTTATGAGTTGCGTGCGATTACTGTGGACGGTTCATTTTCCGATTTATTAAGAAAAAATACGTGTTTGGAATTTGAAAAAAAAATACGCGTTAATACGAATGGCGCTAAGTAAATCGCGTTACGAAAGTCAGTATCGCGTTGCGAAAGTCAGTATCTCGTTGCGATTTTTTATTATCGCATTGCGATAGTCAGTATCGCATTGCGATTTTCCCAATTCGCGTTGCGATTTACTTATTCGCATTGCGAATTTCCCAATTCGCGTTGCGATTTACTTATTCGCATTGCGAATTGGGAAAATCGCAACGATACTGTAGACCATCGCAACGCGATTTTCAACTATCGCATTGCGAAAATGCAACGCGAATTTGCGATAATGGAGATCGCGTTGCGAATTAGCGATCGCATTGCGATTTTGTTGGTCATTTTGGCAAATCCGGAAAAAGTTGGTTAAAATCGTATATTATATGGGATTTTTGGTCACTGAGGTTATTTTCTCTTTTATAATTTATAATAATTGGTGACAGGGATGGAGCCAGGATTTTAGTTCAAGGGGGCAAAGTATAATTAATAATAGAAAATGGGAGTCAAAATAAAAATTAATCAAAATTTAAAGTTTTGAATAGATAATTATCCCTATTTTTTAAAATGGTAAAAAAATTTGGGGACCTACATGGCTACATCGGGATTCAACAAAGTAATCGCCTACAGTTAAAGGATTATTTTATAATTTTTCATATTTAAAGGATTTAATAGAGTGATATCTTATAATTGGGATCATTTGTGTCCTTTATCCCAAAAAAAAACCGATATAAGTCAACATCTAACATGATATTCTAGAAGACAGGATGAACCTGGTCAACATAGTTGTCTAAATACATTTTGGCCATTTCAAGACAATAGTTGGTAATTTATTATTGAAAATATACTTTTAAAAAAAAGTCTATTTCAAGAGACGCCAATAAACAATTAAGCATGCGATCAACAATTAAAAGTATTCAATCTATTCCCAACGGTATAACATGCAACTAAATTATACGAAAATGCTGAGTTTTATAAAATTTTCATTAAAAATATTGAGTGAAATGAACATTGATAGTTTCAGTTCAATTGTCATGATATTTTCTCTACTCAAATAAAGGTCAACACTTTACGTTATTGAAGTTTTTTTATATGTTTATTTTATGGTATATGTTTGGGTTCATAATTGTTAATTTTAATAATATTTTAACTTATTAAGTGGTTTTGATGGTTAAAAAAAATGTTATTCTCCTTAAAAATTAAGTGTTCGTTCAGCTGCATTTGTGGTGTGTAAGTTTTCAATAATTAAGAAATATTCTGAATATATACTAACTTATAATCATCTTAAACTAATAAAAAATATTAAATATATTTAAAAAAAATTAAACCTATGTTTCCTCCATAGTTTAACAAAGTACTCAATGTTTGTTGGTTATTGAATTATTTTTTAATGTTAAATTATCCATAATATTAAACTCATAATGAATTAAAATAGAGATACGTGTTTACGTATATTCAACCTTGTAATAAACTCATAATGAATTAAAATAGAGATACGTGTTTACGTACATTCAACCTTTTAATGACTAAAATATTTTAGTTATTGTTTGTATGTTTTTTTTAACAAATTTTGAATATAATTCTAATCTTATATTGAGGGAGGAGAAGGGGAAGAAAACTTTAGGGAAAGAAAGATGAATACTCATAGTAGGTCTAAAATACATTATTTAAGGGAATATAAGAAAACTAAGATAAGTAACTTATCAACCGACCCAATATGTTTGCTTGATTAATTAATGTTTGTATGTTAACCGAGCCTTGGATGAATAAATTAATTAAAGCACATGGGTTCGTTTAGGCTAAGTTTAGACTTGTTAAATGAGAAATAAAACTAGACAAGTGTAAAAATGAGAATTTTAATTTGTAGGTGAAAGGAGGAGGACTAAAGGTATAATTGGACCCTAAATTTAAAAGAAGGCTCTCATATAATTAACATTTTGATAAAGCATTCAACATGTCTTCATTTCCGACAAACTTTCATCTTTCTCTCTCTCTCTCTCTCTCACGTTTAAACTCCTTTTTTTCATCTCTATAACCATTCAAATTCAAAGCTTGATTACAAATCCAGAATTTCTGAAGTTTTGTTGTGCATCCAAACTTGTCAATCTAATTATTTTCTTCCACCATTCGTTTATCATTTGAGTCTGTCCAAAATAGCTCAGTTGAGCGATGATACTAACTTATGATATAGAGTTACGATTCACTTACACTGTGTAAAACTCTTTTAGTTTTATATCTTTATAAGATCGTTGGATTAAAGTAAATCAAAGGCTGAGATTAACTCTTTGTTTATATATATATATATATATATATATATATATATATATATATATATATATTATTGATAATTCAACTCTATGTGTAATAATTTATTCGATATGATCTATTAGTAAATTATAAAGCTTATGATTCATTATTTAGTGATGTTAAGCTCATTTTTTTATTATGTGTTGTTAAGAGGTAATAACTAACTTTGTGGTAAGAGCCTCATGTATGTTCCACTTCGTGACAAAAATATGTTATATGTATTTGACATGCCATGACATGTTTGTTAGAAGTATAACAATCCGAAACTATAAAAATAAAATCTTTTTTTAAAGAAAATGATTCACAAAAGTCGCGGGAGATATCATTTAATTCCTCGGTAGGATCTCGTCGTAAAGTTCGTGTATATGAATAAAAAAACGATTAATAACATGATAAATTATTCAATTAAATAATAATAAAAAGGGTATAGAAAATAATTTTTTACGAAACAACTAATTTGAAACGGGTTGAGGCCTGCAACTATGCAATTTCCTTAATATAGATTTTCGGTCACTCTTAGGTACTTGAGATCTTTGGCCGTCTGTCTCCAAGGATGCAAAAACGAAATGATCAGTGCATAGTAGCACAACTGTCGAGATCACGAACTATTCCTTGCCTTCGTCTATCACCGAAAAAAGTTAGAGGTGAGAAAAACTTTTTGAATAGTTTTGAGTTGTTTTGAATTGTGTTTAACCTAGTAGATTTATATGGTATTTATAGGGATTTTACATTGTGAACAATTAGAATTTTTTGACCTAATGAAGCAATAATGAGAATCAAACAATTTCCAAAATTATTGTTTTGATTAAATGAACCTTTTAATATTTATCTTTTTAATTCCAAAACAAATTTTGAAAAGATATGTTCTATTTGAGGAAAAAAATATTTCAACTTTGGGTTAAAATATTCTCAAGCCCACCAAGAGCTTGATTGGTTCGGACATTCACATTACCCACATTGTGCACGTCTGCACATGTACAAACCAACAATTGGTTTCACATTTTACTCAACAACGTTTGGATCAATTTCTCATTCAGAGCTCCAAAATTATCAAATTTTGTAACAATTCCCCACATAAATGAAATTGATTATTTTATCAAAATCCATTTTGATTCAATGTGGTGATAGACTCTACGATTGATAGTTGCATAGGATAGGTATGTGTTCTCATTTGAACCTTCCTTTGTGATAACATATTTACTTTACTGGCTAACCAGTAGACGTGATATCATTGATATGTTCTGTTGTTTGTGTAAGCAATGTTATACTTCATACAACTACCCCTCTGATAAGAATTTTTAGTTCTCATGTGTATGTCCCTAAAGCCATGGACATCATCTGGTTCTTCAAGAGTTTGAAAGAATTGTGTCTAATAATCTCTTTGAAGCAGCCCCACTTCACTTTCACATAGGTGACTTACGTTGCTCGACTCATCGAAGCACACAATGGTCATTAAAAGCTTTGCTTAACCTATACCAATTTTGTCACTATTTACATCATAGGAATGAACTTGAGATAAGAAACCCCCACACTGACCGTACACGATCTATACAATTAGGTTTTCCTTTACAGACAACTCACTTTTCTTTTAAGAGGGAAGCAACCTCCTATAGGACATTAGCCTAGATTTGTTTTTCCACTATAAATCATGTGTAATATGTGCCAAATATCATAAAAAGTATTGAGTCCTATCAATATGGTAACACCGATTCACTAATAGTAGACAACAACCAAGTTGCTAAAGTTCCATCTTGTTCCTCAAAAATTTCAAAATCAGGATTAATACTTATTTGACCATTATGAAAGACATGTTCAGAGGAAGGAGTAACCTTATTGTCAAGGAATTTCTACAGTCTATGAGTCTTGATAATAAGATAAACTTGTTGATGTCATAACAAGTAATTGATATAATCAAGAGTGGCATTAATTTTTTTTGATGCAAACAACCTAGAAAAGTCACTGTGAGAGCTCAAATCTGACTGACTGGTATTAGATGTACCATTCGTCGTGACAGAAGGCAAGAAGAAAACTCAGAACAACAAAGAAAGCAAACAACTAGAACATATCAATAAAGCAAGAGCCAACAATCAACCAAAAACGAAGAAGAGATAGAAAACAATTGTACATAAAATTAAACCAGAGTACTCATCAATCGAAGAAGAAAGTAGGTATCACACAGATTTACACTTCTGAAACAGTAGAACTCACAGGTTAAAGTGAAGAGAATATCACCGGATGAGAGAGACACTCAATCAGAAGCAAAGAATTCTCAATCGTGAAAGAAGAAATCATCACCAGAAAATAGAAGAACTCGAACAGAAACGAAGCACTATCTCAACATCTTGCATATTTTCTAACGAATTCATCGACGACTGGAGAAAACGCTCTAATACCATATGAAACTCCAGTGATCAAAGTAAAAAAAGAAAACCCTAACTACTGATATTCGGTGTATAAGAGCATAAAAAATTAAAAAAGTAAAAGAGGAAAATACAAAAATCAACAGAGTATTTAATTTCATTGAAACAAGTCTAGTTATAAAATATTACTATTGGCTATTTATTAGCAACCCAAGCCCAACTAACTTCAATTGAATAATAAATGATCCATAACAGTTTTACAACTGACACATAACAGAATATGATATACACTAATACTTTTATCAATCTACCGTTTAATTGTTAACTCTGTGATGACATGACATCTTCTATCATCCATTTGTATCTTCCACACCCATTTATCTTAATTCTCCACCACCCATTTTCTCCCCACCAACCTTGCACCCATCCTCTATCATTTCGGCTTCAACCTTGCACCACACTTCACTGCTCTAGTACGCAAACATGCACTTCACTCAGTATGTACATCACCAAAACCCTTCAAAAAACCAGGTTGTGGACAAGGACATGGTGGTATGAAAAAAGGGTCTGAGGCAAATGTTTGTTTCTTTCATTTCATGCAGGGTCTAAATTGCACCTTCTGTTTTCAATTCAGCCATATTGCTATATCTAATGATATTAGATCTTCATGATGTCAAATATAAAAGTCAAATACCAGTCCTTGCACAGCCAATATAGTAGTTGTTGAGTAGATTTGTTGTTTTTCTGGAATCGAACAAGCAGTGAACTTCTCCAAGAGAAGTCTCTCAAACTCTTGCGCATGGTACTTCATATTCATATACCGATCGATGGTGGTGATACACATAAACCTACTTGGATGGGCTTTTCCTAGCCGATCAATGTAAACAGGTCTATCTTCCTTGTGTCGATTCCGTGGTAATTTTGAAGTGTAGTATTGCAATACTTCTTCCAACTCTTCAAACTCGAAATCCTAAGTATTGGTTGATTAGAAAAGAAGGGTCAACTTGTAGCGATAATAATGTTCATGAAAAGATAATGATAACTCCTACATACTGTGTTGTATAATCATAAAAGCAATATAATCCCTAAGGTGTAGTTCTATATGTTTAAGTCTTCTCTAGGTAGATATTCCATGATTCAGTTAACATCCAAGCAATGGAAGTCTTGAAAGAGATGCAACAAAATTTACATTTCTGACCTAAAAAATGGTGCCTGTTCCAAACTCGTCCCTCCAATAGTTAAGCATTTCTTTCTACATCTGGATTGTTTTTCAATGTTAAACTCTCTAACTTTCAAGAATCTACAAGTTGAAGGTCACATTTCTATGTTAAACTCTAACTTTCAAGAATCTACAAGTTGAATGTCACATTTCAGTGTTAAACTCAACTTTCAGGGATCTACAAGTTGAATGCCACATCAGCATATACAATGTGATGCATTGAACAAATCTTTGAAACTGAAAGCACGAACTGACCTTATCAAAGTATGATAATCATCATGCACGAGGCAACAAATCCTTGTGAATAGGTTTTTGATGTAATTCAATGACAGAACTCACATCTTTTACATCCCTAACATCCTTAATGCATATAGAAGGTAATATATAATCCGTCTTTTTGTTACCTTTTTTCTTAAGAGACTGAGTAAACTTGTTTGGATGCATTTCTGGCCTTCGAAATTCAGGTTCTGAAGCAAATGTTTGAAAAATGGAACTGATAACAGTGGCACGATCACCAATGAGGAACTTAAGACTATATTAGCTCGACTTGGTTCAAAGCTTACAAATAGGGAGGTGAGAAAAGGAGGCGAAAGTAGAGTAGGAGATGGAGAGCGAAGAAGAAGAGATTCAGAGAGAGAATAACCCTCAGTTTCTGAATTATTAGTTCAATAACATGGTTGACATAATGTTGAATGATAGTAATGATAAACTTATGAACGCACACCAAAGGAGAAACCACAGTTTCTGAATTATTAGTTCAATAACAAAGATCCAGTTCGAATTCCAGGTTTTGTCAAACAAAACGACTGAGGATTTCTTCCACAGTGGTGTATTTCACTTCATGGTATAGCTCAGAAGCTTCGAATCCTATCGATGGTTTGATCTCAAAGTTGGCACCGTCACCGTTGACAAAGATCGAGTGACTGATAGCCAAGAAAATATTGATTGGAATCGGAGACTCTGCAATGCATGAATAAATTACAAAGCATAAGATTTCCATGAATTGCATGAATAAATTCTAAATAAGAGCCAGGAGATTTTATCAACCTTGGATCTGTTTGAGAAGTTGTTCCTCTGGAACGTATGTTTTCTCAATGGTCTTGCCAATCAATTTCTCCCAC
Organism: Hibiscus syriacus; assembly: GCF_006381635.1. Lineage (NCBI taxonomy): Eukaryota > Viridiplantae > Streptophyta > Magnoliopsida > Malvales > Malvaceae > Hibiscus > Hibiscus syriacus. The sequence goes on along the minus strand of NW_024062745.1, from coordinate 1,233,892 downwards.
AGGGAGACGAGTTCATTGAATGAGTAGGTGTTCTTGGGAGGCCTGATGAAGAGGGTCTTGTTCAACGTTCTTGGATCATCGACGGTTTTGATAGTGTAGGTTCCGATATCAGATTCGTCGTTGAAAACAGCTGCAAATGGTGGTTACAGATGCTTTGTTAAATCTCTATTGGTTAACTTTCAGATTATCAATGCTTTGTTTACCTTTAGCATTTCCATCGCCTTGGATAACGACCTTGTCTCTTGGAGGAGATGTGGCTCCTGGCTGTGACAAAGTAGGAAGAAAACGGCCTGCAAAGCAGTTAGCAGGCACATACGTGTAAGGGATCCCTTCAGCCTCGATGGCACGGCGGATTTGAGACTTGATTCCGAATGCCGATTTCGCCGGCTCAATGGCGTTATTCAAGTCAACGTCCGTTCCAAATTCCGATGGCAAAAATCTCTGATCAAATCAGGAAATTGGGACAATGCTAGTTACCAGCTATATTGCTGCAAATTTCTTTGATCACCAATTACCAAAATGTGTTCAAATCTCATATGTTAGCATAAAAATGTAAAGTTAAAACTGTTTAATTTGTGTTGTCATAGATGATTCATACCCAAATTTTCAAAGTACCGAAGACCAGCAAATAATAGACAGAATAAATTGAGTAAAAATGGAAATGGAGAAACACCAACCTTGACATTCCCGGCTTCTTTAATGGCAACAATGATCTTAACTTGATCTGCAATCTGCATTTGACCCACGGTTGAAATCACCACATCGACCTGCTTTATTGCCTTAACTAAACTGTCATGATCGTATAGATCCCCCTGCATTAAATGCTCACAAAATGAAATTAAAGAATTTTTTTTTCACAGCCATAATCAATTTATGTGAAGAACACGATCGACGACTACTTACGATCAAGATTTGGACCCCTAAGTTCTTGAAGTTTTCGACGATTTTACCCTTGACAGGGTCGGAGATGGTGCTCTCTCTTATTAGGGCAAAAGTAGGGTGACCCTCTTTCGCACTGGCTTCGACGATGAACTTTCCGATGTATCCGGTTCCTCCGATGATCAGAACCTTGCTTTTCTCAGCCATTGATGAGTTTCTTCTGGTACGGGAACGAGATTTATGTTATACTAAAGAAGAAGGTTTGGATTATATGATTTCTTTGTAATGAAATTTGACAGATAAATGATTCAACTATTTATGGTTGAAATGAGAGGTGCCTTCTACAAAATTCGGAATTGATTTTTTTTTACATAATAAAATAAATAAATTCTACGATTTTTTTTATAAATCAGAATCATATAAGATTCTTAAAAAATAAGAAAATAAATGCAACGATTTGTTTCAATTTATTTTCTTTTACATAATTGTATTTGTCGAACCATGTTTTATAATGTTTTGACATAACAAATTAAAGCAAAATGTTTTTAGATTTGAATTGAATTTGTTCAAAGTTTTCAAAAATAATTCAAAGTCTATTAAAATAGAATTTGAGCACAAAATGTTTTTCTGGATAAATAGGCACCGATATTGTTCTTACAGTATCGATACTATATGAACAGTATCGATATTGTTCATGTGGTACCGATAACAAAGGTAAGAGAAGTATCAATACTATCTAGATAATATCGATTCTACCATGTGTTTTCTAAATTGATCAAATTCTATAATGCAAAATAGATACATATACTCAAAAGAGTATCGATACTACTTTACACAATAGTATTGATATTATGATCATAGTATCGATACTGATGAAGCCCAACAACTAGTAAGGACTAGTTGATTTAAAAATTATAAATGAAGTACTGATACTCATTAAAGGAGTATTGATACTCCTTGTACTGGACTATTTTATTTTGTAGAGAATTAATCCACAACGGTTAGAAACGACCACAAACACATTCCAACCTATAAAAACAAGTTGATGACACTTAAAAAAGAGTTAGAACACCCATCCAAGCAATCAAACACAAGATAATAGTTTTTCACTCCTATTTTTCTTTCTCTTGTAAATATTTGTACTTTTTGAGCTCATTGTAAATCTTTCAATTATTTTCTTATGAGCTTAAATCTTGTAAAGACCTTACCTTAGAGAGATTTTCTTTTTTACATTTCATTCTTTGAGAAAAGGGGATTGGTTCTAGCTAAGCCTGTGAAAAGCTAGGGAGTGTAAAGGTTATCTCTTGATCTTGTAAAAAGAAAGAACAAATTAGCGAATTTGTTAGAAAATCCTTAATAAAGAGTTAAGGTAGTGGGTGTAGACTTGGTTGAGAAGTCAAACCACTATAAATCCTTGTGTCAATTGTTTATCTTTTTAATTTCCTTACTCCCTACACTCAAAAACCAATTCAACCCCTCTTGGCCAATCATTCGGTTGTCAATTTGAGCTTCATCGAAAATCCCAATAATTGGTATCAGAGCTTAACTTATTAGAAGGTTTAACAACCTTGAGACGATCCTTAAAGAAGCTCTATCCATTTCCGACACAACCGATAAGATGGATTCAATATCTGGCTCGTTCCACATGGAAGACTCACAACCGATCGACAAGCCTTCATATTTCAATGGAGCCAACTACCGTCATTGGAGGAAATTAATTAAGTTATTCATCCAATCTAATGATCTTGATGCATGGGAGATGATCGAGAACAACTACTCTTCTCCAAAGAAGAAGAAGGAGGAGTGGAGTGCCCAAGAACAAAAGAAAGCTCAACTAAATTCTAAGGCCATGCCCATGTTGTTTTGTGCATTTGGTCCCAAAATCTATGAAGGAGTTTCTTCATGTTCAAATGTGAATGAGCTTTGGAATAAGCTCGAAGAACTTCATGGAAACAAGAAAGAAAAACCAACAAATGTGCACTTGATGTATGTTCTAACTCAAATTAATCTAATTCATATTCTTTTAATGAGTTACAATATGAATGTTGACACTCATTTTTCGTCCCATTTGATATTATTATTATTATTATTATTATTATTATATTACTATTAATAATAATAATAATTAATATTTTTATTTTTCAGATCCAATTACAACAACCCAAGTTGGGCCCAATTACAAAGGGTCATCTAACCCAAACCCAAAGCCAGATCTAGCCCCGGTTCGATATGACCCGAGATGATTTGAAAACCCAACACCAGCTAGGGTTTCATCATGTTATAAGGTAGCCACCTAATCCTAGCCGTTCGATCGAGTTGAAGATGGAAGGCCCATATCAACCCTTAGTTATGGTTTTCCCCTTGGATGATGTCAAAGCCTCGCAAGAGTCGTCCGATCTGGACCTATTCAACGGTCCAGATCGAATCCGTCACCACCATAGCTTTCTCCGCCAATCGACAGCCACAACTGGATCCACAAGTCAAACATCAAGACCAAGACAAACACACTCATTTTGTTTCAAAAAAAACTAGAGAAAAAAAGGTAAAAGCTGTAAAATCAGGAGAAAACAAAAATGTAACAGGGGATTTTTCAGATCTACAAGAAATCAATAAAAGAAGAGTTTTTTAGGTACTATTATTATTATTATTATTTATTTGAATGTTATAATAAAAAAATTCTTTTTGCATGTATAATATATATATATATATATATTAAGGAAGATCTAAGTAGTTTATCTGAGGGAGAGTCGATCATCTTTGCCGGTCATCAGAGGAAGTAAGAAGCCGAATGGTCGAGCTTTGTTTGGGTGATTAGGGTCGGTTTTAGGAGATTTTAGCCCTATATCTAGGTTTAGGGGGTTAGATCAGAGCCAAGGGATCATTTTGGTTGAGTTTGGGAAAGTTTGAAATTTTCGGTCACCGAACACGGTGGTCGAAGGCGAGTTGGGTTGGCCGACAGTGGGCCGGCTGAAGGATTTGAGAGAGAGTCTCTCCTTTTTTTTTTTCTAAACTAGCTTGCAAATGAAAAGAAAATATAAAAGTGGTATATATAGGGGTAAGTTAAGGGAAAATTGTACTTCAGTCACTCTAACTTACGCACATTTTTACAGATAGGTCATTGGGGGATCGTTTATGTCATTTCCCCATTTTTATATTCACGTTTTAAAATTTTTGGTCTAATCACAATTTATTCCCCCTATTTTAGCATTTTTTGCATGTTAGTCACCTGTAGTGACTGTTAGTGTAATTTACCCAATTTTGTATATGTGTCCTTTTATATTCATGCATTTTATGATTCAATATTTGGTTAATTTACTCTTAAATTTTGATTGGTTTGTGTGTAAATTAATTTATTATTTCTTGCTTTCGTCTTTTAGTGTCAATTTAATGTTCCCGTTGTTTTCGCCTTAATTTTAGGAGGATTATGTGCTGGAATGGCATTTTGAATGTTTAATTACTTTGACCATTTTATTAAGGATGAGATTATATATGTTATTTTATTTAGCATGTGTTATACTATATATATATATATATATATATACATTAATTATATTTATTATATATGTCCCTCACGTATATATTACATTCTATCTACGCATATATTAATATATGTTTAGTGTTTCTTTCCTTTGTATGTTCTTATTAAAATGTGTAAGTATATTCTCTTAGCCATATTTAGTTATTATTAGTTTTTGAAAATATTTATAAATTACATATATAGTTGCATTCATTTGGATATATAAATTATGTACAAGACATCTTTTAATTAAGAGAAAATAACTTTAGTGACCGAAAAATACCTTATAATATATGATTTTAACCAATTTTTTTGGATTTGCGAAAATAACCAACAAATTTGCAACGCGAACTCCAATTTCGCAACACAGTTTCCAAATTCGCAACGCGATTTTTCAAATTCGTAATGCGGTTTTCCAATTTCGCAACACAATTTCCAAATTCACAACTCGAATTTAAAATTCGCAATACATAATTAAAATTCGCGTTGCGAATTTCAATTTAACAACACAGAATTGAAATTCGCTTGCGAATTTCAATTTAGCAACACAAAATTGAAATTCGCGTTACGGATTTCACTATCGCAACAACACACCTAACACCATTAAGAAACTACTATGGAACCCATCAGCAAATAGAAAGAAAGGAGAGAGAGAATAAGGAGATAGAGAGAGGGAGATACCATGGAAGAGCTGAGGAGGGCTGTTGCGAAAGTGAGGGGGGGAGAGAGAGAGACAAACATGTGTTGCGAAAGGAAAGGTGTGTTGTTGCGATAGTGAAATTTGTAACGCGAATTTCAATTCTGTGTTGTTAAATTGAAATTCGCAATGCGAATTTTAATTATGTGTTGCGAATTTGAGATCGAGTTGCGAATTTGGAAATTGTGTTGCAAAATTGGAAAATCGCATTGTGAATTTGGAAACTGTGTTGCGAAATTGGAGTTCGCGTTGCGAATTTGTTGGTTATTTTCACAAATTCAAAAAAGTTGGTTAAAATCGTATATTATAAGGTATTTTCGGTCATTAAAATTATTTTCTCTTTAATTAATACGCATGATATCCTCATAAGCATTGCTTGACTTGAATCAAAATAAATTGACTAAGGGTAATATTCTATCATTTTAATATTTTCGTAAAGTTACTGTCTTAACGTATTACAGAGTTACTTTCGATAATTTTAAAATGAAAGTCTATCCCATTTAGTGACACGAATTGAATCGATTTCATTTTTAAAATTCGAGAATTGAGAAAAAGACCATGTTCTTTTAATTAAATTCATCAAGAAGAGACTGTTAGAACGAATCTAAGGCTTCGTCTCGAGATATTTAAATAATTGAACATCCTTACTCTCATTAAATATCGGTAAAATAATTAATTAATTGTGTTTGCTTGATGTATGCTTTTTATTTGTTTTATTTTGGGTGTTATTATTTTGAATTAATAATGAACTTTATAATGGAATTTTAATATTTTTTTATTTCGATTGGAATAAGAATCGCTTGCTTCAAGGTATGAGAGGTTGATTCTTCTCGATAGGAAATAATTAAATATTATCATGTTTCATCTGAAAATTCAAATAATATTACTTAGGGGATCTTAAATTAAATTAATCTCGAACTTGTAAATTTTATTGCAAAGACAATTAACTAATTGACTAGGTATCAATTTAGGGCGTTGTGGGAGTGCTAATCCTTCCTCACACGTAACCGACTCCCAAACTCAAATTTTGGTAACGCATACCGCAAGTTGTCGTTTTAATTAAAATTAATATTTTATTAAAATGGAAAATAAATTTTTTTGGGTGTCCAATCACACTCTAATCAAATATTGGTGGTGACTCATCGAACCATGTTTTTATCACTAACCAGTTGTTACAAAAATTATTTTTCAAACGGGAACCCTTTCCCCTCCGGAAAAAAAACCGTTTCGACAATGCATACGATGAATTATTTTTAGAGTTTGATACCATAAATTCCAAATATAAGAAAATGATTTCAAAATTTAAAGTTGAAAACGATTTTCTTTTGAAAGCAAAAATAGATTTTGAAAATCAAAATGAAATTTTGAAAAATGATTTAGAGCTTTAAAAAATAAAAATTGAAAATTTTAAGAATAATGCTTTGATTTGAAAGTTAAGCTTGAAAGCTTAACAAAAGAAAAAGAAATCATTTTAAATAATTCATCCAGTTACATAATGATAAAATACTCACATTGTCATTTTCATGGTCATTTGACTATAAAGAAAAGAAAATCTTTTAAAATTAGAGAAGTATGAGTTCCTAAGGGAACAAGAGGCTTCGAAACTAACGTCCAATGATCCAAAGCAATTTGGATACCAAAATCCAAATAAATGTCTCTTGTAGGTGTGTGGGAGCAATGGTGATGAAAGTGAAGATATTCAAATGCTCTATCCACACTTGAAAATGAATGGGTAACCTCCAAGCTTTATGTTTTTTATTTTGATTCATTGATTGCCTATTTGTTGTATGCATGCATGAGTTTTGATTTTAAACGATTTATATTTTCTATCTCATGTATGTTAAAAAGAATTGTGATGAACATTTTCTAAAGCTTTAATGAGTTTTTATAAATGTTAGTTCATCATAATGAATTTTGGTTAAAATTGGTTTTTAATGCTTTATTTTTACAAATTTTAATTTTTGACCTAAATTTAAATGTTTATGCATATGATTTATTGCAAATGATATCTCTCTAACAATTGATATCATTTTTTTATGCATAACATTTTTGGATTGCTTTATGCACATGCACTTAAATACATAAATTGGTATTGCATAAAGTATTTTAGACTTAGATATATTGAATTTTTTGTGATACTAACTTGTTTGTTCATCTTTGTTGAAATTCAATGTCTTTTAAGTGTCATGCTTTTAAAGTCAAATTTTTTGTTTGGAATGCATTTATTGAGGGGGAGCTTTTGATTTTTCAAATAATTTTATGCTAAAATTTTTACTTACTCTCCATTGTTGTTTTGGACCATCAAATTTGAATTATTTTTTATATAACAAAAAGGGGAAGAAGTATAGGTTTGAAAATTTGAATTTCAAGAATGAAAAAATGGGAGCTTTAACATTTTCCACATATTGCTCTTTTTCATTAAATATTTTATTAAGGGAGAGTTTTGACAAAAACAATTTTTCAAATATTTTGTTATATCAAAAAGGGAGAGATTGTTGAACCATGTTTTATAATGTTTTAATATAACAAATTAAGGCAAAATATTTTTGGACTTGAATTGAATTTGTTCAAAGTTTTTAAAAGTTTTCAAAAATAATTCAAAGTCCATTAAAATAGAATTTGAGCACAAAATGTTTTTCTGGGTAAATAGGTACCGATATTGTTCTTACAGTATCGATACTATATGAACAGTACCGATATTGTTCATGTGGTACCGATACCAAAGGTAAGAGGAGTATCGTTACTCTCTAGATAGTATCGATACTACTATGTGTTTTCCAAATTGCTCAAATTCCAGAATGTAAAATAGGTACCGATGCTCAAAGGAGTTCCGATACTACTTTACACAGTAGTATCGATACCATGATCATAGTATCGATACTGATCAAGTAACGGCTAGTTGATTTAAAATTTATAAAGGAAGTATTGATACTCATTAAAGGAGTACCGATACTCCTTGTACTGGGCAGTTTTATTTTGTAGACAATTAATCCCCAACGGCTCCAAATCATCCCCAACGGCTAGAAACGACCACAAACACATTCCAACATATAAAAACAAGTTGAGGACACTTGAAGAAGGGTTAGAACACCTATTTAAGCCAAACACAAGATAAGAGTTTTTCATTCCTATTTTCATTTCTCTTGTAAATATTTGTGTTTTTGAGCTCATTGTAAATCTTTCAATTGTTTTCTTGTGAGATTAAATCTTGTAAACACCCTACCTTATAGAGGTTTTCTTGTTTACGTTTCATTTCTTTGAGAAAAGAGGATTGGTTCTTACTAAGTCTGTGAAAAACTATAGAGTGTAAAGGTTATCTCTTGATCTTGTAAAAAGAAAGAACAAATTAGTGAATTTGTTAGAAAATCCTTAGTGAGGAGCTAAGGTAGTGGATGTAGACTTGGTTGAGAAGTCGAACCACTATAAATCCTTGTGTTAATTGTCTATCTTTTTAATCTCCTTACTCCCTAAACTCAAAAACCAATTCAACTCCTATTGGCCAATCATTAGGTTATCAATTTGAGCTTCATCGAAAATCCCAATAGTATCCTTCAAAATTCCTAGGAAAGTAAATTAACCACTTTATATACTTTTAAAAAATAAAATTATTCAAGATCCTCAAGAAAATAAATTCAACTATTTATTTTTCTTACAAAGTTAGAATCATTCAAGATTATCAAAGAAATAAATTTAACAATATAATTTTATTAGAAAGTTATAATCATTCAGGATTCTCAAGGAAATAAATCTAACTATTTAGTTTCCTTACGAAGCTAGAATCAACGCAAGATTCTAACAATGAAATAAATCATCCAATGATTTATTTCTTTTATATTTTGTTAACCAAAAGGATTGATAATACTAAAACCAGAAACATATATATCACAACAACTTCATTTTGTTTAACAAACAGAAATCAAAAGGAATTGATCATTTAATTTTACCAACCCAATAATCACAAGATACTAATCATTTGATTTTAATTTTCGTAATCCAATAATCGGAAAGAATTAATCCTTTGATTTTACTTTTGGCAACCCAATAATTAAAAGTCTTGGATTAAACTATGAATCCATTTGTATCTACAAAATTTCTCAAAAGAAATTATTAGTACAATAATAAAATTATAGTGTTTTCAAAACACAATCAATAAATATAAAGATATTATTTTTATTCATGCCATATTTAATATTCCATATTAATAGGCCAAAAGTTATATGGTAATAATACCATAAAAATAGTATCATGAATAATGCTCATGTGCACTTTTATGGACGAAATCTTACCATAATTATATTTCCCACTAATACAATAATATAGAAAGAATCACATTGATTCTTTAATTGCTCTACATTTATAGTCAATAACCACATATAATTTTTTTATCATAAAATAAAGAATAACATTTATTCTTCTATTTGCAAAAAAAGACAAATCACCATGTGCTAGTCACCTTGCGTTAATCACCTTGCATTTGTGTATTTACACAAGTTGATTCCTACGTGAGTTTGCAAAACAATTTGCAAAAAGCTCATGTACCATTTTGTAGATTCAAATCAATCTCGTATATTTTCGATTTTTATTATCGAACAAAAACAATGTTTCAAACTTAGTAACCAATGTTACTTTAACGACAATTTCTATTAAATAGATTTTTCCACTTTGAAATTAAGAAAACCCGTTAAAACGACATTATAAACCCCAAAAACAAATTTATTTACTTATCTCAATTTTTCCAAGATTTTCGTATTGTCTCAGATTTTTTCCAGAAGGTAAAAGATAGGATCTATCTTAATATTGTTAGAAGTATAACAATCTGAGATGATAAAAAATATTATTTTAAAAAAATTGATTCATACGAGTCACGGGAAATACCATTTAATTCCTCGGCAGGATCTTGTCGTAAAGTTTGTGTACATGAATCAAGAAAAAATGATTAATAACATGAGAAATTATTCTATTAAATAATCTAAAAAAGGGAATGAAAAATAAAAATTTTACGAAACAATCGATTTGAAACGGGTTGAGACCTGCAACTATGCAATTTTATTAAGACAGATTTTCGACCACTCCTAGGTGCTTGAGATTTTGGTAGTCTTTCTCCCAGGATACAAAAACAAAATGATTAGCGTACAGTAACACAACTGTCGAGATCATGAACTATTCATTGTCTTCGTATGTCACCCAAAAATACTAGAGGAGAGAAAAAAATTGTTGAATAGTTTTGAGTTGCTTTGAATTGTGTTTAACCTTGTAGGTTTACAATGTATTTATAGGATTTCACATTGTGAACAATTGGAACTTTTTGGCTTAATGAAGCCTAAATGAGAATCAAGCAATCAAGCAATTTCTAAAATTATTGTTTTTAATAAAAGAACCTTTTAATATTTAGGCTTAAAGTTCACTGTTGCCTTTGTAGTAGACTGAATTTATTAATTTCGTCCATATCATATTTTCACATCAATTTTTCTCTCGAAGTTATTTATTTTCATCAATGTCTACCTTTGACCGTCTTGAATAACAGAATTGTTAGTTTCTGTTGAGGTGGACGCCAGCTGTTTCCACCTCAGATAATATTGTTGACGGGTCTAGTTGATGACATGACAATTGTAATACCCCAACCCGTACCCGACCCGGATACGAATCTGAGATGTCACATTAACTTTTAAAAACGATATTCTTACAAAATTTCAAAACATTTGAACTTATATTAAGAAAATACGATCATATATTGTTGAATTGTGTTCGTTATAACCAATTTAAGAAAATATACTTTTATGAACAGTAAAATACAGTATAAACAGTACCGTGAATAGTAATGAACAGTATCGTGAACAATATCCTGCTACAGTACCTCAAATGTTAAAATTTTCCAGAATTGAATTAGGGAACCGATTCCCTACTACAGGGTATCAATTCCCCTGCTACAGTACTGCTACAGTACTTCCGTAAAATATACATACACTCTTAAAATTTAGCCTTTCATTAAAATTTAGCCTTTCATTATTATACAAAATTTCCATTTACATATATACGTTTAAAACATTAGAAAAGTCGATCAGAGCGTTCGTACTAAAACATTTCTTACATGCCAACATACTATATACAATCAAAATACATACTTTATCAGTTACTTCTGATCTGATCTCCTAGCAGTGTTGTTGTTCTTACCACTCCTATTTCTACTATTCTTGGTTCCTGGTACCTACGTGTAAATCACTTACACGCTAAGTCATAGACTTAGTGAGGCATAATAATAATAATAACAATGAAATATAATGATGATGCCAAAATAAGATAAAATGTAATGAAATCATATATATACAATCCATGAAAGTTGCATAACAATGTAACTTACTAATAATCTCATCAAATTAACCATCATGAATTCATACTAATAAGTTCAATAGATTCAATAGCCCATGATACAATACTGAGAACCCGAGGTATGTGAGTACTGTGAGGTTGTGCACTATGCTGTCACCACAGCTCGTATAAATTGCACCGAAGTGCTATGCATAATTTGTACCGAAGGACCGCGTAGAAATGCACCGTAGTGCCATGTAAGATTATCCATAAGGACCACATAGAAATTCCTTAAGAATCATATACATATACCAAGAATCAAGTAGGTGTCTCAAAAGACCTCATACATGATCCAAAGAATACATATATGTCCCGAAGGACCACGTAGAATTTGTCCCGAAGGACCACGTAGAATTTGTCCCGAAGGACCGCGTAGACCCTCTACTCTTGGCATGCCAACTATACCTATAGTTCTCATCTACATAACATGGGCTTTTACATTTCGCGTAGTTTATATCATGTAGACATGTAAATTATTACCTTTATCACATAACTCATATAACTTTTCCTGCATATTCATGTCACATAATGCATATAATATGAATTTATATCATGTATCATAATACAGAATATAATAATGTATCAAGATATAAAATCTAGACTTATCACAAGTCTAGAACTGAATATATTTCTATAATCATGTTATACATATGCACTCACCTATATCTTTTTGCCTTTTCCTCGATCGATCTTATTTGTCCCTTGTTCCGGAACACGTTTAGGCTCGATATCTACATAAACATAATTTTCGAAACAATTATCAAAATCCTAAACCTTGCAATTAACCTCTAATAGCTTAAACAAATTTAAGGAATTAATATTTCATTTTTTCTTTAGGGGGAATCGGTTCCCTACTGTGGGGGTATCGGTTCCCCTATTACGTTTTGGAAATTTTCACCCAAAAATTCATCAACCCATCACTGAATTCCCTCATACAAAACTCCTTTCATACAACTAAATTCAACTACAACCATTTTAACTAACTTCTATCATTCACACACCTTATTATCTCCAATACTTCATTCAAATTCTTAAAGCTAAGAATCATACCAAATTTTTCAACATGTTTTAAATCCAATTCTAACACTCCATATTCCTTAATTAACCTCTTGACAAGTCAAAATTTTTATTCAAACTTCAAAAACTCATCCATATCAAAATTTCTTCTAAAAACCCATTCTTCAAATCCATCTCTAAAACACTTATCTTGTTGTTTTAATGTCATTTAAGCTTTCATTTAGCTTATATCATCCAAACTTTCATTACTAAACCAAAAATTAAAGAAACAACCAAGATTCAGATTCTTATCTTGAGCTTAGGTTTCACGTTTGGGGAATAAGAAGATAGAGATGAGAAATATCTCTGGAAACTTTTGTTTCCAAACACATGCTCCACATGGCTATAAAATAACCCCAAATTATTATTTTATTTCATCCTTTGATCAATGACCTTTTTGCCCCTTTCATTCTCCTTCACTTATTAATTCATCTTACACAATATATTTCAATTAATTCCTTCATTTTTTCAATTTATTTAATTTGGTCATTGAATTTAAAAATTTTACACTTTAATCATCAACCCGGTATTAAGGATGTTATAAATCTCTCCCTTAAAAATATTCGTCCTCAAATTTTCATTATGCAAACAAATGGGGGTACTGATGCTGAATATCATCTTCACGTTCCCACGTTGCTTCCTTTATCTTGTGATTTCTCCATCAAACTTTGACCAAAGGAATAGTCTTATTCCTCAGTTGCTTCATCTCGTGAGTTAATATTTGTACCGGTTCTGTTAGGATCGGAAGCTCGAATCGACAATCAGAACGGTTTGCAAAGAGGGGTCGGAACGGTTTTGTGTTTAGGGTGTAAGGAGATTGAAAGATAGAGAATTGCACAGCGATTTATAGTGGTTCGACTTTCTTAATCAAAGTCTACGTCCACTACCTTAGCTCCTCACCAAGGATTTTCCAACAAATTCACTAATTTGTTCTTTCTTTTGAGGATAAAGAGTAACCTTACAAACTCCCTAGTTTTTCCGGGATAAACTAGAACATTTCCCTAGCTTTTACACGGGATTAGCTAGAACCTTTCCCCTTTACAAAAGGATAAGAAATGTAAACAAGAAAACCTCTCTAAGGTAGGTGTTTACAAGATTGAGCTCACAAGAACAAAATATTTACAAGAGAAAGATGAAATAAGATTGAAAAACTCTTCTCTTGTGTTTGATTGCTTGGATAGTTGTTCTCTTTTCTTCTTCAAGTGTCCTTAGCTTGTATTTATAGCTTGGAATGTGTTTGAAGTCATATCTAACCGTTGGGGATGTTTTGGAGCCGTTTGGGAATGATTTTTCTGTAAAAATAGGCTGCCCAGAATGGGGGGAATCGGTATCCCTTCATAGGGAATCAATACCCCTTCATAATATTCAAATATTATGACCGTTGGGCTGATGAACAGTGAGGGAATCGGTACCCTCAAGGGGGGAATCGGTTCCCTCCGAGTAATCTGTTATTTCTCGGAGCCAAACCATGCAGGGGGAATCTGTACCCGGGGAATCGATACCCCTGGGGGGAATCTGTTCCTGGGGAATCGATACCCCCTGGGGGGAATCTGTACCCCTGGACAATCTGATTTTTCTTGAAACCCTTTAAAAAGAAAATATTTTTGGCTCGATTAAGGCTCGAAAAACTTTGTAAAATTGTTTTAAAATAGTGTAAGTATAAAACACAATTTTACACTTTAGTAAGGATTAAAATGAACTTTGAAAGACTTGGAGTAATATTTTGATATTCGAATAATTACATCGAATATACTTAGAAAATGTTTTGTAAAATCTTAAAATTCATTTAACTTAATTTTTTATATCGAAACATCAAAATGTTTTCAACAGGTTCTTCTTAATAAGTCAGGTCAGGTTGAACCTCAATCTTTTCTGGTATTACGATATGAGAGGGATCAGATCTATATCTTCGAAGCATTAAAACTTGAAAGACATCATGTATTTTTTCCATTTCAGGTGGCAAAGCTAGTTGATATGCCACAAGTCCTACTATCTTTACAATTTCATAAGGTCCAATAAACGGATGACTTAACTTTCCTTTCCGACCAAACCGTAATACTTTCTTCCAAGGAGATACTTTCAAGAAAACTTTATCTCCAACTTCAAATTCAATCTCTTTCCTTTTAAGATCAAAATAGGACTTTTTTCGATCAAATGCCACTTTGAGATTATTCTGAATTTCTCGAACTTTCTTTTCCACATCTTGAATCAAATCCGGACCAAGGACACTTCGATCTTTGAGTTCATACCAGTTTAATGGCATACGACATTTTCTTCCATATAAAGCCTCATAGGGTGCCATCTTGATACTGGAATGATAACTATTGTTGTAAGCGAACTCTGCCAGTGGTAAATACTTCTCCCACGACACTTTGAACTCAATTACGTATGCTCTCAACATATCTTCCAAGATTTGAATCGTCCTCTCTGATTGTCCATCAGTCTGAGGATGAAAAGATGTACTAAAATTTAAGCGAGTTCCCAACGCTTCATGTAGGGATTTCTAGAATCTTGAAGTAAATCGAGGGTTTCGATCAGAAACTATAGAAACAAGCACTCCATGTAATCTAATAATTTCTTTAATGTACAACTTTGCATAATTTTCCATAGAGAAATCTGTTCTAATCGGAAGAAAATGCGCTGACTTAGTCAATTGATCAACAATCACCCATATTGAATCTCTTTTGTTCGGAGTCAAAGGTAACCCCGAAACAAAATCCATCGTCACATTTTCCTATTTCCATTGTGGAATAGAAAGAGGTTTCAATAATCCTGACAGAACTTGATGTTCGGCTTTGACTTGTTGACATACTAAGCACTTATACACAAATTCGGTGATGCTTCGTTTCATCCCTGGCCATCAATATATGTCCTTCAAATCCATATACATCTTAGTTTCACTCGGATGCATCGTCAATGGACTGCAATGAGCCTCTGTCAATAAATCTTTTTTCAAATCCTCATTGTCGGGTATCACAATTCTTCCTTTATAATACAAATTTCCATCCGACTTAACCTCAAAATCTTTAATCTCTTTATTCTTTACTTGCTCTATTGTTTTTAAACACATTCCAACTATATTTTGTAATTCTCCAATTCGATCCAACCACGTTGGTTTAATCTTTAACTCTGCACATAGACCACCGTCTCCAGTTAAAGATAAGCTTGCATCCATAGCTCGTAAAGCTGCAAACGTTTTTCTGCTCAAAGCATCTACTACCACGTTAGTCTTTCCGGGATGATAGTTAATTATCACATCATAATCTTTTAAAAAATCAACCCATCTCCTTTGCCTCAAATTAAGTTCTTCTTGAGTCATCAGATACTTCAAACTCTTATGATCCGTATACAACTAACAACTTTCTCCATATAAGTAGTGACGCCAAATCTTGAGAGCAAACGCTACAACATCCATTTCTAATTCATGAGTTTGATAATTCTTTTCATGTGGTTTCAATTACCTGGATGCATACGCTACCACTTTTCCTTATTACATTAACACACATCCCAATCCATTATGGGACACGTCACTGTACACCACAAAATTCTTACCAGATTCAATTGGACTAACACTAGAGCTTCTGTCAAAATCTTCTTTAACTTTTCAAAACATTCCTGACATTTCAGAGTCCAAGCAACTTTTACCTCTTTCCTCAATAACTTGGTTAGGGGTAATGTTATTATTGAAAAGTTTTTAATGAATCTTCGGTAATAACCAGTTAACCCCAGAAAACTCCGGACTTCTGACATATTCTTTGGAACTTCCCACTTTAAAATGGCTTTAATCTTTTGAGGATTCACTCGAATTATTTCTGCATAAATCACATGTCCAAGGAACGTCACTTCATTCAACCAGAATTCACATTTAGAGAGTTTAGCATAAAGATTATTTTCTCGTAAAATCTGTAACATATTCGTCAAGTGTGAACTATGTTCTTATTTGGACTTTGAATACACTAGAATATCGTCAATGAACACTACCATGAATTGATCCAAATATGGTTGGAATATTCTATTCATGAGATCCATAAAAGCAGCGGGTGAATTTGTAACTCCGAATGGCATCACGATAAACTCATAATGACCATATCTCGTTCGAAAAGCCATTTTCGGAATATCTTTATCTTAAATATTCAATTGATGGTAACCCGAATGTAGATCAATTTTCGAGAACACTAAAGCTCCCTTTAATTGATCAAATAAATCGTTAATTCGGGAAAGTGGATACTTGTTCTTGATGGTCACCTTATTAAGTTGCCTATAATCAATGCAAAGACGCATTGATTCATCCTTGTTTTTGACAAACAACACTGGAGCTCCCCACGGTGAGACAGTTGGTCTTATAAATCCTTTATCTAACAACTCCTGTAACTGTATCTTTAACTCTTGCAATTCTTTTGGAGCCATTTTGTATGGAGCCATAGCAATAGGCGTGGTTCCAGGCATTATTTCAATCTAGAATTCTACCTCTCTGTCTGGAGGCAAACTCGGTAATCCTGTAGGAAATACGTCGGAAAACTCTGTGACTATGGGAATTTCTTCAATTCTTTTCTCCTTGGTTCTAACATCCAGCACATTAGCAATGAATCCTTGACATCCCTGTAGCAGTAACTTCTTTGTCGTCATCACTGAGATTACATTTTCCAATGAGTTACATCCTTCACTAAATCTAATGACTTCTATACCTTCTGGACTTCTCAACGTTACTCTTTTCAATCTACAATCCACATTCCCATAATAACGAAACAACCAATCCATTCCCAAAATTACTTCAAACTCATCAAAGGGTAGTTCTATTAAATTAGCAGGAAATTCAATTCCCTGAATCCTTATGGGACATCCCTTGCAGACCTTGTTTACCCGAGCACTGTGCCCTATAGGGTTAGTTACTATCACCTCATTACTCGTAGCTTCTAATGGGATTCTCAATTCCTTCACTAATTTACTGGTAATATAAGAATAACTGGAACCCGGATCAATCAACACCAATATTAATCTATCATACAGTTGGAAAGTACCTGCTATAATATCGGGATCATCATGGTCTTCACTTGTCTTTAAATTGTATACCCGTGTAGTAGAGCGAATTTCAAGTTACGTAGAGGGTTTAGATTGATTCCCCCCTCTACCTCTACCTTTTCCTCGTCCTCGCTATGAAACAGAAACATTTCTTTCAGATGGTGCAGACTCATCAACCATTAATGGACAATCCCAGATAAAATGTCTAGCATCTCTGCATCGAAAACAGACTCCAGAAGTTATTCGGCATGTTCCAAAATGATTTTTCCCATAGTGCTGACATTGTCTCGCTTGATCTTGAGTGGCTCTCCCAGTACCAGATCCCACATATTGCGTCTGTCGAGCTCTCATCTGACTTGCTCCTCTAACAGAGGATGTAATTGATTCTGATCTAGCTTGAGGTCAGAATCTTGAATCAGTTCCTCTTTTTGGTGGTGGTGTGCTTGAAGAAACACCAGTCTTCTTAGATGTCTGAACTCTTGAGTCCCCAAATCTCTCATTCTGAGATCTTTCAAGAGCTTTAGCACTATTAATCACCTCTTCAAATGAGGAAAAATTCAATACTATTAGTATCTCTTTCAATCTAAGGCGCAAGCCCTCCACAAACCATTCACAAGCATCTTTCTTTGTAGTCACAAGCTCCGAAGAAAATCGACTCAACTTATTAAATTCACATTCATATTCGTATACGGAGCGATTCATCTGCTACAAATTCATAAACTCATACTTCATTTGCCTGATGAATTGATCTCCAATGTATTTATGCTTAAACTCTTTCAAGAACAGAGACCAAGTTACTTGATCACTTGACATCCTCATGGTGACATTCGTCCACCAAATTCTAGCTTGTCCTCTAAGTAAAGACACAGCTCCATCCAGCTTTTCCACTTCAGAAAAGTGGAGACCATCTAGCATGATTTTCAAATCATTTAGCCAAAGATCCGTAGAAACCGAACCTTCTTCGACCTCTTCCTTAAATTTGGAATCTCCTAATCCTCTCAATTTCTTTGCTACATTTACTATGGGAGTTGATAGAGTAGGAGGTTGGAAACGCGTCAATACCGCATCTAACGTTCTAAAGAACACATCTTGATCAGCTACAGACACTCCAGAAGGTGCATGTTCTTCACCTTGCCTAGCAAGGGAAGGTGAATTATTGCTTTCAGCGGGTCGATCATCTCCCGCATCACTTCTAGAACTATCATGCCCGGACATCTAATAAGAATAAACATATCATTCTATTAGCAAAACAACATACTCATTATTTTATCAGATCAGAAGTTTTCACTATTTTGTTGGCATGTATACCTTATAAAACACTCTAGACTCTGGTTTATGCCGAGAATCGACTAAACCTTAACTCTGATACCATTAAATGTCACATTAACTGTAAAAAATGATATTCTTACAAAATTTCAAAACATTTGAACTTATATTAAGAAAATACGATCATATATTACTAAATTGTGTTCGTTATAACCAATTTAAGAAAATATACTTTTATGAACAGTAAAATACGGTATAAACAGTATTATGAATAGGAATGAACAGTACTGTGAACAATACCCTGCTACAGTACCCCGAATGTTAAAATTTTCCAGAATTGAATTGGGAAACCGATTCCCTGTTACAGGGTACCGATTCCCCTGCTACAGTACTTCCGTAAAATATACATACACTCTTAAAATTTAGCCTTTCATTGTTATACAAAATTTCTATTTACATATGTACGTTTAAAACATTAGAAAAGTCGATCAGATCGTTCGTACTAAAACATTTCTTACATGCCAACATACTATATACAATCAAAATACATACTTTATCTGTTACTTCTGATCTGATCTCCTAGCAGTGTTATTGTTCTTGCCACTCCTATTTCTACTATTCTTGGTTCCTGGTACCTACGTGTAAATCACTTACACGCTAAGTCATAGACTTAGTAAGGCATAATAATAATAACAATGAAATATAATAATGATGTCATAATAAGATAAAATGTAATGAAATCATATATATACAATCCATGTAAGCTGCATAACAATGTATCTTACCAATAATCTCATCAAACTAACCATCATGAATTCATACTAATAAGTTCAATAGATTCAATAGCCCATGATACAATACTGAGAACCCGAGGTATGTGAGTACTGTGAGGTTGTGCACTATGCTATCACCACAGCTCGTATAAATTGCACCGAAGTGCCACGTATAATTTGTCCCGAAGGACCGCATAGAAATGCACCGTAATGCCATGTAAGATTATCCATAAGGACCATATAGAAATTCCTTAAGAATCATATACATATACCAAGGATCAAGTAGGTGCCTCAAAAGACCTCATACTTGTTCCAAAGAATACATATATGTCCCGAAGGACCACGTAGAATTTATCACGAAGGACCGCGTAGACCTTCTACTCTTGGCATGCCAACTATACCTATAGTTCTCATCTATATAACATGGGCTTTTACATTTCACGTAGTTTATATCACGTAGACATGTAAATTCTTACCTTTATCACATAGCTCATATAACTTTTCCTGCATATTCATGTCACATAATGCATATAATATGAATTCATACCATGTATCATAATACAGAATGTAATCATGTATCAAGATATAAAATCTAGACTTATCACAAGTCTAGAACTGAATATATTTCTATAATCATGCAATACATATGTACTCACCTATATCTCTTTGCCTTTTCCTCGATCGATCTTACTTGTCCATTGTTTCGGAACTCGTTTAGGCTCGATATCTACATAAACATAATTTCTGAGTCAATTATCAAAATCCTAAACATTGCAATTAACCTCTAATAGCTTAAACAAATTTAAGGAATTAATATTTCATTTTTTCTTTAGGGGGAATTGGTTCCCTACTGTAGGGGTATCGGTTCCCCTATTACGTTCTGGAAATTTTCACCCAAAAATTCATCAACCCATCACTGAATTCCCTCATACAAAACTCCTTTCATACAACTAAATTCAACTACAACTATTTTAACTAACTTCTATCATTCACACACCTTATTATCTCCAATACTTTATTCAAATTCTTAAAGCTAAGAATCATACCAAATTTTTCAACATGTTTTAAATCCAATTCTAACACTCCATATTCCTTAATTAACATCTTGACAAGTCAAAAATCTTATTCAAACTTCAAAAACTCATCCATATCAAAATTTCGTCTAAAAACTCATTCTTCAAATCCATCTCTAAAACACTCATCTTGTTGTTTTGATGTCATATAAGCTTTCCTTTAGCTTATATAACATCTAAACTTTCATTACTAAACCAAAAATTAAAAAAAAACAACCAAGATTCAGATTCTTATCTTGAACTTAGGTTTCACGTTTGGGGAAGAAGAAGATAGAGATGAGAAATATCTCTGGAAACTTTTGTTTCCAAAACACATGCTCCACATGGTTATAAAATAACCCCAAATTATTATTTTATTCCATCCTTTGATCAATGATCTTTTTGCCCCTTTCATTCTCCTTCACTTATTAATTCATCCTACACAATATATTTCAATTAATTCCTTCATTTTTTTCAATTTATTTAATTTGGTCATTGAATTTAAAAATCTTACACTTTAATCACCAACCCGGTATTTAAGGATGTTACAACAATTATTAAATAAATAAATAAATAATTTAAGCAACCCTTCATTTCATCGAACAATTTTCGACTCCCACTACAATTCCCACAAGGCATAAACCGGACATCCCTACAACAATCACAAACAGGCTCAGGTTGTATCCTAGGGAAATCATCAAGAATCTTAGCCAATTCTCCGACTTCAAACATGCTTTTAATCACTTCAGCACCAACATCATACTTTTCCTTTATAAAAACCCGAGGCAAACATGGATTATTCTTTCTCAAAACGCTTTGCAACTCTTTCCTATAAACTGAATCCATATAAATATCTCGTTCATCAACCAAAATTCTAAACCCTATTTAATCGTCCTAACAGCGTAACAATCCTTTGGACAATACCCAATTGGTTTCGTGGGTCTTAAAACAGCCTTTGAAGAATGTTCATTTGAACCGGTTGAAGATTTCGCAAATTCGAATAAATTGCAAAGTCTTTTGACTTTACCTTTGACTGAATCGATTGAATTGTAGATTTTGGAAATGAAAGCTTCTCGACTAAGAGACAATGGGTTGTTGAGAAGAAGATGAACTTTGGAGGCATCCGATTCAGCTGATTTTGCATGCATCGTAAAACGAGCGATTCAAGAACATCGACCCCGATGATGATTTCGCATCGTTATTTCGAATTCCGTCATCGACCCAGATTAGACAAACTCACAAATTAACTAGAAAGAAATCAAACTTTCTCAAAAAAGAGTGAAAGGAAACTCGGTTTGGTCGATTGAATTGAAGGAAAAAGAGAAAACTTGAGGGGAATAATTTTAGGTTGGAGATTTATAGAGAAATAACAGGATAGTTAATATTTAAAATATTTTTTATTTATTTTTTAATAATTGCCACGTTATCAAATAGACACATCAATAATATTATCTGGGGTGGAAACAATTGACGTCCACCTCAGCAGAAGCTAACGATTCTGTTAGTCAAGACTGTCAAAGGTAGACATTGATGAAATTAAACAACTTCGAAGGTAAAATTGATGTGGAAATATGGTAGGGTGAAATTGATAAATTTGGTCTACTACAGGGGCAGTCGTGACCCTTAAACCTAATATTTATCCTTTTAATTCCAAAATAAATTTTGAAAAAATATACTCTATTTGAGTAAAAAATATTTCACCTTTGGGTTAAAATATCCGCAAGCTCACAAAGAGCTTGACCGGTTCGAACATTCACATTATCCACATCGTGCACGTTCACATGTACAAACCAACAATTGGTTGCACATTTTACTCAACAATGTTTGGATCATTTTCTCATTCAAAGTTCTAAAATTATCAAATTTCCCAACAATGTTTATGTTCAATGTAATTGCATTATATGTTTCAAGTTGTTTTTATCAAGTAAATGTGTTATTGAGCTCTGTAAAGCTTAATGGTCAAATTATTGCTCCTTATAGGTAGTTAGATATCGATATTGTTCGAGTCAACATATAGACATCTTTGAGGGAGTTCCCATCATCGTCATTTTTCAGTGTTGTGCTTATTTACTTCAGTTGGGCATTTATTATTTGTGGAACTCTTATATTAGCGATTTATGTTGTAAACTCATTTGATTCATTTTCAATATTTTGTATAATTGTGCACGTATTAATTTATTTCAGTGGTTAAAGTAATCGTTATTGTTCTTATAGGTCATCGGCTCGAACACCAACGACTGCAGCAGGGTGATTGATCATTCATTGTCAAATGATTGAGAGACTAATATTCATATTAACCTATTTAAGACTTAATCAAATTATTGGATCAAAATTTGTGGCTTGGTGAAAGAATGTTTTGAGTTTTTGAAGTTTCTTGATAAAGATGAGTATTTAATAAGATTGAGAGAATTTAAATTAGTTTAATTGACAAGTCATATTTTGCGAGTTTAATATATTTTAATTTTTTAATCGAATCAAGTAAAATAAATTTGGATCCGAATAAAGTCTAATGAATTTAAAGTTACATTAAAAAAATATGTTAAGTCAAAATATTATCAACAAACAATATGACTAATTTTTAAGTTAGAGCATATTAATTTATATTTATATAAATTTGAAAACTATTTTTAATTAAATAAGAGAAAGATAAATACTTTAAATTTATTAATTTATTTGTTTTGGGACTTAGATTTTTCATTTTGGAACAATTTTAAGATTTTTATATTTAATATTTCAATAACATTATGTTAAATTATGTATATAGTCGCTCAATTATTATTTTAATTTTATTTCAGTTATTTAATTAATTTATTTTTTAAAATTATATTTAATATTAAATTTTGATTTTATTTTGATTATTAAAATCTTAATAATGATTGACGTGACGTGACATGATATGATATTTTTAAAATATTTTTATTTTTTACATCATTACTCAATGATAACTTTTAATATTTTTTCAACTAATAAAATATCGACACATTTCATCACCTTGTATAGAAAGAAAACTTTGAAGAAAACAGCTTTCGTTGATGTGATAAAAGATGCATTTTGCAGGAAGTACCTTTTGCTTATCTTAGTCTGGTCGAGCTGGAAGGAAAGGAAAAGGGGGAGGCAAAGTATATAATAAAAAAAGAGCGTAAATTTTGTCCAAAAAGAACAAACATGTGTTGTGCATATTGAGGACACGTAATTACACAAGTATAAGAACAAGCGTGAGTCAAACTAGGTGACGATGACGCCTGTGTACTATTAACCTATTTTTCAACCACTTAATAAATACATATTTAAAAATTTATATGTTAAACACTGAAAACGTACATATTTAAACAATAAGAGATTTGAAAACCCCAACTAACTTCTCAAATCCCACGTTACTCGTACTCATACTCGTGCTCGTTCCATAAGTTTTTTTTAACAAAATTCAAATCGTTTTTTATTAATTTTCATCCCTCAAAATTTTTTCCTTCATTTCAGTCAATATGTGTTTGTATTGTTGTCACATAAGTAGAAAACTTGTCTTACAGTACACTCTTTCAAAGACGCATTCTATAAGATGCACTTTTATCAACGTGACAAAAATATTAAATTAAAAAAAATCTTCAATGAGTATTGAAATAATTTTTTTTAGAATGAAATATATTTGATGAACCATGGAAATCCAAAGATGAAGAAATCGAAGAGTCAATCTTTAATTTGGGGAGGTTGAAGCTTTTCATGGTGAAACGGAGGCTAGAGTCGGGTTCAGGGGTTGAAAAGGTACGGGCTGGAAAGTTCGGGCTTCATCGGCCAACGGATGCGACGATCGATGACTGTAAATGTAGCGGTCAACGAGCTTATCTGTTAAAATTTTAACGGTAAGGTATTAAAATGAAACAAAAAACTAAACGTCATGTATGTTTTTTAAAAAAAGAATGAAAGTTTATTTACTAAAACGTAACAAAACAAATAGTTTAGGTACTAAACATATAATTTACCATTTCTTTATTATTCCTGACTATACGACAATATTTGTATTTAATTTTAAATTTATATAAATTCTTATATATATAAATAAAAATGTTCTAATTCTAATCCTGATTATTTAAAGAGAATAATATTTAATTATAAGATCATGTATTCATATTCAACATTCATATTTGAACCAATGTAAGTTGTACCTACTGGTTTAATTATCTATCTTAGAGTAGGAACTTCAATAAACACCTTGATATTTTCTTTCTCAGATATCTCAATGCCTTGTAAGAGGATCTTCTGAGCTTGGAGTCGTTACTGGAGCCGTAGGAGACATTTGAGTTTCCTTGACTCCAACTCCTGACAATGACTGAACAATTAGAACCATCACTCTTCATCACAACATCCAAGAGATCTAGCAGTATCGACGTGTCCTCGGATCCTTTCAAGCTACCATTGACAGATATATAAATCCGAGGTTGAATTATGTTGTCTGTCACTAACATTTGACAATACCTTGTGTTCTCGTAACATAGAAACAGGAGCAGTTCAACAGCAAGCTCTTGTCCTTCCTTACTACCGGACCCCAAGATGGTGGCGATTGAAGTACATAAACTTGTTGAAAATTTAATATTAGCCTAAATAAGTTCACACCTAAATTAATTTGATGTCATTGCTTACATCAATTTAGTTTTGATGCCATTGTTTACATCAATTTAGTTAGGTAAAAATTAAGTATTTTTCTCATGTTTTAATTTCAATGGTTTAGTTATTTAGTGATTATTTTAATGAGTGGTTTAGATTGTTTCTTGTAACCTATAAATAACTTACTTGTATTTGAGTTTTATCATCCAACAATCAAAGCTTAATTATAAGCATTTGAAAGCTTTCTTAAGAGTTCTTCACTTTTGTAATTTTGTGAGATTATTCTAAAGAGAGTTTTTCTTCTTCTCGATCAATTAGAGTTTTTACTCTATTTTGATTCAACAATTGGTATCAGAGCCACGTTTTTAAGGTCTCTAGAAATTTCGAGTATGCTCTGTGGCTACAGTTTTAACTGATCTTCCACATCAGAAAAGATTTCTTAAGACTATTGTCGGGGTTATTACAAACCTTGTGGAGCTTATTTGTGTTTAGAGTAATTTAGTACTATGCACGTTTGTTACTCAAGCTTGTTCGGTGTAGTCAAAGCCTTGTCGTTAAGATGGATGATCTTCAAGTAGTTGGAGGAATCAAGAAGTTCAACAACAAAAACTACAACACGTGGGCAACATGTATGGAGTCATACTTACAAGGTCAAGACCTTTGGGAGGTTGTCGGTGGTGGTGAAGTTACACAACCGGCGGCAAAAGATGCCAATGGCATCTTATGAAAGTGGAAAATTAAAGCAAGCAAAGCAATGTTTGCTTTAAAGACCACAATTAAAGAAGAAATGTTTGAGCACATCCGGGATGCTAAAACACCAAAGGAAGCATGGGACACTTTTGTTACATTTTTTTCAAAAAGGAACGATACAAGATTGCAACTTCTCAAGAATGAACTTCTATCAATGGTGCAACACGACATAGCGGTTGCCCAATACTTTCACAAGGTGAAGTCGATATATCGCGAAATTTCAGAATTAGATCCGACAGCTGCTATTGGGGAAGCCAGTATAAAAAGAATAATTGTCCATGGTTTGAGACCCGAATATCGAGGGTTTGTTACCGCTGTACAGGGATGGCCGACACAACCATCGCTTGTTGAGTTCGAAAATTTGTCTGTAGGTCAAGAAGTCATGGCCAAGCAAATGGGAGGAGTCTCGCTGAAGGGTGAAGAGGAAGCGCTCTACACCAGCAAAAGCAGAGGCATTTTTCAGTGGTATACTGGCAGTGGATCTAAAAAGGATGGTGATAAGGTGAAAAATTACCAAGGAAATGGAGGCTCTCATTTAGGGGGAGCATCCAAGAATTATGGTAATAATAGAAAGTTCGATGGCAAGTGTTACAACTGTGGGAAGATGGGCCACATGGCAAAAGACTATTGGACCAAGAAAAAGCTGTTGAAAGTACTATTGCTACTTCCAGTTCGAAAGAGAATAGTGAAGAAAAGTAGCTATCTGAGTATAATGGAGGTCGTGTGGTGGTGACAACTGACAACTCAAGGTTGCCGATAACTCACATCGGTAAGACGATAGTTACGCCTCGATATATACTAACCAGGTGCAATTTCAAGATGTTTAACATGTCCTAGGAATGAAGAAAAATTTACTATCTATGGCTCAACTAACATCATCAGGTCATTATGTCTTATTTGGTCCCCAAGACGTGAAGGTTTATCGTGACGTCAAAATCTCAAAAACACCAACAATGGAGGGACGACGTTTAGAGTCAATTTACGTGATGTTAACAGAGTCTGCATATATAGACAGGACAAGAAAAAATGAGACATCAGATCTATGGCACATGCGGTTAGGTCACGTTAGCTATTCCAAGCTAAGTGTGATGGTGAAGAAGTCGATGCTTAAGGGGCTTCCTCAACTAGATGTGAGAACAGACACGATCTTTGTGGGATGCCAGTATGGTAAGGCACACCAATTACCATATGACGAGTCAAAGTTTAAAGCAAAAGAACCGTTGGAGTTGGTTCACTCTGATATGTTCGAATCAGTTAAGCAATAGTCAATTAGCGGTATACGGTACATGGTAACATTCATTGATGACTTCTCCAGGTATGTGTGGGTTTTCTTTATGAAAGAAAAATCTGACACATTCTCAAAGTTTAAAGAGTTCAGAGACTCAGCTGAAGGAGAAGTGGGAAAGAAGATATGTTGCTTGTGCACAGACAACGGAGGAGAATATAGATCAAATGAGTTCTCTCAATATCTAAGGGAATATCGAATACGTCATCAGTACACTTGTGCCAACACACCACAACAGAATAGAGTAGCAGAAAGAAAAAAACCAACATCTTACAGAAATTTGTCGAAGTATGCTACATGCAAAGAACGTACCTTGAAGGTTTTGGGCTGAAGAAATGAGGACTGCAGCCTTTGTGATCAACAGACTTCCTCAACCAAGGTTAGGATTTGTTTCACTCTTTGAGAAACTATGGAACATAAAACTTACAGTTAGCTACTTTTGAGTATTTGGTTGTGTATGTTATGTGTTTGTTCATGATCATTTACGGAGCAAATTTGACAAGAAATCTATTAGATGTATCTTTGTGGGATACGGCAGCCAGAGAAAGGGGTGGAAATGTTATGATCCAATTAGTGGAAGATGCTACACGTCACGAAATGTTGTATTTGATGAAGCATCTTCTTGGTGGTCCTCAGAGAAAGAGGTGTTGCCAGATTCGAGAGAATTTGTAGACAAGCTATAACAAAAGATGGGGGAGCATGTTGTTCAACTCCAAACAAGTTCAGATGAATCAGAAGATCCAAATGGCGATGATGTCAAACAAAGAGTGACTCAGAATCCTTGGCAAACTGGCGTGTATCAACAACCAAATGAAGAAGGTGGGACTAGTGAAACAAAAGAATCAATTCCACAATCTCAACTCCGAATGTTAACAAGAATACGAAGGCCAAATACCAAATATGCCAATGCAACCATAATTGAAGAAGTAATAGAGCCTGAGACGTTCGAAGAAGCATCGTAAAGTTCTGAGTGGATGAAAGCTATTGAAGAAGAGATCGATGCACTTTAGCAAAATCAAACTTGGGATCTTGTGTCAAAGATAAAAGATGTGAAACCCATATCTTGCAAATGGGTTTACAAGATAAAGCGTCGTCATGATGGGTCAATCGAAAGGTACAAGGCACAATTGGTATCTCGTGGTTTCTCTCAACAGTATGGACTAGACTATGATGAAACATTTACTCCAGTGGCGAAACTTATAACCGTACGAGTTCTACTTGCACTTGCAGCCAACAAAGATTGGAATTTGTGGCAGATGGATGTGAACAATGTTTTTCTTCATGGAGAGCTAGATCGAGAGATCTACATGACCCAACCAATGGGTTTTCAGAGTCAAGATCATCCTGAACATGCGTGTAAGCTGTGAAAAGCACTCTAAGGATTGAAACAAGCACCTAGGGCGTGGTATGGTAAGATATCTAAATTTCTAACGAAAAATGGTTATTCAGTAACACCTGCAAATTCTAGCTTGTTCGTCAAAGTCAAAGAAGGTAAGCTAGATATCGTGCTAGTGTACGTAGATGACTTAATCATAACCGGTGATGATGAGACAGAAATTCTTCAGGCGAAGGATAATTTATCAGTTCGTTTCCAGATGAAGGAACTTGGACAACTTAAGCACTTTCTTGGTCTAGTGGTTGATCGCACACACGAAGGAATATTTATGTGTCAACAGAAATATGCTAAAGATTTGTTGAAGAGGTTTGGAATGCTCGAATGCAAGTCAACTCCAACACCAATGGAACCAAATGTCAAAAATGTGTGCACATGAAGGAAAAGATTTGAAAGATGCAACAATGTATCGACAATTAGTAGGTAGTCTGATATACTTAACCTTGACCCGACCTGACATTTCTTATGCAGTTGGTGTGATGAGTCGGTATATGCAAAATCCAAAGAAACCTCATTTGGAAGTAGTTCGACGAATATTGAGATATGTGAAGAGTACAATTGACTATGGTCTTTTGTACAAGAAAGGTGAAGACTACAAGTTACTCAGTTATTGTGATGCTGATTATGCAGGAGATCATGACACCAGGAGATCAACAACTAGGTATGTGTTTAAGCTTGGCTCCGAAATAATTTCTTGGTGTAGCAAGAGACAACCAACGGTATCATTGTCAACCACTGAAGCTGAGTATCGAGCAGCAGCAATGGCAGCTCAAGAGAGTACATGGTTGACACAGTTGATGAATAATCTACATCAACCAGTAGATTATGCAATTTCGTTGTATTGTGACAACCAATCGGCAATTCGACTGGCGGAGAATCCTGATTTTCATGCAATAACTAAACATGTGGAAGTACATTACCACTTTGTTAGGGAAAAAGTTTTGCAAGAAGAGATTGAGATGAGACAAATCAAGACAGATGAGCATGGTTTTCAGAACCGGACCGGTTAGCGAACCGACCATGCTACTGGTTCAACCGGTCCGACCGGTCGGAAGAACCGGACGACGTCATAATTATTTAAAAAATTAAATAAAAATACCAAAAATATTTAATAAAAAATAATTTTTTATATCACAATTCATATTCAAAGCAAGTCATAACATATATAAGTTAAAAACCATAAAATCAAGTGAAACAAAATGATTCAAATTAACTACAACATAATATTTTAAGGTAAAACATATTAAATAATAAATATAATTATATAACTATAATTAAAAAATAAATTTGGAGCTAAAAAAAGCATAACAAAATGATATTGTTTGGTTTAATTTTTTTTAAAATAATCTCACATGGCTAAGAAACATAGAAGATCATCCCAACTAACTTCTATAAATAATAGAGGTAATTTGGCATTCAAAATCATGGAGCCTTTTGGTAAGCATTGAGTGAACTATTCTTTCACTTCAATCAAGCTCGAATTTTAGGCTTCAATCGAGCTTCTAAATTTTTTTTGAGTTCAAACCTTTTCGAGTTCAAGTTTCAATATTATATTTCGAGTTCGAGTTAAACTTCATAATTTTTAGCTCGTGAGTTTGAATCGAGTTGAACTTACTTTTAAATTTTTCAAGTTCGAGTCGAGCTCAGCAATACTCGAGTTCGACTTGGCTCGTTTAACAAACGACGTCGTTTGGTTTAATTTTTTTTTAAACAATATTTGTGGGTTTTTTCCGGTTTTCAGCTTATTCGGTTTGAACGGTTCAACGGTTCTGGCCGGTTCACTAGTAGCGGTTCAACCGGTCTAGATTGAACCGGACTAGACAACGGTTCCCGGTTGAACCGGCCGATCCGGTCCGGTTTTCAAAATAATGTAGATGAGCAAATTGCTTACTTGTTTACAAAAAAGCTTGAGTGTTGGAAAGTTTGAACATTTTCGTCGTCAGCATGGCAATTCAAAGAATGGTGGCTAACATTGAGGGGGAGTATTGAAAATTCAATATTAGCCTAAATAAGTTCACACCTAAATTAATTTGATGTCATTGCTTACATCAATTTAGTTTTGATGTCATTGCTTAACATCAATTTAGTTAGGTGAAAATTAAGTATTTTTCTCATGTTTTAATTTCAATGGTTTAGATTATTTAGTGATTATTTTAATGAGTGATTTAGATTGTTTCTTGTAACCTATAAATACCCTACTTGTATTTGAGTTTTATCATGCTTATAATTAAAGCTTAATTATAAGCATTTGAAAGCTTTCTTAAGAGCTCTTCCCTTTTACAATTTTGTAAGATTATTCTAAAGAGAGTTTTTCTTCTTCTTGATCAATTAGAGTTTTTACTCTATTTTGATTCAACAAAACAGACTTCAATGGCTTCGACTAGAGCCTCCTCGATGTTGCGTATGTTGTTTATAATCTCAATGGAGTACCCTCGGGCGTTTGGATATTCAAGAAAAGAAACCAACTTCGGAACATAACCCAGATATGTTATATGGTGACCGGCATCGCTACTGTTCGACAAATTCGCTAGGATCTTCAGAGCAAGCAAATGAAATTCCTTGACTGTAGCGACGAGAAGTTTTAGGATGGATGGCAAAACGCCACATGCCACGATTATGGACTTATAGTAGCTTTGCCTGGATAAGATTTCCACTTTCCAGTATTGCAAGGGACTCTCCAATCGTTTCGGAATCCATCAATGATGCCAACAAATGGATGACATCTTCATGACAGGGAGGTAATTCGATTCTGCAAGAAAAGAACAGATATGTTTACGAATGTGTTGTACACAAATACTTCGAGAAAAATGAAGACTCGGAACAATACAGACGAGGAATACGAGAGAGGAATGCTACCTGCTGCCGCTCAAAATCGCCCAAAGCACCTCAGCCCCATCTTTCTGCATTTTTATGTCACATATTTCATTTGCATCCTTCAAGAATTTAATCACAGGAATTACATGACTGTTTGAAAATGTCAAATGCTGGGCCTCATCATTGTCTTCTAGTAGTCCTTTGACATTTTGAACAGCCTTGCATTGCGAATTCCACTAACGTTGATCGAGTTCAGAAAGACATGCCACATGAATGCGATTACTACTCGAAGTCTTAGAAGAGTGATGATGCTGATGTATTCGACTATGGGAATCCACAGCAACCTTAGGCAGCCTCGACATAGTCTCGTCATTGCATTTCCCGTCAGACAAATCTAAACTTGAATTAGTACTCACCGAGTCATGTGAGATGTTCCCTATTTCGAGTCACAAACCAAGTACAGTACTACCAAGGCTAGCAATGGAGGTGGAAGAAGGTTGATGTAAGGAAAACAGTGAAGAACTGGTTTTACATGTTGAGGAGCATTGATTCCGTGCCTCAGAAGCCAATTAGAAATAAGGGCTTTCATTGCTAAATTTGGTGTTAGGGACAACTAATTCAACGTTCTATTAGTTACAGGGCATATCTGATTGCCTTCATTAAACCACTTCTCGATCCAAACTCGTTCGAACGTTTTCCCGGAAACAATAATTACAGGATCATACATCAATCTCGTAGAGATTCGGCATACGAATTGCGCAGGAGGTATAGGAATGAGTAAGTCATCACCTGAAGTTCCATCTCCTTCTTCTTCTTCCATCAATGAAAAAAGCTCTCTACTTCCATGTTTTTGGACTGAGGTTGCCAAATTAAATCCCCATGTTTTTTCAGAAGATCCAGGAGATACTTCAAGATTTTCCTGTTGTTTACATCCTGGACTCTTCCAAGTAGAGGTGTTCATTCGGTTAATTCGGTGGCCGAACCGACCGAACTACCATTTTCGAATTAACCGAATTTTTTTTAACCGTTATTCGAATCGAACTTTTTTTCGAAAATATTAACCGAACCGAATAAATTTCGGTTAATTCGGTTAATTTTCGAATTAACCGAAATTTTTTAGAATTTGAGAATTTAATATTTTTTTAATTAAAAAACCAATTTACAATTAATTTAAATAATATCTAATTATAAATAATATCTAATTAATTTGATTCAAACATTTTGCATTTAGTTTTGATATTATTTTAATTAATTAATATTGATTTGGGTTTTAAATGGATTTTAAATGGATTGGGCCTCTTAATATAATTATATTTAAAGGTTAATTCGGTTAATTCGATTAATTAACCAATTTCAAACCGAATTAACCGTTAACCGAATTCCAAAAAAATCCTTAACCGTTTCCCGATCGAATTAATCGAACTAATTCGGTTCGATCGATTAATTCGGTTAAAACCGAATTTTGAACACCCCTACTTCTCCAAGCAGTTTCTTGATAGATCTTTTCTCTACCAAAAGAGCAAAAGGAGATGTAATGCTCAGTCTCAAAGCCGCAAGACGAAGAGCCTCAATTTCGGATTGGATTTTCGAGGCCGATGCAGATATGTAACGTTCAAGCAATGCAGTATAATTGCTCCAGGATCATATTCAGAAGGCTCTAATGTAAACCTCGCACTTCTAAGTTCCTCTATAATTCCAGCTATCTGTAAACAGTAATTTACTCTTTAATTATGATCAAGTAAAGGGCAAAGGAAACTGCAGATAACAGACAAAAGAAGTGTACGTATATATATAACAGATACTCGAATCCGACAAACATCCGAGTTCGAATAAGAAAATGTCTTTCCACAATTTTAGTAACAACAGCATCATATAATGCATGTAATGCCACAAGTAAACCCAAGCACTTTTTGTAGAGGTAAAAGGTCTGCAGTCTGCGGACCACATCTGCAGGCATCTGCAGCAGAAGAGGTAGACCAAAAGTCTGCAGTCTGCAAGAAGAAGACTGTTTGTTTTTTAACGTCTGCAGACTGTTAAATGAACTGAAATATAAATAAACTGATTTTTTAAACTTAAAAGAGTTTTGCAATACTGATATTTAAATAATTTTAGTTTTACAATACTGAAATTTAAATAATCCATACAACTATAATAATAAATTATTTAAAATAAATCAATCCATATTTTAAAATAAATCAATCTATACTAATAAATTATTTAAAATAAATCAATCCATACAACTACAATAATAAATCAATTCATATTTTAAAATAAATCAATCCATACAAATAAATTATTTAAAATAAATCAATTCATACTAATAAATTATTTAAAATAAATCAATCCATACTAATAAATTATTTAAAATAAATCAATCCATATTTTAAAATAAATCAATCCATACTAATAAATTATTTAAAATAAATCAATTCATACAACTACAATAATAAATTAATCCATATTTTAAAATAAATCAATCTATACTAATAAATTATTTAAAATAAATCAATCCATATTTTAAAATAAATCAATCCATACTAATAAATTATTTAAAATAAATTATTTAAAAATAAATCAATCCATATTTTATAATAATTTATTTTAAAGTAAATTATTTTATAATAAATTATTTTAAAATAAATAACCTTATTAAATTATTTAAAGTTATTTTAATAAATAACTATATTTTATAATTGTTCTTGAAGAGGTTTGAAGACCTTTGAAGACATAAAACCAAGTCTGCACCAAGAAGAGCTCGCGCAGACGTTTGAAGAGCTTTTGTCTTCTAAAAAACAAACAGTCTGCGAAGCCTAATGTCTGCGCGTGGTCTGCGCGACGCAGACATAAGTGGTTTGAAGAGCTTGCACAGTGAAAACAAACACCACCTTAGTGTTATTACAAACCTTCTTAGCCAACAAGGGTGGAACCATTTCTTGAACTTGATTCATGCAAACCTCCAAAGTTGTCCGAATTTTTTCACACCTCAAGAGTAAATTTTTCGCTGAAATTGCCTAAATGATTTGATAAATACAACTGTTATTCAAATAATTTCAACATCAACCCGATAATTTATGTGAATATCTTACTGACAAAACAGGGCAGTCAGATACGAGAGACGGAAAAAAATTAACATTCCCGTGTCGGAAGCATACCTGTATCTAATATTCATACCCGAGTTGGAGTAAACGTACAAAAAAAATTATATGCTAACATGGGAATTCATTTCATAATGAAACTACCACCTGCGACCATGATATCAATGCCTAAATTCTGCAGAATCATTTCACGCAAATTAGTTTACTTCTTATACAGACAGAAATGTAGAATTTAAGAAGTACCAAGTAGAGTTTGCTGGATTCAGAACAGTGCAGGATTAGTAAATTGGCTTTATCCATTGCAGACTGCAATGTGCATAATGCACAGACTCCCGGTGCACATCGTAGCCGAGCTGCCTCGAGAGCTGAAAACATGTAAGAAACGCTATCGACCAGTTTCTTTAGCTCCAAGCACATCAACCGATATACCTGCATCGATCGGAAAGAGTGGAACCTTATAGTACAAGACTACTTTATTGAAGCTGAAGACGCGGAAATAACTCCCCAAACTCTCTGCAATCCTTCGTGACAGTTTAAGTCAAAGAAATATGGTCCAAAGCTGAAAAAAGCAGTAAACATTTACCTTAATGGAGCTGTAATATGGAAGATCAACACTCTCAGCAGCACCAAGTTCCATATCATAACAGTCTCCTAACCCTGCATATTGGTCAAAACAATTGGATCCCTCAAATGGATATATTTGCAGAATACACCATTTTCACAATTGAATCACAGTTACATGAATAGTTCCCACCAATTACTTTTACTTGATTCATGTTTATACTATTTAGATTTCTCCGTCCATAATTCAATAGATATCGAATGTAAACATGTTTAATTTTATATTCTCTTATGTGTTGTACTATCAATAATGACAATCAAACTAAATTCGATCAATATTATTTTGCATACAAAGCTTATACATTTAAACTATGTCGATTTACTGATTTAATCAAATGATTGACTTTCAATTTGATAAACTTACAACATTTTAGTTGAAAAATATTTAAATAATCAAGTCGGTTCAATTAAAATAACCGACTGAACAAGCTAAAAACCAAATTCTCACCCTTATTCATATCATAATTTGAAAAACATATTATAAAAAAATTTACGGATAGAAATGAGAAAATTTTATAAAATAATTTCTTCATAACTTAGGAGACGTTATCCAAATCACCTATTTTGTTTGAACTTCATCTCGTTGACAATCTGTTCAGTTTGGAAATTATTGGTACCATAATTAGTTTATCACCATATATTTTTTAAAAATTTATCTGAATAGAAAAATTATCTAATCAAAATTTTAGAAACTTGTAAGCTGTGATTAAATTATCATAAAATTACAAGTTCTCTTGAAGATTTTCTTTTCATTTATTTAAGACAAAAGAGTATCTGAAGCCTTTGTATTTGTAAAAAAAAAATCAATGTGGCTCTCAAAAATTTTTTGTACTTAATGTGACACTTCACCAACGATTTTTTATAGTTGATCGTTACGATACAGACGTGACACTTCACAATACTGATGCGATAATCCACAATACTGACATGATAGTGCACAGTGGATGGTGACATAACTGATGATATGACAAATGGACTAAATTGATTTTTTCATGTTCGTTGGCCAAATTAATTTTTAAAAAAGTTTAAGGGATTATTTAATTTTTTATTAAAAATAAAAAATATTTTAAATTCAAAATATAAAAATATTCAAAAACTTAAATATAATAATACCAAAAATAAAAATTAAATTATTCAAAAATTAAAATATATATTATTATTTTCAAATATCATGCGACATAGTTGATATTAATCAGGTAGTACAACCGATCATATATTGAAAATAACACAAGTGTATTAAAAAACTTAAACAAACTAAAATTTAATCGAGAAACTTCGATAAAAACTATTATTATTAATATAAAATACTATTATAATATTAGAAAGTTACCTATTATTTTTCCTTTTCTACTTCTCTGCCACATAATTTTTGCATTCCTTGCACTCTTGTTCTATCTAAGATAATAAAAAATTTCAGCCCTATTTATAGATTTTATTGGATTGTTGACTAATGTCAACATATTAACTATTAATCTTAGACATATGTAGATCATCTTTTAGATCATTCTAGAGAATACTAAATATTATAAATATCTAGATTTTGTTATGAATATTTTTAAACATGTATTATAATTATATTATTCTAGAGAAATGAAACGTAGGTGATTTAGATATAAAACAAATAATCACGCCGGTTAATAAGAAAAAGCATCAAACTAACGATTTTAGCATTAAGAACAGAGGAAATTAAGACAGTTGATTGAAGCATAAACTTGATTTCAGTTCTTGAATCACAATCGCATTGGATATAAATAACACAACACAAAAAAAAAATTGTTGTCAAATCAAATGACACTAGTGAACGCTCAATAATCACCCGTATTCGTTAGAGTTTGAACCTGGGACCTCTAAAGTAACATCATTTCTTTAATCACTGAGATAATTTAATTTGTGATTTAAGAGACGTTATTTAAACATTTAAAATTTTGAAGACTAATATAGAATGGAGGTCATAGTGTGAAGATAAATTTTGAAACGACTGAAAGTTTTAAGGATAATCTTTTAAGTAATATTTTTTTAGAATTATAGAAAATAGAATTATAGTGCAAGTATTAAGTGAATAAAAAATGTTAATTAGTATAATAAAATATAAACATGTATAGGATCAATCAAGCCTTGTTATAATTGGACTGCTTTAGCAAATCCATACAATAACATGACTCGATTGTTAATGTTACAAAGGATGCTACAAATATTTCAAATTAGCTGATAAAGTTATACATACTCGATTGTTGATGAATGATGACATTTTCAATATACAATCAAATCTAATCTAATCTAAAAAAAAATAGTAGAAAGAAATGGAACCAAACACAGATTTGAAATGACTTTTTACAGGTATCCTTAAAAACGAAATTATCTCACAGTTTAACTCGTGTTCGGTTATTTGGAACTTAACCAGTCGCCTACCTATGAACTTGCCATAAATTTCTCCTCTAAGACTATAAATTCTTCTGAATTCCAAACTTCAAATCATCAATTACATTTCAGTGAATAAATTCATATTCACAGAAAATAAATAAATAAATTCATTACTTTTCTCTTTGCATTCTTTACCAAGACCAGGGATTCAAATTGCGGTCGCGGTCGCGTTTTCGGTCGCGGACGTAACGAATGCTTTCGCGGACGTGAATTTTTTTGAAATTCACACAACTTATTATAAAATATATTAATTGTAAAATAATAAATCACTTTTAATGATTTTTAGAGTATTTTTTTAACACTTATGGACTTTTATTAATACATAAACACAATTTATTTAATTTTATGTAGTAAATTCATAAGGCCATAACAATAACTCAAATACTCCATTCTATTTAAATTTATATGGTTTTTTTGGGTCCAAACTTTAAACCCAAAAAGCCTAAAAAATAAAAGTAAAATAATAATAAGAAGAAGAAGAAGAAATAAAACATAAAAAAATCTTTAAATCCCTAGCCTAAGGAATGGGTAAAGATAAAACATAAAAAAATATCATCATTCTTCTAACGTGAAAATGGAGGGCTGGAGGCAGAACGCAAAAGCAGCAAAGATTTCTTCTTCTTCTTCTTTTCAAATGCATCCCTTTTCTTTTCTTTGTTACTTTTCTTAAATTTTTCTTGTTATTTCTATCAAAAATATCCACAAAACTACAAAAATTGATGGATTTGTGAAGATTTTCTGTCAAAATTTTTTCATACCTATGTTGGTTGTTGCATGTTGCAAGAAGGAAGAATTTAAAACAATCAGGTATTTTACTTACTTGAAATTGTGAGATTCTCTTCAAAGTGAGTTTTTTTTCTTTCTGATTTTCCTTTGATTTTGAGCTTGGGGCAACGAAATTTGAGAGGATTTTTGAAGGTGCAAGCTAAAAAAATTCAGATTTCAATTTGGGGTTGCTTTTTATGTTACTTTTTGTTTTTATATTTTGTACCGATTATAAAATTTTGAATTTGTAATTACTTTTTTTTCAATTTTTATGAAAAGTAAACTAATTTTTACAGGTTTTACAGAGAATATATGTTTTCATTTTTACTTTTTTTTTACTTTTACTGGAAAGTACATTGATTTTTATATATGAATTGCTATTTTTTGAAGTAATTATGTTGTTGGTGATGTTTGATGTTGTAAAGGGGATTAACGGGAAAAATGGTCTGTTATAGCTGCGATCGACCCTTACCCGTTAAATTACGGCCGTTATGGGTGTAATTCTATTTCACATCGGGATTTCGGCTGATATCGGTAATGGAAGCCGCCGATATCGCGATATAACGGTCGTTATACCGTTACACGGCCCTTTTTTGAATCCCTGACCAAGACCAAAGAACAAAAAAAAGGGCAAAAAATTGCTTTGGTTATTGTTTTGGTCTCGATGATCACCGTTCTCTCGGTCAATTCTGTTGTCGTTGACGCTGAGACTTCAACTACACCGGCAACAGGCACAGCAGTTCCGGATACACCGACGATAGGCACAGCAGTTCTGGATACACCGACGACAGGCACAACAGTCAAGCGACAGGCGCAGCCAGCTGCTGACGTGCCATCCGCAGACAACGACTCAACATGGATCGACTGGGCCAAGGACAAAATCACGTGAGAAAAGTATCCTAGTTCTAATCATTTATAAACGTGTTTGCTATTGCTTATATATGTACATTATGTACAGGGCCGGCCCTGGGCCGGGGCAGGATGGGCGCCCGCCCAGGGCCCATAATATTTTCCATAGTCTTATTAATTTAGAACTACAAGATTTTGTATAACTAGGGGTCCATTTCTTTTATTTTGTCCCGGGCCAAAAGATAAAGAACATAAATAGAGGTCTATTTCTTTTGTTTCACCTTGGGTCAAAAAATATCCAGAGTCGACTCTGATTATGTATCATAACTTTTGACGTGTCAATGTGTTCAGCGGCATTGAGAACTTGTTCTCTTCATCCGTATAGGGATCAACACCAGCAGCAGCACCTACAACCGCAACTGCAACTCCAGCCGCAACCGCAACTGCAACCCCAACCGCAGGAAAAGCTTGAGCCGGAGCTGTCACTACAGATGGGATATTATGCAATAAAATATCAAAGCATATTAATGTAATAAATTTAAAGTAATCCAATCAGTTATCCTCCAATAATGAGGGTGTTGGGATTGGAGAATCACCATCATTTTCTTCATTTTTTCTGATTGGTCTATTGTTTTTTTTTTCGACCTTTCATTCTATTCGAATTAGTAATCAATTATGAAACTTTATTTTTCTAATTGCTTGAACAGTAATACTCTCTCTTGTGTTTTTTCCTCCTTTGGGTTAAATTGTTGCATATAAAAAACTATAATCTACTGTCAATCAACATAAAATAAGACATGTACAAGAGACAAGATTTAACGTGACTCGGCCTTGTCTACCTCTCCGGACGATAGAAACAATAATCCACTATATACGTAGAGAACATGAAGAGTATAAAATACATGTGATCATGAAGATTATAAATACATAATATCACGTGTATCTCAAAACCCAATGTATCCTAAAAGGCTCTTCTAATATTCATACAGAACTATATAAACATTCTCTCTCGTATAACTATAAAGTTTAACAGCATAATCTCTATTTATAGAGTCAAATACTTGATCACAATAAATATTTGCTTTATTAAATAAATCTAATTATCAAATAATCTTTAACCACTAGAATTATAATTGTAACGCCCCGATTCCTGGGTTAGTAGTTTCAGGTTAACCCGAGTGTGTTTTAGATAAACCCATTAGGCTTGTAGGAAGTCTTGATCCAAGTATGAAATGAGTTCGGCTTAGGTCGAGCCCATTATGGAATAAAAAGGACATTTCTGAATTGAGGATAAATGAGGAAGGGCTAAAGCTATAAATTGCCCTAAAAGTGTTTTAAAGACTGATTCTTATTAATTTGGATTATGTCACTCGTTGGGAAATCATCCCTTCCTTCTTTCAAAACACTCTTATTATTCCTTCTTCATTGTGCAAAAGTGATAGTTTGATTAGAAAGAGTTTCGTTGTTGATTCCAAAAAGGTAAGTTTTGGAACCTCCATCCTTTAAGCTTTCATTTGAGCTCTCCATCTTCACAAATGGTTGTAGTAGCCATGGATGAGGATTAGAGGGTTTTGGGTTTTGGAACCTTAAAGTGATTTCAACTCGTTTTTGGGGTCTATAATCCTGTTCCTACCTTTTTTAAGTTCTTAGATGAGTTAATAACTCATTTTCCTTGATTGTTCTAGTGAAAAAATGGGTGAAAACTCCAAAGTCAAAGGAAAAGATAAAGGGGTGCTTGGGTGAGCTTAAGATTATTTCTCCAACTCCTAGGTGTAAGGTAACACCCTCTTAACCCTCTTCTACTGCTTGTATGTGTGTATGAAACTCCTAGGTGTAGATTAGCATGTGTAGTTTTGATGCTTGTATGTGTGTATGAAACATTTGGGGTGTATTTGGGGTTATAGCATGAAAATAAAGATTTATTATGGTTCATGCATAAAGAAAGGACCCTTCATGATCCTTAAGGCCTGCATAAGTCTTAAATAAGTTTGGGAACTTGGGAGGGACTTAGGAAT
Source organism: Hibiscus syriacus (assembly GCF_006381635.1). NCBI lineage: Eukaryota > Viridiplantae > Streptophyta > Magnoliopsida > Malvales > Malvaceae > Hibiscus > Hibiscus syriacus. Next base: position 1,192,660 of record NW_024062745.1, on the reverse strand, counting down.
ATTTTGGGGATTAAGTTTGTGAGAATAACAGTATCAATATTATTTGTCTGATAAGCTTAAAATGAGGAGAATTCTATACTGGAGTATCGATATTGTTCAGGAGGGTATCGATACTCGAGGACCAGTATCGATATTTGTGGATGGGTATCGATACTCGAAAGTGATTACAAATTCCAATAGTCTATTTTGGTATCGGTACTCGAAAGGGTATCCATACCCCAAGTAAGGGTATCAATACTGAATTAATTTTTAAAACATCGAATGTGAATTTAGTACCGATATTAAGGGGTCAAGTATCAGTACTAACGTGCTAAAATGGGTTATAACCCCACTTTTCACCGAATTATTGATGGTTAGTCAGAATAAAAAGGGAAAACTTAGATATAAGCTCGCAAGTGATAACATTAACCTTTGTGTGATAGCATAAGATCTTAATGAGGAATAATGCCATAAGACTTAAGCCTTGTTTGATACTCCAACGAGAACACCCGAGTCACTTTTTATGATGAATCGTTGTTAAGTAAGGATTATTCAGATACATACGATTTAGTGCAAGGCACTTAAAATGCTAGTTGAACGTTGTACTATCGCTTTGTGACCCAGACACGTTTCGAGTACTCTAGAGGAGTAAAGTAGCCAGGTCAAGTATCAATGCTATGTGACCCAGACCTAGCCTAGGTTACTTGAGACGCTGACCTTATATGACTCAAATCTCACCTAAGGTACCCTTAGTAAGCAAATAGGGGCGTGAGTTTTGTGATGCTATGGTGACCCCGAACTACGCCATGATGCTTACTTTTGTTGTGTGCATGTACGATTGAATGTTATTCCCTTGTTCATGACTATACATGTAGTATGTTCATAGGTTGATATGCATGTAGAATAGCATTATTATTAATGTGGTACTGAGTTAGTGAGTTCAACGTATGGTTTGTGTTACCACGCGATGGTTCTTAGGTGCAGTTCGAGGAGCTCATCGCCAATTGCAGGTTTCTAGACTTGAATTGTTTCAGAGTACGTCTCGAGTATTGTAGTGGACATGTACTATCATACACCCTTATGTATTGAGTCGTAAACTCTATATTTGAATTTATGTATTTTGAAGTTCTAGTGGGAGCTCCCCACATAATTTTTAAACCGATATTATATTTGAACTTTTATAGTGTTTTAAGTTATGGTTTAATCACAAATGTATTTAAATGTTTTAAAAAAAATGGTTAGTCAACTCGGTGGTTACCTGTAATATTCTAATCCCAGATTTTGGGTTGGATCAGATTAGAGTGTTACAATAATAAAATAAAGTTTAATTCAAAATAATTTCTTAAATTAATACTTTCATATTTTAAACTAATTTACCTTTTAATGGGTGTCGAGTCCCATAAAAATAATATTTTACATAAAAAAACATATTTAAATTTAGTTGTAGAAGGGAGTAAGTCGATTCTCCAGAGGTTGGAGTCATCGAACTAAAAATATTGATGAATAGGGTTTTTTTTAAACGGTTTCATACCTAGTCTTGAACAAAAATTTGTGAAAAATAAATAATAAGATTTAAATCGAATCCAAAAATAATATAAATAAAATATTGAATAAACATAATTAAAAGTTATAGAATAAAAAAATAGATTCTTTTTCGTTGATGGAGGAGCGTCCTCGAACCACCAACCTTTCCCTAGGTTTTAATTGTGAGAACAACTATAATTAACATGTATCAAACAATTAACCTCTAGAGAACAATTCTAATGGTTTAATTCTTTGATAACCTTGTTAAGATTCGATCGATTATGACTTGACCCAATTAAATCGGATCAATTTTTTATTTAAAAAAATCAGATTCATATCCAATATACCACTTTTAAATTCGTTAAATTTTTTAAAATCAAGTTCGAGGTATTACAACACTAGTTCTTAACGGTCATATTGAAGCAATGGACATGCAGTCATCAAATGTTGAGGAGTAGCTCATATGCCTCAAGCTCTAACTTGTGATACTAACAAGACTATCGATGTTGCTCTCCAAAGTAGAGACACTTGCCTCATGTTAATAAAACCAATGGAACATGAGCCTGCATGGAATTAAATATTGTGAAGAAGGAGATACCCCATTTGCTGACCCGTTTTCATATTTCTTTTTTGGCACAGATGAAATGATGAGAAAGCGACTAGCATTATAACTTGAAGAAAAAACAATTACTAATACAAGTGCAGAATTAGCCAAGAGATAACCAAGGCTTTTACAATGAAGAATTATACTAATACAAGTATACATATATATGGTGTTATGAAGATGATAAGCTACTCATCCTGGGAAGGTTTCTTCACGTTCTTGTTGTTGTGCATCCAGACTTTGAAAACCTGCCTTTTGACGCCGTAGTCGGTGCAAAATTTCTCGACTTCATCCTCATCTTGTTTGTTGATTCTCCAGCCCAGTTTCTCGGCTAATTCCAACATTTTATCCTTCTGTTCCTGCGTGAATTTAGTTCTGAATCTCTTTTTCGAAAAGACATAAGGGGGTGCCGGCGGCAGTCCCTCGGGATTGGACTGGTACATGTTGAGATCCTCGCTGGAAGACTCGGTACCTCCGCCGCCGAACGCTACGTTCATCGGTGCAATCATTGCACCGGGTGGACTTGTGTACTTTTGATGGTGGTGGTGGTGCAGCATGGTTGGAGATGGCAAAGGTGGAGGCAACTGAAGAGGGTTAAGCATCAAGCTTCTTCGACCGGGATGATTACCCCCGAATTGTTGGGTCTCGCCATCGACCTCCTTGCGGTGGAAGTTCCGGTGGCAGTCGCAGGCGGCGCATTTCAACGCTTCGAGCGTCTCGTCTTCTCCACTAGGCATGAACTCGCCGCACCCGTCGTAAACGTTCCCACCGATGTTGGCAGCGTGGTTCTTGAGACACTCGCGATACCTGACGACGCTTGGCGATGCCTTGGTGACTCGATCAGGGTGCGGAGATCTTCCGATATGACCGAGCGATTGCTGTTTTTGTTGCCTCTGGGGACGATGAACATGGTCTAGGGTTTGAGTGCAAGTGAGAACAGAAACACCATTATGATTCCCATCACGAACCGGAGTCTTAATATCGTGCTCTTCACCTCTCACCTCCATAATTCAAGAAATATAGTCCACAAAAAGGAAAGGAAAAAAATGCTAAAAACGAAAGCTTAATTATTCAACTATTCATCTAAAACTTTGAAACGTTTTTCAAAAGATGATGATAATGCAAGAAGCTTATCTAGATAACTTGTTGTTTTTCTTCCCCCCCCCCCCCAAATTTCTCCCGATAATCTGCATTATTCAGCCAAAATCCATCGACCCATACCTCTATTTTCAACCGTTACAACATCTGTAATCCGAGAGATAAAAAAGAGAGAAAAAAGTTAAATAAAATCAATATTTTCTTCAAACAAAAACTAAACTAAAGACATTAAAGTCGAAATGGGACCAAAGTCAGAGAGAGAGAGAAAGAAAGAGATGACCAGCAAACGGCAGGAACTGCAACTGGCCACGAGCTTTTAGAGCCTTTAAGATGATAGCATGTGATTAAGGATCTGGGTTTGCTTCAGTGCTCCCAACAAGCGACAGCTTGGTTGCTTGTGGTGAAGCCGAGGGGGGAAATAAAAAGGAAAAAGAGTCAATCTTTAGAGACGAGAGATAGAGAGTTTTTGTGTTAAAAAACAGAAAGAGAGAGAGATTCTGATGAGATTAAAGGGCTCTTTTTTCTCTCTGTACAAAACAACCGACAACGTCATGTTCATCCCTCTCCCACGCCCTGCCACACTCGGGTCCTACTCTTACTCTTCATTATTGCCCCTTTAACCCATTATAAATCTGAATAATCCGTGTATTCTCGTCGAATTTATCTTTAAAAAATCGAATTATTTGGTTGCCCTTTCAAATTTTATATTAAACTGCATCCAGCAAATCAGTATAAAAGTAAGAATCATGGCCGTGAATCAATCCAGTTGAGTTTTAATATTGTTGAGTTCAATTCGACTCGAAAATTGTGAAATAAAATTCGATTCTATTCAAAAATTCACGAGCTTAAAACTTTCAAGCTCGACTCAAATTGGAAATCATGAATTTAAGCTCGTAAAAGCTCGAAATGGCTCGAAAAGAAGAAAAAAAAAACTCTTAAACTTAACTTAATTAAAGCCTCACACTTAAATTCAAACATTAAATATATGAAAACTTTATAATACATTTTTTTAAAAGAAATGAACACATATGTGTTAATATTATTAATAATTTATTTTTAAAGAATAAAATCTTAATATATTATATTTTCGAGCTGCTCACGAGCATTTCGAGTCGAGTATCAAGTAATTTGTTTTGGTTCATTAAGAACATGAGTCGAGCTCGAGCTCGAGTCAAGTCCATTCGAATCGAGTATTTATCTAGTTTTAACTGAATCAATCTCTAGTAACTCACGATCTGTCTCGTCTCATTTACAATCATAGTAAAAATAACAGGAATCGGGATTAAGTCGGTAAAATGAAAAGATACAAATCAATGAATTATTCAAAGTTAACTTAATTAAAATTTAATATACTTTTGAATTAAATGAATTTGATTTAAATTTTTAATGTGTCAAAACAAGTTAATTGATATTTAGTTAAAAAAATTCACAAGCAACTAAAAATAATATATTAATTTTTAAAATTTTAAAATTTTAAATTTTAAATTATTAATAATATTAATATTTATATGTTATTCTTTTTTTAATACAATATAAGACTTTAGAGTACTTAAGGTTCAAGTTCAAGTTCAAGTTCAAGTTTGAGTTTTAATAGAGCTAAGTCTGAGAATTTTTTGAGTTTAAGGTTTTTTTAGCTCGAGTTGAGCTTCAATTTTTTATTTCGTGTCGAGTTTAAAAATTTTAAGCTCACGAGCTTTCATTTAGAGTTGAGTAATGCTTTAATTTTTATTTTTGGAGTTCGAGTTAAACTTAACTAATTAAGCTCGTGAGTTTTTGGGTCGAGTTGAGTTTCAAAAAAAATTTATTTTGAATTCTTGTCGAACTTAACAATTTTAAGCTCATGAGTTTTTTAGTCGAGCTGAGCTCATTATTACACTTTTGATTTGATTCGATCTCAATAATACTCGAACTCGATTCGATTTGTTTACGACCTTAATCGGGGTGGATTTAAGGGGTTTAATTAAAAATTTTAAAAGTTTTAAAAATTTAATTAAAAATTAAAATTTAGAAGGTTTTATAAAAAAAATAAAAAGTTTGTGGGACCTAATTTAAATATCTAAAGACTTCACAATTTAATGAGGATTTTAAATTTTCAAAATAGTTTAAAGATTTGAAATAAAATTTTTAAATTTTGGGGCCGGAAACTCCTTGACATTAATTATCATTCGCTTTAAGAATAATAGTGTTTTTTAATAGAAAAATTTTAGAAAAATGTATTGAAACATTTTAAATTTTAAATTTAAATTTTATCCAATGATATTAGTATATTACGATTTTTTATAAATTTTAAATTTAATCCTAAATTTACCTAGAGATGAAGGGAATGAGGATTTTTGGAGAAAGAATATGAATGTTTTTATTAAGTCTGAACTCATAGTTTAAAAAGTATGAGAGAACAAAGAAATAAATCGATCAAATATATTTGTTCAATATATTACGATTTAAATTAAATAAAAATTTATAATAACTAATCTAAAAGTTATTTATAACAATTGATTTCAATATACATTAATTATAATATTTAGTGTCATTATAATTTATAATTTCAGTGTATAAAAGTAAGCAAATTATGAAATTAGAAAGAAAGGAAAGGAAAATTTTACTTCTTGGAAGTATAGATTATCACAAAGAGACAGCCATTGAAAATTTGGATATTGACTTTGTTGGAAAGAAAAACTACAAATCGCTATAAAATAATTAAATAAACATGGATTATAAAAATATATAAATATATATCTCAAAATTTTACACATTTTATATTTTCAGAATTTAGTCTTTTATATCTTTAATTTAAAATTTTGAATATAATTATTAATTACGTTAATATAATCTCATATAATTTTTCCTCTCCGGCCTATTTTTTTATTTTATATAAGAATAATTTGTAGTAATAACAAGATAATATCTGTTTAGAATTTTTTTAATTATTGAAAATGTACACTCGATAAATGTCGTGACTCAAATTCAAGACATTTTAAAAAATAAAACTCTTTTTAACCACTGATATTACTTAATAAATTCTTGGTCACCTATCCATAATTATATAGATTTGTAACATAATTGAATTATATAATAATATTGTAAAAATGAATTGGCGTGTAGCGTCAGAAAATATTGTAAAAATGTAGGCACTTGAGCTCCCTCCATGAAATGGGCAACCAAAGAGTTAAAAGTACAGTGACTCCCCTTGATGCGAAATACCATTACTTCCTCCATAACCCTTCTCAAAAAAACCTCAACTTTTCTTTAATAAACCAGCTTTCCACAAACTAATAACCACTTCATTACAAGTTACAACCCTTAAATTAACCCTTAAAATTATTTAATTGCATCATTTTATACTCTTCTCCTAACTTAAAACCATAAATTATAAATTATAAGTTAATATTTAGGGTTTAAGGTTTAAAGGTGATGGGATTATGGGTTAAGGTTTAGGGTTTTAAGTTAGGAGTAATGTATAGATAGAATGATACAATTGAGCAACTTCGAGGGCTATATTGATGCGAAAATATGATAGGGGTGAAAATGATAAATTGAGTTTAATATAAGTTACTTTTTTTTGGTGCTTGCTTCAACACTGTTCATTTATATGTTTATTTGTGTGTGTTATTGCAGGTAGTAAGTAGTACTGATGATTCAACAACCAATGGGTTATTGAAAAGAATCACTCAGCTCGGCAAAACTTTTGCCATGTTTTTGTTTTATCAACTCACCTGTTTTTGTCACTCTGAAAATTTTCCCATTTCCTTCATATTTCATGTCATCTATTTCCCTATTCAATCACCTCTCTTTATTCACGTCTTCTATTGTCACCGTCGACAAGCCTAATCATAGTTACTTGTATAACTCTATACCCATAATTAGAGTAGTCGTTAAGTTTGATGTCATGGTGAATTACTTCAAATATTAATCTAATTTTAAAAATAATTAAATTATTAAACCTATCACATGATCTTATAGATAAAAGGAAATGTTAATTTTTTTAGAGAATTTGAGTCTATGCAGCTATGTGTAAGGTTTATGTGCTTTGAACAAATATTATCTTATAATCATTATATATTATTCAAAAATAAATAATTAAATTAATTTTATTAAGATGATATTTAATATATTTTAAATTTTAAAATTTTATTTGTAATAAATTTATAATACAACAATCGAAACTTTAAAGGATTATTATCTCAAGTCACTATGAATAATATTTTTCAAGTAAAATGATTTTCTTCACGTAAGTTTACCCTAATACGATAACTGGACGAGTCTATAATGTATGTCATACACGGAAATATATCACTAACGACATGCACATATATGTATTAGCATGGTTTTATTTGAAATGTATAATATGACAAAATTTATAAATGATCATTAAATTTTGTTAAAATGTTAAAATGGTTTTATTTGTCATTAGATTTTTAAAAGTTATAAAATACACATTATATTTTAAATTTTGTTAAAAAAATCAATACTTACCATTAAATATTGTTAAGGGAGTGACTTAGCATGCTAAATCAATAAAAAATATCTTATTTGATATTTCAATTATTTTAGAATTTTTTAATATATTTAAGTAATAATTCCAAAAATTTTATAAAGTTCAAATTTTAAAATATATGAAAATAGTTCATTTTTAAAATTAAAAAATCTATTTTAAATTATAATTTTATAAAATTTTAATTCATAAAATTATTTTATATCTAGTTATTTATTTAATTTTTCTTGCATTTGTAAAATTAAAATTTTATAATTTAAAATTTTTAAGATCCAAATTTTTTAATTATTAAACAATAAAATTATTTTTTATTAAACGATGTGATTCAAGCATTTAACTTTTGTTTAATAAGTTTAAATACAATTTTAAAAAAAAAAGTACATTCAAAAAAAATTATAATACCACATTAATAAAAAATACATCCGAACTTAAATAAAAATAATCGACACAACCCTAAAAATTTAATAATGTATCAAATAATTTATATTATACAAATTTAATATTTATAATATAACACTAAAAAATAATATGTAATTTATTTACATTTTTTTTTTGGTTCAACAAACCTAATAAAAATATTTCAATTAAAATTAACAATAAAATAAAATTTTAGTCACAATTGAAGGGTCAAATGAGATTTTTTTTATTTATTAATTTAGCATGCCACATCACCTCCTTAATGGAAATTAACGTTGTTGTGCTTATTTTATAATAAAATCTAAAATATAATGTCCATTTTAAAAGTTTTAAAAGTTTAGTATTTAAAAAGTGTTGAATTAAGATTTTGATATAACAATAAATTGCAAAATTGATTTTAGACTTGATCGAATTTATCAAAAATAATTCAAAGTCCAAACTAACTTGAAAAATATGTTTTAAATGTTTTCCAACATAGTTGAACCTTTCAAAACCATACTTGATCGTTTTTGCGCTTTAAAATTAAGTTTCCAAGGATTTTTGGCTCAAATGATCAATCCCCTAGTAAAAGGATCGATCCTTTTGACCGAAGGATCGATCCCCTTGAAAAATGATCGATCTCTTGGATTCCAGTGAGTTTGAGATCGATCATTTCACCAAAAGGATCGATCCCTTCACCAAAAGGATCGATCCCTCGATGAAAAGGTTCGATCCCTTCCCTTAAAAGATCGATTCCATTATTACAACGGTCAAATTTTTTGAAAAATGAATGATCCCTTTCACCAAATAATCTATCAATTGTGCATTAAATGTTGTTTTTGGTTGTAGGTAACGGCTATAATGATCCCCAACAACTCCAAACGGCTAAAATTAATGGAGAATGTATAAATTGAAGGTTAAAGCTTCCCAAGGTCAACAATAATCATATTGAACCAACCTACCAACATCAAAGTTTTGTTCTGTGCTTAACTTGTCTAATTATTTGTTGTAAACACACTTGTGAGCTACATTTTTCTTTTGCTCAAGTGTGTTTTGGGTGAGTGCTTAAATTGTGCAAACTTATTTGCCTTTGTGAGGTTTTTCTTTAGTTTGCTAAATTTGTACATACTCTTTGGGAGAGTATGTACTCAAGGTTTTGGGGTATAAACCTTGAAGTATTTGTAAGATTACACCTTATCCTTAAAGGTAAGCAAATCTAGTGGATTTGAGAAATCTTTAGTGTGGATGCTAAGATAGTGGATATAGACTTGGTTTAGAAGTCGAATCACTCTAAATCCTTGTGCAAAAAAGTTCTATTTTGCGATTTCTTCCACCATTTAAAAAAAAAAAACCAATTCACCCCTATTGACATATTTCGATTGTTCGTAAGAGCTAACAATTGGTATGAGAGAGGGTCTCTATAAGCGGTTTAACAACCTTGAAAAGGTCCTTGGAGAGCTCTATCAACTTATTCTATCAACCGATCAAGATGGATTCAACTTCCAGCTCCTACTACATTGAATATTCCCAACTGATCAACAAGCCACCTTATTTCAGTGGAGCAAATTATGCCTATTGGAAGAATAAGATGATGCTCTTCATTCAAGCAAGTGATATAGAGGCTTGGGACTATATAATGATGGGTCATTCTACTCCAACCAATAGGAAGGAAGATTGGAGTGAAGAAGAGAAGAAGAAGTTCCAACAAAATGCCAAGGCCATGCACATTCTATTTTGTGCGTTAGGCCCGGATGAATTTGAAAGAGTCTCCTCTTGTTAAAATGCCAAGGAGATTTGGGACAAGCTCCAAGTCATTAATGAATGAACCAATTAAGTAAGGGAAACAAAAATCGATCTTCTCAACCATAGCTATGAAAATTTCAAGATGAAATTGGATGGAGACATTAAAGCTAAGACGGATAGATTTTCCGTGATTGTCAATTTCCTCAAAGGATATGGAGAGACCATCCTTAATGAAAAGCTTGTGAGGAAGATGATTTACTCTCTTTCAAAGTCTTGGCAATAAAAGAAGACGACGATAATAGAAGCAAAGAACCTAAAAGCCCTCAATCTTGATAAGTTTATTGGTTCCTTGCTCACTCATGAGTTGATGGTGAAAGAGGGGTGTCGAAACGATTTTTAAACGGCGTGGAAAAGCGCGTTATTTTTAATTATTTTCTTTACGATTGATTTTAATTAAAAATAATACGATTTTAGAAAACCTCTCGTTTCGAAAAATTGGAAATTCCTTTACGATGAAAAAATAAGGTTCGAGGAGTCGCCACCAATCTTTGATTAGGGTGTGATTGGACACCCAAAACGTTGTCATTTTAAATAAAAAAATATTTTTAATTAAAACGACGAATTTGCGGTCTGCGTTATCAAAATCTGAGTTCGGGAGTCGGTTACGCGTGGGGAAGGATTAGCACCCCCACAGCGCCCTAAATCGGTACCTAGTCGATTAATTAATGTCTTTGCAGCGAATTTTACAAGTTCAAATTTAATTTAATTTTTGATCCTTAAAACAACAAAAGTGCAAATTTTATGGTATGCAAAAGCAACGAAATAAGTTAAGTTAAAATTACCAAGTCGTTAGAAAGATAACGAATATTCGATTATTTATAAATACCGAGACCAGATCTTTAGTTCAGTTCTAACGACCTTTTCTCGATACATTTAAATAATCGAACATTTCATTTTCTTTCATTCCCAAATTTTAAAGTGAAATATCAAATTTTTAGTGACAATGATGGGATACACTTGTAATTTAAAATCGTCAAGAACAACTTTTTCTGTAAGTTAAGAAAAGCCATTCTGACAGTTTTAAATTAAAAGGGTATTACCCTTAATCCGATTATGTGATTAGTTCAAGTTATGCACGTAAGACTATCATGCAAATTATGCTGATTGAATGTCATGCAAAGAGTAATAAATATTATGATTAAAATATCATGCAATGTGAAATACACAAGAAAAAAAAATATATACATATATTTTAATTTCAAAAAAAAAATAATAATAATAATAATAATAATAATAAACCACACATATTAACATATAGTGTACAAACATGACTTAAATATAATAATAAAAACATGACATGCAAAACTATAAAATTAAAATATATATAGATATATACATATTTAAAAAGTGACTAAATATGAATAAAATCAAAACTAAACATACTAATCAAAAGTTAAACAAGGGTTAAACTATAAAGAAACTAAACAATAGGCTCATTTCATAAAACTTTCATTTCCATGTACTGCAAGCATAATATATACCAAAGTACTTCATAGGACCAAAATGAAAGTTTTTCAAAATTACATATCCAAAGTATAAACAACATCAAAATAGCCCTAAACTGATTCTGGACCAAGATACAACATGCGGCAAATTAGGAGGTAAATTTAAGATACCAAAGAAGCCCGATTCAGGGACAACAATGTAACAGGTTGAAACTGAAATGGCCTACACGCAGTTACCCCCCAAAGCAAAACACAGAATACTTCCCCGGAGGTCAATACGACGCCGTTTTGGAACTAAACGGGACGACGCCGTTTTGGAACTAAACGGGACGACGCCGTTTTGGCGTACGAGACATCAGGGTATACCCCTAACCCTAGTCTCATTTCTTCTCAACCTAAACAGATGAAAACCCCCCCCCCAGCCGTTCTCTCTATCCCTCTCGCCTCTCAACCCCAGCTTGACCAGACGACTCCCCTGGCCACCACGGCCACCGCCGCCTTAAACAAATCTCCTAGATTTCCTCTCAAACGAAACCAAACGAAACCCTAGCCTCCACAACCACCATGGTCTCTCGCTTCTCTCTGCTTTCCTTGGTCGAAACCCTCAGCAAACCCAACCGTGGCAGCCGCCGTGGCTGCCACCACTAAACTATCCTGACGAGAACCGCTCAGGTAAACCCTTTTCTCACTCTTCTAACCTCTTAAACCCTAAACCCGATCCTCACCGAGACCTCACAAAACCCCAACGAAGACCCCGATGAGAGCCTCCTCCCCTTTCTAGCCTTAAACCTTCACTCTTACGAAACCCATAACCCAAATATCACAACCACAAAGCCCATTGCCAACCACCGTGGCCAACAGACTCCGTTAAGGAGTTAAAACTGTACCCCAAACCCCGAACATGACCAGACTTACCCAGAACTAGCCCCCATAGACCCCGATGAAACCAAACACTGAAACAAAAGCATAATCGATAGCTTACCCTTGGTGACCCAACGGGGTTCGACTTTCAAATGGTGGTGATGGTTACTCTTTCACTCAAGGAGGTGAGGGTTTCGTTTTTCCTTTTGTTGTTTTTGCTCTCCGATTGCTGATCGTTTTTTTGGTTCGAGTCTTTTTGGTTGTTTTCTCCTTCTTCTTTTTTTGTGTGTTTTTTTCTTTCTGTTTTCTCTCCTCTCGCTGATGATCCTTGATGGTTTTTTTTTTTCCTTTTTTTTTCCCCCTTGGTCACTCTCTATATCTGTTTTTTTGTTGTTGGTTTTCTTTCCTCGATTTCTCCGTGCCTCTCGTTCTGCTTCTTGTTTCGTGTGTTTGCAGGGCACTGGTGAGAGCAGATCACGGGCGGCAGCTGTGGGGAGCCGAGCTATTGTCCGGTTGGCGTGCGTGGTCTGGCAGCAGAGTTGGCTTCACGTGAGACTGCAGCTGGCTCGGGATGCTTGGGGACGTTGTGAGCCGTTGGATCCTGATGCCAGATCCAACGGTGGTAGCTTGACGGCGCTGGAACCCTGACCAGAAACCCTAGTGGTCTTTGATCTGGACCGTTGGATGAGAAGCAGATCCAACGGTCCAGGACAAGCGGCGGCTGGATCCATAAGTTGGAAACCCTAATGGTTTTAGGGTTCTTCAAACAGGCCTGATTATTTTGATTTTTGGGCCACTTCGGTCCAGCTGGTTGTAATTTGGTATAGGCCCTGTAATAAAACATTTAATTAGTATACTCATATGTATTTTAATTGCTTAACATTCATTATAATTGCTTATTTGCTCATATATCATATATAAATATAACCAAACATTAATCATATAAACGATAATTAATCCAATTCAACTTCAGAAAAGATCCCGGACAAATCGAGCATCTACAGCTGCCCCTCTTTGCTCATTGTCGTGCAACGAGAATATAGCAAAGATCACTAGATGATCAAATTTGTCCGATTATGAGAAATTCAAAAGATTAATCGGCTTCACTGCAACGTCCATAAAACTGGTTTTATCCCCTATTGCTCCAGGGAGTAAAACTCGAAAATCTTCGTCAATCGTGTCTGCTCCCCATTTTCCAGAGAGTACAAGACTCAAACGATTCTCGATAATCATGTCTGCTCCCTATTTTTTCAGAGAGTATGAGACTCGAACAATTCTCAATAATCGTGCCTGCTCCCTATTTTCTTCAGAGAGAATGAGACTCGAACAATCTTCAACAATCGTGTCTGCTCCCTATTTTCTTCAGAGAGTATGAGACTCGAACAATCTTCAACAATCGTGTCTGCTCCCTATCTCTTCAGAGAGTATGAGACTCGAACAATCTTCAACAATCGTGTCTGCTCCCTATTTCTTCAGAGAGTATAAGACTCGAACAATTTTCAACAATCGTGTCTGCTCCCTATTTCTTCAGAGAGTATAAGACTCGAACAATCTTCAACAATCGCGTCTGCTCCCTATTTCTTCAGAGAGTATAAGACTCGAACAATTTTCAACAATCGTGTCTGCTCCCTATTTCTTCAGAGAGTATAAGACTCGAACAATCTTCAACAATCGCGTCTGCTCCCTATTTCTTCAGAGAGTATAAGACTCGATCAATCTTCAATTATCGTTGGGAAATCTGCAAACATTTAAAATAATCATGCAATGTCATGATCCTATTCATGCCTACGATGTATGCAATTTAATCCACTTTCTTCTTCGAAAGAATACTATCCCCTTTGATTTCAGTGGAACTCGGTTTCGCTTTGGGCATAGAGCATTTCACCAGTTCACCCCAGTTGATACTCTCAATACTATAACTTTTGGCTTGACAAGACTTTGACTTCTTTCTTTCTTGAGGCCTGCCAGTACCCCTGACCAATCTTCTTGATAAATGACAACATCCTTGGGTCATCTATTAATGGCTGTGATTTTCCATGAATTCCAAAGTTTTAGCTTTTCCCAACCATACAAGCTTATGGGTAAAACCATTGCTAGCTTCAGAATACATGCATTTCCAGAACCTTTTGCATAATAATACAAAATGATCTCATGTACCACAAGTTAAGCTATGCGTTTTAACTTTCTCAAAATTAGATGCTTGTAAAAGGGAAATCAAGAAGGGAAAATATATCTTTATTTATATAAATGGCGAAGAATTTTTAGGCAACTACATGACAAACTTTTAATCGGAAAAGAACAAAAGGATAGGTGTCTTCAAATATCAATAACACAAATGCTTTTGAACTGGCACGCCGTCAGAATGACTCGGGTGTAGCTTCTGTCAAAAGGACCTCCAAAATGGTGATGACACCTAAGAGTGCGAAACCCTTTCTGGACCCCAAAATCTCCCATTATTGGATGCCATAAACCAAGATTGAATCTTACGTGCATTCAATTCCTCCTCTGGTTGTCCCCACCGAGACTCATTGATCTTTGGTCTCAACCCCAATGGCCATTGTCGTTACCCATGTCAGGAGATCTTCCTACTCCCCAAAAACAATTCAGACCCTCCACCATACACGAACTCTGGATTTAAAACTCAAATCGCCCTTTGCGGGTTTTCGACTCGATCGGACTTTGGTTTCAAGACGCCCTTTTTCGAGTTTTCATCTTGAACCCTCATTTTTCATTTTTTCATTCATTTTTTATTTTTTTATTTTTTCATTTTTTCATTTTCACTCATTTTTTCTTCTTTTTTTTTTTTTCTTCAAGCAAAATACTTCTTAACTGCGTCAGAATTCACTGGATGAGGTACTTCAGACCCATCCATCTCAGTTAAGACCAGAGCTCCTCCGGAGAAAGCTTTCTTGACAACATAGGGTCCTTCCCACTTGGGCATCCATTTCCCTCGGAAATCTTTTTGAATGGGCAATATCCTCCTGAGCACCAAATCTCCTTCGTGGATTTCTCGAGGGCGAACTTTCTTATCATGTGCTCGTATCATCCGCTTCTGGTATATCTGACCGTGACAAATAGCCTTCAATCTCTTTTCTTCAATCAGATTCAATTGGTCATATCTGGCCTGTACCCATTCTGCCTCATTTAGCTTCACCTCTGATAAAACCCGGAGCGAGGGAATTTCCACTTCAATAGGGAGGACAGCTTCCATCCCATAAACTAGAGAAAACGGAGTTGCCCCAGTAGACGTCCGTACAGAAGTTCGATAGGCAAACAGAGCAAATGGCAACTTCTCATGCCAATCTTTATAAGTTTCAGTCATCTTCTCTATAAGCCTCTTAATATTCTTATTAGCCGCCTCCACTGCCCCATTCATCTTTGGGCGATAAACCGTGGAATTATGATGCTTTATTTTGAATTGCTCACATACAGATTTCATCATCTTGTTGTTTAAGTTCAACGCATTGTCAGAGATAATTCCTTCTTCAAGAACCTACATATCGTTGACTGGGTAACACTTGCATAGGAAGCTGCTTCTACCCACTTGGTGAAGTAATCTATTGCTACCAGAATGAAGCGATGACCATTTGACGCTTTTGGAAAAATTTGCCCAATAACATCCATGCCCCACATAGAAAACGGCCACGGAGCTGTCATCACATGCAACGGATGAGGAGGGGTGTGCATTCTATCCCCATAAATCTGACACTTGTGACACTTTCGGGCATAATTGATGCAATCAGTCTCCATAGTTGACCAATAATACCCAAATCTCATAATCTGTCTGGCCATTACATGCCCATTAGCATGGGTGCCACATATTCCTTCATGTACTTCTTCAAGAATCATTTTCGCTTCTTTATTGTCCACACACCTTAATAAGACCTGATCCATGCTTTTCTTATATAAGATCTCACCATTAAGCACATACCCTGCTGCCATTCTTCTAATGGTCCTTTTGTCATTCTCAGTTGCCTGTTCGGGGTAACTTTGATATCTTATATACTGGAGGATATCATAGTACCAAGGCCCTTCATCATCTTCTTCTTCAATGTCAAAGCAGTGGGCTGGATATTCATAAGCCTTCATCTCAATAGGCATCATATTTGAATGCTCGTTCATCTTAAAGGCCGCTGCCAAAGTAGCCAAGGCATCTGCCATTTGATTTTCTTCTCTGGGGAGGTAATTGAAAGTCACTTCTTCAAATTCTTCAATAAGTCCCAGAACTAATTTACGATATTCCACAAGTTTGGGATCTTTGGTTTCCCATTCACCTCTGAGTTGGTAAATTACCAAAGCTGAATCCCCATATACCTTCAACATTTTTGCTTTGAGTTCAATAGCTGCTCTAAGACCCATAACACAAGCCTCATATTCAGCCATATTGTTTGTACAATCAAAATTGAGCCGACTGGTAAAAGGATAATGCTCTTCACTTGGTGAGACCAAGATTGCCCCAATCCCATGCCCCAAGGCGTTTGAAGCACCATCAAAGTTCATCTTCCAGTATTTACCGGCAAGAGCAATTGTTTCTTCCTCCGAGATAGCCATTAAATCCTCATCCGGGAAATCGAAATTCAACTGTTCATATTCTTCTGAAGCCCTACTCGCAATGAATTCTGCTATGGCGCTCCCTTTAACTGCTTTCTGGCTTACATACTGGATATCAAATTCGGACAACAGGATTTGCCAACGGGCTAACCTTCCGGACAATGCAGGTACCCCCATTAGATACTTTAAAGGGTCCAGCTTAGATATGAGCCAGGTAGTATGATACAACATATACTGTCTAAGTCTTCTGGTAGCCCATACTAAAGCGCAACACAATTTTTCAATTGGTGAGTATCTGGCCTCACACTCAGTGAACTTCTTACTGAGATAATAGATAGCCCTCTCCCTCTTCTCAGTTTGATCATGTTGCCCCAACACACATCCTATTGAATTGTCATAAACGGACAAGTAAAGAATTAAAGGCTTTCCTGGGATAGGTGGCGCTAGGATCGGAGTATTCGAAAGATATCTCTTTACTGCCTCAAAAGCCTCTCGGCAATCTTCACTCCATTCTCCTGAATCATTCTTACGAAGAAGGCGGAATATGGGATCACATCTTTCGGTCAGCTGTGAGATAAACCGAGCGATGTAATTTAATCTCCCCAAAAATCCTCGAACCTCTTTCTGTGTTCTTGGGGCTGGCAAATCTTGAATGGCTTTTACTTTATCGGGATCTATTTCGATTCCCTTTCGGCTCACTACGAATCCCAACAGTTTTCCCGATGTCACCCCAAAAGTACACTTATTTGGGTTAAGTTTTAGTTGGCACTTCTTTAATCTTTGAAAGAGCTTCCTCAAATTCTCGACATGTTCCTCCTCCGTCTTGGCTTTGACAATCATATCATCGACATAGACTTCAATTTCTTTATGCATCATGTCATGAAACAACGTCACCATGGCCCTCTGATAGGTTGCCCCTGCATTCTTTAATCCAAACGGCATGACTTTATAGCAAAACGTCCCCCACATAGTGATAAACGTTGTTTTCTCCATATCTTCAGGGTACATTTTAATTTGATTATAGCCGGAGAAACCATCCATAAATGAGAATAAAGAATTTCCAGCAGTATTGTCCACTAACGTATCTATATGTGGCAAAGGAAAATTATCCTTTGGACTAGCTCTATTCAGATCTCTATAGTCGACACACATTCGTACTTTCCCATCCTTCTTTGGTACTGGGACAATATTTGCTACCCACTCAGGATATTTGGCCACTGTGAGAAACCCAGCATCAAATTGTTTCTTCACTTCTTCTTTAATCTTGAGCAGCATCTCGGGTCTCATTCTTCTCAGTTTCTGTTGTACGGGCTTACAATCAGGCTTTATTGGTAACTTATGGACAACCAATTCTGTATCCAGCCCTGGCATGTCCTCGTATGACCAAGCAAATACATCCTTGAACTCTTGAAGTAATTCTATCAAGCTTTGCCTCCCTTCAGTAGACAGGGTGGTACCAATCTTTATTTCCTTTCTATCCTCATCTGTACCCAGGTTCAAGATCTCTGTAAGCTCTTCGTGAGGCAGGATCTGCTCATCTTCCTGTTCCACCATCTTTAGTAATTCTGAGGGTGGTTCACATCCCTCATCATCATCACAACCTTCGATCTCCCCTTGACATATGGGCATCTCGAAATCAATCTCCGGGTCAGAGTCATTGGCATTCGTATTATTGATATCTGAGTTCCTGAAAGGATAACGAAAAAGAAGATATATACATATATACATATATACATATGGGAGAATCTTTTCCCATATAAACAAATAGAAAGAAATAATATATGTGTATATTCAAACAAAAATGCATGAGGAAGTGTTTGCCATTCGGGAATTAACAAAACACATCTTTTATTGAAAGCAAGTAAAAACACACAACTTAACCCTTTACATCAAATCACCTACTGTCCCAGGGTATGAACAATAGGGAAGAGTTCCAGTGTATTACTCTGCAAAAGATTTGTAAACTACTGGCAATTCCTCCGCAGTCCAGTTGTTCAACACAAAGCCCAGTGGCGCAGGGTAGATGCCCATAGCTCTCATTTCTTTGAACTCCTCATCGGTTATGACATTAATGCCCAAGTCCTCCAAGGAATTCTCAACTATCCCTTTACTGCTTTCCAAAGTCCCTTGAAACATATATCCTCCTGATATGAAAATGCTGCTCAATGGCGGGAATGTCATGGGCTCCCAGCTTGGGTCCTCACCAGTCAATCTTGCCTTTCTCAATTCCTGAATCTTCTTGATGCTTCTCATTTTTTCTTTTAAAGTTGGCTGATACCCTAAACCGAACCTGTCTCTTTTAGTTACAGGGTAGATTGGGCCCACCAGTCCTTGTAACCGACGTCCAAACCCTTTGCCAGTTTTTGCTCCTCTTCCGAGAGTCAGCTTAAGCCCCATTTTGGTGCAGTTTGACAATCTAGGCTTCGGGATCTTCTTTCCTTCTGCCGCAAACATGGCATTGACGTATTCCAACGATCTGAAAGAACATTCAACAGCTTGCTCTTCCACTTCAACGTATGGAGCAGTAGTAGAAACCGAAGCAATAATGTCTTCCTCAGCATGAATGCATATAAGCCTCCCATCCATTGCAAATTTTATCCTTTGGTGCAACGTTGACGGAACCGCACCGGCCTGATGAATCCAGGGCCTTCCCAATAAACAGTTGTATGTAGGCATGATGTCCATCACAAGAAACTCCACTTCGTATATCGCCGGGCCAATAGTCAAAGGGATATCAATCTTGCCTAGAACTTCTCTCTTCGTTCCATCAAAAGCTCGAACCACACTTTGACAGCTTCTCATCAGGGTGCTGTCCACTGGCAATTTTTTCAGGGTCACCAAGGGCATCACATTTAACGCCGAACCGTTATCTATCAGTACTCTGGATAGAACATGCCCTTTGCACCTAACTGTGATGTGTAGGGCCTTATGATTGCCAATCATCCCAGAAGGGATCTCGTCCTCAGAAAAAGATAAAAAATTATCGGCCTGGATGTTGGCAACTAGTCGGTCCAGCTTTTCCGTGGGTATCTCCTTCGGGACAAATGTTTGGTTTAAAACTTTTAACAGGGCGTTGCGATGAGCCTCTGAACTTAGAAGAAGTGATAGGACAGAAATACGGGCCGGCAGCTTGTGCAATTGCTCGACAATACTGTATTCACTATGTTTCAGGAATTTTAAAAATTCCATCGCTTCGTTCTCCGTTACTGGCTCATTGACGATGGGTTCATCTTCTCTTATCTGCACATCGATACTTTTTCCTTTCTCGACAGCAATCTTTTTCTCAGGTTCTTTGTGATAACATCTACCACTCCTGGTCATGTGTCCCACTTCATCTACCTCTTCCTGTTGCTTTGTCGCCTCTCCTATTTGACAAGTATATCTCCAGGGTACCTGTTTATTGTCTTTGTACAGGAACGGAGAGGGAGGTGTAATAATCACCTTTGGAGCTACCTTCTCAGCCACTCGATTCTTGGGAGTAATGACGAGGGGACAACTAGCACTATAGACATCTTTGGATGATCCCTCAGAGGCGTAAACTTCCGCTTCTTCTTTCTCAGCCCCTTCTTTGAAGAACTCGATTTCCTTACTATCCATCATCTCTTGTACCAGCCCCAAGAAATCAGAACACTGTTGTATACTGTGTTTTGTGCAGTTATGGTAGTGGCACATCTCTTCGTTATTGAAATGTTCACGTGGCAGATTAGTCTTTAATAGTCCTACCTTGACCATTTGGCGCCACACCCAAGACATGGGTGACATCACCTCCCTAACATTCTTTACAGTCGTTTTTCCTTTCTCTTCAGCGACTGCATTAACCCCGGCTCCTGCATGGTTTGGCAATGGATTCTGGGCTATGTTTGGCTGTTCACTGTCACCAAAGTTGATGACGTTTCTTCTTCTCAGAGCTTGGACGACCTTTTTGAAAGCGGGACAATTTTCAATAGAGTGTCCGGAAACCCCTGCATGGTATTCGCACTTAGCACTAGCATCATACCACTTGGGATACGGGGGTTGTATAGGGTCCACATGATAAGGTGAGACTACATGTCGATCATATAATTCGTGGAATAACTCCTTATAAGTCATGGGAATCGGATCAAATTGAGGCCTCTCTCTCCTTGGATCTCTTGCCCCCTGCCTATTGTCAATTTGGGGTGATGCTACCGTTCCCTGTGGTCGGGACACTGTGATATTATGGGAATCATACTGCCTTATTTTGTTGACTTCGTTTTCCTTCTTCCTCATCGGTTGTTTCTTGCTGGAATCTCCTCCCTCAAGCTTCCCGCTTTTGATCGCCATTTCAATCATTTCTCCCGCCGTAACTATATCAGCAAAACTTCGAGAAGGATTACCAACAAAATGTGAGAAAAATGGAGCCTTCAAGGTATTAACAAAAAGTAGGTTCGTTTCTTCCTCTACCAACGGTGGGTGGACTTGTACTGCTATCTCTCTCCACCTCTGAGCATATTGTCTGAAACTTTCACTATGCTTCTTCTCCATTGCTTGCAGCACCATTCTGTTAGGCCTGACGTCCTTCACATGTTTATACTGGTCGAGAAAAGATTTGGCCAGGTCTTTCCATGTCCTGACATCAACTCTCCTTAGTTGATTATACCATCGCAATGCTGAGCCTACTAAGCTTTCCTGGAAACAGTGGATCAACAGCTGGTCGTCCCCTACGTAACCAGTCATTTTCCTGCAGAACATTGTGATATGGGCAGAAGGGCATTGGGTACCGTCGTATTTCTCGAAATCAGGAGTTTTGAACTTGGGAGGTAGGACCAGATCAGGAACTAAACTCAGTTCCTTAGCGTCGAGACCATACAAGCTGGTATCTTCTTTCATAGCTTGTACTTCATTTGCTAGCTGCTTATATTGCTCCTGCAACAACTTGTTTTCGCTCTTCTTTGCTTCTTCATCAAGGTCCGGGACCTGGTGATATGGGCTTTCTTCGGGATGCGAACAAGATCCAGGTTGCGGATTCACTGCCATGCCGTCAGGATTTATGTGTACTTTGGTATGGACAGATGTTCCTTGGATATTCGGAGACTGTACCGGGGTAAACCCTGGGGGGTAAAGTGGTTCTTCACTTGTTTGCTCATGGGCCTTTCCGTGCTCTGGATTTCTCCCTCCCAGCATATTTGCCAACTTAGACAACATATCCTCTTGAGCCTTAAGCATCTCTTCTTGCATTTTCCTCAGATCATCTTGCAACTGCAATTGAGTTCTTTCTATTTGAGCAATCTTATCATCCATGGCCTTCCTTGTGTTATAGTGATGCTTGAAATTTCCCAGTATTCTGTAATGTATCCCTTATTGTTAATTTTAATGCTTTGAGGATGAATGCAAATTATGTAAAGTGCGATAAAAATGCAATGCAAAACTTAACGCGCAAATAAAATGCAAATGCATGCAGAAAGGCATTGATTCATAAGACGCGATCAGTCTTAGAACAACTTTCATTAAGGACCAAAAGCATCATTTTTACAAGAAAAGCCCACTACAGAAATGGCCTAGCTCTCATGTTCAGCTCTACTATTTGATTGACAAGCCAATCGACCCTCTTTCCTACGCCTGATGCTGGATTGGCATAGCTCTGGATGACTTTTGCTTGGAGGTCCATCTCTCCCAACTGCCTCGCAACGCCACTTAACTGATTCATGGTCTCTCGGATCACGTGATTCACGTTTGTCTTCCAGTCTCTAAAGTGATCGTTTGAATTTTGCCATTGCAGTCTGATGCCTTGGACGGTGCGCTCGAGACCAGCGATTTGTGTCTGGCAGTTTCGTAAGGCAGCCTCTAAATCATGAATCTTCTTTTGCAAAGCAGCGTTCTCCTCGAGGCTAACCCTTTGATCCACTGGGCAACGCTGACTGTTTTCTGCAGATAAGGAACTCTCAAGCTGCATAACGTAGGCACTGTACTCTTCATTCTTTGCCTTGGCTCGAGCTAACTCTTCCTCATGCCTTGATTCCATTTCGTGCATCTCTTGATTGAGTACCTCTATCCGTTCGTTCTTTGCTCCGCACCTCTGTATCCAGAGGAATACTTCATCCTGTTTGCCTTGGAGCACATTCTCCCGATGTTGTCTTTCTAATTTTAGCTCTTCTTTGCTTTGCCTCTTCTCAGTTTCGAGCTCGTCGATTCTTTGCTTTCTAACCTCAAGTTCAAGTTGCATGTTATTTGCCTTCATTCTGAGTTCTTCAATATTAGCATGCAATTCTTCTTCTCGCTTCTTGCTCAAGGTGTACCTTTGTCTTAACTCTTTAGCCTCTGTCCTTTCGCTCTTCAATGCCCTAACCCAGGACCTTCTCTCGGACTCAAGTTCTTGATTCCTTTTCTTCTTCTCTGTCTCTACTTCTCTGACTCGGTGCTCTCTCTCGGCTTTGACGTCTCTAACTCGGCGATCCCTCTCAGCCCGGAGCTCTAACCGCCACTGCTCTGAAGTTCTCCCGAGGCCAGCAATTGCCCGTGCTCGACTCATTTTTTGGTAATCGCTCTGTAAACTAGTGAGATTGGCCTCCACCTCATCCTTTCTCTTGCGCATAAGCTCAAACTGTGTATTATAGAACCCCCTATCGATGTCCAACATGAAATTCTTTTGTCTAAGGGCCTCACACTCCGCTTCCTTCCTGGCGATTTCCGCTTCGAATTCACTCTTCAGTATCTCCAACTTAGACGGTACGTATTTAAACTGTACTTCCAAAGGAATTGTTTGGTCGCGATCCGCCAACGGAAGAATATCATTCTTTCGCACCGCCCTCCATGCCACGTAATCTGGTGTCAGCATGACCTCAGCCGCTATGAAATCAGTTCTAAAGGTTGACTTCCACGCCTCTGACATTGCACGAGCAGTCTTCTTGTAATGATCTCCACAGTACACAAATTCAGATGCCTTCAGACAGGATGTAGCTGGGACGAATTGGCGTGCCCCAAATTGCCTTAGTACCATCAGTGGCGCATAACCTACTCCACCCCATAACCCTAATAGGGTTACCCAATCGGAATCCCCGCATTTGTACAACACATCCACAAAAGCTAACCAGGGGACACGCCACACTATATCATGTTCCTGTAAATTTCTGAAGAGTGAAACCCAATCTTTCCTGGTGAGATGCTCTGGCCACTCTTTAGTGAGGAAATCTTTTAAGGGTGAATAGGCCGTAGAAAACCGTCGACTATACTCTCGGTCAATTTTCCAGAAGTGACTGCGTATCCAAACAGTAAGCAGCTGGACACACCCGGTGAAGCGGCTACTCTCAGCTCTTCTGCAACTGCTAAGTGCTCTGAATGTTTCAGCCAAAACCGCAGGAACAGGGTTTACCTTCCTTTCCAAACGCTCGAATAAATCGACCACTGCGGCTTCCACGTGATAAAGAACTTTCGGGAAAATCATCAAACCATAAATTCCCAAGGCGAACATCTCCATGCTCTTCTCGATATCGCTATGCTTGACGATAAGCTCCTTGAGGCATGACCAAGGGAAGCAATCGGACTCTCCCTTCTTTTGGATTCGATCAGCAACCCACTTCTCTCCCATCCCAGTAATCCTTGCGAGCTTGCTCTTAAAGGATTGGGTCCTTGAGGCTTTTGAGTAGATACGGTCCAAGTGTATCGTCTCGAAATGAAACAAGGAGGTGTATTCTTCTAACGTGGGAGTCATGTCTTCCTTGTTGAAAGTGAAGCAGCTATATGCGGGATTCCAAAACTGGATGAGAGCTTTGATTAGGGGTTCGTTTACTTTCACATACAACAGAAGGGCGATGTCACCATACTTTTGCCAGAAAGAGTATTTCACCTCAGAATTCCAACTTTCCCAAATTTCGCGTAACTCTTGCAAATCGTTTTGCTTTAGACTGACCGGAGCAACCTCTGGTAGTACTGATATGTAATCTTCAGTCAAACTGTCGCCTTTCTTCCTCTGAGTTTCCTCGGACCACGACCTCACTTCTGCGTTATCCACTTCCTTGTTATGAAAGCTCTTGTCCATTTTATGACCGCCTTCTACTTTTATGACCACCTTGTGAATCAACACCTTTCTTCATGAATGATGATGTAATGCAGCGGTAATAAATAAAACACAAACAAAAATAAAACTGTGTTAGTATACAATGAATAGTCAAAGAATAAACAAACAACATGAAGATAGAAAATATATACATCCTAAACCTAATTCACATGGTATCTACCCAACATGGCGTCTACCGAATCATGCTTTAGTAGATCCTACCCGACATGATATTTACCCACATGTTTTGTTACTCATAAAAAAAATCCTAACCGCATGGTATCTAATTCACATGCATGTTTGAAAAATAAACCTAACCACATGATCTCTAGTTCGCATACTTTTTGCAAAAAATAAATTCGAGGGAAAAGTTAGAATGAGTTTCCCCTTTGTGTCTGTGGACAGAGATTCAACCTAAGATAGGCAGAGTTTCAGTATTTCTAAAAGGGTCCTCGAATTGTCTTTTGCTGGTGCCCCCTTGGGCTTGCCAGACCCTCGATCCTCGCCCATTATAGGCTTAAAACGGATCAAGTTCAATTTCGAGAGGATACATTTCCCTATGTCCATGCGAGAAAACTCAATGTTTCACTCGTAAACATAAGGCATGTACCCCAGAGGTTACTAGCTAAAGCCCATGCGGAGAAAAATAATTTTTCTCACGTAAGCGTAGCTTTCACCCCTACCTAACGGGACAGAGCACAGTAAGAAGGCTCTAAATATCGAAATGGTTGTAACGACAGTGAGGGGAAACCCATAATCCTTTGCCTCGATCCAAGAAAAACAATAGACTAAAACGAAGGTCAAAAAAACTGAAACATGTAGAGCGCACATTAGTACAACTATTTATTCATTAACCAAATTACAAATTAAGATGTAAATAAAACAATTCAAACAAACAAGGGATCAAAGACCAAATTAAAGCGAACTTATAAATTTCGTTTGCAAAGACTATTAATTAATCGACGATCGGCCTGACTCTCTAAAAAGTCCCCAGCAGAGTCGCCAAGCTGTCGAAACGATTTTTAAACGGCGTGGAAAAGCGCGTTATTTTTAATTATTTTCTTTACGATTGATTTTAATTAAAAATAATACGATTTTAGAAAACCTCTCGTTTCGAAAAATTGGAAATTCCTTTACGATGAAAAAATAAGGTTCGAGGAGTCGCCACCAATCTTTGATTAGGGTGTGATTGGACACCCAAAACGTTGTCATTTTAAATAAAAAAATATTTTTAATTAAAACGACGAATTTGCGGTCTGCGTTATCAAAATCTGAGTTCGGGAGTCGGTTACGCGTGGGGAAGGATTAGCACCCCCACAGCGCCCTAAATCGGTACCTAGTCGATTAATTAATGTCTTTGCAGCGAATTTTACAAGTTCAAATTTAATTTAATTTTTGATCCTTAAAACAACAAAAGTGCAAATTTTATGGTATGCAAAAGCAACGAAATAAGTTAAGTTAAAATTACCAAGTCGTTAGAAAGATAACGAATATTCGATTATTTATAAATACCGAGACCAGATCTTTAGTTCAGTTCTAACGACCTTTTCTCGATACATTTAAATAGTCGAACATTTCATTTTCTTTCATTCCCAAATTTTAAAGTGAAATATCAAATTTTTAGTGACAATGATGGGATACACTTGTAATTTAAAATCGTCAAGAACAACTTTTTCTGTAAGTTAAGAAAAGCCATTCTGACAGTTTTAAATTAAAAGGGTATTACCCTTAATCCGATTATGTGATTAGTTCAAGTTATGCACGTAAGACTATCATGCAAATTATGCTGATTGAATGTCATGCAAAGAGTAATAAATATTATGATTAAAATATCATGCAATGTGAAATACACAAGAAAAAAAAATATATACATATATTTTAATTTCAAAAAAAAAATAATAATAATAATAATAATAATAATAATAAACCACACATATTAACATATAGTGTACAAACATGACTTAAATATAATAATAAAAACATGACATGCGAAACTATAAAATTAAAATATATATAGATATATACATATTTAAAAAGTGACTAAATATGAATAAAATCAAAACTAAACATACTAATCAAAAGTTAAACAAGGGTTAAACTATAAAGAAACTAAACAATAGGCTCATTTCATAAAACTTTCATTTCCATGTACTGCAAGCATAATATATACCAAAGTACTTCATAGGACCAAAATGAAAGTTTTTCAAAATTACATATCCAAAGTATAAACAACATCAAAATAGCCCTAAACTGATTCTGGACCAAGATACAACATGCGGCAAATTAGGAGGTAAATTTAAGATACCAAAGAAGCCCGATTCAGGGACAAAAATGTAACAGGTTGAAACTGAAATGGCCTACACGCAGTTACCCCCCAAAGCAAAACACAGAATACTTCCCCGGAGGTCAATACGACGCCGTTTTGGAACTAAACGGGACGACGCCGTTTTGGAACTAAACGGGACGACGCCGTTTTGGCGTACGAGACATCAGGGTATACCCCTAACCCTAGTCTCATTTCTTCTCAACCTAAACAGATGAAAACCCCCCCCCCAGCCGTTCTCTCTATCCCTCTCGCCTCTCAACCCCAGCTTGACCAGACGACTCCCCTGGCCACCACGGCCACCGCCGCCTTAAACAAATCTCCTAGATTTCCTCTCAAACGAAACCAAACGAAACCCTAGCCTCCACAACCACCATGGTCTCTCGCTTCTCTCTGCTTTCCTTGGTCGAAACCCTCAGCAAACCCAACCGTGGCAGCCGCCGTGGCTGCCACCACTAAACTATCCTGACGAGAACCGCTCAGGTAAACCCTTTTCTCACTCTTCTAACCTCTTAAACCCTAAACCCGATCCTCACCGAGACCTCACAAAACCCCAACAAAGACCCCGATGAGAGCCTCCTCCCCTTTCTAGCCTTAAACCTTCACTCTTACGAAACCCATAACCCAAATATCACAACCACAAAGCCCATTGCCAACCACCGTGGCCAACAGACTCCGTTAAGGAGTTAAAACTGTACCCCAAACCCCGAACATGACCAGACTTACCCAGAACTAGCCCCCATAGACCCCGATGAAACCAAACACTGAAACAAAAGCATAATCGATAGCTTACCCTTGGTGACCCAACGGGGTTCGACTTTCAAATGGTGGTGATGGTTACTCTTTCACTCAAGGAGGTGAGGGTTTCGTTTTTCCTTTTGTTGTTTTTGCTCTCCGATTGCTGATCGTTTTTTTGGTTCGAGTCTTTTTGGTTGTTTTCTCCTTCTTCTTTTTTTGTGTGTTTTTTTCTTTCTGTTTTCTCTCCTCTCGCTGATGATCCTTGATGGTTTTTTTTTTCCTTTTTTTTTCCCCCTTGGTCACTCTCTATATCTGTTTTTTTGTTGTTGGTTTTCTTTCCTCGATTTCTCCGTGCCTCTCGTTCTGCTTCTTGTTTCGTGTGTTTGCAGGGCACTGGTGAGAGCAGATCACGGGCGGCAGCTGTGGGGAGCCGAGCTATTGTCCGGTTGGCGTGCGTGGTCTGGCAGCAGAGTTGGCTTCACGTGAGACTGCAGCTGGCTCGGGATGCTTGGGGACGTTGTGAGCCGTTGGATCCTGATGCCAGATCCAACGGTGGTAGCTTGACGGCGCTGGAACCCTGACCAGAAACCCTAGTGGTCTTTGATCTGGACCGTTGGATGAGAAGCAGATCCAACGGTCCAGGACAAGCGGCGGCTGGATCCATAAGTTGGAAACCCTAATGGTTTTAGGGTTCTTCAAACAGGCCTGATTATTTTGATTTTTGGGCCACTTCGGTCCAGCTGGTTGTAATTTGGTATAGGCCCTGTAATAAAACATTTAATTAGTATACTCATATGTATTTTAATTGCTTAACATTCATTATAATTGCTTATTTGCTCATATATCATATATAAATATAACCAAACATTAATCATATAAACGATAATTAATCCAATTCAACTTCAGAAAAGATCCCGGACAAATCGAGCATCTACAAGGGGAAGCAAGAAGAAGAAAAGAAAAAGGATGTTGGCATCGCTCTTAAGTCCACCAATAAAGATAACTAGGATTCAAGTGAAGAGGTGGATGAAGAAGATGAAGAGATGGCCAAGTTCTTCAAAAGTTTCACTAAATTCATGTCTTCCAAAGGAAAAGAAGGAAAGTATGAATCAAGTAAGAAGAAAGATCCCCCGGTGTGTTATGAATACCAAAGAACGAGACATGTCAAATATGAATGTCATTTTCTAAAGAAGACGGGATCAAGCAAGAAGAATACTTTTGTTGCTACTTGGAGTGATGAGGACATCACTGATGATGAAGAATTACGGTAACTTATTGTTTTGAATATATTGCCCTCACTTCTTGAAACTCATAAATTACTTTACGTAACATCTCTTAGGATTTCAAGATTAGATAGGTGAGACAGATTTGCGTAATTCTAAAACCAGCTTCACTGTTCTAAGGAAGTGCATCAATTAAATATAACAAACAGAGCATAGGAATGAAATTTTTTTTTCATTTTTCCCATGAAGTTCATCTATCTTGAAATTCAGTTTTACATGCTGCACGGTGAAGTTCATCTATCTTCCATTTTAGCTGCAAACTTCATCTACCAGCTTTATTATGGGGTAATGACTTCGGTTAGAATATATGTATAATGGGATGAAAGTTTTGGTATTTTATACGAGGATGAATAGATCCAGTATAAGCTAGTTCATATTTCCCAAGGTGGATATACCATATCCTATATTTCATTTAACAACACGTGACTCTTTTGCAAATATGAGTTCGGTTGATATTTCAAGTTCTTTCCTAATTGGTACGATGGTCTTCTTACCGGTTACTTAATGACATTGCATGATAACATGCTTTGGATGACATAGGTGCTTTTGGGTTTGCTCAATGTATGGAATGTTTCATTTCTTGGATATCTTGCAAGAGAGTATTTTTGCTTCTAATGTTGAACTTACCATTTCATGGTCCTCCTCCTCCTCCTCCTCCCTTTTCCATGCTTATGACCTATCATTAACACTTTTTTGTGTATATAGGCTATTTTACCTTACTCTCAGGACCTGGAGAAATTCACTCCACGTATTCAACAGGCATGTTTGTCGAAACTCCTTTGCCGGGCTGCTCATTATGTTTTGGGTGTGCGTGTTTTGGGTTTGGGGGTGAGCTTGTATTTTCAGATCTTATTCATTGCTAAATATACTTCAATTCAGGTCAGCATGGAGAGTAATGGCAAAGGTGTGTCAATTGATGGTGTCCCACTTCCTTATGAGGCCGATGAAATTGATTTTGGTGAACCTGGAACAAATGGCCAGCACAACTTTTATCAACTAATCCACCAGATGAATTTTATGTTGTGTTTTGCAGAAAGAAAAATACTAGGTGATTCTTGCCTTCTATAACATCTCATACCACCTTAAATATTAGAGGTGCTATATAGTTATGCATTCCCAAAGCTTAATCCTGAGAGAGCTAAATCTGGCCATAGGCAGACGTAAATTTGGGAGTTTGTGCATAAAATGAAGAGACTGGAAAGCTTTATAGGCCATTTGTGAAGTATGGCACATTATCTTAATAAACTACCATCGAATAACAATTGACGTACTAAAGTGTGCTTGGAGAATTTTAGCCTGTTCAATAAAAGATCCTTTTCAGTGTTATTCACCGAAATAGAGGCTTGATTGAAGGACTTTGAGATTTCACCGGAGTCTTAATTTCGCATATTCATCTTAGCTTCGATGGATGGACTTTTTCTGTTACTGCATAACCTTGTTGGCTTATCATCCGTGTATATAGATTCAATTTCGATAATTGTTAAACCATTTTGACACCTCAGGGTCGTGTAATTCCCAGTGATTTCATTGGTATTGTGAAGAGCCGGCAACCTGTGTACCTTAAAGGTATAATTTTATTTATTTCTATGTTGGTTTCTAAGTCGAAGATCATATATTGTTGTTTCTATAGTGTTTTTGAACATGTCATTTAAAATATTATTCTTATTGGCAGGTGAAGTGGTCAGCAACCATGATGAGCTTATGTCCAACTTTTTCGCACAGCTAGATGCCCTGGCATATGGGAAGGTAGTATTTTGCTTTCTTAGGTATCAATTATTTGTCATTATTGTAACAACCAATGCCATTTAATTTCAAGCACTAGAGCGTTTATATTAAAATTTCCTGAATCTTTGCCTAAAATCTGTATAGTTGCCGAAAAAAATGATTTACTTCAGACAGTAGAGCTGTTGCTGAAGGAGAACAATTCGCAACATCTTATCCCTCATAAGGTGATTTACTTTAAGCCTTTCAACAGACTTTAATTCATAATGCAATCATTTTTTAAACTTGTTCTTGTATATTCCAGACATTCTCCGGGAATCGACCTTCTCTCAGTCTTGCTTCCATCTCTTAATGCTTACAATATTGGGCAGGTAGCTGGTTTCGTATTCTTAAACTTTAATGAAGCATTTTATTTACCTGTTATGGTTGTTGAATTCTTAAACTTTAATCACTGTATGGACTATGGACATCTTAGATCTGATATAGTAAAAAAGTAACACTGTTAAATTTTAATGGCAATCAATTTTTTACTTGATAGATCCAAACTATCCATGTAACATGTGCAGTTGTTTAAAATTGATCCAAAAATTTTAAACATGCTTCACATTAGACCTAAATTGACACTTAGTGCTCAAATAGTTTGCTAAACTAACATAAAGACGTGTTTGAAATGATACTGATAATTTGGGTTCTAATGCATAGTTTGGAGACAGCCTGGTGCAATCAACTCTGATAGTACCTATGGTGTTTCATCAATTACTGCGTTGCCGCAAAAAACTACCAAAATTGTTTGACAGGCAAGTTCGGATATCCCAGCTGAGCCGACAACTCTTCTACCTCGGATATAAACTATCCCGATGCTGTTGGCTTTATTGCTTCATCATCCATTGCTTCAAACTTTCCCCATGTTGGTTTGTGCAGTGATCCATCTAACCCTTGGGGTTTACATTAAGACCTTGGAATGCATTTCCTTGATCTATTTCAGCAACTTGAATGAAATAAAAGGTGGTCTGAAAACACTACAAATTGTCGAGGTTTTATGTTGGTGTTTTTTTTTTTTAATAATATTAAGAATTCGTCCAACAGTGACTATAGTTGTACAGCCAATTACCCTCTACCCGTTAAACTAAGCCGTAATATATCTTACCATGATTTATTTAGGTTAAATTCTGTTTAAAATGCATGTACTCTTTGTAGGATTACAATTCAATCCTCTTGTTTTTTATTTATTGTTTCATTTGAGAGCTTGAATTTTAAAATTTAAATTTAGATTCCATACACTATGTAAATTGATAAAAATAAATGCATATGGTAAATAGTTGAAAAGTATAAAAATTTGGATTTATCAAATCCTAAATTATATTACGAAATTTAAGGTCATTAGTAAATAGACATCTACAAATTTATAGATTTGAGAAACATTCATAAATGTTTCATTTCCAAGTATTTTGTCACTTAATTTACGCTTAAAAAATCCAAATTCAATTTTAGAATTTGTGAAAATTTTAATTCTTTTTTTCTTTGAAATTACTTAAATGGAGTATTTGAGAAGATTTTAACAAAATTTATTTAAATTATCAATTAAATATTATTTGATGATGATATATAAAAACATGTTAGATAAAAGAATTAATTTCAATTTTATTTGTTATAATTTTTTAACGATATTAGTATAAATAGCTTAATTTATCGATAGTAAAAGTTGAAAGATGAAATTTAATTAAATATATTAGATACAATTTTTTTTTTGGTTTAATAGTATGTCTTTATTTAAACTATGGAGGTACATATTTTTTAAAACTTAACCGATATTTATTTTATTTATTATAACGAGAAGATTATGTTTCAATGATTTTGGTGATTTTATGTGACATTTGGATTCTTTATATCGAACTAGATCAAATTTAAGATGTCACATTAAGACTTCAAAACTCTCATTCTATAGAGTTTTGGGGTTATGAAACTTAGAGGTTCGGTTTCGATACTAAAAAATCAATAGATTTAAGGTGTCAAAATTGGGCATTGGGTTTCAATACTCAAATGATGAGTTTCGCAAACAAAATCTATTTGTTAAAAAAATATAATTCGGATATTTTTAATGTTTTGATTTATAATTATACCCTATGTTTGATATGTTTGACATCTTATTGCTTAATTTAAAGTTTGGTGATTGTTTAAATGCATAATTGTTTGATTTAGTTCTAGTTAGAGCCTGACTAAATTTCGAACAGTCAATGTGATATATCCGATATGTTCTAAGCCAGACTAGAGGTGTTACAAATTCACATCTTGAAAACTAATGTAAGCCTAGAAACCTCGGTTGAACTGGCCAATTTGTTGGTCCTAAAGTCCTTACCGTGGGACTGGTCGACCACATATAAGACTTAAAGATGTTTGCATGTTTTCTATCATGCCATTAGGCGAGTCCTAGCCTAAATGTTGGTTTTTGTGTAACACATTATAAGTTTTTAAGTCATGGGTTGTAACACATTACAATTCGCAATTCATCATATTTTGTGTGAGCATATCTTTTTCATTTATCAGAATTATCTTATGACTACCTCATATGTCTAGGTAGATCCTACCAGAGATCGAGCTCGAAGTCTAACATATCAAATTTATTTCTTGAGCCAACAATAAGTGTTGGGCCCCTTATTTACCACCTATGTACTTTAGTTTTTTCGACAAAAACGAATTGATATAACAATTTCAATAAGTTAAATGAAGGTTTTGGTAGCGGAGAAGCTTGAAATGCAACAATGATAAAGTTAAAAATGTTCTTTTGGTAAACTGATGGCGATTCTGGTCGAAAAAGGTGATTGAAGAGGCTATGACAGTGGAATCAATGATTGTGGTGGTGTCGAATACTTATGAATTCAGTTAAGAGATCTTAAAAAGTTCAAGAGA
Source organism: Hibiscus syriacus (assembly GCF_006381635.1). Lineage (NCBI taxonomy): Eukaryota > Viridiplantae > Streptophyta > Magnoliopsida > Malvales > Malvaceae > Hibiscus > Hibiscus syriacus. The sequence continues at coordinate 1,158,923 of NW_024062745.1, read as the reverse complement.
TAAATTAGAAATTAACCTTTTATTGGTGTGTCATGTCATCAATATACTGAGAATTAGAGATTTAGTGATCAAATTATAACAAATTGATAAAAATAAGTTATCAAAATATAATAATTAAGCATTTAGAGATAAAAAGAAAAAGAAAACTAAACATAAGTGACTCCTTTCATCTTTTGTAAAACCTTGCTCTTACGATTTCCCGTTCTGCTAATTTTTTGTGTTAATCGAAAGCATTTATGTATTCGAAAAAAACCCATCCAAGAATACATCATTCGTTAAAAACCTCCTTACTCTTATATGAAGGAAAAGAGTATATATATCCCGGACAAGCCATACAAACAACCACCTTAAAAATCAACTCCATAACCAAAAAACGATAAAACAAAACTGAAGATAGCTACCAACATCAGCTGCCCTGACCAAAGACACAACCCCTCCACAAAAAACAAAAGAAATGCTTCATGAATAGGTTTTACTTAGAAATTCATTTTGTAACACCCCGTTTTTATCCCAAATTAAAAAAACCTAGAAATTGGGGAATTTTGACCTAAATTCCTAATAAATGGATAGTGACCTAATTGAAAAGAATGATAAAATTGTTAGCTTTTTCGTAAACCCTTAGAAGTTCAGGTTCAGACTTGGCAACTAGACCAAAATTTATTTTATTCAAACTCCAACTCTTCTTCCTTTTCTCTCCCGTGCAACCCCATTTCCTGCCGTTGTTTCTTTATTTCTCAAAACCCTAGCGTCGCCGCCCCTTAATTTCAGCTCCGTCGCGCCGTCGTTCTTCTTAGAAGTGAGTTGGTGGCCGCTGCTTGGTTGTCTCGGCGTAACCTCCATCCTCCGTCTTCGGCGTCGGGTTTGGGTTTGTGACAGACCCGCTAGCCCAGCTCGTAATCTCCTGCCGCCGCCTGGTTTGGCTGTTGGTGGCCGCTGCGAGTGCGGAACCTCGCCGGAAAAGGCCTTCACGGCCTGGTTCCATGGCTGGTCCGGTCTCGTTTGGCCGTGGAAGCTTCTGCCGGCCATGGATTAGTTGTTGCCGGTTCTGTCTTTTCCTTTGACACTGTGGGCAGCCGTTTAAGGTTACGGCAAGGCCGGCCGAGACATTTCCGACCGATGGAGACTGTTGCCGGTGAAGTTCGTCGCCGGCAGTCCCATTTTTCTGATCCGGCAAATCATTATATTCGAACCAAACCCCGCTGCCAGTTTTCGATTCAAACCGAATATTAAATTCTTAATGTCGTTAACGTCGTGTTATTGTAAATATTCGGGAAATTGATGATTTGAGATTTTAATCGAAAATCGTAATTTTACGGGAGAAATTGAACTGGACCAACTCGTATTATTCGTTTTGAGTGCGAGTAATAGTTGTTAACTTTTAGTCGTTTAGATTTGTCGGATTATTTATAATATTCATTTATTAAATTAATTATAGGAATTAGTTTGAGTCGAATCATTGCTCGAGTTAATTGTGATAGACGCTACGACCGACGTTAATAATTTAGTTGAAGTGTGTCTCTGTTCAGTACTAAATTTTCTGTGTTAGTTTTGTTTGTTTGACTTATTTATTGTTAATATGAGAGTATAACTGAATTGTGATTATTAACTATTTAGTATTTATTTGGAAAAAAAAAAGTAATGGGAAAAATGTTGATATGTAGATTCAATTATGAAATGTATTAAGATTATTTGTATATGTAGTCATTACATTCGGATAATGTTAGAATTCGAATTTGTGTTATTTGGATATATATCATTCGGATATGTGTTATTTTAATTGGATCAAACGTAGAATATTGTTATTCCTAGGCTATAAATTATTGTTGTATAGTCATTATTTATTAATTAAAAGCAATTTTAACTAATAATATTGAATGCAGTAGAAAAAAATACCTTTTTAAATTCTTAAAAATTTAAAAATAATCTATATCAGCATTAATTAAAAGTAATCTCAACAATAAATTTTAATTTAAAATCTCATTTTCCTGGGCTAAACGTTTGTTCTTTATCAATTTTACCTTCCTCTTTCAAAGAAACCCTAAGGCGGCATTTGGTTCGTTAGAATATTTATGAGGGAATTGGAATCTATGAAGGAATTGGAATCCAATTCTATATTCTATTTGGTTGGCAGGAAATGGAATTAGAATCCAATTCCATATTTTGTTTGGTTCGTAGATATGTCAGATGAATTTAATTTCAGTAATGTAAAATGAAAGAATTACCCTTCTTGTTTTTTTGCTTTATTTTAGTTTATTTTACAACTTACATGTAGTAATATATTATAAAAAATTAAAAAATAATAAATTTTCATTTTATTAATTAATTATTCATTTCAATAAATTATAAAAATCATACTAATAAACATTATAAGTTAAAATCATCGTAATCAAAATATGTTAATAAGTTACCAAAAGATATAGCAATATTTCGATACATTCCAATCGAAGTATGTTAATTAGTTACAAACAAATATACCAAAAACTATTTTTATTCAATATATGAATTAGAAACTCGACCCGACACAACTCAAAATAATAAAAAAATATTTTTATTCAATAAAAACATTGACTTAATTGAAAAAAAAAATTATATATAGAGGGGTATTATTGTAATTATTCATAAATATATAAGGTAAAATTATATATTTTTTTCGGGTCGGTCCGGTTTTTTTCACCCTAAACCCGAACCCGACCTGACCTGAACCGAATATCACACTTAAAAAAGTCCGACCCGACTCGACCCGAATATCACACTTAAAAAACCCGACCCGAACAAAATAAAGTTTCATCCAACCCGACCCAAAAATATGAATTAGAAATCCGACCCGACCCGAAATAATAAAAAAAAAATTTTATTTAATAAAAACAGTGACTTAATCCGACTCGACCCGAATTATATATATTTTCGGGTCGGTCCGGTTTTTTTCACCCTAAACTCGAACCCGACCCGAATATCACACTTAAAAAAACCCGATCCGACCCGACCAAAATAAAGTTTCACCCGACCCGACCTGACCCGAATATATGAATTAGAAATCCAACCTAACCCTAAATAATAAAAAAATATTTTTATTCAATATATGAATAAGTTATCAAATGATTAATGAGGATGGCATGGTCAAATTTCAATACCCTCCAACAAGGTAATTGAATTCTATCAATTTTTTAATGAAATTCACTTTCCCTCATTTGATGGAATTGAATTCCATAAAAGATTTTAATTCCCTTAAAAAACTTAAATAAAAAATAAGAAAATAGTGAAATTAGATTCCAATTCCCATTTATTCTAAGTATTCATCCAACCAAACGCCACTTAAAAAAGATTTCCGTTAACCTACCCACAACTTGGCCGCCATCAGTTCCGGCGCTTTCTAAAATTTAATTATTAAGGACATATAAATTAGCAATTATTTAAAGAGTAGTAATCAGATTTTCTAGCTAGTCCTAACTTGAATAAGCTATTTGATTTGTCGCCCAGGTTTTGGGATCTACTGTCGAGATGCCTTCAAAGTTCAAGAAGCAATCAAAGACGCCCTCTAAACACTCAAATTCTGACCCGTCTTTTCCACAGACACCGTCACTTACTTTTGTAGATGCACAAGTTGATGAAGAAGATCTTAGGGGCTCTCTTGATGAAGTTTCGAGGCAATATCCTTCTCTTATTGGAAAATCGGCTTTCATTGGCAGAGTTAATCATGTTGACTCTGAAACTAGAAGCTGTAAAATCTGGCTCTCAGAATCTTCTATGGTTGCTTCTTATCTCAGCCCTGGTTCATTAGTATCGGTAATTCACTTTGACCCTTGTAATTTTCTCGGATTGCATCCCCACCCCCATATTCCACCGTCGTCCTTCTATTGAATTTTTATCTAATCCATTGCCAGGTCTCACTTGCTGTTTTAAAAAATAAACATTCAAATTGTTTTCCTCTAAGTTCAGTAACAGATGAATATGCTCTACCTTTTGGTGTTGGTTCAGCCGATGAAACTGTAAAAGAAGTTGGAAACTACTTTGCACTTGCTACAGTTTTTCCCTCTTGTAAGGTTAGAATGACAATCATATGGTAGTCTGACTCTCTTTATATTATATATTCTCCTTTTGCGTATGAATTATTTTCTTCTAAAAAATTAGGTAGACAAACTGCGTTATGAAGTTAAAGAAAGTGGATGGTTCCTCAATTGTTGTAGATGCTTTAAAATTAAATAAAAAATGGATACTTGATATTTCTACAAGGATTCAGTAACTACTCATGGAGATTATGTAGTAGCTTATTTTGCAGAGGGTTTTTTAAGGCGCTGTATTTTGTTAAGGTGAATTGGTGGAATGTCGTATATATTTAACCTGATAAATCTTGGTTTTATATATCATACATTAATCTGTATATTATGGACTTGATGCTGTGTCTTAAATTTCACATTCTTATTTATCAAAAGAAAAAAGACATTTTACCTTCTAAATTTAGGAGATTCCAGTGGTGATACCGTGGAGATTGGATTCTATGCCTTAATTGTATTCTTCCTTTCTTTCTAGGTTTTGAAGAATGGAGTGAGATTGTCTTCAAGCCTTTCATATGCACTGGGTTCTCCCGCTTCTGGCAGCATTGTGTTTGTTTACACAATACAAAGTGAATTTCAAACTGGTCTTATAAATGGGAGCGAAAGGGGACATAACCTAAATGCTAATTGCCTCTCATTGTATAGCTGCCAGCAATTGCATCTAGAGCTAACTTCCAAGAATACAGTAAATACAAACTATGATTTACAATCTAAAATGGAATTCTCGGCTGGAAAAACTCATGATCGATTTGAGAATGGAATAGCATCTTCGCCTAAGACGCCATTGTATCAGCCTAAGCTTAGTTCTCTTCATTCAGCTCAGCTAGATTCACCCTTTTGTGAAGGCTTTGCATCAAATATCTCCAAACCAAATGGTTTATGTGCTGATTCATTTGATGTTAAAGAGATACTAAGGGATAAAAGTTCTAAGAAACTCCTAGAGACATGTGCTACTTCATGGTTGTATTCACGTAATCTATTTCGTGGAAATATTGTGGCAATTCCAATACTTTCGGAGTTTTGCATTTTCCGTGTGATAGGTGCTGGTATCAGTAATCAGGATTTGACGAAGGGAAATCATCAAAGTTTGGCCCCACAAACTCTTGAACCGATGGTGCATGTGAATAGTGCTTTTGTTGTTGACCACAATACTAAAGTATACTTATGTTCATCATCGGATTTGTCTTATGAAAATCAATTTGAAAGACCTTCGCCGTGTGTGCAACATGACCTTGGAGATGTGAAAACCATTGTGGAGCATGATATTCTAGAACTCGGTGGCTTGTCTAAAGAATATGAAATATTGAATGAAGTCATTTTCTCATCGATGAATAATGTTATGTCAAGGTAAATGATATAAATTTGCTCTTCTTGTTTACTTTTTGGAACTAATAGTATTATTCTATTCTGTGATGGCTTCTTGTTTCCATGTAAATACAAAATTGGATGTTGAAACATTCATTACAATGAAGATTAGGCAAGTTTTAATGCGCAGAATGTATTTATTGGTATAAAGGTAAATTACAGAGGATCAGATTTTGCTCCAGCTGGTTAGCATCAGACTCTAGAACTTGTTTTACATGTTTTTGACTTAAATTTGGTCCATGATAAGGTGAAGTAATCACGTGAATGAGATTATGGGGGCTAGACAGTTAAGCCTGGGACCTAGAATTTATATATTCTGTGGGTTTTTATTTCTATAACAGGGAAAATATTCTCTCTTTTTTATTTTTTCAATTGAATGTGTCATTTTCTGTTTTTAAGCAGTAAAGTATTGTTATTTTTGTCAGATATTATCTGATGCATTCATTCACAACTACCTCTTTTTCTTTGTTTTTTTTCTCATTTGTTTCACATAGCAAACATTACAATGATGATGACTAATGTAATTGTTTTAGATTTGGTTTGCGAACTATAAAAGGAGTACTTCTTCATGGTCCACCTGGAACGGGAAAGACTTCTTTGGCACGGCTATGTGTCCGTGATGCTGGTGTTAGCTTCTTCTGTGTTAATGGACCTGAGATTGTTAGTGAATATCATGGAGAAAGTGAGCAAGAATTGCTCAAAGTTTTTGAGTCAGCTAAACAGGCTGCACCTTCCGTGGTTAGATTTTTTTGTTGTCAAACATGATAGTTTTGTTAACTTCTATTCTATGTGCTTTGCAACTCTATGCTTAAGTCGTTGAGATTTGAGACACCTTGAAGATGATGAACAAAAAAATAATGGATGTAAGATGTGGTAGCAAAATGTTAACATGTCAATTTTAACACCTCGGTTTTTATCTTTTGAAGAAAAATATTAAAGGTTTATGTTTTCTAGGGCTTATTGCATAGCTTCTATGCTTCTTAAATGCAACCTAACTGACAGTTCCTCTATGTAGGTGTTCATTGACGAGTTAGATGCCATAGCTCCTGCACGGAAAGAAGGAGGTGAACATCTATCCCAAAGAATGGTTGCTACTTTGTTGCATTTGATGGATGGGGTTAGTACAACTGATGGAGTACTTGTCATTGCCGCCACCAACAGGCTTGATAGCATTGAGCCTGCACTTAGACGACCTGGAAGATTTGACAGGGAACTTGAGATAGGTAAGAAGATTTTGTCTTTGATATTAAATTTTGTTGGAATCCCTAAGATTAAGGACAAATTTCTCACCTTAGTCTTAGTAGTTGCCTTTTTTTTTATATAAAAGTTGAAAGTCTCATTAAAAACTCCCTTCGTATTCGTCCACATACTAAGAAGTATGTTAACGAACATTGGAAGGAAGAAAAGAGTACCTCATAGTTTATTAAGAATAATACCCAATACATATGAAAACACGGAATCTACTCATATGGAGAAACACACCATTACAACAAACCAGAAACACCTAAAACTCTCACATCCTCAACCAAAAAACCCCATCGACAATCACCCTATTTCTAAGTTACACCTCCAACAAAAGGAAAAAAACAACGCAAAAGAACATAACACAAAAGAAAACCAACACCTGCAACCATTTAAACTAAATCAAAGCCCCAATTGAAGAAATGAGATCTAATGAGTATCGACTTCGTCAGGGACCCAAGACTTTGGTTTGAAGGAAGGCTCAATTTCATGCACTATGATTTTGAAGGAGTTAGCATCGACCTTCAACTCCAACGACTCATCAATTCTCACATGAGCCTTTGTGAGGATTTGAATTTTTGCCCGATCAAAAGATGATGGTGAGTGACAGCTTTCGTCGATTGCTAATAAATTACCCCACTTATCTGCAATGTTTTTGAAAGTATCTCAATTCCAAGCGTGAAAAGGAACTCCCTCTTAAACTAACCACACTTGACGACACTCCACCACCAGACTTTTTGACCAAGCTTCAACTCTGGAGAACCACTTTGCGAGTCTCTGATTTATCGTTCTTCACCTTTCTCAATGAAGCAGTCTTCAAAAATCATTAGTACTGCATTTCCAGCAGCTCTCATTAACGAGAAACCAGTGAGGCATTTGGCTTGCATTTGATTAGCGAGATTACCGATTTTGATAAATTCCTTGCACCACCCCACTAGACATTTACTCAACACGTGAAGTTTATCTTCGTCCATAACACCTTCAACTTCACAATGATTATTCCTCGAAACAACTTTCATCCCCGACTTGAGGTGAATAGTTGTCGAGGTCTTTCTCCAAAAAGACTGTCGAGGTTTAAATTTAGCCAAAGAAACACTAATTTTGCTGTCGTCAATATGAGAACCATTCATTTCTGAGATCGCTTTTCTTGCTTCTTCGATTGTTGCAAAACGAATAAACCCAAAACGAACCCCTTTTGAATTTCTTTTGTTAGGAATGAAACCATCAATTACTCGACTGTGAGTGCAAAATAAAGATTCAAACCTCTTCTAATGGATCTTCTTTGGTAAGTTTTCGATAAATAACGTGTAGCAACCACTTCTGTACCCATTACGGATTTTTTGTTGACATTCCTTCCACCAATTATGAAACCCGATTCTCCTCCTTGCTACTACATAAGACTTTTTTTCATCGGAATACCCCTTTGTGGTGAACTCCTTGCTAGTAGTTTCCTTGTAAAGTAGGAACTAATTTAGTTACTGATTCTTAGGAATTTTATTGATTTTTAGTGATTACTTCCTTATGTGTACTTAGTTCTCTCTATAAAGGTTGTAAATTACTTGGTGAATGATAACAACCTTCTTTCTAAGTTTGTTTATGGCATCAAAGCGTTAGGATTATTCCGATTCATCTCTTTCGATCCTTCTCTTTCAACTCTGATTTCCCTCTAAAAAATGCCTCCCTTTTCCTCCCATGGTTGACGAAACCCAGTTCGATTCTGGAACTTCACAAGTTCCTCCAAATACCAATTAGGTAGCCACTCAAGGTGACCTTAACTCCCCCTTTATAATCACAAATCATCGTCTTGATGGGAAAAACTTCTTACAATGGTTTCAATCCATTCTCATGGTGATTTGTGATCGTGGAAAACTATGATACAACAATAGAGACATCCCACGACCAACCATAGAAGATCTTACTTATTCTGCATGGGAGCTCAACAACTCAATTGTAATGGCTTGGCTAATCAACTTGATGGAGAGCCACATAAGTCGTACTTATCTTCTTTTCAATACTGCGAAAGATACGTGGGATGCAGTTAAGAACTACTCCGTTTTGGGAAATGCTTCTCAAGTATTTGAGATCAAACTCAAATTAAAAGATACTCGACAAGGGACGCTGCGAAGTAACTCATTACTACAACAATATGAAGATCCTATGGCAAGAACTCGACGTGTATTATGAGGTTGACTGGGGTGAAGGCTTGGAACACTCCAAGTTTATGACACATCTCAACAAGGAACGACTCTATGAGTTCCTAGCAGGATTGAACCGAGAGATGGATGAAGTCCGCGGGCTTATTTTGGGCATAACTCCTCTACCAACTATTGGTTAAGCATTTGTAGAAGTTCGAAGGGAGGAAAATCAGCGTCGAGTCATGATGGGAAACATAAAGAAATCTAAAACTGTGACAACCTTGGTCACTGTCCGGTTGAAACTTCTACCCTCATCTCCAAGGGACCACAATTACAGAAAAACTGAGTTGTAAATGATGCAGGGTCAACTCGTCCATGGTGTAATCACTGCAACTGTGTTGGTCATACAATGGAAAAATGCTTTAAACTCCATGGTTATCCTAGAAAAAAACCAAAAGGATAACAAGACTGCAATGATGACCTTTAATATCTCTAATGTTGCAAATGATGCTCTCGATGTTCTCCTGACCAAAACCCAACTTGAGACCCTTCATAAGTTGCTTGGTACTTCTAATGCGCATGGATCTCTAGCTACCCAAGGTACTGCCCTCAACATTGGCTTTGAATCTAACAACCATTCCTCCTCTTGGGTACTCGATTCAGGTGCTTCCGATCACATAACAAGTAACTTTCAAACCTATACACCGTACCGTGATCAGTCCCGAATCCACATAGTTGATGGCTCTTATTCACGGGTGGCTGGAGTGGGGAAAATACAACTAACAGAGAATTTTTCTCTTGATAAAGTCCTACATGTCCCAAACTTGTCCTGCAATTTACTTTCAATCATCAAACTTATCAAGGATGAAAACGTTCTTGCTGAATTTTTGCATTTGGTTGTTTGGTACAAGATTAGAAACCGAGGAGGAGGATTTTTTTTTATAAGAAGTGGAGGCCTCATTAAAAAAACCCTCATGATTAATCGAACACCAAACGGTGTTTCTTAATCAGCGGAAGGAGGAAAAGAGTGCCTCAAAATTCATTAATAAGAAAAGATTACATAAAGGTTAAAACAAACAATCCCCTTACAAACAACCCAAAAAACACCAAAACACCCAGTGAACATTTTTAAATCTTGCCCATGCTAGTGCACCTACCACCTACGTGAAGGGTTGATGCCCATACCAATATGCTACACCCCAAACACAAGTACATAACACCCAACAGCCCTACATCCCACATGCAGCTCGATTCCCCATCACCCATGCCCTGCTGCTCCACTAGCACACAAACCTTGGTTGCTGCCCATCCTCCACCGAGCAAACCCATACCTTGCCCATACCTTGCTGCCAAAAACACATCTACCAACAGCTCTAAAAAGACAAACCTGACATAAAGCCAAAGTATGGCCCGAAATACAACACAATACATCAAATAGACGCCAACAAAACAGCTAACACAAACCATATAAGTCAAATTCAAACATTACAACCATGAGCTTCCGCACGATAATAGATGAACAAAACAAAACTTCGAAAAAACTCTATCCACCAATCCGAATTGTCGGCTGAGACCATCCGAACTTTCAGCTCCAAACAATAAGCATGATGCAGATCACCTGAAACTTCTACTACTTCCCCTACCATAGTCTTCCGAAATCAGATACACTACTGAACCATTAGACTCACAACCCAATTCTTTCCCAAACTGCAAGGAATCGATCGCATCCTTCTGTTGGGACTGCCCCAATGCTAGAAAGTCAGAATCATATATGAATCTGCCTTCAATAATAAACACCTATTCCTCCCGCTACACCTTACTCTAATGGCTCTTGATATTGTTAAAGTTGATGATGTACTCTATGTTTGGAATAAAGACAGAGGATTGGCTCAATCCACTTCAAAAGATGACACAATTATGTTATGTCACCGTAGACTAGGGCATCCAAACTTTTTGTACTTGAAGAAACATTTTCCACTATTATTTCGAAATAAAAGTGTTAGTTCCTTGAAGTGTGAGATTTGCCAATTATCCAAACATACCCGTGTACAATACCCATTAAAACCATATATACAATCCCAACCTTTTTCATTAATCTACAATGACCTATGGAGAGCCAGTCGAGTGAAGAATGTTACGGGGCTAGGTGGTTTATAACTTTCATTGATGATCACACTAGGGTCTGTTAGTTTACCTTCTCTAAGAAAAATCTGAAATGCTCAAAATATTCCAAAACTTTCACTCAATGGTTCAAACCCAATTTAATTCTACCATACATACTCTCCACACTGACAATGGGAGAGAATATTTTAACTCTATCCTAAGTCCTTATCTCTTTGACCAAGGAATCGTTCACCAAAGCTCTTGTCCTGACACTCATCAACAAAACGGGATCTCCGAGAGAAAAAACCGACATCTACTTGTTGTAGCTCGAGCCCTCGTGTTTACCATGGGTGTACCAAAATATTTGTGGGGAGAGGTTGTCCTTACTGTCTGCTATCTCATAAACCGACTACCATCAAAAGTTCTAAATCTCCAAACACCTCTAAGTACCCTTCAAAAGGCTTTTCCCTTATTTCGTGTTCCTAATCTACCACAAAAAATATTTGGTTGCAAAACCTTTGTCCATAATCATCAACTCAATCAATCCAAACTTGATCCTCGAGTCCACACTTGCGTCTTCATTGGCTATTCCCCGCACAAAAAGGCTACAAATGTTATTTACCAACCTTACACCGAATGTATGTCTCTCAGGACGTTACCTTTTTTTAGAATGAACCATATTTTGCAAAATCTCATCTTCAAGGGGAGACACTCAATGAAGATGAGTCCCTTAATATCCTTCTCATTATACCACCTGATCCTACCACTACTACCACAAACAAACCTAATAACTAGGATGCCATTGTAATCCCAAATTTAGACACTATTTCATCTGTGCAGCAGGAAATTAACATGGTTGATCACACCACTAGGGAGCAACAACCACCTGATCTAGGAAGACAACAAGAACAGGCTCCAGAAATTCGTCTAAAAGTACGGGTTTACTCTCGGCGGGGGTATCCTCATGAAACTGATACAGTAGTGCTAATTTCATCCCCAACCGAGGACTGTTCTGAACAAAAGTCTCTCCTCAATCTCCATCCATCTATCTTCCAATTGCAATTCGAAAGGGTACAAGGTGCTGCACTCAACACCCTATATCTCGGTTTGTGTCCTATGGAAACTTGTCTAAGTCTTACAAAACTCGTGTCTAATGTTGATTATGTAGAAACTCCAAAAAATATAGAAGAAGCTCTTGAATCAAATGAGTGGAGGCAAGCTGTGATGGAAGAAATGAAGGCACTAAAAAGCAATGAAACTTGGGAAGTCTCGGATCTACCTGAAGAAGACAGTGGGGTGCAAATGGATCTTCACTACAAAATTTAAACCCGATGGTAGTATTGATCGACACAAGGCTCGGCTTGGGGCTAAGGGATTCACACAAACCTATGGCCTTGACTACGATGAGACGTTTGCACCGGTTGCCAGGTTAAACACCATTCGAGTTCTTCTATCCCTAGTGGTCAACTTGGATTGGCCATTGAATCAATTGGATATAAAAAATGCATTCCTCAATGGAGAATTAATTGAGAAAGTGTACATGGATTTCCCACCCGAGTTTGAAGAAAGGAAGGGCAAAGTGTGTAAGTTGAAAAAGTCCTTATATGGGCTGAAGCAATCTCCAAGGGTGTGGTTCAGTCGATTTGTCAAAGCTATGATCAGTAGAAGTTATGTTCAAGGACAAGCCGACCACACCATGTTTTATAAACACTCGGAAAGTGGAAAATGTTGCATCCTAATTGTTTATGTGGACGATATAATATTAACAGGAGATGATTCAAGCGAAATTGAGAAGCTAAAAGAGTTCCTTAGTGCATAATTCAAACTCAAGGACTTGGGGAATCTTAAATACTTCCTTGGAATGGAGATAGCAAGGTCTAAGGCAGATATTTCCATCTCCCAAAGAAAGTATGTTCTTTGTCTACTATCTGAAGTCGGTTTGTTGGGTTGCAAACCAGCCAAAACTCCTATGGAATTTAATCTTAAATTGGGAACTGATAATGATGGAGAAGAAGTTGACAGGGGGAGATATCAACGACTAGTAGGGAGACTTATCTACCTATCTCACACCCGTCCAGACATAGCCTTCGGTGTGAGTGTTATCAGTCAGTACATGCATGCTCCAAGGGAGAAGTGCCTGGAAGCTGCGTACAGGATATTAAGGTATCTAAAAAGGACTCCTAGTAAAGGCATACATTTCAAGAAAACTACCAACCGAAATGTGGAAGTATACACTGATGCAGACTGGGCAAGGTCTGTTAATGATAGACGTTCTACAAGTGGTTACTGTAGCTATGTTTGGGGTAACCTTGTGACGTGGAGAAGCAAAAAACAATTTGTTGTAGCACGCAGCAGTGCAGAAGCAAAGTATCGAGCACTATCCCATGGTATATACGAAAGAATCTGGGTACAAAGACTAATGGGAGAACTAAAAGTGCCCTACACCAGACCTATAAAGATGTATTGTGACAACCAGGAAGCTATCAGCATACCTCATAATCTTGTACACCACGATCGCACCAAACATGTGGAAATAGACCGCCACTTTATCAAAGAGAAAATTAACTTTGGAGAAGTGTCCATCACCTACCTACCTACTAGACAAAAAGTTGCAGACTTGTTAACCAAAAGTTTGAGCAGAAACATGTTTGAGGAACTTATTGGCAAGCTGGGTTGGATAAATATCTACACTCCAACTTGAGGGGGAGTGTTGGAATCCCTATGATTAAGGACATATTTCTTACCTTAGTCCTAGGAGTTGCCTTGTAAAGTAGGAACTAATTTAGTTACTGATTCTTAGGAACTTTACTGATTTTTTGGGACTACTTCGTTATGTGTACTTAGTTCTCTCTATAAAGCATGTAAATTACTTGGTGAATGATAACAACCTTCTTTCTAAGTTTGTTCGAATTTCATAACCTTGATAATATTTCTTCATGGTAGTTCTATTCTTACATTCATGTGATATAAATTACAACATTTACGCCATCACAAATTCCACTTATTTTTTATGATGTTATCACGAACTGATTTGTCAGGATAAAATCTAAGGCAGATATAATTTAATTGAAATAAAGCAGTTGCGGTTAACTCTTCTTTACTTTCCTCTAAGGTTGCTTGGAGGAAGAAATAGAAAGCTACTCGAGTTTAGATATGTCTCTTACCGTCTTAAAATATCTAAGAAATAAATGAATATAGCTAATATTCAGGTCTGTGAACTCTAAGTGCACTATACGATGTTCAAGGAAGTCTGTGGAACCATAAATGAACTTAGAATAATAAGTTTGTTTTGCTTCTTTTGTTGTCCATCCAATCGATGCAAATACAAGTGGCAAATCTTCTTCCCTTCTTTCTGATGTGCTATATTGATAATTTAAATGTAGGCGTGCCATCTCCAAAGCAACGACTAGATATACTGCACACTCTTCTCAGAAAAATCGACCACAACATTTCAGATATTCAAGTTCAGCAACTTGCCATGGTTACACATGGTTTTGTGGGTGCTGATCTAGCTTCACTTTGTAATGAGGCAGCCCTAGTTTGTCTTAGGCGTTACGTTAAATTTAAAGATTCTTCATCTTGCAAATTGCCTGATTCTGCTGAGGCAGTCTTACAAACAACAGCTAGTATCCATAACGGCATTGACAATATTTCTGAAGGGACGTCTTTGGTGAAAGAAAATTGCCTGCTAAGAGTGGTGTTTGAAGATTTTGAAAAGGCCAGGATGAAAGTGAGACCGAGTGCCATGCGTGAGGTATGACTAAGATATAATTGTTGTTTGGGGAAATATTTTGTTGCCATTTTTTCAAGGCTACTGATCTCTACTACTGCAAGGACAACACCAAAAACAGTTTCTGTGCACAATTTTATGCTTTCAGCATTGTTTTGAAATATTAACTAAAAAGGATTGAAGTTATAACTTCTTAGAATTGCTAGTTGATTTATTTTTACAAAATTTTATGACTAAGATATAACTGTTTTTTAGCGTGAGGTATGACCTTTGTTCTGTGCTTGTAGATCATACTTGAAGTTCCAAAAGTTAATTGGGAAGATGTTGGTGGTCAAAGGGAGGTCAAAACTCAGTTGATAGAAGTTGTTGAATGGCCTCAAAAACACCAGGATGCATTTAAGAGGATTGGCACGCAGCCTCCCACAGGGGTGTTGATGTTTGGACCTCCTGGTTGTAGCAAAACCCTCGTGGCTCGTGCTGTGGCTTCAGAAGCTGGATTAAACTTTCTAGCAGTGAAAGGTCCAGAACTTTTCAGCAAATGGGTTGGTGAATCTGAGAAGTCAGTAAGATCTCTTTTTGCAAAGGCGAGGGCAAATGCTCCATCAATCATATTTTTTGATGAAATTGATAGCCTCGCCGTTGTTCGTGGGAAGGATACTGATGGGGTTTCAGTTTCAGATAGGGTCATGAGTCAACTTCTTGTTGAGTTGGATGGTTAGTACTAGACGTGAAGCATTAGTTCCCCTCTTATATTAATGGTGCTCTTGCTTGTCTTCGCTGTTTCTTTTTACGAATGCATCTTTGGAGCTTTGCTTATATCTAGATTATTTTAATTTAAAGCATGTTCAGTTTGATTTAGCCTTCCATCAGGAGACTCCATCTGTCCTATTTGGATTATAACTGTAATGTATCTTGTTTGCTCGTATGTGATAAAACAATTTAGTTTTCTTTCTTTTCAAATATACTGACTGGATTGAAACTCTTGTTGATCTAGGCTTGCATCAGAGAGTTGATGTTATGGTAATTGCAGCCACTAATAGACCAGACAAGATTGACCCTGCACTTTTAAGACCAGGTCTTTTCTCTCACCCATTCCATCCACTCTTGATATAGAAGAGAAAGCACAGCTAATTTTACAACTTTATAATAGACTAATATTTGTAACATGAACATGATTACTTCCTAATATATAACAACGATTCATGCAGGACGTTTTGATCGACTGCTATATGTTGGACCGCCAAATGAGAATGACCGTGAAGATATATTTCGTATCCATTTGCGCAAAACTCCTTGCAGCTGTGATGTCATCTTAAAAGAGCTTGCTTATCTCACGGAGGGCTGTACTGGTGCTGATATATCATTGATTTGCCGAGAGGCAGCTGTCATAGCTCTTGAGGTTTGTGAGTCTAAGCTTGGTTTTCTGAACGTTTCTCACCATTGTCGATTTAACATTAATTTGCAATCAGGAGAGCCTTGATGCTGAAGAAGTAACAATGTGCCATTTGAAAGCTGCAATCAGACGAGCACGACCATCGGAAATTCAGTTGTATCAAGAGCTATCAACAAAATTTGAAAGGCTTGTTTCTTCCAGCTCTGTAGAAAACAAATTAGGATCTCAACAGTGCTCAACTGGATTGACCGGTTTCACCTTATGGTAAACATTTCTTTTACTTTATTTCTCTGCATCATGTCATTGTGATTGATTAGCTGTGATGTATCTTTCCCTAACAGAAAATCTCAGCATTTGAAACAGACTTAAATGCTCCATTGCAGCCTAAGCTATGCACTTTTTACCAAGTTGCCCCCTAAAGTATTTTTCGGGATGTTTTGCCCATTGAAGTTTAAATCGTTACCTCATTCTCTCCAAACCGTTAATTTTGTTAAAAAATACAAGGGCAAATTACATATTTAGTCACTGAACTATTTATGTGGTTCTGTTTTGGTCACCTAACTATTTTTTATTTTAAAATCATCACTAATTTTTTTTCCGTTTTAGTCACCCAATCGATTCAATTTATTTTTTAAATTTGTAACATATAAGAATTCATTTTTATCACATTTTTTACTCAACACAAATTTAATTTATAATAATAAATATTATTATAATGTAGTCTTTGATGCTTTTTGATGTTTCCTTTTTATTTCTGTTTTTGGGTAGTTGCCTTCCCTTTTTCTCTTGACCGGTGCTTACTTGGTTTTAATGCTGGCGTTCTAATGTTCGTCTCTTTATTTATTTGTTTTGCCATCTGTGCCTCCCATATATATACATCTGAATTTAGTGATTTAGACCTAAATAAAGCTTCCCCCCAACGTTGATTAAAGAGGATGCACCTTAAATTGATAAGAAAATAAAGAACAGTGCCATTAGATTTCTGGGGTGGGAAGTTAGAAACTTTAAATGTTAGGTTCTGAACCACTTGCCGCTGATGAATTCAGAGCAAAATCTTCCGGTAGATTTACTTCCTGAATGCATGGAAATTTATATCCAATAATGTCGTCTTTTCTTTTTATGCTTCCTTGGTTGTGTTGAGATGCCATGTAATAAGCATTGAGAATGCACGTGAATGTGGACTAGCGAAAGTCCGAATGGAAGTAATTTTGTTCTATTGTTCTGGTTTGGTTTCATGAAAATGGTTGACCTATAGTAGTTAACTTGAGGAGAATGTCAAGCTTCTAGAATTTATGTTGTGTTAGAATTTATGTTATGTTGTGTTAGAATTTTGTAGTCATTTACATTGTTGACTACTCCATGGATAATGTGATATTCACCTTTGTTCAGTGTATTTCTGGTACTTAGTTCTTCACCTCTTCTTGTTCCATACAAGAAATGCATTTATGTCTCCTTTTGTCTTGGTAGTTTCATACAACAGAATGGAAGGCACCTTTGTTTTCTTTACTACTAGGTGAAAGAAAGATATTTATATCAAGCATATTTGTTTTACTGTGATTTACTGGGATAGGGTGAAAATTGAATGTTGATAAGCTATTTCTTCTTCTTTATTATTATAAATTAAATTTATATGTCGAGTAAAACAATATGTGATAAAAATGAATTCTTACATATTATAAATTTTAAAAAATAAATTGAATCGGGTAACCAAAACGAAACAAAAAATTAAGTTTAGTGATGATTTTGAAATAAAAATAGTTGGGTGACCAAAACAAAATTGCATAAGTAGTTCAGTGATTAAATATGTAATTTGCTCTTATGTTTTTTAACAAGGTTAAAGGTTTGGTTGACCAAAACAAAATTGCGTAAGTAGTTCAGTGAATCAAAACTTAAGTTTAGTGATGATTTTGAAATAAATATGTAATTCCTCCAAAGGACAGATGAGTGTTGTTTGAAGTTGCAATATGTGAGCTTAGTTTTTGTTTTGGTTGGGTTTGATGAAATCTAAGTAATTGAATGATTTGGTTTGTTGTGTTAATAATTCAGGAAGGCCGTCTCAGTTATCTGCATAGGAGCCGTCATAGGTATCAAGTCCGCCCAGTTGCTGTGGAAACAAAAGAGTCATTATTTTTGAGTTAGTTTTGATGGAGTGAAACACAATTTTGACTTATGCAAACACTGTGTCTATTAAATTATATTTATCCAATTGTTTTGTGCTTCAAATTTCAATTTCCAAAAGAAATGTGCCAAAGTACTTGAAGTTCCAACTTAAATTTTCACTGAAAATGTACGAACTAATTTATCTTAGTGGTTAAAGGAATTGTTTTTGTCCCTAGAGGTTATGAGTTCGAGCATCAATAATTGTAGCAGAGTGATTAAGCGTTTAATGTTAAATAATTGAGAGTATTTAGAACGGATATCACTTGTTATCACTTTAGTTTAATAAAAAAAAAATCACTGAAAATATCTTACCCCACATGTTATGTTCTGATGAAATTGCCTAATTTTCCCTGATTATGATGATTTCCATTTGGTTATTGAGCAACCATTTGATGTCAATGACTTTAATTGCACCGTAACAACATGGATATATTACTCAGTTAAGATCAAATATTAGAAGGGGGTAAATTATTTAAATTTAAAATGGTAACTTATTAAAATTTAGAGGGTAAAAGTTTAAATTGGAATAAAGTATTGTTTTTGTATTTTGAGTTATTTATGGGAACATATGAAAATTGTTATCTTCTTTTAACTTTTATTAATTTTGGATTATCGATTTTTTTTCAAAAATAATAATTTACTTTATCGATTTATAACATTTTAATTATTAAGATTTTAATTTACTACTATCATCATTCACTATCGACCGTCATCATCAACGACAGTTGAATTTTAATAATTTCAATTCACTTTTTTTTTTTTTTGCTTCCTGAACTTGAATAATGATGTTCGTTTCATAAAAATATACCAAACCTTATAAATATAACATTAAACCCTCAACTTCTTTTAAAATTAAAATTAATATATTTTAAAAAATAAGTACAATATATATATATATATATATATATATTATAATCAAATATGGTTTTTTTATGACTTTTATAGCATGTGAATTTTCTTCAAACCAAATATTTATAATTAATTAAGTGTACATGTCTTGTTTCTTTCATTCAAGTTAACTTCGTAAAATTAGGGGCAATAGCTACTTTAAATATGCGTTATGCACGATCCTTTTGTGGGGATCAACCCGTCTCCTAGTTTTCTTTTTAACTGTCATTCTAAATATCAAAGGCCTTTTGTTTTTATAGTAGTAGTGGATTTTGTTGCGTGTGTTATTTTAGGGCAAAAATTACGAAACGTTCAACGTTTTCTTACTTCTGTTGTTGGATTTTTTGGCCCTCTTATGCAGTTGCATGGCGATTTGTGTAAGACAATTTTAGCAAATTTTCACCCTCTTGAATTTTACCATGGATAAACTCTATAAATTAGCAGAGGTGAATTTGGATTAATTCTCGTTTCTGAAATTATCGATTTAAATCATAATAGTTTGCTTATTTTCTAGAACCAAACATGTCCTTAATATTCCCAACACTCATAGCTTCGAGCAGTTGTGTTTGCAGGGTATGTATGTGTTGTCAATTAACTAAGACAATTATGAACATATATTATCTTATAATCATTCTAAACTATTCAAAAATATATTTTATTATAATTTAATAAAATTTCATAATTATTTTATAATTTTTAAAAATTTATTCATTAACCATCTTAAGTCACATGTTATATAATTTATTCATTAACCATTTTATATTTTATGCCTTACACGGCCATCTCCATATCCTGTTGTTCCTCTTTTTCTTTAATTTTTATCTACTTTTTAATAATAATGTTTTCTCTTTACTCTTTTTTTTTTGGTAAAGAGTATCATGGCTATCGGTGTTTTTGAACTTTCGGTGCAAGTTTCTTTTATTGGTCTTCTTCTAGGTCTATGATTCTACATGTTTTCATGGTTGGTTGCTTTTATGATGTTTGGTTTTTTGTTCATTTGTCCATGACGATCCGTTAGTTATCGAATAGCTATGTCGGATAGGATTGTCGTTAAGAGGAAATCGTTTTTTGGTTTGTTCGTTTTGGATACTCTTTAAGTTTTTCTCTTCATGATTGGTGATTGGGGCCGTTGGAGTGATCCGTTTATATACGTCGTTGCCTCAATTGTTTATGTAACGCCCCAAAATACGAGTAAGGAGTTTCGAGTTTGTTCGAATGACCTTTAGAATAATTTTCCCTAGTTATGAAGCTTAGGACCCATTTGGATTTGATTTTGGCTTGAGATGAGCCCAACAAGTTTTAAAAAGGGTGTTTTAACCTTAACTTGAAAGTGGGAGGACCAAATGAGTAATTAACCCAATTATTCAAACAAAGGTTGAAACCCCTTAATTGTTTGATGATATCACGTCTGTTGCATCCTCTTCTTTTTCATCCCATGTTTTGTCTTCTTCCTCTCTTTTTCTTTATCCTTTTCCCTTCCAAGCCAAGCTTAAGCTAGGAACTTTAAAAAAACTCAATCCTCATTTAAGAACTCCAAGATAAGAACTACAAACTTCAATTCAAGCCCCTATTTTCAAGTTTTGGTTAAGTTATCAAAATATGGGTTTAAGTAGGGTTTATGGAACCTTGTGATTCAGTCCGTTTTTTAGAGAGTTTTGGGTTGTAAGAATTATTTCTAGTGTTCCTTTAAGTTTAAGATGAGTTAAAAACTCATTTCCATGGCTTTGATTAGTGCAAGAGCAAGGGGAGAGGTCAAAGGATAGATGTAAGGAAAAACTAGTCCTTGGGTGATTTGGGAACGTGTTTCAATCACCTAGCTTCAAGGTAACACGATTCTAACTTGACCACACTGCATGTAGGTCATCGTATGTGCATTTTGATATGTTTTGTTCATGAGAGCATGCTAGAGTAATTTCATGGCAAGATCATTTTTTGTTGTTTGTAACAATGAAAGATGATAACTTTTAACCTCTAAGATCCTATATAAGACTCTAATAAGCTTTTCTAGTCTTAGGGAAGTGTATGGGTGAGATGAGGAGGCATTTTCGTGCCCAAAATAGGGCATTTTGGTCTGTAGGTATCGGTACTGGAAGAACAGTACTGATTTGTTCTTTGTGAAAGGCAAAAAAAGCATTTTTAAGGGTAAGTATCGATACCCCTTCAAGGAGTATCGATACTGGGGCATTTTTTTGAAAACATCGAAGCCAAATTTGGTATCGATACTCATGGGGAGTATCGATACCTAGGGTAAAGTATCGATACTCCCCATAAAAGTATAGATATCGAGGTATTTTTCAAAACATATCGAAGCTAATTTTGGTTCAATCATCATGGGTGTTTGGTCTTAGGTGTTTTGAGTTCGTATATGCTACAAGTATTCAATGAAAGTGAAAACAAACAAGTTAACTCAATTATCACCTAGAAATCAAGCAAGATAAGGTGACATAATATTGACCTTTGCATGATGCTCGGGAAACGGCTAGGACACCCGAGTTAGTCTAGCGTTATGACGATCGTTCTTTATTTGTGAATATATGGATATTGTATGTTTGGTACACATCCGATGCACGTAACTTCTGAGTTGTACCGATACGAATTTCGATGGACGCAAATTCTGTAATCGTACCTTATGCTCGACCAGGTTCGAGATGTGAGCTTCCGATATACGTAAATTTCAGACCTCACCCTGACCTCTCAAGGATCCGAGGTAGACTAAGGGCTATAAGTTCCGATGCATGTAATTTCCGATTCTTACCCCGAAGCTATTACGTTCTATATAGGCTAGTGTGTTGTCTGCGACGTAAGTAAATTTCTTTAACCACACTAGCCTATCTCATGTTTGTTATGTACTTTTGCATGTTTATGACTTTGCACACCGACATGTCCATGTAGTGAATGCATATAGTATTGCATAGTTATTCTTATGACACAAAGCTTGTGAGATCAACGTATGGAATATGTTTATGTGCGTAGGTTAGTAGAAGGATTGTTAAGGAGCCTATTACATCAATACATTATAGATCAACCGTTGCAGAGTATGTCTTGAGTCTATTTTAGAGGGCATGCATTTTATGTGGACCTTGTACTTATTCGAGTCATGACTCTATTTTGATTTTAAACTTATAGGTTGTATTTATGCGTATTTGGGAGACTCCCGTATTTTGAAAACTTAAATTCGATTTCGCTTATGATATGATGAATGATTTTGATAAGCATAAATTGCTTTGTATTGGCAATTGATTGTGTAGTTTCTTTCTTGTTAACTTCTTCATGAATAGGTTTTACTGAGAAATTCCTTTGAAATATTATTAGTTTGAAATGCTTCATTTGAAAGTCAGGCTTCCTAAATGATGTCTTTCTAGTCTTAATTAATTTATTTTTCCGTTGGGTTTGAGTGTTTGTTTTTCGATAATCAATGTGGCTGTTTCAAGAGGAAAATGCGAATATTTCTCACGAATTTTTTTCTCCCCAACAAAATCAGGGCTTGAATCATATCTAATGCACTTATTGTGAACCATCATTGTACCAAACTAAGCATTTTGATTTCAATGCTTGCTTGAATATATCTATGAAGCACGGGGAGTCGGGGATGGCAAAGGAACCCTGTTTCAAGTACCCGATAGTTCCGGGGATGGCTGGGGTATGTATTGGGGACGTGCCGTGGTGGCGGGGTACGGCAGAATGAATTTGAGGACGTTCGATACTTAGCTGGGGACGTTTCGGGATGTCCCCAGGGGTAATTTTGGCTTTAAATTACTTATTTCTACTCTGTACTTCCCTTTCTCTTTCTCCTTGTTCGTAACCGACGTGGGATCTGCCTTTGTGGTAACCACTCCCCTAAAATTACAGACCAATGAGTTGGCTACGGTTCATCTTTTTCAAGAGAACACTCCATCTGTTGTTTACATAACCAATCTCGCCATCAGGTTCACTTGAAATTTGCCCTTTCTTTTTTGGGTAGTTTCCATTTTTGCTTTTTTTTAAGGGTTTTCTTGGGTAATTGGATTTGTTTAGGCAGGATGCTTTTACATTAGATGTGCTGGAGGTACCACAAGGATCTGGGTCAGGTTTCGTTTGGGATAAAGATGGTCATGTTGTCACCAATTATCATGTGATTCGTGGTGCATCTGATCTCAAGTTCGTTTTTTTAATTTAATGAATCTAATTGTTTCCTGTTTTTTGCGTTTACTGTAAATGATTAGGATTGAATTATTGTAGAATGGGAATGAATATATCTATAGGTGATTTCTATCAATATTTTTTATGAATATTTTTTTGTTTGTAAATGGACATATAGGCCACTACATATGAATTATTGTTTTATGAATTCTAATTTTCTATAAATATTGATTTTATTTATGATTTTTACTTCGATTTATAATTTTAATTTTTTTTCATATGTTATCTCCGTACCCTGTAATTTTAGAAATTGCCGTTTCTCGTCCCTATCCCTGTATCCGTATCAGTGCTACCTAGGAATATATAACCGTCTCTAATTGATGGTTCTGTTTGTTTATTGTAGATGTGCAAGGATCCGACAATCCTATTCCACTTTCACCGCAATGGCTTCTTTCAAAGCCAGGGGAGAGTAAGCTTGGAATAGGAACTATGGTATGTTATTATTGCTCTTGTGTTAGCTATATGATTCTGTTATTTAACTCACTGTGCCCTTGTTCATTTATATATTGGTTTTGTGTTGTGTGAAACTTTTTCTCCATCGTGCTATCATCATTACGGTTTTCATCTCAAGAATTTGTTATTCTTCTGTTTAATATTCTTTCCATCTCAGGCCTTTTCCCTTATTTTCCATTCATTCATACAGGAAAATCATCCTGCTCCATATCCAGCTCATAGAGGCCGGTCCGAATTCATGAAGCCATTGGGAAATGGCGAGGGTATGCATGATACCCCAAAGAAGAATGCTTTTAGGCCATCCTTACTTGATATGGAAAATGGTCGGCGAGACCACTGGCGTGATGAAGAACGAGATACCCATTCAACTGTGCGCAAAGATCACTGGAGGGATGGTGATAAAGAGCTTGGTGACAACCGCAGGGTGGACCGATGGACGGATAACTAGCCTTCAAAACAATTTGGAGAAGCACACTGTGCACCCATTGAGCGGTGGACTGATTTAGGTAACAGGGACTCAAACTATGATCAAAAGCATGAGAGCAAATGGAACACGCGCTGGGGGCCTGATGATAAAAGCAATGAAAGGTTACGGGATAAGTTTGTCGACTCTGGAAGAGATGGCGATATGCCTCTTGAAAAAGGATTGTCTTATCTTTCTAGTCATGGAAAGGATGTGAAGGAGGGTGATCACTATCGGCCATGGAGATCCACCTCTTCTCAAAGTCGAGGAAGGGGCGAGTCTCCTCATCACCAAACACTAACTCCAAGCAAGCAGGCTCCCACGTTTTCTTTCAGCCGGGGACGTGGAGAAAGTCATCACCCTTCAACACTTTCTGCTGGCCATGGAAGGGGAAGTTCTGGTGGAAACTCAGGGGCTAGTATACCTCCTCATCAAACACTAGGAATCATATCTGACAAGGGTGAAATTGACCATGAGGAGCCATCCCATTTAAGATATAGTAGGAAAAAATTGCTTGACTTATATATGAGGACTGACATAAGGGTTTGCCAAGAACTCGTTGAAGAGCTTGTATCAGTGCCTTCCCTTACACAGGATGAACCATTGGAACCTCTAGCCCTTTGTGCTCCTAATCCTGATGAAATGGTAAATCTTTTTATTTTTGTTTATTATATGTATATGATGGTAACCTTTGGCTTAGAGTCCTGTTGATTTTATTGCTTCTTTGATAGCTTGTTCTAAAGGGAATTGACAAAGGGGACATAACAAGTAGTGGTGCTCCACAAATGTCCAAAGGTGGGCCTGTTGGCCGGAACGCTACAGAGTTTACTCAATCAAGACCAAACAAGATTGGTATTCAACAAATTCAAGATATATTCTGCTGTAAGTTTGTGTACATTTGGAAGCAGTGTCTAACTTCTGCTGGAACATGTGTATACAGGCAGTAGAGAAGATTTACGTAGAGAAGATTTACCAAGTACTGTTGATGATTCTAAAGAGGAGAGGTCTGCTATTCCAAACAGCAGTTATTCACAGCTTGAAAAGCATAAGGGATACCCAGATACTATATTCAAATTCGAAGGTAGGCATAATTACATAAATTGTTTAGCTTGCATTTGGTAACTCCTCTGTCAACCATCTTGCAATTATTTCATTGGAGATGTAAAACATTCTCAATTGAAATTTTTGAACCATATGAGAAATTATTTCAATGGATACTTGTATTAGAAAATTACTGCTACATGGGTTGGAATAAAAAGAACTCAGGTAGCCAACCTGAATCTGTTTGTCCTAGTGCAGTTATGATATGAGGGAGATAATTACTCAGTGCATTACATTTATGTCCAATGGATTGTTTGTTTAGTTTTCGTAATTGGGATTTCGTTATTGTTGAATCCCAGCTTCTCTGTAGTTTGATATTCAATGCGCTGCATTGCATTCTGTAGGTTTGTCACATACTCTCTCTCCTTTCTTTACTTGCCTTTATGTGGCTATGAGAAATGATCTCGATTCATTTATATTATTGCAGCTATGGAGAACAGGGGTCCTTTCAGAAGGGATGAAGAGCTGCCTATAGATAGGGAATCAAGTATACAAGTAACACATTCTGTTAATCCTGGCACAATGTGGCGAACCTCTTCATTTGGAGAACAATCACCTGCTGCTAAACAGGACTGGAAGGAGATCCCAAATGGTGTTGGGTCAAGAACCCCTGGCATGAGCTGGTCAACACTTCGGAATGATATGATTGACCAACGGGAAAGTAATGTGATGAATTCATCCTATTCTAGAGGTGAACCAAATTGGCAATCTAGCGTGGATCCTATCCTTAAGAGGCAACCATCCGGAGTTTTGGACAGGGAACATGAGCCCAGGAAGCTGCCTGCTCCTGAGGACCTTATCCTTCACTACAAAGATCCTCAAGGTGAAATTCAAGGCCCTTTTTCAGGGATTGATATCATGGGTTGGTATGAGGCAGGATATTTTGGGATAGATTTGGAAGTTAGGCTTGCAGGTGCACCAAAGGACTCTCCATTTTCCTTACTTGGTGATGTGATGCCCCACTTACAATCTAAAGCACGGCCACCACCTGGATTTGGTGTGCCAAAACAGGGTGAACTATCAGATTTTTCGAGCAGATCTAATTTCAGTAGCCTTGGGAAATATCATACTGGTGCAAGTGATATTGATAGAATCGGAAATGAGCCGAGGCCAGCAACAGAAGCTGAAAATAAGTTTTTGGAGTCACTAATGTCTGGCGGCTTAAGCAACCCATCCCAAGGTTGGGTTTTACATACAGACACAATCTATTATTTATTTATAACATATATATTGTTTTCTGAACTCTGAAGTTAGAGAGTATTCTAGGGTTCTGATCCATAAAGGTCTGCTGTGCAGTTCAATCAAATTTTCTTATGGTGATTTCGAACTGCCTACCTAATGTCTTTGGTTTCAAAGCCAGATATCATCTCCGAGTCACCTACAGCTCAAGCAAAACTCCTCACGTCATTGACTGACAACACCCTTCCACCACCTCATTCACAAGCTGCTGATTTGATGTCCATCCTCCAAGGATTACCTGACCGGTCTGCTCCTGCAGTAAATGATAGTGTTGGGGGTTGGTCAAATTTCCCTGCACAAGGTGCATTGGATCCTCTTCAAGTTAAGATGGGTTTACATCATGCTCAAAATTTTCCTACCCAAGCGCCCTTCGGGATCCAGCAACAGATGCCACAAACACCGACTCCACCTTCCTTGACTAATTTGCTTGGTCAAACCATGGATAATCCATCTGGCATTTTAAACCTGAAAATCTTATCTCCTCAACTTTATCTCAAGACTCCCAACTGTTAAATGTGTTGCAGCAGCAGCCCAGACACCAGTGCAACGAACACAACAGATGTTGCTTCTTGAAAAGATCATGTTGCTTAAGCAGCAACAGAGACTGGAGGAACAACAAAAGTTGCTACGGCAACAACAATTGCTCTCACAGGTTTTGCAAGAACATCAATCCCAGCAGCATTTTGGTGAACCCTCTTATGGACACCTGAATACAATTCCAACGGGGAATTCATCCATGGATCCCAGTCGACTTCAGCCATCATCACAAGAAATCCTTCAGATTGGTTCGCAGATCCCAGGAACCCAAGATGAACATGCCTTTAACTTAATGAATATGGCACCACAAGTTTCCCGGGATACAAGTTATACTGTTAGTTCTGAATCCCCTTCTGTGCTTGTACCAAATGAGATGCTCAGTAGTATCAGTTTTGAGAAGAGCTTGGGGACTAATACACCAGAACTAGTAAATGGCATCCAGCAGTCTTTGCCAGTGACAACTGTTGAAAAATCACTGTCATTGGAAGCAAACACATCCTCCCAGGAGGCTTCTCTTGTTAAAGAGCCACTCCTTGCTTCCGACTGCCATGCTGTTACTGTAGAGCAGCCACAGAACTATGCTCAGAAAATTGATGAAATTGTACCAGCTGTACCCCTTGTGAATGATGCAAGTTGTGGAAACTTGGAGCACCATGAAACTGCTACTGCTAGAACTTGTAAAACTGATGCACCTAATGAGGATGTTCGGCCTACTGCTGCTATCGAAGAACTGAAAGTTCAAAGAGGAAAAAACAATAACCAGCCTTCTGTGGTGAGAGAAGTTAAGAATGTTGAAGCTCACGAGGTGAGAAAAACTTCAGAAAAGAAGTCCAGAAAGCAAAAGGCTAGTAAAACACAAACCTCTGACCTTGCAAAGGGACTTTCAAAGGCATCCTCTTCGGTGCAAATGAAACCACCTGAAACTGAAGCACCAGTTGTTGTTGAGACTAACAGTACTGGGTATAACATTGATGTGATGTCTTCAGGAAAGGCAGAAGATATCAAGTCCAGTATTTCCCCCATAGATTCTCCCAATCCTAAAAGCTCTTCAGCTGCTAACATTGCTGTGGTCGATGATGAAACCAAAGAGCTAAAGGGTGAGTCCCAACTTTCTGGTTCTTTCCCAGTGCAGAAACCAACTACACGGCCTGCGGAAAGTGCTTGGAAACCTGCTCCTGGCTTCAAGCCAAAGTCATTATTGGAAATCCAATTGGAAGAACAGAGGAAGGCTCAAACGGAGATAGCTGTATCAGAGGTTACTTCTGTGAATTCTTCGAATATTTTAACTTCGTGGGCTGGGGCTGTGTCTAGTTCTGAACCCATTATTTCTAGAGAAAATCAAAGAGATGCAGATTTAGATGAGTCAGCTGTTGTGAAACCTGAAAGTTCTTTAAATTCAACGAGTAAAAAGAGCCCAAAGGGCCCATTACACGACCTGCTGGCAGAAGAAGTGTTGGCAAAATCCAAGGAAAGAGATGCAGATGTTCCTGGCACTATTTGTACGTCTTATGCCAATGTAACCACAACAAATGTTGAACCTATTGATGATGACAATTTCATTGAGGCTGAAAAAACTAAAAGGAGCCGAAAAAAGTCAGCCAAAGCGAAGGGCACGGGAGCAAAAGTTCTGGTTCCTGTTAACACTGCTAATGCGCATCCAAGGAATTCCACCAATTTTTCAAAATTCAAACCTAGTGAGAGAAGCGGGCTTCTCTCTTGGTTCAAGGTGCTTTTTGTTTTTTTCATCCATCATTTCATCTCATCTCAACCATCACCGCCCGCCATCTTTATACATCGCGTTCGCCGTCTACTGTACAACGTCTGCCGTCTAAAGTCCGACTTACGCCATCCGCCGCCACATTCCGTCATCCGTTCGCCGCCATTTTTACCCAGAAAGATCGTTTCCTCACTCTGATTTCATTTTTGAGATTAGATTTACGAGAAAATAATCCATTCGGCGCAGATCTAAACGCCGTCCTTCACCGACTTTCACCTCCGGCCGTCGTAGGTTCACCGTCATATCACCGGAGATAGCTGCTAAAAGCTCTTCAGCTGCTAACATTGCTGTGGTCGATGATGAAACCAAAGAGCTAAAGGGTGAGTCCCAACTTTCTGGTTCTTTCCCAGTGCAGAAACCAACTACACGGCCTGCGGAAAGTGCTTGGAAACCTGCTCCTGGCTTCAAGCCAAAGTCATTATTGGAAATCCAATTGGAAGAACAGAGGAAGGCTCAAACGGAGATAGCTGTATCAGAGGTTACTTCTGTGAATTCTTCGAATATTTTAACTTCGTGGGCTGGGGCTGTGTCTAGTTCTGAACCCATTATTTCTAGAGAAAATCAAAGAGATGCAGATTTAGATGAGTCAGCTGTTGTGAAACCTGAAAGTTCTTTAAATTCAACGAGTAAAAAGAGCCCAAAGGGCCCATTACACGACCTGCTGGCAGAAGAAGTGTTGGCAAAATCCAAGGAAAGAGATGCAGATGTTCCTGGCACTATTTGTACGTCTTATGCCAATGTAACCACAACAAATGTTGAACCTATTGATGATGACAATTTCATTGAGGCTGAAAAAACTAAAAGGAGCCGAAAAAAGTCAGCCAAAGCGAAGGGCACGGGAGCAAAAGTTCTGGTTCCTGTTAACACTGCTAATGCGCATCCAAGGAATTCCACCAATTTTTCAAAATTCAAACCTAGTGAGAGAAGCGGGCTTCTCTCTTGGTTCAAGGTGCTTTTTGTTTTTTTCATCCATCATTTCATCTCATCTCAACCATCACCGCCCGCCATCTTTATACATCGCGTTCGCCGTCTACTGTACAACGTCTGCCGTCTAAAGTCCGACTTACGCCATCCGCCGCCACATTCCGTCATCCGTTCGCCGCCATTTTTACCCAGAAAGATCGTTTCCTCACTCTGATTTCATTTTTGAGATTAGATTTACGAGAAAATAATCCATTCGGCGCAGATCTAAACGCCGTCCTTCACCGACTTTCACCTCCGGCCGTCGTAGGTTCACCGTCATATCACCGGGCTCGTCGTACAATCGTGATCTATTCCCATCTATCCTAGCGTCGCTGCCTTTCTCCGTTTTTCTGCCTTTGACCGGCTAAGATCCGACAGTCGGACTCTCTTCATCATTTCCGTCCTTCTCTTCTTCACCGGCATCACATATTTCACGATCCCGTTTTATTCTGACGGTTTCGTTGAAGTCACAACATATTTTCGCCGGACTAGCGGCCGGGATTTCTTGTCAGGTCACTGGGTTTTCATTATATGGAGGGTGTTGGAATCGATCCTTGTCACCAGCAGAGACCATCGGTCCATGCTCCTCCACCATCCGCAGCATCGTCTTCTCCAATATCTCATCATTCTCATCAAGACAAGGTTCGTACTATCTTCATTTCGGGTCTGCCTGAAGATGTCAAAGAGAGAGAGCTGCAAATTTTGTTGAGATGGCTCCCTGGTTATGAAGTCTCGCAAGTGAGCTATAAGGGTGAAAAGCCTAAGGCTTTTGTTCTTTTCTCTAATGTCAAATTTGCAGTTGCTGCCAAGGTTTCCCTTCAGGAGATGGTTTTCGATATCAAGTTGAAGTCTTTTTTGCATATTGAGATGGCAAAGAAGAATCTGGTTGTTAAAAGAGGAATAGGTAGAGAATATTATCCTGTTCCTCCTGTTTTGCCAGTGTCGAATTCAGCTCCAGTAGCGTTTCCAAGTTTTCATGTGCCTGATAATTCTGGGGGTTGTGTTGAAAAGTCTGCTGCAAATATTGACATCGGATTGTCTTCTTCTCTTGGAGGGAGACAAAAGGCAGGAAAGAATTCTTTAGTTCGAGCATCTCCAGCTCTTCCTATCGTTGATATTGAAGACGGAACCAAGGAGAGCGACATGAAAGGCCTCTCCTTTGAAAAGTTTCCCGAAGTTTCGAGGAGGAGAAGAAATGGGTTCCAAAATTTGTCGATGGATGGTCATCCAAGAATCGGAAATGGGGTCATAAATGGTTGTTTCACGTTTTTTATCGACAACTCTCTGAAAATACAAATGTAGTTTTGCTTAGATATGAAGCTGGTTGATGCACATCGACTTTTTGCATATTAATCTTTTGTCACTTTTATTGTTTTGCCAGATACAAGTTTCTTGGAATTTTGTTTGAAGCAATCTAGATCTGAGGCTGAGACACTTCTCGTGGAGAACCTTCATTGAAAAATTTATCAACTTTAAGGAGATGCTGCCAGCTGATGTGCTTGAGATCGCTTTTCAAAGTCAACTTGATAGAAAGTTCACAGAGACGGGAACCAGAAATGTGAATTCCGGAAATACAAGCATTGCGAATTCCGACCAAGATGTTGGAGTCGGCCCAGATGGGCCTTCGGAGGGGGGAGGGAGGAAGAAAGGGAAGAAAGGAAAGAAAGTGAGCGCGGCTGTTTTGGGGTTCAACGTAGTCGGCAACCGGATTATGATGGGCGAGATTCAGACAGTAGAAGATTGATAAATCATGACTTCTTTTTGGGAGATGACTACAGATTTTTGAGACGTGGAGGTTAGTTGTAAATACATTTGGCTTTACTGTTTGTAGATGTCCAGCTAGATTTTTCTCTCTCTCAATTAACCTTGTAGAGCAAATTTTATTATATATTTGAGGCCTTACAGGTTCATTAGCCATACAAAAAATACAAGTGAAGAAGCAAATGTTATCATCCCTCATCATACAAACAAACAAGCAAATTTTGTGAATAAGATATTTTGAAAAGATAAAAAAGAGTAATGGGACTATAAATGATCAAATAATATCATTTTTTTTATTTATGGATTTAGTCCATCTACTATAATGTGATAGTTTCTAATCTTTCTAATTTTTTAAATATATATTTGAGTTAATTGTTTCTAATCAGTCTTGGAATTTTTTAGATCACTTTTAATCAATAGAATCAATGACACATTAATATAAGATATTGATAGTTTGTGGATTGATATAGAATACTATAAAGTTTATATATTATTTTTAAAATGTATCACAATTTGAAGATCGATGTAGAACAATTTAAAGTTTAGGGACTAATCTAAAATAAAAGTCATAGTTTAAAGACATCTTGTACAATTATCTCAATATACATTTCATTATGTAGAACAATTTAAAGTTTAGGGACCAATCTAAAATAGAAGTCATAGTTTAAAGACATCTTGTACAATTATCTCAATATTCATTTCATTATGAAGCTAACTTTTTTTTATTAATTCCGTTAAATATTTTGATGTAGTTTATTTCTAAAACATATAATGAATGTTGTATATGTCAATTGATCACATGTTTTAGAAAAACAAGGCAAATCCAATTATTTAATAGAATTAATAAAAATATGTCCCTGAACTGAAAAAAAAACACATTTCAAGAGTGAAGAGCTTAAAAATAATCAAATTGATGCATTAATTCGTCAAAAACTCACAGTATAGGGACTTTACGGAGTATTAGTTCAAATCCAGGTACCCGGCTGTAGACACTAATTTTTTGCCCAACAATACTATCCTCGTATTTCTCGATAACAAGAATAACAACCAAGTCAAAATACTAAATCAAGGCATTTGAGTCCAAGTGGGACTCTAAAACTGAATAAAGGAGCGTTTCAGTTTGAATAGGACTCTACAAATCTATCTAAAAATAGCCAATTTCATGGCTATAAATTGAGGCAAAAATAAGGAGGAAAAGGGGGGAACGGAGATCAACCCATAACCAAACTAGAGAGTGAGGGAAACCAACAAGACACGAGAAAGGGGATATTCATCTTTGGACGATCTTCACCGAAAAGAAGAGAGGTCGTCGGAAATAAGGTGCCGAAGCTTCATCTCAAGATCCGCATCGGCCTAGTCGACGTTTGACAGAACAAGTGCCTGATTCAAGCTCATAAGGCTACTGTTGGAAAAGTGATTTTCATAACCTTAAGCTTAAGGTTATATGTATGTTCTGGAACGCATAATTTAGTGGGAGGGGACCCACAAGCTAATAACATTGATTTGTGTATATTGACGTGTTTTCCCTTTAATTATTGTGTTTTCCCTTTAAATATGTTTGTGTAAATTGAAGAGTTTTGGATTTTCTAAGGGTTAATCCTTGTTTAGTCATGCCATCTTTCAACTTCATTTATTTTGGTACTTTTTATTGATTGGTTTATTTATTTTATTTTATTTTTTTATTTTTTACTAACGTTTATTTATCTGTTTTATCTTTTTATTATATTAATATTTTTTTCTTTTTTATATATATATATTTTTTAATCTAACAATATTTTTTACTTTAGGGATACTTTTCAACTAATCAAAGGTAAGCAATTCGAATCGGTTTTTTTTAAATTCTAATTTAAATTTTAATTTTTCGCAATTAAGACAACTGATAAATTAATTGGTACCGAAAGGGCGATTCAAGGGTTATTATCCTTCCTTGACCGTAACCGACTCCCGAACCCGATACGCTTCTGGTACAACGCAGATCAGGAAAGATAGTGTCCGGCCCACCTAAATTCGTTTTAAAGTGGTCGGTGACGACTCCAATCCATTTCCCTAAGTCGAAGCCCAATCCCGGGGCCCAACCGGAAAGACGGTTGCGACAGCTTGGCGACTCCGCTGGGGACCAGGTAAGTGAGTCAGGCCGAAATTAATTTTTGGTTGTTTTTTTTTATGTGAAAATGTTAAATTTTAATTTTAATTTATTTATTCGATTCCAATTATTTATATTTGATTATTTTGTTTCAAATAAATAGTTGTACTGATGTTTTTTAATGATTTCAGATTTTTTTCAAAATTGTCATCTCTAAGCTCTAAACCCGAGCTCCAAACCCGTTTTAAGTGGGGGTGAAAGCGACGCATTCGTGTGAATTTATTCACCGCATATGCCTAGCAAGTAGCCTTCGGGATTCATATACCTTATGTCTTCGTGTGAATTTATTCTCCGCATAGACATAAGGGAATGTATCCTCTCGAGTTTAACTTAGTCCACACAAGCCTGTGATGGGTTTAGGACTAAGGGTCTGGCAAGCCCAAGGGGGCACCAGCAAGGAGAACTCGGGTACCGTGTTTTAGAACCTAAACTGGGAGACTTTGAAGGAGTTAGAGCCTACCCCAAAACCTCATTTCAAACCCTAGGATGCTGGAATTATTTCCTGCTTTACTTTCTGTTCAAAGCATGTGAACTAGAAATTTATGCGGTTAGGACTTGTTCAAAATCAACATGCGGGATAGAGATCATGTCCGGGTAGGAATAATAAGCATGTGGGGTAGGACTTTTCATTTTCATTTTCATTTTTTTTTATTATCCTTGTCTCACTAACTTTTTTTTCTCCTTTCATTTTCTGTTCTTTTGCATTTTTTTTGATCATTCGCATCATTAAAATGAGGTGTTGATCCACCAAAAATGTGTTTGTTAAACGTAAATAGTCTACATTAATGGACAAAAGGGTTATAATACAACGAGATAAAAAGCTCAGAAGTCCAACCGGGATTAAAGAATACTTAGAGGCAAAGGTTGCAGGGGCAAGACGAGGAAATGGTTATTGACCCGGAGAATCCTTTCGAAAATTACGAGAATAAGATGGTGAAACCCTAGCTAAGCTAGAGACCATTATTGATGAATTCCAAAAACAAGTCGACAAACTTCGGATGGAAGGCTCCAAAGACACTTTCGTTTGGAACGAGCTCGGCATAGAGTGAAGGCCGGAGATGCAGTCATTCGAGACCTTTTTTGGGGCAAACAACTCGTCACCCGCACAAGTTTAGCCAAAGGAGCTGGAACGGTTCGACAGGATATTCAACCGGTGAAGAAGCGGAAGACGAATCAACTTGCCAGAGGCTGTGCGGGATCTATACCATCAAAAAGTTTTTGTCTCTTCAGACGTAACATTTTTGTCCCCAATAAGGATTATTCAGAATAATAGGCACATTTTTCGGATCAATGCCTCAGACATTTCATGCTTCATGCATTTAAACATTTTGCATATTGTTCATTTATTTACATTCACATTAACTATCTTCACATGATTCATCAAAGAATGAGAACACTTCGACCCTATGACATATAAGGAGCTTTACCAACAGTTGTTTGACGCACATGTGGTGTCACCATATCCAGAGAAATCCATGAAGCCCCGTACCCCAGGTAGTATGATGAGAACGCTCATTGCAGCGGAGTCCCAGGGCACACTATCGAGAATTACTCCACAATCAAGAGAATCATACAGAAAATACGTAACAAGAATCGGATCGACTTCAACAACTTGGGGACATCCAAGTGAGGAAGACCATTTCATCATTTGAGCCATTCTGTTTGGATTTGTTTTTTCATTCTTTTCTCAAGTTTTTGCAAGGACTTTTAAATAAATTTATGTTGTTTTAATGATGGCGAGCAATAAATCACATTTGCAAACTTGCAATTCTTTGAATATCATTTGAATTAAGAAACTCTGTTAATGGTCCAAAGTTACGGATCTTTGACAAAGTAACATGATTTTTAAAAAAAAAGGACTTTGACCTTATCCAAAATATACCCTCAAACACCATACCCTGCTCTTGTAATTAACCAATATACCCTTTTTCTTTTCATAAGGTGCGGACAACAATTACTATGTTTTTATTTAAGACGTTCAATGACGATGATGATCTTTACAAATGAAAGAGTCGAGTAGGTGAATCCAGTTTAGGTCAGTTGCTTGAAAATTGAACTCTAAAGATGAGATTCCTTGACTTTCAAAAAAACACCTAGGCTATAACAGGTTCTTCTTGACAATCTTAGGAAATTAAATCCGTAAAAACTGAGCTATTCCGCTAAGGCAATTGGTTATAGAGGAAACTTGAAAGCCCTGGCCTTATGAGTAGATTACGTTCAAACCATAACATTGCTCGGACACTTGGCAATTCGGTGTTTGCTCCACTGCTCTTGTCAGGCTGAAGACTCTGTGATGAGATGAACCCTTCAGTTAACTTGATAACTGTGATTATAATATTAAGCTGTCCCTCTAAAGCAATTGGTTAAACGCCCCGGCTTTATGGATTCAGCTAGTCAGATAACAACAAATTAAATCAAATTTATCTAAGCAAGAAATTTTCGGTAAAATGGACTAAGGGAATTAAGGAACACCTGTTATAGTCAACTACACACGAGCACTCAAGAATTTCATTTTTAGACCGATGTTTTTGCACTGCCTTTGTTAGAGGAGCCTACAAAGCTTGAACAAATAGAAGATTTCAGAGGACTGAAATAAAAGGTCTAGTAAGTGATCATGCTAGTTGCGTCACTTTGTCCGCACCCAATTGAAGTGCCAAAGCATGTTGTGATATTTCAAAAAAAAATGACATTTTTTTACCAAAACCTTAGAAAGGAGGCCAAGCTAAAGCCAACCCATCCATTTGAACGCTGGTCAAAGAGCTGTAACTCTGAAAACGTTAAAAGAGTCATTGATTCCTTTGATATTCTTTGAACTCACGTTTATAATTTGATTCAATTGCGAATAATATTTTACAACATTTTTATCGTTTTCTCTCCTGAAACAAGAAAAATGAGAAAAACATTTTCAAACAGAACAATCTCAGATATGAAATGTCTGTAAAGCCCAAGCTCGAGAGGCAAATGGGGCACGATCGATTCCATGGACCAGATTGGCAGACAAAGCACGAAGAGATAACACATAATTCATTCATGTTGCATGCATCTTAGACATAATTAGGTGCATCACATTCCTCATTTTAGCATACATGATTTTTGCAGCTTTTAGAGTCAAGGATACTTGATTCGTAAGCGCCTTTAAAGAACGATGGTGGTTGCTTAGCTCGGCAGCAAGAAGCTACCGATTGAAAATTTTCTCTCGAACTCACAATTTGCTCGAGAGTAAATTTCAACTTCTCAATGAAGGATCTTGAATCCAAGACAACACAAGCTCAACTTCATGACGAAGGGGCGGCTGATTGTCAACAAACACTTCCCAATTTCAGAGCCAATTTCAACTTCACATCGAAGGATATTGGACTCCAGACAACGTATGTTCAACTTCACGACGAAGGGACCGCTGGTTGTCAACAAATTTTCCCTATTTCAGAGCCAATTTCAACTTCACAGCGAAGGATATTGGACTCCAGACAACGCAAGTTCAACTTCACGACGAAGGGACCGCTGCTTGTCAACAATAATTTCAAAATTTCAGAGCCAATTTCAACTTCACAGCGAAGGATATTGGACTCCTGACAACGCAAGTTCAACTTCACGACGAAGGGACCGCTGGTTGTCAATAAAAAAAATCCCAATTTCAGAGCCAATTTCAACTTCACAGCGAAGGATATTGGACTCCAGACAACGCAAGTTCAACTTCACGACGAAGGGACCGCTGGTTGTCAACAAACATTTCTCAATTTCAGAGCCAATTTAAACTTCACAGCGAAGGATATTGGACTCAAGACAACGCAAGTTCAACTTCACGACGAAGGGACCGCTGCTTGTCAACAACAACTTCCCAATCTCAGAGCCAATTTCAACTTCACAGCGAAGGATATTGGACTCCAGACAACGCAAGTTCAACTTCACGGCGAAGGGACCGCTGGTTGTCAATAAACAACTTCCCAATTTCAACTTCGCAACGAAGGATATTGGACTCCAGACAACGCAAGTTCAACTTCACGACGAAGGGACCGCTGGTTGTCAATAAACAATTTTCCAATTCTAAAGTCAATTTCAACTTCACAGCGAATGATAGTGGACTCCAGACAACACAAGTTCAACTTCACGACGAAGGGACCACTGGTTGTCAACAAACAACTTCTCAATTTCAGAGCCAATTTCAACTTCACAACGAAGGATATTGGACTCCAGACAACGCAAGTTCAACTTCACGACGAAGGGACCGCTGGTTGTCAATAAACAACTTCCCAATTTCATAGCCAATTTCAACTTCACATCGAAGGATATTGGACTCCAGACAACGTATGTTCAACTTCACGACGAAGGGACCGCTTGTTGTCAACAAATTTTCCCGATTTCAGAGCCAATTTCAACTTCACAGCGAAGGATATTGGACTCCAGACAACGCAAGTTCAACTTCACGACGAAGGGACCGCTGCTTGTCAACAACAACTCCCCAATCTCAGAGCCAATTTCAACTTCACAACGAAGGATATTGGACTCCAGACAACGCAAGTTCAACTTCACGACGAAGGGACCGCTGCTTGTCAACAAAATTTCATTCAGAATCAATTTCAACTTCACAACGAAGGATGTTGGACTCGAGACAACACAAGTTCAACTTCACAACGAAGGGATGGCTGGTTGTCAACAACCAATTTCCCGGTTCCAGAGCCAATTTCAACTTCACGACGGAGGATATTGGACTTGGAACAATGCTACTTACTTGGATTTCAACTTCACGACGAAGGATATCCAATTCCAGACTCAACTTCACGACGAAGGGGTCACCAACGGTTTCAACTTCACAACGAAGGGAATCGTGCACACAAGCAACATCCATCTTTAGATTGGATTTTAACTTCACGGTGAAGGATATTCAACTCAAAGAATGAGTGTCTGTCAACACACTTTCCAGTTTCAGAGTCAATTGCAACTTCGCAGCGAAGGATATTGGCCTCGAAACAACGCAACTTACATTGGATTTCAACTTCATGACGAAGGATATCCCATTCTCATGCTCAACTTCACGACAAAAGGGCCATATACATATACAACTTCACAACGAAGGGTATCATACCCTAATAGGTTGACCTTACTTCACGACGAATGAGTCATCTGTAACACATCAACACCAAAGTCTTCAGGTCAAGTTCCACCTTCACGACGAAGTATCTTGAGCCAGAAGACGATCCAGGAGTCACTTGCCAAAAGCTTTGAGTTTGATTTCAACTTCACAACGAAGGATATCGTACTCAGAAGTTTCCAGTTCAACTCGACCTCACGACGAGGGAGTCATTTTGTGACTCAATTTAAATTAACAGATCAGTCATTGCATCGGATTTCAACTCTACGGCAGAAGACGTTCGATATGGACAAAATTTGTGTCTTTTTATCTTTGTCCTATTTTTCGTTCCACGAAAAAGGACAAAGAGGGGCAGCTGTAGACACTAATTTTTTGCCCAACAATACTATCCTCGTATTTCTCGGTAATAAGAATAACAACCGAGTCAAAATACTAAATCAAGGCATTTGAGTCCAAGTGGGACTCTAAAACTGAATAAAGGAGCGTTTCAGTTTGAATAGGACTCTACAAATCTATCTAAAAATAGCCAGTTTCATGGCTATAAATTGAGGCAAAAATAAGGAGGAAAAGGGGGGAACAGAGATCAACCCATAACCAAACTAGAGAGTGAGGGAAACCAACAAGACACGAGAAAGGGGATACTCATCTTTGGACGATCTTCACCGAAAAGAAGAGAGGTCGTCGGAAATAAGGTGCCGAAGCTTCATCTCCAGATCCGCATCGGCCTAGTCGACGTTTGACAGAACAAGTGCCTGATTCAAGCTCATAAGGCTACTGTTGAAAAAGTGATTTTCATAACCTTAAGCTTAAGGTTATATGTATGTTCTGGAACGCATAATTTAGTGGGAGGGGACCTACAAGCTAATAACATTGATTTGTGTATATTGACGTGTTTTCCCTTTAATTATTGTGTTTTCCCTTTAAATATGTTTGTGTAAATTGAAGAGTTTTGGATTTTCTAAGGGTTAATCCTTGTTTAGTCATGCCATCTTTCAACTTCATTTATTTTGGTATTTTTTATTGATTGGTTTATTTATTTTATTTTATTTTTTTATTTTTTACTAACGTTTATTTATCTGTTTTATCTTTTTATTATATTAATATTTTTTTATTTTATATATATATATATTTTTTAATCTAACAATATTTTTGACTTTAGGGATACTTTTCAACTAATCAAAGGTAAACAATTCGAATCGATTTTTTTTAAATTCTAATTTAAATTTTAATTTTTCGCAATTAAGACAACTGATAAATTAATTGGTACCGAAAGGGCGATTCAAGGGTGCTAATCCTTCCTTGACTGTAACCGACTCCCGAACCCGATACGCTTCTGGTACAACGCAGATCAGGAAAGATGGTGTCCGGCCCACCTAAATTCGTTTTAAAGTGGTCGGTGGCGACTCCAATCCATTTCCCTAAGTCGAAGCCCAATCCCGGGGCCCAACCGGAAAGACGGTTGCGACACCGGCTCTTTGGATATTTGATTGGCCTGCCCCGTGTCCTGGCTCGGATATTGCGGGTACCCGATAATCGGGTATCCGGATTATTGGTACCAATTTTTTTTATCATTTTCAAATTATTAATTTTAAAAATCATACACATTTAATGTTTGAATTACATACTCGAACATCCAAATATAAAATTTAAAAGTGATTTTTTTTCATTTTTTAATTATATTAGTTTAATTTAATATATATAAAATTATTAATATTTAAATATGTAATATCATTATATATAAAAAATAAATGTAATCGGGTACCTGAAAAATTTAATTTTGTAACATGTGTCAATCCCGAGAAATATCGGGTCGGATACCCGATCTGAAACATTATTTAAAAAAAATAATACTCAAATTCTTTTATCGAATCGACAGATCAAATCATCCGGTTGAATATCTTTCAACACCCCTAAGCATTACCACATATAATGCAAATCATAAATAATAATTTAAAAAAAGGACAGAAGCGGACCGCCTCTTGTACGGTCCAAAAGGCCCAAAACTAACAAATTTAAGCGGTTCAAATTCGGATCAAACCATTTTAAAGAAAGACTTGGCGCCTCAAT
This sequence comes from Hibiscus syriacus, assembly GCF_006381635.1. NCBI lineage: Eukaryota > Viridiplantae > Streptophyta > Magnoliopsida > Malvales > Malvaceae > Hibiscus > Hibiscus syriacus. The sequence goes on along the minus strand of NW_024062745.1, from coordinate 1,118,083 downwards.
TCATTTTACCTCCAATTTTCAAAATTTCACAAACTACATTAGAATAGGATCATAGATCTGCACATCTCTGAGATTTTCGGCACCTATCAAAACAAAATCAAATACAGTATTTTCTCTGCCTCCGTTCCGGGAAATTAAGGACCGTCGACATGGACAGCGACAATCATCTAGAGCTAGTTTCGCCTCCAGACGAGACATCTCCTCCTATTCAAGAAAGAAAGCTTAAACGATTGAAGAAGGTGAAAACAGTTTCGGAAAATCCATCCTCATTTGAAGCTCTGGATTTCCGTACACCGGAGCCCCAACTAGTTGAGGAACCGAAATCGCGATCTGTGTCAGAGGGTTCTTTTGACGAGAAAAATGAATCGAGTTCTGGCTTTGATGAGTTAGGCGTTGAGGGAAACGGGTCGGGTTCAGTTGCTAAACGTGCTTTGGATTTTGATACAATGACCGAGGAGGTTGATGGAACCGTCGAAGGTCAGAGTCAAGATAAAGGAATTAGGGATTTCGAACCGGAGGAGTCAGAAAAGAAACGGCCTAGTTTCGAAGAAACGGAGAGTAGAAGAACGAAAAAGAATAAGAGAGTGAAAGGCGTTGGCGATGGGGAGATGCCCATCTTACCCGAAAGAAGAACTGCGAAGGTGCAAATAATATTTCCTTCTTATTTTTAGACAACAAATTCACAATATAACATAAAATTCTGTGTTAAATGATTTTTTTATGATTGTTATTTGTCTGCTTTTCCGTGGTTTATTATTAATAATTTTATAGGAAAGAAGAGAATATCTTGTCCAACTTCGTGCCGAATCTCAGAGACTGCTCCGAGGTACTATGAACAATCATGGTTTATGTACAATTTTGGTATGTGACTTCATAAATGATTTTAATGATAACTATTTAACTCCTGAATTATGTATGAATCTGGGTTAGAAACTACACATGCTGCATTTCAACCTGCACCGATTGTTCAAAAGCCCATATCATCAGTTTTAGAGAAGATTCGGCGGAGGAGGCTTGAGGTTGCAAGAAAGTGAGCATTTAACTTTTGTAGTTTGCGTCTATGTTGTTTAAGGCTTGGTACTTTTGAAGGTCTTATAAACTTTTACATGTTCTACAAATTTATAGATGGTTATGATAAGTTGTTGAATCTTTTCAGGACATATTTTGACATTGATGATCATGATGGGAGTTCCAGCAAGGATATGGCAGGGACTGGATTTGAAGATGTAGCAGAGGATGAAAGAGGCAATGAAAGGGAGTTTATGGAAGTTGAAAGCGAGGAGACAATTGTAAAATATGGGATTTCAGATACCTTGTGCTCTGATGAAATAAAGAATGCTGAGAATGGCTCAAGTCATGGAAATCTTTCACCACAGGTTGTGAGTAATTCATATTGTATCTTAACAGTGAATTTGATATTGCATGTTTGAAAACTTCATAGATTTTATGATTTTAAGGTTTAAAACCTTTGTGTTGGTAGTATTATTTCAATTTCATGTGATTATCAGTCTGAAAAATTCATATCAGATGAGTTTTTGCATCATGTTCAGTTAGAGTTGTATGCGTTCTGATGGTAGCACTTGTTGCATTACAGGCTGCTAATGAGGAATCCAAGCCTTCATTTCGAGCTCCTATAAATGATACTGAGGTTTATTTTCTCGCTCTCACATTCTATTGGTTGAAGTACCACATTTGGAATCTAATTGCTTGATTGTTTGCATATTCTAGGATCTATTTTCAGATTCTCAAACAAGTGACTCCAAAGAAAAACTTGCAGATGAGACCCCTAGTAGCCCTTTAGAAGTTCTGGCACCATCCGTACTGGCTATGAACTTGAAGCTTGACACTGCTCTTGATGACATGTGAGCCTTGTAACTTTTATATTACTTTTTTGTTTTGAGAATAATGTCATTTACTTTGAGTGTGCTTATAAGCTTCCGTTCAGTAAGAACTTAATTTATCAGGATTTAGGAACATGCCTAGGTTTTTTTTTTAATGTTTGTTTTAGGTTCATCATGAGAGCTAGCTTGGAATTTTAACGGATGTGTGATACGTGAAGGCAACTTATTTTGATTTTATCTTGTAAAAATTAAATCAACCACTGCCCTTCATAAATTCTGGTTGATCTAATATGCATGTTTATCACCTTTCTTGTAGTTCCTCTGACAATGAGAACAATGACAAGGAGAACATTGATCCACAACCACATGAGTCTGTTGAGTTGTCTCCAACAACTAATGGTGACCCTGTTAAAGCATTTGTTGATGAAGAGGCTGAAGAAGAAGATGACAGTGACCATGACTTAGGTCGCTTCCAAGATGATAACAATGAGGATGATGAAGATGCGGAAGATATAGAAGAACTTAGGGATATGATAGCAACTGGATATGAAGAAAAGCAAAGTGATGTTGATAGGCGAATGGAACTCCATCAAAAGCTGCTTGACCAACAGGATGCTGCTAAAACAGCGCAACTATTACGAAAATGGGGTCCAAAGCACAGAGAAGCAGCGTTGCTTGATGATGAAGGATTTGAGGAAGATGAAGAGGAAGAGGAAGAGGATGGAGAGGAGTTTTCTGAAAATGAAGAAGATTCACGTCCAGTAAACATGCGCATGCATATAAAAAAGATAAAGGAAATGCTACCACAAATGTTCACTGATAAGGATGACATGTACATATCATCGGATGAAGAAGAAACAGAAAAAAAGCTTGTTGAACAATCCCTGTCTGACAAAGCTGTGAGTTAATAGCAACTTTAGATTTCAACATGCATAACCTTTTTCTGGTCCATAAACATTCATCTTTTGTTCCTTTATTGCTTTGATCATGAGATAGAAACTGAATTAAGTAAAACATAACAGAATCAGCAGGCTGGGCTTCTGCCTCCATCAAAGGATGCAAGATCGAAAAAACTCTTTGGTTATATAAAGGTCAACAATATGCCTGAAACCAGAAAAAAAGCCAAAACATCATGTAAGATTCTTATCTACAATTTTTTTTCTCAATAAAAAATTGGCTTTCCCCCGCCCAGGATTTTTGCTGTAAGTAACATTTCCTAATGACCATTACATTGATCTTGATTTTGGCAGCCTTTTCTAATATGCTGTTCATGGGGAAAAAAGGGAATGAGTCCTCAAAGGTAAGATATTTCCCCATCTTATGGGAAAGCTTTGAATAAAGTGGCATTGCATACCAATTCTAAAGGCAAATAAGTACTACTTTCTCTTTGGCAAACATTGCAGTCATCTTTCATTGGTCGGGGGTCAAATTGTTCTATACCATCATCTACCAAGCAAGGATCGGGCATCTTACGTTCATTTGTATTCGAACGTGAAGACAATAATAGCAAAAGCACAACCACAATGGCTGAAAGTTCTGAAGTGGTAGGCTTGCTTAATTTCACAGCAATTTTGCTAGCTTCTGTCATCTTATAGTTAGCCTTTGAACATCTTTATCAAGTTTGGAATTGGAATTTGGGTTCATCTGTTGCTTTGCTGCCATTTTATTTCCTGACATTAAACTGCTAAAACTGTGTTGTTTAATTACAGAATCGAACGGAGAATCGACCAAAGAAAAATGGTGCATCAGCCAAGTTCAGCAATTCACAGATCAGATCAAGTGCTCAACGAAGAAAAGAAGAGATGGAAACAAGTTCAGGAGTTCAATTATTGGAAATATTGACGAAGTCCTCTTCTCTGCAAACAAGTGAGTGCAGTGGTAGTAAGAGAAGTATTGTTGGCCATACCGAATCCATATTTGCTGCATTCAAGCTGGAAAAGAAATCAGTAGGAACTAAGAGGCCGAATGTATCTGTAAAGCCTCTCTAGATTATTTAGCACTCAACGATTTTATATCAAATGCAAAGTCCAATTCCAACCCATTTCTCTGTTAAGTAAACGTATTTTACTTTCTCTAAAGTCTTAATATTTTGGATAAAGTATACATATGGTCCCCCAATTATAGGATAGTATTTTATTAAGTCCTTTGACTATTAAAAGTTACAAGATGGTCATCCGATTATAGAGTATTGCTTCGTTGATTCCCTTATCTATTAAAAGTTACAAAATGGTTATTTGATTATTCATTATGTTCTAAACTTATAATTTTTTTGTTAAAAAGTGTCAATTGTTTGAGTTAGACGTTAACATGATGATTGGGATATGGTAGTCGTTTGAGATTGTAGGATCAGATTTTATTATATCAATGTCAACAAGTTAACATATTATATCAATGTCAACAAGCTCAAAAGGTCATCAATTTTTTAACGAAAAAGGTTGAGTTTGGAACATATTAATAGTCGAATGATCATTTTGTAATTTTTAATAGTTGAAGGACTCAATAAAGCAACACTTTATATTTAAAGGATTATTTTGTAACTTTTAATAGTCAATGGACTTAATAAAGCAATATCCTGTAGTCAGGGGACCACTTGTGTAACACCCTAATTCAGTACGACACACAGTCGACCGATCAGAATGCCACACGGAACCATCAGAATGGCTAACCAGATTTTTCTTTTAATTTTTTTTTTCGTTTTTAAAAATTATCATTTGTAATCACTCATGCAAAAATAAATAAACTATAATTTAAATAAAATAGTTTACATTAGGAGCTCCCAAAATAATATTTAAATCATATAGACCATATTTTAAAATGAGTTATGACTCATACAAAAATATACAAATTGGGTTTACAATTATTCATGCCCTCTAAAGATAAACTCGAGACATATTTTGCATTATCTAGGTCTGGATCACGGTTGTCAAAAAGTCCTCGGACTACTCCTTGACTAGCCTGTGTAAGGAAACAAATTCCAAACACTGAGCTAACTAGCCCAGTGCCACACTAACAACAAAGACATACTAAAAGTGTTCATGACATGCTCAAGCTAACTAATAAACTGAAATAGTGAGTATACTCGTATACTGTATTCTTTATTTTATGGTAAACATCATGGTGCGGCTGAGGGTTCTGCGGCTGAGGGTTCTACATCTTGGGGCTCACACACCTCTCTAGTCTACCGTGGTTGGTTGCCCGGAATCTCTGTATCGGTCAACCCCCTTGACTAGCCCACTCCTTGAGTGTTGGACCTTCGCCCAAGCTAGTTAGCTTTAAATGTCTCGCGCACTATCTAAGGATATATCCAGACTAAATTATATATTTTCGATATTTTCTAAAGGAAAAGGAACTCGGGTGTCTTGATCGTTTCTTGAGCATCATTTAAGGCTATTTTTATGTAATCCTAATTAAATCTTGTTTCTAAGTGTAATTAATATCATTAATATTCTCACTTGTAGTCTTATTTGATGATATAAAGAAGTGTTAGGGTACCTCGAGTCTAATTCCCTTAAAACTGATATTTTTGCCCAAAACAGTCTGAAAGTATCGATACTAGCCCAAGAATATCAATACTCCTGCAAAAGTTTCGATACTTTATATAAGTATCGATACTTTTAAACATTTTGTTCTGCCTAGTTTTGAAACTTCATAGGAGTTTCGAAACTATGACCCAAAGTTTCACTACTCTTGAAAGAGTATCGATACTCTTGCCCAGAAACTCACGAATTTGCCCAAAACGAAGAACACGTATCGATACTATCACAATAGTATCGATACTCTACCTGCAGAAGTCATAAAACACATACTAAAATGCTATATTTCAATCCCCAAAGACCTTAGTGAGGTCCCCAAACATGCTTAAAGTTTTATTTGATCAACAAAGGTCATAATAGAGGCTTTAAACACATTTATAACTCTAAAACAAGAATTTCACCATGAAAATGCTTATCATGCTCAACTCAACCATTTAAACTATTTTGAAATTCTAATGACTCACTAAGAGTATAAAAGAGTTGTAAAGGTGTTACCTTGCTTATTTGGTGGCTAGAACTCTCATCAACTTAACCAATGCTCAACTTTTCTTTGCCTTTTGATTTGGAACTCTCTCTCACTTCCTTCACTAAACAAGGTAAGAAAAAGGATTACCAATCCATCTAGAGGTTGGATACATTCTATATAACTCCTTAATATCCAAAACATAGCTAAAATCCATAGATTCTCACAAACCTATCAAAACCTATATTTTTTCTATGGATAAAAACTAGTGAAAAGGAGCTTAAAATGAAGCTTGAAGGGTGAGAGCTAATAATCTTACCTTTTCTTGACCCAAACTAAACTTGAAGCCTTAAATCCTTCAACTTGAAGATGGGTGAAGAAAAGAGAAAAGATGAAAGAAGAAGATGAGTGTTTGGTGGGAGATTGGGAGTTGTTCACGTATATCTCATAAAAAATGGGAGTTTTCAACTTTTGAATTAAGAATTAAGTAAATCGCACTTTTAGTCCCTCTAATTTCTAATTCATAAGACATTCAACTCTTACCAACTAACTCTTAGGCCCAATTCAAGCCTAATAACACTAAACTTGGTCCAACTATTTTATAAGGTCCAATTGGGCTCAACTTTAGGCTTCGGGTTGACCCAAACTACTAACCCGAGATTCGAGGCGTTACAACTTTCCCCTACTAGAAATTTTGTTCTCTTTGGCACAATATTGATACCCACATATATTTTTGTGCAATTTTGGTTAATATGTTTGGGGTGTTCGGGCTAAGGTGTTCTAAGTTTGTATAAGCCTTAAATATTTAATACAAATGAAAATAATTAAGACTTTTAATTTCTCACCTAGAAATCAAGGAAGATATTAAGATAGAAGATTTGCCTTGTGTGACACTCGGGAAACGGTTAGGACACCCGAGTTACTCTAGCATTATGACGATTGTCCATTTGTTTGTAAATAATTCGGATAATGTATAATGGTACGCATCTGATGCACGTAATTTTCGTGTTGTATCAATACGAATTTTGATGCACTTAAATTTCAGAATCATACTTCATGTTCAATTAGGTTCGAGGTGTGAGCTTCTGATGCACGTAAATTTTGGTCCTCACCCCGACCTCTCGAGAGTCCAAGGTAGACTAAGGGCCATAAGTTCCGATGCACGAAAATTTCGATTCTTACCCCGAAGCTATCACTTTCAAGGTAGGCTAGTGTGTTGTCTGAGATGAACGTAAATTCCTCCAACCTCACCACTTGCCTATCTCATGTTTGTGATGCACTTTTGCATGTTTATGACTATGCATGTCGACATGTTCATGTGACAAATAATGTAGTATTGCATAGTTTTTCTTGTGGCACTGAGCTTGTGAGCTTAGCGTATAAAATGTGTTTTTGTGCGCAGGTTAGTAGAGAGGGTAGTCGAGGAACCTATCGAATCCGTACATTCCAGATCAACCATTACAGAGTATGTCTTGAGTCTATTTTAGAGGGCATGTATTTTATGTGAACCTTTTACTTGTTCGAGTCATAACTCTGTTTTGATTTTAAAATTATGGGTTGTATTTTGTACGTATTTAGGATACTCCCATATTTTGTAAACTTTAATTCGATTCCTCGTTATGACTTGATGAATGATTTTGATAAGCATGATTGTTTTGAAATGAAATTTTCAGGTTGACTATTTTGGTAGTTCTATGTGGCATCGTAATCCACAGATCTTCGGGTCGGACTTGATTAGGATGTTACATTCTCGGGTTGCCATTCTTTGAGATTTTAACGAACTTTTGATTTTTTATAAAGTTTTTGGATTTAGGGTTTGACGAGTTCCAAGTGACCGTTGCCCATCTTCCCGTTGACCAACGACTAGTTTTTTTGAATTCGAAGAGGTGACGAGTTCCATCTGATTTTTTTGAAATTTATAATTTATTTTTATTTTGTAATTTTAAAAACAATAATTTTTAAATAAACTTTTTACTCCGGTGTGACGAGTCATATTAATGGCCCACGTGAGGTCCACTGCTGGGGGATTATTTAAAAATAATATCTGAGAGAACTCGTCATTTCGACGTGATGAGTCTTTAGTGTAATATAGGAATGTCATATTTTCCAAAATAAAAGCTGGAGAGATCCAATATCTTAAATAATTGACCCGCTTGAGGTATTGGGCTAAAAACATTTTTTCCTCTTCTATTATTTTCTGATCAATTGTGTTGTGTCATCAATTTAATTCTGTCGGCTGCTTAATATAATGAAGTTTGATAATTCGAGAAATTTAGACTCTGTTTTTTGTGAGTTCAAAATAGATTCAAAGGATCCTATTAACTTATTAGTTCATAACACATGTTTTTATGTCCATCTATCAGTTCTTAAACTGTGTCAGATATGTAGGTGTAGGGGTATAAACGAGTCGAGTCGAGTTTGAGTATTGCTAAGTTCGACTCGATTCGAAAACTTTGAAATGGAGCTTGACTCAACTCGAAAACGCGCGAGCTTAAAATTTTCAAGCTTGATTCGAACTCGAAACCCTGAACTACAGCTCGTGAACAGCTCAAAAATGCTGGAAATGAAAAAAAAATCTTAAACTTAACTCGATTAAAGCCTCAAACTCAAACTTAAACCTTAAATATATGAAAATCTTACTGATTTTTTTTAAAAATCAACACATAAATGTTAATATTATTAATATTTTTTTAAAAAAATATAATCTTATTATATTAAATTATATTATATTTTCAAGCTGCTCACGAGCTTTTCGAGTCGAGTATCAAATAGCTTGTTTCGGCTCATTAATAACTTGAGTCGAGTCTTCGATCCGAATATTTATCGAGTCTTGACCAAGTTGATCTCGAACTATCTGTCTCATTTACGGTCATTCTTAGGTGATTGTGTTGATGTGGTCTGTCTTCTACAACAGCTCACGATATATAACCAAGTACTTCAATAGGTAAAATTTATGTCTAAGGTTTTTTTTATATTAAATACAAATTAGTTTAATGGTGTCTAAAATCTTCGAACTTTTGAAAAAAAATTAAACACTTAAATTTTTTTCATCCAATTAAATCTTTATATTTTAAATTCAATCAATTCACCCTTATATTATTAATTTCAATAATAAATTGTTTTTATAATTTATTAATTTTCTATTTCAATTAAAATAATAATAAAACTATTGTCAAATACCCTCTAGCGGGAATTTCCACACGAAATAATTTCACCTTCAAATATCCGAGATGAAATTAAACCTAGAACATTAAATACACCTCATCTTTTAGATACTTTGTAAAAACAATTTCTTAAAAATTGATATTCTCAATGAGCCAGCCAAACCTTAACATATTTCATCCGAAGATCAAAACAATTAATCTCAAAATCCAATCAATTAAAATCAGTTTTATTACATAAAATTAAATTAAATAAGCGTCAACAATCATTTTGTAATAAAGCAATTTGATATTGGGTAAACTATGCCAAAGTCCCTTTTATTTTCGGTCTGATTGACTTTGGTCATTGATTTTTTAATTAAGTGCACTTAGTTTCTTATGTTATCAATCCGTTTGATTTTAGTTCCTCGACCATTCACTCTGTTGACCTTTTAACGGAAGTGTCATGTGGCAATTAAAAAAAATCCATGTCTTCTTCTTCTTCTTCTTCTTCTTCTTCTTCTTCTTCTTCTTCTTCTTCTTCTTCTTTCTTCTTCTTCTTCTTCCTCTTCTTCTTCTCTTCTTCTTCTTCTTCCTCTCTTCTTCTTCTTCCTCCTCCTCTTCTTCTTTCCTCTCTTCTTCTTCTTCTTCTTCTTCTTCTTCTTCTTCTTCTTCTTCTTCTTCTTCTTCTTCTTCTTCTTCTTCTTCTTCTTCTTCTTCTTCTTCTTCTTCTTCTTCTTCTTCTTCTTCTTCTTCTTCTTCCATTGAATAATGTATGGCAGCTTCATACAGGTACTATTGGAGTGATCTTCAAAAATTGAAAGTACTACTTTACAAATGCTCTGATAGATTTCACTTTAAAAACTAAAATTTTTCATTCCTTAATAAACTGAAAATTACATAAACTATCACCATCTTCCCTCAACTAATCTCAAATGTCTACCACATATAGCAAATAACAATTACAAGGACTAAATATTACCTTAGTATATACAATAGTAGTATATTGTAGTATATATTTCACTTGAAAGAGCTGTGTGTCATGGCTATGCGATCAAGGTTGAAAGAGTTTAAACCCACATTTTCATGCTTGGAGATAATAGTTATCATCTTCATTGCCACGATATTGGTTTTTTGAAGTCATTCTTCCATTTGTGGGAAGGACTGACTGGAGTAGTCATGTAAGGCCTGCAATTCAAGCACTTGTGCCATCATTTTACTTACCGCAACCCACTTGAGTTTACTGCCCCATCTGCAAAATCTAGGGTATATAGTAAAATAGGAATTAAAACAAAAAAAAAGTAGTTGAAACATAACCCAAATAGTTTTTAGAAAGTTGTTACATGATGGAATTAGAAATATTGTAATGGAGAAAATGAAAGCCACAATGATGTCAAGTTTAAGGCCATTGGGGCAAAAAATGAAAACCATCATACATTATACATGTAATGGGTTTTTGTGGGGAGGAGCGAAGGGGTTGACAGTGAATTTTGAAGCTTTGCAGGCATAGTTAACAGCAAAATAAACGAATGTGTTAGGTGACTTAGATTTTCGGATAGCACTAACCCTTAATGGTCATCGACAATTTTCTTAGTGACAAATGAGAAGAAAAAGATGGAAGTTCGAGGAGACATATAGAACATGAGAAATGATAAGGCACCACCCATTGTGCCATCCAGAAGCCCCTCCACCGGTTGATTGTACAAAGCTCTTAATGAATAATGAACAACAAGACGATGGTGCAGAAAGTGAACATGTCGATATAAGAACTTGTTCTCGTACATGTATCCATGCAGAAAATACTGCCACGTATCCACGACCACCATTACTGTAAGAAACTGTCCAACTATAACAACAAAGGAAGATGACTTGTGTAGAAACTCCATCATCGTCCCCGAGACCTTATGGTCAACCTATTCTTTTGTGCGGGGAATAATTCTAGTTACTTTTCTCAGAAGAAGTCTTACATGTGGGATTTTTTAAGAAGTCTTACACGTGAGTTATTTTTTTTATTTTTTTTAATTTTTAATTGTCAACTCATACTTCTGTTAATGAGCCGACGGAAATTAACAATCAAGTTACTGGACAAATCGATACCGTAAAGGATCAAACACACTTAATTAAAAAAATCCGTGATCTAAATCGATCAGACCGAAAACAAAGGGGACTATTGACATAGTTTACCTTTGATATTTTATATAGGTGTGTAAGAAGCAAATTTGGTAGTGGAATATATTTAGCGTTTTTACCTAAAAATCACCCAAACAATCAATAATTACATGCGTGCACCATTCTTCAAATATTACGAATCTAGCACCCTTTCTTACAGAGTGATAATAAAATACGTTTTAGGATACGCGTCTTGCAGACGTGGACGGAAGGCGGGGATCATAAAGTGCGCATTCCTGGGGGTTTTTTCGAGCTGACACTACGGTGGAAAAGCGTGGATTATAATCTGTGCATTCACGGGGAATTTGACACGTAACGGAAGACGCGGATCAACCTACCCCCTTTAATACCGCCCAGCTGATTGTCCTCCTCCTCCTATAAATATCATCCCATACAACACTCAAATCACAAAAAAAATTTATTCTCTTCCTTATCAATTATTGTAGCACACTTTAAGTAAGTTTTTTCTATCATTTTTAGAAGTTATAAATGTTTTTGTAACATCCGCAATAACGGGTTAGTGACCAAATTGTAAAGTTTCAGAATTTGGTGACTAAAGTAGAAGAATGAAATAGTTTAATGATTATTGGATATATATGATGAAGGTTATTTAGTAATTATTAAAGGAAATAAAGGGCAAAAGGGTCAATTGACCAAGAAATGAATTAAAAATGGGATTGGTAAGGATAAATACATGTGGAAATGGAGAGAATTCTCCAGAGTTCTCTTCTCTTTTCTTCTTCTTCTTCACGTAGAAGCCAAGAGCAAAGGTAAATTTGATTTAGCTGTTGATTTCTTGAAAGTTTTAAGTTGGATTTGAGTCTTTGGGGGTTATATAAGCTTAAGGAAAGCTTATATAAGTTTAAAACACCAAAGAGAGAGAATTAGAAAAGAATTTCTATTAAGGGTTTATAAATGAACTTTTATTATAAAAAGGTTTTTGAAGTTCCAAGGATGAATTTGACTTGTCAAGGGTTTAATTAAGAAGTTAGAAGCAATATAATTGATTTTGGAACATGTTGAAAATTTAGTGTAATTCTTTAATTATATATAGAGAATAGGATTTTGATGTTAAAGAGGTGATTAATGAATAGAAATGAGTTTGAATGTGTATGTGAGTTGAGAACATGATAGGGGATGAAAGATGAAGCATTTGAGTTGATTTGAGTAGATTTTCGAGATTAAAATTGAATTCTGAGCTATGTGCATCGATGCACATTCAAGGTGCACCGATGCATCAAGGGTAAATCTCTTGAAATTGTTCAGTGTGTATCGATGCACAGGAAGTGCATCGATGCACCCATTAAAATGGAAACATCAAATGCGATTGGTGCATCGATGCATAAGGAGTGCATCGATGCATCCCCTAAAATACAAACAACGAATGGGATTTATGCACCGATGCATAGATAGTGCATCGATGCACCCGTCTAGGGATGCATCGATACATGGGGTAGTGCATCGATGCATGTGTTGAGTTAATCGAATGATGAAATTGGCCAAGAGGGGGGTGAATTGGCAATAAAAATTTTGTGGAAGCTTTTGCAGAAAATTGAAAGTAATTGCACAGCGATTTACAGTGGTTCGACTTTCTCAAACAAAGTCTACGTCCACTACCTTAGCTATCCACACTAAGGATTTTCCAACAAATTCACTAATTTGTTCTTTCTTTTGAGGCCAAAGAGATAACCTTACAATTCCCTCAAGAGTATACCCCAACTCTTGAGAACACTCTTTTCTCAAAGAGAAGATTACAAATTTGCAAACTTACAAGAAAACCTCACAAGGTAAGATGTTTGCACAATTCTAGAACAAAGAAAAGAACACTCAAAGATGAATACAACTGAGCACAAAAAGTGTTCTTGAAAGCAAAATGAATATTGAATGAAAATGGGCTTGAAATGCTCAAACTTGAGGTTTGATGCTTTCTCTTTGATTCTCTCTTGATTCTAGTTGCTTGATGTTTCTTGTTGTTGATCAATGGCTTCTAAGCTTGCTTAAATACACCTTGGATCACTTCTGAACGTTGGGGATAATTAGAGAAGATATTATAGCCGTTTTAGTGTGAAAACATTTAATAAAACAGCTTGGAGCGTGGGGGGAATCGGTTCCCTCTCATAGGGAATCGGTTCCCTAAGTGTAAAATTCAAATATTTCGACCGTTGAACAGGGGGGAATCGGTACCCCCTTGGGGGGGAATCGGTTCCCTCCGAGCATTCTGGAAATCTCGGAGCCAAACCATTCAGGGGGGAATCGGTTCCTCCTATGGGGGGAATCGGTTCCCTCTGAGCAATCTGGAATTTTTGGCTTTGAATTGGTTCGAAATACTTTGTAAAATTATTTTGAAATTGTTTTATGATTAAAACTTAATTTTACACTTAAGTAAGGATCAAAAAATGATTTTTGAAATATTTGGAGTAATGTTTTGATATTCGAATAGTTATATCGAATATACTTAGAAAATCGTTTGGAAAATCTTAAAATCCATTTAACTTAATTTGTTATATCGAAATATTAAAATGTTGCAACAGCATGCCTCTATTAAAAGTTGAAAATAGCTTTCTTTTTATCCTTTGGAGTGATAGTTTAGAATATATCAATTGGATACTGATATGTATCAATGTATGATTATGTAGATATCGAACATGAACAAGTTCCGGAACGATTATCAAGTTAAGATTCGATCGGAAGAAAAGAAATCATAAAAGTGGATCGAACTTAGTAAGGCCAAGGTGAGTGCATATGCATTAGTATATGATGTGTGGGGAAAAGAATCGCGATGAGTCTACTCCCAATATTTGATTACATGATTTTATGAATGTTAATATGGGTGATATGATTATTATTTATGCATGAATATAGTCATAGGTGTTACATGTGATCTTATGTGCAACGGGTATAGGTAATGGTATGATGATAAGGTATAAATTATATGAATTAGATTTAAGTGAATAAATGAAAAGTGAGATAAACTAAGTAGGGTTGATCTAAATGATAACTTAAGATATTAAGTGAATGAACTATATGACTGCATGAGAAAGATATGAGCCATATGACATGTTATATGTGAACATGAGAAAACAAAGTATAAGATATGAGCTATGTGATACATGTGATATGATATGAAATATATGGTTACACATACATGTGGTATGTGATAGAAGAGAAAGAACAAGTGATATGAAATGTTATAGATGATAATGCCCATGTTATGTGATATGAGAGCTAGGGGTATAGTTGGTATGCCAAGAATCGAGGGTTTACCTATGTTCTACGGAACATATGAAAAGTTTTACCTATGTCTTTCGAGACATATGGACAGTATACCTATGTTCTAAGGAACATATGGACAGTTTACCTAGGTTCTTTGGGACCTATGGATAGTTGCCGAGGTTCTTTATGACCTCTGGATAGTTACTGGGGTCTTTGTGACCTCTAGATAGGTCCTTCGGGACATTTATATGAGCTGTGGTGACAGCATAGTGGTGCACAACCTCAATAGACTCACATATCTACAGTTCTCACAGGTGTACATGGGCTAATAAGAGATAACATTGAATGTAATGTATGTGATGTATATGTGTTTTGTGATATGAATTATATGATATGATATATGTGTGTTAGTGATTATTGTATATACTATAAGATATATGATATGAACTTAATTGATCATATAAGCAAGAGAATAGAAATATGAAAGGTGATAATATGATAATGATAAGAAAGAAGATAATTATATGTATGCGTGGATTATATATATAGATAGATGAATATATGAAAAGTGCATAGTAGGAATTATTATATGTATATGTGGGTGTGATGCTTGTATGTGATATGTTAGTAGAAATTTGTTCAAGCATGATTACGAGTTAGAGTTTTATTATATGTTTTATGCCTCACTAAGTCAATGACTTAGCGTGTGATTGTTTCACATGTAGGTTACAGAAGTAAGAAGAGTAAATAGGTAAGAGGAGCAAGACAGGTCAGTATTTTCCTTACAAAGTTTCAGATCAGAAAATAGATGATTTAAATGTGTTTGGTTATCTGAATATAGTTGGCATGTACTAATTGAGTGAGTTGTATAGGCTCTGATCGATTTTTGGTTATTTTGGTCAATTTATGTAAATAAACAACTTTTATTTTAATGAAAGTTTTGAATTTTCTTTGAATTTTGTCAAGAGTCAAAGTTTGAAAAGTCAATGTGACACCTTAGACTCATATTCGGGTTGGATACGGGTTGAGGGTGTTACATTTAAATTATATTATAATCATTTAATAGTTTATTATTTTACTATTATTTAATTTACTAATTTTCTTATTACATTTTGCAATTATAAAATAGAAGGTGTGTTGATGCGTTTAGATGAGAATTATATCTCGAGTCATTTTGCTGATACGGTAACAATTTTAAATTGTGTTATTTTAATTATTGTGAATGTTTTAATTATTTATTTTTAGTATTAGTTTATATTTTAATTTGTATATTATTTATTTAATTAGGGGAATGACCGTATATTAGATCAATTTATTCGTAACACTAAGTTAGATATATCTAGTTGTGTCTGGCCTTATTTAGCTAAGGATGGATTCGGTTACATAGCGAAGTATTAAGGCCAGTGTAACATTGAATTCAACCTTATTTCTGTATTGTTTGAGAGGTGGAGACCAGAGACACACATATTCCATCTTTCGTGTGGGGAGCACACTATTATGCTGGAGGATGTTTCTATACATTTGGGGCTCCTGGTAGGAGAGGGATGTTATTTTTGGTGTGGAAGATATTAATTGACATTCATTGTGCGAGGAATATCTTAGAGGTATCCCACCTAATTTCAATGGTAGTCAATACCGTTATCATGGTTGACTACAAATTTTCAACATGTAAGTGAATACTATTCCGAGGAACAGACTAAAATATTTGTCTTGACTTGCATATTACAACTCATAGGAGGGATCTCAATGTCCGATAAATCTCGCAACCAAGTTCATTATATGTGGTTGCGTTACCTCAAAGATTTTCACGTTGCCAGAGGACTCAGTTGGGGCTCCGTAGTTTTTGCATCTATGTATAGAGAAATGCGTCGGGCAACTGATTATCAGAAAAATGCTATCGACGGATGTCTCCTGCTTCTCCAATCATGGGCGTGGTATCACATGCCCTTTTTATGTTCGGTCGTGAATAACCCGTTAGTCTTCCCGTTATTGTTGAGGTAATTTTAATATTGAGTTCGTATATAAATATTTTTTTGAGTATATAATGAAATATATTTTTTACATTGAATAGATGGTCATGTACAAGGAAAAATGATCGTGATAAACCAGCTGAATTGGAAGAAATTCAGCTACTCATTGATCAGAAGGCTGATACAGATGTATGCATTTAAATTTTATTATTTATCTTTAATTATCGTTATATAATTAGAATATTATTTTAATATATATATATATATATATATATATATTTGTTATAGTTTGAATGAGCTCTTTATTCTACTCAAGAAATGAAAATGATTGAGAAATGAAATTAGGCATTGTGACATACCCATGTACACAAGTAATTTGTGTTCATCATTCTTCTTAAGTTTTTCATGATAGTTCGTGACAATATGTCTGATACAATACCGATATTAGACATGGGGCGGTTGTCAAATTGGACCCAAATAGTCTATTGCTGTTTTGATCCCAGCTCCGCGGTCTGAAATGATGAAAAATTTGTCCCTCATGACAACATGTAAGCGTAATTTTCTGAGGAAAAAAGCTAAAAAATATGTATCTTCACATTCAACAAGGGAAAAAAGAACTGGAAGAATGTTGCGATTACTATCTTAGACAACTACCAATGGTAAAACTTGCTTGTATTTTCCATACAAGAATTTCCCATCAATTTGGACCACGACTTTTAGTATTTCACATCATTAATGCACTGTAGGTAAGTCCAAAAAAGTCGGTAGAGTTTGCATCGATCGCAAGGCACTCGATCATAATGGTATACATGATAAGTTTCGAAGTCGACTATTGTCCTAAGATTCAGTATGTGCACTACCCTAAACCAACTTGGTATTCTGCTTTACCTTCCATGCTTTTCTGTAAGAGACAGTGTACACATATTGAGACTGTATAGCTAAAATCAGCACCGTGATAGCTATATGGGAGCTTGTTTTGACTATGAGCATGATGGCTTGACAGATAATGTCGGAGTCCAAGTTGGGATGATCTTGGTTGATCCCTCTAGCTATGAGGACCATTGTATATTGTTAGTTCTCATATGTTGTTTTTCTTCTTCCTCTTCTATACATGAACTATCCAGTTACATCTGTTATCACGTTGGACACAGTGGCAAATATAATTTTCGGTGGTGGATTGGTCGACTCTAAAGTGAACAAAATTACAAATGTTGTAATTCTTAATTGCAATCATTGCTTCTTATTTGGATGGAAACTCCATTCTGATATATAACCTACCATCATTGATTGATGAGTTAAATCTGTAGTCAACAACATTAGGCATATCCGTAAATTCTGGCCCGTACATTGCATCATAATCAGTTTCATACATGTGTGTTGGAGGTTCGGTATGTATCGTATTCGTGGGAACTTCATCTATATCATCATCATTGGAGTTCATATTGAACTGCGGTGATTCTGGCTCAACGAATAGTCCAGTCTCAACATTATCAGCACTTGGCTCACGAAGAGGTTCTTCTAGTGGAGATGATGGTTCCTCTATGATGCCGATATTTAGGTCGAACAATCTAGTACTTGAATGTCTTCCCTTTGAACTTGAAGGCATCGTGTCATACGTGTTTTGAACTGAGTGTTGTGTTGCAGGCATCTCCACATTGAGGTCAAAGTAGCTCGCAGTTGAATGCCTCCCCTAGAAGTTGAAGACATTGTGTCAAATGGGTACTGAATTGATTGCTATGTCGAGGGCATCTTCATATTAAGGTCAAAGAAATTGGCAGATGAATGTCTTCCCCTTGAACTGGAACCGATGTTACCATACAAATTGTTAATGGAGCCACCTCGGTAGAGATCGTAACAAGTTGTTGATGAGTGTCTCCCATTAAACTTGATGGGATGGTACCAAAATGTGGATTTCTCATTAATGAGTTAAAATCATTACACATTACTTGAGTTGGACTGTCAACTTGATTAGCTTGTTGAGCCAGCCCATAGTGGGAGTATAATGACATACCACGAACCACAAACACTTCAACAAATAGGGTATACATTTGTGTAACAACGTCTGAATTTTGATTCTGAGCATCAACCATCATAGCAACATCGTCATCATTGGAGAGTTCGAACTCTGTATAAGTTAACGAAAATAGTGTAGTTAGAAACCTGTACTGAAGTAAGGGCAATCTTTCAGTACTTCCAAAGTGAACCTTACTTGAAATTTTAGCGATCAATTCCTCAAGAGTGATGTTTCTCTTGAAGAATAAGGTGGCAATAATTTGATGCGAAGATAACGCCGATTTCATCTTCCCTGATTTCTCCATCATAATAAACAATAGCTGAAATACGCTTCATTTTGAGAGTTCGATAGTTTGAAAGATTGAAAGTCTTATATCTGCAAAAATGAATAATTATTTCTAATATATGATCATTCTCCTAATTAAATAAATAATATACAAATTAAAATATAAACCAATACTAAAAGAATTAAAAAATATTCACAATAATTTAAATAACCCAATTTAATATTGTTACCGTATCGGCAAAATGTATCGAGATATGATCATGCCTTCCATTTTACAACTGCAAAAAGTAATAAAAAATAATTAGTACAATAAAATTTAGTCAAATAAATTAAATATAATAAATATAATTCTTGATAGAAGAAATAATGTGAATGTAATTTTGTGTGGTTTGATATTTGGATTTGAGTATTTATAGGGGAAGATATGAGTCGTTCAAGATTTAAGACAGTTGCGGTAATAATAGAAGGGACAATAATTGAGGGGGAATAATCAAATATGTGTTTCATGATCCGTGTCTCTCTTACGTGTCATAAAATCCTGCGAAGGTGCATATTACAATCCGTGTTTTTTCACTATGGTGTCAGCTCGAATAGAAATCAGTAAGGTGCGCTTCATAATTCACTCTTTCCGTTCACGTCTATAAGGTGCATATCTCGAGATACACTTTATTATCACTCGATCAGAATGGGTGCTTTATCGGTAATATTTGAAGAAAGAGTGTGATAATTAATTATTGATTGTTTGGGTAATTATCGGGGAAACACGCCATAATCTTTTGCCTTTCCTATAATTAGCAACTTATTATTGTTCCTTCTTTCAAAAAGGAGAAAAGCCATCGTTTCTTTCAGGCGAATTTTGGTTACCTATTAAATCCCTCAAACAAACCCAACTGTCAGAAGGAAACACAGGATTTCAAAGATCGGAGTAATTGCAAGCATCGCGCCGGATAAAATGGATTGCCCTCCTGGTTAGTCTCCGTATTTGTTTTCCTTGTGATTCTATTATTTTCACGAATTCACTTTCCAATCTCTAAGTTTCTGTGCCGTTTTCATTTAATTCATCTTCCAACAGTTTAATTTGTTAGTCCCCGATTTTTAGTGTTTTGTGTGGTAGCTGTGGAAATCGAAATGAAAAGAAATAAGAGATAAGTTAAAATCGAACTCGGAAGCTTACCGCTAAGCTTACTCAGTACAATATTCTTTGCTTTTATTATTATTATTATTTGCTTTTTTCCTTCTGTTGCTTTTCGATTCCCTGTTTTTTTTACTGCTTAATTGCTTTTTGTTTAGTGGTGATCTATGGCGGTTATGCAATTGAAAGTCGTGTTATAGATTTATAGCTCCCGGCGTTGTAATTTAAGGTTGAATTCAAAGGAACTAACTCTAGGTATAATTTTAATTTTTGAAGTACGCTTTAGGTTAATTATTGAATATGAGGTTTCTTTGGAGCTCGAACGTTCTTGATAAATATGTTAGAAATACAGGCGGATTCTTTATTAAATCAACTCCAAACGAACTTAAAACTATTCTGTGTTGTCTTATGAGCATATTCGCCCATTGATTACACCTGAAAGAGGATGATCTATACTGCTTTATCTGGCTAATTTATACTCTCTAACTTATTTCTTGAGATGAAATGGGATAGGGTATGATACCAAGCGACACAGAGGAACAGTTTTGTTTTCATTCTTAACCTTTTATTGTCAATTTCAATTCCATGGAACTGCAAATATAAATTTTGAATCAGTATATTGGTCTAATGTACTCTATTTGGAATTGTACAACTTGTAGGAAATTCGCAAGATATGGATGTTCCACCGGTTGAAGGTGTTGCAGGGGGAGGGACAGCATATGGATGGAATGATGCTGGTTTACATGTTTCAAGTTCACTCAAGGGCTCGACTGACCCCACAGAAGTTCAAACTGCTGATTTAGTACACGTGTGGTGCATCCCCAGCACAGCAAATGTTGGACCACAAGAAGTTCCTAGAAATTTAGAGCCTGTAAGTCATTGTCACATCTTTTTATTTTTTGTTTAACATCTAATAGTCAGTTTGGTTTAGAGATACAATCATGCAGGTCCAAGGGGTAGATTTGGATGGTCTTTATTTTACCTTCCTATATCTGGAGTAGGCTTACGGCTCTGTTTGTTCACTACATGCATGCAAACACTAGTCACAGATTTTTCTTTTGATTTAGACTCACATGTTTTTATATCATTATCAAATTATGGTTAATAATTAATGTGCTCATTTTCATTGACCTGTTGATGTTTGTGGGGGAAATTGTTTCTTTTGACATTCATTTTTATCCAAACAGAAATATAATTGTATTCACTTTCCATACTACTGTTTTGCAATTCTGTGTTCATCCTGGCATCATTATGGTCTATGGGGCAGACTTCAGGATATATTTCATTTTATATGACTTGGATATTATAATTTTATGTTTCCTTCTCAAGAGATTCCCTTTTGGTAGTATAATGTGTAGGCTGAAATAAACACTTGGGTTTTTGTGCGTAATTGATTTTTTTTAACTATTTTTTTCTTTTTCTTTTTTAGTTTTGTTTTTGGACGCATTGGTTATAAAGAACAAATTTAAGGATTGGTTACTACATGAAATGACTCAGATGTTTTTTGAATGGATGCCTCCCGCTAGACTTCTAATGAATTTTTTAATCTTGAAGACAAACCTTCTGGCAGCTAGAAATGAGAGGGAAAGTGTTCAAATAGCTATCCGTCCAAAAGTCTCTTGGAGTGGTTCAAGTATTGCTGGAATTGTGCAGGTTCAATGCTGTGACTTATGCTCAGCATCTGGTGATCGGTTAGTTTCTAGACAATTTTAGTTATTTGTTTTGTGATAGTTTTAGATTATCTCCTCACAGGCCTTCCTTTCTTATCAAAAAAAGATTATCTCCTCACAATATTCTGCTGTTGGCAGGTTGATTGTTGGTGAATCAGTAAAACTGCGGCGAGTGGTTCCCATATTGGGTGTACCTGACGCTCTTGTACCTCTTGATCTCCCAATTAACCAAATAACCCTACAACCTGGGTACAGCTCTGTTCTAATAGTGCATGCTTTGCTGGCATAAACAAATGCTGGGTGGTCCGTAATCCTTATTGCTCGGCACTAAGAGGGTCATATTTGTTTTTCCCCTGCTGCAGGGAGACAAGTGCTGTTTGGCTTTCAATAGATGTGCCAAATGCACAGCCTCCAGGTTTATATGAAGGGGAGATCATCATTAATGCTATAAAGGCAGATACAGAGTAACATTCCTTCCTCTTTTTACTCTGTTTACCTTAGTTTTTGTTCTGTCCATTAAAATCAATGAATTGCATCTATTAACAGAGCATGCTTAATGGTTTATATGCCTTTTGTATAAATGGAGTAGTGTTGCCCATATTATCTCATACTTCTTATTATAAACATGTAATCTCAAGAATTCGTACCTATAATTCAGTTCTTCAACACAATGCTTGGGCAAGGCTGAGAAGCGTCAACTATTCACAGAACTTCGTAATTGTCTTGATGCTGTGGAGCCTATAGATGGAAAACCATTGGATGAAGTGGTGATTATCCGGATCTGTTCATTTTTGTGGTTCCTATTACATTTATGTTTCCTTTCTCTTTTCAAACTGTTCATATGATTAATTTCTTTGTAGATGGAGAGAGTGAAATCGGCAACATCATCTTTAAAAAGAGCTCTTCTTTCTCCATCATTTTCTGAGTTATTTTCGGATAATGGGTCAGTTGATATGATGGATGAAGATGCCATATCAAACCTTTCTGTACGAGTCAAGTTAAGTTTGACAGTTTGGGACTTCGTTATTCCAACAACTCCTTCGCTTCCTGCTGTATTTGGTGTATCCTGTATTTTATCTGTATTTATGAATTTTTTAGGCTGCCACTTATGACTGAGAACACAGACTAAAGGGTTATTAGTCTTCACTTTACCCTTGTCTAATAACTAAATTCAGATTATATTTGGAATGGCTGATGACAAGTTATAGGTGTTTCATTTTCTCCTCTCTAGAGAACTTGTTGTGTGCTTAACCATGTATCTAGATATCTGATACTGTAATTGAAGATCGGTTTGGTGTCGAACATGGGAGCAGTGAGTGGTATAATGCATTGGAGCAGCATTTCAAGTGGCTTCTTCAGTACAGAATCAGCCCATACTTTTGTAGATGGGGTGATAGCATGCGTGTTTTGACTTACACATCTCCCTGGCCAGGTAACAAAGAATTGTCATTAACCGACCTTTACAGCTATGATTTCTGCCTCTTATTCCCTCTTTGATATATATTTTACCACTTCTGCTACTGCAGCGGATCATCCAAAATCAGATGAATTCTTTTCAGACCCACGGCTAGCAGCATATGCTGTTCCACACAGTCCAGTGGTCTCCCGGTATAGAGCTAGTTGCATGCTCACATCTCTCAGGTATTTTAGTTACGGAAACTGATGGATATGCTCATTGATGTGCCACAGTAATGAGGCAGCAAAGGATTATTTGCAGAAAGAAGTCGAGATACTGAGAACAAAAAGTCATTGGAAGAAAGCTTACTTTTACCTCTGGGATGAGGTATTATCTGTTCTTCAATTGGCTGAAAAATTAGTAGTTTTATGCCCTTTTAATTAGACTTATAATGTCCTTGAAAGGACATAATGTCTTTGCTTCTCTCTATTTATTGTTTTTGGTCTCTGCATTTCTGCATCTTTAGACTTCTTTTTGTTGTGCTAGAAGTCTTTTATGATCATTATTGTATATCCAGTAGTTGATGTTGTTTCAGTCATTAGCAAATTGAGTGCTGGATATTAGCATTATATGATAATCTTGACACACTGATGAGAATGAATTTCTCTCTGCAGCCACTGAATATGGAACAATACGAATCTCTTTGCAACCTTGCGAGTGGGATTCATGCTTATGCTCCTGATGCTCGTGTTTTAACCACTTACTATTGTGGTAGGGTTTCATGCCCCCTCTTTGTTTTCTATTAACATGCCAGCTACCTCTTTTATAGATCATAATTTTTCCTCAGGTAAATTTTTGTTATCTGTTTGTATGTGGAATCAAATAGTTGCAACCACCCGATATGATAGTATAAAGTTTCCCCCTCTCTGAGGGTACTTAGTAACTTCTGCATGTGGTAAAGAGGTGCCGTGGTCGTGGTCCGGCTTCTAAAGGCTTATTGATCTGCTGCTCTAGTTGACGTGCTATAATATCGAGATTATGCATTTCAAGACTCGTGTCTCTTTTTTGACCTTACAGAATTAGCAAGGCATCATTTTCTTAACTGTTGCGATGTTTGACCTGGTTTGCTTCTCTCATGCAGGACCAGGTGATGCTCCACTTGCACCAACTCCTTTCGAGTCTTTTCTAAAAGTGCCAAAGTTCCTACGCCCTCACACTCAAATCTATTGTACA
This sequence comes from Hibiscus syriacus, assembly GCF_006381635.1. Lineage (NCBI taxonomy): Eukaryota > Viridiplantae > Streptophyta > Magnoliopsida > Malvales > Malvaceae > Hibiscus > Hibiscus syriacus. Next base: position 1,094,024 of record NW_024062745.1, on the reverse strand, counting down.
AGGTATCTCTTGCTTATTATAGCTCAAAGGGCTCTTCCTTGTCCTGAAGAATAAGTAAAACTCTTTGTTTTTGCGTGCAGTGAATGGGTATTTGGTAATCGGGAGGATCTTGTTAAGGATGTTATTTCTGAATTGCAGCTAGAAAATGGAGAGGTAATGCACTTACTGGTGGCTTCTGCATATTTTTTTGTCTGTTTAGGGGTGAAATTAAACAAGCGTCTGTAATTATTGTCATGACTTGAAATTAATCATTTTCTTATGATTCTTTGTGGCAATATGTTATTTACTTTGATCCTAGCAAAGTGAACGGATTCCTACTGGATTCTTCCTCAAAATGTTTAGTGTACTTACCACCAGTTGTGTCTTTGTCCTGCAAGTGTGGCATTGTACTGTGGCGTTGCAAAGTTCATATTGTGTATTTTGTTAAAAATATAACCAAGGCCCAACATGAAAGTTCTGAGCACTATGAAATGTGATGGTTTTATATTAGGAATGGTGGACATACGTTTGCATGGGTCCATCCGACCCTCATCCAAACTGGCATCTGGGAATGCGAGGAACACAGCATCGTGCTGTTATGTGGCGTGTATGGAAGGAAGGTGGAACCGGTTTTCTGTATTGGGGTGCCAATTGCTACGAGAAGGCAACAGTTCCCAGTGCAGAGGTATTCAGTCAGCATCTCAAATCCACAATAACATATCTGAACTCTTTCAAAGAAAACAAAAGATTCCTGAAAATGCAAAACATTTATTTTCGCGCAGATAAGATTCAGGCGAGGCCTCCCCCCAGGTGATGGCGTTTTATACTACCCAGGTGAGGTGTTCTCATCTTCGAGTCAGCCCGTTGCTTCGCTTAGACTAGAGCGAATTCTCAGTGGCTTGCAGGTAAGGCAACTTTCCACATCATTATCAGTGCCATGTTTTAAATATAGTAAGATGCAAGCGTGGTAAATTTCTGGTTTACAAGTTTTGCTACTAATTTACTTATAATTGTATTTATTCTGCTTGAATAGGACTTTGAATACCTGAAGCTTTATGCTTCAAGATATGGAAGGGAAGAAGCACTTGGTCTTTTAGAGAAGACAGGTGTTTATTTAGGTCCGGAGCGATACACCATGGAACATATGGCAATTGATATGATGCGAGGTGATATTTTCAACGCCTGCAGATCATCATCAGGTTCATAAATCATTTAATGTTATTCCTTTATTTTTGTGATCCCATCTTCTTTCATGTATTAGACATCTTTTTGTACTCTTAAATCAGTATAAGACAAGCTTCGTTACTCGTCGCCCGACAATTTATATTTGTGTCACTTGCAGTTCAGATATAAGTCGAAGTTCCATACTATGTCGTCCTTTTTTTATTAGAAATTTTTGTGTTTGACAAGTATTTGGATTTAGGTGCGAGATACTGAAAACTTTAGGAAGTTCGAGAATATAAACTTTTAGTGGCATTTATATAAGTTTAAAATTAAATTATTATGATAAATTTTACCAAAAAAAAATGAACATGATAAACATATACGAATATGTAATTTTCTAAATATATGCAAATATGATATGAAAAAAAATAATATGAACTTGTGATTAATTGAGTAAACATTTTTGCATTCTATGAAACACTTTTTGAATAGGGTAAACTGTAATTGAGATCGCTTAATTATGAATTATCTTAATCCAATAACTACTTTTTATTTTTTCAGTCAAATAATTTCAAGTTAATAAAATTGATAGATATTTATACCTTTGATCTTCATTATACACATATTTCATTGGCTTGTTTTTAATTTTGATTTAATTTTCCAATAAGTTGATTATGCATATTAAATATTTTTTCTTAATTTTAATTTATTTAGTTCAATAAATTATTCTTCTATGGTGACACAAATAATGTTGAGGAAAATTGAACTTGGAATACGAATACGGGGAAAATATGGGGAGAATATGGAGAGGATTGGGCATGTATTAACTAATATGACAAAATTATGTTTTTGTGATATGAAATACAATATTGTGTATATATCTTATTCTGTAATTAATGTAAGAAATAAAAGAAGAGTAAAATGTAAATATTTTGGTACTGGTTTTGTCATTAATGATAATAGTTAACTGCTGTAAATGACGATAAAAAAATATAGTGTTAAAAATAAAATTGTTTAAAAATTTAATGACAAAATTAATATATCTCTAAGATTGTCCCTAAAACAATGTCGTTTTGAGTATTAATAGTCGCCTTCAAAATGACTTAGCTTGTCGACGTCATCACAGTGATAAAAAGATCCATCCTTATCATCCTGCAATTAAAATTGAGCGACACTATAAAATAGTTAAAATTAAAATCAAAATTCAATTCTATAGTTAAATAAATTAAATTCAATTAAATAGTGAAAATTAAAATTAAAGTTCAATTCTATAGTAAAAGAAATTAAAAGTTGGTACAAGTATAATTTAAAATTTAATAACATCTAATGTAATTTACCCTTAATTCATGCTAAAACTTATAAGTATTTAAATAACAAAACATTAAATGTATATTATTTTAATATACAATATTCAAATAAAAATTAAACAGATACAAGTGTGTAATATTGATTACCATTAATAGAAGATGGTAGGTTAATTAAAACGGAAAATCGGAGTACCGTTAAGCAACATAAAGACAGTTCTTCCCCCATCGAAATCCCCAAACAACCGATACCCATGGGAGATATTAGTATATCAAGATGTCAAATCCGTCAGTTACTTTCAAGTTTTGCCACGTTTACGTCAAAATTATCTCTAAAATGATTTTCCAAATTAGGGAATTACGGCTGCCTTTTTATGGTGACTTCCCCTTCCCTTATTACCTGTTTCTAGGGTTTCATTTGCATTTGCTGAGTTTCGTCGCCCCCATAACTTTCTCGACTTTAGAGAAGATTCTTCATCTCAAAGATTTGGAGGCTTTTGTTTCTTTAAGGGTTTCATCATAAGGCTAGCTGAAAGAAGAACCGGTTTCTGGCGGTTCTTTCTAAACCGATCGATTCATTTCTGTTTTTTTTCCTCTTCAAGACTCTTGGGAGTTCGGGTTTTCGATTTGATGTTTTTGGTTTGATGGCTCTGTAAAGGTGAGTTTTTCTGCCTTGTTAATACGTTGTTCTTTCTTTGAATTTTTTACTTTCTGCTATACAACTTTTGTTGAAAGCCTGCTATGAAAGTTTTGGTTTGTAGTAAATTAGGATTTCTTTCCATTTTTATTTACTGTTAGATAGTCCTGTAAACCGGCTGCTTTGGAAATGGTTAAAATCGTGTCTGCAAACTTTCCTTGTTCTATTTGTTTATTTGTTTATATAGTGGGTTTATTAACTTGGTATCTGCATACTTGTGTTTCTTTCCAGGTTTCTAAATTCCTGCTATTTTTTTGAAGGAAGAGCAGGAATTATCTATTTTTTTAGTATTCTAAGGATTATATGTGTTAAAAAGTTATGAGATATTCTTCTGCATATAGTAGTGACTTTTGAGTTCTTTGTAATATACTACTCGAAGCAAAATTGCTTTTCTTAGGAAGATAAGATGTCACCTACTTGTTTTTGGAGGCTGAAGAGTGCAGTTCAGAGTCGAATTCAGAGAACAGAATGTGGGATTCAGGATTCAATAGAAGTTCTGATTGGTACAGGGAAGCTAGGGTTTGACAATTATAGGCTTTTTCATTCTTTAGGATTTTCGACACTAGCAGATTTGCATGGACTTATGCAAACAGGGACTCTTTTGGCTGCAAGATCTGATTCTCTCTTAGCGAATCGAAGAAGGAACATTTCTGTTGTGGGAGCAGTTTCTCGAACCATTTCTGTTCCTTCTGTTTCAGGTCCTGCTTTCCAGGTTTGTTGCTATCATATAGATAGCACACTGGCTGACGCCAGTCAAATACCATCATCAGTGAGGAAACTACTGAGTAAACCTATGGCTGCTTCTGGTTCTAGAGTTGTAATAGCTGGATATCTTGTTGATACAGCAAAATTAAAGCATGAGCACCTTTCATCGTCAACAAGTAGTGCTGACATCTTTTACAGCAACAAATGTTTTAATAGCTGCATAAAAGCTAGAGTGATTTTGAAAAACCCTGAGAAACCTAACAATTCACTCATATATGGATATTTCATAAATTTCATATATGGATATTTTTTGCAATTTATATTTATTCCATGTCTGAAAATTTTATGACAGGAAGATTTCTTCTGGAAAAACTCTGAAGCTTCTTTCAGGATCATGCTATCTTCCCCACCCTGACAAAGAAGATACTGGGGGAGAGGATGCTCATTTCATATGTGCAGATGAACAAGCAATAGGTGTAGCAGATGGAGTTGGTGGCTGGGCAGATCTAGGTGTTGATGCAGGGCAGTATTCTAGGGAACTCATGTCTAACTCTGTATCTGCTATTCGAGAGAAGTCCAAAGGTTCAGTTGACCCTGCACGGGTCTCAAGAGAAAGCTCACTCTAGCACAAAAGCTAAAGGTTCCTCAACAGCATGCATTATAGCACTCACAGACCAGGTATATTGTTCATTTCTGGGCTTGGGTATCATGTTTGATTTCTATTTCCATCATGGGTTGCTTTTCCCGAAATAATTATTATGAACACACAAGAATACTCATCTTTACCTAAACTGTGCTTTATGTGCTCAACATGAATCGAGGAATTAATGACTTGCAATTGGATGTCTTTGTCCAAATGAATTTGTAAGAAGTTTCATGAAATAATTATTTTGAACTGAGGAATTAATGACTGGCAATTGAACGTCTTTGTCCAAATGAATTTGTAAGAGGTTTCATCCTCTGTGTGGAGAATTATCTGTCATGGGCCCTTCCCAGAAGTTTTTCCTCTGCAAATTACCTTAATATGTGGTAAAATTCTGCGCCAGTGACTTATACTTTGGTAAAAGTTGAAATGTTAGAATTTAAAATTGAGGCTTTTCTATTCAACCAAAATTGTACTTTAACCTTCTTCTGGGATGACTGAAATTTTTAGGTTTTGACTGTAGGGTCTTCATGCTAAAAATCTGGGGGACAGTGGTTTTATGTTGATTCGAGATGGTTGCACTGTGTTTAGGTCCCCTGTTCAGCAGCACGATTTTAACTTCACATATCAACTTGAGAGTAAAAGTGATGGTGATTTACCCAGCTCCGGTCAGGTATTTAACACATATTCCACTTGTGCTCTTGCTGGAAACATGTCTTCTATTTTGGCTTTATGATGTTGAAATTTCAATTATGTTATCTGTAGGAATTATAGAGATGATTTGTTACCATTCCTATAGAGATATAATTTGTTATTATTCCTATAGAGATATGATTTTGTAAATAGATTTCTACAATCCCTTATTTTAAGGGATCATATCCTAGGATTATTATTTTTCTTTTCTTAGAATTTCCTACTTTAGAGAGAGCTTTTGTATATAAATATGTAATCTGTCATATTGAAAAGAATAAGAAATTACATAGAATTACTCTGATTTCTACATGGTATCAGCTTAGGTTACGGTTTCTTTCCAACCTAGATGATGTCCACAACTTCTCCTACTCCGGAGATCATTTCAAATCCAGAAAATTTTTCTGGTTCTGCTGCTCAATCAGAAGGTAATCTGGTCATGAAAGAACCAGAAGATAAACCTCATGCTATAGTTTTTTTCTACTCCCAGTCGTCCCCTATTTGGATCCTCGATTCTGGTGCTACGGATCATATGACTGGTAATAAGGATTTGTTTTGTAATTTTTTTTCAAACTTTGGTAAAGCTGTCAAAACGGCTGATGGTTCTTTGTGCAAAATAGAAAGACATGGCACTGTTATTCTCAATGACCAGATTGTACTTAAAAATGTCCTCTTCGTACCAAATCTGGCTTGCAATCTCGTTTTCGTTAGTAAACTTTCCACCGACTTGCACTGCTCTGCAATTTTTAATGATATTGATTGTACTTTGTAGGCACTGAACTCGAAGAAGATGATTGGTAAGGCCAGCTTGCAGAATGGTCTCTACATTCTTCCTGCCTCTACTAAACTCGAAATCTCGAAATCTTTCACCGCTTTAGAAAAAGTTGATAATGTTATGTTATGGCACTATCGTTTAAGTCATCTTAGTTTTCACTATCTTGCAAAAGTTTTTCCTGCTCTATTCATTCATAAAAGGCCAAATTCTTTTTCTTGCAAAGTTTGCTCTCTTGCCAAACACACTAAATCAACTTATTCTCCTTCTACATATAAGCCTTCTCACCATTTTGCTTTGATCCACAGTGATATTTGGGGTTCTTCTCGGGTGAAGAATGCTGATAATTGTAAGTGGTTTATCACTTTCATTGATGATTACAGTAGGATAACTTGGACTTATTTGCTAAAAGATAAATCTGAAACTGCAGGTGTTTTTACCCAATTTTATAACATGGTTCTCACTCAATTTGGGTCTAAAATTCAGCTCTTTAAATCTGATAATGGCAGTGAATTTTTTGCTAAGTCTTTGGGTGCGTTTTTCAGGGAAAAGGGCATAGTTCAGATTAGTTCTTGTGTTAACACCCCACAACAAAACGGTATTGCCGAAAGAAAAAATAGACACCTCCTTGAAGTTACTTGTTCTCTTCTATTTACCACTAATATTCCAAAATATTTGTGGGGGGAAGCCTTATTAACTGCCACATATTTAATCAATCGAATGCCTAGTAAGGTTTTACAATTTCAAACACATCAATCTATATTTTTGCAATACTTTCTCTATTTTAAACCTATCTCCTCCATTCTTCTACTTAAAATATTTGGTTGTACTGTTTTTATCCAAAACATTGCTCCTAATAAGTCCAAGTTAGATCCTAAATCATTAAAGTGTGTACTGGTTGGGTATTCTTCACTTAAGAAGGGTTATAAATGTTATCATTCTCCTTCAAAACGATCTTTTACCACTATGGATATAACATTTTATGAGCAGAATCTCTATTTCACTCATGCTGAAATTCAGTGGGAGACATGGAAGGATTTTCAGTCACATCAGGTATCTCCTCCTACTCTTCATTCTCAACATTCAGAATTGCCATCAATTTTGTTCTTACCTATAGATTTGTCACCTGCAACTACTCCCATTGATCCACCGGTAGTACCTATAACTACTTCACCCATACCCACTTTAAATACCCTTCCTGAAAATACACCTACTCCCATTCAAAATATTCCACAAACAACACCAATCAAACAGTTCCGTTTTTATACTAGGAAATGAAAACATTTTCCTGAGGCTGTTTTGCAATCTGATGCTTGTCGAGAATTGGATTTGGGTCCAGCTGCCGAAATAGAAGAAGAAATCAGTAAGTTCACTTCCCCTACTCTAGATGACTTCCCTATTGCTATTAGAAAAGGGGTTAGACAGTGCACCAAGCATCCTACTGAAAAATTTACTGGTTATAATTCATTGATGCCGTCTTTTCAAGCATTTACAGCAAACTTGGATAAAGAACAAGTTCCCACAAGCATAGCTGAAGCTCTAAAGGATTCAAAATGGAGAAGGGCTGTTGAAGAGGAAATTTGTGCACTGGAGAAAAATGCTACTTGGACTGTTACGGACCTTCCTCAAGGAAAAAAAATTGTTGGTTGTAAATGGATCTTTACTGTAAAATATAACTCAAATGGTAGCATCCAACGATACAAAACGAGACTAGTGGCCAGAGGCTTTACACAAACATATGGGATAGATTTCACAGAAACTTTTGCACTTGTGACGAAGCTGAATACTGTTCGAGTACTCTTCAGTTTGGCTGTAAATTGCGATTGGAAATTACACCAATTTGATGTAAAAAACGCTTTTCTTAATAGCAAGCTAGAAGAAAAAGTCTATATGAAGTTGCCACCTGGCTTAAAGTCTGTTGAAGGAAGTAACAAGGTGTGCAAGCTCAACAAGTCTCTATACGGGTTAAAACAATCACCCAGAGCTTGGTTCGAGAGGTTCACTAAAGTCATCCTAAAAAACGGCTACAAGCAATCCCTCGCCGATCACACTCTTTTTATCAAGGTAACTTCTACAAATAAGAAAGCTATCCTTATTGTGTACGTGGACTACATAATTCTTACCGGAGATGATAAAGAAGAGATTTGCAATTTGAAGAAGTTGTTAAATAAGGAATTCGAAACCAAGGACTTGGGAAAACTAAGGTATTTCCTAGGAATGGAGGTGGCAAGGTCAAAAGAAGGACTTGTGATCAACAAAGAAAATATGTACTTGATTTACTCTAAGAAATGGTTTTCTTGGTTGTAAGTCGATTGATATACCAATGGAGGCAAGCTTGAAATTTAACAAAGAAGATGGGTCTTTGGTAGACAAAGAGAAATTTCAAAGATTAGTTGGGAAACTAATTTATTTATCCTTGACAAGGCCAAATATAACATTTCCTGTAAATGTGATAAGTCAACACATGACTAATCCTACTGAAGAGCATATGACAGCAGCAAATAGAATTCTCAAGTACTTGAAGAAAACTCCAGGACACAGTTTAATGTTTAAGAAGACACAAGACAGAACTGTTAAGATCTTTACAGATTCTAGTTGGGCCGGAGACCTTACTGAAAGGAGATCTACTAGTGGCTACTGCACCTTTGTTTGGGGAAACCTTACAACTTGGAGAAGTAAAAAACAATCTGTCGTTTCAAGAAGTAGTGCTGAAGCTGAATTTAGAGCACTTGCATTGGGAATATGCGAAGGAATTTGGCTACTTAAACTACTGAAAGAACTTGTCACTAATCAAGAGGATCACTTTGAAGTTTTGTGTGATAATCAATCTGCTATTCAAATTGCCAAGAACCCAGTTCAACATGATCGGACAAAGCATGTTGAGATTGATAGGCATTTTATTGCTGATCAAGTTAACAAAAAGACAGCCACACTTTCATACATTCCTTCAGAAGAACAAGTTGCAGACATTCTTAGTAAGGCTTTGCCAAAGCCTGTTTTCAATAAATTCCTATTCAAGCTGGGATTATACAATGTATATTCTCCAGCTTGAGGGGGAGTGTAGGAATTATAGAGATGATTTGTTACCATTCCTATAGAGATATGATTTGTTATCATTCCTATAGAGATATGATTTTGTAAATAGATTTCTACAATCCCTTATTTTAAGGGATCATATCCTAGGATTATTATTTTTCCTTTCTTAGAGTTTCCTACTTTAGAGAGAGCTTTTGTATATAAATATGTAATCTGTCATATTGAAAAGAATAAGAAATTACAGAGAATTACTCTGATTTCTACATTATCTTATCTATGATTGAATGGATATTTTGTTTAACTGTGGTCCTAGCATGTTAGATGGGTGTTTCTGTTGACTTTCCTACTGATGATAACTTAAATATTTAAAATAGGAAAGGTATCCTTTTATCTTTGTTGATAATTGAGAGGTCAACCAAAATATTTATTAAGGACTGGTTTCCATGTTATGATTCTTTTTGCGTCTTTTTGCACCTTTTATCCCCCCCCCCCAATTTTTGTCCATATTAAAGAATAATTTCCAGCTTATTTATTTAATTATGTCAGGCTTTATTTTATTCTATTGTTGTGAAATATCTGAATGGCCTAAATCTTCTGTCCAACTCAGGTCTTTTCAGTTCCTGTTGCTCCAGGGGATGTTGTCATTGCTGGTACAGATGGACTGTTTGATAACTTGTACAATAACGAAATTACTGCAGTGGTGGTTCATGCAGTGAGAGCTGGTTTGGGGCCTCAAGTGACTGCACAGAAGTTAACAGCTTTAGCTCGGCAACGAGCACAGGATAGAGATCGACAAACACCTTTTTCAACTGCCGCTCAAGATGCTGGATTACGCTATTATGGTGGAAAGCTTGATGATATCACTGTTGTTGTGTCATACATTACTAGCTCGGAGGGAGTATGTTCTTTCTCTCTTGCATTTGCTCTTAATTATTTCTTTCTTAATTTGAGGGAACTAAAAACCATTTTCTGGTTTACTTGGCTTCAACTCCTGGTTTTGTATGATATTCTTTCCGAACACAAACAACTTTTCCTAGCTAGCCTTGCATCTTGGGCATTAATCTAGGCTTTAGGAATAAGAGTTGAGTTTTGGGCTATCTCCTTCCTGTATGATCTGTGTTGAAATAAACGTCGGGGGGATTCCATTTGGTTGGTTTTTGTGAAGCCTTTTGGTTTTAAAAAATAAATATAGATCCACTTGCACTATGTCGATTGATTACATAAGCATTAGAAGGAAAACAAGTCTTGATGGAAGTCTCCTATTGTTTTGAATTCATGTTTACTTTTTATTGTCTTTTAATTCTTAGTTAATGCAGGAGAACAAGTCTCGATGAAGTTAGTGAAGCTGGATTGGCGTGATTTATCGTTTGGGTGATCGTAATTTTGTTATAAGAAGGATTGTTGATCGGTTGGAATTGGACGATGGAATGGACTGACGGATCTTTGGTTCTATAGTGTTGGGAATCAACTGTCTCTTGTTTTTTATGATTTCTTTTACTATTTGTTTCTTCCATATTTCTTTATGGTCTTTCTGTCTATCAAATGAATCCAAGTTCAAACCTCAACATTTCTGTAAATATATGTTACCATTAGTATTTCTTAACTCGAGCTTATTATATATATATATACATATGAAATTAAATGTTGTTGCTGGAAAAATTAATTAAAAAAGGATCTCTCTGTTGCGGTTCCTGTTAAAGTGGTTAGAAAGCTTTTATCAGGTCAAATGAGAATTGGAAGCTCTGTTTAGTATGATGCATAAAATGAGATATGTAATTGGTAAAAAGATAATTCAATTATAATTTATATAAAAATTATTAACTTAATTAAATCAATGGATTAAACTCTTAATACATAAATGATTTCTTTAACCAAAAACAGTTTAATCATTCCATCTTCTCGAAATAAGTAGTCAAAAGAAATGCACCAAATCAAAATATATTGTCTCCTCTACTAAGAATCGACGAGGACCCTAAGCCCCAAATCTTAGATTTGTTAAAGGAAAAGCCTTTTAGCTTCTTCATCCAAAGTTCTTCGCTTGCATTTACGAAAGAAATTATGGCGGTGATGGTGCTCGTAGGGACAAGAATAACGGCCACTTGGGGGATCTCCAATCTCCCTGCTGTCAGTCCGAACACCTCAAAGTGGTTTAATTGAAATTAAATTGAACAATTTAATGATTTCTTTCCTCAATGATCGAAGTAATATTAATCTCATAATTTAGTGACAGAAGTTTAGCTTTCTTTTTTTTTTTTTATGATGAAGAGTTGCATTGTCTGCCGCATAGTTTGTGTGATAGTCCCTTGTAAAACTCTGGTTTTTTTGTTGTCCGAAATTGCTGAGAAATTGTGAAGGATAACAATGGTCGTCTCTTTGTTGTCAACTTGTAAAAAAAAGTATAATCTTAGTTGGTTTTGATTCTGGCATCAGTTATATCTTTGTCTGAATGAAAATTGTAACACATTGTGTCATTTTGATTTAAGCAATGTTTATGGTTTCTGTTTGGACAAGTGGCTGGGGGTCCTCTCATAATAGTTATCATGTTCATGAATTTCTGAATCGACCAATCACAACCTATTAGTTTCATTCCAAATAATAGATCAAATCTGGATTTGCAGACTCTTTCTCGATTTTTCATTTCTTTGTGTTTTTCTTTCTGGATTTTCTGGGGAAAATTCACTCAGAATCACTTGTATCACAGAAAAATCGAAAATTTTCCATCGAATTGCAAAATAGACTTAAAAGGCAAACCTTTCGTTTTATTTTTTTGGCATTTTTCTGAACTTATCCATAGATAAATAGACTGACCACTTAAACTTTTTGTGGCTTAAATCTTTTGATAAATCTCTTTATTTTCCTTCAACTTTCTCTATCAAAATTTTTAAAAAAAAATAATCTTTTTTTCCTTCCTTCAACAGAAAACATGCTCTGCAAGTTCATTTATGGTTACCCTTTTGACAGTTTAAGAACTTCATCCTATTTCCCGCCAATCTCCCATACAACAATGAAAATGATGCATGAATTTTCACAGAAAGAAAAGCTTTCTTTTAGGCTATAGTCCTAAAAAAAACATTCATGGACTCCGACTCAGACATAGATTTCAATGATGTCTTTGGTGGTCCACCAAGGAGGTCATCAGTTCAAGAGACGATGTACAGTTTTGGTGAAAGCCCGAATTCATCATCATCTGGTTTTGATGAAACAGTGGTTGCACACCGGAATCCATGGACAGGTCTGAGAGAAAAGCCGGTGTTCGGAGAAGAAGAGACGACGAATCATCGAAGAAGATACTCAAAAAACGACTTCTTTGATGATATTTTTAGAGGGAATCAATCTTTGACTTGTTCTCCAAGAAAGTATGAGGTGAAGGACCCTTTTGAACCAGCTTCACAGCTATTGAGTCCTTGTAGGCCTTTGCCACCAAAGGCTGAACCTTTTAGCAGTTCATTTCCTTCTCAATTCAGGTTCTGAATTTCACTCTTTGGTCTTCATTTTGTTACATTTAATGTTGTCTTGTAACAATGTTCATATTGTCCCTAAATTGCTCTAAATAATGTCCTTTATATGCTTACCACATGCTGTTTGATTGATGAAGCCATTGAAAAACTTAGAAAAAAAATCGAATATACTTGTATTAGACACATACCCGAATCTAATATTTACATCTAAATCCGAATAACATGGTACATTTTTATTAAGTTAGCCAATAGCTTACTTTTGCCACCTTTTAACTTCCCAGCCTTCCTGCCAAATTGCACAAAGGAATGGACCTTCCCATATCTAAAAGCAGGGATGGATCTTCAAATGGTACAAGTTACCATGCATATTCTCCTATGTCAAGATTCTCAGGCCAAGCAAATCAAGATAAAGAACAGGAAACGAGAAGTGCTTTCCGAGGCGATTCGAAAGAAGATTCAAGCAGTTCGGCAAGTACTGGAAACGACAACCGGTTTCACTTCTCGATTTACAAATGGGCGGACAAAGGAGGTGTGCCAATTGCAATTCCTCTAAGGGGAAGTCATAGGTTCAAAGAAAAGGATAAACTGCAGAGATGCTCAAGTGCTAATGGTTGGATAGCTTGTGAAAGTATAGCAATGGAACCAAAAGCGAATTTTCATAACAATTTCAGCTCTACTGATAGAATGTCATCAAATGACAAGAATAAACACAGCTTTCCTATTGATTGGAGGAATGAAGTCAAAGAACCGGTTCGAATTATCGAGGAAGACAACATTCCGAAGCCCAAGTCAGAAAGTTGGCCTAAAAGTACTGATAAGAAAGTTTATGGTGACACTGTCTTGCCTAGTTCAAAGGCTGAAAACAAGACCCAGTATTCCCTAAGGAATTCATGGGATAATGGAAAAGGCAGAGATAGAGGAAAGGTCAAAGAGTTCATTAAAATTTTCAACCAGGAGGCTTCACTGAAACTCAGAGCTGACATCACCTCTGAGAATCATAGCTCTAGATTGAAGCAAAGACATAATGTAAAGTCGGATATTGAACCAAGAGTTCGTATGAAGCAAAAGGATGAGAAAACTCACATGCCTAAAATGCAAAAGGAGAAGAAAATATCTGCAGATGTTCGTGTCAGCGGTAGTATGTCGAACAATGCATCAGAAATGAATACTAATGGCTCAGAAAAAGACACTGGTTAGTTCATATGGTTTTCTATGTTTACATCATTTGATCTTTTGTTTTAATTAATACACCATGAATTTTCAAATGTTCAGTACTAATCATGTACTTACTCCATGCTGGCATCAGTTTCTGATGGCTCCAAGAGTATTGCTGAAGATCCAACAGAATCATCCGAGATCAACTTTTCAGTATGCCATTCGTTATTTAACTTCATGTCTATCTGTACATCTGCAAAATAGTCGATATATTCTGGCTTTCGATCGACTGTGCGTTGTATTGATATATGAAAATCGATATTTGACTGTACAACAGATAGAAGACCTGACACTAGTTTCAGAAGAGAAATTTTTTCCAGAATATGGCATGGACCATGAAGAAATCCAGGTAACAAATAGTACGCTAAAAGCAGCTATAAACATATCCGCAAACACCTATTTTGCTTCACATTTTTTTCAGCCGGATAGTACTTCATTGTATTGCAGGCCATTGATGCTAAAATACGGCAATGGTCAAATGGAAAGCAAGGAAATATCCGTTCACTGTTGTCAACCTTACAATATGTAAGCTATGTTGTTCCTGCTCGTTATTTTTTCTTGAAATATTTATGTCCGACACTCGATTTAACATACGGACATTGGACAGGACTTCAAAAGATCCTCAAAATACATTGAAAAACATATAAAAATCCGACCGTGCCTACACATACTTGTATCCAACACTCGCAATGAAGTCTCGAGTAACATAGTTGTATGAAACAGGTTCTTTGGGCCGATAGTGGCTGGAAACCAGTGCCACTTACTCATATAATCGAAGGACGAGCTGTTAAAAAGTCATACCAAAAAGCTCTGCTGTATCTTCATCCAGATAAACTACAGCAGAAGGGAGCTGCCTCGTACAAAAAATACATTGCAGCAAAAGTCTTCGACATTCTGCAGGTAATGTATAATTCCTTTTAAGCATTTCTTCTCATATTGATTGCAGTAAACGTCCTAATATATATATCCAAGACACCGAAACATAATTGAAAACTCGCATCCTAATCCTATAGTCTTTTTCATAAGGGTAATTCTTTGTGATAACAGAGGTGAAAGCTTAGAAATTTGTACATGGAATTGGTATTGGTCTACCAAATGTGTTTGATATGATCAATTATCGTACTTCAAAAAATTCCAAATTTATACAACTGGACAAGCGCTTCCAGACAGACCACATAGGAACCTGCATAGGCTGAAGTTTCATACACATGGGGTGACTGGTTGTTTCCCCGCTGTCTATTTAACCTACCTACATTTCTTATAGGACAAAAGCCCTAGCTGCAACTTATCATCATGTTGGTCCGAACTTCGAGTTTTTTATTTGAAGTAGTCGTGTCCGACATTTGTATTCCATAAATGATAATATCTTTCGATAACAATTCGAATACATGAAGAAAAAAAACACTTTTGGGATGTATGTGATTATGTTTTGCATCTATGAGTTGCAAGACAAATTTGGTTTCAGTCCAACTCTTGTCATTGCAGGATGCGTGGACTCAATTCAACTTGCTAGATTCGATCTGATTTATTATTTGTTCAACCGCGACATGTCATCTATTAAAAAATAAAACAAAATGCAAGAGCTCGGGGTAAGAGGAGAATGCACATGATTAATACATCTTGAGATATCTTTTTTATTGTTTATCTGATTTATTTGTACTGCAACGGAGTTTAAAGAAGAATTCAAATTCAATCTCTAGAAAAATTAAAAAAATGATTGGTTGATTGAATAAATTAGAACAGTAAAAATGGAGATGGAAAATAAAAGGTCCATCAGAGTTTGGTTTCATGTGAGCAGAGCCTTCAAGGCTGCAACAATGCTCTGATTGGTGAAGAAGAGATGAGAAATTTAGTCTTGCTCTCTCCCCAATTTTCATGCCGTTTTGACCGTGACACGCTTGTCGTTTTATGTTTCCTCGCTGTGGGGGAAGTAGTTTTCTTTCCTTGCTATACATGTAACTTGCTGCCATATTTGTATACGGTATTTTATTGTCCTTTGCTTAGTACAAATTTCAATTCATTAATACCAATTGAATCTTAATTTAATTAATATTATTGTTATTAAAATAACAAGCATATCACAAATAAAATTCTCATTATTTCTTACTAATTTGAATTGCTTTAATGTTTATGTCAAATAATTACTTTTAATTTTTAAGGTTCAAAATTATTTTATTTTCAGACGAGCTTTAAAGGATTGGTATAACTTTCCAATAGATTAATATTTATATTAGATAAAAGCAAATTTTTAATTAATTAATTATATGTATGATTTATAATATATTCATTTTTAAGTAGTTGACTCACATGATAACCGGAGACCGACTAATAAATCATAACTAACTAAATAGAAAAAATAAAAAAAATATTAATTATAGTTATAATCTTAAATTTTTTAACGATTCTAAATTTAATCTTAATCCTATATAGAAAAGAGGGAAAGGAGGACTCTAAGAGAAGGAAGGAAAATGCTCCTAGTGAGTTTTGAACCCATAACAAGGGATGAGCACGATATCAAAACCTGACGGGTTTCAACTTGAACCTACCAGATTTTGACCTGACCCTCTTGGGTCATTTTTTTTAAAAAAAAAAGGGTTCGGTTAAGGTCGAGTCAAATTTTTTAAATGTTATATTCGGATTAAGTCGATTTTGGATCAGATGGAGTTGGGTCGAGTTTGAGTTTTATCTATAAAAGATGAGTCAGATTTGAGTCAGGTATATGATATATATTTTTAAAATCAGGTGAATGTATTTTCAAGTAAGGTAAAGGAAGTATAATTTTTGAGTCGAATTCGGGTTAGGCGAAGGTATTTTCGGGTAAAGTGAAGAGGCTCTAGGGTTTTTTTGTGTGTGTGTGTGTGTGTGGGGGTGGGGGGGGGGGGGGGGGGCTACCAGACGCACGGGATATAAAACGAAGGGGAAAAAAAGTTTAATTAAAAATTGGTTAAACAACACCATGAACCGCTGAACTTCTTAAGATTCACTATATTGGGTCCAAAGTTAACAAAATTGTAATTTGGTCACTAATTGAAAGTTAGGATTTTAGGTCAAAATTTCCCAATTTTTAGGGTTTTTAATTTAGGGATTTATTGGGGTGTTACAGTATCCGATTGTCGATGTAATAACCACAAATATCTCGAACGGATAGAGTAAGTACTCGAAGAATATCCAACCCAGATAACAGTGTCACCGACCACAAGAGAAATGATGCATTGTAATATTTGGTGAGCATCTTGCGGAGTAAAACAACGGTGTACTTCTACTTTGTTCCAAATAGGACGATCAACGAGCATAAAATCACCACAAACGATGCGGGAAGATGTGGTGATGACAGGAAGAACAGTAAGGTGAACTAACAAGGTTCCACCCCAGTTATATCTGAACAACAGATCCTGATTATTCACACCAATACGCCAAAAGAGATCATCCCACAAAGCTGCAAGGGCATTGAATATGCCACGCCAAGCAAATAAGGGTCAATTTCCGAAAAACACATCGAATATATTCCCTGACAAAAAGTACTTTACAGTAAAAACCCGAGAATACAATGTCAAATATTCTTCCCAAGCATGGACTCACGACCCTTTAACAAAGCAAGACAGAGATCAAGAACATCTCTCAACCAACAGCCAAAAAGACCGATAAAAACTACCCGTAAGGCCGTCTATACTGGGAGCTTTGCGAGGATCAATTTGAAGGAAAATAGCATGAATTTTCTCCATCGAATAGGCAGCTTCATGCTATTGGTCACCGCCGAAATTACTATTTGGAGCAAGGCAGCAGTAGATGGAGGCGAGGACGCAGTGAATAAATCTGAATAAAAAGTTGCATCACCATGAATATCATCAAGATATTCAACCCACACACCAGTACTGGTGTGTAAACCCCTGATTGTATTACATTTGTGACGCTGCGAAGACCAGGAATGAAAATAAGTAGTATTTCAATCCCCATGAGCTAACCTGTTCACCCTCGATCTCTGCTGCTAATAATGCTCTGAAGTAGTGAGTCGTTGATGGAGATTATCTTTTAAGAGGGCAAATTATCACAAATCATCATCATTAATCGGCTATTGAAGAAACTGATCAAGTTGGCTCCTAATGGAAGCAGTATAGCCCTTATTCCTAGCAAATTGAAACTACTACCAGTCACATAAAACTGGACCAACTGCCCTAATCTTGGAGAGAGTGAACCCATGAGAAGTATGATATGTCTTCCAAACACACTGGACACATGTATTGTCCTTGCTCCTACAATTATCAAACCAAAAATAATCCTGATTAACCCAAGAAGTAGGGGCAAATTGGTGTTGTGTCCACAAGAAAGTAATAGTGACTCGATGAAAGAGTGTCTTTGTGCTAAGTAAACCAGCCACGAGAAGGCCGAAGATCCCAAAAATCATTGTGACAGAGAGCTTCACGAAAAATCATCATATCAGTTCGAATAGGAGGATGACCACCCGATTTTTCAGAATTAACAAGGATCTCATTAAAGTCACCCCCGATGATCCAAGGAGCCGTAAATTGAGTATAAAGCCTATCAAGTAAACCCCAAGTGTCATAGTGTCGTCTCCTGTCACTACAACCTTGTAAATCAGTGAACCGGAAACTTTGAGAATTATTTTCCAACATAACATCAATATGTAAGTCGGAGTACGTAAGTAACTGAACAAAAGTAGAAGTGCGCCAAAAGAGAAGAAGACCAGTGCAATCATGACTGTTTGCCACAGAAAAGTATCCCCACATATTCAATCGTCTCTTCAAAGTGTCAACCCTCGCAAGTTGAAGATGAGTTTCACAGAGGAATATCAAGTCAGGGTCCTTACGAGCAATAAGTTGCTTTAGTGCATGAACTGTCCAAGGGTTCCTAAGCACATAGAAATTCCAATTAATGATTTTCATAATGCCCGATGAGGCTGGTCTCCAGCCTGCGCCTAATTAGAAGAGGAATCAGTAGCATCAGTCACTACAATATTATATACCACGTGGTCAATAGAAGAAAGTTTGGCCTTCTTTGAGGATTGAGATGGTAGCAAGACCTCTAAAATAGAGACCGTCATAGACCATTTAAAATGAATGAGTGCACGAGATTGAGGAGCCATTACTCAACCAAAGACAGTGGATGAAGGTGGGGGTTGTATGTAGGACAAGATATGGGTCCAGGTTGACAGTAAGAGCTACGGATGAAACCGTATGAGCGACAGGAGATTTCAATGAAGAAGAGGGATATATCAAATAAAATAATACCTAGTCGATAACGTCCAGTTGACCCAGAACACGGAGGAGGGGGCACCCGTAGCCATTCCCCAAACTAGAGAGAATCGTCAGTAACCCAGTACCAGTAGGGCAAGATGCCAAGACATGGCCTACACGACCACAATTAAAGTACAAGTTTGACAGACGTTCATATTTTAGAAGATGCAGGGGAGGATGACCATTCTATTGAAAATTCTTCAAGCAGCCGGTGGCTGTTATTAAAAACAAGTAGGGGTTGCTAAATTTTTTATTATTTTGTAATAGAGATAATTATAAAATTGAGTCATTGAACTTTAGGGTATTTACAAGATTAGCCCTTAAGCTTCAACTATAAATACCCTAGCTCATTTAGCTTCAAAATCATCCCAAATCATTTCTTTCTCCCAATACTAGAGAGCTTTCTTGTGAGTAGTGAGTGTTTTGTAAATACTTGTAAATTTTCTCTCTTAGTAAAAGATCTGCAGCAGTCCGGAGACGTATGCATAATTGGCTGAACTCCGTTATCAATTTCAGGTATTACTTTTCCATTTTTATTTCGCATTCTCACTAATCTGATTATAGGGAAATTACTCGTTACTTGTTTTATTTCCCAACAACTGGTATCAGAGCTTTTGGTAGTGAATTTTGTCAATTTTTCTGCGAGGTTACTATTTATATGAATAGTGAATTTCGTGAATAGTGAAATTTTGTCGGCGATACAAGTTTGTCGACGGAGGTGTTCTAATACACGGTGGTTCGCAAGAATTGTCAGAAACGATCTAAACGAAGCCAGATTCGAGTGGGAGCGATGGCTGCAAACGAAGGGAAAGTGAAAATTGAAAAGTTCGATGGTGCGAACTTTGGCTTTTGGAAAATGCAGATTGAAGATTTTCTGTACCAGAAAAATCTATATCAACCTCACTCAGGAAAGCAACCAGAGGGCATGAAAAATGAAGTCTGTGCTCTTCTTGATAGACAAGCCCTCGGAGTTATCCGACTGACGTTATCCCGCAATGTTGTTTTCAACATAGCAAAGGAAAAGACTACGGCGGGTCTCATGGCGGCTCTTTCCAGTATGTATGAGAAGACATCGGCCTCAAACAAAGTTTATTTGATGAGACGATTGTTCAATTTGCGGATGGCGGAAGGGGCATCAGTGGCTCAACACCTAAATGAACTCAACACAATCACAACCCAGTTGAGTTCCGTGGAAATTGAATTCGATGATGAAGTTCGAGCTTTAATTCTCTTATCATCTCTACCAGACAGTTAGAATGCTACTGTTACAGCAGTCAGCAGCTCATCGGGAAATAGCAAATTAAAATTCAACAATGTTCAGGATCTGGTATTGAGTGAAGAAATTTGATGGAGAGAATCAGGTGAAGCATCAAGCTCCTCAGCCTTGCACACGGAGTCTAGAGGAAGAACTTTAGAAAGAAATTCAAATCGTGGCAGATCGAAATCCAGAAGAGGAAAATCAAGAACGGGAAAGAAAGATTTTACATGTTATAATTGTGGTAAGAAGGGCCACTTTAAAAGAGATTGCCAAACACTGAAAAAAGATATCGGTGCACATGAATCTGTAAACATGATAGAAGAGACAGGTGATGCCATGATCTAAGTGTTAACAGTCCGATTGAATTATGAATCTTAGATTCAGGGGCATCTTTCCACTCCACCCCATGCCAAGAAATCATGGAGAACTATGTCAGTGGTGATTTTGGAAAGGTTCATCTAGCTGATGATAAAACCTTGAAGATCGTTAGAAAAGGAGACATCTGATTAAAATTGTCAAACCAGACCACTTAGAAGCTGAAAGGAGTGAGACATATTCCTGGCCTCAAAAGAAATTTGATTTCTGTAGGACAGCTTGATGGAGAAGGATATAGCACAACCTTTTCAGACTGTGAATGAAAGATTACCAAAGGAGCACTCGTCATTGCTCGTGGTTAGAAGACTTGTACTCTCTATATAACCTCAAATTTAAAGAATATCATTGATGCAGCAGATGCTGATGGAAAATCAAACCTATGGCACCAAAGGCTTGGCCATATGAGCGAGAAAGGGATGAAGACACTTTTATCAAAAGGGAAGCTGCCGGATCTAAAGAATATAGATGTCGGACTATGCGAGGATTGCATCTTTGACAAACAAAAGAAAATCAGTTTTGCAAAGATTGACAAGACACCAAAGGCAGAAAAGTTAGAGTTTGTTTATACTGATGTATGGGGACCATCTCCAGTTTCATCTCTTACAGGCTCACTATATTATGTCACCTTCATCGATGATTCTACAAGGAAGGTGTGAGTTTATTTTCTGAAGAAGAAATTAGAAGTCTTTGATACCTTCAGGAAATGGAATGCCATGGTGGAAAATGAGACTGGTTTGAAAGTCAAGCGGTTAAGGTCTGATAATGGAGGAGAGTGCAGAAATAAAAGATTCAGAGATTTTTGCGCAAACAATGGGATCAAGATGGAGACAATAGTTCTCATGAAACCGCAACAGAATGGCGTAGCAAAGCGCATGAACAGAACTCTGAATGAACGTGCCAGAAGCATGAGGATACATGTCGGCTTACCCAAAATGCTATGGGCTGAAGTTATCAACATTGCAGCTTACCTGATCAACCGTGGGCCCTCAGTTCCTTTGGATGGCGGAATACCAGAGGAAGTTTGGAGTAAGAAATAAATAAACCTTTCACACTTAAGAGTATTTGGTTTTATTTCTTATGTACACATAGACTCTGTTGAAAGAAGTAAACTTGATGCTAAGTCCAACAAATGCGTCTTCGTTGGTTATGGTGGTGATGAGTTCGGTTACCAGTTTTGGGACTACGAAAATCGAAAGATCATCAGAAGAAGAGATGTCATTTTCAATGAGAATGTGATGTACAAAGACATGTCAACCATAGAATCAAGTAGCTCTAATACCGAAGCTGAAACAAAGGAGTTTGCTGAGTTTGAGGAGATTTCTGGAAATGATGTTCAGATCAATCCTGAAGCAGTTCAAGAAGAACCAGTCACACCAGAACTGAGATGCTCCTCCAGAATTCCTAAACCAACCCAGCGTTATTCGCCTTCGTTGCACTACTTGTTGCTGACTGACAATGGTGAACCAGAGTGTTATGATGAAGTAATGCAGGTGGAGGATTCAGTCAAGTGGGAGTATTCCATGAAAGATAAGATGGACTCATTTATGTAAAATCAGACGTGGGAATTAGCTGAATTACCACCAGGCAAGAAAGCGCTTCATAACAAGTGGATTTACAGGATCAAAGAAGAGCACGATGGGAGCAAATGCTACAAAGCAAGATTGGTTGTCAAAGGTTTTCAGAAAAAGAAGGTATTTACTACATTGAAATTTTCTATCCAGTCGTGAAACTGTCTACAATCAGACTGGTGTTGAAAATTGTAGCTGTATAGAATTTACATCTTGAGTAGTTAGATGTAAATACAGCTTTCCTTCATGGTGATTTGGAGGAAGAAATCTATATGAGGCAGCCAGAAGGCTTCATAAAGGCAGGCAAGAAAAACCTGGTATGCAGGTTGAAAAAGAGCTTATATGATTTAAAACAAGCTCCTAGACAGTGGTACAAGAAGTTCGATAGTTTCATGAGTAGCAGTGGTTTTACCAGATGCCAAGCAGATCATTGTTGCTACATCAAGAAATTCGACAACAACTTCATTATTTTATTGTTATATATTGATTATATGCTCGTTGCAGGCTCAGACATGCAAGAGATTATGAACTTGAAGAAAAAATTGTCGAAGCAGTTTGCAATGAAAGATCTGGGTGCTGCAAAGTAGATTCTTGGGATGAGGATCAAGAGAGACACAAACTCGGGGACTTTGCTGTTATCACAGGCTGAGTACATCAACAAAGTACTCTCCAGGTTTAACATGCAAGATACTAAACCAGTAAGTACACCTTTAGGTGTTCATTTTAGACTCTCAAAAGAACAGTCACCAAAGACGGAGGAAGAACGAGCACACATGGTGAATGTGCCGTATGCCTCAGCAATTGGAAGTCTGATGTATGCCATGGTTTGTACCAGACCAGATATTGCTCATGTAGTGGGAGCTATTAGCAGGTACATGAATAATCCGGGTAAGGTACATTGGGAAGCTATCAAATGGATCCTCAGATATCTACGGGGTACCACAAACAAAGCACTTTGTTTCAAAGGTGGAGATACGATACTGACAGGCTATGTAGATGCTGACTTAGCCGGAAATATTGACATCAGAAGGAGCACTACAAGGTATGTCTATACTTTAGGAGGAACCACAGTGAGGTGGGTTTCTCAACTATTGAAGATAGTTGCTCTCTCCACAACCGAAGCAGAATATGTCGCTGTTACGGAAGCTAGCAAGGAGATGGTCTAGCTCCAAAGTTTCTTGGAAGAGTTAGGCAAGAAACAAGAAAACAATGTCTTGTATTGCGACAGTCAAAGTGCTATCCATCTAGCAAAGAATCCGTTTTTTCATTCCAAGATGAATCACATACAATTGAGATATCATTTTATCCGGTCTCTTCTGGAAGATGGGATTTTGAAACTTGAAAAGATCAGTAGAGCTCAAAATTTGGCAGACATGTTAACAAAGACAGTGACTACGGACAAACTGAAGTTGTGTTCAGCTTCAGTTGGCATGCTAGAATAACAAGACTAGAAATGTTGTTGCATCAATCGAGGTGTGAAGACAGATTAAAATCAGTCTTCAAGTGGGAGATTGTTGAAAATTCTTCAAGCAGTCGGCGGTTGTTATTAAAAACAAGTGGGGGCTGTTAAATTTTTTATTATTTTGTAATAGGGATAATTATAAAATTGAGTCATTGAACTTTAGGGTATTTACAAGATTAGCCCTTAAGCTTCAACTATAAATACCCTAGCTCATTTAGCTTCAAAATCATCCCAAATCATTTCTTTTTCCCAATACTAGAGAGCTTTCTTGTGAGTAGTGAGTGTTTTGTAAACACCTGTAAATTTTCTCTCTTAGTAAAATATCTGCAGTAGTCCGGAGATGTAAGCATAATTGGCTGAACTCCGTTATTAATTTCGGGTATTATTTTTCTGCTTTTATTTCACATTCTCACTAATATGGTTATAGGAAAATTACTCGTTACTCATTTTATTTCCCAACACATTCGGCCTTCGACCAATTTTCATACAACGTCAGAAAGGTTGCTTAATATCAATAGTGATCCAAACTAAAAGATAAGACCCTAAACGCCTAACATTGAAGCAAAGATCCACCGCTAGAGGAATGTCAAGATGAGCTCCAACGAATTGCCCCCATTGACTCAGTCATCCAACCAAGGGGAAGATCATATACTCAAACCTAGATTGACAAACGTGTGAAATCATAGTCAATAAGGTTACGATTATCATCATATATGGTGAGAGCCAAGAGGTCCCCATTGAAAGACCAAGGAGAACGGTCAAAGATAGTTTGTTGAGTTTCATTAGAAGTGAAGTGAACCAGAAATTATGTCTCACTTAGAACAAATATCTCAAGTCTCAACAACATTAGTAACACCTTAGATGCTCTTGAAAACCCTGATGACCGTATTAGATTCTACTGCCATTGTACTATACAAACGACCAACTAGATAGAAATACAAAGAAGAATTAGGTTGGTGGAATGAAGACCCCGGAAGGAAGGCATCTTTGAACTCATCCTCGGTGAAGTGTAGGCATGCAAGAAAGGTCTTAACCTTGTCTCCCATGAACTAAAGAATGAAAAATTCTGTAGTGAAAAAAATAGAGAAAAATCCCTAGATACAACCGCACCTATAAAATATAAAATATCCAATAAAAAGAGAAGCCCGTATATTCAATTGGCCTAAAGCCAAATTGACAAAACTGCTAAAAACGTCTAAGAAAAATTATCCTTGTAACACCCCAAATTCTGGACTAGTAACTTCGAGTTTACTCTAAAGGCTTGCAGACCCCATGAATTTCATAATTTAAGTTGTTGAGCTTAACTGGGTTGTAATTGAGTTGAATTATCCATAAAAGGAGGTCTTTGAATGGTAAAAGATGATGATGGAACAAAAGCATAATTGCTCCATTTTAAAGGATGAGAGCTTTTATATCTCTCATTTCATATTTTTCTCTTCATTTATTCTTTTTATTTTCTCTACTTTTTCTTCTCAATTGTTCCACCCAATTACTGAGCTCAAAGGTAAGTTCTTGAGCCTATTTTATATTTCAATTTCATTCCTAATCCCTTCAGCAACATCATTTTAATGATTCAAAACCTTTGAGTTCTTTGTTTAAAAGAAAAGGGAGGGTTTTATCATCTAAGTCTTGTTGAAAAGTGCTTTATAGCTAAATGAGCTTCATTTCGGGATTCTTTGATCAAGGTAGTGTATTTTAATCTTTTGGAGTGTTAAGGCTTTCATAAGCATGATTATTTGTTAAGATTTGGATATTTGATCATTTTAGGGCTTCATACTTGATTTATGTCATAGATAACGAATTTGATGTAAAGTATTTGTTTTTATGGCACTTTATAACCCTAAGTAACTCCCTAAAGCTCTAACACATGATTAGGAACCAAATCAAGACCTTTAGAGTGATTTTTAAATGTTTTTCGAGCCTATTTCTGGGTTTTCTAGGTTAGAGTATCGATACTGAATGAACAAGATCGATATTGGATGAACTGGGACGTTTTCTGGACATTTTATGCAGGGAGTATCAATACTCTAAGGAGAAGTTTTGATACTCTTTCCAAAATATGAATACTTTTACCAAAGTATGGAAACTCTTGCCAAAGTATGGATACTCTTGCCAAAATATGGATTACTCTTTGCCTAGTTTCAATACTGAGGGTAACAATATCTATACTGAGAGGGTTTTTGGCAAACATAAGCTGATTTTGGTACCGATACTCAAGGGTATATTGATACTTGACTAGGGAGTACCGATATTACATGTAGGATATAGATACTACTTAGTTTTGATGGTTAGTTTTGACATTTTTAAGGCCCGTAATAGCTAAGGATGACTTGTAATAAGGGAATTTAGTTTGTGAGGGACACAAGGGACCAAGAGGGCCTAAAAACACTCATAGGAGTGGGTTACAATCGATGTAACCATACCAAGCGTAATACGTCGAAGTATATTCAGTCGGGTACATATTCGAATAGTTAAGAATGAGGATCGTTACAAGGGATGTACCGAAAAGTGGTACAATGAGTAATCAGATTCAATAATAGTGAAAAATGTATGCTTCGAGAACATCAGTGAATTGAGAACGCATGAGTCGTCTCTCCAACTTATGATAAGAGCAATTAGAGTGTTGCTACCACTACAAGAAAAACACCCTTTAATGACGCGCATTGCGCATCATCTATGGGTGCGGATGACACACAAATGCCTGTTGTTGAAGCCACCAACATGAATTTTTTATGACGCGTAATTGTGTGTCATAAATCTATGACGCGCATTTATGTCGCGCATGTATGACTTACATTGCGCGTCATTGAAGCCCCCGTCATAAATTAAGATGACACACATTTGTGCGTCATAAATTTATGACACGCATGTATGACTTACATTGCGCGTCATTGAAGCCCCTTCATAAATTAAGATGACACACATTTGTTCGTCATAAATTTATGATATTTATGACATGCATGTATGACTTACATTGCGCGTCATTGAAGCCCCTGTCATAAATCTGCTTGACATACATTTGTGTGTCATAAATTTATGACACGCATATATGACTTACATTGCGTGTCATTGAAGCACACATCATTTAAAAAGACGACAAACGTTCGTGTGTCGTAATTGTATTTCGGAAATTTATATATATATATATATTGTAGATTGACAAATAATCAAACTAAATCACATTGAATGCCTCATAATACTAAATCTATGTACCATATTATATATAAGCAATCCATTTGCATACAATATATTCACATTAAGTTATCAAAAATATTGTATTAATCATATGTCGATACAAAATATCAAAGCATAATAAAGTTTGCCACATAAGATACCCATTCTTTGCGAATATCATCATCCGTATATTATTCTTTCCCATCGCCAACCTAAGTAAAAAATATGAAATAAGTATATAATTTATATTTATTTAAAGTGAAGTATATAATGAACTATTAAAGAGTACTAAAATGACCAATTTTACATATGCATTCTTTGAAGCATAAATAACATTATGCAAAGTCATAAAATCAATAGCATTAAAAAAATCCAACTTTGTTCACAACAATATCATCACAAATAATAACCACAAGAGAGTCCCTGTTACGTCTATAATACTTGACAAAATCAAATTTTGGATTTTAAGTGCTAGTACGTGTCAAATGCTTTCACAACTCCACCGAACATTTCAAATTGTTCCTTTAGACATTGATTCATATATCGACAAATAGTATTGATTGCCACATGCTTAAAACATGTAATTAGATTCAAGAATTCACTCATTACTTACAACATAATCTATCAATATATAGAAGCAAAGAACAAGAAGTTTACCATCAATGTAGCTACCAAGTCAAGGCCCTTCTCCTTTGCAAATGTCTAAGCAGAATCCTCAGCTATGGTTTTGGAGACTACATAACAGAGATGAATTAAAAAAATTACATTCAGAAATAATACCGTTTTATTATAAAAGAAACAGTTTGATATTCTAAAATATTAAGTTGTAGCATGAACAAATTGTATAGTGCACAAACAAGACAACAACTAGCCAGTTCATGCAACCATCAAAAGAAGTTATGAAAAGTGTGATCAATATCCTCAATATGATAAAAGTGCATGATGGTCACTAATTAGCTGCTAAAATTAGATACCAAGAAAAATATTGGAACACTACCAAGAAAGTGCTGAAGTCAGTCCATAATAAATAAAGTTAATAGAAAGACCAATGTAAATTGACATTTATACCTTTATGTCCCGATGCAGAACAAAATTTGAATGCAGATATTCAACTGCCAGAAGTAGCTGCGCAAACCACATGCAGCTTTTGTACGCCCACCTCTCATAGGGGAACCACTTTCTCTTACTTGCCCTTCTTTCAAAGTAGTTACTACGCCTTTGATGGATTTAGGTTTCTTTGATTGAACATGAGAAGGTTTTATCCTTCCTTTTTCATCAACTTTACCAGAGAAACTAATGGGGCAAATATCTTCTTCCTTAGAACTGGAATCTGTGCCAGTGGCCTCATTATTGTTATTTGGAATCCTTGTGTCAGTGTTTCTGTGACTTGAAATCGAACTATCTTTATCACTACATGAGCTATTACTATTCTGACTCTCGACCATATTTTTCCTATTACCACGACCACTGGTAACATGCTTATCCAAGCAGCAGTTCTTCGAAAAAAAGCTAAATGATTGACGATACTTATCAACATATGGCTGCAAATAAGGGTGCTTCAAAAGCTCGAATGCCTAATCAAGGTGAAAACTCAAAATGTTACATTGAAGTCCTGCATGTGGAGAATTCTTGGAATTGAGCAAAAAGAAACTTACACTTGGTCGATGCTCTGGATTCTTTCTTAGCATGCCCTTGATAACTGCCTTCATGTTTGTGTAAAATTAAATAAATTAACAATCATGTAGCAAAGACTTGATTACTTGACAAAATATATAGCACTAATCATGCTTAGTGTTACTGCCAAAATACATATCACCAAGTCCCTTGGGAATTTAAACGAAACTTCACTATTTTTGCCTTATTAAGGGAGAAGAAATAAATTTTCATGGATCCAATTTAAAAATTCCTACATTTATAAGAAATAATCTGATCAAGAAATCTGCACATTGTTGAAACCTAATACATAAAAGAATAATTAAAGCAAATGAGGAAACAAGGATAGAAAAGCACAGTATGAGCATGAAAAATCACAGAGAATACTTGGTTATCATGAGAACATACAATAAAAGTGAGCTCTAAAGTTAATATTGAGACTTACAATGATGGAGAGTAGCAAGAAGCTAAAGGGACAATAGAGGAACGATTTATCTTGCTTATCAACCCTGCCATGTCCTAGAACAAGAAGTTTAACAAAAATTAATGGAATTAATTTTGTATAATTTACACAGATAGTGGAGGCATACAAATGGTAATTTATAGAAAACCTCTCAAAGGACAAGACATCACACTAGATGAGGACAACATTAACTACTTTGAAAGCATTATTTTAAAGAGTGGAGTGCAGAATTCATGGAAACTGTTATGAACCTAGCAAAGGTTGCTACATATTATTCTCAATTCAGATAACCAAAAGATAGAAAGTTCCATTATATTTGGCAATGGAAAAAAATTCCATAATGAGAAAAAAGGAAGGGAATAAAAAAGGAAATTTTAAATTCCCTTTTAATAAAACATCAAATGAAATTCGTGCTATTTGTCAGAAAGAGAAACTGTGTAAACTCATTACTGAATACAAGAAGCAGATTCAACAAAAACATTTGTGAGAACTCTTACAAAAGCTTTAAAAGCAGGGCGACGAGCAGCCATCTCATACATACAGCACCCTGTTCAACAAGAAGCAATTCAGCTGATATATATATATACATGTATGTAAGTCAAATACTCGAGAAAAGACATACCCAGAGACCAAATATCAGACTTGAAACCATAAGGAATATCTGCAAGCAGTTCATGACACATGTAATTGGGAGTTCCGACCATCTGAGGCACGTACAAAGTCACTATTATCTAGCACTGGAACTAAAAATAATTAGCACATTCTAATATAAGAATAAATACAAAAATATAACAATGATATCAAAAAGTAAATAAGTATTGTTCATTGTCAATATAAGGGATTGAGAATACCGAGTTTTAGACTAGTGGTTGTTCTCATACTCATTGCATTGGAGGCTCATGGTGCAGGTTTCAACTCTCTCCTCCACACTTCCTTTGTCCAAAAGTGTTTATGAGAGCAAGGATTGACGAGTACAAAATTTAACCCAATAGATACATTTATATACGCTATTTCTTTGGATATTTATGATCGATACAACATGAGTGACAGTTAATTTACAGCACTCCAGTATTTAATCCTTGCACAAATTCTGGGCCCTTTTATGATTAATTATTAATACATCTCTCCTATCACCAAATGTAACACACTTCGACTAACTACCCAGAAGTCGCATACATGCATATATTTTCAGTTCCTAAGTAATGATGCCATACCAAAATATACTAAGGTAACAACAAATGATTCTTTTTTGCTTAGTTCTTTCCTTAAAAATGATTAAGTGATTATTTATGTTAATCTACTTGGTATTGTTATAAATTTTACTCGACAATTAGTTACAGTTTGGTCTCGGTCAATAAAATTAAAATTAGCACCAAGTTTAACTGTAAGCTTGGCACACACTAGGCCTGTTCATTTTAACAAATCATATTATTTTTCCAGAAAATGTAACTATATTGGATTGTGACAGCCAATCTGGAAGAGTGGAATATGTTATTAATTACCGAATGTGAGTAATATGCTACCATGCAAGAATGTTTGCAATAAAAGTAAAGGGAAATTGAGGCATCTGTCAACAGAACAAAAAACTGTATTTCGAGATTTGCAGCATAAGCTACTAAGCTTATTATACCAAACTGTAGGAAGATAAAGAAAAGAAATGCTAAAAGAATGACCCAAAACAATTATTTTCAATTTTAGATATGGTTAGAAAAAGACTAAAAGGAAAATGTATGTCAAAAAATCATTTCATTACAATGTACATACCGAGAAAGCCAAATCATCTGCCTTTAGAGTTTTAGCAAGCCCAAAATCCCCTAAACCAATACAGACAAGAAAGGAATTTAGGATAACAATAGCAGAATAGCCAATTAGGTAGGATATCTGACATAACTTAATAGGAAACATAGATAAAGAGAAAACCTGTAAGAAAGCAAGAAGAAAAGGGAAAAGACAAACTCACCAAGGAGAACATCTTGATCTTTGGTAAGAAAAATATTGGAACACTACCAAGAAAGTGTTGAAGTCAGTCCATAATAAATAAGTTAATAGAAAGACCAATGTATATTGACATTCGTACCTTTATGTCCCGATGTAGAACAAAATTTGAATGCAGATATTCAACTGCCAGAAGTAGCTGCGCGAACCACTTGCAGAGCTTCTGCACAATGTTCACAACCAACGAAATTAACTGTAAGTCGTAACCACCTCCTCTCTTCCACAATTAGGTGAGAACCATGGAAGCAGAAACCCCAACGGGGAATCTTTTACCGTGCCACATAATTCTAAGAAGAAACTAACTTGTAAAATCAATAGGAATAGAGAGATAAGATTACCTCCTCCGGGAAATAGATCCCATTTGATTTTTTCATCAATTCATCCATGTTAAAAACAGTTAAACAGGAAAATAATAAAATACTACAAATTTTGCAGGATGTCTAAAAACAAAAATCTCCGAATCAAACTTCTAGATACAAACGTGGAAACTCACATATCTCCACCTTCGCAGTATCCAGTAACAATGCAAACATAGCAATTCTACATTACAATTGCAAAACACAAAAGCAACAGAAAAAAAAAACGAAGCAGTCACGGACTCAACAAGCTACAAAGTGAAGCCATATTTTGATTCGATAATCCTAGAAAAAAACAGTAGTCTGGTATCTTACTTTCTCAACCTAGGTTTCCTTAAATTGAACAACGTAAGGGTGTTGGATTCGTGAAATAAGTGACATCTACATACCACAAAAATGAAACTAGATCGTAAATTGGAATATTAAACTCGCTATTCCTTTAAGGAGAAAACATATTAATTTGTTTAGATGAAAGTAACATCTAACTTCTTGATGCGTAGAACTCCTACAATGCTCCGTTTGCCGCGCCAATCTGATCTTCTTCAAAACATAGATATTTTTTAAGAGAAATAGTCAAAAAATCAAATTACACATTAATTAAAATCAGAAATTGAAAAAAATAAAAAAAAAGTACATGTTCTTTTCAATTTTATGATAAACGAGAATGGCAACGCCAAAAGCTCCACGGCCAATCCATTCCAGATCTCGTAATAATCCATTCTCGACTCTATTGCTATTAACTCTTTACTGGATATCCTTTTCTTTTTTTCTTGCTTTTTCTTCAGAAAATCAAAATAAAAGGAGCAGCGAAGAATTGTTTTGAAAAATCGTTTTCGTTTTTAGACGTTTTGTTTTTTCTCAGAATTAGGAGTAGAAAAGGGGGAAAATTACCTGAGTAGAGTTACGGGAAGCGAAAGGCGAGAGAGGCTGCAATCTTGAGAGATCTCAAATTCACATGAATATAACATAATAATTCCTAAGACCAGAAACCCAAATTGAATGGTGGAATAGAGAACGAGGAATGCCTGTGGAAGAAGCGGCGTGAACTGATAATTATCGACATAAAGAAGAGGGAAATGATGAAAATAATGGGGGGGGGGAGAAATTAGAAAACGACTCCTAAAGATGACACATAATTAAAACTATACTCCGTGTTTTTGTAAATTTTTTGAATTATGACTATTAAATATGACACACATTATTGTAAGTCATAAATCGTTCAGATTTTAAAAAACATGACATTTTTTTTATGACACACATGTTTTGCAAGTCATAAATTAGTGTGTGTCATCGTTCGTGTGTCATTAAAGGTATATTTTCTTGTAGTGTACCTAGTAATGAACCCGAGTCATGTATTGGGCTAGCTAGTGTTACATCAGTGAACAAGGAATACATAAATCATTTTTAAGTCATGAAACGCATAGAGACTTCTTTAAAGACTAAGAATGACTAAAATACCCTTAAGTAACGCACAACCAAAATAAATCGACTTAATAACTAACATCATTAATAGACTAATAAATCGTTGCATAATATTTTAGATGAGAAAATGAGCGATATAACAACTAGTGAGAGGATGACCTCACTTTAGTGTGTCCAGCTATGTTAGGGTGTAGCTAGACTAGTTTAGTTGCCCCAGTAGGGAATGGTCAGTGAGCAAGGCGCTTCAGTGGCTAATTAGGGCATGAGGCTCAAGCATTCATGAGGAGTGGGTTAGCGATATTAGTGTTGTGAGGCCTTTGGGCCCTTATATATGCATGTATGGTTGTATCAGTCCAGTACAACAGATATTCTCAAAACTTGGCTTGAAGGTTATGTGAGACCGAGCCAATGCTTCAGTTGAGCAGGAATTGTACCAATGCTATATGACACCGGGTTCCCCCTCCACCTCCATGATCTTCCTAATAGTTATGTGAGACTAGGAGATCATTCATCAGCTTACTGGGAATTTCACAGATGCTATGTGACACTAGGTTTTCTCAATTAACTAGTGTATGATGGTTGTGTGAGACTAAATACTAGTAAGTGTTGTATTCAGATAATGCACATGAGTGTTAGTGTCACATTTAGAGAATGCAGAACAATTACAGTTATTATGGTTAAAGACACAATAGAGGTGTACTCATGGCGAGACCCTTAGTAAAGGATTAAGGGAAGCATGAGACTCCTACTTCAGTGATAGAACAAATAACCCTTAAGTAGACAACACTTGATTAAGATCATAAGTGTACCTATTTCTTAGTAGCATGTCTTTAGTATGCTTGTGTTTATGAAACTCTTAATGCATCTCTGGATTAACAATTATATTATTGAGCACTGTAAGCTCAGTGTTTGGATGTTTTCCGTTCGTAGGTTAGTAGCTTGATCCGGTAGTGGAACATCGTTGCGGTAAGACTTCCAGTATATCTGTCAGAGTACTGCATTGTAACTTTAGTGGACATATGTGTTCATAGAACCTTACTTTTGTATTTGGTTTATCGAACTCCAAGTTATACTATTTTGATTTTAAATCACGTATCACGGAGTTCCAGTTTTATAAAAATGTTTTTATAACTATTGTATTGTAATACCCAACCCGTACCCGACTAGAATACGAGTCCGAGGTGCACTTTGACTTTTCAAACTTTGACTCTTAAAGAAAAACCCCATGAATTTAAAACTTTGTTTAAAACAAAATACGTTAATTTACATAAAAGAGACCACAAAATACAAACTCGATCAGAGTGCTCATAAATAACGACTTATTACATGCCAACACTCTATACACAACAAAATACCTACTTTGTCGATTACTTCTGATCTGATCTTCTAGTAATAATACTGTCCTTACTACTTCTATTCTTGCTCTTCTCGTTTCTTGGTACCTACGTGTAAATCACTTGCACGCTAAGTCATAGACTTAGTGAGGCAATAAATAAACATGTCATAGTAGATTCATGAATATGCATTCTTACCATTTGATCATGATATTTCAATATGCATGTATATATTTCATATGACATATATAACCAAGTCATGCACACATGAAATTTACCTTTTTGCATCACTTTCACTTTAATTTATATTTCATTTGCCCATGTATATTGTTGTTGAGAACAAAGGTATGTGAGTACATTGAGGTTGTGCACTAATGCTGTCACCACAGCTCGTATAAATTCCCTCATGGGCACCAAACATTTGTTCAGTATTCGTCCCGAAGGACTGCTATATATGTCTCGTATGACCACTACGTCTACAATACCCTCGACTCTTGGCATGCCAACTATACCTATAGCTCTCGTATCATATACTATGGGCATATACGATGAATACATTTCTCATCACTTGTTCTTTCCTTTTTGTCACATACCACATGTATGTGTAACCATGTATTTCATATCATATCACATAGCTTATCTCATTTCACATTGGTCATGTCTCATAGCATATATCACATATGCATATAATCATGTATATCATATCATATATCTTATGTTTTATGCTCTTATATCCATGCATATCATGTAACATATATAATAACCTATACCCATTTCATGTATTCATGCACATATAAGAATCACAAATCAAATAACATTTTAGGAGTCACTTCTTACCATAGTAACTCCATCACTAGCTCATCGCAAGCCAATGTTCGTTCATTAATATAAGTACAATTAAAATTGCACTCACCTTAGCCTTATTTGCTTTGATTCGATCCTAATCCTTTGATTATTCCGGAACTTGTTTAGACTCAATATCTACATAAATATAACATTTCAAAACAACTATCAGAAGCCTAAATCTTAAACTTGATGTTAACAACTTAAACCAAATTAAAGAACCAAATTTCATTTTTTATTTAGGGGAATCGATACCCCCCAGGGGAATCGATATCCCCTGAACATACTAGAATTTTTTGTTAAAGAGGGGGAATCGATTCCCATTCATAGGGTATCAGTTCCCTCTACCCAGAAATTGTATTTTAAGCCCGAAAATCATCAATTCTTCATTCAATTCTTCTATTTTAAACCCCTACCATGTCATTAAACTCAACTACCATTACTTAAACCAACTTATATCCATGAAAATCATCTATAACTTCAAAATCCTATCCTTCATATGTAATTCAAGAATCATACTCAAATTTCAATATGCTCTAAATACAATTCTAACACTTCATATTCCTTAATTAACATGATGACAAGTCAAATTTAACTTCAAATTCAACTTATCAACTCTTTTCCATAATTTCAAATAAAATCTTGTTTCTTTTAATCTTTTATAACTTCTTCATCTTTTGATCATAAGACAACTTAAGCTTTCCTTAAGCTTAGTTATCATCTAATGATCAAAACCTAACCTTTAATTTAACAAATAAATAACAAATCAGAAAACTCACCTTATGATATGACTCTCTCGTATGGAAAAACAAAGAGGAGAAGAAGAAAAATCTCTAGATATTTCTTCTTATCCATTTCCCCCCGTATATATCCCCAACATATCACATTTTAATTCATTTAATGGTTAAATGGCCATTTTACCCTTTAATTCATTTAATAATTACTAATAACTTTCAGGAAATATTTTCGAACAAATCATTGGACTATACAAATATCCTACTTAAATCACCAAACTTTGAAGTTTTATGATTTAGTCACTAACCCGTATTTTGGGATGTTACAAATCTCTCCCCCTTAAGAAAATTCGTCCTCGAATTTTCATTGTACAAAGAGATGGGGATATTGAATCTTCATGTCCTCTTCACGTTCCCACTTCGCTTCTTCCACCTTGTGATTTCTCCACAACACTTTGAATAATGGAATAGTCTTGTTCCTTAATTGTTTAACTTCACGGGCTAAAATTCGGACCGGTTCTTCCTTATATGTCAAATCCGATTGCACTTATATTTCTTCTGGTGATATAATATGGGAGGGATCAGATCGATACTTACGAAGCATTGAAACATGAAAGACATTGTGAATTTTCTCCATTTCAGGTGGCAAAGCTAATTGATATGCCACTGGTCCCACTCTCTTAACGATTTCATATGGTCCAATAAACCGAGGACTCAATTTTCCTTTACGTTCAAATCTCAATACTTTCTTCCACGGAGACACTTTCAAGAACACTTTATCTACGATTTAAAACTCAATTTCTTTCCTTTTTAAATAAGCATATGATTTCTGTCTATCAGATGAAGCTTTCAGATTATTCTGAATTACTTGAACTTTCTCTTCCATTTCTTGAATCAACTCAGGACCAATAACTTCTCGATCCTTAAGTTTATACCAATTCAAGGGTGTACGACATCTTCTCCCATATAAAGCTTTATAGGGAGCAATTTTGATGCTTGACTGATAACTATTATTGTATGCAAATTCATAAAGTGGCAAATATTTTTCCCACGATCCTTTAAATTCGATAACACAAGCTCTTAATATATCCTCCAGAATTTGAATAGTTCGTTCAGACTGACCATCTGTCTGAGGATGAAACGCTGTGCTAAAGTTCAGTTGTGTGCCCAATGCTCAATGTAAAAACTTCCAAAATCGTGACGTGAATCTAGGATCCCGATCAGAAATTATGGAAACAAGTACACCATGTAACCGTATAATATCTCTAATATACAACTCATCATATTTATCCATAGAGAAATCAACTCGTATCAGAATGAAATGAGCTGACTTAGTCAACCTGTCTACAGTCACCCATATTGAATCTCTTTTGTTCGAAGTTAAAGGCAACCCCATCATAAAATCCATCGTTACATTATCTCATTTCCATTGAGGAATTGAAATCGATTGTAACAGTCCCGATGGAACCTGATGCTCAGCCTTAACTTGCTGACAAGTCAAACACTTAGATACGAATTCTGTAATGTCTTTCTTCATTCCTAGCCACCAATATCGACTCTTGAGGTCCATATACATTTTGTTTCCTCCTGGATGCATCGTTAATGGACTACAATGAGCTTCCATTAATAAATCATTCTTTAATTCATTAACATCTGGAATCACTAGCCTCCCTTGATAATATAGATTCCCATCAGTTTTCATCTCATAATTAGTACACTCTCCATTCTTTATTTGCTGCAACTTCTTTGAACACTTTTCATCTTTAGCTTGCAATTCTTTAATTCGATCTAAACATGATGGTTTGATAGGTAATTCTGCACAAATTACACCATCTCCGCCTAATGATAGTTTAGCATCCATAGCTCGTAAGGCTACAAACGTCTTTCGGTTTAAGGCAACCGCTACCACATTTGCCTTTCCGGGATGTAAATCAATCACAACATCATAATCCTTGAGAAATTCCATCCATCTTCTTAAATTTAACTCTTTATGAGTCATCAAATACTTTAAACTTTTGTGATATGTATACAAGTAGCATTTTTCACCATACAAGTAATGACGCCAGATCTTTAAAGAGAACACTACTGCAACCATCTCCAGATCGCGTGTCAGATAATTCTTCTCATGTGGTTTTAATTGTCTCGAACCATAGGCAACCACCTTGCTTTCTTGCATTAATACACATCCCAAGCCATTATGAGACACAACACTATACACTACAAAGTCCTTGCCAGACTCAGGTTGGACTAACACTGGAGCTTCTATCAAAATCTTCTTTAACTTTTCAAAACTCTCTTGGAATTCTTGAGTCCAAGTAAATTTTACTTCTTTTCTCAACAGCTTAGTTAGGGGTAATGCTATTATTGAAAAGTTTTTAACGAACCTTCGATAATAACCAGCTAACCTCAGAAAACTTCGAACTTCTGACACATTCTTTGGAACTTCCCACTCCATAATAGCTTTAATCTTTTGAGGATCCACTCGAACTCTTTCTGTAGAAATTACATGTCTAAGAAATGCCACTTCATTCAACCAGAATTCAAATTTAGAGAATTTAGCATAAAGCTTCTTGTCTCGTAAATTCTGCAAGACAATCCTCAAATGAGAACTATGTTCTTCCTCTGACTTTGAATATATTAAAATATCATCAATTAAAACCACCACGAACTGATCTAAATAGGGTTGAAAAATTCTGTTCATTAAATCCATGAAAGCAACTGGTGCATTCGTAACTCCAAACGGCATTACGATAAAC
The DNA here is from genome assembly GCF_006381635.1 of Hibiscus syriacus. Classification (NCBI taxonomy): domain Eukaryota; kingdom Viridiplantae; phylum Streptophyta; class Magnoliopsida; order Malvales; family Malvaceae; genus Hibiscus; species Hibiscus syriacus. The sequence goes on along the minus strand of NW_024062745.1, from coordinate 1,055,716 downwards.
TCATAGTGACCATATCTTGTTCTAAACGTCGTCTTTGGAACATCTTTCTATTGAATCTTTAATTGATGATAACCCGAACGTAGATCAATTTTTGAGAACACTGAAACTCCCTTTAATTGATCAAATAAGTCATCGATTCGAGGAAGTAGATATTTATTCTTGATAGTCACTTTATTGAGTTGCCTGTAGTCGATACAGAGTCGCATTGATCCATCTTTCTTCTTAACAAACAAAACTGGAGCTCCCCAAGGTGATACACTTGGTCTAATAAAACCTTTGTCCAGTAATTCCTGTAATTGAATCTTTAATTCTTGCAACTCTTTTGGAGCCATTCTGTATGGTGCCATTGCAATGGGCGCTGTTCCTGGCATTATCTCAATCTGAAATTCCACCTCTCTGTTCGGAGGTAAACCTGGGAATTCTGCAGGAAATACATCAGAGAACTCTCTCACGATAGGAATTTCTTCAATTTCTTTGTCTTTGGCTCTTACATCCACCACACTAGCAATGAACCTTTGATATCCTTGTAACAATAACTTCTTTGCTGTCATCACTGAGATTACATTTGCCAATGGATTCCACCCTTCACTAAACACCACGATTTCTACCTCTTCCGGACTTCTCAACGTTACTCTTTTCAGTCTACAGTCGACATTAGCATAATAACGATATAACCAATCCATTCCCAGTATCACTTCAAATTCTTCAAAAGATAATTCCATCAAATTAGCAGGGAATTCAATTCCCTGAATTCGTATGGGACACCCTCGACTCACCATATTCACCCGAGCACTGTGCCCTAACAGATTCGTCACTATCACCTCATTGTTAGTAGCTTCTAATTAAATGTTCAATTCTCTCACTAACTTACTAGTAATGTATGAATATGTAGACCCCGTATCAATCAATACCATAACATGTTTATCAAATAGCAGAAAGGTACCTGTTATAATCTCCGGATCATCCCGATCTTCATTAGTCCTGAGATTATACACTCGAGCAGTGGAACGTATCTCTTGTTGAGCAGAGGACTCTGAGTGACTTCTTCCTCTGCCTTTACCTCTTCCCCTTTGGCCTGTAGAAATAGACCTCTCTGGTTGTGCAGATTCATCGACTACCCTAAGACAATCCCGAACAAAATGTCTGGTGTCCCCACATCTAAAGCAAGCTCCAAAAATCCTTCTACATATCCCAGAATGATTCTTTCCACAATGTGGGCATTGTCTGTCTTGACTCTGGTTAAATCTTCCAGCTCCAGATCTCACTGATTGAGTTTGTCTGCCTCTTATCGGATTTGATCCTCTAGCTGAGGATACCACAGACTCCGATCTAGCTTGAGGTCGAGAACCAACATCTTTGCCTCTTTTTGACGGTGCGGAACTCGAAGAAGCACTCGTTCTCTTGACTGTTTGAGTCCTTGAATTTTCAAATCTCTCGTTTTGAGCTCTTTCCAAAGCTTTGGCACGATTGACTACCTCTTGAAACGAGGATAGATTCAATACAATCAACATTTCCTTCAACCGAGGACGTAACCCCTCTACGAACCATTCACAAGTATCCTTCTCAGTAGGAACAAGCTCGGCAGCAAAGCGGCTCAACTTATTGAATTCACACTCGTACTAATATACATTGTGATTCCATTGCTTCAGATTCATGAACTCTTTCTTCATTTGTCGAACAAGTTGATCTCCGATGTACTTATGCTTGAACTCTCCTAAAAACAAGGACCAAGTTACTTGATCATCAGATATTCTCAATGTAACGTTGGTCCACCAAATTCTTGCTTGCCCTCGAAGCAAGGAGACGACTCCATCCAGCTTGTCAGCATCGGAACAATGAAGTCCCTCAAGCATGATTTTCACATCATTAAGCTAAAGGTCCGCAGTAACAGAACCTTCATCAGCTTCCCCTTTAAACTCTGGAGCTCCTAAACCCTTCAACTCTTTTGCAACATTTATTTTTGGAGTTGAAGTAACATGAGGTTGAAAACGCGTCAATACCGCGTCTAAAGTTCTAAAGAATACATCTTGATCATTCACAAGCACTCCAGAGGGTGTCTGTTCTTCACTCTGCCTGGCCAGGGCAGGTGAATTACTGCTTTCAGCGGGTATATCATCTCCCACTTCATTTCTAGAACTACCTTGTCTGGACATCTATAAAAATACAATCATATAGTTCTATTAGCATAATATTATACTTACTATTCCATCAGATCAGAAGTTTTCACTATTTTATTGGCATGTATACCTTATAAAACACTCTAGACTCCGGTTTATGCCGAGAATCGACTAAACCTTAGCTCTGATGCCATTACTGTAACACCCCAACCCGTACCCGACTCGAATTCGAGTCCGAGGTGTCACTTTGACTTTTCAAACTTTGACTCTTAAAGAAAAACCCCGGGAATTTAAAACTTTGTTTAAAACAAAATACGTTAATTTACATAAAAGAGACCACAAAATACAAACTCGATCAGAGTGCTCATAATTAACGACTTATTACATGCCAACACTCTATACACAACAAAATACCTACTTTGTCGATTACTTCTGATCTGATCTTCTAGTAATAATACTGTCCTTGCTACTTCTATTCTTGCTCTTCTCGTTTCTTGGTACCTACGTGTAAATCACTTACATGCTAAGTCATAGACTTAGTGAGGCAATAAATAAACATGTAACAGTAGATTCATGAATATGCATTCTTACCATTTGATCATGATATTTCAATATGCATGTATATATTTCATATGACATATATAACCAAGTTATGCACACATGAAACTTACCTTTTTGCATCACTTTCACTTTAATTTATATTTCAATTGCCCATATATATTGTTGTTGAGAACAAAGGTATGTGAGTACATTGAGGTTGTGCACTAATGCTGTCACCACAGCTCGTATAAATTCCCTCATGGGCACCGAACATTTGTTCAATATTCGTCCCGAAGGATTGCTATATATGTCTCGTAGGACCACTACGTCTACAATACCCTCGACTCTTGGCATGCCAACTATACATATATCACTCGTATCATATACTATGGGCATATACGATGAATACATTTCTCATCACTTGTTCTTTCCTTTCTGTCACATACCACATGTATGTGTAACCATGTATTTCATATCATATCACATAGCTTATCTCATTTCACATTGGTCATGTCTCATAGCATATATCACATATGCATATAATCATGTATATCATATCATATATCTTATGTTTTATGCTCTTATGTCTATGCATATCATGTAACATATATAATAACCTATACCCATTTCATGTATTCATGAACATATAAGAATCACAAATCAAATAACATTTTAGGAGTCACTTCTTACCATAGTAACTCCATCACTAGCTCATCGCAAGCCAATGTTCGTTCAATAATATAAGTACAATTAAAACTGCACTCACCTTAGCCTTATTTGCTTTGATTCGATCCTAATCCTTTGATTATTCCGGAACTTGTTTAGACTCAATATCTACATAAATATAACATTTCAAAACAACTATCAGAAGCCTAAACCTTAAACTTGATGTTAACAAATTAAACCAAATTAAAGAACCAAATTCCATTTTTCATTTAGGGGGAATCGATACCCCCTGAACATACTGGAATTTTTCGTTCAAGAGGGGGAATCGATTCCCATTCATAGGGTATCGGTTCCCTCTACCGAGAAATTGTATTTTAAGCCCGAAAATCATCAATTCTTCATTCAATTCTTGTATTTTAAACCCCTACCATGTCATTAAACTCAACTACCATTACTTAAACCAACTTATATCCATGAAAATCATCTATAACTTCAAAATCCCATCCTTCATATGTAATTCAAGAATCATACTCAAATTTCAATATGTTCTAAATACAATTCTAACACTTCATATTCCTTAATTAACATGATGACAAATCAAATTTAACTTCAAATTCAACTTATCAACTATTTTCCATAATTTCAAATAAAATCTCGTTTCCTTTAATCTTTTATAACTTCTTTATCTTTTGATCATAAGACAACTTAAGCTTTCCTTAAGCTTAGTTATCATCTAATGATCAAAACCTAACATTTAATTTAACAAATCAGAAAACTCACCTTATGATATGGCTCTCTCGTATGGAAGAACAAAGAGGAGAAGAAGAAGAATCTCTATATATTTCTTCTTATCCATTTCCCCCGTATATATCCCCAACATATCACATTTTAATTCATTTAATGGTTAAATGATTATTTTGCCATTTAATTTCTTTAATAATTACTAATAACTTTCAGGAAATATTTCCGAACAAATCATTGGACTATACAAATATCCTACTTAAATCACCAAACTCTGAAGTTTTACAATTTAGTCACTAACCCGTATTTTGGGATGTTACATGTATATATTTATTTTGTTACCACATAGTATTTACTTGGCCCACGATCGAGAAACCAGCAAGGACAGGGTGGACGAACCGAGAGAAACTGTAAATTAACCGAACAGGGGTAAGACCCAAACATCCATATAGGACACCGTCGGAAAATGGCCAAAGACCATTCCGTCCAACACCCGCCAGCAAACAAACAACGTAAAATAAATTCGTCACTAGCAACTGCATTTGAACTAGTATCAGATGATGGTGTCAAAACAGAATTTGAGTGGAAAGAGAAACCGGGGGGTGAGGGGAGAGACCAGACAATAGAGATCGCATCGACGTTAAACAGAGAACTTCAATAGCCGTGACACCCTATCTTAGAGAGACAGAGAGAACGCCATAGTTATAATTTTAAATTAGTTTCATGTTGACTTGCATTTTGATTATAATTTATACTCGATTCACTAAAAATCGTTTTATCTATTTTTTTTCTTTTCAAATGATATATTTAAAGGAAATGGTCATATGTTCACTTCATCAATTAATTTTTTTATATAATTTATAAATGTCGTATTTAAGAAAATGTTGACTTATGAGAGATTTAAAATTTATATTGTATTAATTTATGATAAATACAAGAAAATATATACTTAAAGATAACTCTTAATTATTTGACATTAAATATTTACACTCATGACATTTCTGATACTCGAGAAACTAGAACATCAAGAAACAATAACAATTAAAAAAATCATATTGTATTTTATATAACTATCATAAATTTATCAGTGGTGTTATTATGTTTGAAAAAATAAATAAATTATCATTTAATTAAAATTATAAACCAAACGAATGCAATTTTTTTTTTGAAGTTTGCGAATAAAATATTATAATAACAAATAAATTACTATTTAATATGAGGAGATAAAATAAATAAAAATGAATAAGCGAACGTGTGATGGGAATCATGTGATACAGTTTGTTTGTTTTCATTTAACCAAAGAAAATTCCAACTGATATTAAATTTAAAATTAGATATTTGAATGATACGACCCACAAATTTAATGGAAAAAATAATTAAAAAATGTGGGAAAAAACAGTAAATTGGGAAAGAAAGAGTGGAAGCGATTGAGGAGCGGAGTCAAAAAATGGAAAAATAAGAAGGGGGTGAGGGAGGAACAATGAAGAAAGGGGGGAGATTGGGAGAGAGAGGGGGGAAAGCTTTGCCTTTTCTCTTTCCTCATCTTCCTTTAAAGCTTTGAGCTTTTTCTAGTTTTCAGGCGGCGGGGAGCTTAAGCTTTTATCCTTCATCTCTCTTTAACAGTAAACGTCTCTTCATCATCATTATCATCTTATTCTTCGTATTGTTTTCTCTCCGTTCGCCGCCATACAGAATCTCGAAGCGTTTCCTTTAAAGGTAACTCACCTTCGATTCTGTAGTGGCGGCTTGCTTTTCGTTCAACGCCGAATGGCCTTCTCTCGACCTGTACGCTCTCTCCCTTTTTATTATTTTTTACGAAAAATGCTTTTGGCTATGATCATTTGATGAAATTATGAGTTTTAATCTGTTTGATTCTCTGATCTATAGCATTGTTGTTGTTCTGTTTGTATTTTCTTGTGGATCTGAAGTGATTCTTTTCTTCTTGTCAAATTTTTTTATTTTCCTTTTCGCGGAGTACCAAGAACGATTTCTCCCTATTTTTCATCTATACAAATAAATTAATTATATTTCCATCTGGAAATGTATTTGGAAATATGGTGGTTTGACCCTAAAGGTTTCTGTTTCCCCTTATTTCGGACACGTATTGGGTTTATTTTTCCTTTTCATGGCCATAGGTGTTAATTCGTTGATATTTCTGGGAAAGTTTCGCATCAATGCAGGGTTAATTAACTAGTTATGTTATCATTCACATGAAATTTGGTTTTTTATTTTCTGTTAACAATAGTTTTTAATGTGTGCAAGAGAATGCCAAAAAAAATCAAGCATTTATATGTGATTTTTTTTACAATATGAAAAACCAGTTTGTTTCTCCATGTACTTGACTGGTTCCACTGCTGGTCTTAGGGTGTGTTAGGTTGAATAGAAAGTTGGAAAGAAAATTTGATGCGTATTAGAAGTGGGAGGAAAGAAAATAAGATAGAGAACCATTTTCCATCCTAATGCAGAAAAGCAAATCAAGAGGAGAAAAAATGAAAGCGATGTTAGTTCAAAAGATTCATTTTCTTCCCTCTCATTTTTCAATTTTACCAAGCAATAAATAGAATGAAAATGACCGTTGTTCAATTCTGTCATCTTTCCTACGAAGCAAACCAATGCGAAGAATAAATAGCCTTATAAATGTTAATTGCTCTAACTGAAGGGTAACCATTAACCATTGCACTTAACCTTTTGCCTCGGGACGGTCTCTGATATTTGGTATTCGTTGTTGAATGAGGAATTTGAAATGTCAACATATTAAACTAAGGGATATCGGTTTTGTTAGTTCATGGCAGTGTATGCACTGTGTCCCCATTATTGTTATGGTATCTCCACACAACACGGTGTTTTGGCTTTGGTAAAAATACTTTCAAAGGCGATGTGCAGTCTTTGAATACAAGAGCGGTCAATTCTATCAGAGGGTTTCTTTTCCGGTATCCGTCTTTGTGTTGTTTTTCCTATATGATGATTATGAAGTAGCTTACGTCCTTTTAGACAGATTACTAATGTTTGCTAATTTTACTCCAGGTTGTGTAAGCATTAATTGAAGTCTCTTATTATCGTATAAGAGTGATGGAATTTGAAAAAAAGAAGAGATGGAGATCTGCGGTGTCACGTCTTTTCAAAAACAAATCAGCTTCTCGATGCTTTTTCCCAAAGGTTAAGCCGGCTACTTCTAGTCCGAGCTGTACACCTGTGTATCTCAACGTGTACGATCTAACGCCCATGAATGGTTATTTTTACTGGGCAGGCCTTGGTATCTTTCATTCTGGTGTCGAAGGTTGGTTGATAACATTTTTACTAGAAACTATTTCTCAGCTAATTAGTTGAGTTGGAAATGTAATGGAAGAAGCAATAGTAAATTGCGGGCATTATAGTATTTTATGAATGCACTGCACTTAAGTTATGTCATAAGATGAAGCATTGCACTTAAATTAAATATGCAACATACAGACTTGACATTCATGTACTTGGTTTTCTGATAACCCGACCCATAATCTGTATAGTTCATGGCGTGGAGTATGCATTTGGAGCTCATGACTACTCAACCAGTGGTGTTTTCGAGGTTGAGCCACGACAGTGCCCGGGGTTCAAGTTTAAGAAGTCGATATTCATAGGAACCACATCACTGGACCCTGCACAGGTAAGGAATTTCATGGAGCACTACTCGGAAAGGTACAATGGAGATACATATCACTTGATTGTCAAGAACTGCAACCATTTCTGTGCTGATATTTGTAAGCAGCTGACAGGGAAACACATTCCTAAATGGGTAAATCGACTGGCAAGAATAGGTACGCTATTGCATCCCCATAATGCAAGATCGTAAGTCATTTTTCTGATATGTCGCCTTCTTTCTCTCAATGTTGTATTTGTTACCCATCTCAAACTCGTCTCTGTTCCAGGTTCAATGTTCAACTGCATTCTTCCTGAAGGCCTTAGAACTTCAATTGTAAAACACGATCCGAATTATGAACCGCAAGATATTGAGAACAAGAGACTGAGATCTGCCTTTAGTTGCCTGGCTTTTGTGTCGAGGCAGCGGAAATCTTTGCAACTTCAATCGTCCTCAAGAAAATGCCTACTACCATCATCGGAATCGAAACAATAGATGGAACAATGTTTTTTGTGGAAAGGTTCAGGTAAGAAGGGGAAAAAATACCGGTTGGAGTTTTTTCTTTGACATTGAGTTCATCCCTAGCAAGCTCCATGAAGGCTTTTGATGGTTGAAGATTTGTTTTGGTGGTGTTGTTTCTTTAGTATGTTGTCATGTTTGTAGCTCAACACTAATGTGCTTAAAAATTGTTATTTTGAGATGCTGATTTATTTATTCCTCTGGGACAGACTAATGAATGTAGGTGTCTAAATTAATAATATTTTTTTTTTAACCAGTTTCCATAATTTTATTGTTGCCAATAATTATACAATTTTTTTTTCCTTTTCTTTTCTTAGAGATGTTGATTACTGAAATTTAAGAGGTGGTTATTATTATTAGACATAGAAACCTATTTTTTAGAAGAACGACACTAAATTACACTTGTAAAAATGATACACAAATGTAAAGCTTTTTTCTTAATCTTCTGTTGGTTTTATTTGAATTATCATTTTCTCATTTAAAATTTAAAGTATTTAGTTAAAAATATACTAAGTAAATAAAGCAAAAAACGATTTATTGCACTGAAGAAAGTTCAATACTAAATAAATATTAAATAGAGTACAGTAACAAGAGAAATAAATTTCAGTGAGGGAAAAAATAAAGATAATTTTTGCAACTGTAAGAATTACATTAATATCATCCAAAAAATAAAAGAAAACAATTAGCATTTCAGGAGTAACTGCCCAACTACATTTACAACCAATAATAAACTCTCTTTTTTAACATAAACAATAGAATCAAACAATGACTGTACAGATGGAGAATCCAAACTAGCTTTAACCAAATAAACCTGCAGGAACCAAAAAAAAAAAAGGCATTTCAAATTCACAGTAGTCAACTTACTGTTAATGCTTACATCGATTACAAAACCCGGGCTCATATAAATATATATATTCGAAATGGTTTGAAACCAACAAAAGGGCCCTAGGCGTGGCTTATAGCAGATGAATGAAGTTCACAATATAATTGCAATGGTGGTGTCAGTGCAAACTAGTAAAAACTCAACTGAGAATAGATAAATATATGGAAGCAAGGTTGAATTTATCAATCGTTTTTCTGATGCAAAACACTAGACAGACTATTATTACCATCGAGAGCAGCAATGTATATTCGCTTCTCAGCCAACCCGATATCCGAAAGTATCAAACCACCCTGCAGGCAAGAAAAGAAAAGCCATACTGCTTCAACACTTCATACCATACCAAGTTCAAGCAACATAAAAATGAAGACAGTTAAAGTAATAGTGTCGTATATAAGCCGCTGATAACCGTTAATGGAGTTGCATTTTATGATTTATCTGAACTGGTTAACATAGAATATTTTCTTAAAAGGCCCTGGTTTAGCTTTTATACTAACCGTGGAAAGCAATGTAAGAGACACATCTAAGAGTTCCTGCAAATAACATGACAAAATCTCAAAACAAAGTTGATGGTATATACATACCTCAGCGGCCATCAGTTTTCGGACATTATTAGCATATAGTTGTGGATTATCCTTCTCTTGCTGCGATGGGTGGTAAACAGGTAACCATGTTACCTCCAAGTGATTAACAAATTGACACAGAAGAAAAACCACATGACGCACCTACAAAGGGCAATGTAACCGGAATATTAGTGTTACCAACAAAATCAGCATCTGTGTAACTATAGTGCACAAATGATTTGTATTAAGACCACCGAATAACTAACAAAAACAAACCAAAATTTCTCATATGCGTTATTATGCCCGGTGATCAGTTACAGCCTTACAGGTATTAATCAGCTACTTAATTAAGGAAGAAATGCAATTTATTATCAGAAATCACAAAGCCATTTTGATTTTGCTTAATATATACTCACCCCAGATATCGAATCCCAGGCTGGACTAAATCTTTGGTATGGGTACCTTAATATAACAGGCACTACAGGTGCTCCAGCTAAAAAGGCACCAGTCTTGAATGGGAGGAGGAAATCCCCATTACTTGTTGTTCCCTCTGTTGTCAAGAAGAATATAAATCAAATTTTACTAGTTGCGGATGGGCATAGGAAAATAGATGCTTAGAATGCTATGAAACACCAGATACACACATAAATATACACTCATAAAGTAGTGTGTGCACCATAAATTAAACCATGTGAAAAATGTATAGTGAATATATAAGATGATAAACCTGGAAAGAGCATCATCATTGGAGCCAATTCATTTTGATGTGCATTACGAACTCTGTCGGTCACAATGCCTGAAAGAGAAACCAATTAGGCACTGTACTTTTGATCAATTAAAACGGCAAAGAACAAGTTTGATGTTGTAAGTTCTTCTACCTGCAACACCTTTGAAGTCTGACGATTTTGACTCTCGCTGAACATAGACACAACCAAGACATTTTCTGTATGAAACAAGCCAAATATCATTCATCGCTCCAGCTCAAACCAGTCTATTTATACTAGGAATGCAACATACAATACAGAAAATATAGAAATGGTAGGAAACATACGACACAAAAGAAACAAATAACTGTCAGAAACAAATGGATGAACTCAAAACATTTACCAAAACTGAATATTTTTATTCTAATATAAATGGTTCATTGCTACAAAGAGTGAAATAAAGGACAAAACTATTTCCATAAGGCCATAACTATAGTTACTATACAAAGATTTAAAAGGAAAAAGGAGAACAACTTATCAATTTAATAAGAAACAAAAAACCAACAACGACAACCAAACCACAAACAGCGGGAGAAATTTAGAGGATAAAATTAACTCTCACCCGATAAGACCAATTAAGGGAAGTTTACTCACTGAAATCTTCAGCAATAAAATCCAAGCATTTCAATTCAGAAAACCAAACAAGAGATATGTCAGTTAAACCAGCAAAAACTTACCTCTTATACCATAATGAACAACCAAAACGAGAAGAGTGGCTAAAGTTAACAGACCTTGGCAACAAAACTTGGAAATGAAGAGGACATGTGATATAAGATATCTAAATATGATAAGTGATTTGATACGATTGCTCCAGGCCTTTCTTGCTCTTCTGATTGTTTGGTATTCTGTAGAAAAATCAAACACTGAGAAATAGAAAATTCAGGAAAATATAAAGCAATTACTTCTATGTTTAACTGAAGTCTCTAAGTTTGCATAATTAAATGCATATAAATTATCTTTAAACTTGCCAAATTGGACTACTAAGACTGCTAGATAAGTATAATCTTACCTCGGTTTTTGAATTCTCTTGGGTATTTGCGAGGTCCTTATGAATTTCATTAATCCAATAAAATCCTACTGTAAAAAGCAGCAACCTAGATAGAAATCGACCCGACTGGACGATCACGGCTCGCCTGCACCCACCCAAGTGTGCAAAATCTTCCTGCTCTTCCTCCAGATTCGGGACCGAGAATAGCGTAAAAATTCTACAGATCAAGTAATATACGACCAGAATAGCCATTACCAAAACGAGACGTATAGGGAGAAGCGCGACGAGGGCGATGCCTATCAGGAGTTTCTCTTTCAATGGCAGCTTTCCACGCCCCATGGAACCGTACACGTCATTGCGCACGAAGGCAGCGAATTTCTTCTCGAGCTCCTGGATATCTTCGGCGGCGGATTCAAGGAGGGGGCTGTCATCGTTGGGGTCTGATTCTCCGGCATTGGCCGGTTTTGTATTTATGCTATTGAGTTCGGATCCCATGTTGATTTCTACGAATCTAATGGTTCCCTAAATGTGCTTATTTGTTATATTCAGAGATAATTAATAGATTAGATAGGGAATTTGGATTTGATCGGGAATGCACGGCGGAGGAAATGAATGATTATGACCGGAAACGAAGATTTCCTTAGATCAGCGAAACCCGCCATGGATTCTTCTGCAAATCTCTGATCATCGGCCGCCACGTCCCTCGTGAAGGCCTTGGTTTACTAGGAAAACAAACGCGAAAAAATTGGAATTTTCTAAATTATTGATATATTTATTATAATAAATAAATATGCAGCGAACGCCAGTCGTTTGATGAAACGCCGACGGTGTTTAGTGTTAACCCGTTTGATTTCGATTCCAATAAAAGTGAGACCGCCTTCTAGTTTGATAAATTACAAATTATAAATTAAAAGTATATTTTATCCAAAATTAGCCTATAACTATTTTTATTTTTTTAATTTATTTCAAACCTTATAAATCACATCATAAATTTCATTTCAAACCATATAAATTATATCATAATCTCCAAACCCTATAAATTTTTATTCACCAACTTTTAAAATAAATGCAATTTAGTCTAATTTAATATTAATTTCAGCTTTATATTTTACAATTATTTTAATTTTATCCCTACATGTTTAATTTATTTATATTTCACTTTATAATTTCATGTTTGTTCAATTTAGTCCTTAAAATTACTTTTTTTTAAATCATACCATAATTATTTCTATTTTTTATTGTACTCCAAACCTATAAATCACATCATAAACTTAATTTCAAATCCTATAAATTAGTACATAATCACCAACTTTTTAAATGAATTCAATTTAGTCCAATTTGATATTAATGTTAGCTTTAGATTTTATAATTGTTTCAGTTTGATCCTAGCATGTTGTTTAATTTATTTAAATTTTATTTTGTAATTTCAAATTACAATTCGACGTTTATGAAAGTCGAAAAATAATTCACCTGAAAATTATATTTTTATATGAAATTGGTCATAAGTATTTATATTTTATTTAATTTTACTAAAAAGTCTATACAATTTCAAATTAAAATTTGACGTTTATGAAAGTCGAAAAATAATTCACCAGAAAATGGTCCGACATGAAGTCTATTCGTACCTATAAGATTCGACCTGAATTTTATCTTCCAATGACGTGACTCAATCTGAACGAGATATGAACTGAATTAACATGATATTGAACTAATTTACACCCAGACTGTTTTGACATGAACTGATATTGATCTGAACTAAAATTAACTCGACCCGAACCTAAAGTAAATCTGATTTCAAATCAAGCTGGAAATGACTCAAACTTGATTTAACTCGGATGTGACATGATATGAGTCAAACTATTAAATTGCCCTGACATAGCCCATATCTAATTTAACCTGACCTGACATAGTCTGACTTGAATCTTGAACGATTACCTGATTTTACATCTCTATGTAGATATATCTACTTCATTGTAGCAATAATAAAAAAATAAAAATGTGAATAGTGAAGTTAGATTACGGGCATTAGGGGTGTTCAAATCCAGATACCCGAGTCTTCGGTTAGTTGACTGACCAACCTATGTCTCGACCCGGATGTTATGGGTACCTGCAATTCGGGTAATCGGGTACTAAAATTTTTTATATTTTCAAATTATTAATTTAAAAAAACATACAACTTATATTATTAAACAAAATATTATCTTAATTATTAAACCTACATTTGCTAGGTGGGTTGGTTTTTTAATTTTATTAGTTTAATTTAATATATAAAATTATTAATAATTAAATATATAATATTATTATATATAAAAAAATAAATATAATCAAGTACCCTAAAAATATAATTTTGTGACTCATATCCAACCCGAAAAATGTCAAGTCGGATACTTTTAAAGATAATTATCTAATTTTTTTTAATTCGGGTTGGCGCGTCAACAAGCCGAGTCAATTGAGTCTGATATTTTTAAGAGAAAATAACCTCAGTGACCAAAAATGCTTTATAATATACGATTTTAACCAACTTTTTTTGGATTTGCCAAAATGACCAACAAAATCGCAATGCGATCGCTAATTCGCAACACGATCTCAGGTATCGCAAATTCACAACGCGAACTTGGACTATCGCATTGCGATTTACATATTCGCATTGCGATAGTCCAAGTTCGCGTTGCGATAGTCGAAGTTCGCGTTGCGATTTTTCAAATTCGTTACGATAGTCCAAGTTCGCGTTGCGATTTATTCCAAATTCGTTGCGATAGTCTCCAAATTCGTTGCGGTAGTCTCCAAATTCGTTGTGATAGTCTCCAAGTTCGTTGCGATAGTCCAAAATCGCAACGACTGGTGGTATTGCATTTGTTTCTTAAGAATTTTCTCTAAAAAGATAGTATTTGCGCGGACGTGTCGAAGACACGTATTACCACGACCACGACGGCGGCGGCGGCGCGCGAGAGTCCCCCTTGTTCTTTATCACTCAACAAGGAAGTAGGAAAGCCAAGCCTTAAATACCATTCCCAATAGTGTTTCTAATACTATATGGGATTGAGCATTACTAACACTTGTTCCCAACACTTGAATTTATCTTATGCGTGTTTCATGAGTATAATAGTTGTTATAATTTATTGGTGCTTTGGTGATAAATAAATGTACAAATTTTTATTATGGTGTTTCATGAGTGCAACAGTAAAACAATAAGGTAAAATTCTATTATTGATTAAATTTAGTTTCATTGATTATGGTTTCGTAAAGTATACAATATATATTTGTATTGATTGTTGATTGCACAGTTAAGAAATTTTATTACAGTTATATACTGTTTATTTTATTAAATTTGAATTCAGTATTTGGTTAATCATGTAGTTGGTTTTAGTTTTTTGTATCGTGTTCTAGTTTATTTTGATGAATCTATAATTAAGAAATTCTTGAAAGATAGTCAAAGATTAAGGTTTTTTATTTTATTTTTAATGGTGTCATTTAGACATTATTATTTTGATTTATTTTGGAAATCGTGATGTGATCATAAAATTTATGTAATCTTTGATTCTTATTGGAATATTAACTTCTATAGTATGTGCTTACTACTATTTCAGTTACCAAATATAGATATATATGATGCTAATGTTATGAATTATGAGATATATATTTGATTAAAGATTTAATTCATTAGTATTGAGAACAAGTGTTGGTAATGCTCAATCCCACATAGTATTGGAAACACTATTGGGAATGGTATTTAAGGCTTGGCTTTCCCACTTCCTTGTTGAGTGATAGAGAACAAGAGGGACTCTCGCGCGCCGCTGCCGCCGCCGTCTGTCTCGGGTCGGGTCGTGGTCGTGGTAATACGTGTCTTCGACACGTCCGCGCGAATACTATCTTTTTAGAGAAAATTCTTAAGAAACAAATGCAATACCACCAGTCGTTGCGAATTTGGAGACTATCGCAACGAATTTGGAGACTATCGCAACGAATTTGGAGACTATCGCAACGAACTTGGAGACTATCGCAACGAACTTGGAGACTATCGTAACGAATTTGTAATAAATCGTAACACGAACTTGGACTATCACAACGAATTTAGAATAAATCGCAACGCAAACTTGGACTATCGCAACGAATTTGAAAAATCGCAACGCGAACTTCGACTATCGCAACGCGAAGTTGGACTATCGCAATGCGAATATGTAAATCGCAATGCGATAGTCGAAGTTCGTATTGCGAATCTGGAAACTGATTTGCGATACCTGATATCGCGTTGCGAATTAGCGATCGCATTGCGATTTTGTTGGTCATTTTGGTAAATCCAAAAAAAATTGATTAAAATAATATATTATAAGGCATTTTTGATCACTGAGATTATTTTCTCTATTTTTAAACGCCCCTAAAGTTGGGCATACCGTTTTCACTGTAAATGTAAGTTTAAAATTTAGAAAAATAAATAATGAAGATGGAGTTTAATTTTACCGTCTTCACTGTAGATTAGAATTTAAAATAAAAAAATGAATAGTGAAGAAGGAGAGGAGTGTAATCTTACCATCTTAAAATTTTAATTATAAAATAATTGCATGAACAGTGAAGACGGTGTGTAAGCACACCAACTTCAAATTTACTGTAGAAAGCATAATAGATTGAAAAATAAATTAAGGTGTGTAATATTTTGAAAAAAAAAATCCAATTGCAATATAGAGTAAATTATTTTAACAAAATTTTTAAATCTATCGATCACTTTTCGAGAAATAATTTTATCATTTCACTTATTTTATATATAACTAAATTTATCTCATGAAGACAATTAAAAAGACAGAAGGAGTACAATTTATTATTCATAACTTTGATTTTAATTAGAGATTATTTTATTTATATAGAACATAAAATATGAATACATATCCAATATATATATATATATATATATGATATGATCTTATTACATAATAATATAATTTTTTTTTATTTCATATAAATTTAAGACAGTTGAATAAGTAAAAATAGATAAGGAGGTTATCTCATAGTTTTTTTCTTATAAATATCTCTTATTTATTTATTTATTTATTGTTGTTTGGGAATTCACACTATCCGCTGCTTTTGGTGGGTTTCTTCCTTCACTGTTTAACCTTCAAGTCCATGGATTTCCTGATGCGGCGATGTTTGGTCCAGCTGTTGGGTTTCCATATGGGTTTCAACATTCGTATCATGGTGGCCATGCTCATGGATATCACCGTCACCTCCACCATAGTACCGCGAAAGGATAGCAGGATAATTATCTGAAGATGCTGTTTCTGTTTATCTTTGTTTGTGTTATCTTTGCAATGATTTATCAATTGGCCTAATCTGCTATCAAAGCATAAACTGCCAACTTATTTTAGGATTGTCAGCCCGATATCTTGTGTAAATCTAATAAATGCATTTTCATTTTCCTTTTTTTGCTAGGTAATTGGGAATTTATAGTATAGCACTTCCAATACTCATTTTTGTTTATTTGATGATTGCCATTAATATGTGGAATGCCGTTGGTTTGCTTCAGTGTCAGTGTATTGGGAATATTTTGCTCTTCTCTATGGTTGAAAAGCATCATTGTGTTACAGCAACTTCAATATTCTCTGATTCATTTTTCCTTTTTTCTCATGTGCATCTTTGTTTTTCCTTATAACAGTTTCCGCAAAATTCTTGAGTCATGAGAGCAACTGAGCAAGATCATGTATTTTCAGCTTATTTATTGGAATTCTAGTCACAACATTTTCAAGTGTTGGGTGAAAACGAATTTCAGTAGTATTTTATGTGCCTAGCTATTCATAACTTACAGCTTCTTGCAATTTAAATATATTGTCTTTGCCTTCTATATTTAGTGGTCATTGGTTATTTCTCTAGCATATGAAAGGGGATGGCTGAGTTTGTCTAGATTGATGGTTAAATATTGGTAGTGTAGGTGGAATTATTTCTTCCTGCTGTTAAAGCTTTGGTATAAGCATTTGCATAGTTATCCACTCATCCTCAAAGTTTGGTTTCCACTGTTCTTTCTCCTCATTTGAGACTATGAACAAATGATTTTATTCATGCAGTGATAATGAAATTGTTCCCCTTTTGGGCCCGAGTGAGAGAACAATTCCATGTGTTTGCATAGCTGTTCAAATATAGCTCACGACACCGCTTGAGTTTGCAAACCCAGATTGTGAATCCTACTTGCGCATGGAGCCATGGACTATGGATATCAACTAGAGAGATAAATACAGCATTCATTGCTCTTTTTGGCTAACAATGCATATTAATAGATTACTTGCTCTTTTTTGTCTCTATCTACAGGGATATCAACATCACTAGTTATATTGCATTGCTACATATGATGGTGTATGCCGTTTTATTTCAGCGGTCCGCTGGTTGGAACATAGAACTCTACCGTTTCGAAAACAGGAAGCACTGCCTTTATGTGGATATTCTCCTGTCTGTGCATACACACGAACGCTATAGCATAAAATGGTGGTGTTGGGTACTTGAAAAGGATCTATATGATCAAAATAATGGTGGCGTACAGTGTTTGTTTAGTCCATTATACTTATGGATTTGAATTGTGCTATCTGTTTCATTTACTGACATGTGGACCTAAAATGGCTTCATTTAATCAGCTTCCTAGTGTTATTTGATCCACCAGTTTCGAAGTTCTTTTTGTTTTGGCTCTTTAGTTCATCGGATTAAGCTTTAAGCACATGGGTTGAAGGAGGTCTGGTGAACCTGCGGATTTGAAAGTTTTTGCATCATCTCAGGTAATTTTCTTCTCCTATTATGCAAAAATGAAGAAAATTACCTGAGATGATGCAGAAACTATAATATCCTCGACCTTGTGTTCATGGACCTGGAACCATAGTACTAAATTACGGTTGCGTTTATCGTCGCGGTTGTGGGTGTTACAGACATTATGGCGTGATTTTTTTTTCTTAAAAATAATTACGTTTTATGTTGCGGTTGTGGTGAGCTTGAAAACCGTTACACTGCGTTGTGACCGCAATTTAATACTATGCCTGGAACCATACAACGTCGTTATGAGAATGGCCTTCATGAATGCACACCTTGCTCTAGAGGAATGGCCTTCCAATGCACCACTCTGGCTCAGAGTCCATAATTTACCATTAAACTCGATGACAATAGAGAATAAATTTGCATCTTTCGCGTGGCAATGGAAAAGACGAAAAGTTTACAGATATTATATTATTTAGTGGAAACATCAAGCCATCAGGTGTCGTGGTGTAGTTGGTTATCACGTCAGTCTAACACACTGAAGGTCTCCGGTTCAAGTCCGGGCGACGCCTATTATCTTCAATTGTTTTTTGCATTTTTTATTTCGATAGAAAAGGAGGAAAAATTAAAACCTTACGCCGCTAACGGGGATAGAACCCGGTCACCCAAGTGACAGGCAGGAATACCAACCACTATTCTACAACAACCTCTTTGATAGGGGATTTGTCATACACAATTACAACCTATGTAGAACAGGGGCCTAGTAGGGATCAAAATAGAAAATAAATATATTGTCGTCCAGTTTGCTACCATTGTTGGTGCTTAGGTGACAACAACAAAGGCTGTATGCTAAAGTAGTCGAATGACAGGCACAGCTCCTCTCGGTTCGGACCATGACTGGTCCCACCAAAAACTTTCACCCAGGTTCCTCTGAAAGGCAAGAGTCCTCTCGTCTCGGGCATATGATAATGGCCCTGCACAACATGTATTATAGAATGCAAAAAAAAATATATATATATATATATAAGCAGAAGCATAGCCTTCTGATTTAAAGCCTTACATTCCAACTTAAAATCTAAAAACATAACTTACATTCTTTTCTCCCTCCCTAGCTTCATTTAAAGCCTGTGTTTCAGCAAGGAGTAATGGAACTTGGTGCTGGACTTTCATATTTAACCCTTGGTAAAACTCCTGTACTGTATATCAAGATAACGGGGTTGGCATTCCTTGGTCCCGTAACTGCAGAATCCATACACTCCAGGTCCAGGTCCATCATCGAGGGCAACATTAACATATCGATCCCGTGTCTCGTGGCTGCATATGATGAGCAAAACTTTCATGCATTCAACCTCTTTTTTTTATCTCCGTCTTCAGAAACAGCAGCCATGATTTTACTTTGGTAATTTAAATAAGAGCTAGTCATCCATTCACGCACAGCTAGCTGCAGCATCGTGGAGTACCATCGTGTTCGTGAGAGGGGCAGCACTTCTGGATCCTACATTCAATAAGACCAGCAGGGTTTGTTGGAATCTGTCAAAAGTATATATGCCCCAAAGACAACCACAACAATAACAAAACCCTATTCCCATATGCAATGGGGTTAGGGGAGGTAAGGTAGTAAGCTGTCCCAAAGACAACTAATGAGCGATTTGCAGTAAATTTAACTTCTTCCATTTCAAAATTAGTTAAACAAGTATACAATGAAAGATTTGTATGCGATAAGCACATAGGGGCTTCCATATATCAAAGTTCCTTTCAAAATTCCAAGTTTCCTTTCCATCCTTTAAACTCAGCCCTACATCCGGTGATATAAACTAATGACCTGCTCTTCGTGCCACCATTTATCCGTAAGACTCCGTTGCATGGTTTTTGTATGTACTTGTACTATGATTAGATAGAGTTAATTGTTTATTTTTCATTTAATATTTTAAAAAATTATTAGGTTAATGTAACGTACACGGGACTTGACTAGTAAATTGAAAGTGAAAACCAAAAACTCTGTTGTTTGAGTTGCAAAAGTCGTTGTTAACAAGTCAAGTTCAACAAAAATGGCTTGTTTGTTCTCAAAATCTTAACTTCTCTTACAACGTGTATGAATATTTTTTTAATATACTGATTTTATAAACATATATATATATATATATATATATATATATATATATATATATTAACAAATTCATCTGTACTCTCCATGCATTTGCAGAGAAATAATTGATCCAAAAGGTCAAATATAGCTGGCTAGTTTATACTTTTCTACCTATCATCTTTACCTAAATTATTTATCAAATTAATATTTATCTCAATTAATTATTAAAATGATATTAATTTAAATCATATAAGATACAAACATTCCTCAATAAGTAAATTAAAAGATTTTATTTATAAAAAACTTTTTTAATGAACTGGATTGTATCAAAGATAAATATTAGATTATATTTGATGATTATAACATGGGTAAATTTTATCGTTCCTTACTGAACTTTACTCTTTCTCCCATTTTGCTCACCGTACTTTCAATTTTTCTATTTTGCTCACTGAACTTTACATATTGAATTATTTTGCTCACTATGCCATTAACATTTTAACGGTGTTACGACATGGCAAAAGAAACAAAATGATGTTGTTTCGAATCTTCCTCTTTCCCCCATTGCAGCCGCCGACCACCACATCATTTTCATTCCGGCCACTGTTGATCGTCGTTGATAGCGGCAGTTCAGTCCCAAAATTCATGGGTCGGTTCGTTTCGACACCCTGAGTTTGAAACTGGTGGTTGTTTCACTGGAAAATTTCTCAAAATCTATGAATCTCGACTGAAACGTTTCAGTTTCCTCACTTTGAATCTTTGATTCGTTGACTTTGGAGCAAGTTCTGACAAAATGGAGGTCGGATTTGGACTCAAAGTGTCGAGGTGAAGCGATCCATGAAATTTGGAACCGAACAATCACCATCTACGGAGGTCGACGGTGGCATCCAGTCACCTTCTGTTTTTATTTTATAGTTGGGTGAGTAAAATAGAAGAGAGAGCAAAGTTCAGTGAGGAACAATGTAATTTACCCTTTATATTTTTAATTATTTTATATTAAATAATAATAAAAATTGACACATCATCACAATGTTAGAGAGTTAATGGCAGAGTGAGCAAAATGATTCAATATGTAAAGTTTAGTGAGAAAAATATAAAAATTGAAAGTACAGTGAGCAAAATAAGAGAGTGTAAAATTCAGTGAGAAACGATGTAATTTACCCTTATATACAAGTGATGAATAATATAAGATTACAAGAAGACCTAATTGTATAAAGATAAGAAAAGTAAAAAATTACCTAAAATAAAATTTATACAAGGTAAGATTGGATTAAATTTGATTAGATTATCTAATCTAATTTAATCTTTATCTTCGATAATAGTTAAGTGTTGTGTTATTAATTATAGAGTTTTGAGTTTAAATCTCACTACAAATATCTTTACTTTCTTTTTTATACTTAATTATAAGTATTTTTAATTAAACATATTTTCACCATTAATGTAATGAAATGGTATTATTGATTGAATATCATTTTTAACCTACTATCTTGGCATAAATAGTTTCTTTATTCAAACTATAATTAAGTCTGGACTAATTATAAAATAAAATACATATTTATATTATCTCATTAAGTCTATTTGATTTTCAATTATTTTAATAAATATATTGTTGTAGTATAAAACAGGAACACATATTTATATAATCTTATAAAATCTATTTAATTAAAAATATTTTCATAAACAAAAGATCATAGGTTCAAATCTCAATTAATATAATTTTTTATTCCTAATTTTGATTAGCAATTACTTTATTTACATACAAACTAAAATATGAATACATAACTAATACACATTAATATAATTAGGATGTATTTACATTTAGGTGCTGTTTGTTTTTCTAAAAAAATGTCTTCAAAGCTCTGAAAACGTCTGTGCGTCCTCTTCTTGGCGCATACGTGGTCTTGTGTCTTCAAAACTCTTCCAACCTCTTCAAAGAACATTAAAAACAAAAACCCTCGCCTAAAAATACCACGATTGACTCAGCTACGAGATGAAATTGCTGAGCAATTAATGTAAAATATGGATTGATTTATTTTAAAAAATTTATTATTGTAGTTGTATGGATTATTTAAATTTCAGCATTGTAAAACTAAAATTATTTAAATTTCAGTATTGCAAAACTCTTTAAAGTTTAAAAAACCAGTTTATTTTAGCAGTCTGCGGACGTTAAAAAATAAAGAGTCTTCTTCTTGCAGACTACAGACTTTTGGTCCACCTCTTCTACTGCAAATGCCTGCAACTGTGGTCCGCAGACTGCAGACCTTTTACCTCTACAAAAACAAACAGTACCTTAGTGTTAGTTTTATACTTTTTATGTATTTGGATAAGTGAAAATAGACGGTTGAGATTATTTTTTTCTATGAATATTTTTTTATTTTCTATTATTAATCTCAATAATTTATTCTCAATCCAATTATTTAAAAAATTCTAAAATTAAAAATATATTACTATTATTGCTTACAATTATCAATCGGTAAAATCGGCCCAATATCGCAGGCAGACTAATTATTTAGCCCACTACGACACCAAATATTTTATTTTGGGAACTACGATAATTTCTATAATGTTAGGCATGACGAGTTCTATTAAAATATCAATTTTTATAAATTTAAATTTTTTATTTTTTAATAAAATAATTATTTAAAAAAATACTATGAAACTCGTCATGTCGGCGTGACGAGTTCCTTTTGATTTAAAAAAGTAGTCATTCATAAACGTTGGGCAACGAGCAAGTTTTAAATCGATAAGAACGTTATGTGAGAATTATGAGTTCCAACGGTCATATTGATAATTTTTTATGTAAATAGAGGTGAAGTGAGTTGATGGAGTTTATATGTGAAATGTAAAAGAAAAAAAATTGAGAATCAAATCATGCATATGTAGGAAAATTTTCATTTTGTTTTCCCGAATTCTCTTTTTGGGTTTGACGACTCAGACTCTGGAAATTTAGATTCAAGTTTGTCTTCGGATGAGTTGTGAGTAAAGGATGCAATATAGCCAATACTTGAGGAACATAAGGAGATGAAATCGAGGAGGAGAAGAAGAAGAAGAAGACTTACCAATCTGACGTAACAAACGACTTATAGAGAGGCATGAAAAAAAATAATAGTATGAAAATTGAGAAGGAAAAGAAGAAGAAGAAGAAGACAAAAAGTTGATTTTTATGTTGAAAAAATGTTTTAAATATATGTATGAATTTGTGCTTAGTAATGAAGTAACTATTGTATTATATAAAAGTTATTTATGAATAGTTTGAAATCATGTATGAAAAGTTCAAAATAAGGATGTTTAACATTTAAAAAGATTAAGTGAAAGATAAAAAAATTAGACAAGTACATAAACAAAATAAAAAAAAGGTTCAACTAAAAACATGAACGAAACACAATTACGAAGGTTTTGTCATCCAGGTCAATATTTAGGAAGGTGTGGATAATGCTTTTTTTTTTGTGGCCTTCACCTCTGCAGTGGCCACAAAGCTTTGGTAGATCTTGCTCCCGTTAAGGATAATCCATATTAGTATGAATTCGACTAGATTCAGGTCGACCCTTCAACTTCCTACGTAATTGGACTTGACAACCATTCTTCAGAAATTGTTGGTGGCCAATAAACATCGTTTGAAAAATACTTAAACTTACAACTATATATGTTGTGCATAGTATGCAGGCTATAACAATCATCAACATAAGAGTATGGGTCAACATTAACATTCATACGTGCAACAACATCGTGAGCGCATGGAAATACAAAAGCTTGAAATCTACTGCAATCACACAATCTTCTATCAAGTCTGGAAAAAATTATGAAAAAACATTGATGTTGCACGTGTTTGATTTTTATTCATTGTCTTCTCCAAATCTAGAGCCGAATTTCTCTCATCGTTGATCATGACCTCTTTTTGTGCACCTTTGTCTGCCCAAACTTTACCCAATATGAAGTAAGTCTCCCTAAAATACTTACTATCAGAAGATGTTGAGTCCCTTTAAGCACTGAGTTGATAAATTCATCAAGATTGATTGTCATATGGCCGTAATATCGACCCTGATCATCATATGCATGTGATCATCTTTCCCTAGGTATTTCAACTACGAAGTTATAAACATATTCTCTATATTTTCTCAAATTTTCTAGCCGTGCACGAAAATTTGGTTGTAGTAAAGCATATCTTAAAAAATTGGATTTAAGAATATTAAATGAAAAACATAAATGAAGCATAAATAATTAAAGAAAAAAAAAATAGAAGTTACCCATGTTGATAATCTCATTTTTGATCTTTTTGTTCTTAAACCTTGTCATAGCATTAGAGGCAATGTGACGTATACAATATGTCAGATATACATGGCGTGATGACCACCTACTTCTTGGTCTAGAAATCGTCGCTAACAACCCATGCGAATGGTCTGATATCATACAAACCACATCTTGAATGACAACATGGGAACACAAATTGTAACCAGGGGTGTGCAAAACCGTATATCGGATCCGATCCGAAAATTCGGATATCCAAAAATTTCGGATACCAAAAATGGTGATTTGTATCTAATCCGAATAAATCGGATATCCAAAATTCGGGTATCCAATTTTTTCGTTGGATATCCGATTTTTTCGAATCGAATATCCGAATGCGAATATAAAATTTAATTTGATAAAAAATTAATTTTAAAATTTTGTGATTTAATGTTATATATTTGTTACTTCTACTATTATATATATATATATATATATATATATATATATATTTAATTACTACACATAATAAATAATTAAATACTCTAATTTTTATTGAGTTAGAGCTTTAATGAATTAGTGGGTTACTCATTTATTGGGCTAAATGTATATAAAATTTAAAGGCCCATTTTTTTTGGATTTTTAGATAATCCGAAAGTAGATTTTATTCGATCCGATTCGATTATCCGAAGAATTTTTTAGATATCTGATCTGAATTATCCGAAAATCAAAAAACAAATTGGATATTCGAATTTTCGGATTGGATCACCGGATCAGATTGATTGGATCGGATCTTTTTGCACACTCCTAATTGTAACACCCATATCTTGTATACATCCCCGTATACGAGCTAGAGATGTGACATCAACCATATAAAACATATAATGTTCGAAATTATGTAAAAAAAATTGTTTCATTTAAAATCGACCATTATAATTAAAAACACTATAATAATAAATCTCATTGAAAATTGTAATATAAAATTTATCTATATGAAATTAAAATACTATTCATATATAATTTATAAAATACTACTTACAATATTTTAATATTACTATATTTTAATAATATTATTTTTTTCTTTTCTTTTTATAAAACCATATTTAAAACATATCAAAGCATAAATTAAAAATTCATCTTGACCCAAAAGTCAAAATTTTCATTAATGAATCCTAATATTTACCCTATCACATCCTTTTATCTCCATTTTAATATTCATAAATAAATATAAAAATCCTATTTATCAATTTCCATCTTTGCCTTCCAATTTTACTAAAACTCAATTTAGTCACTAAATTACACTATTCCACTTTAACATGTAAATTCCACCAATCCACCTCAAATTTTACTAATTAAAAATATCAATATAATTTTTCTAACCCCAAACTATCTTCCTTCAAATTTTTGTAGACTTCTGATTCTATCCAGTTATCCAAATATTTATCGAACTTTATATTTTAATAAAATTTTACACAAACTCCATATCAAAAATATAAAACCCACTAAAATTACATTATTGGGCTATTCTACTCATTTATAGAACTAAAATATAACTTTTGAAAATTTACATTTTTAGTCCTTAAACTTTTGCAACTTTACACGTTTGTACCCAAACTTCCAAAATTTACATTTCAATCACTAGTCCAGAATTTGGGATATTACACAAATTGGAGAGAAAGAAATTCCAAGTTTTCTCCTATTCATTTTTAACAATGGCGAAGGCAAAGGGGAAAATGTTTGTCACCATCTTGTGCAACAACTATCATCAGGATGTGTTTGTATACCTCATATAGAGAAGTCTCATCTACTTGAACCATTTGTTTGCAAAATCAAAACCCTTCAATAGATGACTTGAAATCCTATAACAAGCCACAAAAAATCTCTTTCTAGGGATAACTTCTCCATGAATCATGGTCTCAAGAAGACTATAAGATCTTACAATTGTTCTAGGGATGAAAAATTCCATAGCGTACAATAAATGTGGTAGATCATTATATGATCGATCTCAATCACCGCACAACAATGTCATTACTTTTTTATCCATCCATGACATGTAGTAAGACAGAATATAACTAAATGTATTTCGGATGGATGTCGCTAACACTAAAACTGGTATTGTTGGATTTTTTTGACCAGAAGCTTGACATATGAGCATATGAATCTAAATGATCGTGGTCTTGTGTCAACAAGTTCAATGTACATGTGTATTGACTATTGAACCTTGTGAATTCTCACAATATTTTTCATTGTAAGTATGAAACTTGTATCCTCCACTTACACCCGACATTATGGTTTATACACCTAACGAAAATATTTTTTTGATTAGACTCCACCACATAGAATTCAATATGGGCTTTGATGCAGTACTCATTGATTGTTAATTGTGCATCATTTTTAGTTTCAAATTGGGACCCAAATGCCAAATCCGTTGATCCTTCTTCAGAGGTACCCTAGGGGTAGCACATAACTCCGACATATCATGATTCTTAGGATTCCTCATAGCATCATAATTAATGTCATGCATTGTAACTGGATGATGATTGAGGCAAATTATTTCGAGGCATTTGGATTTGAGGGGGTGTTAGTGAATAGGCCCAACCCTTAAAGCATTGTGTAATCCATGACATCACCCTCAATATCAAAACCTTATCCTTCTGAAACTACCTCAACGATATCAAAATCATAAAGTATTGGTGTGTCACCATCTTTCATCATTGGAACGAAAATTTTATCATCCTCACTATACTCAGCAAGGCTTTCACTGAATACCCAATAAGGTTATGATTTACACCACTTTGATGCGATATAGATGTTCTTGGTTCTTCTTTAATGGGTGTGTCAACATAAATCTCAATCATTTGATAATTGATGCAGTCCACCCATAATAGCAATATCGTCATCATCCTCAAGTTGGATTGCTCTATATGTGAGTGGAGTTAATGAGATCATATTTCGATAACTCAATCATGAAACAAAAGCTTTAAGTTTTCTTTCAATTTTATACTTCATTTGGTGATGAGATGCATCTACATGGAACATCATGTTTATGTGCCTCTGAGACGTAAAAACAACACCATCATTAGTTTTTAGAATTTCGTCATTGAAATGGACTGTTAAGAATCTTTTAGTCATTGTTTGAAAGACTTTTTTGTATATTCAAGGAAGTTGTAAAAAGTAGATGTTTTTTTCGTATAACATAAGCCAACTTAATAGACACTGTCAAAACGTCCTTTCTTTCTTTTTTCAGTGATATATCAATTCATATATGATTCTTTTGATCATATTTAATGTCATTTCTTCTTTTTAGTGATATATCAACTCATATTTGATGTTTTTGACCATTTTAATGAAAAGCATCATTTTTCTTTTTAGTGACCATTGAACGAATAATTTTCTCACTATTAATAACTCATTTTTTTTTATTATTATAAGATAGAGCGGAATAAGAACGATAGGAAAAAAGGTTGTTTATTAACATTGGATACTTATGTCTCATGGGAACTACAAGAAACTTATGACTCACTGATAAGAAACGAGGCCCTCCCTCTATAGGGAATTAGTAGATAAACTTAGCATTTAAATTTTTTTGTTATTTATTTTAAGGATGTGACCATTACACAAGCCTCCATGTGGAATACAATGAATTTATATTTTATGATCGCACCTCTTCTTAACTTGGGCATACCTTGGTAGGTTAACATACCCTATCATAATAATTCAAAATGACAGAGAATCTTTTTAGCAATATATCACTTCATTTTTGAACTTTTTAGTACTATATTTTATAATTAATTAGACGCTATCATAATAATTCAAAATGACACAAAATCGTTTCAAGTATATATCACCTTACTTTTGAACTTGTTAATCATATTTAATAATTAATGAAACTCTATCATAATAATTTAAAATGACTTTTTAGTGATATATCACATCAAAATGACTTTTTAGTAGGGATAGGCACGAGTCGAGTTAGGGTTGGGTTTCGACTGACCCGACCCAAAAATTTCACACCCTCCACCCGACTTAAACCCAACCTAACTTTTTGAGATAAAATTCAAATCCGACCCGACCAGACCTGAAATAATAAAAATATTATTTTTATTCAATAAATCAGGGATTTAATTGAAAAAAATATATAGATGGGTATTATTGAATTATCCCTAAATATATAAGGAAAAATTATTTTTTTTGGTCAGGTCGGGTCGTGTATTTTTCACCATAAACCTGAACCCGACCTGACCCAAGCATTATCTTTAAAAAACCCGACCCGACCTGACCCAACCCCGAATTATTTTAAAAAAACACAACCCGATCAGGTCAGGTCAGGTCGAAACCTATTAGGTTCGGGTCCCATGCGCATTCCTACTTTTTAGTGATATCATAATGAAAAACATCATTTTCTTTTCAATGATGTATTACCTCATTTATGAACTTTTAGTACTATATAGTCATGTCTATATGAGAGACACAAAACATTTCAAATCATATATTCACCAAAAATATTATGGTTCAAGTTTCTATGTTGAAGATTTCCATGACAACAATTTCAGCAATAATTTATTGTGAGGGGAAATGTTTCACCATCTCCTTCAAGGGAGACATTAGACTTTTTGATTTGATGACGAAAATTTCAAATAAGGTTGGAAGCTAATTAAGATTAAACACTTTTTTTACTACAGTTCTTGTTTTCAACCTCTTTGGTTCCACAACATTCATCAATAGGCTATCTAAACAATGATTTTGTAGTTCGAATAATGATTGACACGTACATTACCAATTCGGTGAGTAATATTGACATATTTGTCGAGTATCATAAGTAAGCCGCAACTTATTCCACATCAAAAACAAAAACTTAAGACGTATCTGATAATATAGAAGTTGGACTTCAAGAACTTAAACTATTTATATATAAAAGGAAACAAAAGAAAGAATTGAGGATTGAATAACTTAACTTATGACGAGTCAACTGAATATGATAAACGAGATGGTGATTTGAATGTACGTCGAATGAACTATAATGGTGATAAAAAATGATTTCTATGGCTTTTCTCTATCTTTTTCCTTTATTTATTTGTTTCCTTAGAAAATTTAAAAAATAAATAAAGTGAATAAAATCTGAAAGAAAATGAACGAGATGTTACATGACATGTTATATATATATATATATATATATATATATAAAGAGTGTAACACCTTAAAATAATTATAAAACAAAATATTATACATCTATTTTAATCAAATAAAAATATATAATTTAACATTTATTTTACAATTAAACCTTTATTTTATTATTAAAAATTGCTATAAAATTGTTCAAGTTTAATTATCTAAATTATTTTTTATTCATTCTTATACCCTATGTTCTTTTATCCTTATTATTCTCGTTCAGTTCATTCTTTATTCATTATTATGATATGACAACACCAAAAATTATATCAACAACTAGTTGATCTAGTGGGATCAGACACTAAATCTCTTAAGTATGGTCAAAAGTTTGAATTATGGTAATTACAAATGGAGTAAACTGGATTGAGAGAGTCGTTATTGCCTCTGCAGTACCCCATATAGATTAGTCGATTAATAGATCAGGTACTAGTGGCTATAAAAAAACCCAAAAACTATCGCATAACACTTTTTTATTGTACCACATGATAAAAGAAAAAAAATAAAATTTTAAAAGAATATAAAATATATAACAATGTAAAATATTTTTGAAAATAATCTAAAATTCTAAAATATACTGAGAATTTTATATTTTTAAATGTTTTAAAATTTTTAAAAATGAAAGATTTCAAAACTTTAACAATGAAAAACATTTTAAAACAATGTGATTTTTTAAATATTTATAATTTTTATTTCTCATCATAGAAATTTAAGTGAAAATTGAAATGGCGTTAGATGCCTTAATGTATACAAATATTTTATATATTTAAAATCTTCATTTTTTGGGCGTTATTATATAAAAAACCTCCAAAAATTATTTTTTTGATAAGTATTCCCACAACAGATTTGTTAAAAAAAATACCCTTAAAATGCACATGGCGTGAGGTACGTCCAACGTAGACACATTTTTCACATAAGGCAATTTAATATTGGTATTAATGACCTCAAGTTACGTTGAACGCGAGGTCCCCTAGATATTGAAACGTCTCGAGAAATTTATCACTAGTAGTATTCAACATACTTCACGTTTTCCAATACGTGAGGTATGTATTCATTTTTTAATTAAATTTAATCATTCTATTTTTATTACATAATATTTAATAAAATAACATAACCTTTATGTTATATAATATTTGAACATAACATTTTTATTATATAATATTTAATAAAATAACATAAAAACTAGATTGTTATAAAACAAAATTACTTCATGGTTCCAAAAACAAGAAGCATAACAAGTACATAGATTGTTATAGTTTATTTGCCAAAGTTGGTGGTATGAATTACACGAACAGATGGTAGGACAATTGCAGGTTTCGATTTGTTTTGGGAAGGCAATGTTGTGACGATGTTCCATCATTAATCATAAAAACGGATTCATCTCCGGACGATTAACTTCTAAATTTATTTTCGCGAGATCGAGAGCTCTTACGATTCGAAGTCTTTCATCCCTTAATTAGCCCATAAAACAAATTAGAATAAGGCCATATACATACATGGCGTTGATATTACCTTTATCTGCTGCTTGTTTCAAACAATGTAGTTGGAACTCTTAATTTCTTCCACTAAAATAAGTAAGCATGTCTTCTCTATATAAAGCTTTATGATTATTAGCAGCAAGGCATATTTTGTGAAACGTCTTCTCGGCATGATTCCACGCACAAAGCCGAAAATTTTCATTGAAAAGTTCTGTAAAATGTAATTCTGATCCGCATGTTCATGAAAACTCTTGCAACTCAACTGTGTGTTAATGAAATTGAAGATAGAATTATAAGCAACATGTACAAGAATTTTTTATAACACTTCTCGCTGGAATAATTCAACAATATTAAAATATATTTTCTCTGCCATTTTGCTTTGGAATAAGTTTAAGAAACCTTTTAAAAACCATCCTTGCATCATTCCCGAAGAGGGGAATCGATGGAACTCATGTTTCCCAATATGCAAGGCTTGTTGAAAAGGTGCAACGCTTTAAATCGAATAATATTCAATGTTTCAGACAGGAAATCACGTTATATAGGATGCAAGATACGTTAAATCAGACTCAAATAAAATCCAACATTACATAATTGACCTCGCTGCTTGCAAAACACGAGGCCATAATTCATAAAATAATCACATTATTATTTTGAAAAAACCCCACAAAATCAATTTGCGTAAGCGTATGAGACCGTCTTGGCAACCTCCCCATATCTATCACAAGTTTTGCGTGAGCGTTCTGGTGTGATATGTCTTATTTCTGACATAGGTACATTGATCAGATACATAATCAAGCATATGAGACTGTCTTGGCAATCTCCACATATTTATCACTGATATTGTTTATGCCATATTGCTGTAAATTATTTACAAAAGTTTAAGAACAAAGATTAACGCGTAATGGTGCTTTGAATGGGCACATCTTTCACTCTTTTGAGATTTAAATATATTTTCATTTATTATTTATAATTAAATGTTTTATTTTAATGGGTAGTCCACTCATATTTCGTATATGAGGTTGAGGAGCTGTCTCAAAAATTGGGACATAGGAATCAAGAAGGCTACAACTACCTTGCTAAAATCCCGAGGGAGAAATGACTTCGATCATTTAATGGGGATAAACGATATGGTCACATGACAACGAACTTGGCTGAGGTGATAAATTCATTACTGAAGGGAGTGTGACATTTGCCTATCATTTTTGTTGTCAAAACGACATATTATTGGTTGCCAACCCTGTTTGCAAGCTTAGGAAGACAAGCAGATTGCATGTGGCCACATAATCTACCCAGACCTCCATAGAAAATTGCAAACCTTTCTACAATACTCAAACGCGATGAATGTGATGCGCGTTTCTCGCAAACAAAATAAATTTCGTGTTTCAGATTATTCAAGGCCATTTGAAGACATATAACACAACACATAAGTTGTTAATCTACGTGACAGAACTTGGGACTGCGGAGTATTCCAAACATTTAAATACTCGTGTCTACATGTCATTGTTGCTTGTTCTTCTGTACGAATTGACTACATGCAATTCGTTGATCCTGTATACTTACTTGAAATAATATTCAATGTGTATCAGTACGAGTCTCATCCTATCTGAAAAGAAAGGGATCCATATGAAGTTGATGATGAGTCTACAATACTGCCATATTTTGCACTATAATGCCAAAAAAAAGGGTCGTCCACAATCAATGATGATTTACTATGACGAGTATTTGGTCGAACATCGAGAAAGAATCAGACAGCCAAAGCTATGCAATATTTGTAGGAATCTCGGACACTCCAAGAACAAATATCTTAATCGATCACACCCTTATATCGATTAGTTTGTTTCAAAAGAGTACATTTTTATGTTTCAATTATATAATCGAATCGAATATAATGGCTAAATTTGTTTAAATTATTAATTAAGTTATAATTATTAATTTGTTTAAGTTATCATTCAACAATATGATTTTTACCTTGCCCCGAACATGCCTATCAAGCCATGTAGCATATTTTTCATGTAAAGAACCAAGCTTTTGAACTTGATTTTTACCGCTTATAACGTCTCGTGTGTGCCAATATACTCTCAATTGAAAGATAAGTTACAATATTAAGCCTCTAATCTTATAAATTACGAAAATTTTCAGATTAACTACCCGAAAAACCCTCGAATATGTCTGTCATACTATTTTAGCATTTTCTTCATGCACAAAACAAGCTTTGGAACCATTTTCAACACGATTTTAACATGCTTACAATATCTCGTATGTCTTGACATTGACTTCAACTGAAAGATAAATTCAAATACTACACCTCTAATCTTATAAATTATGAAAATTTTGAGATTAAATACTCAAACATGCCTATAAGAACTTGTAATTTGGGCTGAAAAACTAAATACCTCGCGTATTGAAAAACACGAGGTATGTTAAATATCACTTGGGATAAATTTCTCGGGACGTTTCAATAACTCGTGAACCTCGCTTTCTACATAACGTGAGGTCATTAATACTAATATTAAATTGCATTCTCTGGAAAAATGTTTCCACGTTAGACGTACCTCACGACATGTACAAAGTGAGGCCTTTCCTCGCGTTGCTTAGACGCGAGTTAGTCCTACGTCTACAATTTGAGGTATTTTTCTAACAAATTTGGTGTGAGGGCACTTCTCCAAAAAAAAAAAAAGTTTTGGGGTTATATAATAACACTTTTTTGTTGATATTTTTCTTAACATCTTCATCTTATATCAAGGACTATAACTTCTTGTGCGAACCTTTAATTAGGTAAGATTTTTGTGAAGATTATAAAATATTATCTTATTAATATAAGGTTAAAAATGACATAAATAAGTTGTAACTAAAAATCTTATTAAATGTATAACTTTTTAGGTTGTATATATTAACATTTTAGGTCGAAACTAGAATATATATTTTTTACAACATCTTCAGTAGTAACTGAAATCATTATAAATTTTATAATTTTTTTATTGTAAACTGTAACTCCATCGTAATATAATTTTTTACTACAACAAAAAAATTATAAATCGCATAATTTTTTAATTTGGATATGATAATATTTTAAATTAGAAATATCTTAAATTAACTTTAAATTAAGGTGACGTACTATAAAATGATGGTGTTTTGTAGACAATCTACGGCGGTGGATCTAATTTCACGGTTCATTCAACAATGGCTTTTCTTCTTTCCCAATGAATGCTTCTCCATATCTTCTCGGAGATTCTGCAGTCGGTTTCGAGATCCATGCAGACACCGGCTGTGAAGTAGTTGAAAAATGCAACAACGGGGTTAGCAAGTAAATGTGGGGTAGATAAGATAGGAGAGAACTTAAGGGACTTTACAAGTGGGGTGGTAGTTAGGCAGAGTTAAAAGCTTGACGTCCTAAAAAGGCAGAGTTAAAAGCTTGTGGTCCTAAAAAGGCAGAGAAAAGTTTCAACACGACAAAAGTTTTAGTATCCCTCACAACAACATACATTAATCCATCACAACAACATACATTAATCCATCACAACAACATACATTAATCCATCAAATATCTAGTCACTTCATGTAGTTGTATCATCAATCAGCCTTATGTGTCATGTATCATAATTTAATTAATTATTTTAATATTTTATTAATATAGAGTATTCATTTAATATTTATTTTAGAATTTAAATATTTATTTAAGATAACAAATTTAAATCAGTTTGAGGAAAGTTGGGAAGTTGAAGTGTTTGTACCATGGATGTAAATTTGGTCCGAATTTAATGGGTTTGACCCAATTGATCGGATTATTTTTATTTTCCAAAAAAAAATTAGATTCAAGCCGGATTATGTTAGAGTAAGTGTTTTTTAGAATGAAATCATATCAGATCGAATTTGGATTTATGAAGAAAATAAAATTATTCATTATATATTTATTAATAATTACAATAATAATCACCTCTATATTATTTTTTAATTCAATCATTATTTTACTTAATAAGAATAAAATTATATATATTTATAACGGTTAGATCGAAACGAATTTTTACCTTAAAAGTCAGTTAAAGTTTATATCGAATAAAATTTTTCATAAATTCGATTCAAATTTAATACGTATAAAAATTTAATTTTTGAATTAAATTAAGCTAAAAACCTCACACATGACACCCTAATTGAAACAGCTGAACATCTAATGTTATCTTGAGATGAGTTGTGAACTTTTAGGAGTCTGCCATTCTTTGGTTCAATGGCGGCTGGGTTTGATATAATTCCACCCATCACCCTTATTTTTCAATCATTTGGTTTTGGTATCTGAAAAATTATTCATAGTAACATTTTAGAAAACGCTTAGATTGTTTGAGGGCAAAATCCACATCTTCCAGCTGACGGTGCCTATTTAAGCAAACAAGAGACCCCAATATTTGTCGTATCTTAACGATAAGTTACACACGGTTGAAATTTGAGTGAGTACCCATCACTGCAAACGTTTCGTTTAGTTCATTTGCAGTGCAAGTTTTCACCGGAAAGCGCGGCTATGGCGGCTGACATTGTTCCACTTCTCAACGACGGTGACGACAATGATAGCAAGCAAAGAGGAACGTTTGTTTACATGGTTAAGGAGTTCGGATACGAGTCGAAGAGATTATGGCATATTGCCGGGCCGGCAATTTTCACAGCAATTTGTCAGTATTCATTGGGAGCCCTCACCCAGACTTTTACTGGCCAACTTACCGAACTAGACCTTGCTGCAGTATCTGTCGATAACTCTGTTATAGCTGGGCTTGGTTTCGGTGTTATGGTACGTCGCTTTGATTTTAGTAGAAATGTTGATTGGTTTGTAGAAATGATTGGTCTTATTTGATTTGATTTTGTCACAGTTGGGAATGGGGAGCGCATTGGAGACTTTATGTGGTCAAGCATATGGTGCTGGGCGGCTAAGGATGCTGGGCGTTTACATGCAGAGATCTTGGGTCATTCTATTGATTACATCATGTTTAATCTCTCCCATTTACATTTGGTCTCCTCCAATTCTTGAACTGTTTGGGGAAACCACTGAAATCTCCGATGCTGCAGGTTGGGGAATGAATGAAATTTGACTGAAAATCAGGTTACAAATTGATGACATTAAGCTTGTTTGATGCAGGTAAGTTTGCTCTATGGATGATGCCACAGTTATTTGCTTATGCTATGAACTTCCCTATACAAAAGTTCTTACAAACTCAGCGCAAAGTTATGGTGATGGCTTTGGTCTCAGCACTGGTGTTGGTCCTTGCCTTTTTCAGCTGGCTGCTGATACTTAAGCTCGATTGGGGCTTGATCGGTGCGGCTGTAACTTTGAACGTATCGTGGTGGCTGATAGTTATTGGACAGTTGCTGTACATTTTTATTACCAAGTCGGATGGTGCTTGGTCTGGTTTCTCATGGTTAGCATTTGCGGATCTATTTGGTTTTGTCAAGCTTTCTTTGGCTTCTGCTATTATGTTATGGCATGTTTCTTTTTTCCTTCTCTCCCCGTCACTTTATGTTCATATTAGTCGTATATAAGGTTTTGATGTTTACAAATTACAACAGTTGTTGAAAATGTGGTGCAGCTTGGAGTTTTGGTATTTAATGGTGCTGATAGTCATAACAGGTCTCCTGCCAAACCCTCTGATAGCAGTTGATGCCATTTCCATTTGGTAGGTGTTCCATTATCTCTCTTTACTAAACGGTTTAACCCGCTGTAATTTGGAATATGAAATCGAAAAAAAAATGGAACAGAGTAAGTTAAAAGTGTTATTAGCAGCGGTAGAAATTACCTTTTTCTCAACTTTCATTTTATCCTATTTCCAGCATGAACATAAATGGATGGGATGCAATGATTGCACTTGGGTTCAATGCAGCTATAAGGTGCATTTCTCTTCATTTCCTGTTTCTTCCTGGAAGCAGAACTTGTTTAAATATGAACTCTTATAATTGAACTGAGAACTTAACAGATTATTATGTTGTTAACAGTGTGAGAGTATCAAATGAACTTCCCGTACCTCTTCACCAGCAGTAATGCAGTTGCCGAAGAAACTAAGCTAGCTCTATTGTTGGGATTTATTGTCCTCTTAAACAGCCTCCAACCGGTCTTATCCGGTGAGTTACCTGCTGCGTTTTATATCTGTGTTCAACGGATATTCAATCACACAGAAGATTCTCTGAATACATCTATGCTTGACATTCGTGACAGTTTGATTCGTTTTCAGGTGTTGCTGTTGGAGCTGGATGGCAATCTCTTGTGGCGTACATAAACATAGGGTGTTATTATATATTTGGATTACCTGCTGGCATACTCCTTGGGTTTGGGGTTATGGTAAATTATCTAGTGTTTTAGGAGGATAAAATTATTTTTTTCAATCAGAAACAAAATCTTATTTCGAGAATATAATAGAATTGGAGATCATATCTTTATAATTTACTTGTGAAATGATGCAGGGCATTTGGTCAGGCATGATTGCGGGTATTGTTCTGCAAACTCTAATCTTGGTCTTGGTGGTTGCACTTACCAACTGGAACAAGGAGGCAAGTATCCCTGCCAATATCCTGATTGTTTATGTAGTTATATTGTATTTTATTTAATATATGTATATGTGTATATATATATATATATTTAATTGATGTTATATAATAATTCTACCACATTTATATTTTCGTATCATATGATTATGATAATGTCTTTTAGTCCTTTGATCCAACATAAGTCTCCTCTATTTAATACTGATTTATTGAATTCAAAGCGATGCTATAATCCTGATAATTCTCATACGCAGGCTGAAGAAGCTGAAAGCCGTATAAAAAGATGGGGAGGATCAACCGGTGGAGAGCATTGATTTTACATAATTATTTTATTATAATGTATTAATTCAAATAATCACTATTATCGATTGATCTATCATATGAAACGTATTTTCTACCTACTTGATAAAAAATATTAAATTGAGAAATAAATTTTAATAGATATTAGAATAATAAATTATTTTAAATGAATTATATTTGGATAAAAACGTCTTTGATCTTATTTGCTTAAATTAGGGTTTTTTTTCTAAAAAGTAAAAGCGATTATATATTTATATTGGGTTCAAATTTCCCTCAATTTATTTTCATCCATGATTAATAAATATTTATTATTATTTATAAATATAATGTATTCAATATTTGAATTATACATACTTTTTTAGTCCAATTAACAATTGACTTATTTTTTTGAGTAAATTAATATATGAACTTAATTTATTGATTCAACCTGATGGAAAATTTATAAATATTAATTTTGAACTAATACGTCAATTTAAGATGCTAATTTTAATAGAAAAACTAAATCTAAATATCAGAATAAATCTTGAAGCCGAGTTGAAGTGTCAAATTATATATCAGAAT
The DNA here is from genome assembly GCF_006381635.1 of Hibiscus syriacus. Lineage (NCBI taxonomy): Eukaryota > Viridiplantae > Streptophyta > Magnoliopsida > Malvales > Malvaceae > Hibiscus > Hibiscus syriacus. Next base: position 1,017,277 of record NW_024062745.1, on the reverse strand, counting down.
AAAATAGAATTTAAGAGAAAATATATTAAAAAATGGGTGGATAAAATAGATTAAAATGAGATAAGAGAATGAAGTACCACATATGTTACATAAAACGTTCACATTTACGAGTTATCAACAAAGCAGCGGTCCACCAATCAATTTGAAATGTTGCCCACATGGACAGCAAGGTTGATGTGAAGTACTGACATGGACAGCAAGCTTGATGTGAAGTACTGACTTTTTCTTGATTTTTTTTCTTCATTTCAGATTACATTTCTAAAAGAATTTTGGTGCACATTGCATGATCCTTCTCCAACGCTAATGGCTGAATTTTTGGGGTGCTACTTGCAAATTTATTTTTCAATCCTTAAAATAGAATTAACTTTTCTCCACATGTAATAAACTCTGGGATCTGTTTTCTCTAGTAAGTAGACCGACTTTGTTATTTTAATTTTATTAAATTAACAAATTTTTGGGTGAAACATTCACTTTAAAAGAGGATTTGTCTCTCTTTTTAAGACGTTTTGTCATGATTATTGTTCTTCTAATCCATGAAAATAGGTAAAAACAAACCACATTGAATCTTATCTCTGATATATGTGTTGGTTTAAATTGATCTTATTATGTCTTGTTTTTCGCTCACACATTCTTTAATGGAAACCATTAGAGATCTTCTCCCTTCCATGTAAAGGAAGAGCATGTGTGTGATCCACATAAACATAATCTTGTTTTTATGGTTCTATTTAAAAGTAAGAGCTGTAATAGACAATTTTCAGCCCCATATTTCAACATATTTGGACTTTATTCAATCAGTGGCCAGCCTGTTTTTGACTTCCGTCATGTGTACAGAAGTGGTTGGTGATTCTTTTCAGGACCATATTATCGTTGATGTCTTTCTTCCTTCCTTTTATGGCCTGTTAATGAAGTCGGAGAGAAGAACTAAACTTTCCGAAAATGGATTTTTAATAAGAAATATATAAAGAAATCTAAAATATGTCGCACTTATAAATTTTTAGAAGGGCGGCTTGAAAAGGCTAATAGCAAGGAGAAGGAAGGCGTGGAGTTATGAGAAGTTGAAGGGGAGTGGCTTTCAAGTTCGTCATTCCAAGGCTTTCACTCATATCAACTGCTTCGTCCAATGGCGTCTTCAACTCGAATCCTTGTACCACACTAGCCAGTACGAATTCCAATACTTGAACCGCAAACGAAACTCCGGGGCACATTCTTCGACCACTCCCGAATGGAATCAGCTCGAAGTTCTTGCCTCTAAAATCAAAATCTTTGTGGGTTGATAGGAACCTTTGGGGCCGAAATTCACAAGGATCTGACCACACTCGTGGGTCGCGATGAATTTTAGAAATATTGATGAACAATCGGGTTCCAGCGGGAATGTGGTAGCCACTAACCGTGCAGTCTTCCATGGATTCATGGGGCACCCCAAGTGGTCCGGCGGGATATAAACGCAGTGTTTCTTTTATGATTGCTTTAAGATAGACTAACTTCTGAATGTCTGATTCTTGGACCAGTCTGTCTTTTCCGACATGAATGTCTAGCTCTTGCCGTAACTTCCTCAGTTCATCCTTGTTGTTGAGTAGTAAAGACATAGCCCATGTCAGTGCCACCATTGTTGTATCTGAAGCTGCTAAGGTCAGACCCTGCGATATTAACGAAATCCATATCAGAAATAGTTGAAAATGTTTCATAATTCTTGTAACTATAATTAATATACGAACCAGGCAGGTGGCTTTGTTGATGGTATCGGCATCATGTTTCTCAGTCTCAATTCCCATTGAAAGCATAACATCCATGAAATCTTCGTTGGATGTAAGAGTTGATGATCTCTTTCGCTTGTGATCTTGTAACCATCCCTGGGCTACTTGGTCTAGTTCTTTTCTTACTTTCATGATCAGCCTCTCGTCTCCCCCGATATCCAACCATCTTAAATATGGCAGCGCATCTGATATCCCAAATTTCCCACTCAGTTCAAAGAACTCCTGCAACGCTTTCTTCCATGTCTCACTCTCTGCATCATTTCCCGAAATCGGAATCCGTTGCCCTACTATCATCCTCAGAATCACGTTAAGAGTTGTATTCTCAAACCATTTCTTCATATCCACTAAAACGTTGTATGCTCCATCTTTCTTCTCGTCCCATAGCTGATATAACTCTTTCAGCGAGGTTTTGATCTCGGATTCTCGGACATGTCTGAGTCGTTCGAGGCGGTAGTTGGAGAGGAGCTCAATAGTGGAGATTTTGCGCAGTTGACGCCATTCATTTCCGTATGGGGCGAACCCAAACATGGCGTGGTTGTAACTCAAGAGCTTCATGGCAAGCGTGGAAGGACGACAGGCAAAGGCTTTGTCGTTGATGGTTAAGCACTCTTTGGCAGTTTCATGGTCGCTGACAATCAAAGCTCTGTGAACACCCATCTTGATGGTGAAGATTGGCCCGTGTTTATCAGCCATTTCGCTGAGGATTATGTGGGCTGATTTGGGTCCTCTTAGGAGGTGGAGATGGCCGATTACAGGCCATGAATTTCCAGCTTCTGGTGCTTCCCCCTTTCTCTTCAACACCTTCAAAGTGTTCTTGAATATCCATATAAACGAAGAAAGAAAGATTATTGAAGCGAAAATGGTTGAAGTTGATGAAAGTGAATGAAAAATATCCATCTCATAGGTGAGGTTCTGTTTCGAGAAATCTTTAAGGAAGGATTCAGTAATGGAAGCTAAATATAGAAAAAAAATACAGTTAAGGCTGAAAATGATGGCGAATCTACCTACATATACAATTTAAAAATCATTTATAAATGTAATATTTTTTTATAATCACTCTAATATAATCTATTGATCGACTAATCTATATCGAATATAGTAGAGGCAATAGCAACTATCTCAGTCCATAATCTTTTATTCCCTTCTCCTCTACGTAGAATTATAATTATATTTAAAATTTGTCAAAAATAAAAAAATTAAAATCATTTAAAGAAATAATATTTTTTAATTATTAATTGATATAGTAACTTGTTAATATTAATGACAAAAAATAATATAGTAACTTGTTAATATTATGAAGTGAAGCCTGGGGATGACGTGAACGACATACTTTAGAGCCAGCTCGATCGAATGGCTGACGAAGGAGATTGATGAGGTGAAAGTCGAAGGGTCTTCAACTTATTTGACAGAACTACAAGCCGATTCACGAGAAACGGTGGTCCAATCTAGAATCCCGACATCGAGGCGAACCTTCGTTGGAATTTTGGTGTCTAACGGCCACCGAATATGGCGGCCGGCACGGTAGCGAGGCGGTGGTCGGTGGCGGAGTTTTTCCCCGGTTTCACGAAGGTATAGAGTGTGTTGAGAGACTTCAAGTTTTTTTTTTTTTTAAAAAAAAGCTTTAGGGTGAAAATGTTTTAAAACAAAAAATGGTAGATTAGATACTAGGACATTAATCGAACAACAGTCCCCAAACGTTTTCCGCATATTTACATGTTGGTCTCTAATTATGATTTGTTTCTAATTCATTTCGAACACAAAGCACTAATTGAGTAATTTTTCATTTTTCTGTTGTTAGTTATTTAAGCTTATAATTTTGTGGGTAAATTATGTTTAAACCATTAGATATTTCTCGTGTTTTTCTATTTTGGTCCATGCTTTCATTTTTTATTTTTGATTTCAATGTACTAATTTGTTTTTATTTCATTTCAGTCACTATTTGCCCATTATTGTGTTTTGGTTCAATTTGAGATTTTAATTGGTAAATTGTAACTTGCTCTATTCTAGTCCTATGTGTTTATATGCTGAGATGTGTTAGATTTATCCCTAGGTCCTTAGATTTAATTTTTTTTGTTTTGGCCACTGCCTTAACATGTTCATTATACAAAATAGTATGGATTAATATCTCATTTGCCTCACGTTTTTTTTTATTTTGGTCATATGTAAAGACTATTTCATTTTTAATTTAATTTTTTCAGTCTGATTTTGTAATTGTACAAAATTTTCATGTTAGGTTTAATAATTTGGAATAATTAAGTTTTAGCCCCTCTAGTTTAGGCACATTTTTACATTTAGGTCACTATTTAATTATTGAAATTGCAAGTTTAATTTTAAATTATTCTTAATTTGGTACCTATACTTTACATTCTTTTTTAATATGCTATTTATTTAATGTATATTATTTATTAAAAATCAAGGTAATGTATTTATATGAGGAATCTATGAGAAAATCTCTCGACTACAAGGGAAGTGTGTTTCAAGGATTATTCGTATAAAATAGTTCCTTTTTAAGTGGATCATAATTTAAAATATTGGTTTACATTTACAATTCTCAAATACAAAGACGACGTAGAATCAATTTGGTATCAATTATGGGCACTGTGGAGGTGTTTACGCTTTCCCACGTGTAATCGACTCCCAAACCTCGTTCTGAAATGAATTTTTGGTTCAACATAAACGGGATTAAAATTTATTTCCCTAAACCCTAAGTTTTAAAAATTAAGTTAATCCAATCACATTCTAACTGGTCAAAAAACTTAAAGGATCGTTACAATAGTATACAACCAAAAAAAATAGAAATATAATTTGAAAAGTAAAGAATATGCTAGAAAAATTCAGTAATGCCATAAATGTCATTACAAATGATTGTGATTTGTGAGGGTCCGAGTTATATGATATGACGGGGTGGTCAATGAAAATTTATTTTATGATCTTAATTTATCACGTCATCTCATCTATGATTTCAATAAATTGTATTTATTAATTTTAAAATATTTTTAAATAATTAATCACTTTTTATTTACATCAAGATATAATTAATCACTAAAATAATTTTTCGTGACCAGGTTGTTTATCGACAGCTCACTCTGTGTGGGTTTAAATGTACGGTATGTGTGAATATATTTTTTAAAACTAGCTTTTAAAATGGTAAAAGTGTTTGAATAATGCAATGGAAAAAAATTATTCGCATAGTGCAGTCGAATAATTATTTGCTTAAGTAGGGTGATTGCTACAGTGACCTCCATAGATCTCCAAGAGTATATGGCGACCTCTATAGGTCTCCAGGAGCACACGACGACCTCCATGGTCGCATGCGAGAGAAGAGCTGCAACAGCGAGGGAAGAGAAGAGTTAAGAGTTGCTGCAAAAGAAGAGGCTTTGTCGCAAGGAGCACTTGACAACTAATGAGGTCACTGTAACGAACACCCCAATTCAAGAAATAATTTGATTAGAACCCTATATGAGAATTTTTTTTCCAACGCCCTACATGGACGTGGAAGCCCTTTTAAAAGAGTGAGAAACCACCTTTTAAAAAACTTCAAAATATTACGATAAATTACACTCAACATTGTTTAATTATAGATTCCGAACACTAACATTTATGGAATAGTACATTATAAATAATTTAAAAAAATTCAGACACTATAATTATAATTATTTTAAATTATTTAAAAAGAAATTATAGATTTAATAATAAATATATTATTTTCAAAAGTTATAAATAAACTATTTAAATAAAAATATTATTGTAAACATGAATCATTAAAATTGAAATGGACGTATAATGTGGTCGGATAAAATAATATTTTGTCTCTAAATCTTATACATTCTAATAATTTTGTCATAATTCAAAATAATTGGATAAATTTAATTTTTCATATCGAAAAATTATATATATTTAATATTTTATTTAGACACTGTCAAAATAAACGAGCCCGTCGAATCAAAATAACAATTAGATATCTAAATTCTACCATGAAGTAATAAATTTATATTAAACTATTGTTATTCTAAAAAAGTAACATGAAAGTAATATAACAAACATGGGAAAAAAATTAATTTATGAGAAGAACAAAGACTAAAACGTGAAATTTTTAAATATGAAGAATTAGGTTTATTGATTTTTTTGACTAAATTAATAAATTGTTTAAATTTTGAGGATTAAAAATTGTTGAATAATCGGGTAAAGAAAACAGAAAGAACACAATAATTTTAACAAGGTTCAGCAATGTGCTTACGTCCTCGGTGTCTTAGGCGGCGCTAGAATTTTTATTCAATTCAATGTCTCACATGTTTAGGTTACATCTCCTTTCAGATACATATTTACAAAAAATAACCCTGTACCATACCGCGGGGCCGTAGCCCCCACACCCTCAACCCACATAATCATAACCCCCTCTACGAGACTTTACCGGTATATTTATGAGTCATACCTAACAAATCTCCACCTTGACGAATATTCTACCCCTTAGGAAACTAGGAAACATTCAATGTGGGTTGGGTTACCTTACTTCTTTAACAACTCGAAACATTCAACAAGTCCAAGCAATGCATGAGCTTGTCTGTCCTAACTGGCTTGGTGAACATATCAGCGACATTCTCATTAGTATGTACCTTCAGAAACAAAATCTCTCCAGATGCAACCAACTCTCTGATCTTGTGAAATCTTACATCACTATGCTTAGTTCTAGCTCGATATACATGATTCTTAGTCAGTGAATGATACTTTGATTGTCACAAAGTAATTGAACTCCACCTTGCTGAACACCCAACTCCTTCACTAAACCAGTATGCCATAAAGCTTCTTTTGCAGCTTCAGCCGCTGCCATGTATTCAACTTCAGTTGTAGATAATGCCACAACATATTGAACAGTAGACTTCCAACAAATAGGCCCTCCACCAAGAGTAAAGACATACCCTGTCGTAGATCTTCTATTATCCAAATCACCTGCATAGTCTGAATCTACATATCCTACAACCAAAGGATTATCCCGCTGACTACAAAACAATTCCATGTCCCACAATACCCTTTAAGTACCTAAAGATCCACTTTAATGCTTCCTAATGTTGCTTACCAAGTTTAGACATGTACTTATAAACTTGACTAACAACATGAGCTAAATCAGGACGAGTACATACCATTACATACATCAAGCAGCCAATAACATTAGAATATGGAACCTTTTCCATATCTCCAGCTTCCTTATTTGTCTTAGGGCACTGTTCCGATGAGAGCTTAAAGTGATTCGCCAATGGAGTGCTCACTGGTTTTGCGCTGCTCATCGCAAACATTTCTAGCATTTTCTCAACATAACCCTGTTGAGATAGCCACGGTTTCCTTGAGTCTATTTTCCTGCAAATTTCCATTCCAAGAATTTTCTTTGCAGCACCTAAATCTTTCATATCAAATTCCTGACTCAATAAAGTTTTCAAACCGATAACATCATCCATGTTCTTCGCAGCAATTAACATATCATCAACATACAGTAATAAAAAATAAAAGAACCATCATCAAGGCTTTTAACATAGACACAACAATCATACTCACATCGCTTGTAGCCAATCTTGATCATATAGGAGTCAAACCGTTTGTACAATTGTCTCGGAGACTGTTTCAACCCGTACAAAGATTTCTTCAATCTGTAAACTAAATGCTCATTTCCAGGTTGAGTGAAACCTTCAGGCTGCTGCATGTAGATTTGCTCCTCTAAATCACCATGCAAAAAAATAGTTTTAACATCCATATGCTCTAAATGTAAATCGCAACTAGCCACCAATGCAAGTACTGCTCGGATTGAAGTGTGCCTGACCACAGGAGAAAAAATTTCATCATAATCAACTCCTTTCTGCTTTGAAAAAACCCTTTTCTACCAAACGAGCCTTTAACTTCTCCCCATTTTTTTCTGTTACTGCTGGTTTCTTATTATACACCCATTTGCAACCAATAGGCTTCTTACCCTCAGGAAGGTGAACTAACTCCCATGTACGATTGTGATTCAAAGACTTTATCTCCTTAACCATGACAGTCATCCACTTGTCATTTTCCTGACTAGTAACAGCATCATGAAAAGTAACTGGATCATCACTGCTAACAGTAAGTGCAAAAGGGACCAAGTCTTCAAAACCTAATATGTTCGGAGGCTTTATATTCGTCTGTCTCAGCCTGTCTTTGGTGAGACTATAATCCTGCAAATCAAACGCAGCGGAACCACCATAATTCGGTTGAGAAGTTTCTATTTTCTCAACTGAAAAACTGCTCGAAATCTACCACTGACGTGTCTTTCTTCTGCTGCAACATGGGTTGTTCATAAAAAACAATATCTCTACTGATCACAATTTTCTTCGCAACTGGATCCCAGAACTTGAATCCTTTGACACATTTCTTGTAACCCAGAAAAATGCACTCCTTCGACTTTACATCAAGTTTGGATCTCTCATCAGCAGGTACATACACATATGCAGAACAACCAAAAATTTGTAAGTGATCAAAAGTAACATCATGACCAGTCCATACCTCTTCTGTAACTTTCCTAACCAATAATGCCCTTGGCGATCTATTGATAAGATAACACGCCATATTAACATCCTCAACCTAGAAGTGTTTGGGAAGCTCCACATTCAACCGCAAACATCTGGCTCTTTCATTCAATGACATGTTCATCCGTTCCGCAACATCATTCTGTTGTGGTGTCTTGCGCATTGTAAAATTCCTCTTAATCCCATGCTCCTTACTGAAGTTTAGAAACCGTGAATCTGTGTACTCCGTATCATTTTCAGACCGCAAACACTTGATTTTTCGTCCTGTTTGGTTTTCTACCTCAACTTTCCACAGCTTGAACTTCTCAAAAACGTCATACTTTGGTTTCAAAAAATACACCCAAACTTTCCGTGAAAAATCATCAATAAAAGTAACATAATACCTATATCCACCCAAAAACGATGTCGTGGAAGGCCCTATGCATCAGAATGCACATAATCAAGAATCCCTTCAGTTGTGTGCTTCACAGTCTTGAAACGAACTTTAGTTTGTTTACCAAGAACACAATATTTGCAAAAATCGAGCTTATAGCTTTTAATACCATGCAACAGATTTCTTTTATGTAATTCAGCCATACCACATTCACTAAGATGAGCAAGAAACATATGCCACAGTTTAATAGTATCATCACAGGACTCAACAGAATGAACTCCACCTACAACGGTACTCCCTAACAATCTGTAAATATTCCCTGCAGTCATCTTTCCTTTCATCACAGTCAAAGCTCCTTTAACAATCTGAATGGTTTCCCTATTCTCATCAGCTTTAGGGATAAAACTATTCTTGTGCAAAGTGCCCAAAGAAATTAAATTCTTCTTCAAATCTGGGATATGTCGAACACTATACATCGTCTGAACAAAACCATCATATATCTTAATTCCGACATCACCAATACCAATAATATTGCAACATCAATCATCACCCAAATAAATAGAACCAGAATTAACCGACATGTATGTTGAAAGCCATTCCCTATTTGGCGTGATGTGATAAGAACATCCATAATCAATAATCCAAGCGTCTGTCAATTGAGTCGTTGAAATAGAGAGCATATCACCCTCATTGCAATCAAAATTGTCATCCTCGACCACATTCACAGACTTAGATGAGTCATCACGCTTCTCATCAGTCTGCTTTTTCAACTTCGGATAGTCTCGCTTCATATATCCCATCTCCTTGCACTTGTAACAGTGAATTGTCTTCTTATCCCTAGATTTAGATATGAAATTTCGCTTCCCAGACTTTGCCTTCTCTGGCTTCCGTCCATGGTCTCGATTACCCTTGATATATAAGCTATCAGCTTGAGAGCTTTCCCCTGCATTCTGCTTCCACTGGTTGTGAGCCAACAAGACTGTAGTAATCTTCTCAACTTTGATAGTCTCTTTCCCATATGTAAGAGTAGTTACTATGTGTTTGTAATAGGGAGGCAACGAACACAACAGAATCATCGTCTCGACAAACCGTGAATCTGTGTACTCCGCGCCTTACCTTTAACACAATTATATTAGGAGCGGAACAGGGGCCGCGCCTTAGCTTTATCTGATATAATTATGTAAGGCGCGGTGCAGGTACCACGTCTTGTAGCTTTTCCCGGCTATAAATACCCTTCCCCCGAGTAACTCCTTACATCTCCTCTCGATTAGAAAAAAAATATTACAACAATCCGACAATCTTCTCATATTTGATTCAGAAGTTCGTGCGATTTTTCGTTAAAAGGTAATTTTGTGATAAAGTTTTTTATTATACTTATTGTTTATTATGATTATTTGAAAAATATTATACTAATTGTTGTCAATTAATTTATGTGTTTGTAAAATTAGAAAACGAAAATATTCTTCGAAATAGTTTTGCGGTATATGTAATAATATAAAATTATATTATTTAAATTATTTACGTTTATGAGTAAAAATTTTATTGTGTTATATTTTCGTTCATATATTATTTATTTAATCAGTATTGTTTCAGTTGTTTTTTTGTAGATATAATATTGTCGTACTTTTAAACTCAAAGAATGACGCGACTTTCAACTATTATTTATTATGATGGTGAAATTCGAGAAGATGAAACCGGCGTTGTTTTCGTATCAAATGAGCGTGTGAAAATATCATTGAAGAGAAACATAACTCTTGAGGAGCTGATAACGAAGATTTCGAGGAAGATTCATGTTGGAAGTAGTAGAAGAATTTCGTCGTTGCAGTACAGATTTCCAACATTATTGTTGTCATTAACTTATACAGCGTTCAAACTTTTGAACAATGCTGATGTTAAAATGATGGTTGAAGCTCAAAGTAATTATTCAGACGCCAATATTAAGATGTATGCAAATTTTATTCAAGTGCGTGTTGTTCGGGGTTAATCATTAAGCTCTCACTATGGGCTGGCTGAACAAGTTGATCAAGTTGACAGCCCGACGACAGTAATGTGTAATGATTTTAATGTCATAATGGGGAGACATTCATCCGCAACTCCTTACGATATGTACCGAGGTGGGTCGACGAACAATCTGTATGGTAACATCGCGTCCAGTTCAAGGGGAAGACATTCATCTGCAAATCCCTTTGACCTTAATATGGAGATGCCATCGACGCAACAATCTGTGCAGTTTCCATTTGACACGATGGCTTCAAGCTCCAGGGGAAGGTATTCGACTGTGAGCTTTTTCGATCTGAATGTCGATATGCCTTCCAGTTCAAGGGGAAGGCGTGCAAGTAGTAGGTTCTTCGACCTAATTGTGGAGAGCATAGAGGAACCATCATCTCCACCAGAAGAACCATTTCGTGAGCCTGGTGTGGATGGTGCTGAGACTGGACTATTCATTCACCTAGAATCACCGTAATTCAACTTCGATGATGATGATGATATGGATGAAGTTCCAGCAAATGTGACACAAACTGACCCTCCAACACACATGTATGAAACTGATTATGGTGCAATGTATGGTCCAGAATTTGCGGCTATACCTCATCTCGGTGACTATGGATATTACTCATCAATAAATAATGGTGAGTTATATTTAGGTATGGAGTTTTCAAGCAAAGAAGAAGCGATGATGGCTATAAAAAATTACAATATATGTAATTCTGTTCAATCGAGAGTCGACCGCTCCACGACAAAAAAATATGTATGCTACTGTGCCCGACGCGAAAACGGATGCAATTGAATGGTTCGCGTATCGAAGAAGAAGAAGAAAAACAACATATGGGAACTAACAGTATACAACGGTCCTCACACATGTTGTGCTGGAGGGGTCAACCAAGATCATCCCAACTTGGACTCTGAAGTGATATGCCAGGATATCATACCCATGGTAAAAGCAAGCTCTCATATAGTTGTTGTTGTGTTGATTTCAGCTATACAATCGTAGTATGGGTACACTGTCTCCTATAAAAAAGCTTGGTTGGCAAAACAAAATGTCATTATCAAACTTCATGGTGAATGAGATGCATCTTACAATGAACTTCCAGGATGGTTTAGGCTGGTGCCGAGGTTGAATCCTGGGACAATTATGGACTTCGAAACCTCCTATGCATACCATAATGATCAAGTTCTCCGCGATCGATGCCAATTCTACCGGGTTTTTTGGACTTACCCACAATGCATTAATGCTGTCAAATACTGCAAGCATGTGGTCCAGATCGACGAGACTTTCTTGTATGGAAAATACAAGCAAGTTTTATTATTGGAAGTTGTCCAAGATGACAATCACAACATTCTTCTAGTTGCTTTTGCTCTTATCGAATGAGAATATATAGATTATTGGGCTTTTTTCCTCCGAAATTTACGTGCACATGTTATCACGAGGGAAAAAATTTGTATCATTTCAGATCACGTATACCTACTATCTGAAGTTTTTAAGGTATACGAATTTGAGTTCCCCCCATAGTTAATGACAAAGACCCTGACGAGGTTCAAGATTGGCTTCCGATTGTACCAAATCCGAGTTTATTGAGGGAGTGTGGTCATCCAAAATCCAATCGAATTCATTGCGATATGGATATTCGAGAAAGATCTAGACAAGATAGAAGATGTGGACATTGTAGAAACTCAGGACACACTAGAAAAACATGTCCACTTCTGTTGTCATCAAGTAACAATTGATGAGGAAATGATGTAGTTGTTTATCAATTAATAATTATTGTACTTTAATTTGCATTTAATTCAAGTTAATGTTATTCGATAACCGCTGATGAAGATTAAAAAAATGATATAATTATACGAGATTGGATGTTGGCGTTATATTAATAAATAATTGATATTAACGATACAATAAGTATTAAATGGTAAATGATAACCAAATTACAATAACTAATATTAAATGGTAATAAACAAAATTAAGCAAAATAAATTAACAAAAAGTCCAACAAATTTATCAAAATAAATTAAAATAAATCCAACCATATTAAAGAATTAAAGTAAGCATTAAATGATAAATAATAAAAAAATTACAATAAAAAAGTCCAATAAACAACTACAATAAAAAGTACTAAATACAAAATATATTAAAAAAACAAAATCTATCGATGCATGCGACGCGAATGTGTACCGTAGGGCGGTGACTGTCGGTCTCGAGGAGGATTTCTTCGTATCACTGGTTGTGACTCCTCACTGTCATCATCATCGCCATCATCATCGTCGTCGTCATCCTGAGCAGCTAAATTTTGCTGATGAGGAGCTGATGACGATGAAGCACCTCCATAGAATAAGGACCCTGGAGGTGTATGACTGATTATCCCTCCGGCCTGCGAAAACTGGGAAAACTCATAAAACCCAGACATCGTTGAGTGTGAAAACTGTACAGGAGGTGTCTGTACTGCGGCCATGAGTGATGAGGCTGAACCCACCAAATATCCAATATATGAACCCCAAGTTGGATCTGCAAACATAGACCCATAATAACCTCCAGGAGGGGTCATATAACTCTATGAAGGTGGCGGCGACGGGGTCATAAAACCAGGTGATGGTGGCGACGGCGACATCAGGTAAGGGAATGGCGGTGGCGGCATAACATATGGTTGCAGTATGTAAGTCGCTGCAAACAGTGGCTGCTCTGAAGGTCCTGCTGGTACAGCTGAGAATGAACCGGAAGCACCTGCTCTCCGTCCATGAGTCGGGGGATAATGGTGTTGTGTCGGTGAACGTATCTGTCTACGTCGTGGAAAGGTCCACCCTCATGCATCATCGGGAAGCAGAAACGGTTTCCCGTTTCTATTGAACCAGTCATAATAACCGTCACTAACCATCAAAAGATGATAAAAAATGGGCTCTCTACGGGGAATACACCGATGTCGATCCTCCCACAACATGACCCACTCATGATGCCTCACCAGCCAATCTGTATCGGTCTTGCCGTGACTATCTGTACTATGTAACTCATCCATATTGCGAGGTGCTTCCAGAATTGGTTGAAAACAACCAAATTATTGGAGCACGCGATCAGTAGAGTGCCACTCGACGGTCGTATAACAGATGAAAGGGACCATCACCATCAAAACATCTAATGGGCCCCTCAACTCAAGTGGGATCACCGTCCTCACATCATCATTATAATATGACACCCATTCAAACTAAAACAAATATATATAATTTTTATCAAAATAATAATATAATTATATAACTATAATCTAAAATCGATGTTAAACATTAAAATTCATACATTTGTGACAGCCTTCTGATCGATGAACACCCTAATTTTTTCTGAATCATCAGGTAGCTCCTGATGATTTTTCCTATCAGTCGACCACCTATTCAAGATTTTTTTATTATACGTTATATAAAATGATTAATATACGCAATCAGTTTTATAATTACCTCAAGAGTAGCGGGAAATACGAATGGATTCTTCACAAGGGGACATAAAAAGGGCAATCGATACCATGCTCAAGATTGCAGTAGGAGGAGACATCCGCTGATAGCATTACGTCTGTAGTCAGTGGCTCGACACATCTCCCTGTACAAAAAAGCCAAAACTGCCGAGCCCCAACTGAGTGATCCGGCCAGACGAAAGTCGACAAGATGTCGCAACCATATACAGTGAACTTGGTTGCGCGATTTGTCCGACATCAACAACCCTCCTATCAGCTGTAGTATACATGCCCGTGCATACATTTTAACTTCATCATCTGACACGTCCTCGCTCAACTCCCGAAAATTGGCATCTAACCAATTTAAAGGTATCCGACCACCGTTAAAACTTTCCTGGACACGTCCTAGATTATCCTGACACAAAGCAGTCCAGGAACCCTGCGTGATCCCCGATATCATATCTCCATCCACCGAAAGCCCCAGGTGCATAGCAACATCCTCAAGTGTAATCGTGCACTCTCCGCACGAAAGATGGAATGTGTGGGTCTTCGGCCTCCACCGCTCTACTAAGGCAGAAATAAGGTCTGGTTCTATCTTACAGTGACCCTGATATCTACCTATGTAACCGAATCCATCCTCTACTAAATACGGCAAGACACTGCTAGGTATCACTAACTTAAGATTCCTAATGAATGGATCTAATACACGAATTTTCTCCTAAAATTAAATAATTACAAAAATTAATTCTTAATCTAATAATCATGCATTAAATAAATCAACAAATAATTACTAATAATTTAAATTAAATTAAAACGTTAAAATGTTACCGTATCAGCAAAGTGTCGAGATATATGATTTCTATCCAAGCGAAGTAGACCGTCTTCCATTTTATTTCTGCAAAAAATTAATTAAATAAAATATTAAAAAATTAAATACTTAAATAAATTAAATACAAAATATTAAAAATATAATAAAATATACCTTAGACAGAGATTATAAGAGTATTTGAGAGAAGTTGAGAGAATTTGGTGTGATGAAAGTGATTGAGGATGAGAGTATTTATAGGGAGGGATGGGGGGTGAAACGTCGGGGTAGGTGGGTAATTATACCCAAGGCGCGTCGCAGGGGGCGTGCCTTACTGGCGCGTGGCAGATTATGGGGTAAGGTGCGGCCCCTGCACCGCGCTATACCCCCTGTGCACATGTGTATATCATGTCAGTATAAGGCGCTCTTCAGGGGGCGCGCTTTACCCCACGTGATAGCAAATTAGTGTAAAGCGCGTTGTAGGAACTGTGTCTTTCTGAAAAGGGTGTTAGATCAGAAAATATAGTCTTAACAGTGTCTAATCAGGAAATATAATGTGATATATCGAGAAAATCACTAAGTAATTATTCTCGTCTAATATTTAATAGCTAATGATTTATTTATAATTATATTTTAATTGAGTGATATATATATTGCATCGTTATGTTGAGTGTGGACTTCATTCAGCCGTATATCATTTGAATCGATTTTAGCCACCCAAATTTTAAATATATTTTTCCTTAAATTTTGTTTTATTTTATATGGTAAATATATAATTTGATATTTAAATTTGGTTTTATCGTTCATTTTAACATTTGAATTTAATTTTTTTATTCAAATTAATATTTTTGTTTAATATATTGACTTAAATAGAATTTTATAATTTTTAATCAAGAAATTAAGTTTAGATATCAGTATATCTAAAAAGACAAATCAGATGCTTAATTGGACTAAAAAAATTAAATATCAAATAGAATCTTGATGTTAAATTCGAATGTCAAATTAGATAAAAAAATACTTAGTTATAAAATTAAATCATGAAATTAAATTCATATTTCCTATTTGATACTAGTCGATATCAACATAAAAGATTTTAATTTAGCCGCCTTGATTTTTTTAGGAAAAAGAATCTTAATTTATGTGGACAAAATTTATAATCCCTTAAATGGCCTACGAACAAAAATTATGTAATAAATCATTTTTTAAAACATTTACGAAATATAATATTAGAAATAAACGAATATAACAGTTAAAAGAGGTTGAAAATAAATATTTAAGCTCATATAATATAAAATTTGAGACTACACTTCCAACAACCAAATCAATCCTACGTTTAGATAACCTAAAAATGAAAGACAAAAACAGAGTGAGCTATAAAACTCATTGTGTCCTCTAAGTGCAATCAAATAATAATATTAGAACAAAAATAATTCAAGCACGATGCACTAAATAGCATAATAATTGTTCAATAATAAAATCCAGATATTTTAGCATCAAAATATCACAATAGATGTTCATAACCTTACTTTTCGTTTCGGACTAACAGGATGCGTATGTTACCTTTTGTAAGGGAATCCGACTAAAAAATAGGATGTGGACGCTACCCTCCAAAGAGAAACCCCAACAGAAGACAGAAATCAGGATGGAGACGTTATCATTCGAAAAAGAACTCAAATAGAAAAAAAAATCAGGAAACAAGATGGGGACGTTACCCTCCGAAGAAGATCCCAAACAAAAAACAAACAATTACACCAAAGCACGGATCATGTACAATATAACATTACTCAGTAATCAGGCTTGCATTTCCATTATTGACTTTCAAAAAGTAAAGTTTTAAACTTTGACCATGATTATTTTAAATATTTTAAACAATTAAATTTTATAAAATATTTATTTAAAAACTTCATTATTTGTTTATTTGCCAAAGTTGGCGTATGAATTACACGAACATTTGATAGGATAATTGCAGGCTTCGATTTGTTTTGGGAAGGCAATGTTGTGATGAAGCGTCGTAATTAACCATAAAAACAGATTCATCTCCGGACGATTAACTTCTAAATTTATTTTGCGAGATCGAGAGCTCTTACGATTCGAAGCCCTTCATCCCTTAATTCGCCCCCCAAAACAAATTAGAATAAGGCCATATACATATATGACGTTGATATTACCTTTATTTGCTGCTAGTTTCAAACAATGTAGTTTGAACTCTGAATTTCTTCCACTAAAATAATTAAACATGCATTCTCTATATAAAGCTTCATGATTATTAACAGTAAGGCATCTTTTGTGAAACATCTTCTCGGCTTGATTCCACGCACGACGCCAAAATTTTTCATTAAAAAGTTCTGAAAAATGTAATTCTAATCCGTAGTTTCATGAAAACTCTTGAAAATTAACCGCTTGTTGATGAAATCGACGATAGAATTAAAAGCAACATGTACAATAATTTTTTATAACACTTCTATCTCGAATAATTTGACAATGTTAAAATATATTTTCTTTACCATTTTGGTTTGAAATAGGTTTAAGAAACCTTCCAAAATGGGCCCTTATTTATAACAATCCTTGCATCATTCTCGAAGAGGGGAATCGATGGAACTCATGTTTCCCAATATGCAAGGTTTGTTGAAAAGGCACAACGCTTTAAAATGAATAATATCCAATGTTTCATATAGTAACTCACGTTATACAGTATGTGAGATACGTTAAATTTGACTCAAATAAAATCTAACGTGACATAATTGACCTCGTTACTTGCAAAACACGAGACCTTTATTCATAAAATAATCATATTATTATTTTGAAAAACCCCCATAAAATCAATTTACGTGAGCGTATGAGACCGTCTTGGTAACCTCCCCATATCTATCACAAGTTTTGCGTGAGCGTTCTGGAGTGATGTCTTATTTCTGACAGAGGCACATCGATCAGATACACAATCGAGCGTATGGGACCATTTTGGCAAGCTCCACATATTTATCACTGACATTGTTTATGCCATACTACTGCAAATTATTTGAAAAAGTTTAAGAACAAAGATGAACACTTAATGGTGTTTTGAATGAGCATGTCTTTTACTTTTTTAGGATTTAGATATCTTTTCATTTATTATTTATAATTAAATGTTTTATTTTAATGGACAGGCCACAAACATTACGTATGTGAGGTTGATGAGTTGTATCAAAAATTGAGACATAAGAATCAAGAAGGCTATAACTACCTTGCTAAAATACCGAGGGAGAAATGACTTATATCATTTAATGGGGATAGACGATATGGTTACATGACAACGAACTTGGTTGAGGCGATCAATTCATTACTGAAGGGAGTGCTACATTTGCCTATCATTTCCGTTGTCAAAGCTACATATTATCAGTTTGCAACCTATTTGTAACATTGGGAAGGCAAGCAGTTGACTGGATTGCATGTGGCCACAGAATCTACCTATACCTCCAAAAAAATTGAAAACCTTTCTACAACAGTAAAACGTGATGAATGCGAAATGTGTCTCACGCAAACAATATAAATTTCGTGTTTCAGATTATTCAAGGCCATTTGAAGGCATCAAACACAATGCATAAGTTGTTAATCTACGTGATAGAACATGCGATTGCGGAGTATTCCAAACATTCAAATACCCGTGTTTACACGCCATTGCTAATTGTTCTTATGTACGGATTGACTACATGCAATTTGTTAATCCCATATACTTACCTGAAACATTATTCAATGTGTATCAGTACGAGTCTCGTTCTTTTGGAAACGAAAGGGATCTAGATGAAGTTGATGACGAGTCTATAATACTACCATATTTTACACTACAATGCCAAAAAAAGGTCGTTCACGTTCAATGAGGATTTACTATGATGAGTATTTGGTCGAACATTGAGAAAGAATCGGACATCCAAAGCTATGCAATATTTGTAGGAATCTCGGACACTCCAAGAACAAATGTCTTAATCGATCATGCCCTCATATCGATTAGTTTGTTTTAAACGAATACATTTTTATGTTTCAATTGTATAATCGAATCGAATATAATGGCTAAATTTGTTTAAATTATTAATTAAGTTTTAATTATTAATTTGTTTAAGTTATCATTCAACAATATGATTTTTACCCTGCCTCGAACATGCCTATCAAGCCATGTTAGCATATTCTTCATGTAAAAAACCAAGCTTTGAAATCATTTTGAACGTGATTTTTATCCGATTTTAATGTCTCGTGCGTGTCGATATTACTCTTAATTGAAATATAAGTTACAATACTACGCCTATAATCTTATAAATTACGAGATTTTTCAAATTAACTACCCAAAAAAACCCCTCGAATATGTATGTCATACCATTTTAGCATTTTCTTCATGCACAAAACAAGCTTTGGAACCATTTTTACGCGATTTTTAACTCGCTTACAATATCTCGTATGTCTTGATATTGACTTCAACTTAAAGATAAATTTAAATAATATATCTCTAATCTTATAAATTACGAAAAATTTGAGATTAAATACTCGAACATGCCTATAAGCACTTGTGATTTGGGCTGAAAAACTAAATACCTCGCGTATTGGAAAACACGAGGTATGTTAAATATCACATGCGATAAATTTCTCGGGACATTTCAATATCTCGTGAACCTCGCGTTCTACACAACGTGAGGTCATTAATACTAATATTAAATTACATTCTCTGAAAAATGTTTCCACGTTGGACGTACCTCACGACATGTACAAAGTGAGGCCTTTCCTCTCGCTGCTTAGACGTGAATTAGTCCTATGTGTACAGTTTAGGGTATTTTTCTAACAAATCTAGTGTGGTGATACTTCTCCAAAAGAATACTTGGGGGTTATATATAATAACGTCTTTTTTTTTGTTGATATTTGTCTTAACATCTTATCTTATATCAAGGACGTTGACTTCTTGTGCGAACCTTTAATTGGGTAAGATTTTTGTGAAGAGTATAAAATATATCTTATTAATATAAGGTTGAAAATGACATAAATAAGTTGTAAATAAAAATCTCATTAAAAATATAACTTTTTAGGTTATATATATTAACATTATTTTTTATCACATATTCGGTTGTAGCTAAAATCATTATAAATTTTATAATTTTTTTATTGTAAACTCTAAAAACCACCGTAAAGCTTGTGGTCCTAAGAAGGCAGAGTTAAAAGCTTGTGGTCCTAAGAAGGCAGAGTTAAAAGCTTGTGGTCCTAAGAAGGCAGAGTTAAAAGCTTGTGGTTCTAAGAAGGCAGAGTTAAAAGCTTGTGGTCCTAAGAAGGCAGAGTTAAAAGCTTGTGGTCCTAAGAAGGCAGAGTTAAAAGCTTGTGGTGCTAAAAAGACGGAGAAAAGTTTCAACACGACAAAACTTTTAGTATCCCTCGCAACAACATACATTAATCCCACAAATATCTAGTCAATTCATGTAGTTGTATCTTCAATCAGCCTTATTATATTGAAAGGATTGTTTTTTTAAAATAATGAAATGCTTGAATTCAATGATGAATAGTTGTGTCATGTATTATAATTTAATTGATTATTATAATATTTTATTGATATAAAGTATTCATTTAAGATTTATTTTAGAATTAAAATATTAATTTAAGATAACAAATTTAAATCAGTTTGAGGAAAGTTGGGAAGTTGAAGTGTTTGTACTATGGATGTAAATTTGGTCCAATTTAATAGTTAAACTTAATTTAAGATTTAATTTTATACATACTTTTTTAGTCCAATTAGACAATTGACTTATCTTTTTGAGTAAATTAATATGTGAACTTAATTTATTGATTCAACCTGATGAAAATTTTATAAATATTTATTTTGAACTAATACGTCAATTTAAGATGCTAATTTAAATAAAAAAAACTAAATTTAAATATCATAATAAATCTTGAGGCCGAGTTGAAGTGTCAAATTATATATTAGAATAAAATACAATTTAAGAGAAAATATATTAAAAAATGGGTGGATAAAATAGATTAAAATGAGATAAGAGAATGAAGTACCACATATGTTTTTTTTTTTTAAAGAAGGTTACTTTGTATTATTTGATCACAAAATACTCCACCTCACAAACCTCTTTAAAAAATTTCTCTAAATCTATATAGAGGAAAAAGAGTGCATCTTGAGGTGGATAATATCAAACAACATATATCCTATAACACCAAGACCGAAAACACCCCAACCAAGAACAACTCCTGAAGACCCAACCAAAGGAAACAAACTTTAATACAACTATCATCCCCCTTAAGTATTAAACAAATTAACATGCGTGCAACCAAGCAGAAGCTAGAACAGCACTGCAACCTCAGCTCTTGATCAAAATGAACCCTGTGCATATCTATGAGAATAGATACTGGAAAGCACAAAAGCAGAACACTTACCACTAATCAGTAAAGAATGATAGAATCCGGACTTCGAACGAAGTCTTGAACATGTGGAATAGCGATGGCCATAATATATCTGCAGTAAAACACTGTTATATATCTGATCCACATTGTAAAACACACCACTGAAGGCGCGTAATTGATGAGATAATTTGTACCAGTGACATAACAGTCTACATATAAATGACAATATAATAAAGGGACGTAATTGAAATTCTGAAAAAGTTGATGATTAAATTGTTTTTTTAAATAGGGAAATGTAGTTTTTTTAAACTAAAAATTATAAAAAAAATAAAATAAATGAAAAACCTTTAAAAAGTTAAAAATACTTTAAAAGTATTTAGAATTTTAAAAAATTATAAAATATTAAATATAAAAAATGAAAAATACTTAAAAGTATTTAATATTATAAATTTTTAAATATATATATTAAAAATAATAAAATATTATAAAATTCAAATAAAGGGAACAGAGAACATCTCTTTTCAAAATAAAGAGAATATAGAGAAAAGAATCTAAAAAAAAGATGTTTGAAGTCTTCCAAAAACCCCATTAGAATTATTGTTAATTTTTAAGATTTGGGGTTTAAGTATTAAAAATATTAGAGATTGAGTATTTAATATCAATGATTAAAATTTATCTTTAAATAAATATTAAACAGAGTTTGTTTTTATTTAAGAGATCACTAATTAAATTAAAGCTTGAATTTATATATTTTTTTCATTTTTACTAACAAATCTTATTATTTTTTCATGGTATAAGCGTTATAGGCTATTAACTTTTCTCCACATGTAATAAACCTGGGTTCTGTTTTCTCTAGTAAGTAGACCGACTTTGTTATTTTAATTTTATTAAATTGACAAATTTTGGGTGAAACATCACTTTAAAAGAGGATTTGTCTCTCTTTTTAAGACGTTTTGCCATGATTATGTTATTCTAATCCATGAAAATAGGTAAGAACAAACCACATTGAATCTTATCTCTGATATATGTGTTTGGTTTAAATTGATCTTATTATGTCTTGTTTTCGCTCACAAATTCTTTAATGGAAACCATTAGAGATCTTCTCCCTTCCATGTAAAGGAAGAGCATGTGTGTCCACATAAACATAATCTTGTTTTTATGGTTCTATTTAAAGTAAGAGCTGTAATAGACAATTTCAGCCCCATTTCAACATATTTGGACTTTATTCATCAGTGGCCAGCCAGTACAAAGTGGTTGATGATTCTTTTCAGGACCATATTATCGTTGATGCCTTTCTTCCTTCCTTTTATGGCCTGTTAATGAAGTCGGAGAGACGAACTCAACTTTCCGAGAATGGATTTTTAATAAGAAATATATAAAGAAATCTAAATATGTCGCACTTATAAATTTTTAGAAGGGCGGCTTGAAAAGGCTAATAGCAAGGAGAAGGAAGGCGTGGAGTTATGAGAAGTTGAAGGGGAGTGGCTTTCAAGTTCGTCATTCCAAGGCTTTCACTCATATCAACTGCTTCGTCCAATGGCGTCTTCAGCTCGAATCCTTGCACCACACTAGCCAGTACGAATTCCAATACTTGAACCGCAAACGAACTCCGGGGCACATTCTCCGACCACTCCCGAATGGAATCAGCTCGAAGTTCTGGCCTCTAAAATCAAATCTTTGTGGGTTGATAGGAACCTTTGGGGCCGAAATTCACAAGGATCTGACCACACTCGTGGGTCGCGATGAATTTTAGAAATATTGATGAACAATCGGGTTCCTGCGGGAATGTGGTAGCCACTAACCGTGCAGTCTTCCATGGATTCATGGGGCACCCCAAGTGGTCCGGCGGGATATAAACGCAGTGTTTCTTTTATGATTGCTTTAAGATAGACCAACTCTTAATGTCGATTCTTGGACCAGTCTGTCTTTCCGACATGAATGTCTAACTCTTCCCGTAACTTCCTCAGTTCATCCTTGTGTTGAGTAGTAAAGACATAGCCCATGTCAGTGCCACCATTGTTGTATCTGAAGCTGCTAAGGTCAGACCCTGCGATATTAACGAAATCCATGTCAGAAATAGTTGAAAATGTTTCAAAATTCTTGCAACTATAATTAATATACGAACCAGGCAGGTGGCTTTGTTGATGGTATCGGCATCATGTTTCTCAGTCTCAATGCCCATTGAAAGCATAACATCCATGAAATCTTCGTTGGATGTAAGAGTTGATGATCTCTTTCGCTTGTGATCTTGTAACCATCCCTGGCTACTTGGTCTAGTTCTTTTCTTACTTTCATGATCAGCCTCTCGTCTCCCCCGATATCCAACCATCTAAATATGGCAGCGCATCTGATATCCCAATTTCCCACTCAGTTCAAGAACTCCTGCAACGCTTTCTTCATGTCTCACTCTCTGCATCATTTCCCGAAATCGGAATCCGTTGCCCTACTATCATCCTCAGAATCACGTTAAGAGTTGTATTCTCAAACCATTTCTTCATATCCACTAAAACGTTGTCGGCTCCATCTTTCTTCTCGTCCCATAGCTGATATAACTCTTTCAGCGAGGTTTTGATCTCGGATTCTCGGACATGTCTGAGTCGTTCGAGGCGGTAGTTGGAGAGGAGCTCAATAGTGGAGATTTTGCGCAGTTGACGCCATTCATTTCCGTATGGGGCGAACCCAAACATGGCGTGGTTGTAACTCAAGAGCTTCATGGCAAGCGTGGAAGGACGACAGGCAAAGGCTTTGTCGTTGATGGTTAAGCACTCTTTGGCAGTTTCATGGTCGCTGACAATCAAAGCTCTGTGAACACCCATCTTGATGGTGAAGATTGGCCCGTGTTTATCAGCCATTTCGCTGAGGATTATGTGGGCTGATTTGGGTCCTCTTAGGAGGTGGAGATGGCCGATTACAGGCCATGAATTTCCAGCTTCTGGTGCTTCCCCCTTTCTCTTCAACACCTTCGAAGTGTTCTTGAATATCCATATAAACGAGGAAAGAAAGATTATTGAAGCGAAAATGGTTGAAGTTGATGAAAGTGAATGAAAAATATCCATCTCATAGGTGAGGTTCTGTTTCGATAAATCTTTAAGGAAGGATTCAGTAATGGAAGCTAAATATAGAAAAAAAAATACAGTTAAGGCTGAAAATGATGGCGAATCTACCTACATATACAATTTAAAAATCATTTATAAATGTAATATTTTTTATAATCACTCGAATATAATCTATTAATCGACTAATCTATATCGAATATAGTAGAGGCAATGACAACTCTCCCAACCCAGTTTACTCTATTCGCAATAGCGAGGATTCAAACTTTTGATCTTATTTTAGGGATCTAGTGTCTCATCCCACTAGACCAGTGAATTCCAAACCTACTAAGAGCATTCTTCTTAACTCCCCTAATCTCTTATTCCCTTCTCCTCTACGTACAATTATGATTAGATTTAAAATTTGACAAAAATAAAAAATTAAAATCATTTAAATAAAAAATATTTTTAAATTATAAATTGATATAGTATCTTGATATAGTATCTTGTTAAAGGGTGTAACACATTAAAATAATTATAAAATAAAATATTAGACATATATTTTAATCAAATTTAAAAAATAAAATAAAAATATATAATTTAACATTTATTTTACAATTAAACCTTAATTTTATTATTAAAAATTGCTATAACATTGTTCAAGTTTAATTATCTAAATTAATTTTTATGTATTCTTTTACCCGATGTTCTTTTATCATTATTATTCTCGTTCCATTCATTCTTTATCCATTATTATGATATCACAACACTAAAAATTATATCGACAACTAGTTGATCTAGTGGGATAAGATACTAGATTCCTTAAGCAAGGTCAAGAGTTTGAATTCTAGCGATTGCACATGGAGTAAATTGGATTGGGAGGGTTGTTCTTGCCTCTGCGCTACCCATACAGATTAGTCGATTAATATATTGGATATCGTTATATAAAAAAAATCACATAACATTTTTTTATTGTACCACACGATAAAAGAATAATTAAAATTATAAAATTTTAAAAGAATATAAAAATACATATCAATATAAAATATTTTTGAAAATAATCTAAAATTCTAAAATATATTGAGATTTTTAAATGTTTTAAAATTTTTAAAAATGAAAGATTTCAAAACTTTAACAATGAAAAACATTTTAAAATAATGTGATTTTTTAAATATTTATATTTTTTATTTTTCATCATAGAAATTTAAGTGAAAATTGAAATGGCGTTAGATGCCTTAATGTATACAAATATTTTAGATATTTAACATCTTCATTTTTGGGCGTTATTATATAAAAAAACTCCTAAAATCATTTTTTTGGAGAAGTATTCCCATGCCAAATTTATTAGAAAAATATCCTCAAACTACACACGTAGAATTAATTCACGTCCTACGAAACACATGAAAAGGCCTCGCTTTGGACAGGACGCGAGGTACGTCCAACGTGGACACATTTTTCACAGAACACAATTTAATATTGGTATTAATGAACTCACGCTACGCAGAACGTAAGGTCCCTGATATATTGAAACGTCTCGAGAAATTTATCACGAGTGGTATTCAACATACCTCGCGTTTTTCAATACACGAGGTATGTATTCCTTTTTGAATTAAATTTAATCATTTTATTTTTATTTCATAATATTTAATAAAATAACATAACCTCTATGTTATATAATATTTGAACATAACATTTTTATTACATAATATTTAATAAAATAACATAAAAACTAGATTGTTATAAATAGATGAAACTAATTATAAACATAATCTCTATGTAAAATGTTACAAAACAAAATTGCTTCATGGTTCCAAAAACAATAAGCATAACAAGTACATAGATTGTTATAGTTTATTTGCCAAAGTTGGTGGTATGAATTACACAAACTATTGGTTGAACAGTTGCAGGCTTCGATTTGTTTTGGTAAGGCAATGTTGTGACGATGAGCCTTCATTAACCATAAAAATGGATTCATCTCTGAAAGATTAACTTCTAAATTTATTTTTGCGAGATCGAGAGCTCTTACGTTTCGAAGTCCTTCATCCCTTAATTCGCCCCCAGAACAAATTAGAATAAGGCCATAGGCATATATGACGTTGATATTACCTTTATTTGCTGCTTGTTTCAAACAATATAGTCTGAACTTTGAATTTCTTCCACTAAAATAATTAAACATGCCTTCTCTATATAAAGCTTCATGATTATTAGCAACAATGCATCTTTTGTGAAATGTATTCTCGGCTTGATTCCACGCACGACGTCGAAATTTTTCATTGAAAAGTTCTGAAAAATGTAATTCTGATATGTAGCTTCATGAAAACTCTTGCAAGTCAAATGCGAGTTGATGAAATCGACGATAGAATTAGAAGCAACATGCACAAGAATTTTTTATAACACTTGTTGAAAACATTTTGATGTTTCGATATAACAAATTAAGTTTAAATGAATTTTAAGATTTTACAAATGATTTTCTAAGTATATTCGATTCAATTAATCGAATATCAAATTATTACTCAAAGTCTTTTAAGATCAATTTTAAACCTTACTAAATGTAAATTGTGTTTTAACTTAAACTATTTTAAACAAATTTTCACAAAGTATTTTGATCCAAAATCAAGCCTAAAATCAATTTTTCAAAGGCATGCACCGATGCACCAATCCATGCATCGATGCATCAATTTATTTCTTGAACATCGAATGCATTTTATGCATCGATGCACATACCATGCACCGATGTACTAAATGCATTTGATGAATCGATGCACAAGACTATGCATCGATGCACTTAGGCTTTTTCCAAACATCGAATGCATTTTATGCATCGGTGCACTAAACCGATGCACTGAGAGTCCAACGGTCAAAATATTTGAATTTTACACTGATGCACCTATGCACCTAGGGTATGCATCGATGCACTGACGCTCCCATCCACTTTCATTAATTGTTTTCACACTTAAATGGCTTTATTGAATCCACTAATCATCTCCAACGTTCAGAATCATTTGAAGGTGTATTTAAACAAGCTTAGAAGCCATTGATCAATAACAAGAAACAACAAGCAACTAGAATCAAGAGAGAATCAAAGAGAAAGCATCAAACCTTAAGTTTGAGCATTTCAAGCCTATTTTTCATTCAATATTCATTTTGATTTCAAGAACACTACTTGTACTCAATTGTATTCATTATTGAGTATTCTTTTATTTGTTCTAGAATTGTGCAAACAATCTACCTTGTGAGATTTCCTTGTAAGTTTGCGAATTTGTAATCTTCTCTTTGAGAAAGAGTGTTATCAAGAATTGGGGTATATTCTTGAGGGAGTTGTAAGGTTATCTCTTTGGCCTCAAAAGAAAGAACAAATTAGTGAATTTTTTGGAAAATCCTTAGTGTGGATAGCTAAGGTAGTGGACGTAGAATTTGGTTAAGAAAGTCGAACCACTCTAAATCGCTGTGCAATTACTTTCAATTTTCTGCAAAAGCTTCCACAAAAATTTTAATTTCCAATTCACCCCCTCTTGGCCGATTCCGTCAATCGATTAACTCAATAATTGGTATCAGAGCCTCACTCATTTGAAGGTTTAATCGCCTCTTGAGTTGATTCGGGAAGAGTTACATCGATAATCAAGTCATCAATGGCCTCCACTTCAAACGCCGACTCCGGTCTCGATTCAATGCCCGTCAACAAGCCTCATTTCTTCAATGGAGCTAACTATGCCTATTGGAAGAATATGATGATGTATTTCATTCAAGCAAGTGACATGGGAGCATGGAATGTTGTAGAAGACGGATATATCAAGCCTCTCACTCATCCAAGATTGTGGAGCGAAGGAGAGACGAAAATGTTCCAGCTCAACTCCAAAGCCATCATATCATTTTGCTCTTAGACCAGATGAATATGGAAGAGTTTCATCTTGTACAACCGCCAAAGAAATATGGGATAAACTATAAGTCACTCATGAAGGCACCGACGAGGTAAAAGAATATAAAATTAGTCTTCTAACACATAGCTATGAAAATTTCAGGGTGAACCCAAATGAAGATATCAAAGCTATGACGGATAAATTCTCAACGATTGTTATTGGTCTCAAATCATATGGAGAGATCATTCCAAACGAGAAGCTTCTGAGGAAGTTAGTTTACTCACTTCCAAAATCATGGCAATCCAAGAAGACGTCAATCATCGAGGCTAAAAATCTAAAATCCTTAACTCTTGAAGAGCTAATCGGTTCCCTCCTCACTCATAAAATGATGCTTGAAGATGAGGTGTACCTCGATAAGATTGAAGATGCACCAAAGGAGAAGGAGAAGAAGAAAAACATTGGAGTTGCTCTCAAATCCACAAAAGATGAGAGTGATTCGGATGAAGATGATGATGACGAGGAGATGGCATTGTTTGCCAAACGGTTCAGAAAAGAGAAAATAACCTCAGTGACCAAAAATCCCATATAATATACGATTTTAACCAACTTTTTCCGGATTTGCCAAAATGACGAACAAAATCGCAATGCGATCGCTAATTCGCAACGCGATCTCCATTATCGCAAATTCGCGTTGCATTTTCGCAATGCGATAGTTGAAAATCGCGTTGCGTCTAGTGTCGTTGCGATTTTCCCAATTCGCAATGCGAATAAGTAAATCGCAACGTGAATTGGGAAATTCGCAATGCGAATAAGTAAATCGCAACGCGAATTGGGAAAATCGCAATGCGATACTGACTATCGCAATGCGATAATACAAAATCGCAACGAGATACTTACTTTCGCAACGCGATACTGAATTTCGCAACGCGATTCTGACTTTCGCAACGCGATAATACATAATCGCAATGCGATTTTCAAAGCGCCATTAGTATCCTGGCCAAGTATTTTATTTTTAAATTCCAAACACGAATATTAATATATTGGAACACTGAACCGTCCACAGTATATCCCGTATTCGCAACTCATAACCTAAAACCTAAAATCACAACTCAGTCCCATCTCCATCTCTCACTCTCTCACCCATCTCCGAAGAAATCCGTCCCCATCTCCGGCAAAATCCGTCTATCTCCATCTCAGAGCCACCCTCACAATCAGAAATGGAAAATCAACCAAATCAACCAACGAGGGTTAGTTTTTTAATTATTTTCTTTTTGAAATTTTTGCATTATTATTAGGTTTTTCATATTGAAATTGATGATAAGTTTACTGGTAATTTCAATAGATTAACCATTTCACTTAGATTGCTATTAAATCAACCGAGAATCGCAACGCGAAATGAAATCGCAACGCGATTTAGTTTCGCGTTGCGATTCTCTCGTTGCGATAGTCATTTTCGTGTTGCGATTTTCATTTCAGAAACTATTCTTCTTCTGCAAATGAAACTTGAATGAATTGCATTACTTCAACCAAAAAAAAAAGACAAATAAGAAATTCACAGTGTTGCAAATTTAAGTTTGAAGAATAAACTACTACTCTTTATGTTTATGTTTTTTTTGGTATATCTTCACAGTGTAGTTTTGGATATCTAACTTAGTATTTTTTGTTTTGTAGAACTTTTATTCGGCTCAATTAACCTTAAATAAAGTCAGCCTGGCCAAACAATTGCGTCGAAGCTTTCACCTGCACAAAGAAATTTTTTGAGGTACTTGCTTCGGGCCATGGCTGAAAGTACAACATCCCGGTGGAGATGCGATGTTGACACACCTATTCTTCAAACCATGACTAGGGATCTACCAGATACATACAACGTCGTGATGAAGAGATATGGTTTGATTTTCTACCGGCGTATACGTGTTTTGGGCGGGAGGAGTTTTGCTTAATCACCGATCTACGCTTCGGACACGATGATGTAGGTCAGTACACTAGACACATTACCCGCTCATCATGGTTATCCCGGGTTTTTCCTGAGCTGGAGAGGCCGAATCTACGTGGAAGACCTGACGATATTATTGAATAAGAAAGATGGTTTTACTCGGATGGATGACGTCGACGTTGTCCGAGTATGCCTTCTAATTCTTTTGCATGCCGGCTTTTTAGGCAGAGAGGCCAGACAACCTATTCCAAATGATCTAATCAAATTGGTAGAAGACCTAAATGCGTGGAACCTGTTTCTGTGGGGCTCGTATTTATGGAAAGTTACATGGAATAAGTTATCGTCTGCCTTGTATGATCGAAAAAGTTTGCATGGCGATGGTTCCAAATACACTTTGACAGGCTTTATTTGGGCCTTTAAGGTAAGAATTTTTATATAATGTTTCCAAAATTAAAGTAATTATTTAACAATTACTAATGTTTGTATTATGTTTGTAGATTTGGATATTTGAGGCCTTTCCCGCCATGAAGACATATGCAATAAAAACTTCAAATAATATTCCCAGGGCTATTTCCTGGAAGAGGAAACGAACCTTGCAATGAGAAGATTTACTACGGTATACGATAATAAATAATGTAAGTTAACATAAATACTACCATATGTTTATAAACAAGTTATTACTAGTACACGTTTAACTTTGTTTGAGCTTTTATATTGTTAGGAGGCCAACACTCCTCTATAGAGGCTGACACCCACGGAAGCTGAGCTTGCCACTGATTGGTGGCAAGCTAGTAAGCGTTTTTTTTATGGAACGGTTGATGAGCAGCCTCCACTTCGGGAGCCATAACCTCGCCCAGAGCTATCACCTCACCCAGAGCCATCATCTGATCGACCCGGCTATACACCTCCACAACGACAGCCATCACCTATTCGGTCACATCATCGAGCCTCTTCTCCACCATCACCGCAAGATAGGCGACGGCAAAGATGCCACGACGTTTATCTCCCTGTTCTCCACCTCCACCTCAACGGATGAGTTAGGGGAGTTACGTGATGAGGTCAATGCCTTGCGTGAGGAGGTCGGTACTTTACGCAAAGACGATGGTGCATGGCGTGTTGAGGTGTCTACATTACGCGGTGAGGTAGAAGCTCTACGTGAGATGGTAGCATCGTTGCAGAATGAGGTTCATACTCTACGCAACGAGGTAAGTTTAAGATTTTTCATACTCGTAATTCATTCGGTTGCTGCCAATACTGCAAACTGTTTTTGTTAGTATTTGTTTTGGTTTTTTTTGTCTTTTGGTTGAAGTAATACAATCCATTCAAGTTTCAATTTGCAGAAGAAGAATAGTTTACTTTCGCAACACGAAAATGACTATCGCAACGCGGAAATGGCTATCGCAATGCGAAATGAAAATCGCAACAAAATCGCAATGCGAAATGAAATCGCAACGACAAAATCGCAACGCGAAATGAAAATCGCAATGCGTTTTGTTTTCGCGTTGCGATTTGTCGTTGCGATTTCATTTCGCGTTGCGATTTGTCGTTGCGATTTCATTTCGCATTGCGATAGCCATTTCCGCATTGCGATAGTCATTTTGCGTTGCGATTTTAAGTTTCGTGTTGCGAAAGTAAACTATTTCTTCTGGAATGTTTATATGTTGTCCTTTTAAATGTTTATATAACTGCTTACTTCTGGAATGTTATCTGAGCATTTTGTGAACTATGATAGAATAATGACTTGGGTGAATACAATGCTAGTTTGAAACATATTGTATTTGTTTAATATCATGCCTGTTTATTATGATTTATGTTTTTAATTTTTTTAGCGGCCCGATAAGGTGGATGCTTTACGTCGGGTTTTCCTTGCACGACGGAGTTCACGCATCAGACGGCGTGGACGTGCTATTACGTCTCCGTTCACCCCAATGGTGCGAAGACTCCGCAAGAAGAAGCCCGACTCACCGGTCATCCCTCAAGAGTCCCCTCTAATCGTTCAAGAGGCCCCTATTCTCCCTCAAGATTCCCCCCCACCGTTCAAGAGGCCACTGTCATCGTTGAAGAGGTCCCTCCCACCATTCCAGAGCCCGATTCACATGGGTAATATATCGAAGTATTGAGAAACCCCACCGGTTCCGGACATGATGGATGAGAGTTGGCTCTCGTATGAGTTACCGGCTAGTACCCTTCTGGTATCTGAAGTGGAGAGGAGATAACTACCGGAAACAATTGTGGATAATACCTTTGGGCTAAGACTGCAGTTGATTTTATCTACATGAGCGGAGCCAAGGGTGTTACACTGACATCAGCAAACTCAACGATGAAATGTTTTTGTTGCTTGATCGGTCTTGGTGGGGTGTGCTATTAGGGGTTGAAGACAGTGGCTATTTGGATGGGGAGGTAAGTCTTATATTTGTCTTATATGATTTTGATTAATTTTTTAAAAATTAATGTAATTCACTAATATATATTTTTTGTAAAACAACATATCGATGCGTGGGTGTCATGTCTACTAATATAAGGAAGCTTAGGAAAAAAAAAAAATTCGCTATATACAATAATGCCGACGGCTTTCACGCAGTTCACTTGAAGAATCAACGAGATGAATCATTTTTGTTGGGCAATGGACAAGCTAAACTTTATCCTGCATGGTGGGAGGTCGATAAGGTTAGTTTTTATTTTTAAATATTTTAAAGGTGTTCATAAATAGTGCGCAAATAAATGAATTATTACTTATGATCGCAGATGTTTATCCCTGTTTGGAACGTCGTCACTGGCTTCTCGTCCAACTTCAGCTCCCATCCCTGAAGATAATAGTGTATGACAGATCAATTACATATCACTGTTTGATTGAGAGATATTTTCAAGGGATGGAGCTCTCATTTGGCTAAATTCTGGATGGGATTAAGTATTGGAGTCATTCTGGACACAAGAAGCCAAGAAGTTCAATGTCACAGTTGTCAGAGACAGACCGCGCCACAGCAGTCGCCGGGAGCCAGGGGATTGTGGTCCTCTCGTATGCATTTGCTTGGCGCGTTTGACGACGGAGCACAGAGTTTTTACCTCCCACCGATAGAGATAGAGCTGCAGTAGGCTTGTGGTTCGACATTATATAGCTAGAGCAATATATTCGAGACGCTGCCTACCTGCATCGTTATGAAAGTGTTCATTGTTAATTGGTAGTCAAATGCAAGTTTTGTTAACATATAATTCTTTTGGTTTGAAAATTGGTAAGTACCTAGAATTCAATAATTTGTTGTTTGTAGGTTTTAGATGTGTAGGAAGTCTTGTTTGAGCAAATTTGTTTCTGTAGGTTAATCCTTAAGTGAGCTGTGTGAAATGGATGTACGGG
This sequence comes from Hibiscus syriacus, assembly GCF_006381635.1. Lineage (NCBI taxonomy): Eukaryota > Viridiplantae > Streptophyta > Magnoliopsida > Malvales > Malvaceae > Hibiscus > Hibiscus syriacus. Next base: position 983,849 of record NW_024062745.1, on the reverse strand, counting down.
GTCACAAAGTTATGGTTTCATTCAATAATTGATGAAGAAATAAGAATTATTATTATTTTTTGATTGTTTAATTGATTTGTAAAAGATGATTTTAAATGTTGATTTATTTAATTGTGTGTACATATTTATGTTGAAATGTAATAGTGATTTGTTGATTTTCAATCTGCTTTATGTTGAAGGCAAAACAGACTATCGCAACGCGAAATGGCTATCGCAACGAGAAATCGCAATGCGAAATGAAAATCGCAATGCGAATGAAAATCGCAACGAGAAATCGCAATGCGATTTTCATTTCGCATTGCGATTTTCGCATTGCGATTTTCGCGTTGCGATAGCCATTTTTGCGTTGCGATAGCCATTTTCACGTTGCGATAGCTATTTTCACGTTGCGATAGTCAAATGAATGTCTAATAAGTGATAACAACTGAGATCATAGCAATGTTCAAACTCAAGTTACTAATACATGCCTAACTGAAAATGTTAAAAGTGCACACATAAAATACACATAATGCAAGTTTTGTTAACATATACTCCTTTTGGTTTGAAAATGTTTGGTTAAGTACCTAGAATCAATAATTGTTAAAGTTAGCATGTTATCCTCGTTGCCTTTTCATTTCGCATTGCGATTCTATCGTTTGCGATTTGCATTTCGCATTGCGATGGTCAAATGATTGCCTTTCGCAACGCGATTCTGACTTTCGCAACGAGATAATACAGATCGCAATGCGAGTTTTCAAAGTTCACAACAGGTTTTAGTTTTGCAAGCCAAATTTTTTGTGTATATACGCACGCAGCAACCAATCATACCTAAATCCCTAAATCACAACCATTCCATCTCCATCTATCACTCTCTCCGGCGACATCCGTTCCTCTATCAAACGACATCCTTCCCCATCCGGCAACAGGTCTTAGTTTCGCATCTCGTTTGTTTAGTTACAACCATGAAATCATCTAATGTTGATCATGTTTGGATAGATTTGTGTTTTGGAGGGTCATGGGAGAATGTTCATGGGTGTTTACAATAGCCTTTACCCATGAATCTTCAACTAAAACTGTCATTAAAGAAGTTAACTTATGAAACCCTAATGTTACGTGTTTCAAAGAATTTAAATTTAGAGCCCCTAAGTGGATTTAGGCTATCTTATCAGAGAAATGGTAAAGTTTATTTGTTAACCGACAATGAAGATGTTGAACGATTCATTGCTTACATTAATGTTTCAAGTGATGATGTTACATTGTATGTTGTTGAACCTAGAAGTAGTATTGTTGGGTCAGTAGCGGGTAGTAATCAACTAAGTGGGTCTCAAAACCCACAGCCTTTCTCTAATCCAAATCCAAATCAACTTTCAGCACCAAATTCTGGTTTTCGTATTGACCAATTAGACGATGATGAGCCAAGAGAAAAAATTGTGAGTACTAGTCAGTATTCGAAATTTGATCTTGGTCAATACCCGGACTTTGATATTGGTCAATACACGGATTTTGATGATGTTTCAGAAGAAGAAACAGACCCTGCGTGTAATGATTTTGATATTGGTCAATACCCGAATTTTGATGATGAAACACCCGTTGCCGAGGAAGATGTTGTTGATGATAATGAGGAGGAAGTTACGACTGTGAATGAACATGTTGAACATCCATTCTGTAATTCATATAATCCTGAAGAAGAAAAAGAAGAAGAAAAAGTCCCCGAAGAAAAGAAAATACCACGGGAGTATAACTGGAATATGCCAGAATTACTTCAGCTACCGGAAGAAGAGTTGGCAAAGAAAGCAGTTGATTGTTACACAAAAGTTATTCGTATCAAGAAAGATGATTGTTTTGATACAAAGGAAGACTTGAAGATAGCTTTGTATACGAAATGTGTGGAAGATGGCTATCAACTAAAAGTTAACAAATCAACCAAAGATCGTTTCGAAACAAGGTGTACGATTGACAAAAACTGTACGTGGCGTATGATTGCAAAGAGGATAAAAGATTGCGCAATGTTTCAAGTTAGGACTTTTATTGATAAACATACATGTTCAAGAACCCAAGTTTTTCCTCACCATAGACAGGCAAACAAAAAGGTGTTGGGTGGTTTTTGGCTGAATTAATGTTTTGAATGGGCAGGGTATATCGGGGACATGAAATTATGACTGACATGAATGCTCGGTTCAAGATTAGTATATCATATTCTCAAGCTTGGAGAGCCAAATGTTATGCCTTGGAATTGTTGAGGGGGTCGCCAGAAGCATCGTTTGCCCAACTGTCGGCTTATTGTCACAATTTAAAGCTGAAAAAATCCTGGGTCGGTAACTCATATCAAAACAGATAGAGATGGACGCTTTGAGTTGCTGTTTATCGCCATTGGTGATGCGGTTAGTAAATCAATATAATTCTGTTGACTCATTTCTGTTAGTTACATGCATTTCACATTTAAATGATTATATTTCTTGTGTATATTATTTTTGTAGATTCGTTCATTTATTACTTGCATACGCCCAGTTATTATAGTTGACGGAGCACATTTGAAAGGTCGATACCTTGGAGTAAACTTATTAGCAGTAGCCATGGATGCTAACAATGGGATATTGCCAATAGCTTACGGGGTTGGCAAATCTGAAACCTCTGATTCATGGACATGGTTTATGGGGCATCTTAGGGATTGCATAGGTCCTATTAGCAATCTGACAATCATATCTGATAGGGCAAACTCAATTGACAACGCTGTTAGAAGGTGTTTCCCAGATGCTTTTCATGGACTTTGTGGTGTTCATTTGTATAGAAATCTAAAATCAAGGCCTGCTGGTATAAAAAAGCACAAATGGACATACTGGAAGGCTGTAAAGGCTTATCTGGAAGTGGATTTCAATAAGCATATAAACTGTTTAAGACGTGTTTTGCCTCATTGTGCTCAAACACTAGAAGATGTCGGGTTTGAAAGATGGTCAAGAGTACATCAACTTGGAGCAAGATATGGTTTCATGACGTCTAATAGTGCAGAATCAATTAACGCTCTAAGTCGTCATTCCCGGAAATTACCCATTACTATGTTAATGGAGTTTTTTCGAGCCTCTATTCAACAGTGGTACTACAAGAAAAGAAACCATGCAGGTATTATTTCTTTGAATTCGTAACTTATCATATTTTACTAAGTATTATTTATTTAAATTTACAGGAACATTGGAACATCGTGTTACACCATGGACTGAAAAAAAGATAACGAAACGTGTTGTGAAGTCAACGTCATGGAGAGTTGAACCATGTTCAAACACTTTGTTTGAAGTACTGGATAATAACTTAAATGGGCTTGTCGATCTAAATGCAAGGACGTGTAGTTGTATGAAATGGCAAACATCTGGTTATCCGTGTGGCCATGTTATAAAAGTTACTCTTCATCTAAACCAAGATGATTCAAGCACATACGCTATGGATTGCTACACTACAGAAGTATATCGACAGACTTATGCCGAGATTGTCTACCCTATTTCACATCCTTCTGAGTGGGACATACCAGATGACTTACAAACAGTTTTGCCACCAGCCATGGACAGAAGGCTACCTGGCCGACCAAAAATTCACGATCGTATACCGTCTAAGGGTGAAGAGAAGAAGAGATCGACATGTAGTCGGTGCAAGAAAGTGGTCATACAAGGTTGACATGTGGATCACCAGTGCCATCACAATCATCTTTTCCTCTACCAAAATATGGATCATCATCAAAATCCAAAGCTCATATGGTGTCAAGAAAAAGGCAATCAAAATCGCAATCATCTTTAAATCCCAATCACAACTGGCTTCACCTTTTGGGACTGTTAACTTAGGTGATTTTTAAATGCAAACGTTGTATTATGTAGATTTTATGTGTGAACTTTTAACATTTTCAGTTAGGCATGTATTAGTAACTTGAGTTTGAAAATTGCTATGATCTGTTCAGTTGTTATCACTTAATAGGCAATCATCTTAATGTCTATCGCAACGCGGAAATTACTATCGCAATGCGAAATGAAAATCGCAACGAGAGAATCGCAATGCGAAATGAAAATCGCAACGCTAATTTTGCAATGCGAAATGAAAATCGCAACGAGGGAATCGCAATGCGAAATGAAAATCGCAACGCGAATTTAATTTCGCGTTGCGATTTTCATTTTCGCGTTGCGATTCTCTCGTTGCGATTTTCATTTCACATTGCGATAGTACTTTTTGCCTTCAACATAATGCAGATTGAAATCAACAAAATCAACCATTACATTTCAATCAATTAAACAAGCACAAATAAGAATTATGTTAACATCAATTAAACAAATCAACTTTTACAAATCACCTTTTACAAATCAATTAAACAATAAAAAAATAAGCAATAATTATTAGAGAAAATAACATTTCTACTATTGAATCAACTTTTCCAGCCATACATCATTTTCACGCAGCTCACTTCTGAGATTAACCTGCATAAACCAAACATTTGCTCAAACAACACTTTCTACACATCTAAAACCTACAAACAGCAAATTATTGAATTCTAGGTACTTAACCAAACATTTTCAAACCACAAGCCTATAAACATACCAATTGTTTATGGACATTTTTATAACGCGGATGCAGGTAGGCAGCGTCTCGTATATATCGATCTAGCCATATAATGTCAAAACCACAAGCCTACTGCAGCTCTATCTATATCGGTGGGAGGTAGATACTTTATACTTCCTGTGATCAAACGGTCCAACGCCAAGCATACGAGAGGACCACAATCCCCTCTGGGTCCTTTCGTTTATTGTGGTGCGGTCTCGTCTCTGCTAACTGTAATATTGAGCTTCTTTGGCTTCTTGTTTCCAGAACGAGTCCAATAATTTATCGCATCCAAGAATTTTGCCAAATAAGAGCTCCATCCCTTAATAATATCTCTTAAATCAGCCAATGATATGTAATTTATCATGCTGTCATATACTATTGCCTTAAGGGATGGGATCTGAAGCTCGACGAGAAGCCAATGGTTACGTTCCAAAACAGGGATAAACACCTGCAATCATAAGTAATAATTCATTCATTTGCGCACTTAAATACCTTTAAACTCAATCTAAAATAAACACTAACCTTATCGACCTCTCACCATGCAGGATAAAGTTTATCTTGTCCATTGCCCAACGCAAATGATTCATCTCGTTGATTCTTCAAGTGAACGGCGTTAAAAGACGTCGGCATAATTGTATATCGTGTATTTCTTTTATTTTCCTTAAGTTTCCTAATTATTAGAAGATAGGACACCCACGCATCGATATGCTGTTTTACAAAAAAAAGACATATATTAGTAACTTACATAAATTTACAAAAAAATAATCAAATGAAAATATAAGAAAAATATAAGACTTACCCCTCCATCGAAATAGCCATTGTCTTCGACCCCTAATAATACGCCCCACCAAGACCGATCAAGCAACAAATAGATATCATCATTGAGCTTGCATATGTCAGTGAAACACCCCTGGCTTCGCTCATGTAGATAAAAATCAACTGCGGTCTTAGCCCAAAGGGTGTTATCCAGAATTGTGTCCGGTAGTTGTTTCCTCTCCTCTTCAGATACCGGTATGGTACTGGCCGGTAACTCATACGAGAGCCAACTTGAATCCATCATGTCCGGCACGTCAGAGGGTTTCTCAAGAATCCTACATATGACGCCATGTGAATCGGGCTCTTGAATGGTGGGAGGGACCTCTTCAACGATGACAGTGGCCTCTTGAACGGTGGGAGGGGACTCTCGAGGAATGATAGGGGCCTCTTCAACGATAGGAGTGGACTCTTGAGGGATGACAGGCGAGTCGGGCTTCTTCTTACGGTGTCTTCGTACTATTGGGGTATACGGAGACTTAATAGCACGTGCACGCCGTCTGATGCGTGAACTCTGTCGTGCAAGAAAAACCCGACGTAAAGCATCCACCTTATCGGTCCGCTAAATAATTAAATACAAATATCAGTAAATAAACAGACATGATATTAAAACAGTGAAAACAAAGATAAATATATTTCAAACTTTCAACCAAAAGACAAAACAAAGACAAATACTAACTTCACAGTGTTAAAGTAAAAAGTTTAGCAGTTTTGGCAGCAACCGAATAAATTTACTAAGCAATCTAAGTGAAATGGTTAATTTAAGTGAAATTACGAGTAAATTTATCATCAAGTTAAATATGGAAAATCTTAAACTTACCTCGTTGCGTAGAGTATGAACCTCATTCTGCAATGATACTACCATCTCACGTAGAGCGGCAACCTCACCACGTAAAGTAGACACCTCCACACGCCATGCACCATCGTTATCAAGTAGAGTACCGATCTCCTCACGCAAGGCATTGACCTCATCACGTATCTCCCTTGACTCATCCCGTGGAGGTGGAGAATAGGGAGATAGAAGTCGTGGCATCTTTGTCGGTCGCCTATCATGAGGTGATGGTGGAGAAGAGGCTCGATGATGTGACGGGATAGGTGATGGCTCTCGTTGTAGAGGTGTATAGTCGGGTCGATCAGGTGATGGCTCTGGGTGAGGTGATGGCTCTCGAAGTGGAGGAAGTGGAGGCTTCTCATCATTCGTGCCATCAAGAAAACGCTGACTAGCTTGCCACCAATCAGTGGCAAGCTCAGCCTCCGTGGGTGTCAGTCTCATTAATGGAATGTTGGCCTCCTAAAAATATAAAAACTCAAACAAAGTTAAACGTCTACTATTAATAACTTGTTTATATATGATAGTATTTGTGTTAACTTACATTATTTATTGTCGCATATGGTATTAAGTCTTCCCAATCCAACAGACGTTTCCTCTTCCAGGAAATAGCCCTGGGAATATCATTTGAAGTTTTTATTGCATATGTCTTCATGGCGGGAAAGGCCTCGAATATCCATATCTACAAACAATATAATAACAAACATTAGTAATTGTTAAATAATTAATTATAATTTTGAAAACATTATATAGAAATTCTTACCTTAAAGGCCCAAACAAAGCCTGACAAAGTGTATTTCGACCCATCGCCCCGTAAACTTTTGCGGTCATCAAAGGCAGACGATAACTTAGTCCAGATAGCTTTCCATATATACGAACCCCACGGAAACAGATTCCATGCATTTAGGTCCTCTACCAATAATATTAGCTCCTGAGGAATAGGTTGTCTGGCCTCTCTGCCTAAAAAGCCGGCATACAAAAGTAGTAGAAGGCATACTCGGACAACATCGACGTCATTCATCCGAGTAAAACCATCTTTCTTATTAAACAATTTCTTCATGCCGTCGAGGTGTGAGTTCGGCTTCTCTATTGACTCATCAGGAAAAACCCTGGATAACCATGATGGGCGGGTGATATGACGAGTGTACCGGCCTACATCATCGTGTCCGAATCGTAGACCAGTGATTAAACAGAACTCCTTCCGCCCAAAACAAGTATACGCCGGTGGAAAATGAAACCATATCTCTTCCTCACCACGTTGTATACTGTCGGGTAGATCGCTAGTCATGGTCTGAAGCCACAAATGGGTCAAACTAGCATCTCCACCCGGATGTTGTACTCTCAGCCATGGCCCGAAGCAGGTTTCTTCAAACAATTTTCTTTGTGCAGGTGAAAGCTTCGAAGCAATTGTAGTGGCTAGGCTAACTTTATTCCTTAATGTCAATGAAGCCGAAAAAAATTTCTACAAAAAAACAATAAACATACCAAGTTAGATATACCAAAAATTACACTGTCAAGATATACCAAAAACAAAACAATAAACATAAATAGTAGTTTATTCTTGAAACTAAAATTTGCAACACTGTTTTTGTCTTTTGGTTGAAATGAAAATCGCAACGAGATAATGAGAATCGCAACGCGGAAATGACTATCGCAACGAGAGAATCGCAACGCGAAATGACTATCGCGACCAGACAATCGCAACACGAAATGAAAATCGCAACCACGAAATAAAAATCGCAACGCGAAATGAAAATCGCAACGCGAAATGAAAATCGCAATGCGATTTTTGTTTCGCGTTGCGTTTTTTATTTCGCGTTGCGATAGTTATTTCCGTGTTGCGATTTTCATTCTCGAAACTATTCTTCTTCTGCATTACTTCAACCAAAAGACAAACAAAGACAAATACTAACTTCACAGGCTAAACAGTTTAGCAGTATTGGCAGCAATCGAATGAATTAATAAGAAATCTAAGTGAAATGGTTAATCTATTATTGAAATTACCAGTAAACTTATCATCAATCTCAATATGAAAAACCTAAAATAATGCAAAAATTTCAAAATAAAAATAAAAAAAACTAACCCTCGGAGGTTGATTTTCCGTTTCTGAATGATTGTGAGGGTTTTTTACTGTGAATGGTTGTGAGGGATTTCGCCGGCGATGGGGACGGAAATCTTCGGAGATGGGGACGGATTTCGTCGTAGAGAGTGAGAGATGGAGATGGGACTGAGTGTTGTGATTTTGGGTTTGAGGTTATGAGTTGCGATTACTGTGGACGGTTCAGTTTCCGATTTATTAAGAAAAAATTCGTGTTTGGAATTTGAAAAAAAATACGCGTTAATACGAATGGCGCTATGTAAATCGCGTTGCGAAAGTTAGAATCGCGTTGCGAAAGTCAGTATCTCGTTGCGATTTTGTATTATCGCATTGCGATAGTAAGTATCGCATTGCGATAGTCAGTATCGCATTGCGATTTTCCCAATTCGCGTTGCGATTTACTTATTCACATTGCGAATTGGGAAAATCGCAACGACACTGTATACCATCGCAACGCGATTTCCAACTATCGCAACGCGAAATGCAATGCGAATTTGCGATAATGGAGATCGCGTTGCGAATTAGCGATCGCATTGCGATTTTTATTGGTCATTTTGGCAAATCCGGAAAAAGTTGGTTAAAATCGTATATTATATGGGATTTTTGGTCACTGAGGTTATTTTTCTCTTCAGAAAAAAGATGAGACCTTACCGAGGAAGAAAATTCAAACGAAATGAAGGCCTCAAAAATGAACCAAAAGAGAAGGACCCAATCATTTGCTATGAATGCAAAAAGTCGGGGCATGTCAAATATGATTGCCCACAATTGAAGAAAAAGGGTCAATCAAAGAATAAACACAAGGCTCATGTGGCTACATGGAGCGATGAAGAAGGTTCCGATGAAGAGGAACAAGAAGTAGCAAACTTGTGCTTGATGGCATTAGGGGAAGATTCTAAGGTAACCTCTAACTCATCTGATTTTGATGATTTATCTTATGATAAGCTATTAGAGGAATATAATGGGTTGGCTTCGGATTATGAGAAATTGTTTTTAAAATATAAAAATGATATTTCAAAATTGAAAAATGAAAATAAACTCATATCCAAAACTAACAACGATCTTGAAAGTAAAATCAAAGATTTGCAAATCAAACTAGAAGAGTTTGAAAAGAAAAATTCGGATTTGCAAAATTTACTTTCAAAGGTCAATGATGATCATCAAAAGAAAATTGATGATCTTAAAGCTTCTTTTGATAAAGTTGGAACAAAACGTTTTGAAAATGGAGAAAATTCAAAATCCAACTTTGTTAGAAAAAGTTTTAAAAACTACAATCATAGAGATCCCCGAAGAACCTCAAATGAAAAAATCGTTAGAAGTATGTGGGTTCCTAAAGAACTCATTAATACTAAAGATAAAGATATCCTACACAAATGGATACCTAAGGGGACTAGGATTTTGGAGACTAATGAATATGGACCCAAAAGAATTTGGGTACCAAAAATTAGAAATTAATCTATGTTTGTAGGAAAAGGAGCATTGCTACAAGGCACGGGAAACAAATTCAAACTCATGGTACCTTAATAGTGGATGCTCAAGACACATGACCGGGGACAAAAGCCGGTTCATAGAGCTTAACGCCAAAAATGGAGGAGATGTGACTTTTGGTGATGATTCAAAAGTTCACATCGAAGGTATAGGTACAATAGGTAATACCTCTTCCATACAAATTAAGAATGTTTTATATGTGAATGGATTAAAGCATAATCTCTTGAGTATTAGTCAATTATGTGATAAGGGATTCAATGTCATGTTTGAAACTAATGGTTGTAAAGTTATTGACATTGCATCTAATCGGATTATGCTTGTTGGTCATAGAATAGCAAACATTTACATGGTGCATTTAGACTCCATATAAATGACTAATTTATGCCTAGTTGCTAAGGATGAGCATGATAGTTGGTTATGGCATAGGAGACTAGGACATGCTAGTATGAATGTTTTGCAACGACTAATTCAAGGTGATTTAGTTCGAGGGTTGCCTAAACTAAAATTTGATAATGATAAAATTTGTGATGCTTGTGTTAAAGGAAAACAAAAGCGAGTTTCTTTTAAATCCATTAATGATGTATCAACTAGTAGAGCATTACAATTGATCCATATAGATCTTTTTGGGCCATCTAGAACTACTAGCTTGGGTGGAAAACAATATGCATTTATCTTGGTAGATGACTATTCTAGATATACTTGGGTTCTATTCTTAAGTACTAAAGATGAAGCATTAGAAAAATTCATCACGTTTTCAAAAGTAATCCAAAACGAAAAAGGTTATTCTATAACTAGTGTTAGGAGTGATCATGGAACTGAATTTGAAAATCTTGGATTTACTGATTTTTTTAATTCTAATGGTATTAGCCATAATTTTTCAGCACCTAGAATCCCTCAACAAAATAGAGTTGTTGAGAGGAAAAATCGAACTTTAGAAGAAATGGCTAGAACCATGCTTTGTGAAAACAATTTGCCAAAATATTTTTGGGCGGAAGCCACAAATACCGCTTATTATGTTATAAATCGAGTAATGATTAGGCATATTTTAAAGAAAACTCCATATGAACTTTTCAAAAATAAAAGCCTAACATTAGCTATTTTCATCCTTTTGGATGTAAGTGTTTTGTTTTAGACAACGGTAAAGACATCTTGGCAAATTTGATGTTAAAAGTGATAAAGGAATATTTCTGGGTTATTCCTTAAATTCTAAAGCTTATCGAGTATTTAATAAAAGAACTTTATTTGTAGAAGAGTCTATACATGTTGTTTTCGATGATAATCTCCTTCCGAGGAAGGATTCTTGTGTAAATGATGATGTAGGCATTATAAATACAAATGACGTTAGACATGACGTTGGAGAACCATCATCAAAGGAAGAAACGAAAGATGAGGAAACTCATGATCCTCTCGAGAATCCAACCATTGAAGAAAGGGAAGTATTTTATCCAATAGAGTACAACTATGTCAAAGATGGTGAGATTATAGGTGATCTATCAAAAGGGGTAACAACTCGATCCTCTCTTAGAAATATTTGTAATTATGTGGCATTTATCTCATGCATATAGCCTAAGAATATTAAAGAAACATTAAAAGATGAACATTAGATTATGGCTATGCAAGAAGAGTTAAATCAATTTAAGAGGAGTAAAGTATGGACATTAGTTGAAAGGCCTAGTAATAAATCTACTGTAGGTACTAGATGTATATTTAGAAATAAGCTTGATGAAAGTGGTAATATAGTGAGAAACAAGGCTAGACTTGTTGCTCAAGGGTATACTCAAGAAGAGAGCATAGACTATGATGAAACATACGCTCCTGTAGCTAGGATGGAAGCAATTAGAATGTTATTAGAATTTGCATGTTTTCATGAATTTAAATTATATCAAATGGATGTTAAAAGTGCATTTTTAAATGGTTTTATAAAGGAAGAAATGTATATGGAACTACCTCCTGGTTTTGAAGATTTAAAATTTTCGGATCATGTCCTTAAATTGACAAAAGCTCTTTATGGTTTAAAACAAGCTCCTAGAGCTTGGTATGAAAGATTGTCAAATTTTTTAATTGAAAAAGGTTTTTCAAAATGGAAGGTTGACACTACATTGTTTTTAAAGCATAAAGGTAAAGATTTATTAGTAGTTCAAATTTATGTTGATGATATAATATTTGGTTCTACTAATGACGTTCTTTGCCAAGAATTTTCTAAGCTAATGCAAAGTGAATTCGAGATGAGCATGATGGGGGAGCTCTCATTTTTCTTGGGACTCCAAATCAAGCAAAGAAAATATGGCATCTTCATCAATCAAGCTAAGTACGTCAAAGATATGCTCAAGAAGTTTGGGCTGGAAAATGGGAAACCTTATGACACTCCAATGAGCTCATCAACAAAGCTTGACTTAGATGAAGGAGGTAAATGTATGGATGTTAAATTGTATAGGTCAATGATTGGTTATTTGCTTTATCTAACTGCAAGTAGACCGGACATTATGTTTAGTGTTTGCTTATATGCTAGATTTCAATCATGCCCTAAGGAATCACATTTGCTAGCTGTTAAGAGGATCTTTAGATACCTTAAGGACACTTCTAGTTTAGGACTTTGGTATCCTAGAGACTCTAGCTTTAGCTTGCATGCCTTTTCTGATGCAGATTATGGAGGATGCAAATTAGATAGGAAAAGCACCTTCGATACTTGCCAATTCCTTGGAAATATGTTGATTTCTTGGTTTTCAAAGAAACAAAATTGTATTGCATTATCTACCACTGAAGCGGAATACATTTCAACCGGTAGTTGTTGTGCACAAGTTTTATGGATGAAACAACAACTTTTTGATTATGGAATTGAAGTAGGTACCATTCCTATCAAGTGTGACAATACTAGTGCTATTTTTCTCACTAAAAATCCCATCCAACACTCTAGAACTAAGCATATTGAAATTAGACATCACTTCATTAGAGACCATGTCGCTAAGGAAGATGTAGTTCTAGAATTTGTTGATACTTTGCACCAATTAGCAGATATATTTACAAAACCTTTAGACAATGAAAGATTTTGGACACTTAGGAGAGAATTAGGTTTAACTGACCCATCTTCACTTAGTGTTTAAAATAGTTTAGCACTTTTAAGAATAAATGAAAAATGCTTATAATGGTAATTTTTTATTGCATTCATTGCTATTAGTTAGGGGGAGTTTATGTTGCTTGATGAAAATTAATTTTATATTCAAATTTTGTTTAAAGATTAATTTTATTGATTGAACATGATTAACTTTCAAAATATGAGTTGCCAATACCACTAGAGCTAATTAATTTAGTATTTTGAATGTTTAAAATGGATTTTTAACATTTTTGTGCTTCATGCATCGATACACATAACAGTGCATCGATGCATCCCTTTGAATGTGCATCGATTCATCATTTTGATGCATCGATGCATGCCTTGAATGTGCATCGATGCACAAGGCCATGCATCGATGCATCCGTCGGGTTTTTGGATAAAACCCTGATTTTCTTTATTCTCTCAAAAACCCTTCAAAACTCTCCCTTGCGCCATTCTTCCCTCTCTCTCTCAATCTCCACTTGCTCAAAATCAACAAAATTTTTGTCGAAATCTTTGAGCTCTTCAACTCCTAATCCTGCTTTAATCATCAAATCGTGCAAAACAACATCTCATTCTCATCAAATCTGAAATTTTCAAGGTAATATTTCAAAAACCTCTATTTTATTGATTTTTTATCTTATGACTAGTTTTAATTAGTTATAGGATGAACATTATATCGGGCATTGATTGTTTGATGATTAGAAACTAGATTTTATAACTAATTTCATCAAAAACTCACAAAATATCAAAGAAGGTTTGAATTTTCGGAAAAAAATCGAAAATCTGAATTTAATTTTTTAAATTTGATGTTTTTGATTTAATTGTGTTATTTTCATGAAAACTATACATATTATGATTTTTCAAAAATTATTTTCAAATAGTTTTCAAAACATTGCCCATTAGGATTCGGTTTAGAGATCCTTGAGATATTGAGGACTCAATTGAGTTTTAGGATTGATTATTTTTGCATACATGTGTTTCAAATTGTAGGTTACATTCATTATTCCGTTTCCTTAACCATGTCTAATCCCAAACGCCGTAGGACTTCATCAAGTCGTTCTCGTTCAAACCAACCTTCTAATCTCGTTCCTCCACCTCCTAATAGCTTATTAGGATCTTGTTTTAACATGCCTGAGCATCGTAGAGACGAGTTGTACTCTAGGTACATAAATTCTTTCCAATCTTATAGAATCCGTGAAGAGCGTATTCCTTCTCTTCAAGCTATGATAGATATTGACTTTGAATACCTTCCGATTCTTGAAACTTGGAAGTTTGATAAAATGTTTCAGCTCAAACCTATCATCTACCAACAATTAGTCCGCATTTTCTATTCCAATGCGGTGTGTATTCAAAACGAAACTCAATGTGGAACTATAGCCATTAGATCCTATCTTTTAGGCCAATATATTAATATTGACCCCGAGACTATAGCTTTCCGATTTGGGTTAGATGATAGTGGGATATATATAATGAGAGTGAAAATGTGGAATATCCCTATGTTCCAAATTCTAGTGTTAGTACTCTACGATCTCATCACGATCGTTTTCTCCATCTGATGATCTCTTGGTGGTTTAGACCATCCGGAGGTAGGTACTCCACACTTCGTGCTAGGGATTTATGGTAGATGTATTGTATTAAAAATAAGATCAAAATAAATCTGGCCCACATTATATTCAGTCAACTAGTGGACATCATAAACATTGTTCCTTCAAAACATGTTGAAACATTGATTTATGGATGTCTTCTTAGTAACCTCTTTATCAAACTTGGTATAGACGTCTCTCTCGACAATCCTATCCCTCTCCAAAATCAAATCAATCTTACATCCTTGAAGAAAGCGAATTGGAAACAAGACGAGGAAAGCGGTCTTTGGGTCTATCGACCCGGTAAGCAAACTCTGGGAGCTAGTTCCTCACAAACTGCTCCTAGCTCTTCTCGTGCTCCTCCTCCTCCTCCAGCACCGACTGCTGACGATGATCCTGAGTTTCAACACCTTATGCAAGATATCGACGATCACGTACCAGACGATGAGCCTGCTCCGGAACCAGCACGGCAAGAAGATCAAATGCCAACATATTTTCGATCTTTCTTAGAGTCGTTTGATCTGAGGTTTGCTTCCATGGAGTCTCAGATTACTGAGTTTCAGCGGGAGATGCATGAATGTATGGACGCGCTCACTCTTGAAGTTCGAGCTCATTATCCTCCTCCTCCCGACCCTCCGATGGATTAGACCTTTTTCTCTATGTTTTCTTTGTTATTTCAAACTTGGATTGTTTTTGATGTTTCTGGATTGTTTGTTTTGGATTGTTAGATGCTTGAATTTGTTTAGATGATTGGATTATGAACTTAATATATATATATATATATATATATATATTTGGTTTGCTTGAATTTTCTTTTTTAGCTTAATGATTATTAATTTCATTTTTGCATCATTAGAAATATATGACCAATTGTGCCATCTCACATTTTATTATGAATATTGATTATGAAACTAATGGCTAACGTTTCTCTTGATTGTGATCTTAGCAGCTTAATCTTATTTCCGTATTTAATGGCCATGTTTTTTTTCAAAACCTTGTTTAAATTGATTTTTGAGTCTTTTTGATTTAACAAAAAGGGGGAGAAAAATGTTAAGTGTTGAAATGTTTTTAAAGAGGAGAAGTGTTATAGTAAGGGGGAGTAATTTTTCAAAATTAATTTCAATTTTTAGAAAATCTTAAAATAACACAAATGTTTTGTTATATCAAAAAGGGGGAGATTGTTAAAAACATTTTGATGTTTCGATATAACAAATTAAGTTTAAATGAATTTTAAGATTTTACAAATGATTTTCTAAGTATATTCGATTCAATTAATCGAATATCAAATTATTACTCCAAGTCTTTCAAGATCAATTTTAAACCTTACTAAATGTGTAAATTTTTGTTTTATACTTAAACTATTTTTAAACAAATTTTCACAAAGTATTTTGATCCAAAATCAAGCCTAAAATCAATTTTTCAAAGGCATGCACCGATGCACCAATCCATGCATCGATGCATCAATTAATTTCTTGAACATCGAATGCATTCTATGCATCGATGCACATACCATGCATCGATGCACTAAGTGCATTTGATGCATCGATGCACAAGACCATGCATCGATGCACTCAGGCTTTTTCCAAACATCGAATGCATTTTATGCATCGGTATGCACTGAGAGTCCAACGGTCAAAATATTTGAATTTTACACTGATGCACCGATGTACCTAGGGTATGCATCGATGCACTAACGCTCCCATCCACTTTCATTAATTGTTTTCACACTTAAACGGCTCTATTGACTCCACTAATCATCCCCAACGTTCAGAATCATTTGAAGGTGTATTTAAACAAGCTTAGAAGCCATTAATCAATAACAAGAAACAACAAGTAACTAGAATCAAGAGAGAATCAAAGAGAAAGCATCAAACCTCAAGTTTGAGCATTTCAAGCCTATTTTTCATTCAATATTCATTTTGCTTTCAAGAACACTACTTGTACTCAATTGTATTCATTCTTGAGTGTTCTTTTCTTTGTTCTAGAATTGTGCAAACAATCTACCTTGTGAGGATTTCCTTGTAAGTTTGCAAATTTGTAATCTTCTCTTTGAGAAAGAGTGTTCTCAAGAATTGGGGTATATTCTTAAGGGAGTTGTAAGGTTATCTCTTTGGCCTCAAAAGAAAGAACAAATTAGTGAATTTGTTGGAAAATCCTTAGTGTGGATAGCTAAGGTAGTGGACGTAGACTTTGGTTGAGAAAGTCGAACCACTCTAAATCGATGTGCAATTACTTTCAATTTTCTGCAAAAGCTTCCACAAAAATTTTAATTGCCAATTCACCCCCTCTTGGCCGATTCCGTCAATCGATTAACTCAACAACACTTCTCTCTGGAATAATTTGACAATATTAAAATATATTTTCTTTGTCATTCTGGTTTGAATTAGGCTTAAGAAACCTTCCAATATGGCCCCCTATTTATAACAGTCCTTGCATCATTCCTGAAGAGAAGAATCGATGGAACTCATGTTTCCCAATATGCAAGGTTTGTTGAAAAGGCGCGACGCTTTAAATCGAATAATATCCAATGTTTCAAACAGGAACTCACGTTATACAGGATGTGAGATACGTTAAATCTGACTCAACTAAAATCCAACGTGGCATAATTTACCTCGCTGCTTGCATTACACGAGGTCATAATTCGTAAAATAATCACATTATTATTTTGAAAAAACCCCATAAAATCAATTTGTGTGAGCGTATAAGACCGTCTTGGCAACCTCCCCATATCTATCACAAGTTTTGCGTATGTGACCGTCTTGGCAACCTCCATATATTTATCACCGGTATTGTTTATGCCATATTGTTGCAAATTATTTGCAAAAGTTTAAGAACAAAGATGAACGAGTAATGGTTCTTTAAATGGGCACGTCTTTCACTCTTTTGGGATTCAGATATATTTTCATTTATTATTTATAATTAAATGTTTTATTTTAATTGGTAGGCCACTCACATTTCGTACATGAGGTTGAGTAGTTGTCTCAAAAATTGAGATATAGGAATCAAGAAGGCTACAACTACCTTGCTAAAATCCCAAGGGAGAAATGGCTTCGATCATTTGATGGAGTTAGATGATATAGTCACATGACAATGAACTTGGCTGAGGCGATCAATTCATTACTGAAGGGAGTGAGACATATGCCTATCATTTCCATTGTCAAAGAGACATATTATCGGTTGACAACCCTGTTTGCAACATTAGGAAGGTAAGCAATTGAATGGATTGCATGTGACCACATAATCTACCTAGACCTCTACAGAAAATTGTAAACATTTATACAACACTCAAACACGAAGAATGCAACACGAGTCTCTCACAAACAAAATAAATTTCATGTTTCAGATTATTCAAGGCCATTTGAAGGCATACAACACAACGCATAAGTCATTAATCTACGTGATAGAACCTGCGACTGCGGAGTTTTCTAAACATTTAAATACCCTTGTCTACACTTCGTTGCTGCTTGTTCTTCTGTATGGATTGACTATATGCAATTTGTTGATCACATATACTTACTTGAAACAATATTCAATGTGTATCAATATGATTCTCGTCCTATTGGAAATGAAAGGGATCCGGATAAAGTTGATGATGAGCCTACAATACTGCCATATTTTGCACTACAATGCCAAAAAAAAGGGTCGTCCACGATCAACGAGGATTTACTATGACAAGTATTTGGTCGAACATCGAGAAAAAATCGAACATCCAAAGTTATGCAATATTTGTAGGAATCTCGGACACTCTAAGAACAAATGTCTTAATCGATCAAGCCCTCATATCGATTAGTTTATTTTAAATGAATACATTTTTATGTTTTAATTATATAATTGAATTGAATATAATGGCTAAATTTGTTTAAATTATTAATTAAGTTTTAATTATTAATTTGTTTAAGTTATCATTCAACAATATGATTTTTTACCCCGCCTTGAACATGCCTATCAAGTCATTTTAGCATCTTCTTCATGTAAAAAACCAAGCTTTGGAACCATTTTGAACGCGATTTTTACCCGCTTATAACATCTCGTGCGTGCTGATATTACTCTCAGTTGAAAGATAAGTTAAAATACTATGCCTTTAATCTTAGAAATTACGAAAATTTTCAGATTAACTACCCAAAAAACCCTTCAAATATGTCTGTCATACCATTTTAGCATTTTCTTCATGCATAAAACAAGTTTTGGAACCATTTCAACGAGATTTTTGACCTGCTTACAATATCTCGTATGTCTTGATATTGACTTCAACTGGAAGATAAATTCAAATACTACTCCTCTAATCTTATAAATTACGAAAATTTTGAGATTAAATACTCGAACATGCCTATAAGCACTTGTGATTTGGGCTGAAAAAACTAAATACCTCGCGTATTGGAAAACACGAGGTATGTTAAATATCACTTGCGATAAATTTCTCATGACGTTTCAATATCTCGTGAACCTCGCGTTCTACATAACGTGAGATCATTAATACTAATATTAAATTACATTCTCTGAAAAATGTTTCCACATTGGGCGTACCTCGCGGCTTGTACAAAGCGAGGCCTTTCCTCGTATTACTTAGACGCGAGTTACTACTACATGTACAATTTGAGCTATTTTTCTAACAAATATGGTGGGGGGTACTTCTCCAAAAAATAGTTTTGGTGGTGGGGGTTTATATAATAACGCCTTTTTTGTTGATATTTTTCTTAACATCTTCGTCTTTGATCAAAGATGTTGACTTCTTGTGCTAACCTTTAATTGGGTAAGATTTTTGTGAATATTATAAAATATATCTTATTAATATAAGGTTAAAAATGACATTGTAACTAAAAATCTCATTAAAAGTACAACCTTTTAGGTTGGAAATATTAACATTTTAGGTCGAAACCAGAATATTATATTTTTTATAAATCTTCAATTGTAACTAAAATCATTATAAATTTTATAATTTTTTTATTGTAAACTCTAAATCCACCGTAATATATTTTTTACTACAACAAAAAAAATTATAAATTGCATAACTTTTTTAATTTGGATATGATGATATTTTAAATTAAAAATATCTTAAATTAACTTTAAATTGAGGTGACGTAAAATAAAATGATGGTGTGTTTTAGACAATCTACGGCGGTGGATCTAATTTCACGGTTCATTCAACAATGGCTTTTCTTCTTTCCCAATGAATGCTTCTCCATATCTTCTCGGAGATGCTGCAGTCGGTTTCGAGATCCATGCAGACACCGGCTGTGAAGTTGTTGAAAAATGCAACAACGGGGTTAGGAAGTAAATGTGGGGTAGCTAAGATAGGAGAGAACTTGAGGGGCTTTACAAGTGGGGTGGTAGTTAGGTAGAGTTAAAAGCTTGACGTCCTAAAAAGGCAGAGTTAAAAGCTTGTGGTCCTAAAAAGGCAGAGAAAAGTTTCAACACGACAAAAGTTTTAGTATCCCTCACAACAACATACATTAATCCATCACAACATACATTAATCCATCACAACAACATACATTAATCCCACAAATATCTAGTCACTTCATGTAGTTGTATCGTCAATCAGCCTTATGTGTCATGTATTATAATTTAATTAATTATTTTAATATTTTATTAATATAGAGTATTCATTTAATATTTATTTTAGAATTTAAATATTTATTTAAGATAACAAATTTAAATCAGTTTGAGGAAAGTTGGGAAGTTAAAGTGTTTGTACTATGGATGTAAATTTGGTCCGAATTTAATGGGTTTGACCCAATTGATCGGATTATTTTTATTTTTCAAAAAAATTAGATTCAAGCCGGATTAGGTTAGAGTAAGCGTTTTTAAGAATAAAATCATGTCGGATTAAATTTGGATTTATGAAGAAAATAAAATTATCCATTATATTTTCTATTAATAATTACAATAATAACCAGCTGTATATTATTTTATAATTGAATCATTATTTTACTTAATAAAAATAAAATTATATAAATATAACAGTTAGATCAGAACGAATTTTTGCCTTAAAAGTCAGTTAAATTTTATATCGAATAAAGTTTTTATAAATTCGATTCAAATTTAATACGTATAAAAATTTAATTTTCGAATTAAATTAAGCTAAAAACCTCGCCCATGACACCCTAATTGATACAACTGAACATCTAATGTTATCTTGAGATGATGAGTCGTGAACTTCTAGGAGTCTGCCATTCTTTGGTTCAATGGCTGCTGGGGTTTGATATAATTCCACCCTTCACCTTTTTTTTCAATCATTTGTTTTGGTATCTGAAAAATTATTCATAGTAACATTTTAGAAAACGCCCAGGTTGTTTGAGGGCAAAATCCACATCTTCCAGCTGACGGTGCCTATTTAAGCAAACAAGAAGAAACACCAATATTTATCGTATCTTAACGATAAGTTACACACGGTTGAGAATTGAGTGAGTACCCATCACTGTAAACGTTTCGTTTAGTTCATTTGCAGTGCAAGCTTTCACTAGAAAGCGCGGCTATGGCGGCTGACATTGTTCCACTTCTCAACGACTGTGACGACAATGATAGCAAGCAAAGAGGAACGTTTGTTTACTTGGTTAAGGAGTTCGGATACGAGTCGAAGAGATTATGGCATATTGCCGGGCCGGCAATTTTCACCGCAATTTGTCAGTATTCATTGGGAGCCCTCACCCAGACATTTACCGGCCAACTTACCGAACTAGACCTTCCTGCAGTATCTGTCGAGAACTCTGTTATAGCTGGGCTTGGTTTCGGTGTTACGGTACGTCGCTTTGATTTTAGTATAAATGTTGATTGGTTTGTAGAAATGATTGGTCTTATTTGATTTGATTTTGTCACAGTTGGGAATGGGGAGCGCATTGGAGACTTTATGTGGTCAAGCATATGGTGCTGGGCGGCTAAGGATGCTGGGCGTTTACATGCAGAGATCATGGATCATTCTAGTGATTACATCATGTTTAATCTCTCCCATTTACATTTGGTCTCCTCCAATTCTTAAACTGTTTGAGGAAACCACTGAAATCTCCGATGCTGCAGGTTGGGGAATGAATGAAATTTGACTGAAAATCAGGTTACAAATTGATGACATTAAGCTTGTTTGATGCAGGTAAGTTTGCTCTATGGATGATGCCACAGTTATTTGCTTATGCTATGAACTTCCCCATACAAAAGTTCTTACAAGCTCAGAGCAAAGTTTTGGTGATGGCTTGGGTCTCAGCACTGGTGTTGGTCCTTCATGCCTTTTTCAGCTGGCTGCTGATACTTAAGCTCGATTGGGGCTTGATCGGTGCTGCTGTAACTTTGAACGTATCGTGGTGGCTCATAGTTATTGGACAGTTGCTGTACATTTTTATTACAAAGTCGGATGGTGCTTGGTCTGGTTTCTCAAGGCTAGCATTTGCGGATCTATTCGGTTTTGTCAAGCTTTCTTTGGCTTCTGCTATTATGTTATGTCATGTTTCTTTTTTCCTTCTCTCCCCTTCACTTTATGTTCATATTAATCGTATATAAGGTTTTGATGTTTACAACAGTTGTTGAAAATGTGGTGCAGCTTGGAGTTTTGGTATTTAATGGTGCTGATAGTCATAACAGGTCTCCTGCCAAACCCTCTGATAGCAGTTGATGCCATTTCCATTTGGTAGGTGTTCCATTATCTCTCTTTACTAAACGGTTTAACCCGCTGTAATTTGGAATATGAAATCGAAAAAAAATGGAACAGAGTAAGTTAAAAGTGTTATTAGCAGCGGTAGAAATTACCTTTTTTCTCAACTTTCATTTTATCCTATTTCCAGCATGAACATAAATGGATGGGATGCAATGATTGCACTTGGGTTCAATGCAGCTATAAGGTGCATTTCTCTTCATTTCCTGTTTCTTCCTGGAAGCAGAACTTGTTTAAATATGAACTCTTATAATTGAACTGAGAACTTAACAGATTATTATGTTAACAGTGTGAGAGTATCAAATGAACTTGGAGCTGGAAACGCTCGGCTTGCCAAATTTTCAGTGCTGGTTGTTTCGATGACATCCGTGATCATCGGGATCGTTTGCATGATTGTGGTGTATGCGACCAGAGGTTACTTCCCGTACCTCTTCACCAGCAGTAATGCAGTTGCCAAAGAAACTACTAAGCTAGCTCTATTGTTGGGATTTACTGTCCTCTTAAACAGCCTCCAACCGGTCTTATCCGGTGAGTTACCTTCTGCGTTTTATATCTGTGTTCAACGGATATTCAATCACACAGAAGATTCTCTGAATACATCTATGGTTGACATTCGTGACAGTTTGATTCGTTTTCAGGTGTTGCTGTTGGTGCTGGATGGCAATCTCTTGTGGCGTACATAAACATAGGGTGTTATTATATATTTGGATTACCTGTTGGCATACTCCTCGGTAGAGGTGCACAAAAAATACGAATATCTGATTTTGTGTAAAAAATATAAAAAATCGGATCGGATATTTTAAACTCGGATAGTATAACCGGTTTGGGGAAAAATTGGACAACCGGATTTTTTACCGGATTAAAAACTGGATAAAAAACCGGTTTTTATTCGAAAAAAATCCGGTTATGGGGTTTAAAAAACTAGCCGTTGGGGGTATGCACTTGTTTGAAGGATTATTTGGATGGAGCGGATTTTTTACCGGATTAAAAACCGATTTTTTTAAAAAATCGGTTTTTTTCAAACCGAAACCGGTTACACCATCCGGCCCTCCAAACTGATTAGAATCTGAACTGATTTTTTTAAAATCCGATTTTTTGACTATGTGAAAAAACCAGATCAATTTTTATCTGATCCGAATCGATTTTTTATCCGACCATGTGCATGTCTACTCCTTGGGTTTACATTTGGGTTTGGGGGTACGGTAAATTATCTAACATTTTAGAAGGATAAAATTATTTTTTTCATTCAGAAACAAAATCTTATTTCGAGAATATAATAGAATTGGAGATCATATCTTTATAATTTACTTGTGAAATGATGCAGGGCATTTGGTCAGGCATGATTGCGGGTATTGTTCTGCAAACTGAAGTATAATTGGAATATAACTGGAGTATAACTGGAGTATGTCAGAATAAGAAAAAAAAAAGAAGAAGTCCCTTAAGAAAAGAAAAAGAAGAAAATGCCACGGGAGTATAACTGGAATATGTCAGAATTACTTTAGATATCCGAAGAAGAGTTGGTAAAGATAGCAGTTGATTGTTACAAAAAAGTTATTCGTATCAAGAAAGATAATTGTTTTGATACAAAGGAAGACTTGAAGATAGCTTTGTATACGAAATGTGTGGAAGATGGCTATTAACTAAAAGTTAACAAATCAAGCAAAGATCGTTTCGAAACAAGGTGTATGATTAACAAAAACTGTACGTGGCGTGTGATTGCAAAGAGGATAAAAGATTGCGAAATGTTTCAAGTTAGGACTTTTATTGATAAACATACATGTTCAAGAACCCAAGTTTTTCCTCACCATAGACAAGCAAACAAAAAGGTGTTGGGTGGTTTTCTGGCTGAGTTAATGTTTTTGAATGGAAGGGTATATCGGGGATATGAAATTATGACTGACATGAATGCTCGGTTCAAGATTAGTATCTCATATTCTCAAGCTTGGAGAGCCAAATGTTATGCCTTGGAATTGTTGAGGGGATCGCCAGAAGCATCTTTCGCCCAACTGCCGACTTATTGTCACAATTTAAAGCTAAAAAATCATGGGTCGGTAACTCATATCAAAACAGATAGAGATGGACGCTTTGAGTTGCTATCTATCGCCATTGGTGCTGCGGTTAGTAAATAATTATAATTTTGTTGACTCATTTTTGTTAGTTGCATGCATTTCACATTTAAATGATTATATTTCTTGTGTATATGAAACTTTTGATTCATGGACATGGTTTATGGGGCATCTTAGGGATTGCATAGGTCATATTACCAATCTGACAATCATATCCGATAGGGCAAACTCAATTGACAACGCTGTTAGAAGGTGTTTCTCAGATGTTTTTCATGGACTTTGTGGTGTTCATTTGTACAGAAATCTAAAATCAAGGTCTGATGGTATAAAAAATCACAAATGGACATACTGGAAGGCTGTAAAAGCTTATCGGGAAGTGGATTTTAATAAGCATATAAATTGTTTAAGACGTGTTTTGCCTCAATGTGCTCAAACACTAGAAGATGTCGGGTTTGAAAGATGGTCAAGAGTACATCAACTTGGAGCAAGATATGGTTTCATGACGTCTAATAGTGAAGAATCAATCAACGCTCTAAGTCGTCATTCTCGGAAATTACCTATTACTATGTTAATGGAGTTTTTTTGAGTCTCTATTCAACAGTGGTACTACAAGAAAAGAAACCATGCAGGTATTATTTCTTTAAATTCGTAACTTATCATATATTTTACTAAGTATTATTTATTTAAATTTACAGGAACATTGGAACGTCGTGTTACACCATGGAATGAAAAAAAGATAACGAAACGTGTTGTGAAGTCAATGTCATGGAGAGTTGAACCATGTTCAAACACTTTGTTTGAAGTATTAGATAATAACTTAAATGGGCTTGTCGATCTAAATGCAAAGACGTGTAGTTGTAAGAAATGGCAAACATCTGGTTATCCGTGTGGCCATGTTATAAAAGTTGCTCTTAATCTAAACCAATATGATTCAAGCGCATACGCTATGGATTGCTACACTACAGAAGTATATCGACAGACTTATGCCGAGATTGTCTACCCATGTCCACATCCTTCTGAGTGGGACATACCAGATGACTTACAAATAATTTTGCCAACAATCATGGATAGCAGGCTACCTGGTCGACCAAAAAAACACGATCGTATACCGTCTAAGGGTGAGGAGAAGAGGATATCGACATGTAGTCGGTGCAAGGAAAATGGTCATACAAGGTTGACCTGTGGATCACCAGTGCCATCACAATCATCTTCTCCTCTACCAAAAAATGGATCCTCATCAAAATCCAAAGCTCATATGGTGCCAAGCAAAAGGAAATCAAGATCGCAATCAAAATCAAAATCCCAATCACAACCGGCTTTACCTTTTGGGACTTATTAACTTAGGTGATTTTTAAATGCAAACGTTGTATTATGTGTATTTTATGTGTGAATACATACATTTTCAGTTAGACATTCATTAGTAACTTGAGTTTGAACATTGCTATGATCTGTTCAGTTGTTATCATGTTGGGATTTTCTCTTGTGTTTGATTGCTTGGATAATTGTTCTCTTGCTTCTTCAAGTGTCCTTAGCTTGTATTTATAGCTTGGAATGTGTTTGATGTTGTATATAACTTGATGTTGTATGTTGCGATCAACGCGAAAGTCAAATTTGCAACGCGAAATCGCAAACCAAAAATCGTGTTGCGAATTTGACTTTCGCTTTGCGAATTTGACTATCGCAACGATTATTTCGCGTTGCGAATTTATCTTTCACATTGCAAATTTGAATTTCGCGTTGCGAAAGTTTACCTTCAACATAATGCAGATTGAAAATTAAACAACAAATCAATTAAACATTGTTGTGGGTATATTATTTGAACATTGTTATGGGTACATTATTTAGAAAATAATGTTCCGGACTTCGTTAGAAATAAACCTTTTTCATCGGATTAATTTCATTTTTGTGGGTACATTATTTGAACATTGTTATGTATAAATTTGTTGTGTATGTATGTTTTGGTTTGATTATATTGTATGTATATTTTCATTCAGATGAGATGCGCTGTGCATAACAAAACAATCTATCTCTTCCATGTGAGTCTTTATTCCAACCATGTGACAAGTGTGACAACCCTATCAACTCACAACTCAGCTTTGAACTCAATCAATATTGTCTTTTAGCTTGATGGTTCATAAAGCATGTTACTTGAACAGTATGAATCAATTATGCAATTTCCATATTCAATTTAACACTGCATTTCAAATTCATTTCATATGTAATTGGAGTTTGAATTTAAATTTCAATTCGAGTTTGAATTTCAATATAAATTTCGGCTCCACTATAAATATTAGCCCAAGCCTTTGTTCCATCCAAACAACAACTTACTCAATGAAATAACTTAGCCAATATGCATGTTATCATTGATTATTCCTAATTTCCATTGTTTTTTTTTCAACTTTAAACGCGAGGAAATCCCGACCATCGTAATTTTTGGTTAACAAGCAGGAAGATTGGATATCCGAAGAATGCCTTTCGGATATTATCCATTTCAGTCAGCTCACTGAGGTAGTTTAACCCTAAACCAAATCTGTCTTAGCTAAACATACTTGATGTAGAAGCAACTGTAGATTTAAAATCTCAATGGTGATGCATTTGGTTCTCAAACAGTTAAAGCGTCAGAAATGTTTCGGGCGTATGATCTGGGTGGTATACGAGAAATGCAACAAATGTCAACTAAAAATCCCGATAATTGAGGGCTACAACTTGTAATAATAACAAAAAAATAATAAGTCCGAAATGCTTCCGAGTACCACCCAAATCATAAGTCCGAAATGCTTCCGATGCTTTAAATGTTTGAGAACCAAATAGATCGCCTTCGATATTTTAAATATGCAGCTGCTTCTACATCAGCTATGTTTCTCTCAGACTGTTTCGATTAATGGTTATCATATCTTCATGAGCTGGATGAAATTGATAATATTCGGAAGGCATTTTTTTAAATAATTTTATTTCTATATAATTTTTTAATGATTTCTCTCCCAAATTATCAACTATCAACTTAATAAAGGTATGTTCTTCTCTAAGTTAATGATGATATATAGTTTATAGCTCGTTTGTTTAGTAAATTAATTTACAATTTGTAGAATGAAATCATCTAATGTTGATCATGTTTAGATATCGACATGTGGATCACCAGTGCCATCACAATCATCTTTTCCTCTACCAAAATATGGATCCTCATCAAAATCCAAAGCTCATATGGTGCAAAGCAAAAGGAAATCAAAATCGCAATCAAAATCAAAATCTCAATCACAACTGGCTTCACCTTTTGGGACTTATTAACTTAGGTGATTTTTAAATGCAAACGTTATATTATGTGTATTTTATGTGTGAATGCATACATTTTCAGTTAGACATTCATTAGTAACTTGAGTTTGAACATTGATATGATCTGTTCAGTTGTTATCATGTTGGGATTTTCTCTTGTGTTTGATTGCTTGGATAGTTGTTCTCTTGCTTCTTCAAGTGTCCTTAGCTTGTATTTATAGCTTGGAATGTGTTTGATGTTGTATATAACTTGATGTTGTATGTTGCGATCAATGCGAAAGTCAAATTTGCAACGCGAAAGTCAAATTCTCAACTCGAAATCGCAAACCGAAAATCGCAACGCGAATTTGACTTTCGCGTTGAGAATTTGACTATCGCAACACTTATTTCGCGTTGCGAATTTACCTTTCGCGTTGAGAGTTTGTACCTTCAATAGGTCTTTTTTGCCTTCAACAAAATGCAGATTGAATTTAAAACAACAAATCAACTTTTACAAATCAATTAAACAAGCAAAAAAATAATTCTTATTTACACATCAAATTAAACAAATCAACTTTTACAAATCAATTAAACAAGCAAAAAATAATTCTTATTTCCTCATCAATTAAACAAATCAACTTTCAATGTAAAATTCAATTAAACAAGCAAAAAAGTGTACCCTAGACTGTTGTTTATGCACAAATACATCAATTTCATGCAGCTCACGTCAGGAATAACCTGCAGAAACCAAACATTTTCTCAAACAGCAATTTCTATACATCTAAAACCAACAAACAACAAATTATTGAATTCTAGGTACTTAACCAAACATTTTCAAACCGACAAAGAGTATATATGTTAACAACACTTGCTCAAACTTACCAATTGTTTATGCAAACTTTCAGCACGCAGATGCAGGTAGTCAACGTCTCGCATATATCGCTCGAGCCATAAAATGCCGAAACCATAAGCCTACTGCACCTCTATCTCTATCTGTGGGAGGTAGAAGGTGTTTACTTCCTGTCGTCAAACGCTCCAAGCACATGCATACAAGAGGACCACAATCCCCTCTGGCTCCTTCCGTTTGTTGTGGCGCGGCATCGTCTCTGATCATTGTAACTTTGAACTTTTTTGGCTTATTGTTTCTAGAATTAGTCCAATAATCAATCGCGTCCAAGTATTTCTCCAAATGAGTGCTCCATCCTTTACAAATAATATCTCTCAAATCAGATAATGGTATGTAATTCAACATGCTGTCATATAGCATTGTCTTCAGGGATGGGAGCTGAAGCTCGACGAGAAGCCAATGACGACGTTCCAAAACAGGGATAAACACCTGCAATCATAAATAATTGTGCACATCAAATAAAATTTATGAAAACCTTTAAAATATTCAAAAAATAAATACTAACCTTATCGACCTCCCACCGCGCACAAAGCCAAATATGTTTCAAACTAGCATGGTATTCACATGCTGTCATTATTCCATCATAGTTCACAAAATGCATCAAATAACATTCCAGAAGTAAGCACTTATATAAACATTTAAAAGGACAACATATAGGTTTAGTGCAGGTTCAATGACAACATAAAGAGTAGTAGTTTATTCTTGAAACTTAAATTAGCAACACTGTGAAGTTAGTATTTGTCTTTGTTTTGTCTTTTTGTTGAAGTAATGCAATTCATTAAAGTTTCAATTTGCAGAATAAGAGTAGTTTCTGAAACTTAAATTCGCAACGCGAAAATGAAAATCGCAACGCGAAACTAAAATCACGTTGCGATTTTGGTGTTGCGATTTTCATTTTCGTGTTGCGAATTTAAGTTTCAAAAACTATTCTTCTGCAAATTGAAACTTGAATGAATTACATTTCTTCAACAAAAAGACAAAACAAAGACAAATACTAACTTCACATGGTTAAAGACTAAACAATTTAGCTGTATTGGTAGCAATCGAATGAATTTACTAAGCAATCTCAGTGAAATGGTTAATCTTTATATATATTGAAATTACCAGTAAATTTATCATCAATATAAGAAAAATCTAATAATAATACAAAAATTTCAAAATAAAAATAAGAGATTAAAAAACTAACCCTCGGTGGTTGATTTTCCATTTCTGATCGTGAATGGTTGTGAGGGTTGCTCTGAGAGATGGAGATAGACGGATTTCGCCGGAGATGGGGACGAATTTCGTCGGAGATGGGGACGGATGTCGCCGTAGAGAGTGAGAGATGGAGATGAGACTGAGTTGTGATTTAGGGTTTTAGGTTATGATTTGCGATAATACTGTTTACATTTGTGTTGCGAAATTAATATTGTTTTTCGCGTTGCGAATTTGACTTTCACGTTGCGAATTTGACTTTTGTGTTGCGAATTTGGCTATCGCGTTGCGAATTTGACTTTTGTGTTGCGATTTACAGATTCGCGTTGCGAATTTGGAAAATCGCAACGCGAATTTGGAAAATCGCAATGCGATTTACATATTCACGTTGCGAAATTGGAAACTGGGTTGCGAAATTGGAGTTCGCGTTGCGAATTTGTTGGCCATTTTGGCAAATTCAAAAAAAAATGGTTAAAATCGTATATTATAAGACATTTTCGATCATTGAGATTATTTTCTCATTAAATAATCACTATTATCGATTGATCTATCAAAATTAGCTAGGGCATGTTCTCAAAAAACGACTCATATGAAACATATTTTCTACCTATTTGATAAAAAATATTAAATTGTGAAATAATTTTTAATAGATATTAGAATAATAAATTATTTTAAATGAATTATATTTGGGTAGAAACGTCTTTGATCTTATTTGTTTAAATTAGGGTTTTTTCCTTCTTCTAAAAAGTAAAAGCGATTATTATATATTTATATTGGGTTCAAATTTCCCTCAAATTTATTTTCATCCATGATTAATCAATATTTATTATTATTTATAAATATAAT
The DNA here is from genome assembly GCF_006381635.1 of Hibiscus syriacus. Taxonomy (NCBI): domain Eukaryota; kingdom Viridiplantae; phylum Streptophyta; class Magnoliopsida; order Malvales; family Malvaceae; genus Hibiscus; species Hibiscus syriacus. The sequence goes on along the minus strand of NW_024062745.1, from coordinate 953,492 downwards.
GTATTCAATATCTGAATTATACATACTTTTTTAGTCCAATTAGACAATAGACTTTTCTTTTTGAGTAACTTAATATATGAACTTAATTTATTTATTCAACCTGATGAAAAATTTATAAATATTAATTTTGAACTAATACGTCAATTTAAGAAGCTAATTTAAATAGAAAAACTAAATTTAAATATCAGAATAAATCTTGAAGCCGAGTTGAAGTGTCAAATTATATATCAGAATAAAATAGAATTTAAGAGAAAATATATTAAAAAATGGGTGGATAAAATAGATTAAAATGAGATAAGAGAATGAAGTACCGCATATGTTACGTCAAACGTTCACATTTACGAGTTATCAACAAAGTAGCGTCCACCAATCAATTTGAAAAATGAGGCTATTTGACTAAATTAACACGGTTTTCACTAATATTTACCTTTTTAGTACCGTTTGATATATATTTTTCGAAGTGACACCTTTTCGGCTGAGCTGGCGAAAGGCGCATCCCGGGGACGCGCTTTACCCGGGTTTTCGCTGAATTGGATGCCACGTGTGGAAGGCGCATCCCCGGGAACGCGCCTTCACGAGGTTCTGATGACTCGGCTGCCACGCTGGTATTTTGTTTAATAATAAATATAAATAAATATTTTATTATTATTATTATTATAAATTAATAATATATTATGTAAAGTGTTTCGATTATAATGTAAGAATTATCAAATGTATTTTGTTAGTGTGTGTTAAAGGTGGAGTGAATTATCTACATTAATATGATAGAACAATATATGAAAATCAGTTTTGATTTTATTGTAGTTATAAGAAAAATGTATGAAATTATAATATTACACATATGTTTGTATTATTATTTTTTTATTTTGATTATTGATCTATTAATTTTATGAGTTAAATATTTAAATATTATCAATCTAGTCATCTCTTATCAATATTTAACGAAAATATTGATGCATAAGTTAATAAATTAGTATAATTACACATTTAATATTCAAGACTTACATATTATATGAATTTAGTCTTATTGAAAATTTAATTTAATAAATTTAATCCTCCAATCAGAACATGAAAATAAATTGAATAAATATATTAATTATTATATTAAATAAATATATTGAAAATATTTATGTATTTAAAAGTTAAAAAAAATATTTAGGTGTACATACATTGAGAAATTATATAAAATGCAATAACATTAAATTATTAGAAACAAAAACATTCATTTAAATAAAATATTAATTACATAAGAGTTAACGGTTATATGATGATAACAGAGCTGGACAATTTTTTCTATTGTGCCCGATGTTTCTACAATGCCCACATCGTTTTTGTTCTGTTGACTTCTCCCGAATATCCATATCACAATGTATTCTAGTAGATTTTGGACGACCTGAGTCCCTCAATAGCAATGGATCTGGTACAATTGTAAGCCAAGTTTGAATCTCATTTGGGTCTCTTTCGTTTCCTATGGGCGGAAACTCAAATTCATATACCTTGAATACTTGTGAAAGTTGGTATACGGGATCAACATAATTTTTGTAGTCCAATTGCGAATGTGAGCAAGCTGCAATGACATGAGAGCATGGATATTTGAGTGCTTGAAAGAAACCACAATCGCACCACCTCTCTTGCAGATTAACTCTGAAAGAGTTAGCTTCAATCCCTTGCAGCGGACGTGGCATTTCGGTTACACGAAACAATTCACGGGTACGAGAAAAATTTGTAACTAACATCCCATTTGATGCAGCCACTTTTTTCTGTAAATCAGCTACTATTCTTGGATGGTAAATATGACCGTTTTGCATCCAAGTAAGAGCTTGTCCACCGAGCTTTGCAAAGAGTTGACCCAAATGAAAATAAGTCGTTTTAACCAACGCCGTGACTGGTAAATGACGCGCCCCCTTTAAGGTTGAATTTATTGCTTCAGCCAAGTTTGTTGTCATATGACCATAGTGATACCCTCCGTCATACGCATTTGTCCACATTTCTTTGTTGATGTCCATAATGTACTCGCACCCCTTCTTATTTTTGCCAAACAACTCTTGTAGCATCGACTCAAACCTTTGAGGTAAGAGTTCGTAACCTAAGCCATTAGGAATATGTAATAATTAATATGAAGTATAAATAAGTAATAAGAAATTGATAGAAAAATTGGGGAAAAGTAACATACCCATCCGCACGACTAACTGACGTTCATCGTTCTTCTTGTATTTTCCGTAATAGTTTGCAGCAATATGACGGACACAATAACGATGTTGAACATGTGGAGGTCTATAAATTGTACCCAAAGAGTCCATTGCTGCTTTTATCCCGGCTCCTCGGTCCGAAATAATGCATACTCGTTCCCTGGTGGCAACATGTAAACGTAAATTTTTAAAGAAAAAAGCCCAAGACTCAGTGTCGTCTCCTTGAACGAGGGCAAACACAACAGGAAGAATATTGCGGTTTCCATCTTGGACCACAACCAATAATAAAACTTGCTTGTATTTCCCATACAAGAAAGTACCATCAATTTGGACAACTGGTTTACAGTACTTGACTGCATTAATACACTGAGGGTAAGTCCAAAAGACACGGTAAAATTGGCAGCGATCGCGAACCATTCGATCATTCACGTAATGATGTTGAGTTTCGAACTCAACAATTGTCCCGGGATTGAGTCTTTGCACAACATGAAACCAACTGGGCAGCTCGTTGTAAGAGGAATCCCATTCGCCATGAAGTTTGCAAATGGCATTCTGTTTTGCCAACCATGCTTTTTTATATGAGACGGTGCACCCATATTGTGACTGTATAGCAGAAATCAACACTGCAACAGCTATATGAGAGCTTTGCTTCACAATGGGCATGATTGCTTGGCAAATAATGTTGGAGTCCAAGTTGGGATGATCCTGGTTTATACCTCTTGCACAATATGTATGAGGACCGTTGTATCTGGTTAGTTCCCATAAGTTGTTCTTCCTCTTCCTCTTTGATACACGGACCATCCATTGACATCCGTTGTCACGTTGGACGCAGTAGCAGACATATTTCTCCGTGTTAGATCGATCAACTCGGGACTGAACTGAGTTACGAATATTGTAACTCTTTATTGCCATCATTGCTTCCTCCTTCGATGCGAACTCCATTCCAATATGTAAATTATCGTCATTGACTGATGATTGAAGTCCATAGTTGCCAACATCAGGAAGTTCTGGAAATTCAGGCTCATACATTGCATCATAATCAGCCTCAAACATATGTGCAGGAAGTTCGGCTGGTGTTGTATTTATCGAAACGTCATCCTTATCATCATCAGAATGTACGTTAAACTGTGGTGAGTCAGGTTCAACGAATAATCCCGTTTCAGCACCATTTGCACCTGGCTCCCGAAGAGGTTCTTCTGGTGGAGATGAGGGTTCATCCGGTAATCCAATATTAAGGTCAAATAAGTTCCCGCTTGCGTGTCCTCCCCTTGAACTTGAGGCCATTGTATCATGTGGGATGTGAATAAACTGCTGTCTCGTTGGCATTTCCATATGTAAGTCGAAAACATTGGCAGATGAATGTCTGCCCCTTGAAGTAGAAGAGATGTTTCCATATAGATTATTGGTAAAGCCACGTGGGTTGAGATCATAAGCAGTTACAGATGAATGCCTTCCTATTGAAGTTAGATCCTCCATTAATGATGTGAAATCATTACAAATCAGTTGTGTTGGGCTATCAACTTGATCAGCTTGATATGCAATGCCAAAGTGAGAGGAATATGAGAGACCATGAGAAGCACGAACCTCAATAAAAGTGGCATACATTTCAATAAGAGATTGTGAACTCCCCATATGAGCATAAACCATCATAGAAACATCATCATCGTTTGAAAGCTGAAATGATGTATACGTGAGCGAAAAAAGTTCAGTAGGAAATCTGTACTGAAGTGAAGATAGTCTTCTCCGGCCTGCTACACGAATCTTTAATGAAATTTTTGTGATTAACTCCTCAATTGTGATGTTTCTCTTCAAGGTTAAGGAGATATAATGATCTGACTCAAAAACAACCCCCTCATTAGCTTCCTTAATTTCTCCATCATACAAAACAACAGCAGAAAGACGACTCATTTTCAAAGAATTTGAGAATTTAGAGTTTGGGAATTTGAGAATTTGAAAGCTTGTGAACTGAAGTTTGTTTTGAAAGTTTATAATGCGTTGCATATAATAGTGTCTATACTCGCGGTACTATTCACTTGAAGGCGCGTTCCCGGGGGTGCGACTTCCATTATTCTGTCAGAGAATATGTTATCATTGCCCTATTATGTCACTCATGTCACTCGGGGACACTATTCATATCAGTACCTATTATTTCTCATGGGACTTGAAGGCGCGTTCCCGGGGGTGCGCCTTCCATTTTTTTGTCAGAGAATATGTTATCATTGTCCTATTATGTCACTCATGTCCCTCGGGGACACTATTCATATCAGTACCTATTATTTCTCAAGGGACTTGAAGGCGCGTTCCCGGGGGTGCACCTTCCATTATTTTGTCAGAGAATATGTTATCATTGCCTATTATGTCACTTATGTCCCCCGAGAACTATAGATGGATTATGAAATCAGGTAAATTATAACCAAAATTTAACTTCTTTTGAAAGTTCAGCAAGTTAAGAATAAAATTATACATATAGATTAATTTAAGTTCATAACTTAAATTAAAACGTTATGTGAAGTTTGAATAAATTAAATAAAATGTTATGGATAAATTGAATAAATGTGAAGTGATAAGTTGATTGTGACATTGAAATTGTATGGAATGAGCATCGAGATGTTTTTACGAATAAATGTGAAGTGATAAGTTGATTTTAATATATACGTTTTAATATATATGTTAATGATAAAATCATATGTATGGATAAATTTAATTTCAATTTAAGTATTGTGAACTATAATTGGAATATAACTTTTAATTTCGAATACAATTGGAATATTAAGTTGAAATTTAATGTTAAATTTCAAATACTATAATTTATATTTTAATTTTAAATTTCGAATAATATTATTTTTATTTTTATTTTAAATTTCGAATAATATAATTTGTATTTTAAAAACATTTATCAAACATTTAATGTTAAATGTGAATAAAAAATAACATTAAAAAAATGTATCAACCATGAAACATTTAAATAACATAACCAACCTACATAAAATTCTGAAATATAACTATTTAAATAACATTAAAATACAACCGATGTCATCTTATCGAATGAGTTCCACATGGCGGTGGTTGTCTATTTCACGGAGGATTTCTTCGTGGAATTTGTTCTTCAGTCTCCTCATCTTCACTATCATCATCATCAGTATTTTCTTCATTTGGTGTAGATGACGCTGAAGGGGCTGAAGGACCTGTATAAAATAACGACCCTGGAGGAGTGCTAGTAACAATCCCACCGCTCCCCGGGAACTGTGAAAACTGTAGAGACATTGACATCGATGTCTGTGATCCAGATGAAGATTGAGGTGTCTGTGGAGAAGCACCACCAGCCAAATAAGATGCATATGAACCATATGTTGGATCATTAAACATAGTCGTATATGCATCTCCATATGGTATAAAACCCTGCGGGCTAGGCATGTAACCTGGCGGGCTAGGAATGTAACCCTGCGGGCTCGGAATGTAACCTGGCGGGCTAGGAATGTAACCCTGCGGGCTCGGAATGTAACCCTGCGGAGATGGCATATGAACTGGTGGGCTTGGCATATGAAGTGGAGGGCTGGGCATGTACCCCTGCGACATCGGCGGATAAGGATGTTGTGGTGGGACTGATGCAGAACCGGTAGCGCCTTCTCTCCATCCACGCGTCGGGGGACGATGATATTGAGACGGTTGACGTCTTTCTCGGCGCCTAGGAATGCTAACCCCTCGTGCTTCCGCCGAAAGTAGAAACGGCTTTCCATTTTCATTAAACCAGTTCATATAGTTATCCGTAACCATATGACCAGTTTCAGCGTAATATTGATGAGGGGCCAACTGTGCATACCGGTTCTCCCAAAGCGCAATCCAATCTCTGTATCTCACCACCCAGTTAACCTCTTTCTTTCCTCGTTTATCGATGTTATGCACGTCGTCTAAATTCCTAGGTGCTCCAGGAATATATTACGTACAAGAATACTGACGGAGCACGCGATCAACTGGATGCCACTCAATAATAGCATAACATATAAGAGGTGTAACCGACATCCAAACCTCTAATGACCCACTAAGGTGGGGTGGGATGCAAGCCTTCACTTCATCGCTCGCATAAGGTATCCACTGAAACTGAAATATAAATATACAATTCAAATAAATAAAATATTCTAATTATATCTAGAATTTTAAATTAAAATATTAATATTTAAACATATTTAAAAACATACCTCAGACCCAGCTTTCGTTCAATAAGTAAACGAATTTCCTCTAACCCAGTAGGTATACTTTTATGGTCCTTTCTTTTCATCGACCACCTATGAAATATAATATAAACTAAATATCACCCTATTTAGTTAAAAATATTTAAATCAAAATTTAGTTCGAAAATTACCTCAATAATAATGGGAATACGTATGGTTCATTCACGATCGGACATAAGAAAGGCATGCGGAACCACGCCCATGATTGCAGAAGCAGGAGACATCCACCGATAGCAGTTTTCTTATAATTTGTCGCCCGACACATTTCTCTAAAGAGAAATGCCAAAACAGCAGCGCCCCAACTATATATCTCAGCTTCATCAAAATCAATCAAATGCCGCAACCACATACAATGCACCTGGTTGCGTGATTTGTCGGGCATCAAAATTCCTCCAATTATTCGTAGAATATATGCCCGAGCACATGCATTTACTTGATCCTCTGAAGCATTTTCATTTAAAACCTCAAAATTAGCTTTCAACCAAGATAAAGTTATTCTACCTCCATTAAACTCTGGCGGAGCAGCTCCAAGATACTCCATGCAAATTGACTGCCAATCACCATCCGCCATACCACACATTATATTTTCGTCGACAGGAAGTCCGAGATGCATAGAGACATCCTCCAATGTAATTGTAGCCTCTCCACATGGAAGGTGAAAAGTGTGTGTCTCGGGCCTCCACCTCTCAATCAGTGCAGAAATTAGGACATGTTCGAGTTTGCAACCGCCAATAATTGTTGCAATATACCCGAACCCGGCAGAAGCCAAATATGGCAAAATACGTTCCGGTGTCGGTATACGTGGATTTTTAATAAAAGTCTCTAAAATACGATCAACATCCTAAATAATATGCATTATAAAAAATTAAAATTAATATAAATTCATAATAACTTCAAATTAAAAATAAATTTAAATATTAACATTAATTATAAAAAATATTACCATATTGCTAAAATGTCTGGAGATATGGTCAGCATGCAATCGCAGTAGCATTTCGTTTTCCATTATAACTGTAGACAAAATAATATAATTAGCACACAAAAAATAATTAATAATTCTAAATAAATTATAATTATATAAATATAAATATTATTTTTATAAAAAAATAATATTTATATAATTATATTAATATAAAATATAATAACTATTTAAAAAAATACTAACATAAAAATAAATTTCTTACCACTAATAAGAAATTTAAAACTTAAATAGTTGGAGAATTTGAGTTATAGAAGAGAGGAGAATATGATTTTGGTATGAAGAATGAGGAAGGGTTGAGGGGGTTTATATAGGAGAGGATGAAGGGTAGTTGGGGAAAACGGATGGGGGTATTTATGGTATTTAATGGAAGGCGCGTCCCCGGGGATGCGCCTTCCACACGTGGTAGTCGAATCATCAGAATCCCGTGAAGGCGCGTCCCCGGGGATATGCCTTCAACACGTGGCATTAAACTCAGCGAAAATCCGGGTAAAGCTTGTCCCTGGAGATACGTCTTTCGCCAATTCAATCGAAAGGGTGTTACTTCAAAAAATATATATCAAACGGTACTAAAAAGATAAATATTAAGGGAAATCGTGTCAATTTGGTCAAATAGCCGAAAAATGTTCCCACAAGGTTGATGTGAAGTACTGACAAGGACAGCAAGGTTGATGTGAAGTACTGACTTTTTCTTTATTTTTTTGTTCATTTCAGATTACATTTCTAAAAGAATTTTGGTGCACATTGCATGATCCTTACTTTTATGATTTTAGAGTATTTTTTAAATGGTGTTTATTATATTGATGAGATAATTTGTACCAGTGACATAACAGTCTACATATAAATGACAATATAATAAAGGGACGTAATTGAAATTCTGAAAAAGTTGATGATTAAATTGTTTTTTTAAATAGGGAAATGTAGTTTTTAAACTAAAAATTATAAAAAAAATAAAATAAATGAAAAACCTTTAAAAAGTTAAAAATACTTTAAAAGTATTTACAATTTTAAAAAATTATAAAATATTAAATATAAAAAATGAAAAATACTTAAAAGTATTTAATATTATAAATTTTTAAATATATATATATTAAAAATAATAAAATATTATAAAATTCAAATAAAGGGAACAGAGAACATCTCTTTTCAAAATAAAGAGAATATAGAGAAAATGAGTCTAAAAAAAAGATGTTTGAAGTCTTCCAAAAAAATTGCATTAGAAATTATTGTTAATTTTTAAGATTTCGGGTTTAAGTATTAAAAATATTAGAGATTGAGTATTTAATATCAAATGATTAAAATTTATCTTTAAATAAATATTAAACAGAGTTTGTTTTTATTTAAGAGATCACTAATTAAATTAAAGCTTGAATTTATATTTTTTTTTCATTTTTACTAACAAATCTTATTATTTTTTCATGGTATAAGCGGCTATTAACTTTTCTCCACATGTAATAAACTCTGGGTTCTGTTTTCTCTAGTAAGTAGACCGACTTTGTTATTTTAATTTTATTAAATTGACAAATTTTTGGGTGAAACATTCACTTTAAAAGAGGATTTGTCTCTCTTTTTAAGACGTTTTGCCATGATTATTGTTCTTCTAATCCATGAAAATAGGTAAGAACAAACCACATTGAATCTTATCTCTGATATATGTGTTGGTTTAAATTGATCTTATTATGTCTTGTTTTTCGCTCACACATTCTTTAATGGAAACCATTAGAGATCTTCTCCCTTCCATGTAAAGGAAGAGCATGTGTGTGATCCACATAAACATAATCTTGTTTTTATGGTTCTATTTAAAAGTAAGAGCTGTAATAGACAATATTCAGCCCCATATTTCAACATATTTGGACTTTATTCAATCAGTGGCCAGCCAGTACAGAAGTGGTTGATGATTCTTTTCAGGACCATATTATCGTTGATGCCTTTCTTCCTTCCTTTTATGGCCTGTTAATGAAGTCGGAGAGACGAACTCAACTTTCCGAGAATGGATTTTTAATAAGAAATATATAAAGAAATCTAAAATATTTCGCACTTATAAATTTTTAGAAGGGCGGCTTGAAAAGGCTAATAGCAAGGAGAAGGAAGGCGTGGAGTTATGAGAAGTTGAAGGGGAGTGGCTTTCAAGTTCGTCATTCCAAGGCTTTCACTCATATCAACTGCTTCGTCCAATGGCGTCTTCAGCTCGAATCCTTGCACCACACTAGCCAGTACGAATTCCAATACTTGAACCGCAAACGAAACTCCGGGGCACATTCTCCGACCACTCCCGAATGGAATCAGCTCGAAGTTCTGGCCTCTAAAATCAAAATCTTTGTGGGTTGATAGGAACCTTTGGGGCCGAAATTCACAAGGATTTGACCACACTCGTGGGTCGCGATGAATTTTAGAAATATTGATGAACAATCGAGTTCCTGCGGGAATGTGGTAGCCACTAACCGTGCAGTCTTCCATGGATTCATGGGGCACCCCAAGTGGTCCGGCGGGATATAAACGCAGTGTTTCTTTTATGATTGCTTTAAGATAGACCAACTTCTTAATGTCTGATTCTTGGACCAGTCTGTCTTTTCCGACATGAATGTCTAACTCTTCCCGTAACTTCCTCAGTTCATCCTTGTTGTTGAGTAGTAAAGACATAGCCCATGTCAGTGCCACCATTGTTGTATCTGAAGCTGCTAAGGTCAGACCCTGCGATATTAACGAAATCCATGTCAGAAATAGTTGAAAATGTTTCATAATTCTTGTAACTATAATTAATATACGAACCAGGCAGGTGGCTTTGTTGATGGTATCGGCATCATGTTTCTCAGTCTCAATGCCCATTGAAAGCATAACATCCATGAAATCTTCGTTGGATGTAAGAGTTGATGATCTCTTTCGCTTGTGATCTTGTAACCATCCCTGGGCTACTTGGTCTAGTTCTTTTCTTACTTTCATGATCAGCCTCTCGTCTCCCCCGATATCCAACCATCTTAAATATGGCAGCGCATCTGATATCCCAAATTTCCCACTCAGTTCAAAGAACTCCTGCAACGCTTTCTTCCATGTCTCACTCTCTGCATCATTTCCCGAACTCGGAATCCGTAGCCCTACTATCATCCTCAGAATCACGTTAAGAGTTGTATTCTCAAACCATTTCTTCATATCCACTAAAACGTTGTCGGCTCCATCTTTCTTCTCGTCCCATAGCTGATATAACTCTTTCAGCGAGGTTTTGATCTCGGATTCTCGGACATGTCTGAGTCGTTCGAGGCGGTAGTTGGAGAGGAGCTCATTAATGGAGATTTTGCGCAGTTGACGCCATTCATTTCCGTATGGGGCGAACCCAAACATGGCGTGGTTGTAACTCAAGAGCTCCATGGCAAGCGTGGAAGGACGACAGGCAAAGGCTTTGTCGTTGATGGTTAAGCACTCTTTGGCAGTTTCATGATCGCTGACAATCAAAGCTCTGTGAACACCCATCTTGATGGTGAAGATTGGCCCGTATTTATCAGCCATTTCGCTGAGGATTATGTGGGCTGGTTTGGGTCCTCTTAGGAGGTGGAGATGGCCGATTACAGGCCATGAATTTCCAGCTTCTGGTGCTTCCCCCTTTCTCTTCAACACCTTCAAAGTGTTCTTGAATATCCATATAAACGAGGAAAGAAAGATTATTGAAGCGAAAATGGTTGAAGTTGATGAAAGTGAATGAAAAATATCCATCTCATAGGTGAGGTTCTGTTTCGAGAAATCTTCAAGGAAGGATTCAGTAACGGAAGCTAAAATATAGAAAAAAAAACAGTTGGCTGAAAATGATGGCGAATCTACCTACATATACAATTTAAAAATCATTTATAAATGTAATATTATTTTTTTATAATCACTTGAATATAATCTATTGATCGACTAATTTATATCGGTTATAGTAAAAATAAGGTCAATCATCCCAACTTAGTTTACTCCATTCGCAATCGTGAGAATTTAAACTTTTGATTTTATTTAAAGGATCTAGTGTCACATCCCACTAGACCAGTGAATTCTAAACCTACTAGGAGCATTCTTCTTAACTCCCCTGAATCTCTTATTCCCTTCTCCTCTTCCATTCTCCTCTACGGACAATTATGATTAGATTTAAAATTTATCAAAAAAAATTAAAATCATTTAAAGAAATAATAATTTTTTTAATTATTAATTGATATAGTATCTTGTTAATATTAGTGACGTAAAATCAGGTAATCAATTGAATTTTAAGTCATATATACATATTATGTCAGGTAAATTCAATAATTTAACTTGAGTTAAATCAAATCTGGATTGTTCTTGATTTTAGCAGGTTGATTTCAAATCATACTCAAATTAATTTATTTAAAAGATTTAAACTTTACAATATTTAATATCATTTGAGTTTTTTTTTATAATTTTTAATTTTTACTAAATGATTATATAAATTCTCAACTTTACTAAAAAATAATTAAGTCTTTGATTTTTCTAAAAAAATTAATTTAATTCTTTATTTTTTTAAAAACTTAATTAAACTCTTTTACTATATCATTATTTAAATATAGATCATTACGTTAATATTAAAAACTGTCACAACAACATGATAATAATTCATGAAATTTCATTGATAATAATAGCATTGTAGAAAGTAGAATAAACCAAAATGCAATAATCTTGTTCAAACTCAATCCAAATCAAATTAAATGAACTAACCAAATAAACTTAGTGGTAAAAAGAATATTGTCATTCCTAAAGATTATAAGTTCGAATATCAACAATTACAATCAAATTTTAGACGTTAATTTTAAATAATTAAAAAATTTTAAAATAAATATTACTATACAATCTCCCTAAATTAATAAAAAAATAACCGTGAAAGTGGAATTTTACTATAATATAAGAAAAGAATACGCTTTTTTTCATATATCAGTTCAACAATTATGGTGGGAAAATGACAATGCAATATGTGTAGACACTCATTCTCATCCGACTCATAATTCAAATTTTTTATTTTATTCTTGTTTTTAGATATTTATTTCAAGTTATTTTCATTTTAAATATATTTAGATTTCTTATTATAATATAAATTATAGTCGTATTTAATTAAATACATTTATATATAAATGTTTAGAAATTATTAAATATATAGGGTGTTAATTTTAATTTTATTTGATTAGGCTGTACAGAATTATATAGTTATTTTAATTATTAAGTACATATTGATATTAAACATTAAAATAAAATAAATGTTAACTTTCACTTCGTTTTTGTTACATTGGCAGGTACTAACACAATCAACAGAAGCCCAATGTTACAAACCAGTCCATTTGGCCCAAATATTGAAGGCTTGTTGAAACTTAACTTGCATCTACCTTCAGTTAGGGGTGTATTCGGTTCGGTTTTTTACCAAAAATTGAACCGAACCGAAATAAACGGTTTTTCAATATTTAAACCGAAACCGAATAGTTAAAAAACCGAAAAAACCGAAATCGGTTTTTTCGGTTCGGATTTTTCGGTTCGGTTCGGTTCAGTTTATTGGTTTTTCAATGAAAAAAAGCACTTGAAACTATAATTTTTTTTACAAAAATTGCCTATTCGATTCAATATGGAACAAATGGGTTCCATATGGAAAACCCGAACCGAACCGAATAAAAAAAATAAAGTCTTTAAACTGAACCGAAAACCGAACCGTTTAAAACCAAACTGAACCGAACCGAACCATTTTACTCGATTCGTGTCGATTTTTTGGTTTTCTCGATTTCGTTGCTCTGCCCTACCTTCAGTCGCCGCCAATGGCCAAGATCAGGCTAGAGTAGAGCAAACGTTGAGTCGAACGATTCAAGTACAACTGGGAGATCTCCACACACATGTTGGTGGTCCCGGCTATGACGGTTGTTGCATCGTTCTCCACACCAGCTATGAAAAATGTCCTGACTCATGCCACAGTTGAAAAATCATGAGAAACAGTGGCCCCTTTTGGTACCCCTTGCCAGAACGTTTGTGGCAGAGGCCATTCAACCTTCACCCGTGCTTTGCAGCATCCTCACGAGGTCATATTATTTCAACCAATAATTACCGTGCAATGAAGGGAGACAAAAAAAAACCAAAATATAATTTTTCATTTTTTTGGGTTCTTCCGATTGTAACCTTGAAAGGGGATTTTAAAAAGAGAAAATAACTTCAGTGACTGAAAATGCCCTATAATATACGATTTTAACCAATATTTTTTGGATTTGCGAAAATGACCAACAAATTCGCAACGCGAATTCCAATTTCGCAACCCAGTTTCCAAATTCGCAACGCGAATCTGTAAATCACAACGCGAATTTGTAAATCGTAGCACAGAAGTCAAATTCGCAACACAGAAGTCAAATTCGCAACGCGATAGTCAAATTCGCAACACTGGAGTCAAATTCGCAACACAAAAGTCAAATTCGCAACGCGAATCTATAAATCACAATGCGAATCTGTAAATTGCAACGCGATAGTCAAATTCGCAACACTGAATTTCAAATTCGCAACCGAATTTTAAATTCGCAACCGAATTTCAAATTCGCAACTCGATTTTCGAATTCGCAACACGAATTTAATTTCGCAACAGGTTTTAGTTTCGCAACACAAATGTTTTGGGTATATAACTACGCAGCAGCAACAACTCATAACCTAAATCCCTAAATCGTAACTCATTCCATCTCCATCTATCACTCTCTCCGGCGACATCCGTTCCTATATCCAACGATATCCTTCCCCATCTCTAATTTTTTACATAATTTTATTTCTATATAATTTTTCAATGATTTCTCTCCCAAATTATCAACTATCAACTTAATAAAGGTATGCTTTTCTCTAAGTTAGTGATGATATGTAGTTTATAGCTCGTTTGTTTAGTAAATTAATTTACAATTTGTAAAATGAAATCATCTAATGTTTATCATGTTTGGATAGATTTGTGTTTTGGAGGGTCATGGGAGAATGTTCATGGTGTTTTACAATATGTGCCTTTACCCATGAATCTTCAACTAAAACTGTCATTAAAAAATTAACTTATGAAACTCTAATGTTACGTGTTGCAAAGAAATTGAATTTAGAGCCTCTAAGTGGATTTAGGCTATCTTATCAGAGAAAAGGTAAAGTTTATTTGTTAACCGACAATGAAGATGTTGAACAATTCATTGCTTACATTAGTGTTTCACAAGAAGATGATATTACATTGTATGTTGTTGAACCTAGATGTAGTGAAGTTGGGTCAGTAGCGAGTAGTAATCAACTAAGTTCTTCAACCCCAGTTTATGGTGCTCACAATGTACAACGTTATTATCAACCTCAAAATTTAATGGTTCCACCACAATTTCATCACCAAGAAAATTTGTTTTCACCACATTTCCAATACCAAACACAATATCAAACGCAATCTCAAAACCCACAACCTTTTCCTAATCCAAATCCCAATCAACTTTCAGCACCAAATTCTGGTTTTCGTATTGACCAGTTAGACGATTATGAGCCAACAGAAAAAATTGTGAGTACTAGTCAATATTCGAAATTTGATCTTGGTCAATACCCGGACTTTGATCTTGGTCAATACTCGGATTTTGATGATGTTTTAGAAGAAAAAACAGACCCTGCATGTAATGATTTTGATATTGGTCAATACCCGAATTTTGATGATGAAACAGCCGCTGCCGAGGAAGATGTTGTTGATGATAATGAGGAGGAAGTTACGACTGTGAATGAACATGTTGAACATCCATTATGTAATTCATATAACCCTGAAGAAGAAAAAGAAGAAGAAGAAGTCTCCGAAGAAAAGAAAAAGAAGAAAATACCACGGGAGTATAACTGAAATATGCCAGAATTACTTCAGATACCGGAAGAAGAGTTGGTAAAGATAGCAGTTGATTGTTACACAAAAGTTTTTCGTATCAAGAAAGATGATTGTTTTGATACAAAGGAAGACTTGAAGATAGCTTTGTATACGAAATGTGTGGAAGATGGCTATCAACTAAAAGTTAACAAATCAAGCAAAGATTGTTTCGAAAAAAGTGTATGATTGACAAAAACTGTACGTGGCGTATGATTGCAAAGAGGATAAAAGATTGCGAAATGTTTCAAGTTAAGACTTTTATTGATAAACATACATGTTCAAGAACCCAAGTTTTTCCTCACCATAGACAGGCAAACAAAAAGGTGTTGGGTGGTTTTCTGGCTGAGTTAATGTTTTTGAATGGAAGGGTATATCGGGGACATGAAATTATGACTGACATGAATGTTAGGTTCAAGATTAGTATCTCATATTCTCAAGCTTGGAGAGCCAAATGTTATGCCTTGGAATTGTTGAGGGGGTCGCCAGAAGCATCGTTTGCCCAACTGCCGGCTTATTGTCACAATTTAAAGCTGAAAAATCCTGGGTCGGTAACTCATATCAAAACAGATAGAGATGGACGCTTTGAGTTGCTGTTTATCGCCATTGGTGTTGCGGTTAGTAAATCATTATAATTTTGTTGACCCATTTTTGTTAGTTGCATGCATTTTACATTTAAATGATTATATTTCTTGTGTATATGATTTTGTAGATTCGTTTGTTTATTAATTGCATGTGCCCAGTTATTATAGTTGATGGAGCACATTTGAAAGGTCGATACCTTGGAGTAAACTTATTAGCAGTAGCCATGGATGCTAACAATGTGATACTGCCAATAGCTTACGGGTTGGCAAATCTGAAACTTTTGATTCATGGACATGGTTTATGAGGCATCTTAGGGATTGCATAGGTCCTATTAGCAATCTGACAATCATATCCGATAGGGCAAACTCAATTGACAACGTTGTTAGAAGGTGTTTTCCAGATGCTTTTCATGGACTTTGTGGTGTTTATTTGTGCAGAAATCTAAAATCAAGGTCTGCTGGTATAAAAAATCACAAATGGACATACTGGAAGGCTGTAAAAGCTTATCGGGAAGTGGATTTTAATAAGCATATAAATTGTTTAAGACGTGTTTTGCCTCAATATGCTCAAACACTAGAAGATGTCAGGTTTGAAAGACGGTCAAGAGTACATCAACTTGGAGCAAGATATGGTTTCATGACGTCTAATAGTGCAGAATCAATCAACGCTCTAAGTTGTCATTCCCGGAAATTACCCATTACTATGTTAATGGAGTTTTTTCGAGCCTCTATTCAACAGTGGTACTACAAGAAAAGAAACCATGCAGGTATTATTTCTTTAAATTCGTAACTTATCATATATTTTAGTAAGTAGTATTTATTTAAATCTACAGGAACATTGGAACGCCGTGTTACACCATGGACTGAAAAAAAGATAACGAAACGTGTTGTGAAGTCAACGTCATGGAGAGTTTAACCATGTTCAAACACTTTGTTTGAAGTATTGGATAATAACTTAAATGGGATTGTCGATCTAAAAGCAAAGACGTGTAGTTTTAAGAAATGGCAAACATCTGGTTATCCGTGTGGCCATGTTATAAAAGTTGCTCTTCATCTAAACCAAGATGATTCAAGTGCATACGCTATGGATTGCTACACTACAGAAGTATATCGATAGACTTATGCCGAGATTGTCTACCCTATTCCACATCCTTCTGAGTGTGACATACCAGATGACTTACAAACAGTTTTGCCACCAGTCATAGACAGCAGGAAACCTGTCCGGCAAAAAAATCACGATCGTATACCGTCTAAGGGTGAAGATAAGAGGATATCGAC
Organism: Hibiscus syriacus; assembly: GCF_006381635.1. Taxonomy (NCBI): domain Eukaryota; kingdom Viridiplantae; phylum Streptophyta; class Magnoliopsida; order Malvales; family Malvaceae; genus Hibiscus; species Hibiscus syriacus. The sequence continues at coordinate 936,390 of NW_024062745.1, read as the reverse complement.
ATGTAGTCGGTGCAAGGAAAGTGGTCATACAAGGTTGACCTGTGGATCACCAGTGCCATCACAATCATCTTTTCCTCTACCAAAATAAAAAGATAACGAAACGTGTTGTGAAGTCAACGTCATGGAGAGTTGAACCATGTTCAAACACTTTGTTTGAAGTATTAGATAATAACTTAAATGGGCTTGTCGATCTGAATGCAAAGACGTGTAGTTTTAAGAAATGACAAACATCTGGTTATCCGTGTGGTCATGTTATAAAAGTTGCTCTTCATCTAAACCAAGATGATTCAAGCGCATACGCTATGGATTGCTACACTACAGAAGTATATCGACAGACTTATGCTGAGATTGTCTAGCCTATTCCACATCATTCTGAGTAGGACATACCAGATGACTTACAAACAGTTTTGCCACCAGTCATTGACAGCAGGCTACCTGGCCGACCAAAAAATCACGATCATATACCGTCTAAGGGTGAAGAGAAGAGGATATCGACATGTAGTCGGTGCAAGGAAAGTGGTCATACAAGGTTGACCTGTGGATCACCAGTGCCATCACAATCATCTTTTCCTCTACCAAAATATGGATCCTCATCAAAATCCAAAGCTCATATGGTGCCAACCAAAAGGAAATCAAAATCGCAATCAAAATCAAAATCTCAATCACAACCGGCTTCACCTTTTGGGACTTATTAACTTAGGTGATTTTTAAATGCAAACGTTGTATTATGTGTATTTTATGTGTGAATGCATACATTTTCAGTTAGACATATTCATTAGTAACTTGAGTTTGAACATTGCTATGATCTGTTCAGTTGTTATCACTTATCAGATTGTTGTCTGTTATCTTTTTGAAGGTGTTTTCCTTGAATTCGCAACGCGAAAGTCAAATTCGCAACGAGAAATCGTAAACCAAAAATCGCAACGTGAATTTGACTATCACAACGCTTATTTCACGTTGCGAATTTGACTTTCGTGTTGTGAATTTGACAATCGCAACGATAAAATCGCAATGCGAATTTGACTTTCGCGTTGCGAATTTGTACCTTCAACAGGTCTTTTTTGCCTTCAAAATAATGCATATTGAATTTAAAACAACAAATCAACTTTTACAAATCAATTAAACAAGCAAAAAAATAATTCTTATTTACACATCAAATTAAACAAATCAACTTTTACAAATCAACTTTTACAAATCAATTAAACAAGCAAAAAATAATTCTTATTTCCTCATCAATTAAACAAATCAACTTTCAATGTAAAATTCAATTAAACAAGCAAAAAAAATGTACCCCAGACTGTTGTTTATGCACAAATACATCAATTTCACGCAACTCACTTCAGGATTAACCTGCAGAAACCAAACATTTGCTCAAACAACACTTTCTACACATCTAAAACCAACAAACAACAAATTACTGAATTCTAGGTACTTAACCAAATATTTTCAAACCAATTAAAGAGTATATATGTTAACAACACTTGCTCAAACTTACCAATTGTTTATGCACACTTTCAGCACGCGGATGCAGGTAGGCAGCGTCTCGCATATATCGCTCTAGCCATAAAATGCCGAAACCACAAGCCTACTACACCTTTATCTCTATCTGTGGGAGGTAGAAACTGTTTACTTCCTCTCGTCAAACGTTCCAAGCACATGCATACGAGAGGACCACAATCCCCTCTGGCTCCCTGCGTTTGTTGTGGCGCAGTCTCGTCTCTGATCATTGTATCTTTGAACTTTTTTGGCTTCTTGTTTCCAGAATTAGTCCCTTTGTAATAATATCTCTCAAATCAGACAATGGAATGTAATTCAATATGCTGTCATATACCATTGTCTTCAGGGATGGGAGCTGAAGCTCGACGAGAAGCCAATGACGACATTCCAAAACAGGGATAAACACCTGTAATCATAAATAATTGCGCACATCAAATAAAATTTGTGAACACCTTTAAAATATTCAAAAAATAAATACTAACCTTATCGACCTCCCACCACGCAAGATAAAATTTAGCTTTTCCATTACCAAACGTATATAAAGAATCTCTCGGATCATTCAAGTGAGCTACGTGAAAAGACGTCGGCATAATAGTCGATCGAGTATTTTTTATTTTCTTCAATTTCCTTATTACTAGAAGACGTGACATCCGTGCATTAATTTGTTGTTTTATAAAAAAATATATATATTAGTGAATTTATTAATAAATTTTAAAAAAAATTAATCAAAATGCAATATAAGAAGAATATAAGACTTATCCCCCTTCGAAATAGCTATTATCTTCAACCCCTAATAAAATACCCCACCAAGACCGATCAAGAACCAAATGCATAAAATCGTCGAGTTTGCATATGTCAGAATAACACCCCTGGCTCCGCTCAAGTAGATAAAAATCAACTGCGTTCTTAGCCCAAAGGGTATTATCCGTAATTGTGTCCGGTAGTGTTCCCCTCTCCTGCTGAGGAATGGTACTGGCTGGTAACTCATACGAAAGCCAACACGCATCCATTATATCGGGTACGAGAGGGGGTTTATCAATACGTCGACAAATGACGTATTGTGAATCGGGCTCTTGAACGGTGGAAGGGACCCATTGAACGATGACAGGGGCCTCTTGAATGGTGGGAGGGGCCTCTTGAATGATGAGAGGAAACTTTTGAACGATAGGAGACGCCTCTTGAACGATGATAGGTGAATCAGGCTTCTTCTTACGGAGTCTTGGCACTAGTGGGGTGAAAGGAGACGTAATGGCACGTGCACGACATCTTATGCGTGAACCCCGTCGTGCAAGAAAAACCCGATGTAAAGTATCTACCTTATCGGGCCGTTGAAAATAAATTAATACATAAATCAGTAAATAAATAAATAAATAATGCCGAAAAAATGTTATTTGCATTTTTAGTATAATATTAAACAAATTTACCTCATTACGTAGAGTATGAACCTCATTTTGCAACGATGAAACAATCTCACGTAGAGCGGCTACCTCATCACGTAAAGTAGATACCTCATCACGTAGCGCACCATTGTCATCGCGTAAAACATCCACCTCACCACGTAAAGATCGTATCTCATCACGCCATGTGTCATTGTCTTCACGTAAAGTACCGACCTCATGACGCAAAACACCGACCTCATCACGTAACTCCCCTAACTCATCCCGTGGAGGTGGAGAACAGAGAGATAAATGCCGTGGCCTCTTTGCCGGTCGCCTATAATGATGTGATGGTGGAGAAGAGGCTCGATGATGTGATGGAATAGGTGATGGTGGAGGTGAAGAAGAGGCTTGATCAGGTGATGGCTCCGGGTGTCGAGCTGTAGAATCGGCCCAATCAGGTGATGGCTCTCGAAGTGGGGGGGTGCTCATCATCCGTCCCATAAAAAAATCGCTTACTAGCTTGCCACCAATCAGTGGCAAGCTCAGCCTCTGTGGGTGTCAGCCTCTGTAATGGATAGATGGCCTCCTAACAATATAAAAGCTCAAACACAGTTAAACGTGTACTAGTAATAACTTGTTTAACTATATGGTAGTATTTGTGTGTTAACTTACATCATTCATCGTCGTATATGGTAGTAACTATTCCCAATCCAACATGCGGATCCTCTTCCAGGTAATAGCCCTAGGAATATCATTTGAATTTTTTATCGCATATGTCTGCATGCTGGGAAAAGCCTCAAATATCCAAATCTACAAACAATATAATACACAAACATCAATAATTGTTAAATAATTAATTATAAATTTGGAAACATTATACAGAAATTATAACCTTAAAAGCCCAAATAAAACCTGCCAAAGTGTATTTAGAACCATCGCCCCACAAACTTTTTCGGTCCTCAAAGGCAGACGATAACTTCTTCCAGGTAGTTTTCCATAGATATGAACCCCATGGAAACAGGTTCCATGCATTTAGGTCCTCTACCAATAATATTAGGTCCTCAGAAATAGGTTGTCTGCCCTCTTTGCCTAAAAATCCGGCATGCAAAAGTAATAAATGGCATACTCGGACAACATCAAGGTCATCCATCCGAGTAAAACCATCTTTAACAAATAATCTCTTCAAGTTGTCGATGTGTAAACTCGACTTCGACTTTGCCAGATCAGGAAAAACCCGAGATAACCATGATGGGCGGGAGATATGACTAGTTTACTGGGTTACTTCATCGTGTCCGAAGCGTAGACCAGTGATTAAGCAAAACTCCTCCCGCCCAAAACAAGTATACGCCGGAGGAAAATGAAACCATATCTCTTCATCACCACGTTGTATCCTCTCGGGTAGATCGTTAGTCATGGTCTGAAGAAACAAATGTGTCAACATAACATCTCCACTCGGATGTTGTACTTTCAGCCATGGCCCAAAGCAAATATCCTCAAACAATTTTCTTTGTAGAGGTGTAAACGTCGACGTAATTTTAGTGGCTAGGCTTAATTTATTCTTTAAGGTCAATTGAGCCGAAAAAATTTCTACAAAAACAATAAACATACCGAGTTAGATATACCAAAAACTATAAATTATACACTATAAACAGACATGATATTAAACAGTGAAAACAAAGCAAAATATGTTTCAAACTAGCACGGTATTCACCCAAGTCATTATTCCATCATAGTTCACAAAATGCATCAGATAACATTCCAGAAGTAAGCACTTATATAAACATAAAAGGACAACATATAGGTTTAGTACAGGTTCATGGACAACATAAAGAGTAGTAGTTTATTCTTGAAACTTAAATTAGCAACACTGTGAAGTTAGTATTTGTCTTTGTTTTTTTGGTTGAAGTAATGCAATTCATTCAAGTTTCAATTTGCAGAATAAGAGTAGTTTCTGAAACTTAAATTCACAACGCGAAAATGAAAATCGGAACGAGAAAATCGCAACGCGAAAATGAAAATCGCAACGCGAAACTAAAATCGCGTTGTGATTTTCATTTTCGCGTTGCGATTTTGGTGTTGCAATTTTCATTTTCGTGTTGCGAATTTAAGTTTCAAAAACTATTCTTCTGCAAATTGAAACTTGAATGAATTGCATTTCTTCAACAAAAAGATAAAACAAAGACAAATACTAACTTCACAGGGTTAAAGACTAAACAGTTTAGCAGTATTGACAGCAACCGAATGAATTTACTAAGGAATCTCAGTAAAATGGTTAATCTATATATATTGAAATTACCAGTAAATTTATCATCAATATAAGAAAAATCTAATAATAATACAAATATTTCAAAATAAAAATAAGAGATTAAAAAAACTAACCCTCGGTGGTTGATTTTCCATTTTTGACCGTAAATGGTTGTGAGGGTTGCTCTGAGAGATGGAGATAGACGGATTTCGCCGGAGATGGGGACGAATTTCGTCGGAGATGGGGACGGATGTCGCCGTAGAGAGTGAGAGATGAAGATGAGATTGAGTTTTGATTTAGGGTTTTAGGTTATGATTTACGATAATACTGTTTACATTTGTGTTGCAAAATTAATATTGTGTTTCGAATTCGAAAATAAAATAAAATACGCGTTGTGAAAATAAACACGCTTTGCGAATTTGACTATCGCGTTGCGAATTTGACTTTTGTGTTGCGAATTTGAAATTCAATGTTGCGAATTTGACTATCGCGTTGCGAATTTGACTTATGTGTTGTGAATTTGACTTCAGTGTAACGATTTACAAATTCGCGTTGCGATTTACAGATTCGCATTGCGAATTTGAATATCGCGTTGCGAATTTTACTTTTGTGTTGCGAATTTGACTTCAGTGTTGCGAATTTGACTATCGCGTTGCGAATTTGACTATCGCGTTGCAAATTTGACTATCGAGTTGCGAATTTGACTTCTATGTTGCGAATTTGACTTCTGTGTTGCGATTTACAAATTCACGTTGCAATTTACAGATTTGCGTTGCGAATTTGAAAACTGGGTTGCGAAATTGGAGTTCGCGTTGCAAATTTGTTGGTCATTTTCGTAAATCCAAATTTAAAGGGTTTTTTCTCTTTTAAGACATTTTCGGTCACTGAGGTTATTTTCTCTTTTAAAAAACCCCTAAAAATCATATTGTAAAGGGTTTTCCCATTTTTTCCTTCTATATGGAGAAATAGTGTAAAATAATATCCTTTTTCCCCAATTTAAAAGGAATACACAACACATTTTTCTCTCTCTATTCGAACAAGAAAGAAAGCATTTTTTCTTTTTCTTTTTCTTTTTTTACACCAAACAACAAAAATCCATCAACAAAGAAAAAAAGAAAAAAGCCAAAATCTATTGGAAAAACTGAACAAAAATAGAAAAAAGAGTACCTTACCTCTCGGCCAAGACCACACATCGATTTTTGGGATTTTTGTTGGCAGATCTAGACGGTGAATGAAGCTTAGGGATGACGTGAATGACATACATCAGAGCCAGCTCGATCGAACGACTGACAGAGTAGATTGATGAGGTGAAAGTAGGTCTTCGATTAATTTGAAAGAGCTACACGCCGATTCATGTGAAACAGTGGCTAGATCTAGACTCCTGCCATCGAGGTGAGCCTCCGCTGGAATTTTGGTGTCTAACAGCCACTGGAGATGGTGACCGACACGGTAGTGAGGCGGTGGCCACTGGAATTTAAGTCATTTGTGCTTCAGTCGGCAAAATGTCCTAAAGAAGTTGTTTTGATAAAATAATTGAGTCAGAGATATAAAGGCTTTCAAGACCATATATTTGAACACATTAAGAATCAAAGTCAAGTGTTCATCAAAAGAGAAAACACTTTTACTAAGAGTCTAGAATGAGGTGATAAAAGAGAGGGAAAAAAAGAGACATGACGACATTAGATCGAGACAAGCTCTGGACAAAAATGTCTTTGACTTGATAGCTCAAAATCAGAAATTGGGGCAAAGAAAAGCGCACCTTAGGGGAAAAAGTTTGCTAGGGCAAAAAAGAATGAGCTATTGTGAGCAAAGAATTAGGAAGATACACTATAATGTGAAAAAAAGGAAGAAGATTCAATCAAGACAAGAATGATGACTTATTAAGCATCCATTTGTGGCCACTGGTCAAGAAAACATACATCAACATCATTCTTATGCATTTTATATGAACTTTCATCTGTGCATTAAACATTCATCATTGTATTACAGTATTAATAAAGAAAAGCTTTATTTTTCCTCTCATGATATTTTTTTTTTAAAAAAATCTCTTTTGAGAAATCAGTTTGTCTTTCTTAAAACATTTTCCCTAGAAATCTCAATCCCGTCTCCCTTAGGACTTGTATCCTAGAAAGTCCAATTTAGTCTTCCTAAAGATTATTTCTCAAGGAACCTCATTTTTCTTAGGTTGTGTCTAGTCCTTCTCAGGCTCATTTCTCTAAAAACTTCAAATTTTTCTTAAGAACATTTCCCTAGAATCTTAATTTGATGTTTCTACAGATTGTTCCCCAAGGAACCTCATTCTTAATTCTCTTAGGTCGTGTCTGCTAGAAAACTCAACCATATCTTGCTTAAGATAGTTTCCCTAGAAACCTTAACCTTGTCTTTCGTAAGACTATTTCTCTAGAAACCACCTTTGTCTGATTAGTGTCATTTCATTTAAAATCCCAATTTTGTCTTTCTTAAACACCTTTCACCTCTCATAAGGTTTTTTCCAGAATATTTTCTTTTCTTAAACTTGTTTCCCTGATCTCATGAGGACCTTCCCTAAGGAATAAAGTTTTACATGAATCACATTACCACATTCGTGAAAACGTTATTTGTATACACAAACAATTACACGTTCATGATAAATATTTTTACAGGTTTTTCAAGAAAACTAAAGATTTATGATAAGAGGACTTCATGAAGGAAAAGTCAAATTTAAAGATGAAGGGTATCAAGTTCGAAGTGATAGAACCTCAAGAACGGAGAAGCCAAATCTATATTTAGCTTTGAAATGGGGCATGCTCTTTTATTATTATGTGGTTTTAACTGAATTTTGAAAAAAATGAGAAATTGATTTCCTAAAAATTTTCAATTATTAAAGTCCTTCAGGCACGATGATTCAAACCTTCGGATGTACGAACAAATTTCAATGGTAAAAAAGATGTTTTTTCATATCGAATTTTCTCGGAGAATAGTGGAGCAGATCGATTTTTTTGAATTGGTGTCCATAAGCGAAGGAGCAAGTTATTCGTTTCCCCTGAGATTGTTTCTTTTGAAATAAAACTTTGTCCCACTTGAGATAGTTTCCCCTGAAACATAAGCCAGAATATAGTTTCTCTTAAAAATTTGAACCTTACTCGAGATTGTTTCTCTCGAAATATATACTTTAAGACTATTTCTCTTGAAAATTTTCATCTCACTTGAGATTTTTTATTTTGAAACTCAAACATCGAGATCGTTTCACTCAAAACGAGATTGTTATCTCATTTGAGATTATCCATATGGGTATAGTTTTCGTCTCGCTTGAGACATCTGACTTCAAAATTATAGGGAACATAATGAAAACTCATTGTCTTTATTTTTGCTCAATTCTTGTTCACACAAAAATGTGCAAAAAAGTGTAACTGTAACCACTCATTTTCTTTCTTTTTTTTGGATAATTAACCACTCATTTTCATCATGCTCCTAATTTGAAGTTTTTATTTTATTCTTGTTTTTAGATATATATTTCAAGTTATTTTCATTTTAAATATATTTAGATTTCTTATTATAATATAAATTATAGTCGTATTTGATTAAATACATGTATATACATGTTTAGAAATTACGTACTATTATTAAATATATATGGTATTAATTTTAATTTTATTTGATTAGGTTGTACATAATTATATAGTTATTTTAATTATTGAGTACATATTGATATTAAATATTAAAATAAAATAAACGTTAACTTTCAAATGGTAGATTCTATACTAGGACATTAATCGCACAACGGTCCCCAAACGTTTGCCGCTTATTTACATGTTGGTCTCTAATTATGTTTTGTTTTTAATTGATTTCGAATACAGAGCACTAATTGAGTAATTTTTCATTTTTGTGTTGTTAGTTTTTTAAGTTAATAATTTTGTGGATAAATTACGTTTAAACCATCAAATATTTCCCTTTTTTCTATTTTGGATCATGCTTTCATTTTTTTATTTTCGATTTCAATGTACTAATTTGTTTTTATTTCATTTCAGTCACTATTTGCCCATTATTGTGTTTTGGTTCAATTTGAGATTTCGGTTGGTAACTTGTAACTTGCTCTATTCTAATCATCTGTGTTTATATGCTGAGATGTGTTAGATTTATCCCTAGGTCCTTAGATTTTTGTTTTTGTTTTGGCCACTGCCTTAACATGTTCATTATACAAAATAGTATGGATTAATATCTCATTTGCCTCACATTTTTATATTTTGGTCATCTGAAAAGACAGTTTCATTTTTATTTTAATTTTTGCAGTCTGATTTTGTAATTGCACAAATTTTGCATGTTAGGTTTAATAATTTGGAATAATTAAGTTTTAGCCCCTCTAGTTTAGGCACATTTTTACATTTAGGTCACTATTTAATTCTTGAAATTGCATGTTTAATTTTAAATTATTCTTAATTTGGTACCTATAGTTTACATTCTTTTTTTAATATGTTATTTATTTAATGTACATTATTTATTAAAATATCAAGGTAATGTCTTTATATGAGTAATCTATGGGAAAGTCTCTTGACTATAAGGGAAGTGTGTTTCGAGGATTATTCGTATAAAAGAGTTCCTTTTTAAGTGGGTCATAATTTAAAATATTAGTTTAAATTTACAATTCTCAAATACAAAGACGACGTAGAATCAATTTGGTACCAATTATGAGCGTTTTGGGGGTGTTTATTATTTCTCATGTGTAATCGACTATCGAACTCCGTTTTGAAATGAATTTTTGACTCAAAGATCGATGTCGATTTTAAATTTATTTCCCTAAACCCTAAGTTTTAAAATTAAGTTAATTCAATCCCATTCTAACTGGTCAATAAACTTAAGGAACGTTACAAAAATATTCAACAAAAAAATTAGAAATATAATTTGAAAAAGTAAAGAATATGGTAGAAAAAATCAGTAATGCCATAAATGTCATTACCAGTGATTGTGATTTGTGAGAATCCGAGTTGTATGATTTGACGGGGTGGTCAATGAAAAATTGTTTTATGATGTTAATTTATCACGTCTATGATTTTAATAAGTTATATTTATTAATTTAAAAATAATTTTTAAATAATTGACCATTTTTTATTTATATGCACGAAAAAAAAATTCATTTTAAAAAATAAGATAAACATGTAATTAATTATAATCATGAATAACGTGATAAATTGAATTTATTTAATAATTTTTTGTGACCAGTTTTATTTAATTTTTAAATATGAAGAATTAAATTTTTTTGACTAAATTAATAAATTATATAAATTTTCAGGATTAAACTATTATTATAACAAGTCAAGTAATTATTCTCGTCTAATATTTAATAGCAAATGATTTATTTATAATTATATTTTAATTGAGTGAATATATATATATATATATAAATAATGCATCATTATGTTGAGTGTGGACTTATCTCATTTGAATCGATTTTAGCCACCCAATTTTTTAATATATTTTCCCTTAAATTTTGTTTTATTTATATATATATATATAATGCATCGTTGTGCTGAGTGTTGACTTCATTCTGCCGTATCTCATTTCAATCAATTTTAGCCACCCAATTTTTTAATATATTTTCCCTTAAATTTTGTTTTATTATATATATATTTAATGCATCGTTATGTTGAGTGTGGACTTCATTCTGCCGTATCTCATTTCAATTGATTTAGCCACCCAATTTTTAATATATTTCCCCTTAAATTTTGTTTTATTTTATGTGGTAAATATATAATTTGATATTTAAACTTGATTTTATCGTTCATTTTAACATTTGAATTTAAATTTTCTATTCAAATTAATATTTTTTTAACCTATTGACTTAAATAGAATTTTATAATTTTTAATCAATAAATTAAGTTTAGATATCAGTATATCTAAAAAGCCAAATCAGATGCTTAATTGGACTAAAAAAATTAAATATCAAATAGAATCTTGATGTTAAATTCAAATGTCAAATTAGCTAAAAAAATACTTAGTTGTAAAATTAAATTCATATTTCCTATTTGATACCAGTCGATCTCAACATAAAAGATTTTAATTTAGCCGCCTTGATTGTTTTAGGAAAAAGAATCTTAATTTAAGTGGACAAAATTTATAATCCCTTAAATGGCCTACGAACAAAAATTATGTAATAAATTATTTTTGAAAACATTTAATTAATATATTATTAGAAATAAACTCACATCACAGTTAAAAGAGATTGAAAATAAATATTTAAACTCATATAATATAAAATTTGAAACTACACTTCCAACAGCCAAATTAGTCCTACGTTTGGATAAACTAAAAATGAAAGACAGAAACAAAACAAACTATTAAACTCATTGTATCCTCTAAGGTCATCTCCAACCCTCATCTCTACTCTACAACATCTCTATCTCTACTCTAAAGATGAAACAATAATTCATCTTCAGCACTATTTTTACATTACCACCAACTCTACTTTATTCACAATATTTAACTATTATAATATTGATTTTATAAATATAAAATAAAATATATAAATTTCTAATAAATATCAAGATAAAAAGCATAAATCAAACATTCATAAATAACATTGCGAAAATACAGAGAAAATTGGAGAATTAAGATATCTTCCTTCTACAATTGGAGAATTAAGATCTTGCAATTTAATCTACTTGAATTTATTATATTATGTTTAATTTTTATTTTATTGTGTAGAAATTACAATAAAAAAACATAAAAGATAAAATAAAGAGAAAATAATGTAACAAAGAAAAGGAAAAGAAAAAGAAAATAACAAAAGAAAGTAAAACAAATAACAAAAACCAAAAATCAGAAAAATAACAAGAAAAAATGTAGCGCAACTACAGTGCAACGCCAGTTGTAGCGTTTTACTGTAGCTGGAGCACTATCTCTACTCCAAAGTGGTGATGGGCTGGAGCACTATCTCTACTCTAAAGTGGAGATTTTCTTTACTCCTGCGATGCGCTTGAGATGACCTAAGTGCAATCAAATAATATTATTAAAACACAAATAATTTAAGCACGATGCATTAAATAACATAATAATTGTTCAATAATAAAATCCAGATATTTTAGCATCAAAATATCACAATAGATGTTCATAACCTTACTTTTTGTTCTTGACTAACATGATGTGTATGCTACCTTTTGTAGGGGAACCCGTCCAGAAAAAAATTGGGATGTGGACGCTATCCTCCAAAGAGGAACCTAACATGAGACAAAAATCAGGGTGGAGACGTTGTCCTTCGAAAAGGAACCAAATAGAAAATAAATATCAAGAAACAAGATGGGGACGTTACCCTCTGAAGAGGAACCCAAACAGAAAACCAACAATTACACCAAAGCACGGATCATGTACAACATAACATTACTTAGTAATCAGACTTGCATGTCCATTATTGACTTTCAAAAAATAAAAAATTTAAACTTTTTCAATGATTATTTTAAATATTTTAAATAATTAAATTTTATAAAATATTTATTTAAAAACTACTTGATTAAAGGCTTTTAAAATATATATTTTTCATATTTTTATCAATAATGAATTTTAAATAATGATGAGTCAAAGTTAAAAATAAAATTACAAAAAGAAATCTATCATGGACAAATTTAATAAGACAGACGAAGTAGTTTTTTTACAAAATACAATTTGCGACCAATCACCTTTTATAGGTACAAATTATAGTAATCCGTGTAATTAAAAAAATTCAACTAAATCCTTATCTTAGTTGATTTGGATGAGGACCATATAAAATCTTAATTTTAATTGGACTTGATTTATGCCAGTTTGGTATTGCTTTCGAAAAATGATTTTAAAAGTGTTATAAAAAATAAATTTAAAAAGATTTTTGAAAAATGAAATTTAAAATTTAATTGTTTGAGGTTGTAGTTAAAAAAAGTAATTTTAAAAAGATAAAATGACCATTTTAGACATTATGTTGTAAATTGAAAATATAGTATCCGAGGATAAAAATATGTTACAAGTATAACAATCCAAGATAAAAAAAAAGAAAAATAAAGAAATATTTTATTAATAAATAAAAAGTACAATTTAGAATAAAAAAACTCAAATGTCGATAGAATAACGAATTAAAAACTAGTTGAGGCCTATAGCTACACAGTTTCCTTAAGATAGATTTTCAGTCACTCCTTGGTGCTCGAGATCTTTAGTCGTCTGTCTTCCCGGATACAACAATAAAATGATCAACGTACAATAGCACAACTATAGATAAGGTGTCGTTTTACTGTCAAAATAATCCCTGTAACTTGTTTTTCTCTCTTGTGAACTGCTAAACCAAAATCTATTTTTAGATATAAGTCTTTTATGGAGACTAACTACGACCATCGTCGTTAGCACCAACCTATTTTATAGATCTGGAAAAACCCGACTCGGACTATGTCGCCTCAATGAGAATCTAGCCCGATCTTAATTTCCCTTAGTGGACAACAGCTAAGTGTGTTCACAGGAAGTCAAACTTACTACCAGTCGATTCTCTCTCCCAACTGTAAATCAGAACAACTTTCGAACCAACGTTGACTATTTGATTAAAAAGCGTTTTGATTTTAAAAATATAAGTCAATTACCAATCTTATTCCTCCAAAATATTGAGAAAATAACTCAAAGTTATTTTTAGTTCTTTTCAATCCTCACAATAGTGATTGAGTCATCTCTAAAAAGCGTTTTGATTTTAAAAATATAAGTCAATTACCAATCTTATTCCTCCAAAATATTGAGAAAATAACTCAAAGTTATTTTTAGTTCTTTTCAATCCTCACAATAGTGATTGAGTTATCTCTTCAACCCTTGTCTATGGAGAAATTAGCTAAGTATGGCAATCATACTTAGCATCTTTGAAAATAAAAATAAAACAAAAAAGAACTTTGAAAAAGAAAAGAAAAACTTTTATTAAAAACTAGAGAAAGAATAAGAATGATTTCTGAATGTGTTTCTAGGCTTACCCTGAGAGGGTATTTATAGCCTTCAAATTCCCGAAAATAAAATTCCTAAAATAAAGAGATAATTCCTAATGAAAATACTTAAACTAAAATACTAAAAACAAATATAACTCTTAAAATATTTAAACTAAAACCCTAGAGATAAACATGGAATAAAAATAATCCTAAATATAATTCCAAATGTTTTATTCAAATTCAATCTTTAAATCTCTTAAGATATCTCTGACTGTCCACCTTCCAGAAGGTGCTGACTAGATCTTCTAGAAAATTACTGTTGACTGGAACTGCCACGATAGATCGTGACATGCCCAGAGTCGTGATCATGCCTCCAACCGTGACCAAATAATAAAAAAATGCAGAATGCACCCTTTTTACTGATAATTCTGGAAAGTAAGATCCTGCATGAAAATAAACATAATACAACCAAATTAGTAGCAATAAATCCACAAGATCGAGGAATTAACGAGAAAATATTATTGATTTAGGACACTCATCAATCATGAACTATACCTTGTACGAGCCTATCATTGAAAACTAGAGAAGAACAAAAACGTTTTTGAGTTGTGTTTATGCTAGTAGGTTTACACATTATTTATAGAGTTTTTCATAGGAGAAGAATTAGAAAAAAATACATTCTGAAAAATAAGTTCATTAATGAGTATTTCAATAAATTCTGAAGTAATCAATTAATATTATATTTGATTGAATATATTCGCGAATTACAAGACATACCACATTAATATTTGAATTAAAGGAAATCATAATATATCATTTTAATTTAGAATATTCAAAAATATGTTGTATTTAAGGAAAATATTTAATTCATAGTGGGTAAAATATCCATAGGCCCCTAGAAGGCCTGATTGGTCTAGACATCCACGTTGTCCATGTCGTGCAGATGCTCCCTCATCCTCGATGGGTTCAGAGAGGCTGGATTTGCACCCTCCAACACCTACGCGCGAGGCATAGTTTCAACCCAAGTCATTTAATGACTAATAAGTGGGTTGGTGTATATAAATCATTCTCATGCTTGTTATCCTACAATATAGGATACGAGTTTTCTATTTCCCTTACACGATACAATTCACATATACCCTATTTTGAGCATCAATGTTTCATTCATCACTCAACCATTTGAGCATATGAGATACCAATGTAAAGATATGATGGACTAGAATATGAATCAATAAATTCATTATTCGAATATCCACCTTTACCATTAGAACATATGTCTCAAATTTCCTAATTTCCCACAACTTTTCTAGAAATCCCCCATATGAATGAAAATGATGATTTTATCAAAATATTTTGACTCCATGTAGTGATGGACCCTACAAACAATAGTTGCATAAGATAGGTAGGTACCCTCTCTTGAACCTTTCATTGGGACAATATATTTACTTTACTGGCTAACCAATAAACATGATATCCTTGAAATGTTCTTTGTTTATGTAAACATTGGTATATTTCACACAAATGTCTTTTTTACAAGTATTTTAGTTCTCATGGGTATGTCCATATAGCTATGAGCATCGTTTGGTTTTGCAAGAGTGTTGAGTTAATCGATCGACGGAATCGGCCAAGAGGGGGTGAATTGGCAATTAAAAATTTCGGTGGAAGCTTTTGCAGAAAATTGAAAAGATTTGCACAGTAATTTAGAGTAGTTCGACTTTCTCAATCAAAGTCTACGTCCACTACCTTAGCTATCCACACTAAGGATTTTCCACAAATTCACTAATTTGTCTTTCTTTTGAGGACAAAGAGTAACCTTACAAACCCTCAAGAATTATACCCCAAATTCTTGAGAAAAACTCTCTCCCAAAGAGAACAATACAAATTTGCAAACTTACAAGGAAATCCTCACAAGGTATATTGTTTGCACAATTCTAGAACAAAGAAAAGAACACTCAAGAATAAATACAATTGAGCACAAAAGTGTTCTTGAAAGCAAAATGAATATTGAATGAAAAATAGGCTTGAAATGCTCAAACTTGAGGTTTGATGCTTTCTCTTCGATTCTCTCTTGATTCTAGTTGCTTGATGTTTCTTGTTGTTGATCAATGGCTTCTAAACTTGTTTAAATACTCCTTGAATCAATTCTGAACGTTGGTGATAATTAGTGGAGTCAATAGAGCCGTTATTGTGTGAAAACAATTAATTTTCTGGGTGGGAGCGTCTCATGCATCAATGCATGACCATTATGCATCGGTGCATCAATGTAAAATTTCAAATATTTTGACCGTTGGACTCCTAGTGCATCGGTGCACTAAGAGTGCATCGATGCATGAAGTGCATTCGATGTTTGAAAAATAGCCTGGTGCATCGATGCATGGATTGTGCATCGATGCATCAAATGCATTCGATGTTTTAATTAAATCAGAGTGCATCGATGCATGGAGAGTGCATCGGTGCATGGAATGCGTTCGATGTTTCAATTTATTCATTGATGCATCGATGCATGGTATTGATGCATCGGTGCATGCCTTTGAAAAATTGATTTAAGGCTTGATTTTGGTTTAAAATACTTTGAAAAATTGTTTCAAAAAATAGTTTAAGTACAAATCACAATTTTACACATTTAGTAAGGATTAAAATTGATCTTCAAAGACTTGGAGTAATAATTTGATATTCGATAAATTGAATCGAATATAAATTGTAAAATCATTTGTAAAAATCTTAAAATTCATTTAACTTAATTTGTTATATCGAAATATCAAAAATGTTTTTAACAATCTCCCCCTTTTTGATATAACAAAACACTTGGGAAATTTTAAGATTTAGAAAATTATTTTTGAAATCAACTTTTGAAAAATTACTCCCCCTTACTGTGACACACATCTTCTCCCCCCTTTTTGTTAAATAAAAAAGACTCAATAAAACGTTTTAAACAAGAATGTTTTGAAAAACTTAAGCCAATTGATTTATTAATTATAAGCTGCTAAGATCACAATCAAAAGAGAGGTTAGCCATTAGTTTCATAAATCAATATTCATATAACATGCAATGGATAATTGGTCATATATGTCTAATGATGCAAAAATAAGAAAATTTAACCAAACCAAATATATATATTAAGTTCAAGCATCCATAAAAAATAAGTCCAAACATTCAACAACCAATCAAAATCAAAGTATCCAAAAACAAAGAAACCAGAAATATCAAAATCAATCCAAGTTTTAAATTTAAGAAAGCATGACAAGAAATACAAATCTACTCCATCGGAGGATCGGGAGGAGAAGGATAATGAGCTCGAACTTCAAGAGTCAGAGCATCCATACGATCACGCATCTCCCTCTGAAACCCAGTAATCTGAGACTCCATGGAAGCAAATTCGTAGATCAAATGCCTCTAAAAAAGATCGGAAATAAGGTGCTGTTTGATCTTCTTGCCGAGTGGGTTCCGGTGCATTAGCTGGATCGTCAATATCTTGAAATATCCCTTGAAGCTCGGGATCAACATTCACAGCCAGAGGAGGAGCACGAGAAGAACTAGCTCCTGGAGTTTGTTTATTTGGTCGGAAGACCCAAAAACCGGTGCGTTCATCTTGAACCCAATCCGCTTTCTTTAAAGAAGTGAGATTGATTTGATTTTGGAGAGGAATGAGAGTGTCGAGAGAAATGTCTAGACCAAATTTGATAAACATGTTACTAAGTAGACATCCGTAGGCTAATGTTTCAACATGTTTAGAAGGAACAATGTTTACGATGTCTACTAGTTGACTAAAAATGACATGTGGAAGGTTTATTTTGATTTTATTTTTAATACAATATATCCACCATAAATCCCTAGCACGTAGAGTGGAGTACCTACCAGCAGAAGGACGAAACCACCAAAAAATAATAAAATGAAGGAAATGGTCGTGATGGGTTCGAAGGGTACTGACACTAGCATTAGGAGTATAGGGATAAGCCATAGATTCTTTTTCGTCAAACACACCATCATCATCTAACCCGAAATGAGAAGCAATAGTTGCGGAATCAACAACAATGTACTGTCCTAGAAGATATGATCTAATTCCGATGGTTCCACATTGGGTTTGATTTTGAATACAGACCGCATTGGAATAGAAAATGCGGACTAATTGGTGGAAAACGATAGGTTGAAGCGAAAAAAGTTTATTAAACTTCCATTGTTTAAGAATTGGGAGGTATTCAAAGTCAATTTTGTTCATGGCTTGAAGTGAGGGAATACGTTCTTCCTGAATTCTATAGGATTGGAATGACTCAATGTATCTATTGTAAAGGTCGTTTCTACGACGCTTTGGCATATTGAAACAGGAACTCAATAGGCCACTAGAAGTTTGAGGAACGAGATTAGGAGGTAGAGGAACGGAAGGACGATGTGAACGACTAGATGAAGTCCTAGGACGTTTAGGATTAGACATGGTAAAGAAGTCGGAATAAGAAATATAACCTGCAAATTGAAAACACATGTATGTGCAATAATCAATCCCAAAACTCAATTGAGTCCTTAATAATTCAAGGTTCTCTAAACCGAATCCTAATGGGCAAGGTTTTGAAAAAACTATTTGAAAATAATGTTTGTAAAATTATAAGATGTATCAAAAACATCAAATTTAAAAATTAATTTCAGAATTTCGATTTTTTTTATTTCGAAAATAAAAAAAATCTTGAAAATTTATGAGTTTTTGATGAAATTAGTTGTAAAATTGAGTTTCTAATCATCAAACAATCAATGCCCGATATAATGTTCATCCTAGAACTAATCAGAACTAGTTCTAAAATCAAAAATCAATAAAGTAGAGGTTTTTGAAATATTACCTTGAAAATTTCGGATTGAGAGGGATGAAGAGATGTTTGCACGATTTGATGATAAAAGCAGGTTTGGGAGATGAAAAACTTGAAGAATCCGACGAAAAATCGTTGATTTTGAGCAAGAATGGAGTTTTTAGATAGAGAGGGACGAACGATTGAGGGAGTGTTTAAAGGGTTTTGAGAAAAATAAAGAGAATCAGGGTTTTTAACCAAAAACCCGTCGGATGCATCGATACATGGTCTTGTGCATCGATGCACATTCAAGGCATGCATCGGTGCATCATGCGGATGCATCGATGCACATTCAAAGGAATGCATCGATGCATTGTTAAGTGCATCGGTGCATTAAGCATAAAAATGTCAAAAATCCATTTTAAACACTTAAAATGCTAAATTATTTAGCTCTAGTGGTTTTGGCAACTCATATATTGAAAATTAACCATGTTCAATCAATCAAGTTAATCTCTTAAAAAATATTTGAACATAAAATTAATTTTCACCAAATAACATAAACTCCCCCTAACTAATAGCAATGAATGCAATCAAAAATTACTATTATAAGCATTTTTCATTTATTCTTAAAAGTGCTAAAAATTATTTTAAACACTAAGTGAAGATAGGTTGGTTAAACCTAATTCTCTCCTAAGTGTCCAAAATCTTTCTTTATCTAAAGGTTTTGTAAAGATATCCGCTAATTGGTGCAAATTATCAACAAATTCTAGAACTACATCTTCTTTAGTGACATGGTCTCTAATGAAGTGATGTCTTATTTCAATGTGCTTAGTTCTAGAGTGTTGGATGGGATTTTTAGTGAGACAAATAGCACTAGTATTGTCACACTTGATAGGAATGGTACCAACTTCAATTCCATAATCAAAAAGTTGTTGTTTCATCCATAAAACTTGTGCACAACAACTACCAGCTGAAATGTATTCGGCTTCAGTAGTAGATAATGCAACACAATTTTGTTTCTTTGAAAACCAAGAAATCAACATATTTCCAAGGAATTGGCAAGTACCGGAGGTGCTTTTCCTATCTAATTTGCATCCTCCATAATCCGCATCAGAAAAAGCATGCAAGCTAAAGCTAGAGTCTCTAGGATACCAAAGTCCTAAACTAGAAGTGTCCTTAAGGTATCTAAAGATCCTCTTAACAGCTAGCAAATGTGATTCCTTAGGGCATGATTGAAATTTAGCATATAAGCAAACACTAAACATAATGTCCGGTCTACTTGCAGTTAGATAAAGCAAATAACCAATCATTGACCTATACAATTTAACATCCATACATTTACCTCCTTCATCTAAGTCAAGATTTGTTGATGAGCTCATTGGAGTGTCATAAGGTTTCCCATTTTCCAGCCCAAACTTCTTGAGCATATCTTTGACGTACTTAGCTTGATTGATGAAGATGCCATATTTTCTTTGCTTGATTTGGAGTCCCAAGAAAAATGAGAGCTCCCCATCATGCTCATCTCAAACTCACTTTGCATTATCTTAGAAAATTCTTGGCAAAGAACATCATTAGTAGAACCAAATATTATATCATCAACATAAATTTGAACTACTAATAAATCTTTACCTTTATGCTTTAAAAACAATGTAGTGTCAACCTTCCCTTTTGAAAAACCTTTTTCAATAAAAAAATTTGACAATCTTTCATATCAAGCTCTAGGAGCTTGTTTTAAACCATAAAGAGCTCTTGTCAATTTAAGAACATGGTCCGGAAATTTTGAATCTTCAAAACCTGGAGGTTGTTCCACATACACTTCTTCCTTTATAAAACCATTTAAAAATGCACTTTTAACATCCATTTGATATAATTTAAATTCATGAAAGCATGCAAATGCTAATAACATTCTAATTGCTTCCATCCTAGCTACGGGAGCATATGTTTCATCATAGTCTATGCCCTGTTCTTGAGTATACCCTTGAACAACAAGTCTAGCCATGTTTCTCACTATATTACCACTCTCATCAAGCTTATTCCTAAATACCCATATAGTACCTACAGTAGATTTATTACTAGGCCTTTCAACTAATGTCTATACTTTACTTCTCTCAAATTGATTTAACTCTTCTTGCATAGCCATAATCCAATGTTCATCATTTAATGCTTCTTTAATATTCTTAGGCTCTATGCATGAGATAAATGCAACATAATTACAAATATTTCTAAGAGAAGATCGAGTTGTTACCCCTTTTGATGGATCACCTATAATTTCACCATCCTTGACATAGTTGTACTCTCTTAGATAAGATACTTTGTTGAGTTAATCGATCTACGGAATCCGCCAAGAGGGGGGTGAATTGGCAATTAAAAATTTCGTGGAAGCTTTTGCAGAAAATTTAAAGTAATTGCACAGCGATTTACAGTGGTTCGACTTTCTCAAAAAAAGTCTACGTCCACTACCTTAGCTATCCACACTAAGGATTTTCCAACAAATTCACTAATTTGTTCTTTCTTTTGAGGCCAAAGAGATAACCTTACAAAATCCCTCAAGAGTATACCCCAACTCTTGAGAGCACTCTTTTTCCCAAAGAGAAGATTACAAATTTGCAAACTTACAAGAAAACCTCACAAGGTAAGATGTTTGCACAATTCTAGAACAAAGAAAAGAACACTCAAGGATAAATACAATTGAGTACAAAAGTGTTCTTGAAAGCAAATGAATATTGGATGAAAAATAGGCTTGAAATACTCAAACTTGAGGTTTGATGCTTTCTCTTTGATTCTCTCTTGATTCTAGTTGATTGATGTTTCTTGTTGTTGATCAATGGCTCCAGAACTTGTTTAAATACCCCTTGAATCAATTCTGAACGTTGGTGATAATTAGTGGGGATAATAGAGCCGGTTAAGTGTGAAAACAATTAATTTTTCTAGGTGGAGCGTCTCATGCATCGATGCATGATTAAGTATGCATCGGTGCATTCGTGTAAAATTCAAATATTTTGACCGTTGGAACACTTGATGCATCGGTGCACCAAGTGTGCATCGATGCATGAAATGCATTCGATGTTTGAAAAATAGCCTGATGCATCGATGCATGTGTAGACACCTCATTTTTCCACCATGCTCCACTACAAGCATTATCTCCACCACCCCTAATTAAATATCATCTTTTATTATTCCCACCATGTACCCATGCTTTTCTCCACGCCAAATACCACCAATGTGCTAATGCAACCTCCACTCATCTGCAAATTAGCACCAAATCAGCACCAATTCAGCCACCCACTAAAACAATAAAAAATAAAGAACCTAATCCTCCATTACTCGACAATCAGTGGAAAATACACTACACAGTAACCATAAAAGCATGGAACCCATTCGAACAGAAGGGAGGGCTCTCGATTTTTCGATAGAAAGAACAGTAGGGGGCTTGGTCAGAAGAAAAATAGTTTGGGGGAATTTTCATTTTCTCAGAGGCTTATATATGTAACAGGGGAAAAATCACCAACACAGAAGCAATCGGGGGTTCAGTTTTTCTGTATTTTTAAGAAGAGAAAACAAAGCAATAAAAGATCAAAGTTAAAGGTATTTTTGTAGTTTTATTTGTTTATATTTTTTTACTGTAAATTTCTAAAGAAAATAAATAAAAAAATATTCAAAAAAACGATAGAAAAAATTAAGAAAAAAAAACTCATCTCGGATTTAAGGCTCTCACCAACGACCAAGCTTCGTCGGAGCGTTCGAGATACATTCTTTATTATTAGGTTGCGGTTTGGAGGGGTTTGGAAGGTTTAAAAGTTTGATTTAGAGAAAATAAAGTTTTAGGGTCGATATTTCGATTGTTTCGAAGGAGAACGAACCCTCGTTGGGGCAGCATAGGGTAGTGGCCATGGTTGTTCATGGCCACCGGTTGGATTTACATGGAAATAAAGAAACAAAAAAAAAATTGAAATGGGGAAGAAGGAGAGGCTGCCGCATATTATAGAAAGAATGGGGAATTAGGTTTAGTGTTATAATAGTATATATATAGATATATGGGATCCCCAAAACTACGTAGTTTTTAGGAGTTAGTGTTTCATCCTTATGGGTGTATGGGTAAATAGCTCAAGAAAGTCTTTATTCTTGGAGTTTTTATATATTAGTCCTTGATTAAAACTGTTATGCTTTTAACTTTTGTCCTCTATTTTTTCGCGTGCTCGTTATAGTCACCGTGAGCCATTTACTTTTGTTTATTTCAATTTTGACATGTGATTCTGAATGCTTCCATTTTAGTCCCCGTATTTTTTATTATCTTATCTCAATTCCGTGTTATTTCCTTTAATATATTTTTACTTGCCCTTTTATTTTCGGTTGATTTTAATTTTGTTTAAATGCATGGTTTTTTTTTACTTGCTTTCCTTTTGGTTTATTTGCATTTTTGTAAATTATTGTATTTGATAATATTCATGAACATTTTAATTTTCCTTAATTTTAGTTATAGATAATGTTTTACCACTTTTTGACCAAGGCTTTTCCTTTTTATTAGCTTTCATTACCGTGTTTAATTATTTGAATTTAAGCATTTGGTGAGAATATTCTTTATTGTGTTCATATTACTTGATTCTTAATTTGATTACATTACTGCCGTAAATGTTTAAAATTTTTATATCATAAATTTTATATGCTATATATTATATGTATATATTGTAGTATAGTTTACCTTATTTTGATATGTTACTTATTATATAATAAATATCTTGTAATATATATATATACACATATATGTATGTGTATTTTGAATTTTCTAGATGTAATATAATTATTTTTTTATCCTAAGTTGATAATATATATTTATAAATAGATATGAAAATATAGAAAGTTTCTTATATTACTATTTATGAATTTTCAATTTATACCTATATGATATATTGTTAATCCTTGCTTACTAAGCGTAATATACTATATTAAATATTTTGTATGTTATTATTTTTATGCATGCTATGTATGTAAATATGTAATTTGGGTGCACATCGGTGTAGGTTCTATTTTAATTTTTGCATGTTGTTTGCATTTTAGTTCATTTTAGTCTTAATTAATCTCGCATGGTATCCTCATAAGAATTGCTTGACTCGAATTGAAATAAATTGAATAAGGGTAATATTCGATCATTTTAAAATTATTAAGAGAAACTTTCTAATACGTGAATATTTAATATATTTTAATATATAACATTAAGTATTAATACTAGAACTTACATTTTAGATTTGAGCCCCTATGTTCCTTAATTTTCATAATTTGACATTTTAAGTTAGAAAAAGGCCTTAGATTTACTTTTAGTTAATTAGGACAAATAAAATTTTATTTGATTGCGTTGTTTTTACAAATCTAAGGCACTGTTCACTTATTAAGGAATTAATAGTATATCCTCCGCGATCGTGCTCAGGGGGGTGACTACTGGTAATTTCCCAAATAAGTCAACATCTTTTTTTTAAAACCACATCATGTTTTCTAAAAATGAGGCAATGTTCGGTTATTAGACAAAATAGTTGATCTCCCGCATTTACGCTCGGGGGTGAATGCTATTGGTCTCGATAAACAATACCCTTTTCAACTTTGCATCCTTAATAATTTTTAAATTAAATAAAGATCGAATTCAAAATTTCTGATTTTAAATATAGGGTAATCAATTAGGTACCAATTTTGGGCGCTTGTGGGGGTGCTAATCCTTCCCCACGCGTAACTGACTCCCGAACCTGATTTCTGGATTTTTCACAGACCCCAAAACTCGGTATTTTATTAAAATAAAATGTTTTATTAAAATCACCCTGTTTTTACGGTGTTCCAATCGCACCTTAAATGATTGGTGGCGACTCCTCACATTTTGAAAATCATTTCAAAGAGAAAACCCCCGAGTCGATATCGGTCTTTTCCCTTCGGGCGAAAAACGGTTACGACAGCTTGGCGACTCCGCTGGGGACTTTTGTTTCTTTAAACAAATTGAGAGTCGAGCCACGAGTTGGTTACCCTATATTTATTATTTGGAAATTATGAGTTCAATCTTGTTTAATTTACGATTCATTAGGTTATTTCAAAAAAAAAAAAAAAACAAAAAAAAGATTTTCTCTCTGATTAATGCTTACATTTCTGTGAAATATTTAGAATTGTTGCATATCATAGCTCTAAACCTGAGCTCAATCCTAGTATACTTAAGTAGAGAGAAACGTCACACCTCATGAGGAGCATTGGGCTTTCTTGTGTGGGTCTGACAAAGTATCTCTGGAAAGCACCCTAAGTTGCCTATCCGGATATCAGTTCCGAGGTACGCTTTTAGTGGTGTGATCCCCTGACCTGAACCCGATTCGCAAGTCTGTAATGGGCCAGAATCGGGGTCAACCTTAGCAGGTTGTAAAGATGGCTTAGGAACCTTTTGTTAGAACCCAACCTCATATAAAGAATTTAGTAAGCCTACCTCGTTAAAGCCATAACTTAGAAGAATTAGATCGCATGATGTTAGGATTTTTTATTTTCTTTGATTATTTTGCATTCGATACTTTAAATTTTTACTAATTATTCTTTGATTTTTTTTAATTATTCTAATATCACTAACTTATTGCTTTGTTTCTTGATTGCATGTATCATTATCATATCACATCATTTAATAAACGGTATTGATTCCCAGATTACCTAGTTATTATAAAAAAGCTTAAGGCAACAATGTCTTCCGATGGGATTGAGAATGCAATCAGTGTTCAGACCTGGTCTGAATACAAACAAACACGGTTCGGGGACAGCCTTGCCACTACCGAAGATACAGTTTTTCCAGAAAAGGTAATCATTCGAGTCAGGCAGGCACATTGGGTTGAGTTATCAAGAATTTGGTCCACCTGGGATGATAATGAGAAGACATTGTTCAGAGGGATATACGGCGACATCGTAGAGCTGCTGAGAGTACCAATAAATTCAGTGGTGATTCGAGCCCTTGCCGAATGTTGGAATCCAGCTTACAGATGTTTTACTTTCGGTAAAGTAGACATGACCCCTACCTTAGAGGAGTATACGACTTTGCTGAACATTCCGAATATTAGAAGACATTCCATTTACACCAAGGCAATTCGACCTAAAGGGTTCATAGCCAAGATGATCACGTTGACGGGAAAGACCAAGGAGTGGGTTGAAGAGTACATTCGTGATGAAGGGATCTCCTGGGCTCAGCTGAAGAGTTTAATTTACGAGCAAACTCCGTCGAAAGAAGAAGAGATCACTTCGCACTTGCAGTATATGGTTTGGTAATTTTCCCCAGGAATGAGGATCACTTCGACATCACCTTAATCGATTTCGTCGAAGCTGTCGCTAGAAGAATCCTGCACCAGCCATCCTTGCAGAAACATTCTTGTCACTGAACCAGTGTAGACGATTAGGGGGAGGTCAATTCATCGGATGTGTTTCACTATTACTAGTTTGGTGGTGGAGCCACTCCTGGATAGTCGAGAAAGGCTGGGCTCGGAGACATCAATCAAATTTTTCACCTCTAGTGGATTTCCTCGACAAATGCCAAATCCCAGAGCATCGCAAGAGGAAAGACTGGGTTGAAGCTCTCCGTAACATGAAAGATACTGAGATAGTATGGAAGGCTTATTGGTTACCCAAAGAGGACATACTTTTTAGGTGCGGTAATGATAGTTTTATAATGCTACACGGATTATGGGGAGCTATCGGGTATACTCCGCTAATTGTACTCAGACAGTTTGGTACCCGACAGTTCGTACCAGCTACCCATGGCCTGAAAGAGGCAGAGTTTTCTTTCTCTACTCCGGGTTACCGAGAGCGGATTTCAAAGATCTACGCGGCTTGGCAGAAGCCTCAATGCATGAGCTTCAAGATGATAGAGCCTGTATTCACGCCGGCCTATGAGGTTTGGAGGTCGCAGAGAATTAACAACAACACACCTAAGCCAAATTTAGAGGACCAGTTGACTATGGAGGAGCGATTGAGGAGGCTCCCAACAGAAACAGAGTTGTTAAAAGAGGAAATGCGACTGATGAATTTGAAGAGAGAAAAAGAACAGAGAAGCTTTTCGGAGGAGAAAACAATATGGGAACTTGAAATGATTAAGAAGGACGGAGTGATAAAACAATTGGCCAAGAGAAAGAAAAGGTCCAGGAGAATTTTGATGCGCTAAACCAAGATTTTCGGGCCTTAGAGAGGAATATGAGAGCCCAAGATCTACATCATACTGCCAAGACCCTAAAGATAAAACTCGATAGGGTAGAAAGAAGCGCAAGAAGAGGCCAAGAAGAAAAGAAACAATCCATACAACACGCTCGGAAACTGAGAGAGCAAAGAGATGAGACTAACAAAGAATTAGCACAAAGGCGAGCACAGATTGAACAACTCGAAGCACAGCTGCTTAGCATCGATGAGACTTTTCGGAACCCTTACAACAGTCTTCAAAAAGAAAATGAGATGTTAAAGAAGAAGATAGTTGAGCTAGAAAGAGCAGGGTTAATCCACTCATCCGCACAAGAGGTAACCATGCAAGAAAACGAGGCCTTAAAAGCCAAGATTACTGAGTTAGAAGTCATAGTGCATAGATCTCATCAGCGAATCCAACAGCTAGAAGAGAGCCGACCATTAACTAATCCAGAGCTTGGAATTGCTCTACGACAGGCTCAGGACACCATTCAAATGCAACATGAAGCAATGGAGAGAGCAGTGGATCAGGCTCGCGATGTAGCTCGCCAAGTTTATGAATTATCTGAAGAAGCGACAGCTTTAAGAGTTTTTGTGATTCCAGAATCAGAGGAAGAACGCCGCATCATGGGATTGATGATAGAGCTCGAGAGATTAGGGAATAGGGCAAGATTCTATGTTTAGTAATCATGTCGATATAATCTCTTTACCTAAGTGCTTAGACGTTGTGTGTTGTTGAGTACTTTTATATAAACTAAGTTATTTTGGAATCAATATCGGGTTGCATTTGCATTAGCATTTTCATATGTTTTTTTTTCTAAATTTTTAAAATCTTAATGATTACATTATAACAATTCATTCATTAAAATTCACCAAATAATAAAATACAATTTCCAATCATTTGTAGTTATTCTGGCATACACCTCACACCCATACGGTACTCGTCAATCAACCAAGAAAATGGATGACAAGATCGCACAAATTGAAAAAACTCAAGCTGAAATGCAAGAGAATTTAAAGAAAGCGCAAGAGGATATGCGCGAACAGATGATGAAGGCTCAAGACGACATGATGGCAAAGTTGATTAGTTTGCTACAAGGAAATAGTATAATCCGAGAAGAGACTCCAGTTATCCGTCATACTGCCGAAGAACCATTATATCCCCCTGGTTTCACACCACCGCATTTCCATGCACAACAAACCACAACCATCCAACCAAAAAAATACAAGTAAACCTACCTGGCTCTTCTACAAACCCGCACCAATTGAAGATGTCCCTGATCTGGATGAGGAAGACAAAAAACAGGATAAGGAGATTAAGAAAGAAGGGAACAAATGAAGCATGAATTCCGAGCTATGAAAGAAGATGCTAGCCTATATGGAATTGACGCCAGAGAGCTAAGTCTGGTCCCTGATTTAGTGTTGCCGCCGAAGTTCAAAGTTCCAGTTTTCGAGAAATTGTGGCACCAGTTGTCCTTCTGCACACGTTACCATGTTTGCAGAAAAATGACAGGCTATGTGAAACGATCAGTTTAATTCATTGTTTTCAAGAAAGCCTGGCAGGATCAGCAATTCGTTGGTACAATCAGCTAAGTCGGGCTAATATTAAATCCTGGAAGGATTTAGCTAAGGCTTTTCTAGAGCAATATAAGCATATAAAAGATGTAGGCCAAACCGATTCTGTTTACAGAGTATGGAAAGATCTAACGAGAGCTTCAGGCAGTATGCCCAAAGGTGGAGAGATGTGGCTGTGCAAGTTCATCCACCATTAGAGGAGGAAACTAATATGTTCTTTGTAAATACTCTGAGGGCCCCTTTCTTTGGACATCTTATTGGAAATTCGTCCAGAATTTGCGTATAGTTAATGCAGGAGAATGATTTGAGATGGCGATCAAAGCGGGAAACTAGACGGGGAATCTAGCCGAAAGCCTCCATAAGAAGGAAGGATAATGAGGTCAGTAATGTGAAGAATATGATTCTAATAACATTACATATCTCGACCACCCACTGTATCGTCAGCACTAAATCCTGTCCAGCAAGGGCGAAAGAACCAAGACAGGAAAGGGAAAGGGTTCAATTTGACCCTATCCCCATGACCTATAAGACTATTCCAGTCCTGTATGACAACATGTGGTGTCACCTTACCACACTTCTCCAATACAGCCTCCTTACCCAAAATGGTTTGACATCAATGCTCAATGTGAGTATCATGCAGGGGCATCGGGCATTCAATTGAAAACTGTCTGGCCTTTAAAAGTTGGTGCAGAGATTAAGACAAAGAAATGTCATCAATTTTTGGTGACAGCGAGCAGCCCAATGGGCTCAGAACCCACTGCCGAACCATGCAGGGACAGGGGTTAATGCTGTTATTGAAGAAAAAGGGAACGAAATCATTACCAAAGTCAAAGAAGTGAGTCACCCATGCATTGGTATGGGGGCAAATGGTCAAAATAGGCTGGTTGACCTTTAATGCTAACGAAAATAAGCATGCTTGCCCCTACCACCGTTGCGAGATCAGTCATTCAAAGTTGTGATGAGTTTAAGGCTTTGGTTCAAAGGCTGATGGATAGTAAATATTGGAATTTTACCATAAAGCAAGAAAAGAAAGAGATTGAGATTTGCGCTTCTGAAGACACATCTAAGGAGTTTACAATACCAACTGCCCTTTAGTCATCACACCGAAGCCCAGACTATGGAAAGGTTAATCCCTAAAATAGTGATCACGCCTCCGTCGTCCTTTCCTTATAAGGACAACAAGCAGGTCCCTTGGAGGTATGATGCCAATTAAAGAATGTTGAGAGTTCAGGCTGCTAAGGAAAGTGGACGAGGTAGGCCATTTCACCAGAAGTGGGAGATGTTATTTTCCCAACCAGACCATGAACCCGAGAAAAGAACGATCGTTGATAAAGGAAAAGGGTTGAGATATTATTGAAAAATGATGAGCCAACATTAATGAGCCTGTAACCGAGATGATGCTGTAGATTTTTAAAATTCTTGAAACATAGCGAATATAGCATTGTTGAACAATTACACAAATTGCCAGCTCGTATCTCAATCCTAGCTTTACTATTAGCTCTGAGGCACATCGAAACGCCTTGTTGAAAATCTTGAATCAGACCTTCGTACCGAAAGATGTACCATGGAAAAAATAGACCGACTGGTTGCAAATATTCAGGCGGATAAACTTCATCTCTTTCTCTGATGACGAGATCCCGTCCGGAATGATGGGCAATCCCAAAGCCCTGCACATTACCATCCAATGCAAGGGACATGTGTTATCGCGAGTACTAATTGACAATGGCTCTGCCCTGAATGTAATGCCATTAGTAACCTTGAAGAAATTACCAGTCGATAGTACACACATGAGAAATTGCCAAAGCATCGTTCGAGCTTTCGACGGAACAAAGAAGGAGGTGCTGGGGAAGATTGATATTCCTTTAACCATAGGCCCATCAACATACGAGTTGAATTTCTTGTAATGGATAATGCCCTCATATAACTGCTTGTTAGGAAGGCCTTGGATCCACCAGGCAGGAGTCGTTCCATCTACTCTGCATCAGAAACTCAAATTTGTAATTGAGGGAGATTGGTATGCCTTAATGCCGAGGAAGATATCATTGCTTCCATATCTACTACCGCTCCATATGTTGAAGTAGATGAAGATGCAGTCGAGTGCTCTTTCAGAGCCCTGGAATTTATTAATGCCACATTTGTTGCTGAAAGAAAGAAAATTCCAAAGCCTAGGCTATCAAATTATACCAAAATGGGACTGAAATGACCCTAGGAAGAGGAGCCAAGGTTGGAAGGTAGGGAGTCGCTTACAGGGGAATATTAGTCCAGTTTTTTCCCGGTTTTAAGCTAGATCGTTTTGGTCTAGGATATCACCCGACCTTAAAGGAAAAATTGAAAAATGTTTCAAAGAGCCAGGAAAAGAGGAGAGCCAGGTTAGCCAGAGAGATATTAAGTGGGAGCCTATGATTTTCCCATCGCTGCGTGACCTTCATATCAGGGGCCACATGTTCAGGGGGACCGATCATCTAAAGAGCCTATTATTGAAAATGCCCTGAGGATTGGGTATAAATGTGATATCAGAGGAAGGAATCGAAGATGGAGTGGCTATGGACATTACCCTGTACCACCAGGCTTTGTGCTAACAATTGGACTGCAGAAGAATTACCTGTAGTTTACAAAACTATTTCAGAGTAATGCACAAAAACTTTCCCTATTGTCTAAACTTGAGACAATATATCTTCTGTAAGGGGTTAATCTATCTGTTTTTTAATAATGATGCATTCCTGTTAATTCACGAAATGGCAAACATCATCTATTGCATTTTTTTTATTTATTTCTTTATTATATATTATTATTTCATTCTATTTTGATATGGGTTAGATCCTCCCGTATTGTATATGTATATATATCCTCTCGTTCGTTATTCTTCAGGACCTCCGGTATCAATAGTATGAATGCTGATGACTTTGACCCGAAGATAGATTTCGAGCTGCCCATATGTCAAGGGGAAGTTTGAAGGTTATGATAGTGATGAGGGAAGTGACTTACCTTCTAACTACTAAAAATGGTAGAGAGAAGATAAACAAATTCTGCCTCATGAAGAGCCCATTGAGATCTTGAATCTGGGATCAGAGGAAGATAAAAAGGAGATAAAAATTGGCACCATCATATCTACTGAGGGACGAAAAAGTCTGATTATGCTGCTCCAAGACTACAAAGATGTGTTTGCTTGGTCGTATGAGACATGCCAGGTTTAGACACTGAGTTAGTGGTACATAAATTGCCAATAAAGCCTGAATGTAAACCGGTACAACAAAAGCTCAGAAGGATGCGACCTGAAATGCTGCTTAAAATTAAAGAAGAAGTAAGAAGCAATTCGATGCTGGGTTCCTAAAAGTAGCCAAGTATCCGGAATGGGTAGCGAATGTTGTTCCAGTACCAAAAAAAGATGGAAAAGTTCGTATGTGTGTCGACTACAGAGATCTTAATCGAGCCAGTCCGAAAGATAATTTCCCTTTGCCACACATAGACACCCTGGTGGATAATACGGCTGGAAATTTTCTATTTTCATTTATGGATGGTTTCAGGTTACAATCAAATAAAGATGCATCCAGATGATATGGAAAAGACTACATTTATCACCATGTGGGGCACGTTCTGTTACAAGGTGATGCCGTTTGGGCTGAAGAATGCAGGGGCAACCTATCAAAGGGCCATGGTAACACTATTCCATGACATGATGCATAAGGAAATAGAGGTCTACGTTGATGATATGATTGTTAAAGCTAAAACGGAGGAAGAACACATCGAGAATCTGAGGAAACTCTTCCAAAGATTAAGGAAATGCCAGTTAAAACTCAATCCAAGCAAGTGTACCTTCGGGGTAACATCGGAAAACTCTTGGGGTTTGTAGTAAGCAAAAAAGGATTGAAGTGGATCCTGACAAGGTCAAAGCTATTCAGAATTTACCACCCCCACAAACACAAAAAGAAGTTCGAGGATTCCTGGGAAGATTAAACTATATTGCCCGATTTATTTCGCAATTAACCGAGAAGTGTGACCCTATTTTTCGCCTTCTCTGTAAAAATAACCCAGGAGTATGGAATGATGATTGCCAAGGAGCTTTTGAAGCAATAAAAGGATATTTATCGAATGCTCCAGTCTTAATGCCACCAATATCAGGCAAACCATTAATCCTCTACTTGTCAATCTTTGAGAATTCAATGGGGTGTGTATTAGGGCAACATGATCAAACTGAAAAAAGAGAAAGAGCAATCTATTACCTTAGCAAAAAGTTCACTGATTGTGAGGTAAGGTACTCGTCAATAGAAAAGTTGTGTTGTGCTTTAGTTTGGACTACCCGAAGGCTCAGGCAGTATATGTTGTATCACACTACTTGGCTGATATCTAAACTTGATCCTCTGAAATATCTAATGGGTGTACCTGCTTTATCTGGAAGATTGGCTCGTTGGCAAATCTTATTGTCTGAATTTGATATCCAATATGTAAGCCAAAAGCAGTTAAAGGAAGTGTTGTGGCCGATTTCATTGCAAGTAGGGCTTCTGAAGAGTATGAACCACTGAACTTTGATTTTCCAGACGAAGATTTAATGGTTATTTCAAATGAGGAGTAGTTTCCTCTAATAATGAACAGTGGAAGATGAATTTCGATGGTGCCTCGAATGCCTTGGGGCACGGGATTGGGGCAATTCTCGTCTCACCTGGTGGAAAACACTATCCTTTCACCAGCCGATTGAATTTTGATTGCACAAATAACATGGCCGAGTATGAAGCATGTATTCTGGGTCTTAGAGCGGCCATGAGCGTAAAGTGAAAACACTCAAAGTATACGGGGATTCAGCACTGGTAATTTATCAACTCAGAGGTGAATGGGAAACAAAGGATACGAAGTTGGTGGATACCGTAAGTTGGTCCTAGAGCTCATTAAAGAATTCGAGAGAGTGACATTCCATTACCTTCCCAGAGAAAGAATCAAATGGCGGATGCTCTGGCCACTTTGGCAGTAGCCTACAAAGTCAATGAATATTCAAGCATGATGCCTATTACGATGCAGCTTACGGGTATCCAGCCCATTGCTATAGCATAGAGATGAAATGATGTAAATCCTTGGTATTACGACATCATGCAATATATTAAATATCAAAGCTACCCTGAGCATGCCACTGAGAATGACAAAAGAACTATTCGAAGAATGGCGGTATGGTATGTGCTTGATGTGATATCTTGTACAAGAAGAGTCATAGTCAGTCTTGTTGCGATGTTGGATGCCAAAGAAGCCAGAACGATTATTGAAGAAGTGCATGAAGGAGTATGTGGTACTCATGCTAATGGACACGCAATGGCTAAACAAATAATGAGATTTGGATATTATTGGTCAACCCTGGAAACTGATTGTATCAATTTCTCCAAAAATGTCACAAATGCCAGATTTATGGAGATAAGCTCCACACCCCTCCTCATCCATTGCACGTAATGACTGCTCCATGGCCATTCTCTATGTGGGGCATGGATGTCATTGGGCAAATTTTACCCAAAGCTTCTAATGGCCATCGTTTTATATTCGTGGCAATAGACTACTTCACTAAGTGGGTAGAAGCGCCTCCTATGCAAATGTCACTCAGTCAACAGTTTGCAAGTTCCTGAAGAGAGAAATTATTTGTCGTATGGGCTACCAGAAAGGATCATCACCGATAATGCCTTGAATTTAAACAATAAGATGATGGAGTCAGTATGTAAACATTTCCAGATTAACATCATAATTCCACCACTTATCGCCCAAAGATGAATGGAGCGGTAGAGGCAGCTAATAAGAACATCAAGAGGCTCATACAGAAAATGACTGAGACTTATAGAGACTGGCATGAGAAGCTACCATTCGCTCTGTTTGCTTATCGAACTTCAGTAAGGACGTCCACTGGAGCAACTCCATTTTCTTTAGTATGGCATGGAGGCTGTGTTACCCATTGAGGTCGAGATTCCGTCACTACGAGTGCTGTCAGAGGTTAAGTTAGATGAAGCAGAATGGGTGCAATCTAGGTATGATCAGTTGAACCTGATTGAGGAAAAAAGATTAAAAGCTATCTGTTATGGGCAAATGTACCAGAAACGTATGATAAGGGCACATAATAAAAAGGTTCGTCCACGAGAGTTTCAAGAAGGAGACTTGGTGCTAAAAAAGATTTTGTCAATTCAGAAAGACTTTCGAGGAAAATGGATGCCAAATTGGGAAGGACCTTATGTCGTAAAGAGGGCCTTTTCTGGAGGAGCTTTGATCCTCACCGAGATGGATGGACCAGAGTTACCTAACCCTGTGAATGCTGATGTAGTCAAGAAGTATTTCGCTTGAAAAAAAAAATGAAAAAGACAAAAAATGAAAAATGAAAGAAAGAAAAAAAAGAAAAGAAAAAATAAAAGGAGGGTTCAAGATGAAACCCGTAAAGGACGTCTTGTAACCAGAAAAGGTCTCAGGTTGAAACCCGTAAAGGGCGGCTTGAGATTGTGTAAATTCAGAATTCGTGCATGGTGGAGCTGAATTAGTTGGGTAACCAGAAAGTAAATGAGATTCAAACACTGGCTTATGGCATTCAACAGTCGGGAATTTGGCAGTATTGGGGGAACTTCACACCCTTACGCATTACCATAATCCTCAAGATCTCCTTGACAGAAGCTACACTCGGGTCCTCTTACGGCGTGCCAGTTCAAAAGCATTCATACTATTGATGTCTGATGACGCCTACTGTATTTTCTTTTGATTATTCCTTTTAAAAGTTTGTCATGTATTCACTCAAAAAAACTCTTATTTATAAATAAAAAAGATGTTTTTAACCGCATTGTAAGCATCCTGATTAAAAATAAAAACATATAGATTAGCTCGGAAACATGAGATCATTGTGCATTATTGTACAAAAAGTTTTGGAAAATACAGATATTCTGAAGCCGAAAATGGTTTTAGCATAAGGCTTATGCAATGTTAGACCATAAGAAGTTAAAGCCTTGGGATATACGCGAATGCTTAACAATTGAGGATAACCAAGAGGTTTTGTCACTAATTAAATAGTGGGTCATGAGAAGCACATGGGTTCAAAGAGTAAAGAGAATCAGTCAGGCTCAACCAAAGAGTGCCCAATCAGGGTTTCGATTAAGATAAACTGCTGTTGATTTTTCGTGCCCAAATCAGTCTGAAGTACAAGGCCATTAACAAAAGAAAATTCTCGTTTGAAAAGAAAATACCCTCAAAATAATGCATCATTGCACACATTTTAGGCATAAACATGATCATGACATAAAATGCATAATAATGAGTGCTTGCAGATTCTCCTAAAGAAATGGCAAAGATGTAAAGACCCAACAAAGAATAACCAATTAGAATTTCCATGTTGGTCGTGGCAATACAAGCTTCCGCAAGAGAAATTTCTTCCAAAACTTATCTTCCCAAGATTTTCAGGTATGATGTTTTCGAATCCTCAAACACATATTAACAAAGGTTAATGTTTAATTTTTAGGTTCGATCCCGATTTAATGGATCAACTCCCCCAGATCTGATATTCCCTTCAGAGTAAGTGGAACAGGTCTCTCTTCTCCAAGATTTGATATTCCCTTTAGAGTAAGTGGAATAAGTCTGCCAGATCTGATATTCCCTTCAGAGTAAGCGGAACAGGTCTCTCTTCTCAAAGATTTGATATTCCCTTCAGAGTAAGTGGAACAAATCTATCTTCTCCAAGATCTGATATTTCCTTCAGAGTAAGCGGAACAGGTCTCTCTTCTCAAAGATTTGATATTCCCTTCAGAGTAAGTGGAACAAATCTATCTTCTCCAAGATCTGATATTTCCTTCAGAGTAAGCGGAACAGGTCTCTCTTCTCCAAGATTTGATATTCCCTTCAGAGTAAGTGGAACAAGTCTACCAGATCTGACATTCCCTTCAGAGTAAGTGGAACAGGTCTCTTTTTCCATGATTTGATATTCCCTTCAGAAGAAGCGGAACATATCTCTTTTTTCCAAGGTTTGGTATTCCCTGTGACAGCGGAACAAGTCTACCCTGATTCAATCTTCCCTGAAGAACAGTGAAATGGATCGACATCCCCAGATCTGATATTTCCTGAGTGGTAGCGGAACATATTCCTTATCATATTTCAAACCATGAAGTTGACCAGGCGAAAATGCATTGTCTCTTCGTCTTTGCCCTATTCTTGTCGACACAAGAATGAGCAAAGAGGGGCAACTGTAGACACCTCATTTTTCCACCATGCTCCACTACAAGCATTATCTCCACCACCCCTAATTAAATATCATCTTTTATTATTCCCACCATGTACCCATGCTTTTCTCCACGCCAAATACCACCAATGTGCTAATGCAACCTCCACTCATCTGCAAATTAGCACCAAATCAGCACCAATTCAGCCACCCACTAAAACAATAAAAAATAAAGAACCTAATCCTCCATTACTCGACAATCAGTGGAAAATACACTACACAGTAACCATAAAAGCATGGAACCCATTCGAACAGAAGGGAGGGCTCTCGATTTTTCGATAGAAAGAACAGTAGGGGGCTTGGTCAGAAGAAAAATAGTTTGGGGGAATTTTCATTTTCTCAGAGGCTTATATATGTAACAGGGGAAAAATCACCAACACAGAAGCAATCGGGGGTTCAGTTTTTCTGTATTTTTAAGAAGAGAAAACAAAGCAATAAAAGATCAAAGTTAAAGGTATTTTTGTAGTTTTATTTGTTTATATTTTTTACTGTAAATTTCTAAAGAAAAAATAAAAAATATTCAAAAACGATAGAAAAAATTAAGAAAAAAAACTCATCTCGGATTTAAGGCTCTCACCAACGACCAAGCTTCGTCGGAGCGTTCGAGATACATTCTTTATTATTAGGTTGCGGTTTGGAGGGGTTTGGAAGGTTTAAAAGTTGATTTAGAGAAAATAAAGTTTTAGGGTCGATATTTCGATTGTTTCGAAGGAGAACGAACCCTCGTTGGGCAGCATAGGGTAGTGGCCATGGTTGTTCATGGCCACCGGTTGGATTTACATGGAAATAAAGAAACAAAAAAAAATTGAAATGGGGAAGAAGGAGAGGCTGCCGCATATTATAGAAAGAATGGGGAATTAGGTTTAGTGTTATAATAGTATATATATAGATATATGGGATCCCCAAAACTACGTAGTTTTAGGAGTTAGTGTTCATCCTTATGGGTGTATGGGTAAATAGCTCAAGAAGTCTTTATTCTTGGAGTTTTTATATATTAGTCCTGATTAAAACTGTTATGCTTTTAACTTTGTCCTCTATTTTTTCGCGTGCTCGTTAGTCACCGTGAGCCATTTACTTTGTTTATTTCAATTTTGACATGTGATTCTGAATGCTTCCATTTTAGTCCCCGTATTTTTATTATCTTATCTCAATTCCGTGTTATTTCCTTTAATATTTTACTTGCCCTTTTATTTTCGGTTGATTTTAATTTTGTTTAAATGCATGTTTTTTTTTACTTGCTTTCCTTTTTGGTTTATTTGCATTTTTTGTAAATTATTGTATTTGATAA
Organism: Hibiscus syriacus; assembly: GCF_006381635.1. Lineage (NCBI taxonomy): Eukaryota > Viridiplantae > Streptophyta > Magnoliopsida > Malvales > Malvaceae > Hibiscus > Hibiscus syriacus. Next base: position 898,359 of record NW_024062745.1, on the reverse strand, counting down.
TTCATGAACATTTTAATTTTCCTTATTTTAGTTATAGATAATGTTTTACCACTTTTTGACCAGGCTTTTCCTTTTTATTAGCTTTCATTACCGTGTTTAATTATTTGAATTTAAGCATTGGTGAGAATATTCTTTATTGTGTTCATATTACTTGATTCTTAATTTGATTACATTACTGCCGTAAATGTTTAAAATTTTTATATCATAAATTTTATATGCTATATATTATATGTATATATTGTAGTATAGTTTACCTATTTTGATATGTACTTATTATATAATAATATCTTGTAATATATATATATACATATATGTATGTGTATTTTGAATTTTCTAGATGTAATATAATTATTTTTTTTATCCTAAGTTGATAATATATTTAAATAGATATGAAATATAGAAAGTTTCTTATATTACTATTTATGAATTTTCAATTTATACCTATGATATATTGTTAATCCTTGCTTACTAAGCGTAATATATATATTAATATTTTGTATGTTATTATTTTATGCATGCTATGTATGTAAATATGTAATTTGGGTGCACATCGGTGTAGGTTCTATTTTAATTTTTGCATGTTGTTTGCATTTAGTTCATTTTAGTCTTAATTAATCTCGCATGGTATCCTCATAAGAATTGCTTGACTCGAATTGAAATAATTGAATAAGGGTAATATTCGATCATTTTAAAATTATTAAGAGAAACTTTCTAATACGTGAATATTTAATATATTTTAATATATAACATTAAGTATTAATACTAGAACTTACATTTTAGATTTGAGCCCTATGTTCCTTAATTTTCATAATTTGACATTTTAAGTTAGAAAAAGGCCTTAGATTTACTTTTAGTTAATTAGGACAAATAAAATTTTATTTGATTGCGTTGTTTTTACAAATCTAAGGCACTGTTCACTTATTAAGGAATTAATAGTATATCCTCCGCGATCGTGCTCAGGGGGTGACTACTGGTAATTTCCCAAATAAGTCAACATCTTTTTTTTAAAACCACATCATGTTTTCTAAAAATGAGGCAATGTTCGGTTATTAGACAAAATAGTTGATCTCCCGCATTTACGCTCGGGGGTGAATGCTATTGGTCTCGATAAACAATACCCTTTTCAACTTTGCATCCTTAATAATTTTTAAATTAAATAAAGATCGAATTCAAAATTTCTGATTTTAAATATAGGGTAATCATTAGGTACCAATTTTGGGCGCTTGTGGGGGTGCTAATCCTTCCCCACGCGTACTGACTCCCGAACCTGATTTCTGGATTTTTCGCAGACCCCAAAACTCGGTATTTATTAAATAAAATGTTTATTAAAATCACCCTGTTTTTACGGTGTTCCAATCGCACCTTAAATGATTGGTGGCGACTCCTCACATTTTGAAAATCATTTCAAAGAGAAAACCCCCGAGTCGATATCGGTCTTTTCCCTTCGGGCGAAAAACGGTTACTACAGCATGGCTTGTGCATCGATGCATCAAATGCATTCGATGTTTTGAAAATATTCAGAGTGCATCGATGCATGGAGAGTGCATCGGTGCATAGAATGCATTCGATGTTCAATTAATTCATCGATGCATCGATGCATGGACTGATGCATCGGTGCATGCCTTTGAATAATTGATTTAAGGCTTGTTTTTGGTTCAAAATACTTTGTGAAAATTGTTTCATTTAGTAAGGATTAAAATTGATCTTGAAAAACTTGGAGTAATAATTTGATATTCGGTTAATTGAATCGAATTTGTAAAATCATTTGTGAAATCTTAAATTCATTTAACTTAATTTGTTATATCAAATATCAAAATGTTTTCAACAATCTCCCCCTTTTTGATATAACAAAACATTTGAATAATTTTAAGATTTGTTTAAGAAATTTTTTTTGAAATCGATTTTGAAAAACTTACTCCCCCTTACTATAGCACATCTATAGCACATCTTAAATTTTCTCCCCCTTTTTGTTAAATCAAAAAGACTCTATATAAACATTTTAAACAAGAATTTTGAAAAACATTAGCCAATTGATTTATTAATAATAAGCTGCTAAGATCACAATCAAAAGAGAGATTAGCCATTAGTTTTCATAAACAATATTCATATAAAATGTGAAATGGCATAATTGGTCATATATCTAATGATGCAAAATGAATAAAATTCAAACCAAATATATTAAAATTAAGTTCAAACATTCAAGCATCCAAACATCAAACAAACATAAACATTCAAATCAAAAAGTTTAACAATCCAAGTTCTCAAAGTTTAAAACCAAATATCATCAAATAACGTTTAATCATCCATAGCGGAATCGGGAGGAGGAGGAGGATAATGAGCTCTAACTTCAAGAGTAAGAGCATCCATACGATCACATATCTCCCTCTGAAACTCAGTAATCGTAGACTCCATGGAAGCAAAACGCAGATCAAACGACTCTAGAAAAGATTGGAAATAAGGTGGCGTTTGATCATCTTGCCGAGCTGGTACTTCCTCGTCAATATATCTCATAAGCCTTTGAAGCTCTGGATCATTATCAGCGTCAGGAGCTGGAGGAGGAGGAGGAGCACGAGAAGAACTAGGAGCAGCTCGTGAAGAACTAGCTCCCGGGGTTTGCTTACCGGGTCGAAAAGACCATAGTCCGGTGTTCTCATCCAATTTCCAATCCGATTTCTTTAAGGATGTGATATTGATTGGGTTTGGAGTGGAATAGGATTGTCAAGGGAGACATCTAGGCCGAGTTTGATAAACAATTGCTTAGTAGACAACCATAAGGTAGGTTTCTACATGCTTTGAGGGAATGATGTTTATGATATCGACAAGCGCGCTAAAGACAATATGTGGAAAATTGATTTTCTTTTTGTTCTTTATACAGTGCATCCACCATAAGTCTGTAGTACGTAGTGTAGAGTATCGACCTACGGATGGTCTAAACCACCAAGAGATCATTAAGTGAAGAAATCGATCGTGGTGAGACCTAAAGGTACTGACACTAGCATTAGGAAGATATGGATATTCCACATCTTCCTTCTCATTAAATAAACCCTCGTCATCTAAACCAAAATGAGATGCGATAGATTCAGAAGTAATAGTAATATATTGTCCTAAAAGATAGGATCTAATCGCTATAGTACCGCACTGAGTTGTGTTCTGAATACAAACCGCATTGGAATAAAAGATGCGGACAAGTTGGTGAAAGACGATGGGTTGAAGAGAAAATAGTTTATCAAACTTCCATCGGCGAAGAATTGAGAGGTATTCAAATTCAAGTTTTATCATAGCTTGTAGAGAAGGAATACGCTCTTCCCTAATACGATAGGATTGGAAGGAGTTCATGTACCTAGAGTATAATTCATCCCTACGGTTTTCAGGCATGTTAAAACAAGTACTAATGAGGGATGAAGGAATATTGGATGGATTTTGAGGTCTAGGAGCGGGAGGACGGTTTTGGTGAGACCGACTCGAGGATGATCTAGGGCGTTTGGGATTAGACATGGTTAGGGAAATCGGAAAAGAAATATCACCTGCAATTTAAAAACACATGTATGCACAAAATGCAATCCCAAAACTCAAATGAGTCCTCAATAATTCAAGGTTCTCTAACATAATCCTAATGGGCAAAGTTTTGAAAAACTATTTAAAATTAATATCATAATACGCATAGTTTTCATGAAAACAACACAATTGAATCAATAATTTTCGAAATAATTTTTTTTTTAATTCGAAATTTCCAAATAATTTTGAAACATTATGCGTTTTTGATGAAATTCGTTGTAGAAACTAGTTTAGAATCATCATATAGCCAATGCCCGATAATTATTTCAAACTAGAACTAATCTAAACTAGTCCTAAGTTCAAAAATTTAATGAAATAGAGTTTTTGTGAAAATACCTTGAAAAATTCGGATTGAGGGGAATGAGGAGATGTTTTGCGCGATTTAATGAGTGTAGCAGGTTTGTAGGATGAAAAACTTGAAGAATCCGATGTTTTCCCGAAGATTTTGAGCAAAAATAGAGATTTGAGGTGAGAGTGGGACGAACGGCCGTGAGTTTATGTTTTAGATTTTGAGAAAAATGAAGAAGATGAAGATTTTAAACCTAAAACCCGACGGATGCATCGGTGCATGGTCTTATGCATCGATGCATATTCAAGGATGCATCGATGCATTGTTAAATGCATCGGTGCATGAAGCACAAAAATGTCAAAAATCCGTTTTAAACACTTAAAATGCTAAATAATTTGGCTCTAATGGTAATGGCAACTCATATATCAAAAATTAATTATGTTCAATCAATCAAATTAATCTTTAAACTTTATTTGAACATAAAATTAATTTTTATTTAGAATCATAAACTCCCCCTAACTAATAGCAAGAATACAATCAAAAATTATTATTATAAGCATTTTTCAGTATTTATTAAAAGTGCTAAATTATTTTAAACACTAAGTGAAGATAGGTCAGTTAAACCTAATTTTCTTCTAAGTGTCCAAAATCTTTCTTTATCTAAGGGTTTTGTAAAAATATCCGCTAATTGGTGCAAAGTATCTACAAATTCTAGAACTACATCTTCCTTAGTGACATGGTCCCTAATGAAGTGATGTCTTATTTTAATATGCTTAGTTCTAGAGTGTTGGATGGGATTTTTAGTGAGACAAATAGCACTAGTATTGTCACACTTGATAGGAATGGTACCTACTTCAATTCCATAATCAAAAGTTGTGTTTCATCCATAAACTTGTGCACAACAACTACCGGCTGAAATGTATTCCGCTTCAGTGGTAGATAATGCAACACAATTTTGTTTCTTTGAAAACCAAGAAATCAGCATATTTCCAAGGAATTGGCAAGTACCGGAGGTGCTTTTCCTATCTAATTTGCATCCTCCATAATCCGCATCAGAAAAAGCATGCAAGCTAAAACTAGAGTCTCTAGGATACCAAAGTCCTAAACTAGGAGTGTCCTTAAGGTATCTAAAGATTCTCTTAACAGCTAGTAAATGTGATTCCTTAGGACATGATTGAAATCTAGCACATAAGAAAACACTAAACATAATGTCCGGTCTACTTGCAGTTAGATAAAGCAAAGAGCCAATCATTGACCTATATAATTTAACATCTACACATTTACCTCCTTCATCTAAATCAAGCTTTGTTGAAGAGCTCATTGGAGTGTTATGAGGTTTCCCATTTTCCAGTCCAAACTTCTTGAGCATATCTTTGACGTACTTAGCTTGATTAATGAAGATGCCATCTTTTCTTTGCTTGATTTGGAGTCCCAAGAAAAATGAGAGCTCCCCCATCATGCTCATCTCAAACTCACTTTGCATTAGCTTAGAAAATTCTTGGCAAAGAACATCATTAGTAGAACCAAATATTATATCTCAACATAAATTTGAACTACTAATAAATCTTTACCTTTTCTCTTTAAAAACAATGTAGTGTCAACCTTTCCTTTTAAAAAACCTTTTTCAATTAAAAAATTTGACAATCTTTCATACCAAGCTCTAGGAGCTTGTTTTAAACCATAAAGAGCTTTTGTCAATTTTAAAACATGATCCGGAAAATTTGAATCTTCAAAACCTGGAGGTTGTTCCACGTACACTTCTTCTTTTATAAAACCATTTAAAAATGCACTTTTAACATCCATTTGATATAATTTAAATTCATTGAAACATGCAAATGCCAATAACATTCTAATTGCTTCCATCCTAGCTACGGGAGCGTATGTTTCATCATAGTCTATGCCTTCTTCTTGAGTATAGCCTTGAGCAACAAGTCTAGCCTTGTTCCTCACTATATTACCACTTTCATCAAGTTTATTTCTAAAAACCCATCTAGTACCTACAATAGATTTATTACTAGGCCTTTCAACTAATGTCCATACTTTACTTCTCTCAAATTGATTTAATTCTTCTTGCATAGCCATAATCCAATGTTCATCTTTTAATGCTTCTTTGATGTTCTTAGGCTCTATGCATGAAATAAATGCAACATAATTACAGATATTTCTAAGAGAAGATCGAGTAGTTACCCCTTTTGATGGATCACCTATAATTTCACCATCCTTGACATAGTTGTACTCTCTTGGAAAAGATACTTCCCTTTCTTCAATGGTTGGATTCTCGAGGGGATCATGAGTTTCCTCATCTTTTGTTTCTTCCTTTGATGATGATTCTCCAACGTCATGTCTAACGTCATTTGCTTGTACAATACCTACATCATCATTAACAGAAGAATCCTTCCTTGGAAGGGGATTATCATCGAAACAACATGTATAGACTCTTCTACAACTAAAGTTCTTTTATTAAATACACGATAAGCTTTAGAATTTAAGGAAAAACCCAAAAAAATTCCTTCATCACTTTTAGCATCAAATTTGCCAAGATTTTCTTTACCGTTGTTTAAAACAAAACATTTACATCCAAAAGGATGAAAATAGCTAATGTTAGGCTTTTTATTTTTGAGAATTTCATATGGAGTTTTCTTTAAAATTGGCCTAATCATTACTCGATTTACAACATAACAAGCGGTATTTGTGGCTTCCGCCCAAAATATTTTGGCAAATTATTTTCACAAAGCATGGTTCTAGCCATTTCTTCTAAAGTTCGATTTTTCCTCTCAACAACTCCATTTTGTTGAGGGGTTCTAGGTGCTGAAAAATTATGGCTAATACCATTAGAATTACAAAACTCAATGAATCCAAGATTTTCAAATTCAGTTCCATGATCACTTCTAACACTAGTGATAGAGTAACCTTTTTCATTTTGGATTATTTTTGAAAATGTGATGAAATTTTCTAATGCTTCATCTTTAGTACTTAAGAATAGAACCCAAGTGTATCTAGAATAGTCATCTACCAAGACAAAAGCATATTGTTTTCCTCCCAAGCTAGTAGTTCTAGTTGGCCCAAAAAGATCTAAATGGATCAATTGTAATACTCTACTAGTTGATACATCATTAATAGATTTAAAAGAAACTCGTTTTTGTTTTCCTTTAGCACAAGCATCACAGATTTTATCATTATCAAATTTAAGCTTAGGCAACCCTCTTACTTAGTCTCCTTGAATTAACCGTTGCAAAACACTCATACTAGCATGACCTAGTCTCCTATGCCATAACCAACTATCATGCTCATCCTTAGCAACTAGGCATAAATTAGTCATATCAATAGAATCTAAATGCACCATGTAAATGTTTCCTATTCTATGACCAATAAGCATAATCCGATTAGATGCAATGTCAATAACTTTACAACCATTAATTTCAAATAAGACATTGAATCCTTTATCGCATAATTGACTAATACTCAAAAGATTATGCTTTAATCCATTCACATATAAAATATTCTTAATTTGTATGGAAGAGGTATTACCTATTGTACCAATACCTTCAATGTGACCTTTTGAATTGTCTCCAAAAGTCACTTCTCCTCCATTTTTGGCGTTAAGCTCAATGAACCGGCTTTTGTCTCCGGTCATATGTCTTGAGCATCCACTATCAAGGTACCATGAGTTTGAATTTGTTTCCCGTGCCTTGTAGCAATGCTCCTTTCCCTACAAACATAGATTAATTTTTGATTTTTGGTACCCAAATTCTTTTGGGTCCATATTCATTAGTTTCCAAAATCCTAGTCCCCTTAGGTATCCATTTGTGTAGGATATTTTTATCTTTAGTAGTAATGAGTTCTTTAGGAACCCACATACTTCTAATGATTTTTCCATTAGAGGTTCTTTGGGGACCTCTATGATTGTAGTTTCTAAAACTTTTTCTAACAAAGTTGGATTTTGAATTTCCACCTCTTTCAAAATGTTTTGTTCCAACTTTATCAAAAGAAGTTTTATGATCATCAATTTTCTTTTGATGATCATCATTGATCTTTGAAAGTAAATTTTGCAAATCTAAATTTTTCTTTTCAAACTCTTCTAGTTTGATTTGCAAATCTTTGATTTTACTTTCAAGATCGTTGTTGGTTTTGGATATGAGTTTGTTTTCATTTTTCAATTTTGAAACATCATTTTTATATTTTAAAAACAATTTCTCATAATCCGAAGCCAACCCATTGTACTCCTCAAATAACTCATCATAAGATAAATCATCAAAATTGGATGAGTTAGAGGTTACCTTAGAATCTTCCCCGAATGCCATCAAGCACAAGTTTGCTACTTCTTGTTCCTCTTCATCGGAACTTTCTTCATCGCTCCATGTAGCCACATGAGCCTTGTGCTTATTCTTTGATTGACCCTTTTTCTTCAATTGTGGGCAATCATATTTGACATGCCCCGGCTTTTTGCATTCATAGCAAATGATTGGGTCCTTCTCTTTTGGTTCATTTTTGAGGCCTTCGTTTCGTTTGAATTTTCTTCCTTGGTAAGGTCTCATCATTTTTCTGAACCGTTTGGCAAACAAGGCCATTTTCTCGTCATCATCATCATTATTAGAATCACTCTCATCTTTTGTGGATTTGAGAGCAACTCCAATATTTTTCTTCTTCTCCTTTTCCTTTGGTGTCTCTTCAACTTTATCAAGGTCCACCTCATCTTCGAGCATCATCTCATGAGTGAGGAGTGAACCGATAAGTTCTTCAAGAGTTAAGGACGATAGGTCTTTAGACTCGATGATTGTCATCTTCTTTGATTGCCATGATTTTGGGAGGGAGTAGACTAACTTCCTCAAAAGCTTTTCATTTGAGATGATCTCTCCATATGATTTGAGACCATTGACAATCGTTGAAAATCTATATGTCATAGCTTTGATGTCCTCATTTGGTTTCATCCTGAAATTTTCATAGCTATGCGTTAGAATACTAATTTTTGATTTCTTTACCTCATATGTACCTTCATGTGTGACTTGAAGCTTGTCCCATATTTCTTTGGCGGTTGTACACGATGAAACTCTTCCGTATTCATCTGGTCCAAGAGCACAAAAAATAATATGGATGGCTTTGGAGTTGAGCTGGAACATTCTTGTCTCTCCTTCACTCCACAACCTTGGATGAGTGATAGGCTTGATGTATCATTCTTCTACGGCATTCCATGCTCCCATGTCACTTGCTTGAATGAAGTACATCATTCTATTCTTCCAATAGGCGTAATTAGCTCCATTGAAGAAAGGAGGCTTGTTGACGGGCATCGAATCAAGACCGGAGTCGTAATTTGAAGTGGAGGCCATTGATGACTTGGTAATCAATGTAACTCTTCCCGAATCGACTCAAGAGGCGATTAAACCTTCAAATGAGTGAGGCTCTGATACCAATTGTTGAGTTAATCGATCTACGGAATCGGCCAAGAGGGGGGTGAATTGGCAATTAAAAATTTCGTGGAAGCTTTTGTAGAAAATTTAAAGTAATTGCACAGCGATTTACAGTGGTTCGACTTTCTCAAACAAAGTCTACGTCCACTACCTTAGCTATCCACACTAAGGATTTTCCAACAAATTCACTAATTTGTTCTTTCTTTTGAGGCCAAAGAGATAACCTTACAAAATCCCTCAAGAGTATACCCCAACTCTTGAGAACACTCTTTTTCCCAAAGAGAAGATTAAAAATTTGCAAACTTACAAGAAAACCTCACAAGGTAAGATGTTTGCACAATTCTAGAACAAAGAAAAGAACACTCAAGGATAAATACAATTGAGTACAAAAGTGTTCTTGAAAGCAAATGAATATTGGATGAAAAATAGGCTTGAAATACTCAAACTTGAGGTTTGATGCTTTCTCTTTGATTCTCTCTTGATTCTAGTTGATTGATGTTTCTTGTTGTTGATCAATGGCTCCAGAACTTGTTTAAATACCCCTTGAATCAATTCTGAACGTTGGTGATAATTAGTGGGGATAATAGAGCCGGTTAAGTGTGAAAACAATTAATTTTTCTAGGTGGAGCGTCTCATGCATCGATGCATGATCAAGTATGCATCGGTGCATTCGTGTAAAATTCAAATATTTTGACCGTTGGAACACTTGATGCATCGGTGCACCAAGTGTGCATCGATGCATGAAATGCATTCGATGTTTTAAAAATAGCCTGATGCATCGATGCATGGCTTGTGCATCGATGCATCAAATGCATTCGATGTTTTGAAAATATTCAGAGTGAATCGATGCATGGAAAGTGCATCGGTGCATAGAATGCATTCGATGTTCAATTAATTCATCGATGCATCGATGCATGGACTGATGCATCGGTGCATGCCTTTGAATAATTGATTTAAGGCTTGTTTTTGGTTCAAAATACTTTGTGAAAATTGTTTCATTTAGTAAGGATTAAAATTGATCTTGAAAAACTTGGAGTAATAATTTGATATTCGGTTAATTGAATCGAATTTGTAAAATCATTTGTGAAATCTTAAAATTCATTTAACTTAATTTGTTATATCGAAATATCAAAAATGTTTTCAACATACTTCCCTTTCTTCAATGGTTGGATTCTCAAGAGGATCATGAGTTTCCTCATTTTTCGTTTCTTCCTTTGATGATGGTTCTCCAACGTCATGTTTAACGTCATTTGTATTTATAACACCTACATCATCATTCACACAAGAATCCTTCCTCGGAAGGGGATTATCATCGAAAACAACATGTATAGACTCTTCTACAGCTAAAGTTCTTTTATTAAATACACGATAGGCTTTAGAATTGAAGGAATAACCAGAAAAATTCCTTCATCACTTTTAGCATCAAATTTGCCAAGGTTTTCTTTACCGTTGTTTAAAACAAAACATTTACATCCAAAAGGATGAAAATAACTAATGTTAGGCTTTTTATTTTTGAAAATTTCATATGGAGTTTTCTTTAAAATTGGACTAATCATTACTCGATTTACAACATAACAAGAGGTATTTGTGGCTTCCGCCCAAAAATATTTTGGCAAATTATTTTCACAAAGCATGGTTCTAGCCATTTCTTCTAAAGTTCATTTTTTCCTCTCAACAACTCCATTTTGTTGAGGGGTTCTAGGTGCTGAAAAATTATGGCTAATACCGTTAGAGTTACAAAATTCAGTAAATCCAAGATTTTCAAATTCAGTTCCCTGATCACTCCTAACACTAGTTATAGAGTAACCTTTTTCATTTTGGATTACTTTTGAAAACGTGATGAAATGTTCTAATGCTTCATCTTTAGTGTTTAAAAATAGAACCCAAGTATATCTAGAATAGTCATCTATCAAGACAAATACATATTGTTTTCCACCCAAGCTAGTAGTTCTAGTTAGCCCAAAAAGATCTAAATGAATCAATTGTAAAACTCTACTAGTTGATACATCATTAATGGATTTAAAAGAAACTCACTTTTGTTTTCCTTTAGCACAAGCATCACATATTTTATCATTATCAAATTTAAGCTTAGGCAACCCTCTTACTAGGTCTCCTTGAATTAACCGTTGCAAAACACTCATACTAGCATGTCTTAGTCTCCTATGCCATAACCAACTATCATGTTCATCCTTAGAAACTAGGCATAAATTAGTCATATCAAAAGAATCTAAATGCACCATGTATATGTTTCCTATTCTATGACCAACAAGCATAATCCGATTAGATGTAATGTCAATGACTTTACAACCATTAATTTCAAATAAGACATTGAATCCTTTATCGCATAATTGACTAATACTCAATAGATTATGCTTTAATCCATTCACATATAAAACATTTTTAATTTGTATGGAAGAGGTATTACCTATTGTACCAATACCTTCAATGTGACCTTTTGAATTATCTCCAAAGGTCACTTCTCCTCCATTTTTGGCGTTAAGCTCAATGAACCGGCTTTTGTCTCCGGTCGTGTGTCTTGAGCATCCACTATCAAGGTACCATGAATTTGAATTTGTTTCCCGTGCCTTGTAGCAATGCTCCTTTCCCTACAAACATAGATTAATTTTTGATTTTTGGTACCCAAATTCTTTTGGGTCCATATTCATTAGTTTCCAAAATCCTAGTCCCCTTAGGTATCCATTTGTGTAGGATATTTTTATCTTTAGTAGTAATAAGTTCTTTAGGAACCCACATACTTCTAACGATTTTTCCATTAGAGGTTCTTTTGGGACCTCTATGATTGTAGTTTCTAAAACTTTTTCTAACAAAGTTGGATTTTGAATTTCCACATTTTTCAAAATGTTTTGTTCCAACTTTATCAAAAGAAGTTTTAAGATCATCAATTTTCTTTTGATGATCATCATTGATCTTTGAAAGTAAACTTTACAAATCTAAATTTTTCTTTTCAAACTCTTCTAGTTTAATTTGCAAATCTTTGATTTTACTTTCAAGATCGTTGTTGGTTTTGGATATGAGTTTGTTTTCATTTTTCAATTTTGAAACATCATTTTTATATTTTAAAAATATTTTCTCATAATCCGAAGCCAACCCATTATATTCCTCTAATAACTCATTATAGGATAAATCTTCAAAATCGGATGAGTTAGAGGTTACCTTAGAATCTTCCCCAAATGCCATCAAGCACAAGTTAGCTACTTCTTGTTCCTTCTCCTTTGGTGTCTCGTCAATCTTGTCGAGGTCCACCTCATCTTCGAGCATCATTTCATGAGTGAGGAGTGATCCAATTAGCTCTTCAAGAGTTAAGGACGTTAAGTCCTTAGACTCGATGATTGCTGTCTTCTTTGATTGCCGCGAATTTGGGAGGGAGTAGACTAACTTCCTCACAAGATTTTCATTTGAAATGATCTCTCCATATGATTTGAGACCATTGACAATCGTTGAAAATCTATCCGTCATAGCTTTGATATATTCATTTGGTTTCATCCTGAAATTTTCATAGCTACGCGTTAGAATACTAATTTTAGATTTCTTTACCTCATCGGTACCTTCATGAGTGACTTGAAGTTTGTCCCATATTTCTTTGGCGGTTGTACACGATGAAACTCTTCCATATTCATCTGGTCCAAGAGCACAAAAAATGATATGGATGGCTTTGGAGTTGAGCTGGAACATTCTTGTCTCTCATTCACTCCACAACCTTGGATGAGTGAGAGGTTTGATGTATCCTTCTTCTACAGTATTCCATGCTCCCATGTCACTTGCTTGAATGAAGTACATCATTATATTCTTCCAATAGGCATAGTTAGCTCCATTGAAGAAAAGAGGCTTGTTGACGGGCATCGAGTCGAGACAAGAGTCGAAGTTTGAAGCGGAGGCCATTGATGACTTTGATTATCGATATAACTCTTCCCGAATCGACTCAAGAGGCGATTAAACCTTCAAATGAGTTAGGCTCTGATACCAATTGTTGAGTTAATCGATCGACCAAGAGGGGGTGAATTGGCAATTAAAAATTTCGGTGGAAGCTTTTGCAGAAAATTGAAAAGATTTGCACAGTTATTTAGAGTGGTTCGAATTTCTCAATCAAAGTCTATGTCCACTACCTTAGCTATCCACACTAAGGATTTTCCACAAATTCACTAATTTGTCTTTCTTTTGAGGACAAAGATTAACCTTACAAACCCTCAAGAATTATACCCCAAATTCTTGAGAAAAACTCTCTCCCAAAGAGAACAATACAAATTTGCAAACTTACAAGGAAATCCTCACAAGGTAGATTGTTTGCACAATTCTAGAACAAAGAAAAGAACACTCAAGAATAAATACAATTGAGCACAAAAGTGTTCTTGAAAGAAAAATGAATATTAAATGAAAAATAGGCTTGAAATGCTCAAACTTGAGGTTTGATGCTTTCTCTTTGATTCTCTCTTGATTCTAGTTTCTTGATGTTTCTTGTTGTTGATCAATGGCTTATAAACTTGTTTAAATACTCCTTGAATCAATTTTGAACGTTGGTGATAATTAGTGGAGTCAATAGAGCCGTTATTGTGTGAAAACAATTAATTTACTGGGTGGGAGCGTCTCATGCATCGATGCATGACCATTATGCATCGGTGTATCAGTGTAAAATTTCAAATATTTTGACCGTTAGACTCCTAGTGCATCGGTACAATAAGAGTGCATCGATGCATGAAGTGCATTCGATGTTTGAAAAATAGCCTGGTGCATTGATACATGGATTGTGCATCGATGCATCAAATGCATTCGATGTTTTAATTAAATCAGAGTGCATCGATGCATGGAGAGTGCATCGGTGCATGGAATGCATTCGATGTTTCAATTTATTCATTGATGCATCGATGCATGGTATTGATGCATCGGTGCATGCCTTTGAAAAATTGATTTAAGGCTTGATTTTGGTTTAAAATACTTTGAAAAATTGTTTCAAAAATAGTTTAAGTACAAATCACAATTTTACACATTTAGTAAGGATTAAAATTGATCTTCAAAGACTTGGAGTAATAATTTGATATTCGATAAATTGAATCGAATATAAATTGTAAAATCATTTGTAAAAATCTTAAAATTCATTTAACTTAATTTGTTATATCGAAATATCAAAAATGTTTTTAACAAAGAGTTTGAAAAATCTAGATCCTATAGTCTCCTTGAAGAAGCTCCACTTCACACTCACATAGGTGACTTATGTTGCATAGTCTCACCAAAGCACGTAATGGTCATTAAAAGCCTTGCTGATAGGGGATAACAACAAAGCGATGAACATTGTTCATAGTTAAAGAATCAAACTTAAGGTTTAAACTCAATCAAAGAATGATATAGAAGACGGATTAGATTGTTGTCACAATCTAGGTTTTTAATGAGAAAGAAAATTAATATAAGAATAAAAGGATTAACATGAAGATAATAAAGATTGAGATAATAAGATAAAAAAAAGACAAAGAAAATAAAGATAGGATGACTTAGCCAAAATTAGGGTTTTGATGATGATGTAAGAGAATGATAATTTGATGATAACGATGATGGTGATTGATAGATAGTTATCCTATGAACCATCCTAATCGTAATTGACTAGGAAAACTCGATAATCGACTTTAACTAGCCCTTCCAATTGCAATGAGAAGGCAAACCAGAGTGTGAAGACCTTTCTCACGAAGAACTTGACTTAATGATGAAGAATGCTTCAAAGGCACAAGGCAATCCGTACTTGTAAAAATGAACTATCGTTGTATTATTAATTAAAGAAATCTGATTTACAAATGTGAATGAAACCTCATTTATATAAAGTTAGAAGTTCCATGAATCTAATTAACTACTGAATAAAATAATAATAAACTAACGATAATATTTAGATTATATATTAATTTCTAATAAAATAATAGTAAACTAAAGATAATTTTTAACTATAATGCCCTAAAATTCAGGTTAGGAGTTTTAAATTTATTCGAATGGACTTTAGAATGAATTTTCTTTTAGTATATGAAGTTTGGAACCAATTAGATTTGTTTCGGGCTTGATACTAGTCTAATTAGCTAAAAAAGTTATGATTTTAATCATGTATGAAATGAGGAGGGACTGGGTGGGTAAATAACCTATTTATTTGAATCAAAGTTGATAACCATTTATGAAAAATAATCTCACGTCTGACACCCTTCACCTCTTTTTCACCCATGTGTTTGTCTCTTTCTCCCCACCCTCTCATCTTATTTCCTATCAAAAGAATCAAGAAAAGGTTCAAGCTTTAAGAATCCTATGCCTCATTTAAGAATTCTAAGGTAAGAACTACAATCCTCACTCCTCAAGCTTCCATTCATGCCCCCATTTGCATGGTTTGGCTTAGTTTTACCAAAGGTGGGTTTTAGAGAGGGTTTATGGAACCTTGAAGTTTAATTCACTTTTGGAAGAGTTTTGAGTTGTAAGGTCATTTTAATGCCTCCTTAAATTTTAAAAGTGAGTTAACAACTCATTTTCATGGTTTTGTTTAGTGTAAGAGAAGGGTGAGAACTCAAAGTCTAGAGGCAAGGAAAAGTTCACTCTTGGGTGGTTTTAGAATATTTCTAGTCACCAAGCTTCAAGGTAACACGATTATAACTTGACCATACTGCATGTAGGTCATTTTATGTGCATATATGGTATGTTAAGCTAATGAAAGCATGATAGTGTATTTGTGTCTTAGGGAAATCAATTGATGAGTTTTGGTCATGATTTTGTGATCAAAACAAAGAACTCAGGTTCATCAGTATCAATACTAGAAGACAATATCGATATTGTTCTTCGTGAAAGGCTAAAAATCAAGCATGTTATAAGGGAAATATCGATACTTAGAGGGTAGTATCGATACTAGTGGCTAGTTTCAGATTCTATAATACCAATTTGGTACTAATACTAATGGGAGTATCGATACCAAGGGAGAGCATCGATACTCCCCATATGAGTATCGATACCAAAGCATTTTTTCAAAACATCAAAGCTAAAATTGGTATCGATACTTAGGTGTGTATTGATACCCAAGGAGGTGAGTATCGATACTAATAGTGCAGTACTGATACTTACAGTGATTTTTGGGTAATTTTTACAAAAATGTTTTGGTATTCGGGATTAGGTGGGTTAAGTTTGTATAAGCCTTAAGTAATAAATGCAAGTGGAAACAATCAAGTTAACTCAATTATCACCTAGAAATCAAGCAAGATAGGATGACATATGATTTTCCTTTGTTTGATACTCGGTAAACGGCTAGGACACCCAAGTTACTCTAGTATTATGACAATCGTCCTTTGTTTGTAAATATAAGGATATTGTCTATTTGGTACGTATTCGATATATATAAATTCTTAGTTGTACATGTATGAATTTCTATACACATAAAGTCTGGAATAGTACTCTATGCTCGACTAGGTACGGATTGTGAGCTTCCGATGCACATAAATTCTAGACCTCACCCCGACCTTTCGAGGATCTAAGATAGTTTAAGGGCTGTAGTTTCGACGCACGTAAATTTCGATTCTTACCCCGAAGCTATCCCATTCTAGATGGGCTAGTGTATGATTTTTTAGATGCACGTAAATTCCTCTGACCACTCCCCTAGGCTTATCTCATGTTTGATATGTTCTTTTGCATGTTTATGACTCTGCATTCCATCTTGTCCATATAATGAATGCATGTAGTATTGCATAGTTATTTTCATGGCAATGATTTTATGAACTCAACATATAGAATGTGTTTCCGTCAGCAGGTTAGTAGAGGATCATCGAGTGATCCTATCGTTTCGACTATTCTAGACCAGACGACTAGCAGGGTATGTCTTGAGTATATGAACCTTGTGTATTCGAGTCATAACTCTATTTTTATTTTCAAACTCATGGATTGTGTTGTACGTATTTGGGAGACTCCCGTATTTTGTAAACTTTATTTCTATTCCACATACGGTATGATGGAATTTTTTTATGTTTATAAATTGTTTTAAAAAGAAATTTTCGGGTTGACCATTTTGGTGGTTCCTTGTGGCATCATAATCCATGGATCTTCGGAACGGACCAGATTAGGGTGTTACATTAACTCTATCTTAATTTCTAATAAAATAATAAATCTAATCTTAAAAGATAATGCATCATCTTATAACAAATTATATGTATCTTTACTAAAATATTTACATTAACTCTATCTTAATTTCTAATAAAATAATAAAATATTAATAATTCGTAATATTTACAAACTCTCATATTAATCATGTATATGAATTTCTGCATGTAATATATTCACTAAAATGTATGTATCTTGACTTCTTGACATTAGATTAATGCATTTCAAGTATCTTTAGAAAGATAAGAAACAACCGATCGTATCTCTAAAAGACATGTCAACCAAATAACACTCGAATCTCATTCAAAAAGTCATCGCAAGTCTTCTACTGTTCTGGTCTTCTTTTCCAAGGATTGGTTGTATGGATCAATTGGAAGAGGTTTTAACACCCCAAATTTCGGTCAAGTAGTTTTGGGTTTACCCGAGAGGTAAGTGGACCCCGTAGATTTCATGATTTAAGTTGTTGGGTTTAATTGGGTTGGATTTTGTCCTAATTAGCCATAAAAAATATTTTTAAATATAAGACAAAAGACCAAGGACTAAGAGTTTAATTATACCATTGTTGGATTTTGATGTTAAGATTTGGGGTTTTATATCATTTTGAACGCGAGTCTTCTATTTTCTTATCCATCTTCTTAGTTTCTTCTTCCTTCATTTTCTTCAAGTAGCCATAGCTCCAAGGTAAGGTCTTGAGCCTTTTTCTTATTAAAATTTTGTCTTAAATGCCCCCAATAACATAATTTTTTAGATTCAAGCTTTGGGTTTTGTTTTTACAAGAAAAAAATAGGGGTTTTCATCATTCAAGTCTTAAGGAGGGTGATTTCTAGCTAAAAGAGGTTCATTTCGGGTTTCTAAAATCAAGGTAGTGTATTTTTAATCATTTGAAGTATTTAGCTTCCATAAATTACAAATATTTGCTAAGATTTGTGTAGTTGAGCATATTAGGGTTTAAATTTGATTTCAAGATTAATAGACGTTTTAGGTTTTTCTAATATGTTTTATGACTCTTATGAACCCTATTTAACTCTCTAAAACTTCAATACATGATTTAGAATCAAATTATGGACTTCATGATAATTTTCAAGTGTTTTTAGAGCCTAAAATAAGCCTTTCAGTGTTCGAGTATTGATATTGGGATGGACAATATCGATACTGGATAAATTCGGGCAACAATTAGGGATTTTAGGGGAGTAGTATCGATACTGCCAAGGGAATATCGATATTGCCCTTGCAGTATCGATATTCGGGGTGTCAGTATCGATACTGAGGTCCTAATTTCGTGACAAAACACATTTTTGGTACCAATACTCATAGGGGTATTGATACTTGACCCTAAGGTATCGATACTACTCACTTTGGATTGTTAGATTTGATCAGTTTAAGGTCCGTACGAGCTAAGTATGATCCGTAATAGTAAAACTTAGTCCGTGAGGGACGTAAATGACCAAGTATACTTAGAAACACTTGTAAGAGTAGGTTACATCAGGTGTAGCTATATTAAGTGTAATATTATCTTCAATCGAGGATGTATATAGATAGTTGAGACCGAGGATCGTTGCATAAGATATCCAATAAATGGTATGATGATTATGTCAGATTCAGTGGTAGTGAAATGTATGTTCTACAAGAATGATAATGAGCCCAAAAAATAGTAAGATGTCATTTTCAGTTCAAGAGGTCTTGAAGAGAAGTACGATAAGATTGAATAGAGTACCATTTCTCAGAAATAAACCTTTCCATAATGCCCTAGGTGAGAGGACAAGTGAAATAGTTTACGTGAAGGTGAAATGACCTCACCTAACTTCAACAAGTTCAGTAGCGAGTAGTCGAGCTATTTTGATTGCCTAAGAGTGGCATCAGTTATCGAGTGTTAAGATGTTAGCTTTAGAGAAAAGACTTATAATAATAATAATGAGATAATAATAATTGTGTGATAACCATAAGAGCCTTATGAAGTAAGATTCCATATGACTTATACCTTTGTGTGCCGCTCGAGAAACGATGAGGACACCCAAGTTAATTTAGCAGTAGGACAATCGTCTTGTGTGCATAGAATATCTGGATATATCCAAGTGAGTGCGATATCAATTTAGTCGCTAGTTGAACATTTTACTGATGTTATGTGACCCAGACACATTTCGAGTACTCTAGAGTAGACTAGCTTGGCATGGTGTCGACGTTATGTGACCCGAACCTAGCCTAAGATTCTAGTGAGATATCGAGGCTATGTGATACGGACCTTACCTAAGGTACTCTTGAGATGCTGACGCTATGTGACCCAAATCTTACTTAAGGTACCTTAGTAAGCAAATAAGGATGTGATTCTCGTGACACTATGTGGCCCACAAGCTACACCATGAGACTTATATTCAAGAGGTAGAATTGGAGAACTTTAAGTAGGTAGCACTGATTTGGATCATTCATGTACCTACTGCTTAATATCATGTCTCTGGCATACTTTTGTTTATGAAATTCTTATGATGCTCTAGATTAGCAGTTATAATGATGGGCTTTGTAAGCCCATCCTTCAAAGTTTTTCGTTAGAAGGTCAGTAGCTTGGGCAGTTCATGGAGCACCATCTTAGTATGACTTTTAGCATATTCGACAGAGTATTGTATTGTAGCTTTAGTGGGCATATGTATTCATATGACCTTACTTATGTGTTTGAGTTATAAACTTAAGATGTATTATTTTTTTTTAAATTATGTGTCACGGAGCTTCGATTTTATAAAAAAATTATAACGTTATTTATGTTTGTTTATGATACCATTCAATACGTTTGAAAAGAAAATAAAAAGGTTTTGAAATTTAGGGGTTACCTCGGTAGCATAATGTGACATTTTAGGCTTAATCGCGTTTAGGGTATTACAGAGATAGTTCATATTCATTTGATGTGAGCCTTGTGTTGCATTTATTATCCTCCATCTTTTTAAAAAGACTTGACCTCATATCTGAAACACCAAAAAAAGAAACATTAGAACCTTTTAATGATTCACTCACACTATACTTACAGAATAAATATGCTTTGAACCTTTGAGATTATGTTCTTCTAATGGGTTCAAGTAGAAACATTAGTCCAAAGAATTATGCATTGTCATTACTATAGAATCTGGAGCATGTATCATTTCCCCTCTTCTTAAAAAGATTCGTCTAGGAATATAAAAATCCAAAAAAAAGGATTAGATGTGTTGAAAGGAATGCTTGTGAAACACTTATACGGATCATTGTGACGTGTCTTTATGCACTTTAGTAGAGGTTTCTTCTTCTTTTTGAACTGATTTCTTGTTGTCTTGAAATTCTCTTTTGTATACAAGTCTTGTACTCCGATGTTTATGTTGAAATTCAACATGGCACTGGCCACTGTTGGCTTTGTTTGTTATTGCTTCGTATGTTTTCTCAACGGTTTTATTCGTGTGTGGCGAAAAGGAGTGTTTGAAAATCAAGTCAAGTGGTTTGTAATCTATTAAGTCTCTTATGTGTGGTTCATGAACTACGAATTCTCGTGAGAAGATTTGAGGACTACATAACATGTTCATTTAAAAATTAAACCCATCTAAAAAATGGAACTTGTTAGAAACACTTTTAAAAGAATTGGTATATATATAAAAAAATCCCCGAGTCATCATGATATACATCTTTGATAAGTTCAATTCTCAGAATAGTAGTATGCTTTTGAGAGGTAAGAGTATACCTTCGGGATAACATATCTTCTACTATGTGGTTAGTATGGGTGACAACTTCAAGTGCCTTAACCCTCTTAAAAGAGAATAAATAGGTTAGCATATCATTAAAATGAGTAAAAATATACTTACCTTTGTATTCTTATAAATCATGATTCATCACTGAGATGTCATAGTGGTTAAGGCTTTCTAATGGTAACCCGTCAGGTGGGTCACCTAACACTATTTGAAAACTCTATAAAAGAGGAACAAACATACTAGGCATGCCAGTGTTATTGTTAGAAATTGAAACCAATGTTTGTTTAAAGTGGACAAGAATGCAAGCCTCTTATTAAAGAATGTTCTCTCTCAATTCTTTTGTACTCATATATGTATTTTGAATCACCCTTTTCTTCTCACAATTAGGTTCACTCACCTCCTGTGAGTCATTATTCTTTTGAATTTTGTAACTAGAGACCTCTTTTGTTTTTGCCTCGTTTTCATTATTTTTTTTCTTTTTGTGTTTCCCCACCCTCCTCACAAAGTGTCATCACTTGATTTTAAGTGCATATTTTGTTTCCCATGATTGAAGATTGACATCTTCTATTACGATGCTTCTAGCATCGTATTCATCATTGTCAGTGTTCGATTCATTATTCGAGTAATACCATAAATTTTAGCTAGTGACTAAAATATAAGTTTGGAAAATTTAGGGGCTAAAGTATAAACTTTATAAAAGTTTAGGGACCAAAAATGTTATTTTGAAAAGTTATATATTTTAGCCCATAAATGAGTGGTTTGGATTAAAACAAGAATTTTCGTTTGAATCAGATTTTCGGTACGAGATTTGTGTTAAAAGCTATAAAGCGATAAAGTTTGGTATTGAAATCGAATAATCGGATCAAATTGACATTTTATGAAAATTTGAAGGATGTTAGAAAATGGTTGGAAATATTATTTCCATATTTTAGGTCAGAGAAATTTAACTCAGATCAGCGTAAATTTTTAGATTTGATTGAACAGTGGAATTTTAGTGACTAAAATGTAATTTTCAAAAATTTCATGGCCAAAATAGAAAGTAAAAGCCATGTTTGTATATCTTTGACTATGGAATATTTTAATGGAAGATATTGCAATGACATTTTAAGGTTCATTAATGGTAAAAATGGAATTTCTCAAGAATTGAATTTTAAATTCAATTTAATTAGTTTAAATGCCATGTGTATTATGAATTAATACTAGAATAATCAAGAGACAACAATTTTTCAGTTTCAAAACTCTCTTGGCCGAAAACTTCATTGCTTGAAGATGTATGATTTTATTTTTGATTTTTGAAGCTATATACTTGATTTTGGATTAATCTATTAGATAGAGAATTAATCTACATGAAATTTCCTATCATTTGGTATAAATATTTCATGGTGAAGATGCTTGTGTGTTGAGATTAAAAGTTAGGGTTTATGTAGGGTTTTTGGAGTTTGAAGATTTAATGAAAGATTATTATTTTTTGATGTTCAAGATTAATTCTAAGGCTTATGTGATAATTAAAGTGATGTGTAAAGCCTTGTAGTTGATTTGTCCTAATTAGGGTTTTGGTGATTGATTCATTTTGGTTCAATTTGATGTTGTGTTGATTAGAATAACATGAATTTGAAGTAAGGAAGTTGAATTCATACTTGGCATTGAATGAAAAGTTAGCCTTAAGACCATAGTGAGATTAGACCATTAGGAAAAAATTAGGGAAAATATTGAAAAAATTCCTATGGTCTAAAATTGATATTAGAAGTGTTATATGTGATTTGGAGATCAATTTGGAACAATTTGGACCCTTGAGTTAGTAAAAGGGTTAATATACAAATTTTGAGAATTGTGGGAAATTATTGCAAGAATGTATTATTTGAAGGGTTCAATGCTTATTTTTTATAGTTGAAATACTAGAAATTTAAGTTAGAAAGTTGATTGGAACCAAATTGCAAGTTTAGTAAAGTTGAGGGTGGAATTCAAAAAGTCTCAATATTATAGGGACTTAATTTTAAGTTTATTAAATGTAGAAGTATCATTTGGGTAATAATTGCAATGCTGGAAATTTTATTTAGTATGCTAATTTTTGGGTTTAACTATTAAGTTGAGATTTAATTGCAAGTTTATCAAGTTGTGAGGTTGAATTTGAAAAGTCTAAGAAAGTTTAGGGTGAAATTTTAAGCTTTGAATATTTTGGTGTTGATTTAAATTTAGTAAGGTGATGGAAATTTTATGTGATTAATGTAAAATGATCATAATGATGAAGGGTCATTATGAATTAAATGGGAAAGTTAATATGAATTCTAAAAAGAATTCATAATTTATGGCTTGATAGTGTAATTGGCAAAAATTAAAGGGTTGATTTGATAGTGGTAATAAATATTCATGAGATTGAATAAGAATTTTGAGAAGTTTGAAAATTTCGATAGAAGTACGATTTAGTTTTATATCGATTTAAATATCAAATTTATTTCTATTGAATTTTATATTTAAGTTTAGATTATGTTAGTTTAATGCTAATGTATAGTTTGAATATTTTATGTTATTATATAATATTGTCAGACCACGGTAAATCTAGTGATTCAAGTAGCTTGAAATGGGAGGAAAAAGTGTGGGATCGAGAAGAATATCGTGGAGAAGGTTTCAATAGCGAGGCAAATGTGAGTGAATTTAACTTGTATTTATGTTATTGAACAAACATTGGCTTACGATGAGTCCGTGTCAGATTTACGTTAAGAAGTGACTCCTAGTGTATGTGAAGTGTGATTCAAGCCTATATATTTAATTGGTAAGCTAATAGAATTAGTGAATAAGTTAAAGATGCAAGTTAGTGAGATCTGCATAAAAATTATGTTTTAAACAGTAAGTTTAGAAAATCACTAGAAATACAATAAAAATAATTGATGGATGAATATTATACCATTGAATTTGTATATCAGTCTAGTTTCATTTAGAACAAATGGTAACTGTTTTCAAAGAGTATACAAAAAGATATGAATTTTTAATCGATGATAGGTTAGAAAACAAGGCTGTAGATTCTGCCCAAAATAGCTTATGTTAGGCAACTTTGAAAATTTGGTATAAGTTGTACAAGTGGAACTAGACGGAGTGACTTATATGGTTAGATTCTTATTCGAGTCTAGTTTTCAGTGGTACAAATGGAATAATTTTTCAGTAAGTATATTAATACAGAATAATATTTCTTTGAAGGTAGTGCAAACAACCAAAATATGAAATTTTGATAAATTATGTTATTAAAACAATTTAAAGAAAAGGATTAAGCATAAAGCTTGGTGAGTATTATATTTTGATTTTTAAGTAAAGTGTAAAATGAATGTAGCAGTTTATTTGATTAATTTGATTGAGGACGACTTGTGATAAGCTAACCTCGTATTATTTTAAAGTATGTTTTCTATTTTAAATACGAATTATTTATGTAATGTTCACATGAATGTTTTATGAATGTCTAGGGGTATGAATTGCGTAAATTATGTTTTTTATGAGAATGATATTGGAAAAATGCTATTGATGGGAAACATTGAATTATAAATGATATGAATTGAAAATAAATCCCATTGTATATTGCATTGAAAGTCATAGATACAATTGGCATACCATGAGGTAGAGTGATTGATATATTGTGATGCTACTGGTGGGTACACTAGTATATTTCTGATATGATTGCACTTTATGCGCATACTATGATTCCAATGTGATAATATTGTGTGTGCTTATGATATACTGTGTTGTTACCGGTAGGTACACTAGTATATTTCAGATGTGATTGCACTTTGTGTGCATATTATGATTCTGATATGATAGCATTGTGTGTGCTAATATGTTCTGATTGAAATGATAGCACTGAAGTGCTTACTGCACACACTCGTGTGACTCACGTACCTTGTATTCTCTTACATATACATTGTGTTATAAAAGTAAATATGAAAGTTATGACAGAATATAAAAGAAATGAACATGGAATTGAAAAGAAAGTTCTGAAATATGTTTGAATGAAAAGAACATAAGTTGCTTATGATATTTGATATTGACTTACATGATTTTTGATAAAATCATGAGATAATGATCTTTAAGGTTTTCAAGATGAAAATAACATGAATAGTCCAGTTTGAAAGTTTTAATGCTTTTATTTAAATTACATATTTATGTTTATAACATTTTATGAAATTTATGTTTTATCTTATTATAGTTGTATTACTGCCTCACTAAGTTTTACTTAGCGCATGAAAATTTTTATGCGCAAGTTTTGGTAAAGAAAAGAACGTGAAGTGAGGAGTTATATGAGCATCTTATGGAAATTAAACCTACATACACAATCAATAAGACATCCTATCTTTGACTTATTAGTGGCATGTACATTACAATTGATGATATGCTT
Organism: Hibiscus syriacus; assembly: GCF_006381635.1. NCBI lineage: Eukaryota > Viridiplantae > Streptophyta > Magnoliopsida > Malvales > Malvaceae > Hibiscus > Hibiscus syriacus. The sequence continues at coordinate 872,916 of NW_024062745.1, read as the reverse complement.
TATTGAATTTATTTTAAAAGGTTATGTAATAGTAACTATGATTATTTTCTTTAGTTTTGACTAATTTTAGTATTTAATCGTATTTTTGAATGAATATTATAAATGCTATATTTTAAATGGTTTTTAAATTAAGTATTATTTAGGCAATGATATATAGTTATGATCACCTCTGAACTGCCTATTTACTGACTGAAATTGGATTTGTTTGTAGTGATTAAATATTCTTTTATGATTTTATACGAATAAGGTAAAAGTTTTTAAGTTGAAACAATGAAAGTTTAAAAAAAATGAGATTTTAAGTATTTATGTTCAGTAAATAATTTTCAAATTGATGTGAAATCTGTAGCTCGTATATCGAGACATATATGGGCTATGAGTGTTACAATCACCAACAAAAGATGGAGTAGAAGAAGAAGTGGATTGATTTGAAGTACTTTGATATTGTTCTTTGAACCAATATCTCATTTGTTGTTCGTTTTCAATTGTGATGGCTTTTTGTAGTGCATCCTGAAGATCTATGAAGTATTGTTTATAAGTTCATCACGTATGTATGGATTGAGACCTTTCACGAATCGGTAACAGTGATAATATTTATCACAAATCCCTGCTCGTTGCATTAAGGACATCTCTTTCTAATTATTCTCTACGGATCTATTATATATTAATTTTTCCTTTTTAAAATTGTTTGTTATTTGGTTATCATTTAAAAATAATAGTAAAAAAGGTAATTTAATTTATTTATTGTAATTTATTTATATATGAAATACAATTTATTTATTAAAATTTTATTATTTTCTTTTTATGTATAATTTTAAATAAGATATTGAAAATATATAATTTAAAATAAGATATAGAAAATATTTCACAAACTAATAACAAACATTAGGTTTGCTTTAGTGGTTGTGGCGTGCCCACTCTTAAATGGAGGTCTTAGTATCAATTCTCTCGTGTAGTTTGCTTATGTTTGTTTTCCCTCTTACCATAGCTAGATGATCATTCAAATAGTTTATTCTAAATTTAAACAATTTTTATTTTTATATATTAAATAAATCTTTGAATTTTATAAAAATAATAAATTAAGTTTATATAACAAGTTATCATTCAGTGTAGATTATCACATCAATATCATAAATCATCGTTTTATCATCCTAACTATCAACGATGATTTTCGGTTAAAAAGTTAAATTGAATTTTTTTTCTCTTATCTGTCACATTAAATACAAAATAAATTTAAGTGTCATATTAATTTTTTTTCTTCAAAATTTGAAGATCTCATATGCTATTAAACCTATATAATTCAACCATTAAGAAACGTCAAACTTAGCTGAATGTGTAACAGACTTGTAGGTACTCTCAGGCATCTGTGCTTCTTCCACTTTGGATGGGAAAGGAAGACAAGTAAAGCATCCAAACATATCTATCCAGGAATAGTCAGCATTGATTTTCATGCACGAAAGGGAGGGCCGGCTAGATTTTCATTGGTTTGAGGATTATCATGCATTTGATTTTGCTATTCCTTTGAAAGTAACGAGGATTGTTTGTCGTTCGAACAATTTTTAATTGTAATTTCAGAAGGAAACAAGATTGCAACGTAATTAATCTTATCATTCGAACAATTTTCTTCAATCTATTTCAACGTATTTTTATTTTTATTTTTATTTTCTTCTTCTTCTGTTCAATTTTTATCTGAACAACAAAGCGAATGGAAAACAAATTAAGACGAGCTGAAAGTCATCTTCATCCACTCAAATAAGATAATTTAAAGATTGTTAAAAAGAAGTTATAGAAAATGTTGTAATATAAATCAATGGAATTCTTATTGGTGTTGGATTTAATGTATTTTTGTTATAAAATTTAAATATTAAGAAGGTTTTGTTAATATTTTTGATTCTAGGGAGATTACAACTTGACAACATACACACTTTACATAAATAATTTTTTGAACTTGAATTATTTGTGAGTCTTTTAGAGAGAACAATAATTTTTTTACCAGTACTTAATAAGTTGTAATTATAATTTTTCCTGTTAGTATTTGGTTTATAATTTTTACAATAAGCCAAAATTTATTAATATTAATATTTTTATTTTAATTGAAAAAATATTTTAATTCTTTTTAAAGAATCTGAAAGGATTGAAAGATAATTTTTTTGTTACAAATTAAAAGATAATTTTTGTTTACTATATTTATTAATTATTAAAAATGCATATATAAATAAAAACACATCATCATATGTATCATTATATAATAAAAAAAATTTGTGACATAAGTGTGTAATTATTATAGTCACTTCGGTTTAATAACTTAAAAGATCTCGACATTATTTTTCAAGTAAATTAAGAAGCTAATAGCAAGAGGAAGGAAGGCGTGGGGATATGAGAACTTGAAGGGGACTGGTTTTCAAATTTGTCATTCCAATGCCTTCACTCATATCAACTGCTTCATCCAATGGAGTCTTCAACTCGAACCCTTGCACCACACTAGCCAGTACGAGTTCCAACAATTGCCCCGCAAACGAAACTCCCGGACACATTCTTCGACCACTCCCGAATGGAATCAGCTCAAAATTCTGGCCTTTAAAATCGATAACTTTGTGGGTTGTTAGGAACCTTTGGGGCCGAAATTCACAAGGGTCAGACCACACTCGTGGGTCGCGATGAATTTTAGAAATATTAACGAACAGTCGGGTCCCTGCAGGAATGTGGTAGCCACTAACCGTGCAGTCTTCCATGGATTCGTGGGGCACCCCAAGTGGTCCGGCGGGAAATAAACGCAGTGTTTCTTTGATGATTGCTTTAAGGTAGACTAAGTTCTTAATGTCTGATTCTTGGACCAGTCTGTCTTTTCCGACATGAATGTCTAGTTCTTGTTGTAACTTTTTGAGTTCATCCCTGTTGTTGAGTAGTAAAGACATAGCCCATGTCAGTGTCACCATTGTTGTATCTGAAGCTGCTAAGATCATGGCCTGCAACATTAACCAAATCTTGAGCTTATAAAATGTTTCATAATTCTTGTAACTATAATTAATATACGAACCAGGCAGGTGGCTTTGTTGATGGTATCGGCATCGTGTTTCTCTGTCTCAACGGCCAGTGAAAGCATAACATCCATGAAATCTTCGTTTCCGTTCTTCGATGTATCTGTTGATGAATCTGATGATCTCTTTCGCTTGTGATCTTGTAACCATCCCTGGGCTACTTGGTCTAGTTCTTCTTTTACCTTGTTCATCAACCTCTCGTCTCCCCCGATGTCGAACCATCTTAGAAATGGAAGCGCATCGGATATCACGAATTTCCCACTCAAATCAAAGAAATCTTTCAACGCTTTCTTCCATTTCTCACTCTCTGCATCATTACCAGAACTCGGAATCCGTTTCCCTACGATCATCCTTAGAATCACGTTAAGAGTTGCACTCTTAAACCATTTCCTCATCTCCACCAAAAGGTTATCACATCCATCTCTCCTCTGGTCCCAAAGCTGATATAACTCTTTCAGCGATGTTTTGATCTCGGATTCTCGGACATGCCTGAGTCGTTCGAGGCGGTAGTTTGAGAGGAGCTCAAGAGTGGCGAGTTTACGCATTTGACGCCAGTGATTTCCGTAAGGGGCGAACCCAAACATAGCGTGATTGTAACTCAAGAACTCCATGGCAAGCGTGGATGGACGACTGGCGAAGGCTTTGTCATTGATGCTTAAACACTCTTTAGCAGTTTCATGGTCGCTGACAATCAAAGCTCTGTGAACACCCATCTTGATGGTGAAGATTGGCCCGTGTTTATCGGCCATTTCGCTTAGGATTATGTGGGGTGGCTTGGGTCCTCTTAGGAGGTGGAGATGGCCTATCACAGGCCATGAATTTCCAGCTTCCGGTGCTTTTGCCTTTCTGTTTGTAACCCTCAAAGAATTCTTGAATATCAATAGAAATGAGAAAAGAAAGATTATCGAAGCGATAATAGTTGAAGTTGATGAAAGTGAATGAAACATATCCATTTTGAAAGTAGGGACGAAATGATTATGTAGTTGCATACATTATATATATATCTATATATATATATATATATAGAACATGAGCTAGAGACGAATTAGTTTAAATATAAAACTTGGTTAATCACCCGCTCGATTTTGTTTTTCCTTCTGCCATAAGCCGCCGGCGTTTACTATGTATAATTACATGAATTTACCTCCGATAAAAATAAAAATAAATATAAATAATACAAATCAAGTTACCTAATTAAAGGGAAAATTGTTTTATGTAGAAATTATAAGTTCGAACACGAACAATCACAAAGTATTTAAAAAATATTTAAATTTTATTTTACGATAACTTTTCGATTCATTTAGAATCGATTCACATAATAATATGTTAGTTTGGTTCTCTCAATCCCCATGTTGAAAAATATTTTTGATTTTATTTTCCTTTATAACCTTAAAGTTTTTATTTTAAGATTGTGTTGTTTGTGTACTTTACCTTTCTATTTAATGAAAATATAATTTAATTTTTAGAAATAATTATTTTAAATTAAATTTAATATTTTTTATACTAACTTTAAACTATGTATAGTTTTAAACTTCAAATAGTCATATTCAGATTCGCAATTTCTAAATTAATAAAATAATAATTACATTAATTGATTTAAAATTTAATTATTATTTAATTTTGATATTAAATTATATAATAAAAATTATTTAAATTATTCATAATGCAAAATTTTATTTTTGTTTTGACCACTTACAATTAAATTAACAAAAATAATAATATAATATGATATATTATAAAATTTAATTCTCAAAATTTACGCATTTTATCTTATTAGTCCAAAAATATATATAAATGTCATTTCATTTGCTAACTTTAAAATCTCTAAAATATACGTAATTGGTTAAGAAATACCTCTTCTCCATACATACCGTAATCTAAGCTGGAAGTCAATGATAAACAAAACAAAGGTACCAAAAACACCAAACAAACTGTTCTTAAAATACTCGTTTTTTCCCTTATATAATCAACATCATCATGGGCACATAAAGGATTCTTTCTTATTTGATTAATATATCTTAAAATTTAAATTATTTATTTTATTAACGATACTCACTTTAGAATATTATTTATGTTCATAAAAAATTTACGTTATTAATATATATGTTGATCTTAAAAAATATTATTAGACCGCCACCATTATTCATCCGTGTAACACTTGGCACCAACTCGATTTAAAAAAAATCTTTGAAATCTGTTGGAATTTTAAGCAGATTCTGCTAAAACACTTTTAATGGAAGATTGAATCTCAGGATCATAACTCAACCGAAGAAAACCCAGAAAACGGATGGAGAGGTGAAGAATGAAGAAAACGAAATGAATGACAAGTCTCGTAGCAAATGGGCTGACTTTGAAAATACGGATGGACTCAAGAGGGTGTTGACAGATATGGTCACATTTTTCAAAAAAATTATTTTTATAGATAATTTAATTTAGATATATATATATATATATATATATATATATATATATTTAAAATTTCATAATTTTATAACTCATAAGTTTTTATTATAATTTTCAATAAAGTATAAAAATGATCATCTGATTATAGGACATTATTTTGTTAACTCTTCTGACCATTAAAAATTATAATATTATCTATCGACAATAATATGATGCGTTGTTGAATTATCTGACTATTAAAAATTACAAAATGATCACGACTATTCATAGGTTTCAAATTTATCATTTTCGTTTAAAAGGTTGGCGATCGTTTGAAATGGACGTTAACCTATTAACTGAGATATGATAAAATATGATCTCCGAATCATTTTAATTATATTTTATGGATTGAATCTCGGTTTACATTATATCTTAGAGTTAGTATTTGAAATATTATGTAGATGAGCCACTACTTGAAAGCAATGAAAACATCATTAGACATCATTAAAAATATGATTTTATCATATTCCAACTAATAAATTAATGTTTAACTCAAACGTAATAAAAATAATTTCAAAATATATAAATAATTAAATAAGTATTTTATAATTTTTTAATAGTCGAAATACTTAACAAAAAAAACTTTATAATTAGTTGTAACTTAAGAAAATCGAGTTACGGAGAAAATTTCATAGGTTTGGTGGAGTGCAAACCGGTTGCTGCCATGATATTAGAGAATGGGTCAAGATTTGTGAGAGAAAATTTAAGATTTTTAAATACTAAAAATTTATTAAATAATTTCAAGTTATGATCAATTTAATTAAACGGGTAAGTTTTAAAGATTAAAATCATCACTAAATCATGACGTATCATTATTTTTACCAAGTCAATAATTAAAATTAACTAACAGATGACTAAATTAAATATAAAAATAACATTACATATAATTTCAAAAAATAATTGAGTGATTAAAACAGAAATTTGGGAATAGGAGACACTCAAATAAGTAATTTACCTTTTTTAATTTAATTTTGTAAATTGTGCCGATGGCTACAAAGTGATGCTATTGATGTCGATATAAATTGAAATCATTAAAAATGGTACTTGCATTGCTTTTGTAGAAGAAATATAGAATATTAGTTCAATAAACGTTAAAATATAAGAGTTGATTAGGACTATGGAAAGCTACTTTTTAACATTTCTTTTTAACTTGGGTGTAGAAATGAGCTTCTTCTGGCATCAATTTTCATAGTTCTTTTCACGTGCTTCCCTTTCAGGATTTGATTTCTTTTTGGATTTTATTTGACCTATTAATATAGTTTAGACATCTAATTAGTATTTGGAATCCTTTTAAAATCTTTAATAATTATTTTTTATCCATCTGATACCTAATTTAAAAACTACTACATACATCTATAATAATAATATAAAATATAAAAAAATGAATTAAAAAAACTTTCGAATGGATGGAATTACCCATTATTTTTATTATATTACTAATTTAACACTTACAATATTTTTTAAATAAATAATAATAATCATTGTTTTATTTTAGGTAAAATTAAAATAAAAATTGAAAAAAATAAAACTGATAAAAAAGAATGTAGAATTATTGCTTTTATAAATTTATTGTAAAATGTTTTTTTTAATTAAAAAGGTGTATTTTTTATTTTATTATATCATTATTATCGAGTTTGTCACAAAATTAATAATAAAGAACTTTTATTATCTTGTTTCCATAGTTTTAATATATCTTCATTATTATACAAATAGAAAAGGGAGGAAAAATTAAGGTTTTTCTTTCTTTCTTTCTTCTTAATATCAAAGAAATATGTCGATACGGTCGGAGCTTTAGGTAAACTTCTCTCATTCCTGAAATTCTCATTTACTCATTCTTTCTTTTCTTTTGAAGTTAAACATGCATTGCATTAACTAGAAATAGCGTCAGACAATATTTGAGAGGAGATACACTCCAGACAAGCATAAGCAAAATTGACACGGGGCTAGACTTCTGCTAGTCGATTCGTGCGACACTTAGACGATTTCCAGGTCAAAATGACACCTAAGTCAGCCTTAACCACGTCCTTGTGAGTCTTTGTTTCACTAAGCGACGAACAAACCCTCAAGGGTTAAACAACAATGCGGAAGCAAAACTCACTTGGTGCTAATCTAAGCCACCTGGGTTGAAGCGGGTCTCCGAAGCACGAATGAAAGACCTTGGTGAGTTGAGATATTTTCTAAGATCGGAAATATTGTTAGAAAAGGAATAGTGCTGAACCAATGCAAGTATGCCTTGAAATTGATTGAAGACACGGGGTTAAGGGGTGCAAAGCCTGTTGTAACTCTTTTAGAGTAGAACAAAAGGTTGAGTTCAACACATTTTATTGAAGATATAGAAGATGAGTTGCTAGAGGATAAGACAAATTTTCAAAGATTGATTGGAAGGTTAATTTACCTCACCAATATCAGACCATATATTGCTTATCTAGTTCAATTTCTATGTCAGTTCATGCAACAACTTAAGAAATCTCACCTTGAAGCAGCTCTAAGGGTGGTGAGATATGTTAAAAGGAATACAAGACAAGGAATTATGTTAAGTGCAACTAGTCAGTACCAGCTTCAAGCATACTGTGATTCAGACTGGGCTCTTGTCTTATGTTGAATGCAACTAGTCAGTGCTAGCTTCAAGCATATTGTGATTTAGACCAAGCAACTTGTCCTATGAGTAGGAGATCAATGACAGGGTTCTATATCAAGTTAAGGGACTTTTTAATTTCTTGTAAGTCAAAGAAGAAAATCACAATATAAAAGTCTTCAGTTGAGGCTGAATATCGTAGCATGTCAATCACTGCCTCAGAAATAGTTTGGTTGACGGGGTTATTGAAAGAACTTGGCTTTAAAAGTATAGAGTCTACAAAATTGAAGTGTGACAACAAAGTTACTCTTTAAATAGCAAGAAACTCAATTTTTCATGAAAGAACAAAGCACATTGAAATTGACTCACTTTTTTTTATGAGAAAATTAAAGAAGCATTGATAGAAATTAAGCATTTAAAGATAACAGAGCAACAAGTAGATATGTTGACGAAGGTTTTGGGAACTCAACAACACAGTTACTTAGTTTCCAATTGAGGTTAATCGACATTTTAACCGTCAACTTAGGGGAATGTTAGCAGTTAGTTATTCAATTAGCTGATTTGTTACTATGCTGTTAACTTTTAGCTAGAATAAAAACGATTAGAGTGATCGTATATAAATACATAAACTTTGTAATCTTATGTTAATAATGAAATCTGAGCATATTGTTCTATCAAATATCCCATTTTTAACACTTTCAACCAATCAAATGCTTCTTTAGCTTCAATAACCAAAGAAAGTTATCATTTCATAGCATGTTTTTGAAGGGTCTATTGATCTTTCCATGGTGTTTAATAAACATCATATGGTATTTTATTTGTTTCAAAAACTTTGTTGAAGAATTAAATTTTTAATAAGGGCCAATTCTTCGTAGCTTCTATCTACGTAGTTACTCCTCTTGAAGAAATGATGTCTCTATTGTTTCACTTATCTTTGTCCAAATAAAAAATTTTCTTTTTTTGACAAATAGTTGGTTAGTTCTCAGAATTGCTAATACCATCTTAAGGTGCTCAACAAATTATTCTTTAAGGATCGAAATGAAGTTGGTACAATTGATTATCCATTTAATATGAAGAGATGTGATATATTAATAAAAACAAAGAACATGGCGACTCCTCTCTCTCCTCCCGTCCAGCCGACTGATCCCAACGTTACCAAGAAAGTGCCACTCAAACCCCCTGTAAGCCAGATCCTCAGACTTCAGAGATGGATATAGAGGTTAACGAGGCAGCTCCTGGCGACCAACTGCCTGCCCAGTCCTATGCAGCGGCGAATACCCCTGAACAACAGGATCTTAGCGAGGCGTTCGATATTGCTGATGAGGATATCATCAAAGGTACTCGCTTCGGCTTACCTTCTATCCATTTCTCCGAGCGTGCATACAAATTGATGGAAGCAAGCATGTCCAAAACGGTGGTTTTAAAATTGCTAGGGAGAAACATCAGTGATCAGTCTAAACGCCCTAACCAACAAAACCTATGCGCTGTGGCAACCGTCACATGCACCCGTTCACCCTCATGGATCTCGAAAACGGCTACTTTTTAGCCCGGTTCAGGAATGACGATGACTATCTCAAGGTGCTGGCGGAAGGGCCATAGATGGTTTACGGCCAATACTTATCTGTTCAACCGTGGACGATGGACTTCCGCACCTCCCAACCGTACCCTACTAACGTTATTGTTTGGATCAGATTTCCGGATTTACCCGAATATATGTATAACAAGAAAATTCTTACTTCCATTGGAAGCCTTGTAGGGCTTGTTGCGAAGCTGAACTTCGAAAAAAAATACAAGCCATAGGAGGCGATTCGCTCGGATTGCGGTTTATGTTGATCTTACAAGACCGTTTATATCGAGAGTCGTCGTTGGGGAAAAAAATTAACTTGTCGAGTATGAAAACCTCCCCTTGTCTGTTTTTCTTGCGGGCGGTTCGACCACATGAATGAGGCTTGTAATTCGTCTGGTGTCACCCAAAACGCCCAAACGGAGGGCCATACTCCATTTCCTAACAACGAGCAGCAAAACATTTCTGGGGGTCAGGCAAATCCGGTTGAGTCTACAGTCACAAATAATGCAAGTAACTCTACCACGTCGGAATCATATCCGTACGGACCATGGATGGTGGTTGAGCGCCGTTGACGACGATAATCTTCCGGATCAGAAAAACAAAAAGCACCGGCCAAAACAAACAAAGCAACCGGTTCTTGGTTCAAAGCTCTCAACGGCAATGAATCCAACAAAGGAAAGTATCCAGAACATAGTGGCGATAATCAGGGAAGTAATCCATGTTGGTTTTCTGGCAAATTTTGAATCCCACATTAGTTTTGTATAAGAAGGAGGAGAAATTCTTTTGTTATAAATAGAGCCCTCATCCCCCTTAGTTTAGTATCCCACAAATATAAGTCTTCTTCTATATTAAAGGTTATTTGTACTCTTTCTCTCTCTTTGTAATATTTCCTCTATTAGTGAAATATTATTTTAGTAGTGTTCGAGGATAGGCATAATTTTGGCCTAACATCGTTAAATTTTGGTGTTCACTTTTATGTCTATTTAATAGCTATTGTCGGGTATAGTTGTTGTTAATTATTGTCCTATTAAAATTACTTGTCTTGGTAGTTCTGTCTAAGGAGAGTGGGTTTTAAGAGGGACCATTGTGACCACTCCACTCTTTCCTAGGAATCTACATTGGGGTGATTTTTAGTACAATCGTTTTCACACTAGTCACCTAGATAATAGTTTTCAAGCTGAATTTGTTATTATTGGTGGAAATTAACCCAAATTGCACAACAATTGGCATCAGAACTCTTGGTTTATTTTAGTATGCTCTGTGGTTGCGGCTTAGGTTGATCTTCCACATCAGAAAAAAATTTCCTTGGGCTAATTCACATTTCGTATTGATAGATATTTAATAGAATTTGTAACATAAATGACAGACGACACAAAAACATCCAAATCGTCGTCAACAGCTTCTTCATCTTCAATTCTGGCAAGAAATGTTGTGACAAATGTTAGATTTGCAGTGGAGATTTTTTATGGACCGGTCATTTCGGCATGTGGCAAAGTGAGGTTCTAGATGCCCTATTTCAGCAGGGTTCAGACATTGCTATTGAAGGAGAGAAACCATATGATGTTGAGGGGAAAGAATGGAAGATGATCAATAGATTGACATGTGGTACTATTCGATCGTGTCTTTCTAGAGAGCAGAAGTATGCATTTTCTAAGGAAACTTCTGCAAGTAAATTGTGGAAGGCACTGGAGGAGAAATTTTTGAAGAAAAGCGGACAGAACAAGCTCTACATGAAAAAGAGATTGTTCCGCTTCAACTATGTATCAAGTACCACTATGAATGATCACATTACTAGCTTTAATCAGTTAGTGACTGATCTGATGAATATGGACATGACTTTTGAAGACGAAGATCTGGCTCTGATGTTGATGGGATCACTTCCTGATGAGTTTGAGTATCTTGAAACTACTCTACTTCATGGGAAGGTTGATGTGTCTCTCAGTGAAGTAACAGATGCCTTGTATAATTATGAATTGAGAAAGAAAGAAATACAAACAAGAAAACACAAATGTCGAAGAATAAGCTCTTGTTGTTAGAGGTCGTTCGAAGAGTTATAATAAAGGAAGGAGAGGGAGATCGAAGTCAAAGTCCAGATTGAGCAAAGATGAATGTGCCTTTTGTCGAGAAAAAGGGCACTAGAAGAAAGAATGTCTCAGGCTAAAGAATAAAGGCAAACCTGAAAGGGGAAAGGCTGTCTCAGAATCAAATGTGGTCGAGTATGATGATGCAGATTCAGATTTCGCATTCGCTGCTATGCCATCAACCAATTGTTCCAGTTCATGGCTGTTAGATTCAGCTTGTAGTCACCATATGACCCCCAATAGAGAATGATTCTTTGATTTTAAAGAACTAAAAAGTGGAATTGTCTACACAATAAATAATTCCCCTCTTGACACACTTGGGATTGGTTCAATTCGCTTGAGGAATCAGGATGGATCAATCAGAACCTTTACATGTGTCCATTATGTACCAGATTTAATGAGAAATCTCATCTCTGTGGGAACGTTAGAGTCAAAAGGTTTAGAAGTGAGGGAAAAAGATGGGATTATGAGGATTATCTCTGGTGCACCGGTGATAATGAAGGGAATTCAGAAAAGAAACAATGTGTATTACTTTTTGGGTAGTGCAATTGTTGGGACAGCACCAGTGGCAGCTTCTACTGATGAACAGGAGTCAGAAGCAACCAGGTTATGACATATGCGCTTAGGGCATGTTGGTGAAAAATCATTGAAATTGCTGATAGATCAAGGATTATTGAAGGGTGCTCGGGCTTGCAAATTAGTTTTTTGTGAGCATTGCATCAAAGGGAAGAAAACGAGGGTGAAATTTGGAACAATAATCCATGATACTAAAGGTATTTTAGATTATGTTCATTCAGATGTATAGGGGCCTTCCAAGACAACTTCATTGGGAGGAACACACTATTATGTCACCTTTGTTGATGATTTTTCCTGGAGAGTTTGAGTGTATACAATGAAGACAAATGATGAGGTGCTAGGATTTTTCCTTAAATAGAAAAAGATGGTGGAGACTCAAACAGGCAGAAAAATCAAACGTCTCCGTATAGACAATGGTGGAGAGTACAAAAATGATCCATTTCTGAAAGTCTGTTAAGAAGAAGGTATTATCAGGCATTTCACTGTCAGATATACACCACAACAGAATGGGGTGGCAAAGCGTATGAACCGTACATTAGTGGAGAAGGTTCGGTGTATGTTGTCTAATGCTGGGTTAGGCAAAGAATTTTGGGCTGAGGCTTTGGTCTATGCTTGTCACCTTGTCAACCACTTACCATCAACTGCTATTGGTGGTAAAACACCATTAGAGAAATGGATTGGAGAAACTGCTACAGATTATGATTCCTTATATGTGTTTGGTTTCACTGCATACTACCATGTTAAGGAGTCAAAGCTGGATCCAAGAGCAAAGAAGGCGATCTTTATGGGGATCACCTCTGGTGTGAAAAGCTATCGTCTTTGGTGTCCAGAAATAAAGAAAATAATCTTCAGCAGGGATAATACCTTTGATGAATCTACCATGTTGAGAAAGGTGACTTTAGAAAAATTGGAGCACACAGATGGAACTCCCAAACAGGTGGAGTTTAAAGGAAGCAGAATTGTCCCAGCCAGTAAAGAAACTGATGTTGACTCTCCTATGGTAGAAGAATATTCAGATGAAGAAGAGGTTCAGACCCAAGAACCTCCACAGCAACATGAATCAATTGTACTCAGAAAGGGAAAGAGGACCATTAGACAACCTGCTCGTTATGCTGATATGGTCTCTTTTGCATCACCAATTGCAATTGATGACGTTCCTTCCACTTTTAATGAAGCAATCCAAAGTTCAGAACATAAAAAGTGGAGTATATCCATGAATGAAGAAATTTAATCCCTTCAAAATAATCAGATGTGAAAACTAGCTAGTCTTCCTAAGGGAAATAAGGCAATTGAGTGCAAGTGGGTATATGCAAAGAAAGATGGATTTCCTGACAAAAATAGCATCCGCTACAAAGAAAGATTGGTGGCTAAAGGCTACGCTCAAATGGAGGGAGTTGATTATAATGAAGTATTTTCTCCAGTTGTAAAACATTCATCCATCAGAATTTTGTTAGCTTTGGTAGCGCAGTTGGATTTGGAACTAGTTCAGATGGATGTAAAAACTGTATTTTTACATGGAGACTTGGATGAGGAAATCTACATGACTCAGCCAGATGAATTAAAAGTTGCTGAAAAAGAAGAGATGGTGTGCAAATTAGAAAAATCGCTGTATGGATTGAAGCAATCTCCAAGGCAGTGGTATAAGCGATTTGTCAAGTTTATGATAGGGCAGAAGTATACAAGAAGCAAATATGATCATTGTGTGTATTTACGCAAGCTACAAGACGGATCCTATATATATCTTCTTCTTTATGTTGATGATATGCTGATAGCTTCCAGGAGTCAGACAGAAATTGCAAAACTAAAGACTCAATTGAACAGGGAGTTTCAGATGAAGGATCTTGGTGAAGCGAAGAAGATTCTAGGCATAGAGATATCAAGGGATAAGAAATTGGGGAGACTTTGTTTGTCTCAGAAAGAATATCTGAGGAAGGTATTAAAACGTTTTGGCATGAATGAGAAGTTAAAACTAGTTAGTACACCTCTTGCTCCTCATTTCAAGCTCGGTGCATCCATGTCATCTAAAGATGATGCAGAACGGGAATACATGTCAAAAGTTCCGTATGCAAGTGTTGTTGGTAGCTTTATGTATGCAATGGTGTGTACGAGATCCGATATTTCACAGGCAGTTGGGATTGTGAGCAGGTATATGCATGATCTTGGAAAGCAGCATTGGAAAGCTGTGAAATGGATTCTGCGGTATATTCTGAACACCGTAGATGTTGGTTTGGTCTTTCAACAGGACAAACAAGATGGCCAGTGTGTAGTTGGGTATTGTGATTCAGACTATGCAGGTGATTTGGACAAGCGTCGATCAACTACTGGTTATGTGTTTACATTTGCAAAAGCACCTGTCAGTTGGAAGTCCACCTTACAGTCAACAATGGCTTTGTCTACTACAGAGGCAGAGTATATGGCAGTTATAGAGGCTGTGAATGAGGTAATTTGGCTTCAAGGGTTGCTTGGTGAATTGAGAATGGAACAGAAGTACATCAAAGTGCACTGTGACAGTCAGAGTGCTATTCATTTAGCAAAGAACCAGGTTTACCATGCAAGGACGAAGTACATCGATGTTCGATATCACTTTGTACGAGAGATTCTAGAAGAAGGTGGAGTCATAATCCATAAGATTCGGACCATTGAGAATACTGCTGATATGTTGACAAAAGTGGTAGCTGTGGTCAAGTTTAAACATTGTTTAGACTTGTTCAATATTGTTACAAATTGAAAGATGAATTTGCAGACACTACTGAAGATTGGATTTTTGAGAGATGTGTGTGAAATTTGCCAAGGAGGAGATTTGTTGGTTTTTTGGCAAATTTTGAATCCCACATTGGTTTTGTATAAGAAGGAGAGTAAATTCTTTTGTTATAAATAGAGCCCTCCTCCTCCTTAGTTTAGTATCCCACAAACATAATCATTCTTCTATATTAAAGGTTATTTGTACTCTTTCTATCTCTTTATAATATTTCCTCCATTAGTGAAATATTATTTTAGTAGTGTTCAATGACGTAGACATAATTTTGGCCTAAACTCGTTAAATTTTGGTGTTCTCTTTTATGTCTATTTAATAGCTATTGTCGGGTATAGTTGTTGTTAATTATTGTCCTATTAAAATTACTTGTCTTGGTAGTTTTGTCTAAGGAGAGTGGGTTTTAAGAGGGACCATTGTGACCCCTCCACTCTTTCCTGAGAATCTACCTTGGAGTGATTTTTAGTACAATCGTTTTCACACTAGTCATATATATAATAATTTTTAAGGTGAATTTATTATTAATAATAGAAATTAATTCGAATTCCACAACAATCCAGACTCTACCCATGGAAATACAAATGGAGGTGCAGCGAAATGATGGCACCAATAAAAGCCAATTTGCCATGCCCAACACACGTGCTCATACCAGCCCCAAGGCAAAACCTATGAAAATTAAAGCTGCACCACTTCCAAAATTAAGAATGGGAATAATCAGTTGAAAAATTGCATGGATACTGCTCCCGTAATCACTCCAATGCAAAGCCCTAATTCGAACACCCAAGTTCAAGCTCCTCACAAAAATCTGATATTTGGGAGGAAGTTAAAATTAAATATTAGCAATCGCCGTAATTATAAATTATTTAAGAAAAATATAAAGATTTATTAGGTATTTTAATTTAAAATTCAGCATGAATCAAGTGACCATAGTAATTAAGGGATTGTTGTTATCTTTGAGGTCCAGAGTTCAAGCACATATGTAGGGTATGAGCGTTAATTGTCAAATATTTGAAAGTTTTTGTACAAATATTATCTTGTATTCAACCTAAATTAAAAAAAAATCAAAACTCAAAATTCAAAAGATAACTTCTAATTTTTCTAATATTTAAACTTATTATAACTTAAATTGTAATTAGATAAAAAATTTAAAAACACAGACTTATAATTCTTTAGTTCGACCCCTGCTTGATTAAATATTTAATAATTTTTTAAATTTAAATATTTATTTTTACATAAACTAAAATACTATTAAACTAAAATTATATCAAAAATATAAATTTTAACGGGTCAAACCCCTTATCCCTGAGGGAGCTCCATCCCTGAACAGAACGATACGGTAAGTCTTGATGGTCTGAATTTTACAGCTAGCTTTAAACCTGTGTTCGATAATTCCTTAGGGATGGAAGGAGATGGCTCAAAACTTCTCTGGACCAAAGTCACCACAAAGTTATTGGCTTCAACACAGAAGCTTCCCCCAGTGACATGTCGCAACCTAAGCAAACAACTGGCAGCTTCAGCAGACGGCTTACAAGCGCAAAAGAGAGAAAATCACCATATGCGATTCGAAACAAAGGTTTAAAAGTGAAGGCCGAAGGACCTAGCGGAGTTTCTATTCGGGAGGCAATGGCGGAAGTTGGTACAAATATCCAGCAACCTCAACCTACGCCCAGGAATGGTGAAGCTCAGGAAGACAGTGCCAAACGCACTTGTTAAGGTTACCCTCTTTTATCTTTCTTATGGATTTTACGCTTATGACGTGGAATTGTCAGGGATGTGGCGGAACCAAGTTCCCGAGAATCTTGAAAGAGTATATCCAAGAGCACAAACCCCCAATGGTTGCCCTTCTTGAAACTCGTACAAGTGGCCTGAAGGCTGACCAAGTGATCGCAAAAATTGGTTTTAATAACTCCTTCAGAGTGAAAGCTTACGAATTTTTAGGAGGAATTTGGCTCTTGTGGAACGATCCCTCCTTGTTAAAGTGAAGGTTTTCCACTTCCAATTTGTCCAGGTTCAAGTTAATTGGCCTAATTCTTCTTTTTCTATTAACATTGTCTATGGAAGTCCTGATAGGAATAAAAGAAGGAATCTTTGGCGTGATTTAAGTAACTCCCAGGACACCGACAAAGAGCCGTGGATCCTTGCCGGTGACTTCAATGCAATCTTGTCCAGTGAGAAGAAGATGGGTGGCAGCCACAGAGGCAGGGGTTGCAAGGCGTCCCAGGACTTTCTCAACGACCATCAGCTGAAAGACTTGGGTTTCAAAGGCCCCCTTCAGTTGGACCCGTGGTGGCATTTTCGAGAGACTTGATCGTATGGTAACTAACGATAGTTGGATTCAGTTAGCGCCAAATTACACGGTGAAACACCTCCCGAGGATCAAATTGGACCATCGGCCGATTCTCCTTAGTACCACAGGTGATTCGGGACCTTCTCGACCCCAGCCTTTTCGTTTTCTTGCAGGGTGGACTAAACATCCCCAATTCAGCAAGCTGGTTAACGACAATTGGCAACACGTAGGTAATATCCCCCATTCTATTAATAATTTCACAAAAATTCTTAACGTTTGGAACAGGGAGGTGTGGAATATCACGTTGGAGAAGAGGAAACTCAAAAATCAGCTTGCTAACATTCAAGCCAAACTGGATCGATCCAACAACATTCACCTAGCTGACAAAGAGCTTGAAGTCCGCACAAAGCTGGAAGAAGTCCTCGACCATGAAGAGCTCATTTGGCGCCAAAAGTCAAGAAGCGATTGGATCATCGATGGTGACAGGAAAACCAAAATTTTTCATAGCCAAGCCCTGAGCAGACGTAAAGCCAATCGTATTCAAGCCCTCAAGTTAAGGAATGGCGAGTGGTGTTATGATGATGATATCCTTCGCAACGTGGCCATCTCCTTCTTTCTCTTTACAGAGAGGACGGTGATCGGTCAGGTAAGTTTCCAATTTGGAATGCCTTTCCTAGATTATCGCAGAAGGACCAGATACCTTGACGCTACCGTCACTGATGAAGAATCAAGAAAGCTCTCTTTGACATGAGCCGCCTTAAAGCTTCGGAGAAAGATGACCTTCATGCCATATGTTTTCAGAATCAATGGGATACGGTTGGTCCCTCTATTTGTTACTGGGTGAAAGGTATTTTCAACGGTAATCCTATAGATCCCGAGTTTAATAAAACTTTACTTGTTCTGATTCCTAAAACTGACAATCCGGAGTCCTATGCTGATTTTCGTCCAATTAGTTTTGCTCTGTTTATATAAGCTTGTTATGAAGGTTATCGCTAACAGGTTCAAAGCAATTTTCTCAAAAATAATTGCTCCGAATCAAGCTAGTTTTATTGCAGGCAGAAATATAACTGACAATATTCCTGGTGGCCCAAGAAGCAATCCATTCCATGAGCAAGAAAAAAGGTAAAACCCAGTGGATGACGGTCAAAGTCGATCTGGAGAAAGCCTATGATCGCGTCGGATGGGATTTTCTTGAGGATTCTCTCGAGGACATGGGGTGTCTGAGGAACATTCGTCGTATTATCATGGAAGTTGTGACCACATCCTCTATGTAAATTCTCTGGAACGAATCGCTTACCGAGGAGTTTAAGCCTACGAGGGACATCCGGCAGGGATGTGCTCTATCTCCTTAACTTTTTGTGCTGTGTATCGAGAGGCTTGGCCAAAGTATCAACTACACCATGGACAACAACCTTTGGGAACCCATGATTATATCTCGAGGTAGCCCTCCCCTCTCTCATCCCTTTTTCGCTGATGATCTCATCTTATTTTGCAGAGCCACTCACCATCAAGCTAATTTGGTGGGAGCCATCTTAGACCAGTTCTGCAGATTCTCGGGGTATAGAGTCAATTCCAACAAAACAAAGGTCTTATTCTCTGCCATCACTGATCCTGAGGTGGCTACTGCTCTCTGTAACTCGCTTGGTTTTCAATCCTCAACAGACCTCGGGAAGTACCTCGGAATGCCGCTCTTCCACAGGAGAGTTACTAAGAGTACATTTCAGTTCATAATTGACAAAGTAAGAAAGAAACTGAGCGAAGGGACGACTTCTAAACTTTCTCTTGCTAGGCGGATTACTTTAGCTAAGTCTACTCTCCTCACCGTCCCAAATTATTTTATGCAGACCGTGGGTATTCCGAAGGGCGTGTGCAATCAGCTTGAACAAATTGTTCGTCGCTTTATTTGGTGAGGGACGACAACCAACCCTAAAATGGCCATAGTAAGCTGGGAGACTTGCTGTCAACCCCATAAGAATGACAGAGTTGGTCGTCGCCTTTATGAGCTCAGAATGAAGTGTTCCCAATCAAACTAGGATACAACTTTCTCATGAGACCGGACACGATTTGGAATAAAATCATGAAGGCCAAAAGCAAGTCTGATGGATTCGATGCCTCTGCCCATCAACGGGAAGAATGGATCCTTTGTTTGGAAGTCTCTCGCCAAATTTTGGGCGCATGTTCGGGTAAACATTTGTTGGTCTATTTGTAATAGTCAATCTACGAGTTCTTGGAATGATTCTTGGATTAACGATTTGGTTCCCCTGGCTAGTGTTATTCCAGAGACCAAAGAGACCAATCCTCAAGCAGTTGTTCGTGATTTTACCACCGAGAGGGGGGAATGGAACCTGCCCGTCCTTCGCCGTAGTGTTGGGTATTCCCCTCCCCCCCGGTCTGACGATATTGGCGATGATCTTCCCCTTTGGAAATGGGACGGGACGGGTATTTGTCCACCAAGTCCGCTTTTAACTTGCTAAACAAAGACAGTTGGGAACTTAGAAATGAGAAATGGAATATGGCTTGGGACCTCAAAAGTAGGTGTTCATTCGGTTAAAACGGTGGTAGATCAAATCAAATTATCGTTAATTAAATTTTTTTTTCTTTAATCGTTAATCGAATCAATTTTTTTTTAAAAAATATTAATTTAATCGAATAAATTTCGGTTAATTTTTGAATTAACTGAAATTTTTTAAAATTTTCTAATTTATATAAAAATTGAATATTTTTTAATTCAAAAAACAATTTACAATTAATTTAAAAAAATATAATTATAAAATAAAAATTTTATATGGATTTTTTAATTAATTAATATTTATTTAAGTTTAAAAATTATTTGATCTTAAATTATTAATTAAGTTTTAAATGGTTTGGGGTGAGCCCATATGTTATATATAATATATTTAATATTTAAAATTTAATTTCGGTTAATTCGGTTAATTAACTGATTTCGAACAGAATTAACCGTTAATCGAATTCTAAAAAAATTATTAATCGTTTTCTGACCTAACTAATTCGGTGGCCGACCGAATTAACCAAACTAATTTAATTCGATCGATTAATTCGGTTAAAACCGAAAAATGATCACCCCTACTTCAAAGGCCCCCCGAGAGAATAAGCAACTTTATTTGCCTTGTCATCGAAACTTTCTTATGACCAATAGCGAACGGATGCTTGCTACCCGATATGTGGAGAAAGTGATGAATCTATCATCCACGTTCTCCGTGACTGTTACAATGCCAGTTCCATTTGGACCCAACTGATTCTGCCACTACATACCCAGGTATTCTTCTCAACCTCTTTACTGGCTTGGTTACAGTGGAATTTGTCTAATAATGCAGGTATGGATACCCGGGAGCTTAATTGGCAACAATTATTTGGAGTTATCATATGGAAAATCTGGAAGAATCGCAACTATTTTGTGTTTAAAGGCCAAATCTGGGAGGCAATGTCAACCATTATTTTGGCCAAAGCTTGGGCTCGCAGCATGAAAGATTGCCATAGTTATCACCCTCCTTGCAACCGTGACCGCAACATTACAAGCAGCTGGTGTGCTTCTGTTTCGGGAAAGACTAAACTCAATACGGACGGCTTGGTTCACCCTATGACGATGGAAGCTGCTAGTGGCGGAGTCTTCCGCGACAGCGCTAGTAATTGGATTAATGGTTTCAACAGGAATATCGGTAAGTGCTCAATCTTTGAAGCGGAGATGTGGGCCGTTCTCGACGGCTTAGAAATGGCATGGTCGCTTGGTTTTGCTGATGTGCAAATTGAACTCGACAGCAAAGCATCCGTGCTGAGCCTAACGAGCAACTCCTCCCTCCACGAACCTACCCTTGCGAGACGGATCCGTGAGTACCTCCATCGAGATTGGAATGTCCAGATCAAGCACATACCACGAAGCAAACTCCCTTGTGGATAGGGTCGCGAAGTTAGGAAGGGGAAGGGGAAGGGTACTGGGACTCTACCTTTGCATCCCCTCCTCCTGAAATCCACAGTTTACTCAGAAAAGACCAAATGATGCTGAGAAGTAGTTCCCACTGATCTAATTGGCCTCTCTATTCATGGGTGAATCCACCCACCCGCCCCGAATAAATAGATGAAAACCCGTTGTGAAACGGATGATTGACGGATGATGGATGGATCGGGTGATGGGTCGGGTCGGATATAGATGAAATATTTTTGACCCATCACCCGACCTATCACCCGCAACATCCATCCACCCATTAATATATCCATCCATATATATATATATATATATATATTAAAAAAAATAAACGGATGATTGTCACATGACTAGGTTTGAAAGAATGAAAGCCCCAATTTTTGATGTGTCGGGTGATGGGTCGGGTCGGATATGGATCAGATGTCTTATTTGATATATGATTTCAGAAGCTTCTATTGAGAATGCACATGCATATGCTACTATCTTGGAGGATTTTGATGTGGAAGATGAGGGAAGTTCATCAAGTGTAGTGCTTGATGCAGATGTTAACTCGGTAAATATTCTTATTCTCTTAATTCTGACTTTTATCTCATTGAAAATATGTCTAATTTTTTAATATTAGTTTATCACTATTGATACTAGGATAGAGAGGACTTTGAGAAGTGATAGTTTGTTTATGAAGATTATATTTGGTGTACAAGACTATACATGATGCATCTATTCACTTGAAAAATGTATCACAAACATAGTGCACAAGACTATATAAACTGTGTTTCATTTTGTTTTTGTTTGAATTAGATGAAAATTTATTTTTCATGTTTTGGTTTCTATGAATGTTTGAGTATCAATGTTTGGTTTCTATTAATGTTAGAAGAATTTGAGCTTAGGATGTAAAAATAGGTTTTGTTCATAGTATCATCCATTTCTCATCCGCTCCACCCGCTCCACCCGTGGATGATGGATGGAGCGGATATGGATGAAATTTTTTGTGGGTGATGGATGGTGTGGATGGAAATTTGGACCGTGGGTGATGGGGCGGATGAAGCTCCACCCGACCCATATCCGATCCATTTCCAGCCCTAGGCCTCTCTTTTATCTAATAAATAAATAAATAAAAATACAACATTATAGGCATTATCATATATTAAAAAAGTTTCGACATAAATGTGAAGTTATTATAATCACTTTGGTTTAATAACTTAGAAAGTTTCGACATTAATTTCATGTAAATTAAAAGGCTAATAGCACAAAGAAGGAAGGCGTGGAGTTATGAGAACGTGAAGGGGAGTGGCTTTCATATTTGTCATTGCCTTTAC
The DNA here is from genome assembly GCF_006381635.1 of Hibiscus syriacus. Classification (NCBI taxonomy): domain Eukaryota; kingdom Viridiplantae; phylum Streptophyta; class Magnoliopsida; order Malvales; family Malvaceae; genus Hibiscus; species Hibiscus syriacus. The sequence goes on along the minus strand of NW_024062745.1, from coordinate 850,345 downwards.
TCATATCAATTGCTTTATCCAATGGCGTCTTCAACTCGAACCCTTGCACCACACTAGCCAGTACGAGTTCCAACAATTGCCCCGCAAACGTGTTGAAATTCCAAGAAAGGGGCCGCCGAAATAAAAAAAAAAGTCAAAAAAAGGAGGCCAAGGGAGGCCACCGAAATGCACCGAATTCGGTGGAATAAATTTTGTTTAAAATAAAATGGGGAAAATACATTTTAGTCTCTGTACACTTTAGGGTATTTACAAGATCAGTCATTAAGCTTCAACTATAAATACTCTAGCTCATTTAGTTTCAAAATCATCCCAAAAATCATTTCTTTCTTCCTATACTAGAGAGTTTTCTTGTGAGTTGTGAGTGTTTTATAAACACTTGTAAATTTTCTCTCTCTAGTAAAAGATCTACAGCAGTTCGGAGACGTAGGCAAAATTGGCTGAACTCCGTTATCAATTTTAGGTATTATTTTACGCTTTTATTTCGTATTCTCACTAATATGGTTATAGGGAAATTTCTCGTTTATTTCCCAACAACTGGCATTAGAGCTTTTGGTGGTTAATTTTGTCGATTTTTCTATGAGGTTACTATTCATGTGAATAGTGAATTTTGTGAATTGTGAATTTTGTGAATAATAAAATTTTATTGGCGATACGAATTTGTCAACGAACGTGTTCTAATACACGGGTGTTCGTAGAAATTGTCAGAAACGATCCAAAGAAGCCAGATTCGAGTGGGAGCGATGGCTGCAGACGAAGGGAATGTGAAAATTAAAAAGTTCGATGATGCGGACTTTGGCTTTTGGAATATGCAGATTGAAGATTTTCTGTACTAGAAAAATCTATATCAACCTCTCTCAGGAAAGCAACTAAAGGGCATGAAGAATGAAGACTGAGCTCTTCTCGACAGACAAGCCCTCGAAGTTATCTGACTGACGTTATCCCGTAATATTGCTTTCAACATAGCAAAAGAAAAGACCACGTCGTGTCTTATGATGACTCTCTCCAGTATGTATGAGAAGCCATCGACCTCAAACAAAGTTCACTTAATGAGGCGATTATTCAATTTGCGGATGACGGAAGGGGCATCAGTGACTCAACACCTAAATGAACTCAACACAATCACAACCCAGTTGAGTTCCGTGGAAATTAATTTCGATGATGAAGTTTGAGCTTTAATTCTCATATCATCTCTACCAGACAGTTGGAATGCTACTGTTACAGCAGTTAGCAGCTCGTCGGGAAATAGTAAATTGAAATTCGACGATGTTCGGGATCTGGTATTGAGCAAAGAAATTCGACGGAGAAAATCGGGTGAAGCATCAACCTCCTCAGCCTTGCACACAGAGTCTAGAGGGAGAACTTCATAAAGAAATTCAAATTGTGACAGATCCAAATCCAGAAGGGGCAAATCAAGAACTGGAAAGAAATGTTATAATTGTGGCAAGAAGGGTTACTTTAAAAGAGATTGTCGAGCACCGAAGAAAGATACCAGCGCACAGAAGTCTGCCAACATGACAGAGGAGACAGGTGATGCCATGATTCTAAGCGTCAACAGTCCAATTGAATCATGGATCTTGGATTCAAGGGCATCTTTTCACTCCACCCCATGCCAAGAAATCATGGAGAACTATGTTAGTGGTGATTTTGGGAAGGTTCATCTAGCTGATGATGAAACCTTGAAGATCGTCGAAAAAGGAGACATCCGATTAAAGTTACCAAACCAGACCACCTGGATGCTAAAACGAGTGAGACATATTCCTGGCCTCAAAAGAAATTTGTTTTCTGTAGGACAGCTTAATGGAGAAGGACATAGTACAACCTTTTCAGGTTGTGAATGGAAGATTACTAAAGGAGCACTCCTCATTGCTCGTGGTAAGAAGACTGATACTCTTTATGTAACCTCAAATTTAGAGAATATCATTGCAGTAGCAGATGTTGATGGAAAATCAAAATTATGGCACTAAAGGCTTGGCCATATGAGCGAGAAAGGGATGGAGACACTTTTGTTAATAGGGAGGCTGTCGGATCTAAAGAATGTAGATGTCAGACTATGTGAGTATTGCATCTTTGGCAAACAAAAGAAACTCAGTTTTGAAAAGATTTTCAAGACACCCAAGGCTGAAAAGTTAGAGTTGGTTCATACTGATGTATGGAGACCATCTCCAGTTCCATCTATTGTAGGCTCACTATATTATGTCACATTCATCGATGATTCTACAAGGAAGGTGTGGGTTTATTTTTTGAAGAAGAAATCAGAAGTCTTTGATACCTTCAGAAAATGGAAGGCCATGGTGGAAAATGAGACTGGTTTGAAAGTCAAGCGGTTGAGGTCTGGAAATGGAGGAGAGTACAGAAATAGTAGATTCAGAGATTTCTGCGCAAACAATGGGATCAAGATGGAGACAACAGTTCCCATGACACTGCAGCAGAATGGTGTAGCAGAACGTATGAACAGAACTCTGAATGAACGTGCCAAAAGCATGATGATACACGCTGGATTGCCCAAATTGCTATGGGCTAAAGCTATCAACATTGTAGTTTACCTGATAAACCGTCGGCCCTTAGTTCCCTTGTGTTGAGTTAATCGATCGATGGAATCAGCCAAGAGGGGGGTGAATTGGCAATTAAATTTTTGGTGGAAGCTTTTGCAGAAAAATTGAAAGAAATTGCACAGCGATTTAGAGTGGTTCAACTTTCTCAACCAAAGTCTACGTCCACTACCTTAGCATCCACACTAAGGATTTTCCAACAAATTCACTAATTTGTTCTTTCTTTTGAGGCCAAAGCGATAACCTTACAACCCCCTCAAGAATATACCCCAATTCTTGAGAACATTCTTTCTCAAAGAGAAGATTACAAATTCGCAAACTTAATGAAAAACCTCACAAGGCAAATGTGTTTGCACAATTCTAGAACAAAGAAAGAACACTCAAGAATGAATACAATTAAGTACAAGTAGTGTTCTTGAAAGCAAAAATGAATATTGAATGAAAAATAGGCTTGAAGTGCTCAAACAATGAGTTTGATGCTTTCTCTTTTATTCTCTATTGATTCTTGTTTCCTATTGTTTCTTGTTATTGATCAATGTCTTCTAAGCTTGTTTAAATACTCCTTCAATTGATTCTGAACGTTAGGGATGATTAGTGGAGTCAATGGATCCGTTTAAGTGTGAAAACAATTAATAAAATCAGTTGGGAGCATGTGTGCATCGATGTATAGTCAAGGTGCGTCGATGCAACAAGTGTAAAATTAAAATATTTCAACCGTTGGAACACTTAGTGCATCGGTGCACTAAGAGTGCATCGATGCATAAAATGCATTCGATGTTTCAAACAAGCCTGAGTGCATCGATGCATGGTATGTGCATCGATGCATAAAATGCATTCGATGTTTTCATAAAACCTGAGTGCATCGATGCATGAAAGTATATCGATGCATAAAATGCATTCGAAATGGTGTGTGTGTCGATGCATCAATGAGTGCATCGGTGCATCCCTTTACAAATTTGATTTTTTGGCTCATTTTTGGTTCGAAATACTTTGTGAAAATTGTTTCAAAAAATATTTTAAGTATAAAACACAATTTTACACTTTAGTAAGGTTTGAATTTGAACTTTGGAAGACTTGGAGTAATATTTTGGTATTCGAATAATTAAATCGAATATACTTAGAAAATAATTTCTAAAATCTTAAAATTTATTTAACTTAATTTGTTATATCGAAACATCAAAATATTTTCAACAATCTCCCCCTTTTTGATATAACAAAATATTTGAGTAATTTTAATATTTTTAAGAAAATCATTTTTGAAATCAATTTTGAAATTATCCCCCCTTACTAAAACACATCTTCTCCCCCTTTTTGTTAAATAAAAAAGACTCTATTAAAAGATCTGGAAAGAAAAAGTTTTGAAACATAGCCAATTGATATTTATAAATATAGCTTAAGCTGCTAAGATCACAATCAAGAGAAAGGTTAGCCATTAGTTTCATAATCAATATTCATAAATAGTTATGTAATGGAAAATTGGTCATATATGTCTAAATGATGCAACAATTAAGATCAAACAAACCAAATATATAAATATAAGTTCAAATATCCAAGCATCCAAAACTTAAATCCAAACAAATAATCACCCAAAATAAAAACAATCCAAGAACATCAAAATGTTTATTAATCCAAGTTCTAAGTTCAAGAAAGCATGGCAAGTAAATATCTACTCCATCGAAGGATCGGGAGGAGGAGGATAATGTGCTCGCACTTCAAGAGTGAGAGCATCCATACGTTCATGCATCTCCCTGTTGAAATTTAGTCAGTTGAGAATCCATGGAGGCAAGCCTTAGATCAAATGACTCCATAAATGTTCGAAAATATGGAGGCATTTGTTCCTCATGCCGTACTGGTTCCGGTGCCAGAGGATCATCGTCAAAAATTTCCTCGTCAATATCTTGCATAAGCTGTTGAAGCTCGGGATCATCGTCAGCAGCCGGTGCCGGAGGAGGAGGAGCACGAGAAGATCTAGGAGCAGGAGAATCTCGTGAAGAACTGGCTCCCGGAGTTTGCTTATTGGGTCGATAAACCCATTGGTCAATTTCCTCATCTTGTTTCCAGTCAGCTTTCTTTAAGGAAGTGAGATTGATTTGATTTTTGAAGAGGGATGGGATTGTCGAGAGAAACTCTAAGACCGAGTTTGATAAAAAGATTACTACGTAGACACCCATAACTAAAGTTTCTACATGTTTGGATGGGACTACATTTATGGTATCTACTAGTTCACTAAAAATGATTTGAGGCAAACTTATTTTCTTGTTATGTTGTATACAATGTATCCATCATAAATCCCTAACACGATGAGTGGAGTACCTACCTCCGGATAGTCTAAACCACCAACAGATCATTAAATGCAGAAAATGATCGCGATGTGCTCGTAAGGTACTAACAATAGCATTAGGTTGATAGGGATATGATACAGTCTATTTCTCATTATATAAACCATCGTCATCTAGTCCAAACTGTTTAGCGATAGTCTCGGAGTCAATATGGACAAATTGGCCTAAAAGGTAGGATCTAATTCCTATAGTCCCACATTGACGCTCGTTTTGAATACATATCGCATTAGAGTAGAAAATACGGACTAATTGGTGATTGACAATGGGTTGAAGGTGACAAAGTTTATCAAACTTCCAAGAGCGAAGGGTTGGAAGATATTTGAAGTTGATATCTTCCAAAGCTTGAATTGAGGGTATACGCTCTTCCCGGATTCTATAAGACTTAAAAGAGTTATTGTATCTATGGTATAGTTCTTCTCTATGACAACCAGGTATATTAAAACAAGAGTTTAGAATGGTTATATTAGGATCGTTTGGATTTTGAGGTTGAGGAGGAATAGGATTAGGAGGTAGGTTAGAACGACTCGATGAGGTCCTAGGGCGTTTAGGGTTGGACATGGTTTAAGAATCGAAATTGGATAGGTAACCTGCAATTTAAAAAATATTTATACAATATAATAAATCCCAAAACTAAATTGAGTCCACAATAATTCAAGGTTCTCTAAACCGAATCTTAATGGGCAAGATTTTGAAAGCTATAATATTTGAAAATCATAATACATATAGTTTTCATGAAAACAATACAATTAAATCAAAAACATCAATAATTTTCGAAAATAAGATTTTTTTTATTTCGAAATTCAAAGGTAGTTTTGAAAAATTGTTTGTTTTTGACGAAATTGATTGTAAAATCTAGTTTAGAATCATAATATAATCAATTCCCGATATAATGTTCATCTTAGAACTAATCTAAACTAGTTCTAAAATCAAAATTTGATAAAATAGGAGTTTTTAGAAAAATACCTTGAAAATCTTGGATTGAGAGGAGTGTGATGATGTTTTTCACAATTTAATGATGTTAGCAGGATTTAGAGATGTAATGCTCGAAGATTCCGACTATTTTTCGTTTGATTTTGATCAAATGGAGAGTATAGGGAGAGAGAGGGACGAACGGCAGCAAGGGGAGTGTTTGAAGGGTTTTGAGAAAATGAAGAGAAACATGGTTTTTAACCAAAAACACGACGGATGCATCGATGCATGGCCTTGTGCATCGATGCACATTCAAGGAGTGCATCGGTGCATCTTCATGATGTATTGATGCATATTCAAAGGGATGCATCCATGCACTATTTAGTGTATCGATGCATTATGCACAAAAATGTCAAAAATCCATTTTAAACACTCAAAATGCTAAATTAATTAGCTCTAGTGGTATTGGCAACTCATGTAATGAAAATTAGTCATGTTAAATCAATCAATTTTATCCTTGAACTACATTTGAACATAAAATTAATTTTCACTAAGAATCATAAACTCCCCCTAACTAATAGCAAAGAATGCAATAAAAATTATTATTATTATAAGCAATTTTCATTTATTCTTAAAAGTGTTAAAATTAATTTAAACACTAAGTGAAGAAAGGTCAGTTAAACCTAATTCTCTCCTAAGTGCCCAAAATCGTTCTTTGTCTAAAGGTTTTGTAAAGATATCCGCTAATTGGTGCAAAGTATCAACAAATTCTAGAACTACATCTTCCTTAGCAACATGGTCTCTAATGAAGTGATGTCTAATATCAATATGCTTAGTTCTAGAGTGTTGGATGGGATTTTTAGTGAGACAAATAGCATTAGTATTATCACACTTGATAGGAATGATACTTACTTCAATTCCATAATCAAAAAGTTGTTGTTTCATCCATAAAACTTGTGCACAACAACTACCTGCTGAAATGGATTCCGCTTCAGTGGTAGATAATGCAATACAATTTTGTTTATTTGAAAACCGAGAAATCAACATATTTACAATGAATTGGAAAGTACTGGAGGTGCTTTTCCTATCTAATTTGCATCCTCCATAATCCGCATAAGAGAAGGCATGCAAGCTAAAGCTAGAGTCCCTAGGATACCAAAGTCCTAAACTAGGAGTGTCCTTAAGGTATCTAAAGATTCTCTTAACAGCTAGTAAATGTGATTCCTTAGGACATGATTGAAATCTAGCACATAAGCAAACACTAAACATAATTTCCGGTCTACTTGCGGTTAAATAAAGCAAAGAGCCAATCATTGACCTATATAATTTAACATCCACACATTTACCTCCTTCATCTATGTCAAGCTTTGTAGAAGAGCTTATTGGAGTTACATGAGGTTTCCTATTTTCCAGTCCAAACTTCTTGAGCATATCCTTGACGTACTTAGCTTGTTTGATGAAGATGCCATCTTTTCTTTGTTTGATTTGGAGTCCTAAGAAAAATGAGAGCTCACCCATCATGCTCATCTCGAATTCACTTTGCATTAGCTTAGAAAAGTATTGGCAAAGAATATCATTAGTAGAACCAAATATTATATCGTCAACATAAATTTGAACTACTAATAAATCTTTACCTTTATGCTTTAAAAACAATTTAATGTCAACCTTCCCTTTTGAAAAACCTTTTTCGATTAAAAAATTTGCAATCTTTCATACCAAGCTCTAGGAGCTTGTTTTAAATCATAAAGTGGGTTTTTCAATTTAAAAACATGATTTGGAAATTCTAAATCTTCAAAACCTGGAGGTTGTTCCACATACACTTCTTCTTTTATAAAACCATTTAAAAATGAACTTTTAACATCCATTTGATATAATTTAAATTCATTGAAACATGCAAATGCTAATAATATTCTAATTGCTTTCATCCTTACTACGGGAGCGTATATTTCATCATAGTCTTTGCCCTCTTCTTGAGTATACCCTTGAGCAACAAGTCTAGCCTTGTTTCTTACTATATTACCACTCTCATCAAGCTCATTCCTAAATACCCATCTAGTACCTAAAGTAGACTTATTACTTGGCCTTTCAACTAATGTCCATTCTTTACTTCTCTCAAATTGATTTAACTCTTCTTGAATAGCCATAATCCAATGTTCATCATATAATGCTTCTTTAATATTCTTAGGCTTTATGCATGAGATAAATGTAACATAATTACAAATATTTCTAAGAGAAGATTGAGTTGTTATAGTTGTACTCTCTTGGGTAAGATACTTCCCTTTCTTCAATGGTTGGATTCTCGAGGGGATCATGAATTTCCTCATTTTTTGTTTCTTCCTTTGATGATGGTTCTCCAACGTCATTTCTAACGTCATTTTCTTGTATAATACCTACATCATCATCAACACAATAATCCTTCCTCAAAAGGAGATTATCATTGGAAAAAAATTTATAGACTCTTCTACAACTAAGGTTCTTTTATTAAATACTCAATAAGGTTTAGAATTTAAGGAATAACCCAGAAAAATTCCTTCATCACTTTTAGCATTAAATTTTCCAAGATTGTCTTTACCGTTATTTAAAACAAAACATTTACATCCAAAAGGATGAAAATATCTAATGTTAGGCTTTTTATTTTAAAAAGTTCATATGGAGTTTTCTTCAAAATAGGCCTAATCATTACTCGATTAATAACATAACAAGTGGTATTTGTGGTTTCTGCCCAAAAATATTTTGACAAATTGTTTTCACAAAGCATGGTTCTAGCCATTTCTTCTAAAGTTCGATTTTTCCTCTCAACAACTCTATTTTGTTGAGGGGTTCTAGGTGCTGAAAAATTATGGCTAATATCATTAGAATTACAAAATTCAGTAAATCCAAAATTTTCAAATTCAGTTCTATGTTCACTCCTAACACTGGTTATAGAGTAACCTTTTTCATTTTGGATTACTTTTGAAAATGTGATGAATTTTTCTAATGCTTCATCTTTAGTACTTAAGAATAGAACCCAAGTATATCTAGAATAGTCATCTACCAATACAAATGCATATTGTTTTTCACCAAAGCTAGTAGTTCTAGATGGCCCAAAAAGATCTAAATGGATCAATTGTAATACTCTACTAGTGGATACATCATTAATGGATTTAAACAAAATTCACTTTTGTTTTCCTTTAGCACAAGCATCACAGATTTTATCATTACAAATTTTAGTTTAGGCAACCCTCGAACTAAATATCCTTGAGTTAACTGTTGCAAAACACTCATACTAGCATGTCCTAGCCTTTTATGCCATAACCAACTATCATGCTCATCTTTAGCAACTAGGCATAAATTAGTCATATCTATAGAATCTAAATGCACCATGTAAATGTTTCCTATTCTATGACCAACAAGCATAATCCGATTAGATGCAATGTCAATGACTTTACAACCATTAGTATCAAACATGACATTGAATCCCTTATCTCACAATTGACTAATACTCAATAGATTATGCTTTAATCTATTCACATATAAAACATTCATATTTTGTATGGAAGAGGTATTACCTATAGTGCATATACCTTCAATGTGACCTTTTGAGTTATCACCAAAAGTCACATCTCCTCCATTTTTGGTGTTGAGCTCTATGAACCGGCTTTTGTCTCCGGTCATGTGTCTTGAGCATCCACTATCAAGGTACCATGAGTTCAAATTTGTTTCTCGTGCCTTGTAGCAATGCTCATTTTCCTACAAACATAGATTAATTTTTTATTTTTGGTACCTAAATTCTTTTGGGTCCATATTCATTAGTTTCCAAATCCTAGTCCCCTTGGTATCCATTTGTGTAGGATATCCTTATCTTTAGTAGTAATGAGTTCTTTAGGAACTCATATACTTCTAACAATTTTTCCATTAGAGTTCTTTGGAGACCTCTATGATGGTAGTTTTTAAAACTTTTTCTAATAAAGTTGGATTTTGAATTTTCTCCATTTTCAAAACGTTTTGTTCCAACTTTATAAAAAAAGCTTTAAGATCATCAATTTTCTTTTGATGATCATCATTGACCTTTGAAAGTAAATTATGCAAATCAGAATTTTTGTTTTCAAACGCTTCTAATTTGATTTGCAAATTTTTTATTTTACTTTCAAGATCATTGTTGGTCTTGGATATGAGATTATTTTCATTTTTCAATTTCGAAATATCATTTTTATATTTTAAAAACAATTTCTCATAATCCGAAGCCAACCCATTATATTCCTCTAATAACTCATCATAAGATAAATCATCTAAATCAAATGAGTTAGAGGTTACCTGAGAATCTTTCCCGAATGCCATCAAGCACAAGTTTGCTACTTCTTGTTCCTCTTCATCGGAACATTCTTAATCGCTCCATGTAGCCATGTGAGCCTTGTGCTTATTCTTTGATTGACCCTTTCTCTTCAATTGCGGGCAATCATATTTGACATGCCCTGATTTCTTGCATTATAGGAAATTATCGGGTCATTCTATTTTGGTTCATTTTTGAAGCTTTCATTTCGTTTGAATTTTCTTCCTCGGTTTGGCCTCATCATTTTTCTGAACCATTTGGCAAACAATGTCATTTCCTCATCATCATCATCTTCATCTGAATCACTCTCATCTTTTGTTGATTTGAGAACAACTCCTACGTTCTTCTTCTTCTCTGTATCCTTCTTTGTCTCATCTCTTTTCTCAAGGTCTTCCTCTTCTTTAAGCATCATTTCATGCGTGAGGAGAGAGCCAATAAGTTCATCGAGGGTAAATGATTTTAAGTTCTTTGCTTTGATTATCGCTGTCTTCTTTGATTTCCAAGCTTTTGGAAGAGAGCAAACTAACTTCCTTACAAGCTTGTCATTTGGAATAATTTCTCCTTATGATTTGAGACTATTGACAATCGTGAAGAATCTATCTGTCTTAGCTTTGACATCTTCATCCGGTTTCATCCTGAAATTTTTATAGCTATGAGTTAGAAGACTAAATTTAGATTCTTTTACCTCGTTTGTGCCTTCATGAGTGACTTGTAGTTTGTCCCATATCTCCTTGGCAGTTGTTCAAGATGAAACTCTCTCGTATTCATCCGGTCCAACATCACAAAAGATAATGTGAATAACTTTAGAGTTTCTTGTCTCTCATTCACTCCACAATCTCGGGTGGGTGGAGGGTTTGATATATCCATATTCTATGACATTCCATGCTCTCATGTCACTTGTTTGAATGAAATACATCATTATATTCTTCTAATAAGCATAGTTAGCTCCATGAAGAAATGAGGCTTGTTCATTGAATCAAGAATGAAGTCGGAGTTGGAAGCGCCGACCATTAATGACTTGAATATCGATGTAACTCTTCCCGAATCGACTCAAGAGATGATTAAACATTCAAATGAGTGAGGCTCTGATACCAATTGTTGGGTTAATCGATCGATGGAATTGGCCAAGAGGGGGTGAAATGGCAATTAAAATTTTGGTGGAAGCTTTTGCAGAAAAATTGAAAGAAATTGCATAACGATTTAGATTGGTTCGACTTTCTCAACCAAAGTCTACGTCCATTACCTTAACTATCCACACTAAGGATTTTCCAACAAATTCACTAATTTTTTCTTTCTTTTGAGGCCAAAGAGATAACCTTACAACTCCCTCAAGAATATACCCCAATTCTTGAGAACACTCTTTTTCAAAGAGAAGATTACAAATTTGCAAACTTAATGAAAAACCTCACAAGGCAAATGTGTTTGCACAATTCTAGAACAAAGAAAGAACACTCAAGAATGAAAACAATTGAGTACAAGTAGTGTTCTTGAAAGCAAAATGAATATTGAATGAAAAATAGGCTTGAAGTGATCAAACAATGAGTTTGATGCTTTCTCTTTGATTCTCTATTGATTCTTGTTTCCTATTGTTTCTTGCTATTGATCAATGGCTTCTAAACTTGTTTAAATACTATTTCAATTGATTCTGAGCGTTGGGGATGATTAGTGGAGTCAATGGAGTCGTTTAAGTGTGAAAATAATTAATAAAATCAGTTGGGATCGTGTGTGCATCGATGCATCAAGTGTAAAATTCAAATATTTCGACCGTTGGAACACTTAGTGCATCGATGTACTAAAAGTGCATCGATGCATAAAATGCATTCGATGTTTCAAACAAGCCTGAGTACATCGATGCATGGTATGTGCATCGATGCATAAAATGCATTCGATGTTTTCATAAAACCTGAGTGCATCGATACATAAAATGCATTCGAAATGGTGTGTGCATCGATGCATCAATGAGTGCATCGGTGCATCCCTTTACAAATTTTATTTTTGGCTCATTTTTGGTTCGAAATACTTTGTGAAAATTGTTTCAAAAATATTTTAAGTATAAAACACAATTTTACACTTTAGTAAGGATTGAATTTGAACTTTGAAAGACTTGGAGTAATATTTTGGTATTCGAATAATTAAATCAAATATACTTAGAAAATCATTTCTAAAATCTTAAAATTTATTTAACTTAATTTGTTATATCGAAACATCAAAATGTTTTCAACACCTTGGATTGTTTTCATCAGAAGCAGAGATGTCATTTTTAATGAGAATGTGATGTACAAAGACATGTCAACCATAGAATCAAGTAGATCCAATACCAAAGCTGAAACAAAGGAATTTGCTGAGTTCGAGGAGATTTCTGGAAATGATGTTCAGATCAGTCCTGAAGCAGTTTAAGAAGAACCAAGCCTAACGTTATTCGCCTTCTTTGCACTACTTGTTGTTGATTGAAAATGGTGAACCAGAGTGCTATGATGAAGCAATACAGGTGGAGGATTCAGTCAAGTGGGAGTCTTCCATGAAAGATGAGATGGACTCTCTTATGTCAAATCAGACGTGGGAATTAGCTGAATTACCACCAGGCAAAAAGCGCTCCATAACAAGTGGATTTACAGGATCAAATAAGAGCACGATAGGAGAAAACGCTACAAAGCAAGATTGGTTGTCAAAGGTTTTCACCAAAAAGAAGGTATTGACTACAATAAAAAAATTCTCCAGTCGTGAAACTATCTACAATTAGAATGATGTTGAAAACTGTAGCTACAAAGAATCTACATCTTGAGCAGTTAGATGTAAATACAACTTTCCTTCATGGTGATTTGGAGGAGGAAATCTATATGAGGCAGCCAAAAGGCTTCATAAAGGCAGACAAGAAAAACCTGGTATGCAGGTTGAAGAAGAGCTTGTATGGTTTAAAACAAGCTCCTAGATAGTGATACAAGAAGTTTGATAGTTTCATGAGTAGTAGTGGTTTTACCTGATGCCAAGCAGATCATTGTTGCTACATCAAGAAGCTCAACAACAACTTCATTATTTTATTTTTTTACGTTGATGACATGCTCGTTGTAGGTTCAGACATGGAAGAGATTATTAACTTGAAGCAAAAATTATCGAAGCAGATTGCAATGAAAGATCTGGGCGCTGCAAAGTAGATTCTTGGGATGAGGATTAAGAGAGACACAAAGTCGGGGACTTTGATGTTATCACAGGCTGAGTACATCAACAAAGTACTCTCTAGGTTCAACATTCAAGATGCTAAACCAGTAAGTACACCTTTAGGTGTTCATTTTAGACTCTCCAAAGAACAATCACCAAAGACGGAGAAAGAGCTCATGCAGTGGGAGCTGTTAGCATATACATGAATAATCCGGGAAAGGTACACTAGGAAGCAGTCAAATGGATCCTCAGATATCTGCGGGGTACCACAAACAAAGCACTTTGTTTCAAAGGTGGAGATACAATACTGTCATGCTATGTAGATGCTGACTTAGCCGGAAATGTTGACATCAGAAGGAGTACTGTAGGGTATGTCTATACTCTAGGAGGTACTGCAGTGAGTTAGGTTTCTCAACTACAGAAGATAGTTGCTCTCTCCACAACTGAAGTAGAATATGTCGCTGTTATGGAAGCCAACAAGGAGATGGTCTGGCTCCAAAGTTTCTTGGAAGAGTTAGGCAAGAAACAAGAAAACAATGTCTTGTATTGCGACAGTCAAAGTGCTATCTATCTAGCGAAGAATCCTTCTTTTCATTCTAGGACGAAGCACATACAATTGCGATATCATTTTATCCGGTCTCTTCTGAAAGATGGGATTTTGAAACTTGAAAAGATTAGTGGATCTCAAAATTCGGCAGGCATGTTAACAAAGACTGTGACTACGGACAGGATGAAGTTGTGTTCAGCTTCAGTTGGCATGCTAGAGTAACAAGGCCAGGAATGCTGCTACATTAATCGAGGTGTGAAGACAGATTAAAATCAGTCTTCAAGTGAGAGATTGTTGAAAGTCCAAGAAAGGGGGCCGCCGAAATCATCAAAAAAGTCAAAAAAAAAGGAGGCCAAGGGAGGGCACTGAAATGCACTGAATTCAGTGGAATAAATTTTGTTGAAAATAAAATGGGGAAATGCATTTTAGTCCCTGCACACTTTAGGGTATTTACAAGATCAGTCCTTAAGCTTCAACTATAAATACCCTAGCTCATTTAGCTTCAAAATCATCCCAAAAATAATTTCTTTCTCCCTATATTAGAGAGCTTTCTTGTGTGTTGTGACTGTTTTGTAAACACTTGTAAATTTTCTCTTTAGTAAAAGATCTGCAGCAGTACGGAGACGTAGGCAAAATTGGATGAACTCCATTGGGTATTATTTTTCCGCTTTTATTTCGTATTCTCACTGGTTATAGTGAAATTTCTCGTTTATTTCCCAACAAAATGAAACTCCAGGACACATTCTTGGACCACTCCTGAATGGAATCAGCTCAAAATTCTGGCCTTTAAAATCGATAACTTTGTGGGTTGTTAGGAACCTTTGGGGCCGAAATTCACAAGTGTCAGACCACACTTGTGGGTCACGATGAATTTTAGAAATATTAACGATCAGTCGGGTCCCTGCAGGAATGTGGTAGCCACTAACCATGCAGTCTTCCGTGGATTCGTGGGGCACCCCAAGTGGTCCGGTGGGAAATAAACGCAGTGTTTCTTTGATGATTGTTTTAAGGTAGGCTAAGTTCTTAATGTCTGATTCTTGGACCAGTCTGTCTTTTCCGACATGAATATCTAGTTCTTGTTGTAACTTTTTGAGTTCATCCCTGTTGTTGAGTAGTAAAGACATAGCCCATGTCAGTGTCACCATTGTTGTATCTAAAGCTGCTAAGATCATAGCCTGCAACATTAACGAAATCTTGAGCTTATAATATGTTTCGTAATTCTTGAAACTATAATTAATATACGAACCAGGCAGGTGGCTTTGTTGATGGTATCGGCATCGTGTTTCTCTGTCTCAACGGCCAGTGAAAGCATAACATCCATGAAATCTTCGTTTCCGTTCTTCGATGTATCTGTTGATGAATCTGATGATCTCTTTCGCTTGTGATCTTGTAATCATCCCTAGGCTAATTGGTCTAGTTCTTCTTTTACCTTGTTCATCAACCTCTCATCTCCCCCGATGTCTAACCATCTTAAAAATGGAAGCGCATCGGATATCACGAATTTCCCACTCAAATCAAAGAAATCTTTCAACGCTTTCTTCCATTTCTCACTCTCTTCATCATTACCAGAACTCGGAATCCGTTTCCCTACGATCATCCTTAGAATCACGTTAAGAGTTGCACTCTTAAACCATTTCCTCATCTCCACCCAAAGGTTATCACATCCATCTCTCTTCTGGTCCCAAAGCTGAAAGCTGATATAACTCTTTCAGCGATGTTTTGATCTCGGATTCTCGGACATGCTTGAGTCGTTCGAGGCGGTAGTTTGAGAGGAGCTCAAGAGTGGCGAGTTTACGCATTTGATGCCAGTGATTTTCGTAAGGGGCGAACCCGAACATAGCGTGATTGTAACTCAAGAACTCCATGGCAAGCGTGGATGTACGACTGGCGAAGGCTTTGTCGTTGATGCTTAAACATTCTTTAGCAGTTTCATGGTCGCTGACAATCAAATCTCTGTGAACACCCATCTTGATAGTGAAGATTGGCCCGTATTTATCAGCCATTTCGCTTAGGATTATGTAGGGTGGTTTGGGTCCTCTTAGGAGGTGGAGATGGCCGATCACAGGCCATGAGTTTCCAGCTTCTGGTGCTTCTTCAAAGTATTCTTGAATATCCATAGAAAAGAGAAAAGAGAAAAGAGAAAAGAGAAAAGAGAAAAGAGAAAAGAGAAAAGAGAAAAGAGAAAAGAGAAAAGAGAAAAGAGAGACTATTGAAGCGAAAATGGTTGATGAAAGTGAAGGAAACATATCCATTTTGAGAGGTGCTAAATGATTATGTAGTTGCATATATATAATAGATAAAGGTAGATAGCTTTAGACTCGTCTACAATATTTTTGGGATCATAAACGAAACTAAAAAAATAAATTTTTATAGATCGAATTATATTCTATTACTTCGAACAATTAATTTAATATTACATTAATAAGTTATAAAAATATTAAATTAAAAGTCTAAATTATAAAATAATAAATGAGATTAAAAAACTCAGAGTCCTCCATTGTAAATATAAAAAACGAGATTAAAAAATTAAAGATCTTCAATTATAAATGTAAAAAGTAAGATTAAAAATGTTAGTTACTTAAATTATAAAAGTAAAAATTGAGATTAAAAATAATAAAAGTATTAATTATAAAAGTAAAAAATAGAATTAAAAAAAATTAAAAATATCATTTATAAAGAGAAAAGATGAGATTAAAAAAATTAAAGATCTAACCTATAAAAATAAATAATAAAATTAAAAAAATTAAGAGATTCAAAAACATGGGCCCTGAACAATCCCTCATGGTTCTCGGTGCACCCTTAGAGCGGCTCTGAGATGGATAGAACAGGCGCTTCATTAATTTAATTTGGTTAGTGTGATGTGCAAACGACTTTCTTCTGCCATAATTTTTCGTACTTCTTTTCATTTGCTTCTTGTGTTAGGATTTGATTCTTTTCTGTATTTTATTTGATATATTAATTTAGCTTGGGGATTTAATTATTTTTGGAATCTTTTTCAAATCTATTTAATACTTGAATTTTAACACATTTAATATTTAATTTAGAAATTACCACGTACATCTAGGATAAACTACAAATGATTACTAATATTTAAGTAAGTTTTATTTTTTCTTATTAAAGTTTCAAAAGTAATAAATTGGTCATTAAAGTTATTGATTTATAACAAATTAATCACCAATGTTACTAATTTGCACCAAATTGGTCATTTGACATTAATAGTCGTTAACGTGGGTGACGAAAAACTGAACGGTCATTGTTAACTGTTTATCTAACCCCTTGATTAGTCATTTCTTCAACTTTAAATAAAAACTCAATCTCATTTTTTATTTTATTCATATTCATTTTCTCTCATTCAATCTATTGTCAAATTCCAAAGCACAAACAAAAGACATTATGTTTTCAAAATAAAAGAGAGCAAATAAAGCATAAGATAGAGTTCATTTTTTTCATTAAAAACACACCACCAATAAAATTCAAAAGAAAACGATATGTAAGAGACTAAAACAGTCAAAATTTAGAGAAACTATTGATCCCATTGATGAAATTATTGGCCTAACTGCGGAAAGGTCGTAACTGGGATATTCAACCACGTGCAGAAACACAGAAAATATGTTAATTCTTATAACTGGCTAAAACTAAAAGAGCATGCATAAATTTCAACTTATGTCTTTAATATATATCATTATCTGATCTTGGATTGAAGGTGGAGATTAAGAGCTTGATTGTTGAAGGTGGTGATGAGTTATTTGATGATATATCATCCAAATCAAACCATTATGATTCTATGTTTTGGTGGCCATTTATCAAAGAAACGATGGATTTCCTATAGTTTAAAGAAGAGGAGCTCATTGTTAATGGCATAAATTTTCATGAACCCTCCATTGATGAATTTGAGAAGCTCCTACAATGCTTAGTGGCATGTTCTTGAAGTGACAGCCCAATGCAAAGAGCTTGGTAATTGAGCTGAGATTGATAACCAATTTCATGGCAGCCCTTCTGATGGTTGTAGGAAGAAAATCTTAAAGACAAACTTTGGGTTGTTGTCGAATTGTTCTCCATTGTTTTAGAACTAGTTTCCATAGGCTTTCTTGAACGTTTCTTTCCTACGCATGTGCCTTTCACAGTATTTCGATTCGAATAAGCTTGTTTCGAGCATCTCCTTTTTCCCCCATTAGTTCTTCGACACCTCTCAGGCTCTGGGCCCATTTTCTCCACTTAAAACAGTTCCATCCTGAGAGAGTAGTAGTATAAATTGGCATAGTAATACCCAAAATTTTGGTTAGTGATCAAAATGTAAGTTTTGAAAACTTAATAGTATAAAATTTAGATAAGTTTAGGGACTAAAATAGTAATTTTTCCAAAATAAAATTTTATTCCATAAATGGATAGTTTACTCTTGAAAGTGGGGTTTTATTGAAATCAGATTCCTGATTCAAAATTTATGTTAAAAACTAGAAGTGGTTAGAATCTGATATGAATTCGGTAAATCGAATTAAATAGAAATTTTGGAAAAATTGGAAGGATGATAAATTAACATGAAATTAACTAAACTTTCATGTACACTTGGTCATATTTCTCCTCCATTTATTGGCTTTCATACCCTAGGTAAGAGAATTTTTATTTTTCATTTTTAAGCCAATTTATTAGGTTTTTGGATTAAGACGTAAAATAGAAAATTGTTCTATTCGATGAGCTCTATAATTTGGTACTATTATTGCATGCTAATATCGCTTGAGTTCAAAGATCCCAAATTCTAGGGTTTATGTTCATATTAGGGTTTATGGAATCAATGATGGATTTTGAGGTTTTTGAGATTGTAGAATCATTTCCAAGCTTGTTTGATGATTAAATCATGATCAAACCTCCTAGAAATGTGTTGAAAACATTTTTGATGTTTCGATATAACAAATTAAGTATTATTGAATTTTAAGATTTTATTCAATTTTGAATTATATATTCGATTAAATTATTCGAATATCAAAAATATTACTCCATGTTTTTCAAAGGTCAATTTTAATCCTTACTAAAGTGTAAAATTGTGTTTTAATCTTAAAATATTTTTAAAACAATTTTTTACAATGTATTTAGAACCTTAGTCGAGCCAAAAATGATTTTTACAAAGGGATGTACTGATACACTCTGGTATGTACCGATACACTCCCTACTTCTAGTGTAATTTCGGAACCGATACACTCCCAGTGTACCGATACACTCCTGGCTCAGACAAACTTCGAATCTAATTAGTGTACCGATACACCTGGTATGTACCGATACACTAAGTTAAATAACGGTCAAAATTTTGAATTTTACAAGCAGTGTACCGATACACCTTGAGAGTGTACCGATACACCTACGCTCCCAACAGATTTTTTAAATGATAATTACACCGTAACGATTCTATTGACTTCACCAATGATCCTCAACCTTCAGAATTAATTCAAGGTGTATTTAAACAACCTGAGGAGTCATTGATCAAAAACAAGAAACAACAATTGTGACATAATCAAAGAGAAAGCCTTAAACCTCAAGTTTGAGCATTTTCAAGCCTATTTAATTCAATATTCATTTTTGCTTTCAAGAATACCACTTGTACTCAATTGTATTCATTCTTGAGTGTTCTTTCTTTGTTATAGAATTGTGCAAACATCTTGCCTTGTGAGGTTTTTCTATAAGTTTGCAAAATTTGTATATTTCTCTTTGGGAGAGAGTGTTCTCAAGAATTTGGGGTATAATTATTGAGGGAGTTGTAAGGTTACTCTTTGTCCTCAAAAGAAAGAAAAATTAGTGAATTTGTGGAAAATCCTTAGTGTGGATAGCTAAGGTAGTGGACGTAGACTTTGGTTGAGAAAGTCGAACCACTCTAAATCGTTGTGCAAATATTTTCTATTTTCTGCAAAAGCTTCCAACAAATTTTTTTTTTGCCAATTCACCCCCTCTTGGCTATTTCGTCGATCGATTAACTCAACAATTGGTATCAGTTTCTCACTCATTTCAAGGTTTAACTGCCTCTTGAGTCGATTCGGGAAGAGTTATTTCGATAATCAAGTCATCAATGTCCTCCACTTCAAACTTCGACTTCGTTCTCGATTCTCAGCCTGTCAACAAGCCTCCTTTCTTCAATGGAGCTAATTATGTTTATTGGAAGAATAGAATGAGGTACTTCATTCAAGCAAGTGACATGGGAGCATGGAAAATCGTGGTTAACAGATACTCTGAACCTTCCACAGACCCAAATTTGTGGAGTGAAGAAGAGACGAGAATGTTCTAGCTCAACTCTAAAGCTATCCATATTCTATTTTGTGCTCTTGGACCGGATGAATACGAGAGAGTTTCATCTTGTACAACCGCCAATGAGATATGTGATAAATTACAAGTCACTCATGAAGGCACCAACGAGGTAAAAGAATCAAAAATTAGTCTTCTAACTCATAGCTATGAAAATTTCAGGATGAAACCGGATGAAGATATCAAAGCTATGATGGATAGATTTTCCACGATTGTAAATGGTCTCAAAACATATGGAGAGATCATTCCAAACGAGAAGCTTGTGAGGAAGATAATTTACTCTCTTCCAAAAGATTGGCAATAAAAAAAGACGACAATCATCGAGGCTAAAAACTTAAAATTTTTAACTCTCGATGAGTTAATTGGTTCCCTCCTTACACATGAAATGATGATTCAAGATGAGAAATACCTCGAAAAGAAGGACGAGACAAAGAAGGAGATGGAGAAAAAGAAGAATGTTGGAGTTGCTCTCAAATCTACAAAAGATGAGAGTGATTCAGATGAAGATGACGAGGAAATGACATTATTTGCCAAAAGGTTCAGAAAGCTAATGAAGCCCAACCGAGGAATAAAATTCAAACGAAATGAAGGCTTCAAGAATGAACCGAAGGAGAAAGACTCTATTATTCGCTACGAATGCAAAAAGTCGGGGCATGTCAAATACGATTGCCCAATATTGAAGAAGAATGGTCAATCGAAGAAAAAAAAACAAGGCACACGTGACTACATGGAGCGATGATGAACAATTCGATGAAGAGGAACAAGATGTAGCAAACTTGTGCTTGATGGCCATCAGGGAAAACTCTCAGGTAATTTCTAACTCATCCGATTTTGAAGATTATTCTTTTGATGAGTTAGTAGAGGAATATACTAGGTTGGCTTCGGATTATGAGAAATTATTTTCAAAATACAAGAAAGATATTTCAAAATTGAAAAACGAAAATAATCTCATATCCAAAACCAACAATGATCTTGAAAAGAAAAATCTTGATTTGCATAATTTACTTTCAAAGGTCAGCGATGATCATCAAAAAGAAATTAATGATCTTAAAGCTTCTTTCGATAGAGTTGGACCAAAACATTTTGAAAAAGGAGAAAATTCAAAATCCAACTATATTAGAAAGAACTTTAAAAACTACAATCATAGAGGTCTCCAAAGAATCTCTAATGGAAAAATTGTTAGAAGTATATGGGTTCCTAAAGAACTCATTACTACTAAAGATAAGGATATCATACACAAATGGATACCCAAGGGGACTAGAATTTTAGGGACTAATGAATATGGACCCAAAAGAATTTGGGTACCAAAAATAAAAAATTAATCTATGTTTGTAGGAAAAGGAGCATTGCTACAAGGCGCAAAATACAAGTTCAAATTCATGGTTCCTTGATAGTGGATGCTCGAGACACATGACCAGAGATAAGAGCCGGTTTATAGAGCTTAACGATAAAAATGGAGGAGTGGTAACCTTTGGTGACAACTAAAAGGTTACATTGAAGGTATAGGTACTATAGGTAATACCTTTTCTATACTAATAGAAAAAGTATTATATGTGAATGGGTTAAAGCATAATCTATCGTGTATTAGTCAATTATGCGATAAAGGGTACAATGTCTTATTTGAATCAAATGGTTGTAAAGTAATCAACATTTCATCTAATCGGATTATGCTTGTTGGTCATAGAATAAGAAATATTTACATGGTGCATTTAGATTCATTAAATATGACTAACTTGTGCCTAGTTGCTAAGGATGATCATGATAGTTTGTTATGGCATAGAAGACTAGGACATACTAGTATTAGTGTTTTACAAAGACTAATTCAAGGAAATCTAGTAAGAGGATTGTCAAAGCTAAAATTTGATAATGATAAAATATGTGATGCATGTGCTAAAGGAAAACACAAAAGAGCCTCCTTTAAATCTATTAATAATGTATCAACTAGTAGAGTATTACAATTGATCCATATAGATCTTTTTGGGCTAATTAGGACTACTAGGTTGGGTGGAAAACAATATGCTTTTATCTTGGTAGATGACTACTCTAGATATACTTGAGTTTTATTCTTAAGTACTAAAGATGAAGCATTAGAAAATTTCATCACATTTTCAAAAGCAATCCAAAACGAAAAAGGTTACTCCATCTCTAGTGTTAGGAGTGATCATGGTACTAAATTTGAAAATCTTGGATTTATTGAGTTTTGTAATTCTAATGGTATTAGCCATAATTTTTCAGCACAAAGAACCCCTCAACAAAATGGAGTTGTTGAGAGGAAAAACAGAACTTTAGAAGAAATGGCTAGAATCATGCTTTGTGAAAACAATTTGCCAAAATATTTTTTGGGCAGAAGCCACAAATACTATTTGTTATGTTATAAATCGAGTAATGATTAGGCCGATTTTGAAGAAAACTCCATATGAAATTTTCAAAAATAAAAAGCCTAACATTAGCTATTTTCATCAATTTGGATGTAAATGTTTTATTTTAAACAACGGTAAAGACAATCTTGGCAAATTTGATGCTAAAAGTGATGAAGGAATTTTTCTGGGTTATTCCTTAAATTCTAAAGCTTATCAGGTATTTAATAAAAGAACTTTAGTGGTAGAAGAGTCTATACATGTTTTTTCGATGATAATCCCCTTCCGATGAAGGATTCTTGTTTGAATGATGATGTAGGTATTGTAAAACGTACATGACGTTAGACATGACATTGGAGAACCATCATTAAAGGAAGAAGTAAGAGATAAGGAAACTCACAATGTTCTCGGGAATCCAACCATTGAAGAAAGGGAAGTCACTTACCTAAGAGAGTACAACTATGTCAAGGATGGTGAAATTATAGGTGATTCATCCAAAGGGGTAACAACTCGATCTTCTCTTAGAAATATATATGTAATTATGTTGCATTTATTTTATGCATTAAGCCTAAAAATATCAAAGAAGCATTAGATGATGAAAATTGGATTATGGCTATGCAAGAAGAATTAAATCAATTTGAGAGAAGTAAAGTATGGACATTAGTTGAAAAGACTAGTAATAAATCTATTGTAGGTACTAGATGGTTATTTAGGAATAAGCTCAATGAAAGTAGTAATATAGTGAGGAACAATGCTATACTTGTTGCTCACGGGTATACTCAAGAAGAGGGTATAGATTTTGACGAGACATACGCTCCCGTAGCTAGGATGGAAGCAATAAGAATGTTATTAGCATTCGTATGTTTCAATGAATTTAAATTATATCAAATGGATGTTAAAAGTGCATTTTTAAATGGTTTTATAAAAGAAGAAGTGTATGTGGAACAACCTCCTGGTTTTGAAGACTCACAATTTCCTAATCATGTTTTTAAATTGAAAAAAGCACTTTATGGTTTAAAACAAGCTCCTAGAGCTTGGTATGAAAGATTGTCAAACTTTTTAATAGAAAAAGGTTTTTCAAAAGGGAAGGTTGACACTACATTGTTTTTAAAGAGAAAATATAAAGATTTATTATTAGTTCAAATCTATGTTGATGATATAATATTTGGTTCTACTAATGATGCTCTTTGTCAAGAATTCTCTAAGCTAATGCAAGGTGAATTTGAGATGAGCATGATGGGAGAGCTTTCATATTTCTTGGGCCTCCAAGTCAAGCAAAGAAAAGATGACATCTTCATCAACCAAGCAAAGTACGTCAAAGATATGCTCAAAAAGTTTAGATTGGAAAATGGAAAACCTTAAGCCACTCGAATGAGCTCATCTACAAAGCTTGACAAAGATGAAGGAGGTAAATGTGTGCATGTTAAATTATATAGGTCAATGATTGGTTCTTTACTTTATCTAACCGCAAGTAGACCGAACTAATGTTTAGTGTTTGCTTATGTACTAGATTTCAATCATTCCCTAAGGAATCGCATCTACTAGCCATAAGAGAATCTTTAGATACCTTAAAGACACTCTTAGTTTAGGACTTTGGTATCCTAAAGACTCTAGCTTTAACTTACATGCCTTCTCTGATGCAGATTATGGATGATGCAAAATAGATAGGAAAAAGCACCTCTGGTACTTGTCAATTCCTAAGAAATATGCTAATTTCATGGTTTTCAAAGAAACAAAATAGTATTGCATTATCTGCTACTGAAGCGAAATATATTTCAGCGGGTAGTTGTTATGCATAATTTTTATGGATGAAACAATAACTTTTAGATTATGGAATTGAAGTTGGTACTATACCTATCAAGTGTGACAATACTAGTGCTATTTGTCTCACTAAAAATCTCATCAAACACTCTAGAACTAAACATATTGAAATAAGACATCATTTCATTAGAGATCATGTCAATAAAGGAGATGTAGTTGTAGAATCTATAAATACTTTGCATCAAGTAGCGGATATTTTTACAAAACCTTTAGATAAAGAAAGATTTGGACACTTAGGAGAGAATTAGGTTTAACAAACCTACCTTAACTTAGCGTTTAAAATAATTTTAGAACTTTTAATTAGAGAATGAAAAATGCTTATAAAAATAACATTTTTGAATGCATTCTATGCTAATAGTTAGGGGGAGTTTATGATCTTTAGTGAAAATTAATAATATGTTCAAATAAAATTTAAGGATAAAATTTTATTGATTGAACATTGTTAATTTTTGATCTATGAATTGCCAATACCAATAGAGCTAATTAATTTAGCATTCTAAATGCTTAGAAACATATTTTAACATTGTTGTGCACAGTGTATCGATACCTAGGTATAGATACATCCTCGCTATGAATCAATACACTATAAAAGTGTACCGATGCATTCATTGAATGTGTATCGATACACTCAAAAGTGTATCGATACACTCAAAAGTGTATCGATACACTCATCGGGTTTTAGGCTTATAATCCCTAAAAATTTCATTTTATCAAAACCCCAATATTAAAACTCTCTTTCCACCGTTCGAACACTCTCTTACTCTACTCTCAAATTTGCTTCAAAACCAACGATTTAAGTCGGAATTCAACAAGTTTTCAACTCCTAAACTTGCCACGATCAACAAATTCGTGAAAATATCACTACATTCCACTTAATCCCAATTTTTCAAGGTAATTTATCTAAAACCCATATTTTAATGATTTTGAACATATGACTAATTTTAATTAGTTCTAGGTTGAATTAGATATTGGACATTGTTCATATTATGTTTCTAAACTAGATTCTACAACTAATTTCATCAAAAACACAAAATTTGTCAAAATGTTTTTTGATTTCGAAATTAAAAAATATTTTGATTTTAAAATTGTTGTTTTTGATTTAATTATGTTGTTTTAATGAAAACTATACATATTATGATTTTCCAAATATTGTTTTCAAAACAGTTTTCAAATTTTGCCCATTAGGATAATATTTAGAGAACCTTGAATATTGCAGACTCATATTGAGTTTTGGGATTGATATTGTTGCATACATATGTTTTAAATTTGTAGGTAATCCTTATCCATTCTAATTTTAACCATGTCTCATTCAAAACGCCCTAGCTCTTCATCTAGTCGTTCCAACCAACCACAAAACCGACCTCCTATTCCACATCCCAATCCAAACCCAAACAAACCGAAAATGATCATTCTAAATTCCTGTTTTAATGAGCCTGGTCGTAGAGAAAATCTCTACCATAGGTATTCTAATTTATTCAAGTCATATAAAATCAGGGAAGAGCGTATCCCCTCAATCCAAGCTATGGTCGATATGAAATTCAAATATCTTCCTACCCTCTGATCTTGGAAATTTGATAAACTCTTTCACCTCAAACCCATCATTTATCACCAACTAGTCCGCATTTTCTGTTCCAATATAGTTTGTGTCCAAAACGAGTCTCACACTGCCACCATAGGATTCAATCTTATCTCTTAGGTCAATTCGTTTATATTGACTCCAACACAATCACTACCACCTTTGGTTTAGTTAGTGAGGGTTTAGATAACGAAAAAAAATTGTGGCTACAAATTATAGAGCTAAGGCCAGTGCGAGTACCTTGTTAACTCATCACGAGTGTTTCCTTCATTTGATTATCTCTTGGTGGTTTAGACCATCTGGAGGTAGATACTCCACCCTTAGAGCCTTATATTTATGGTGGATACATTGTATCCAACATAAAAAGAAAATAAATTTGCCACAAATTATTTTTGCTGAACTAATGGAAACCGTAAACAACGTTCCCTCTAAATATGTAAAACCTTAGTTTACAGTTGTCTTCTTAGCAATTTGTTTATCAAATCCAATCTTAGGGTCTAGCTTGATGTAGCCATCCCCTTTAAGAACCAAATAAATTTCACAACCTTGAAGAAATTGGGATGGTCCGGGGAAAAAGATCAATGGGTTCGATCCACCGAGAAAACACCGGGTGCTAGCTCTTCACGAGCTCCTCTGACACCGGCTACGGACGATGATCCAGAGCTTGAAGAAATCATGCGCGATATAGATGATCACGTACCCGAGGAAAACCCGATACAACAAGAGAGTCATATGCCTCCATTCTTTCGATCGTTTATAGAGACTCTTGACATGAGGTTTGCATCCATCGAGTCTCATTTAACTGCTAACAACGAAGCGATGAATCATCGATTTAATGCTATGGACGAAAAGGTCAACGTGCTTACACGAGATGTGGCTAACATATGGGCACATCTATCACCTCCCGATCCACCAATGGATGATTAGACCTTTTTATTGCTTTGTTTTCTTAGGTTGATTTAGGACTTAATTGTTAAAACATTTTGAATGTTTTGGATTGATATGTTTTGGATGATTAAACTTGAATGTTTATATATATATTATTTTGGTTATTTGAATTTGGTTTAGTTTGAATGGTTAATTTTAACTTAATGTTTATATTAATTTTTGCATCATTTACATCGTAGTTGAATATGACCAATTACCATTACACATTGTTTATGAATATTGATTTATGGACTAATGGCTAATCTTTCTCTTGATTGTGATCTTAGCAACTTAAGCTATAAATTTTTAAATCAATTGGCCATTTTCTTTAAGGGGGAATAAATCTTGTTTAAAAACATTTTATAGAGTCTTTTTGATTTAACAAAAAGGGGGAGAATATAGTAAGGGGAAGTAAGGGGAGTAATTTTTTCAAAATTGATTTCAAAAATGATTTTCAATGAAAAATATTAAAATTACTCAAATGTTTTGTTATATCAAAAAGGGGGAGATTGTTAAAAACATTTTTGATGTTTCGATATAACAAATTAAGTGTTATTGAATTTTTAGATTTTATTCAATTTTGAATTATATATTCGATTAAATTATTCGAATATCAAAAATATTACTCCAAGTTTTTCAAAAGTCAATTTTAATCCTTACTAAAGTGTAAAATTGTGTTTTAATCTTAAAATATTTTTGAAACAATTTTTTACAATGTATTTCGAACCTTAATCGAGCCAAAAATGATTTTTACAAAGGGATGTATCGATACACTTTGGTATATACCGATACACTCCCTACTTCGAGTGTAATTTCAGAACTGATACACTCCCAGTGTACCGATACACTCCTGGCTCAGATAAACTTCAAATGTAATTAGTGTACCGATATACTAGGTCAAATAACAGTCGAAATATTTGAATTTTACAGGCAGTGTACCGATACACCTACGCTCCCAATAGATTTTTTAAATGATAATTACACTATAACAACTCTATTGACTTCACCAATGATCCCCAACGTTCAAAATTAATTCAAGGTGTATTTAAACAACCTGATGAGCCATTGATCAAAAAAAAGAAACAACAATTATGAGAGAATCAAAGACAAAGCCTTAAACCTCAAGTTTGAGCATTTTCAAGCCTATTTTGTTCAATATTCATTTTTCCTTTCAAGAACACAACTTGTACTCAATTGTATTCATTCTTGAGTGTTCATTCTTTGTTCTAGAATTGTGCAAACATCTTGCCTTGTGAGGTTTTTCTGTAAGTTTGCAAAATTTGTATATTTCTCTTTGGGAGAGAGTGTTCGCAAGAATTTGGGGTATAATTATTGAGGGAGTTGTAAGGTTACTCTTTATCCTCAAAAGAAAGACAAATTAGTGAATTTGTGGAAAATCCTTAGTGTGCATAGCT
The DNA here is from genome assembly GCF_006381635.1 of Hibiscus syriacus. NCBI lineage: Eukaryota > Viridiplantae > Streptophyta > Magnoliopsida > Malvales > Malvaceae > Hibiscus > Hibiscus syriacus. The sequence continues at coordinate 822,155 of NW_024062745.1, read as the reverse complement.
AAGGTAGTGGACGTAGACTTTGGTTGAGAAAGTTGAACCACTCTAAATCGCAGTGCAAATATTTTCTATATTCTGCAAAAGCTTTCACCAAAACTTTTATTGCCAATTCACCCCCTCTTGGCTATTTCGTCCATCGATTAACTCAACAAAATGCATTTGGTAGTTTCGACCTATCCCTAAAAATTAGGGAAAGTTGTGATTTGATGAAATTTGATTAGAGCTTTGATTGTAGATATTTTATAAGTTTGAATAGAGGTTGATTTCATGCTCGAATTGAATCAAAATCAAGTGAAATTGTGGAACCCTAGACTTGTACTATTCAACCTTGGCTTTTAAGGATGAGAAAATTATGGAAAAATTATGTATGGGCTGGAAATGATGTAGGAAGTATTATACAAGCTTGGTTGATGATTAAATCATGATCAAACCTCCTAGAAATGCATTTGGTAGTTTTGGCCTAACCCTAAAAATTAGAAAAAGTTATGATTTGATGAAATTTGATTAGGGCTTTGATTGTAGAGATTTTATAAGGTTGAGTAGAGGTTGATTTGATGCTCGAATTGAATCAAAACCAAGTGCAATCATGGAACCTATACTTGTACTATTCAACCTTGGCTTTTGAGGATGAGAAAAAATATGGAAAAATTATGTAGGGGCTGGAAATGATGTAGGAAGATTTTAAGATGCAATCAGAATTTGAACTTATGGAAATATCAATTATTAAAGTACTTAGAGAAATCAAAGGTAAAAAAAGTTAATTGGGAAAATAGAACAAGATGTGAAAAAGCAATATCCTTGTTTATTTACATCATGCACATGTTGAAAATTCGAGGACGAATTTTCTTAGTGGGAAGAATTGTAATACACCCAAAATTTTGGTTAGTGACTAAAATGTAAGTTTTAAAAACTAAGTAGCCAAAGTATAAAATTTAGATAAGTTTAGGGACTACAGTGGTAATTTTCCAAAAATAAATTTTATTCCATAAATGGATAGTTTACTATTGAAAGTGGGGTTTTATTGAAATCATATTCCTAATTCGAAATTTATGTTAAAAACTAGAAATGGTTAAAGTCCGTTATGAATTCGATAAATCAGATCGAATAAAAATTTTGGGAAAATTTGAAGGATGATAAATTAATATGAAATTAACTAAAATTTCTTGGAAACTTGGTCATCTTTCTCCTTCATTTCGCGGCCTTCATACCCTAGTTAAGAGAATTTTTATATTTCATTTTTAAGCCAATTTATTAGGTTTTTTGATTAATATGTGAAATAGAAAATTGTTCTATTCAATGAGCTCTATCATTTGGTACCATTATTGCATGCTAATCTTTCTTGAGTCCAAAGATCCCAATTTCTAGGGTTTATGTTCATATTAGGATTTATGGAATTGATGATAGATTTTGAGGTTTTTGATGTTGTAGAATCATTTCCAAGCTCGTTTGAAGATTAAATCATGATCAAACCTCCTAGAAATGCATTTGGTAGTTTCGGCCTAGCCCTAAAAATTAGGGAAAGTTATGATTTGATGAAATTTGATCAGGGCTTTGATTGTAGAGATTTTATAAGGTTGACTAGAGGTTGATTTCATGCTCGAATTGAATCAAAACTAAGTGAAATCATGGAACCCTAGACTTGTACTATTCAGCCTTGGTTTTTGAGGATGAGAGAAATTATGGAAAATTTATGTAGGGTCTGGAAATAATGTATATAAAAAATTTGGGAACTATTTTATAATTTTATAAAAGTTAGGGGACATATTCGATAATTATGGAAAATTATGGGATCTATGTCTAATAGTTCAATAGTTGATTTGCTATGCTGCAAATTATTTTTTGAGTGTTGAATTTGAAGTTAGGATGTGAAATTAGATTATTTTGGGAAGTTGGTAAAAGTAGAGGCTTAAATTACAAATATAGAAAAGTTGGAAGCTTAAGTGAAAATGTTATGTGAAATTTGGATTAAATGGAATTTGAAAGGTCAATTAGAAGTGTTAAGGTGAACATTAATGTTGTGACTTGGAATTAGTATTAAATGAACATCGAAATATATTTAGGAATTTATTTTCTAATGTGTACTTAATTAGCCATAAAAAATAGGGTTTATGCATAGTAGAAGATGACGAGGGACCAGGTGTGTAGTTTCACCCTTTTTCAAAATTATGAGAAGCTTTATCTTTTTCATCTCATTCTCTTCACTTCTTCACTCTTATTTCGTTCGCATTGTCTTTTCTCTCATTTTTCTCTCCAAGTGTCATAGATCAAAGATAAGTTATTGGACATCTTTCGTACTTCAATTTCGTTCTTAATCCCTTCAGTAACATCGTTTTAATGACTCAAAGCTTTGGGTTATTTGTTTACATGGAAAGTGGGGGTTCTATTAACCAAGTTTTAATGGGGAGTGATTGTTAGCTAAAAGAGCTTCATTTCACGATTCTTTAACCAAGATGGTGTATTTCTAATCCTTTGTTGTGTTAATATTTTCATAAGAATGAAGATTCGTTGAGATTTAAGTATTTAATCATATTAAGGTTTATGCTTGATTAATGCTCTAGATGATGTTTTTATGGTGTTAGATGACCCTATAAGACTTCTTTAAGATTTATTTGTTGATTTGGGTTTAAATTAGAGTGTTTGGAAGGGTTTTTAGGCATTCTCTGAGCCTTATTTAGGGTTTTTTAGGTTGTAGTATTCATAATGTTCTTGTAATACCAATACTCATATCAATATCTTGGAGTATCGATAGTCATATCAATACTCACATCAATACTTGTACCAATACTCGCATCAATATCAATATCAATATTTGCATCAATACCAGTATCAATACTATTCAATACCAAAAGATTCAAAACATCGCTCGTCGTATTTGAATGTCTCTAAATTGCTATAAAATATAAAACTAAGCATGGAAAAGGGTCATAAATTATGAAATGACCCAAACACCCTTAAGTGACATAAATTACTCAAATACCCTTAGTGAGTAAGAAACCTTAAAAGTACCCTTAAAGGAGTATGCATCGAATATTCGAAAATGATGAATCATTGTGAAAGACATGCCTACAAGTGAGGTGGTGTAGTATATGAATAATGTGATAGATAAAATGTGTACCATGTGAAATTTCTAAAATAACATTATTGGCCTAAGTGAATAAGTTAACCTATACTAATAAGAGTTAAGGATGATCCCTAATGGTGGAACTTAGTCCGTGGGGGACATAAATGACCAAAGATGCTAAGAAACACTCGTAAGAGTGGGTTACAACTGAAGTAACCATACTAAGCGTAATACGTCCAAGTATCTTCAGTCGAGCACGTGTCGAATAATTAAGAACGAGGATCGTTGTAGAGGATGTACCGATAATGGTACGATGAGTAAGTCATATTACATAATAGCAGAATCGTATACTATAGGAACGTCAATAAATTGAGGATATATAAGTTGTCCATCCAATACAAAGGTTACTGAGGAGAAGTACGATAAAAGTGGTCAGATTGTTGCTACTTAGTAATGAACCCGAGTTAGATATAGGGCTAGTAAGTAATAAATTCAGTGAACAATAAAATCAATAAATGTCGTAAAATCATGAAACATCTAAATAATTCTCTAGAGACAAAAATGACTAATACATTTTTAAGTAACAAAGGACCAGAGTAGAGTAGCTTACTAACTAAAAGCAATAACATACTAATAAACCATTGCATAATATTCTAGATGAGAGAACGAACGAGATAGTATCTAGTGAGAGGATGTCCTCATTTTAGTATGTCCAACTATGTTAGGGTGTAGCTAGGCTACCTTAGTTACCCTAGTGAGGCATTGTTAGTGCACAAGCCACTTCAGTGGCTAACTAGGGCGCGAGGCTTAAATACTCATGATGAGTGGGTTAGCGATGTTAGTGTTGTGTGGCCTTTGGGCCCTTAGATATACATGTATAGTTTCATCATTCCTGTGTAGTAGATATCCTTAAAGCTTGCCTTGACGACTGTGTGAGACAAAGCCAATGCTTTTGTTGAGCGGGAATTGTACCGATGCTATGTGACACTAGGCTCCCCCTCCATGATCTACTTGATGGTTATGTGAGACATAGTTTGAAGTCATTACAATTTCACTCATGTTTGTTTGAAGTGGTCAACAATTATTTTAATCATAAGTTTGTATCACGCTTCTCGATTATTACATAGTTTGAAGTCATTACAATTTCGCTCATGTTGTTTTTCTCTCTGCATGATAGTATATATTTTCAAAATATATCAAGAAGATGAAGTATTATTGCTTTGGAATACTATGATAGCTAAATGATGCATGATGCATATCTTGATGTAGTCTTTCAATCTGCACATACTATGACGATAAAGTTGTTAAGGAAATTAACGTGTAAGAAGTTAAGGAAATTAACGTGTAAGAAGTTAATGAAAGAAGTCAAGAATAATGTTTGACGTGGTCGCAGGAAAAAACTTGAACTGTTGAAGTATTGAATACAAGAATCATTGGAACCATTAACCTACTCAATATACAACGTTGAGGATGATGATGATGTGGACATGATGCTCGATTCCCACTTACAGTATTCATTAGGAATGTCTCTTGAGCTATATGCAATTTTGTCTCATAATGATGCTACTAGTTTCCCAAATTAGAGACAGACATATTTTGACTTTGATCCTAATGTTCATAGTCCAACAGCTAATTTACGTAACGAATTCAACTTATTAAGCTCACAAAGTACACACGATGACTTGTGTGTATCTTCGTCTTTGGTGCCAAGGCATTCTTGCATAACTAGCTCTGAATTTGACCTGAATCTACCATCAACATAAAATTGAACGTATAATACATACAATATTGGTGTGGATGCGTCATCTTCTTTGCAGGATATGAGGTTAAAAGACATTCTTGTACTGGTGCTGTCGACTTTCATCTTGGTTATATGGTTCGTGAGCGGTCTCGTGATTGATGTACAACTGCTACTCATTTTATCCCCACTTTCGATGACGCATAAATATTTCGATTTGAAGGGGATATTTCTGACGAAGAACTGGTAAGGGAGATCGACCATGATGGTGACGAGGTAGCCCCTTCAATGAAGAACCAGAAGACCTTGATATGCTGGTAGGAGCTGATGATGATGACATTCTATGTGTTGCGATTCATGTTTCTTATTACTAGTCATCATCCCACTTTACACTGGTTCATATGGAAGCTTTCAACGCTTCCTAATTTTCGTAATTCCTACAGATTGAGCAATACAACCAACGTGCTGATGGTAGGCTCTATATTGAAATGACATTCATTACAAAAAAACTCGTTGTGGCTGCTATTAAGATAAAAATAAAATATATATTTTTAATGTTAAAATGTTAATATAATATAATATGTGAATTTAAGTTAAGATGTAGTATAAAATACTAAGAATTAAATTAGATAGTATACAAGATATATACCATATGTAGTCTACTTTAAATAAAAAAGTTTGCTTGGCGTATGGTTGAGAGGGAGCTTTAGCTTCTAATTTACCTAGGTTCGAATCTCACACTCCCTCACTTGTTAAATTTTCTTTCCACCAGAGGGTGATACGTGTCAGCCTCTAGTTGCTGGAAAATAAATCTATTAAATTAAAATAAATTAAATCCTCCAATCAGGTGACGACACATGTTATGATATTTTGTATTAGTGTCTGATTCGAAAAATAAATTTATTTGAATTTATTAAAATTGGGACTAAATTGAGAGAATATATAAGTGATAGTGACCAAATGAGTAATTATACTAATTTACTAACTGACATGTCGACACTTCCGTTAAATGTTAACTGCAGGTGGTCTGATTGAATGTATTTTAATAATTGGGTGGTTTGATTGATAAGAATTCAAAATTAGCGATCAAAATAAAAAAGAGTTATAGCTGGGTAGTATCTAATATATTTTACGCAATAATTTATTACCCCGTTGGGAATCCTTGCAACCCAAACATAGGTATTAAACTCTGGAAAAAAATCACCCCCTCCCTCGGTAATCTTCTTATCCAGCATCCAACTTATGCATTATGTTCAAGGAATTTTTAAAAGTTAAAAAAAAAGTACTATTATATTTTTGACTGAAAAAAAGTTAAAAAAATGTTAACTAAGCAGACGCTATTTGGATGAAAGTTTTTAAATTTATAATGCTATTTTTTAAAAATATTTTTATTTTTTAATTATTTATAATTTTTCATTTTATGGATTGTGATATATTTATACTTTTTAATAATTTTATTTTTTAATAATTTATTTTAAAAATATTTTGATCTTTTTAAATGCTTATATTTTAAATTTAAATAATTTTAATTTTTTCTTACATTTTAAATAAAACCTCAAACTTTATAGAAAAAACTAATTAAGCCCTCAAATTGTTTAAATAATCAATTAAACTTATCCATCATGTTATCATTAACTATGAACACGCCAGCTACTAACGACGGTTTTTGGAAGTCAAAGGACTAAATTGATATTTTTCTTAATTTAAAGATCACGTTAAATAAAAAATAAATTTCAGGATAACATTAATTTTTCTTTCTTTTGAAAAGTTTGAAAATCTTATATATCCTACCGAATCCAACCCCGAAAAAAAATATTAAACTTAGCTAAAAATGTAAGACAGTCGAATACTTTTACCAATGTATCTGTGAATAATGTTATGTGCAATCAAGTTCATAGTTGCTTTTAATTTCTTTTATTATAATTGGTATGACTGCGGTGGTTGTCATTATTGATAATTCAGGGATCTCTTCAAATTGTCTAGATAACATTTGCCAATTTTTTATATTGAGCTTAATTAGAAAATAAGTGTCCAAAGTATATCACTTCTCTTAAATAGGAATTTAAACTTTTTTCGATTCATCTAGGTACCTAACATTACAAATATTACTATTTTATTTGTCTGAACCATAACGGTCGTTAAAATTTTCCGTTAAATGATACATGTCACGTTCTACTAATTTTGAGAATTTTATTTAAAATAAAAAACTTTTAGTTATTAAATTAAAAACTTTTAAAATTAAAAAGATACATTAATATTCTTCTTGAAGAAATGATATGCCTCAATTATTCGACTTGTTTTAGTTCAATGTATTAAGTTTAGTTATTAAATTCAGGGCCTGCCACTAAGAAGGGTATTGAAACGCAAGGTCCAAAATTTGATTGACTCTGGGGCATGACCATTAATGAGTAATGGGGCATTCTAATGCAACTCGAGAGAAGACTACTTATTCCAAAAAGAATATTTGTTGTACTTGCAACATATTGTCATGTTTGAACTTGTTTTTCTTTCGCTTTTTTTTATAAAAAAGAGGTTTGCAAGTCGCTTGACATTTGAACATATTAAATAAAATGATATCTTCTGAGGTCATGAGCAATGAGTAAATTTCAAACTTGAAATTCTCTAGCTATCAAGTAAATTAAACGCTCTTTAAATAACCAAGGTTGTAAGTCTTTAGAAAATAACAAGATTGAGCCCATATAAACCCTTGATTCTACACCAGAAGATACACCAAAACATCATACCCTTCTCTTGTAGGGACCAAGATAGCCTTCTTCTCTCACGAAGAAACAATCAAAGGGCTTGGCATTTAGGTTAGTATAGGAGCGGACAAAGTGGGACATCACTTGTGTATGATGGTGTAAAACTGATTGGATTATGTTCTATTGAAGACGTTCAATGATTATCATAATCTTTACAAATGGAATAATCGAGTAGAGGAATTTAGTTTAGGCCGGTTGCTTGGGAATTGAACTCTAAAGATAAAATTTCCTAAATCTCAACGACAGTCAGACTATGAGAAGTCCTTCTCAATGAGTTTAAGAAATCGAATCCGTATACCCATGAAGTTAATGAATTATCCTTATAAGCTAAAATTTCTTGATTCTCAATGACAACTATACTATAACATGTTCTTTTCGATGAGCTTAAGAAATTGAATTTGTATACCCAAGAAGTTAATGAAGTATCCTCACAAGGTAAATGTAATAAAACTTAGCTATTCCGCTAAAGCAATTGGTTATAGAGGTAACTCAAAAACCTTGACTTTTTGAATATATTACATTCAAACCATGACATTGATCGGATACCTGGCAATTTAGTGTTTGCTCCACTGTGGTTGTCAAGTCAAACCTTTATGATGAGATTAATCCATCAGCTATGCTTGAATTGGGCTAATGATTAAATTTGATAAAGTTCAAGGAATAAAGAAAATAATGCCTATGGTTTGAATTAATAAGGAGTTTCGATGAAGATGGACTCAAGGAGTTGAGAAACACTTGTTATAGTCAACTTTAAAACAATAAGGAGTTTGGATGAAGCAATTGATATGAGTGAAGGTAAATGTAATAAAACTTAGCTATTCCGCTAAAGCAATTGGTTATAGAGATAACTCAAAAACCTTGACTTTTTGTATATATTGCATTTAAACCATGACATTGATCGAATACCTGGTAATTTAGTGTTTGCTCCACTGTGGTTGTCAAGTCGAAACTTTATGATGAGATTAATCTATCAGCTATGCTTGAATTGGGCTAATGATTAAATTTGATAAAGTTCAAGGAATAAAGACAATAATGCCTATGGTTTGAATTAATAAGGAGTTTCAATGAAGATGGACTTAGGGAGTTGAGAAACACTTGTTATAGTCAACCTCACTCAAATGAAAGAAATCCGTCAACGCTTTCTTCCATTTTTCACATTCTGCGTCATTACCAGAACTCGGAATCCGTTTCCCCACGATGATCCTTAGAATCACGATAAGAGTTGTATTCTCAAGCCATTTCTTCATGTCCACCAAAAGGTTGTCGGATCCATCTCTCTTCTCGTCCCAAAGCTGATATTACTCTTTCACCGATGTTTTGATCTCGGATTCTCGGACATGCCTGAGTCGTTCGAGGCGGTAGTTGGAGAGAAGCTCAAGAGTTGCGAGTTTACGCATTTGACGCTAGTGATTTCCGTAAGGGGCGAACCCAAACAGGGCGTGGTTGTAACTCAACAACTCCATGGAAACAGTGGATGGACGACTGGCGAAGGCTTTGTCGTTGATGCTTAAACACTCTTTAGCAGTTTCATGGTCGCTGACAATCAAAGCTCTGCGAACAGCCATCTTGATGGTGAACATCGGACCGTATTTCTCCGCCATTTCGCCTAGGATTGCGTATGGTGGTTTGGATCCTTTCATGAGGTGGAGATGGCCGATCACAGGCCATGAATTTCCAGCTTCCGGTGCTTCTCTCTTTCTGTTTTTGGCCTTCTTCAATATCCATACAAGTGAAGAGAGAAAGACTATTGAAGCGAGAATGGTTGAAGTTGATGAAAGTGAATGAAACATATCCATTTTGAGAGTTGGGACTTCAATGATTATGTGGTCGCATATATCACATATATATATATATATATAGATACAACAGGCGCTTGATTAACTCAACTTTCTTACTGTGATGTGCAAATGATGTTCTTCTGCCATAAATTTTCACACTTCTTTTCATGTGCTTCTCGTTTTAGGATTTTGATATCTTTTTGGGATTTCATTTGATATATTAATTTATGTTAGAGGTATCTAATTAGTACTTGGAATCATTCTTTAATCTATTTAATAATTATCTTCTTATCTATTTAATATCACACACTCTCACATACAATTTTTATAACCATCGCTATTTGATCTATTGATCGACTAATTCGAATCGAATATTATAGAGGCAATGATGACCCACATACATCTTTAATAATAATATAAACTATAAAACACGAGTTTAAAAAACTTTTGAAACGGTCAAATTACTCTTTAATTATTTTATTATATTACTAATTTAACATTAAAAATGTTTCTAAAATAAATAATTATTATCATTTTTTTATTTTAGATAAAATAAAAATAAAAATCAGGAGGGAAAAATAAAATTATTCAAAATTAAGAACGTAGAACTATTGCTTTTATTATTTTTTGGTAGTTAAGATATTTTTTTGTAATTTTAGAAGAGTTTGGAGTTTTTTAAAATTAATAATATTTGCAATTTTTTTGTTAAAAAATTCAAAAAAAAATGACAGATAATATTTTTTTAATGGTCGTTACCATATAGGCAATTAATAGTGTAACTTTAAAAATTTTAAACACCTATTTTAAACCAAAAATTCTTTAGACGCCTAATGTTAAATTTAAATATAATTTGGACACTTATTTTCATATTATGCCTATACATAAATTTAAAAAAAAAAATTGAATCCATCAAATTACATTTTAATTATTCTATTATATCAATAATTTAACATTTAAAATGTTTTCAAAATAAATAATTTAAATAAAATTAAAATAAAATCTGAGAGAAAAAATAAAATTAATCAAAAATTAAGAATGTATAATTATTGATTTCATAAAAATTATTGAAAAAAAAACTTTTGTATTAGTATTTTTTAAAATAAGTTAAATGGAATATTTTTTATCTTATTACATTGCGATTGTTAGGTTTGTCACGAAATTAATTGCGAAGATCTTTCATTATTCTCATTTCCATAGTTTTAATATATAATTCTACATATAAATTTAATTTAATTAATTAAAGAATAATTGTAGAGATCCCGGTCGTTTAATAGTAAATTGTGTGTTCAGACATCATTGTCCACAATCCTCCATGTTAATATAATTTTAATTAATTAAAGAGCAGTTGTGAGCTTTTAGTAATAATATATTGAGTAAACTATACCAATGACCACTTAATTATTGTCTCCTTTTATTTTGACCATCATTTTTAAATTTTAAAAGTTAAGAATATAATCTATGTAATAAGTTAAGATAAAAATAAAATATATTTTAAAAGTTAAGATAATAATAAGATATTTTTTTAAGTTTACACATGTTATTATACTTGACACCAAGCACACATGGTATGTTGAAAATTCAATATTAGCCTATATGTTCACACCTAAATTAATTTGATGTCATTGCTTACATCAATTTAGTTTTGATGTCATTGCTTACATCAATTTAGTTAGGTGAAAATTAAGTATTTTTCTCATGTTTTAATTTCAATGGTTTAGATTATTTAGTGTTTATTTTAATGAGTGGTTTAGATTGTTTCTTGTAACCTATAAATACCCTACTTGTATTTGAGTTTTATTATCCAACAATCAAAGCTTAATTATAAGCATTTGAAAGCTTTCTTAAGAGTTCTTCCCTTTTGCAATTTTGTGAGATTATTCTAAAGAGAGGTTTTTTTTTTATCAATTAGAGTTTTTACTCTATTTTGATTCAACAATTGGTATCAGAGCCACGTTTTTTAAGATCTCTTGAAATTCTGAGTATGCTCTGTGGCTGCAGTTTTTAACTGATCTTCCACATCAGAAAATATTTCTTGAGTTATTGTCGAGGTTATTACAAACCTTGTGGAGCTTCTTTGTGTTTAGAGTAATTTAGTACTCTGCACGTTTGTTACTCAAGCTTGTTCGGTGTAGTCAAAGCCTTGCCGTTAAGATGGGTGATCTTCAAGTAGTTGGAGGAATCAAGAAGCTCAACAACAAAAACTACAACACGTGGGCAACATGTATGGAGTCATACTTACAAGGTCAAGACCTTTGGGAGGTTGTCGGTGGTGGTGAAGTTACACAACCGGCGACAGAAGATGCTAATGGAATCTTGCGAAAGTGGAAAATTAAAGCAGGCAAAGCAATGTTTGCTTTAAAGACCACAATTGAAGAAGAAATGTTGGAGCACATCCGGGATGCTAAAACACCAAAGGAAGCATGGGACACTTTTGTTACACTCTTTTCGAAGAGGAACGATACAAAATTGCAACTTCTCGAGAATGAACTTCTATCAATGGCGCAACGCGACATGGCGGTTGCCCAATACTTTCACAAGGTGAAGTCGATATGCCGTGAAATTTCAGAATTAGATCCGACAGCTGCTATTGGGGAAGCCAGGATAAAAAGAATAATTGTCCATGGTTTGAGACCCGAATATCGAGGGTTTGTTGCCGCTGTACAGGGATGGCCGACACAACCATCGCTTGTTGAGTTCGAAAATTTGCTTGCAGGTCAAGAAGCCATGGCCAAGCAAATGGGAGGAGTCTCGTTGAAGGGTGAAGAGGAAGCGCTCTACACCAGCAAAAGCAGAGGCACTTTTCAGCGGTATACTGGCAATGGATCTAAAAAGGATGGTGACAAGGTGAAAAATTACCAAGGAAATGGAGGCCCTCATTCAGGGGGAGCTTCCAAGAATCGCGGTAATAGTAGAAAGTTCGATGGCAAGTGTTACAATTGTGGGAAGATGGGCCACATGGCAAAAGACTGTTGGACCAAGAAAAAGCCTGTTGAAAGTAATACTGCTACTTCTTGTTCGAAGGAGAATAGTGAAGATTGTTGGGATGCTGAAGCGTTATTTGCTACGGAGGAAGAAGAATTAGCTCTCACGGTAACAACACCAGAACGGATTGACTACAAGAATGATTGGATCGTAGATTCTGGCTGCTCAAATCATATGACGGGTGACAAACAGAAGTTGCAAAACCTGTCTGAGTACAATGGAGGTCGTGTGGTGGTGACAGCTGACAACTCAAGGTTACCGATAACTCACATCGGTAAGACAATAGTTACTCCTCGATATAATACTAACCAGGTGCAACTCCAAGATGTTTACCATGTCCCAGGAATGAAGAAAAATTTGCTATCTGTGGCTCAACTAACATCATCAGGCCATTATGTCTTATTTGGTCCCCAAGACGTGAAGGTTTATCGTGACGTCAAAATCACAGAAACACCAACAATGGAGGGACGACGTTTGGAATCAATTTACGTGATGTCAGCAGAGTCCGCATATGTGGACAGGACAAGGAAAAATGAGACATCAGATCTATGGCACATGCGGTTAGGTCACGTTAGCTATTCCAAGCTAAGTGTGATGGTGAAAAAGTCGATGCTTAAGGGGCTTCCTCAACTAGACGTGAGAACAGACACGGTCTGTGCGGGATGCCAGTATGGTAAAGCACACCAATTACCATATGACGAGTCGAAGTTTAAAGCAAAAGAACCTTTGGAGTTGGTTCATTCTGATGTGTTCGGACCGGTTAAGCAACAGTCAATTAGCGGTATGCGGTACATGGTAACATTCATTGATGACTTCTCCAGGTATGTGTGGGTTTTCTTTATGAAAGAAAAATCTGATACTTTCTCAAAGTTTAAAGAGTTCAGAGACTCAGCTGAAGGAGAAGTGGGAAAGAAGATATGCTGCTTGCGCACAGACAATGGAGGAGAATATAGATCAAACGAGTTCTCTCAATACCTAAGGGAATGTCGAATACATCATCAGTACACTTGTGCCAACACACCACAACAGAATGGTGTAGCGGAAAGAAAATACCGACATCTTGCAGAAATTTGTCGAAGTATGCTACATGCAAAGAACGTATCTGGAAGGTTTTGGGCTGAAGCAATGAGGACTGCAGCCTTTGTGATCAACAGACTTCCTCAACCAAGGTTAGGATTTGTTTCACCCTTTGAGAAACTATGGAACATAAAACCTACAGTTAGCTACTTTCGAGTATTTGGCTGTGTATGTTATGTGTTTGTTCCTGATCATTTACGGAGCAAATTTGACAAGAAAGCTGTTAGATGTATCTTTGTGGGATATGACAGCCAGAGAAAGGGGTGGAAATGTTGTGATCCAATTAGTGGAAGATGCTACACGTCACGAAATGTGGTATTTGATGAAGCATCTTCTTGGTGGTCCTCAGAGAAGGAGGTGTTGCCAGATTCGAGAGAATTTGGAGACAAACTACAACAAAATATGGGGGAGCATGATGTTCAACTTCAAACAAGTTCAGATGAATCAGAAGATCCAAATGGCGATGATATCGAACAAAGAGTGACTCAGAATCCGTGGCAAACTGGCGTGTATCAATAACCAAACGAAGAAGGTGGGCCTAGTGAAACAGAAGAATCAATTCCATAATCTCAACTTCGAAGGTCAACAAGAATACGAAGGCCAAATCCCAAATATGCCAATGCAGCCATAATTGAAGAAGCAACGGAGCCTGAGACGTTCGAAGAAGCATCGAAGAGTTCTGAGTGGATGACAGCTATGAAAGAAGAGATCGATGCACTTCAGCAAAATCAAACTTGGGATATTATACCAAAGATAAAAGATGTGAAACCCATATCTTGCAAATGGGTTTACAAGATAAAGCGCCGTCCAGATGGGTCAATCGAGAGGTACAAAGCGCGATTGGTAGCTCGTGGTTTCTCTCAACAGTATGGATTAGACTATGATGAAACATTTAGTCCAGTGGCGAAACTTACAACCGTACGAGTCTTACTTGCACTTGCAGCCAACAAAGACTGGAACTTGTGGCAGATGGATGTAAAGAATGCTTTTCTTCATGGAGAGCTAGATCGAGAGATCTACATGACCCAACCAATGGGTTTTCAGAGTCAAGATCATCCTGAATATGTGTGTAAGCTACGAAAAGCACTCTACGGATTGAAACAAGCACCTAGGGCGTGGTATGGTAAGATTGCTGAATTTCTAACGAAAAGTGGTTATTCAGTAACACCTGCAGATTCTAGCTTGTTTGTCAAAGCCAATGAATGTAAGCTAGCTATCGTGCTAGTGTACGTGGATGACTTAATCATAACCGGTGATGATGAGGCAGAAATTCTTCAGACGAAGGAGAATTTATCAGTTCGTTTCCAGATGAAGGAACTTGGACAACTTAAGCACTTCCTTGGTCTAGAGGTTGATCGTACACACGAAGGAATATTTCTATGTCAACAGAAATATGCTAAAGATTTGCTGAAGAGGTTTGGAATGCTCGAATGCAAGTCAACTTCAACGCCAATGGAACCAAATATCAAAATATATGCACATGAAGGAAAAGATTTGGAAGATGCAACAATGTATCGACAATTGGTAGGTAGTCTGATCTACTTAACCTTGACCCGACCTGACATTTCTTATGCAGTTGGTGTGATGAGTCGGTATATGCAAAATCCAAAGAAGCCTCATTTGGAAGCAGTTCGACGAATACTGAGATATGTGAAGAATACAATTGACTATGGTCTTTTGTACAAGAAAGGTGAAGACTGTAAGTTAGTTGGTTATTGTGATGCTGATTATGCAGGAGATCATGACACCAGGAGATCAACAACTGGGTATGTGTTTAAGCTTGGCTCCGGAACAATTTCTTGGTGTAGCAAAAGACAACCAACGGTATCATTGTCAACCACTGAAGCTGAGTATCGAGCAGCAGCAATGGCAGCTCAAGAGAGTACATGGTTGATACAGTTGATGAATAATCTACATCAACCAGTAGATTATGCAATTCCGTTGTATTGTGACAACCAATCGGCAATTCGGCTAGCGGAGAATCCTATCTTTCATGCAAGAACTAAACATGTGGAAGTACATTACCACTTTGTTAGGGAAAAAGTTTTGCAAGAAGAGATTGAGATGAGGCAAATCAAGACAGATGAGCAAATTGCTGACTTGTTTACAAAAAGCTTGAGTGTTGGAAAGTTTGAACATTTCCGTCGTCAGCATGGCGTGATTCAAAGAATGGAGGCTAACATTGAGGGGGAGTGTTGAAAATTCAATATTAGCCTGTATGTTCACACCTAAATTAATTTGATGTCATTGCTTACATCAATTTAGTTTTGATGTCATTGCTTACATCAATTTAGTTAGGTGAAAATTAAGTATTTTTCTCATGTTTTAATTTCAATGGTTTAGATTATTTAGTTTTTATTTTAATGAGTGGTTTAGATTGTTTCTTGTAACCTATAAATACCCTACTTGTATTTGAGTTTTATTATCCAACAATCAAAGCTTAATTATAAGCATTTGAAAGCTTTCTTAAGAGTTCTTCCCTTTTGCAATTTTGTGAGATTATTCTAAAGAGAGTTTTTTTTTATCAATTAGAGTTTTTACTCTATTTTGATTCAACAATTGGTATCAGAGCCACGTTTTTTAAGATCTCTTGAAATTCTGAGTATGCTCTGTGGCTGCAGTTTTTAACTGATCTTCCACATCAGAAAATATTTCTTGAGTTATTGTCGAGGTTATTACAAACCTTGTGGAGCTTCTTTGTGTTTAGAGTAATTTAGTACTCTGCACGTTTGTTACTCAAGCTTGTTCGGTGTAGTCAAAGCCTTGCCGTTAAGATGGGTGATCTTCAAGTAGTTGGAGGAATCAAGAAGCTCAACAACAAAAACTACAACACGTGGGCAACATGTATGGAGTCATACTTACAAGGTCAAGACCTTTGGGAGGTTGTCGGTGGTGGTGAAGTTACACAACCGGCGACAGAAGATGCTAATGGAATCTTACGAAAGTGGAAAATTAAAGCAGGCAAAGCAATGTTTGCTTTAAAGACCACAATTGAAGAAGAAATGTTGGAGCACATCCGGGATGCTAAAACACCAAAGGAAGCATGGGACACTTTTGTTACACTCTTTTCGAAGAGGAACGATACAAAATTGCAACTTCTCGAGAATGAACTTCTATCAATGGCGCAACGCGACATGGCGGTTGCCCAATACTTTCACAAGGTGAAGTCGATATGCCGTGAAATTTCAGAATTAGATCCGACAGCTGCTATTGGGGAAGCCAGGATAAAAAGAATAATTGTCCATGGTTTGAGACCCGAATATCGAGGGTTTGTTGCCGCTGTACAGGCATGGCCGACACAACCATCGCTTGTTGAGTTCAAAAATTTGCTTGCAGGTCAAGAAGCCATGGCCAAGCAAATGGGAGGAGTCTCGTTGAAGGGTGAAGAGGAAGCGCTCTACACCAGCAAAAGCAGATGCACTTTTCAGCGGTATACTGGCAATGGATCTAAAAAGGATGGTGACAAGGTGAAAAATTACCAAGGAAATGGAGGCCCTCATTCAGGGGGAGCTTCCAAGAATCGCGGTAATAGTAGAAAGTTCGATGGCAAGTGTATAAAATTAAAAGTTAGTTTACCCTAATATATTTGTTCTTGTATTGATTGATCCTAATAAAAGTTAGTTTGTTACAAATTGACATTGAACATATAAATTTTAATAGAAGAAAAAAATAGAACTTAGAGAAGAAAATTAGAAGATTTCATTAATAAATTTCAGAATAACGAAATTCTTAGCAAACTTTTCTGATATTTCCGGTACCAGCGTATAACATTAAAATGCAAGGTAAAATGATGACTAAACCCCATGTTATCATGAAAACTTGGAAACTCGAGTGTCAAGTATGGATATGTCTCCTTGAAAGATAATATCCTTATACACCCGAATTTGGATATGCCCGATTATCATATAGGAGTGCTTGCAAACTTGGGGTAAGATAACAAAATCACCGTATTCCCTTCAAATTTGCAGCTTGATTGCTAGAGAACAAGAACAACGCCACAATGAATCCATGCATACAAAAAAGGTGGTCCAAAAAGGGTGATAGTTTATCCTATAGACAAAATGTTGTTGAGTTTTAAGAGTTTCCATTAACTATGTAGCAAGTAAAGTTCATTTACAGGCTTATCGTCATTATTTATGATTTTAGGATAAATGACTTTGCTTTTATAGTTCATTTTGCTACAAAATTATTTGCTACGACGAACCTAAAGGCATGATTGACAAAGCTAAAGCAAAACATAAATGGTGAGTTAAGATGATTGAATTGTCAGCACCTATAAAATATAAGGACTAAATTGCATTTCATGGCATTTGGAATGCTTAAACCAATTATTTACCCCCCCTTTTTTAAAAATAAAATTGTATCAAAACCAAGCTATTCCCATACCTTAACGGTAATGTTCCTTATGGCACGCTTTTTCCGTATGGCTCTGCTCTTTGTGCCACGCTTTTTTCGTATGGCTCTACTCTTGTGGCACGCTTTTTCCCTTCTCTTATGATATGTTTTTTATGGTTTTGGCAAGTTATTCCCATACCTTTACGGTTATGTTGGTGCTCATAACATTTGCTTTATAATTGATTTGTTGGTGATCACGTATTGTTAAATCACTTTTTTGGTAAATGTTTGTTTGTCGATTTAATTAGAATTGTATAGATAAGCAGTCTGCCAAATTGTTTGGTTTGTTCACCGCTTCTTTATCATTTCGTAAAGTGTCTTGTTCGATAGAGACGAAAAGTTTTATGAAGGCTACTGAGTTCTTTAATGTTGGACGTCATTTTCAATGAGATGTTTTATTTTTTTTTCCATATCTTTGGGTTTAATATTTTTGTTTTATGTATGAGATTTTTTTGTGACTATTGTCTCTAATTTTCTCTTTGCGTGCGTTGTAATTTTGATTCCTTCTACTATTTGTTATTTTTTATCAATAAAATCCAATTGTCGTTATTAAAAAAAACTATCACTATATATGTTGCACATTTTTTTTATCTCAAACATGTATGGATACTAAGCGCACTTTCATTATCATACATTCATATCATCAATATTTATACAAAGTATTCTTACTAGATTAATCAAAATTTAAAAAGCTTACATCCGAACATAGCTAAAAAAACATCGTTGGTCTTTTGAATCAATCACACACACGTCTAACATATTTCAAACAATTCGAAGGGCTCTTCATTAGCCCTAGCACATCATACAATAAACTAACTCACGAAACACAATATCTTGTATTTTAGTTATAAATTCACACTTTTAGGGGGCGTTTGGTTCATGGAATGTAACATTACCTTCAGGAATAAGATTACCGAAATGTTACATTACCTTCTGGAATAAGATTACCATCCTGAAATTCAACTTTTCCATGACATTTTTCTTTTGTCGATTACTATCTATTGCTTGAAGAAAAGCAATAACTTAAGTTTGGGGGTGTGATAACTCCTTAAAAAGGCTACATTGACGATCTTAAGGCACATAAAGGTTCATATAGATACATTTAGGAGCTTATTATTGCATTTGGTGGATTCTATTTGTCGTGACATTTTATTTTGAAAATTGTGCTACTTAATGGAGAAGAAAGTGTTAACGGATGATGTGCATGTTTATGGAGCCAAGGGTGAGCTAGAAGAATTGTCGTAGTAAATTGAGATGACGAGGCAACTTCAAATGCCATGGCATTTTTTACAACATTTTTGGGCATAGAAAAAGCAAAAGAGCTGAAGATATTTTCATCAAAACAACAGTTGTCTACTGTCAGCCACCTAAGAGGACACCACTGCCACCTTTGTGCTCATTTTCATGTCACCTAGGGTAGGGCACAAAACCCTAAGACATTCCCTTAGTATAAATAGATCATGAAGCCACCAAAAAGGGTGAGTGGAGTTTTTCTTTTTTATTGGGGAGGATTCTTTTTGGTAAGAGTGAAAGGCGGTTGCAAGCTTTCATTTTTTTTCTTCATATTTTTGTGGTTTTCTCCATTTTTCAAGCAAAAAAGAGTGGCCAATTAAGCATTCGAGAGGAGTCGGTGTCGCTAAGGTGGTTCGTAGTGGCCGAGGGAGTTCACTACAATACACGTTGGGAGTTTTTCCTCCACTCTTGTGTTTTATTTCATTTATATTTTGTGGGTTGTTATGGAACGAATTATTTTCTTGGATGATTTGAACCTCACCATGAACTAAACCTTATTTGGTGTGGGTATTATGGATGATTAAGTGCTTGCTTTAATGAATGGTTTAAGTTTTTATGTTTATTATTTTTCTCATTGTATTTATTTACTTAGGTTTGTAAGAGCTATAAGAGTAGTCATTTCTTAGGTACAATACTTAGTGTTTGAGGGAAACTAAGTGAAGATCCTTAGTGTTCGAGAGAAACTAAGTGAAGATCAACGTGAGCAATGGGTTTTAGTTGCTAAATAAGACATAATCAACCTTAGAGATAATGATAGAATTTCAACGACTAAAGGGAGTAGTGGTTATTCGATAGGTTTCATTCTATTGTTCATGTCGATAGGTATTGCCGTGACATTCTTATCTGTCAAGTTCCTTACTAGTGATAGCCTAGGGACACTCTAAGTAAACTTTGTCAAGCAGATAGACCATAGAAACTTGAATCATTCTAAATGGCAAGGCTTAGGATTCCTTAGTAACCCCACCATTCATTCCCGTTGTAGCTTGTTTGTGTGAGGATTGTCAACTTATCTTACTCATTTCTCGATTCTATATTAAATTTGTTTTAGCATTTTCAATTTGTTACGCTATAGACAATTCTTTTTGTCATAACATTCCCATTTTCTACTCATCCACACTACCACTAAGACTCCACCTCCATACATTTTATCTTGCCACATCATAATAATCTATTCATACCATCATACTAACTATACTTAGATAATTTATATTAGTACTATAACTTAACTTGCAATTTCCTCCAATCCCTGTGAGAAAGATACTCACTCATCATTTTATTACTTGTTCGATGTGTATACTTGTACAATTTGCACATTTAGTACACCTACGTGCGTGACAAACTTCCCGAAAATACTTGCCGAACATGCCTGTCAAGCCATATTAGCCTCTTCATGCATAAAACCAAGCTTTCAAAATATTTCGAACGTGATTTTTACCTCGCTTAAAAGTCTTGCATGTGCGATAGTACTCTCAATTGAAAGATAAGTTACAATAATATGCATCTAATCTTATAAATTACGAAAATATTTAGATTAACTACCCTAAAATACCCCTCAAACATGCCTATAAACAATTGTTGTGTGGATTGGAAATCTATATACCTCGCATTCTGTCTTAAATAATACATGGGATAAATTGCTGAAACGACTCAATATCTTGTGTACCTCGCATTTGGTACAACGCAAGGTCGTTTAACATAATATTAAATTTTATTATTTGAAAAGTGTTTTCACGTTGGAGGAGTATTGCTTCTTATAGAAAATGAGGTCTTGACTCGTAATTCATAGGACGCGATGTAAACCTACGTGTGCAGTTTGGAGGGTATTTTCCAATTTATGTCGTTTAAGGTTTATTTATCTATAAAATGAATTTTTAGGGGGTTTAAACTAATAACGCCCTAGCAGTGGCCACATTAGCAACATAAGCCATGGGATTTATCATCATTCTCCAACTTTGAACTAACAACTTCTTGTACGTTCACATCATAAATGCTTCACGCAGAAACAAACATTGTTCTAGAAGAATAGTGGTCCATCCCTTATTGCTAAGGTGGAGGGCTATTCTGAAATGAAAAACGGTTGAATTAACGAAAAATCCTTGTCTCTCGTGTATAGCTATAGATTTGGTGTAAAAAGATATAACAAACAAAAAAAGACATGATGTTAGTCAGCGACTCAGAAAAGAGAGAAAAATAAGCAGTACAAAAAACAAAAGAGGAAAGAGAGGGATGCGGCTACTTTTTAATGGTCGCTGCAGAGAGAAAAAGTCCCTTGAATATTAAGTTATCGAGAGATAACTTCTTAAATCTAAAACATTTTATTGATTTTCAGGTGAAGGTAGTCTTAGATCGGAATTGTGAGAGGTCAGATCTTCATTAATTTGTTCGCTTCGAACTTTGTCCACCATAGGCAGTTCGGAGAAAAGGCACCATTTCCGAAAATAAATTCGAGTGAGTCTAGTCATTTTTGGAGCAACTCTTTTTTATAAAGTTCAATCAACTGATATTGCGGATCATATTTTAAATTTGTAAATTCTAATATTTAAATAATATAATTTTGATTAAGTACGGATTTAGAACGTCGTGATGGTACTCACCCTTTTCACGTGTAACTCTTAAACCAGTATTTTTAAATCTCTTGAAAATGTGAATCTTAAAATTGTCTTTAAATTTTTTTTCTTTTAATAAAGAAAATTTAGCCGACATGAGTTCCATGGTATATTTTATTAATTCAAATTTAGACAATTAATTATATTGGTGTCAGGGGTATTCAAAATCGAGTATCCATATTTTCGAGTACCCACTATAATATTTGGGTACCAAAATGTCGATTTGTGTCTTAGATAGTTAAGTTTGTGTAGCCGTAAATTTTGAGTAATTACATTTACTAATCACAATTACCAAATTCATATATATATATTTTTTTTATTTTTTTAAAGATATTATTTAAAAAATTACTTAGAAAAAATCTAAAAGTTAAAAAGTCTATAAAACATAATTCACTCATAAAAGTTTAAAGTTTAAATTACACAATTAAAAGAAAAAACTTATTAAAAATACAATTAAAAAATACAATTAAATAGAAAATATTTTAAAGTTAAGAAAAGGCTTAATATACTTTTACAAGAATTTTTTAAAAAAGTAGGTGTCTAACGTTTTATTCGTTACACTTATAGGTACTTACAGGTGTCTACCATTAAGGCTTAATACAATTTTAGGTGCCTAAACTATATTTAATGTAACACCCCAATTTAAGAGTTATGTTTCTTATAGATTAAATATGAAGTTGATTGGAAAATAATTATTTTATTAGATCATTATTTTATTAAACAAATGGAGGATAATGAATTAAGTAGAAATGGACAAATGAGATTAAATTTTGATAATGGCATTAATCTATTGTTTCCAGCTTTCACTTTCGGATAGTATCCAACAAAACCCACCGAGAAAGTTGACTTAGTATCAATGGAAGCAACCACTGCAATTATTATTATTTTTATAATATGGAAAATAAAGGAAAAACTACAAACCTGAGATATTTTATGGAAAACCGTGTTTTAAAAATGATAATTTGAACATTGAGTATAGGAAGCTTGAATCAAATCATTCATTTTTTTCCTATTAATTAAATACCCCACCTACGAAACCACCACCACTCAGAAATCATGGAGAAGTTTGGAAACTTCATCTATCAGAGGAAGGTCTCTCTCTTAGTCTGCATCTTTATAATTTTTTTTACTCTAGGCTCCATCAGAGAAGCAAAAGAGTTAAGCAAGGGCAAGCTGAGATTATCATTATGTGTGCAAAGAAAGAGGAATATCAGCCTATCCATGGCATACAAGCTTCCCAACTACTCAACAATGGATATTCATTGGGAGTAAGTACGGGGGCTTGGTATCGTCCACTCTTCCATGGTCACTCCCTCCGATTCAGGCTCTCAGTCCAATACTAGTCCACTTCAATGGAAACTCGGTTCTGGACAATGCCCTCGACCCTTTTCTACTCCCTCCTCCGCCATTATCATATGGGGGTTTATTCAACACAAGAGCTAGGATCTTAACCGACAATTTTGGAGATGTTGGTTCAGTGCCTTTGGGGTTACAAGCTGAATTGGGTAAGATGATCGCTCAATAAATCATGGATGCTAAGGCTCTCGCTGCTTCTAAAAATCACAGTGAAACTGAAAAGAGAAGAAGAGAACGAATCAACAACCATCTCGCAAAGCTACGCAGCTTACTCCCAAGCACCACCAAAACGGACAAGGCTTCACTGCTTGCAGAAGTAATCCAACATGTGAAGGAGCAAATCACGTGGGTTGTAGTTCATAAAATGAGAAGGTACGAGGTTCCAAGATGTGCCTTCATTATCAAGCTCGATAGAATGAGAGCTGAACCATGAAAAGTTCTTAACCAGGCTAGGTCTAAGCTCCGGTATCATGCTACTGTTGTGTAAGTTCCGATTGGCTTAGAAGAAAACTTTAAGGGTCTTCTCGACCTTGTTCAGCAAAAGCTGACTATTTTCATGGTTCTAGGGGAGAAAATGTTGTTGGTGAAGAAGTACCGGAAGCAGAAGTGGCCGCAGCGCCGACTCAGTTCACTTTCAACTATTCGATAGTCGATGTTGCTATTCGGATCTTACTATTTGCAGCGGCTTTAAGTTATGTGGTGGTCATGGTTACCAGCAAGCAAACTGAGGTGGTTGAGACTGCGGAGGAAGAAGATGGAGCAGCTTACGGTGGCTCCGCTATGGCTACTACTACTGCCCCGTTAAAACCAAGAAAGGAAAGGCGGTGTTGCCTTTTTAGAGAGACAGAATGAGATCCAAGAGATTTTTGGAAATTCAAAACTTAAGGGAAAATAAAAAGGAATATGATCTGAATACAAAGGAAAATGGGATTATGATTCCGACATGAAAAATCACGTGGGTGGTGTCTAAGAAAATAAAGTGGAAAAAATCGCATCATGAGTCCTCTAGGTTGGTAAAAACTTGGCCTTGTCTCCTAGTTTCCATTAGTTTTTGTTTATGGCCCAATAGTGCAAATTAATTCGGCTCATTCTTTAATTTTAGCGATTAATTATTAAAGTAACCCCACAAGTATTCAATTATACAAATTGGGTTTCCAAATTATTATTTAAATTCTAATAAGCTATCTTTATGGCGAGGGAAATTATTTGGATACGAGTTGGTAATTTCGATGGCCTGGATCGTGAGAAAAATTATTGGAAGTTGATTTCAATATCGAGGGCATTCGAATGGAGCATAAATGGTCGAACGATATGGCACGAAAATCGAGATAATATTTTACTACCTCTTTATGTTTTATATAACATGTTGAAAAATAGGAAAAATGTATGGATGTATATGATTGGAGAGTTATGCCTGTTTGATTATGGATGGACTCAAACCGAATACGGTTTAAGCGATAAATTATGAGAATACTTCGGTTAAGTAAAATTACGAAAATACCCTTATGTGGTAAAAAGACAAGAATTGACTCTAGGAGTTGAATAATAAAACTTTGGGCTTATCTATATAGTTAGGTAATTCTTATATTCGGTCCGAGTGTGGTAAAAAGTCAGAAATTGAATGTAATTATGATGGTTCGTATAAGAAATTAGAAGTGGTTAAGGAATAATTTAAAGTTCAGAATTTATTTGGAAAAACATTTAACTTTGGGATCTCTAAATTCTATTTATCCTTATTAAGAGTTTTAATACCGAAGTTACCTGGTTGAGGAATTACGGAAATGCCCTTGAGAGGTAAAAATAGTTCGAGCTGACTGTGAATGAGAAAGAACCCTAAGAATTCGTACATTAAATTGATAAATTACTGATTTAGTTGTTGAGATCCTATTTTTGTATGGAAAATTTCTGATAACTTGTTAGTAACATCTTAGAGTGCATTTTAACCTGTAAATCTCCGAGTTGAGTATGTACATGAAGAATATTATATAGATGGTGCTCTTTTGTCAGAATTGTCTAGAAGGAATGAAGTAAATGATAAGTTTGAATTTAATAGTAAGATCGGATAGAAGAAAAGGATTGAAATACACTGAATCTGTAAAATAAATGGTTATCCTCAAGCTTCGAAATGAATGGAAAAACATAGAGCACCAAAATGACCAAAATACCCTTATAGACTAGATTAAGTAGATGTTTTGGATTAATTAAGGAAACTAAGTAAATATGGGTGTTGTGCTACCATTAAAGGTTATGGAATAACTTAAGTGAGCCGATCAACCCTAATGATATGTCAGTACCTGAACGATATAGATATTACTTGAATTTGTGTTTGACTTATCAAGTTTGGCTCGATGATAATTTTAGAAGTATTCAGCTCAGTTTAACTCTAGATCGCATTTAGTACTAAGAATTTGATATTTGTACGACAAATCAACCATGAATACCAAATTGAACTGAACTGAAGTACAATATGTATCAATAATTTAGGAAAACGTCCGAATTACCCTGGATAACTCCGAAGGAACTAGAATTGACTTGACTATTAATTGGACTAAGTAACCTCAATGATTGAGGATTAAGTAAGTGATTTGGATAAGTCTGGAAACTCTGATGAGTTTACATAGTGTACTATTCCTATGGACATGAACCACAAGTCAAGTGCATTGACCTTTCCTAATATTGTTGAAATATGGAAATGAAATAACGATCGTAGAATATCTGTTCGTTCCCTTAAGTTTTATTCAGTGATGATTCTGAAGATAATCTTTGGATAATAAATTTTGTATTAAAGAGTGAGTACTTTTGAAAGGCAAGGATTTGACCAGTCAACTGGTATCAGTTCTGGAGTTGTTTGATAATCTGATCGATCAATATAAATGGTAAATGCCCTGAATCTTTGTTTCTCCTTTATCAGCTCAAATCACTCCGATCATGTCTGATTCACACAAGTAACTCGGATGCAAAGGATTCTGTATATTCCAACTTTGTTGAGTAATGAAATTACTCTCCATAAATATGAATCTATAACTCATCTATATAAATGTTTATGAACACCTTCCTGATACACTTGAATCATAGTGGAATTCTAAAGTATCGATTTTAATGTCTGATTTGAACGAATAGTAATTGACTCCTTTTTAATAGGATCTCGTTCCTGGGATCTGATAAAAAGACATCAGTTTCATGTTATCTATGTTGATAACTGTCAAATGCCTCTGATAAGTACTGGGATTTCTCTAGTGTGTTCCTTATTTTTTTTAATAAATTATTTTGTTGTTTTAACATGAGGTACACTGAAATCTATGGTTACTATTTTATCTTGGATATACAGATTTGTATAGTACAACTCTGATCAACCTGGAAAATTTTTTATGGACCTAATGTGACTCTTAGGTAGGCTCTGTGGCCCTGAGATCATTCTCGGGTAGGCCCTGCGGCCCTAAGATGTGTTCTTAGATAGGCCCCGTGGCCCGAACTTTCTTGGGTAGGCTCTCAGGCCCTAAGATGTTCCCTTAGGTTAACTCTTTGTACGATGATTTTAAAATATGAGTTTAAAAAGCTCTACTACAATATGGTTTATGGATTTATTGAATTATCATTTGATTAGTGTACGTATTATGATTTTATTGTACTGATGGAACACACTAGACATCCTATTTGATCTCCTAAAAACGTGATACTATGAAATATTTCCTATGAAATGAGATATTCATGGATTCTATTCGTTGAGCTACTAGTGGAACTCCAGATTATTCTAAAAACTGGTATACATTTGATTAAATAAGAAATGATATGGCTTTTCATTTATCGGCATGTCTTGCAGCATCATCTGGTAGTTCTGTATTGCTGAGCTTTTCGAAGCTCACTCTATTACTCACCATTGCAGGTTAAAAGAATTGTGCCAGTACAACTATCAACATCAGTAAGGGAGTTCTTCCGGCGTTGCTTTCGGAGGATGGTACATGTGATTAGGGGGCATGTAATTGTATTTTTGCTTTATATATGAGTCTGAAAACTTGTTTTATTTCTGAACACTGATAAGTCATTTTATGATTTTACATGTTTTAAGAAAAGTTTTAAATTTTCCGCTATTTTTACAGTGGGTCGCTCTGGTGGCCCTAATGTGACTCTCCAGATCGGATCGGGCTATCTGCATCGGTCTGAAGGGGGTTACATCTCAAATTGACTTTTGGTGCCTAAAGAATTTTTCGCTAAAAATATGTGTCTAACATTTTCAACGTAACATTTTTAGATGTCTGAAATATAACGGTTGTTAAATTTGACCGTTATCTAACATGTATCCCTCATTATTTAAGAATTTAACAATTTAGAAAATTATAGTGAAATAATTTAAGAAATTAAGAGAAATATCATTGCAATAATTTGATAATTAGGAATAAAAAAATTAATATAAAATAAAATAAAAAATATAAGAAAATTAGGTACCAGATCAACAAGTATCTAGTTATGCCTAACTGAGAAACCTGCCAAAAATAATGGGCCGAGTACCCGACCTGGAAATTCAGGTAGTTCATTATAAATACTCAATAACTTTAGATCAATAAATCAAGTCAGTGAGCCAACAGACCAGATCAAGCGGGTTGGTATTTTTGAACACCCATAATTATATACTAAAAAACCATTTAATTCTTAACTTTACATTCAAAAAATAAATTTTAGATAACTAATAATAATAATTTTGTATAAAAATTAATTAACGAATAATTTTTACATATTAAAAGTGTTTAATAATATTTAGTATGTATATTTACGTACGACAGATTAGGATAAAATTCATGAACTGAGAAGATTAAAAAAAAAGTGCAGGTACTAATAGAAAGACTTCATATATCTGACTAAATACCTAAATCCAAGTTGCATTATGAAGTTCAATACTGCACAATACATGTATTACTAAAACTGAGCAAACATTATATGCAAATGTATAATTACAAACCGATCATGTTTCCTAGTAGGCTATAGTAGCAAAGCATATTGACTGCGTTTTTAAACTATAACATAACTAATCGCCGGCACGTAACGATGATGTGATCGACTACCTTGACTATGTCCGGCAGAGAGCTCGGGAGACAGTTTACTCAGCTCCGAGGAACTGCTGCTGGGAGAACAATGGAAGATGCTAACATCCAGCATAATTGGTTTACTTCCTATATTTGCAGGCTCAAATACACATACATCATGTTCTTCTAATTCGTTGTCGTTCAAAAACTTCCTCCATCTGCACAAAAGCCCTCCGCGTTCACGACTTCTGTGAAAATAATAATAAAATGGGGTCTTCCATGTGCGCTCATTCATTCGAAGGATCACATCTGCTTTTGTTCTCGAGAGATATTTAACCACCCATGCAGTAGGGATAGACTGCACAGACCCGAAAACATGGCCGAGCTTTAAATCATCGTCTAACTTGATTGGACAAACAATGCATACATGAAAACCGCAATTGACGAATAAAATAAAGCAATACCGAGATCGGAAATGAAGTTTACCATATAAAACTTTATGTCAACATGTGTGGGCTTCACAACTACCATAAAACCTTCATCGGTTAATGCTTCTTGTACCTTTAAGAGGGCATTCATTTTCTCAGCTCGGGTTGCAACCCTTTTACCCGTTGCATGCCAAACCAAAGACATCATCATCCATTGTCGCATGTTCATACTCTGAATCATGTGTAAGGCCGGAAAAGGGAGTACAATTATCAATCACCCAATTCGAGCAACGAAAGTGAAAGTAAGATCATCCAAATATATAGAAAACGAAATGCATTGGGAGTGGCCATATTATTAGGTGCCACGTTCAACAAACTAGTATCAAAAGCTAATAGATTTAACCATGGGATGCATAGGGAGTGACCATAATATGTTCAGAATAAGTCTTTAAGGTGCTCCTACCAGTTTCAAGTCTTTCGACCTTCACTTTACAAGGAAAAGTAGAAAGTTCTTTGCCTCCAAGGCCCCGAGTACCAGAATCCAAATTTCGGATCTTCTTTCTCTTATTACCAGCCACGGACTCAATAGCTTTCGTTGATTGCCTCGTGTTGATGTCATTGTTAGTCGATTTCTCCAGACTGCTTTCAAGGCCACACTGTGAAGAGTTGTTCACAATTTCTTGAGGATTTTCACTGAACTTCCTTTTCGTTTGGTGTCCACATTCAGATTCCGAATGCATACACTTCCTAACAAAATAAGAAGATGCTTTCTCACACAAGCTCTCCCCATCAAACATCAGAACATCAAAACGGGACACTCCATTGTATCTGAAGATCAGAAAGTCATTCTCGATCAATGATTGGTGTTCTACAAAAGTTTTCCATCCATCATTGAAGAACAAGGTACCATCATCTTCTGTCAGTCCTACATCCCATATGACACCACCACTTTGACCTTTAAGAGTCACAGTTTCTGGAAGCTTTCCCTTGACAATCATAGCAAACTTTTCTGGTATTTCCTGCACCATCATATGTCATTAAAATGCAAGGTAAAATGATGCCTAAAACCCAACGTATCTTTTACACCAAAATCTAAAATGTCATGCAAACTTGAGCACTTGTAAAATATGAGTATGCCTCCTTGGAAGATAATATCCTTGTACACCCGAATTCGGATATGTCGGATTATCATATACGAGTGCTTGCAACTAGGGATATGGTAACAAAATCAAATTATTCCCTTCAAATTTGCAGCTTGACTTCTAGAGAACAAGAACAACCCCACAATGAATCCATGCATACAAAAAAGGTCGTCCAAATATAAAATATTGTTCAGAATCCTTCTTGAGCCCGGATCCTTTATGGAGGAGGACACTGTCTTTTACAACTGAGTCCACTCAATGGGTTCTCGGAGTTTCACTTTTAAATAAGCAATTATATACAGCAATGAAAAGACAAAGCAGGGGAGAGCTAGAGAAGAGGCAAGGGGCAAAGACAGGATTTACCAAGCGGTGAAGAAAATCAGCATGGAGAAATTGGGAGAAATGAATGGACTGAAAATGGGTCCAAAAGATTTCCTCTTCCCAGTTCCTACAATCCTTACATGTATCTTCCATTTGTTTTAAACAAACAGATCTGCAAACTCAAAACTCGGATGATTAACAAAAGAAAAGAGGGTCCATTCTGAAGATGCAAGCATGCTGCTTACTATTTTCAAAAAATAAATACTGCTTACGTGAATGGGTTCAGCAACAGCTCAAAGGGGAAAAAACACAGAAATGGTAAGCCGTTAACTATGGAGGAAGTATAGTTCATCTACAGACTGATCGTCGTTATTTATGATTATAAGATAAATGCCTTTTTAGAGTTCATTTTGCTACAAAATTCTTTGTAACGATGAAGAACCTAAAGGCATGGTTGACAAAGCTAAAGCAAACAAAAATGGTGAGTGAATATGATTGAATTGTTAGTACCAGAGAGATTGAGTAGCTGAGCCCGAGTGGAGGCGAAAGGCTCTTCAGAAATACTAAGCCCATTGTTTTGAAAACCGGACCGGACTGTCCGGTTCAACCGGAAATCGTTGTCTAGTCCGGTTCAATCTAGACCGGTTGAATAGTTAATAGTGAGCCGGTCAGAACCGCTGAACCGTTCAAACCAGACCGGCTGAAAATCGAAAAAACTGGAAAAAACCGTCAATTTTGTTTTTTTTTTTTAAAAAATTAAACCAAACGACGTCATTTGTTAAACGAGCCAAGTCAAACTCGAGTATTACTGAGCTCGACTCGAACTTGAAAAATTTAAAAATAAGCTCAACTCGATTCAAACTCACGAGCTAAAAATTATGAAGTTTAACTCGAACTCGAAATATAATATTTAAACTTGAACTCGAAAAGGCTTGAACTTTAAAAAAAAATTAGAAGCTCGACTGAAGCCTAAAATTCGAGCTTGATTGAAGTGAAAGAATAGTTAACTCAATGCTTACCAAAAGGCTCCATGATTTTGAATGCCAAATTACCTTTATTATTTATAGAAGTTAGTTGAGATGATATTCTATGTTTCTTAACTATGTGGGATTGTTTTTAAAAAAAATTAAACCAAACAATATTATTTTGTTATGATTTTTTTAGCCCCAAATTTATTTTATAATTATAGTTATATAATTATATTTATTATTTAATATATTTTACCTTAAATATTATATTGTAGTTAATTTAATTCATTTTGTTTCACTTGATTTTATGGTTTTTAACTTATATATGTTATGACTTGCTTTTAATATGAATTGTGATATAAAAAATTATTTTTTATTAAATATTTTTGATATTTTATTTAATTTTTTAAATAATTATGACGTTGTCCGGTTCTTCCGACCGATCAAATCGGTTTAATCGGTTGAACCAATAAACCGGTAGCATGACCTGTTCGCTAACCGGTCCAGTTATGAGAACCATGACTAAGCCTAAGGACGAGCTTTTTTGGGTTTTGGTTATTAAATATACTTCACAAAACAAAACATGTGGAATACACTTGGCATTTAACAGTCAACACTTCTTACGTTTTGGTTATTTATTTACAAAAATAAATAATTCAACAATTTATATGCAATAAATTAAGAAAATTCAAATATTTAATATGTGTTTACCAACCATTGAATCAATTTATCTATTTCTGTAAAGCATAATAGTTAAAATCATGATAAATTAAAGTAGAGATACAAAGTTGTCAATTTTGCAATGCCAAATTAGGAAATGAAAATGAGTCAAGTATAGGCAAAAGTGATATGAAATTTCCACATCACAAAATTTGCTCTAAAAAACAACATATATCAAGGGAGGGGAGCAAAGTTAGAAGATGAAAAAGGAAAACTTGTGGTGACCAACAATACCCAAATGAGAATATTTTGCAATGCCTCTCAATTGCCCCTTTAATCCCTTATGGTTTGTTTCACTTTCTTACAATAGAAAAACACATCCTCCTCCTCCAATTCTCCAAAACAATTCTTCTTTATGAGCAGCCTTGGCTCACTCCAATGCACCCAAAATGACACCCATGAAGACACTACCATTTCTTCGGGAGACATCGGGCTGCTTCCTATCGCTTCTCCTCGTTGCTTCTCTTATTCATTCGTCTTCGTCTCGTGCCTTATCCGATTCCGAGTTCGCATTCATTGCCCGTCGTCAGCTCTTGGATCTACACGAGAACGATGACTTGACCGACGATTATGAGTCTCATGTGAAGCTTAATTTCACGTTCCAGAATTCCGAGCTCAAAAGTGCTTACATTGCATTGCAAGCATGGAAAAGAGCTATATATTCGGACCCTTTTAAGACCACTCGGAGTTGGGAAGGTCCCAAGGTTTGTGATTACGACGGAGTTTTCTGTGCATCGTCCCTCAACGATCCCAAGTTGATGGTTGTAGCCGGCATCGATCTTAACCATGCCGACATTGCCGGATATCTGCCGGTTGAGTTAGGCCTATTGACTGATTTGGCTTTGTTTCATATAAACAGTAATCGATTTTGTGGGATCATTCCCAAGAGTTTCTCCAAGCTCACTCTTCTACATGAATTGGATGTTAGCAACAATCGTTTCGTTGGTCCTTTCCCTAGAGTAGTTATATCAATACAATCTCTTAAGTTCCTTGACATAAGGTACAATAATTTCGAAGGCGAATTGCCATCGGAGTTGTTTGAGATGGAGTTGGATGCATTGTTCTTGAACAACAATCGGTTCGTGTCAAACATTCCGGAGACGTTAGGCTCATCTACTGCCTCTGTCATCGTCTTTGCCAATAATAGGCTTTCCGGTTGTATTCCGAACAGCATTGGGAAGATGTACAATACGTTGAACGAGATTGTGTTCCAAAACAACAATCTCACGGGCTGCTTGCCGATGGATATTGGGATGCTTGGGAATGTAACGGTTTTAGACATCGCTTCCAACACTTTCAACGGTGTTCTGGCGAAGACAATTAAAGGGCTTGGCAAGATTGAAGAGCTTGATGTTTCGAATAACATGTTGGCCGGTTTCGTGTCGGACAACGTCTGCCGATTGCCGAGCCTGAAGAACTTTTCGTTTTCTTACAACTATTTCAGTGGCGAGGCTGAATCTTGCCTGCCATTGAATAGGAAGGACATTGTGTTCGACGATATTGGTAATTGCATACCTGATAGGCCTAAACAGAAGTCAGCTAAAGAATGTCAACCAGTGGTAAGCCGACCAGTAGAATGCAGTAAGTCGAAATGCGGTGGCGGCGGCGGTCATTCACCGCCTAAGCCAACAGATGATGACCCTTATGATCAATCACCTGTTAAAAGGCAGCGGCCTCCACCTCCACCAAAACATTTCCCACCACCAGTTGTTAAGCCTCCCGTCCACTCCCCTCCTCCGCCAGTCAATTCTCCACCACCACCAGTCCCCTCTCCACCACCTCCGGTTCACTCACCACCACCACTAGTCCAGTCTCCGCCCCCACCTGTCCACTATCCGCCTCCTCCGGTGCATTCTCCTCCGCCACCTCGGTCTCCTCCTCCTACCCCAAAAAGAGAAGTCATTCTACCACCTAATATCGGTTTCCAATACTCATCACCACCTCCACCAAAGTTCCCAGGATACTAATGAGAACATATTCAGTTGTAATTGATTCTAGTAGTTTTACAATGTTACAACATAAACATAGTGTTGTATAGTTTATAGCTAATTATCATTCCAAAAAGAGAATGTTTATAATTCTCAACATGCAATACTCACTGGCAATATGTTTATCCGAAAATATGATAATTTAGAAGTAAAGTTGTGCATATGGGCTATTGTATTATCTCTTCGAGTTTTCTTTTTTATATGAAAGAATTCTTTTGTTATATCAGAAATTAGAGTTATAGTCAGATAATTTTTTAAAATAATTTGAAATTACATAAAAATATCAATTAAGTTGAAAAAACTCACCACACGGAATACTAGTTTTTTTTATAACAAATATGGGAGAATACAAACAATCCAAAATATACACAATACTGTTATAGGATTTTTTATCTAAATACTTTGGACAATATTATTTTAATATAAAATATAAAAATTATTTTTAATATATATATAATGAATATTAATTCAAAATTTCATATCCAATGAAAGGAAGTTATAAAAACAAAAAATTTCAAACTATGATTGGATTCAATAGTACTACGGAACATATCTGTTCGTATGTTATAGCTAATAAATATAAAAGTTAAACATATTTAATCAATTAATTATTATTTCGTGGGACACTAATCGAACAACCTTAATAGTTAAAGAAATATTATTATCTCTTGAGATATCATATTCGAGTATCATGTATGCGAGGATATTTTACCTTGTATAGTTTATTTTGAATATTTTATTAAATAAATTAATTGTTAGTGATTTGGGACTAACGAAAGAATCGTATACCCTATCCACAATAGATTTAGAGATTTGATACGAAGATTTCAAAATATTATATAACGTAGTTTATGAGTTATTGCATGGAATATTTATTGTCTAAGATAAATTAAGTACTATTAGGCCCCAATCAAGGGGTGGAAGAAGAATCGGAGAAGAGGAAACTCTTATAGTTCGTTCTCATCAGTATTGTTTGGACCATAATAGTCTACGCAGCCTCTGTCATTGCATACATTGATGTAATATGTTCCGGTCTCGTCGAGTCCAGTATAAGAGTTTCATATACTAGTAGCAACGAACCAAAATCAAACTGCATGCAGGTCAATATTGAGTGGAACTACATCTTAATAACAATAATGGAATTGTTGATTGGACTTTTCTACAATCAATATTTGTAACGACTCAAAATTTATAAAATGATTGAATTCATTAATCAAAGTTTAGGCTTACTCGAGTAAGGATTAGATTCGATGAATCATAAAATGGAGCAAAATAGAATAGGACTAGAAATATAACTAGCTTGTCGAAAGAAATCAAAGCTAAAATTTACAAAAAAAAAATGCTGCTTGCTAGACGTGGGATATAGAAACATAAGGGCATGGGAGTGAGCTAATTATTTATTTCTAATTTCTCATGTTTTTTTATTTCTCTCTTCATAGAATATAAGAAACTTCAATTTTAAAAGAGAAATTTTCGACATACAAATAAATTAATTGAGATTAAAAAAAAATTTATTTTGTTCACTATGAGCTTCAAGAAAAGCTAAGCATCTTTTCAAAAAACTAATATAAAGACATTTGAAAGTTTTGGAGAATGTGAACTTTGGGAAGCTTTTGTCGATCATTTTCATAGAATTTATTGTTTTATTAGTGTATTTAGTGGTGAGCATTCGATCGAGTCGAGTTGAGTTAAAAAATTTTGATTTGATGAGTCCTATTTGTTGGTAATATTGACTACAAAATTACACCGTTAGCACTGAATGGAAAATAAATAAAATAAATAACTTGAATCAACTGAAATCGTGCCGTGGTGAAAACCACTGCCTTATAAATGAATTCGCTCCGATGTGTGTAATCGTTCTAATAGGTGGGTCGTCCTCTGAGGTTAGTACGGTTGCTCCGAATATCGTACACCCGAAATTGGAGTGGACTGTTGGTGGTCCTACTTCTTGTCAGAAAGAATCAGAATCTTAGAAAGCTTTGAGAGATGTGTTTTTGGTGAATTGAGAAGCTAGAATAGCACCTCTATTTATAGGCTTCAAGTAAGGGGCAAAATGGTCCATCGTAAATCAGATATAATTATGATTTAATTTTCACATGAAAATTCTGTTTGAAACCATTGCAACCTCACAGATGAATCTGGCCTCAAATTAAACCAGGATCATGTAGTAACTCTCAGCCTTTTGTAACTCCAGGTAATTAACTCTTAGCTCTGTAACTCTTGTAATTACTGAGTAACTGACACAATAAATAGCTTTGAACACAGTTGAAAAAACATCCAGATTCATCTAACATTTCAGTGTTTGAATTTTAATTTTCAAAACTGACATATTTAATTTTTAGATATTAAAACGTTTTAACATCTAATTAAACAACTATTACACTCTGAAAATTTGAATCATACATACCATTGCAGCTTATAAATATTAGACTAAAAATTCTTTCACAATTTTATTTGTTCTTTCAGAGAAAAACTCCTTACGAATTTTCTCTAAAAAGATACAACCGCAGGACGTGTCTTCGACACGTATTGCCACGAGTCACGGAGCACGAGCCCAGACAAACAGACGGCGGTGACGGTGCATGAAAAACCCCTTGTTCTTTATCACTCATCAAAGAAGTGAATAATGTAAACCTTAAATACCCAATCCCATTGTATTTCCCACTCAATGTGGGATTGAGCATTAACAACATTCCCCCACTAATGCAAAAGAATTCTTCTGAAACTCGAAAATAATCTTTCCAGAAGAGCAATAGTGAGATTAGTTGCTTAAGCACTAGTGAACGTATCTTGAACTAGAACATAGTGATGATGAGCAATCCTTCTTTTAGACAAGTGAAACTTGTTGGAAGCGTAGATGGGCTCCGAGTAATTTATAATACTCAAAATATTATTAATATGAGATAAAAATACGTTACAACGACACTATCTCAGTATGACAACACTACAACACTAGCTGCAACTAGTTTACAAACACAACCTCACTATTCTAAGCTTTGCTAAGCTTCACCCTCTTTCTTTAATAGCTTTGCTAAGCTATTTTTCATTATGGCTTTTCTAAGCTTTCATTTTTTCTCTTTTCTTTTGTAAAAACTAAAGCTATCAACACATATATTTATAGGAGTAATAAGCCGCCTAATTTTATGCTCTGTGGATGCTTCTCAATTTCTCTGCCGCCTTAATACTTGCTTCACAACTAAGCATTTATTTTGTTTCTTCCACCTTTCATATCCACGTGGTTAGTTGTGTATCCATGCAACTTGTATATTTCCTTTGCTTTATAGCCATCTTTTTTTACTTTTCAACTTTGTTGTATCATGCTGCCAAATTCCATTTGTTAAGCTACTACTATTACTTAGCAACAAAAAGAGTTTGAAAAGTCAAAGAAGAAGACTGTTGAAGCAATTTGTAAATTGCTTTTCTGGGATTCCTTCAATACCTTTTTTTCTTCATTCGTAAGGACTGCTTCTGCTACTGCATTTTCAGGCTCGGTGTAACCATCATTGATGATATCCCAACAATCTTAGGAGCCTGGTAACACCTTCATTTGAATGCTCCAATCGCCATAATTTGTCTTTGTCAATCTCAGAATATGTGGTTGAATCATGTTGGACATCTTCTCCACCACGTTAAACTCGAACCAAGCTCTGAGGCCACTTGTTGGAAGCGTAGGTGGGCACTCGATAATTTATAAAACTCGAACTATTATTAATACGAGGTAAAATATGTTACAATGAAGTTACCCCAATATTTCAATATTACAATGCTATAACACTAGTTGTGGCTTGTTTACAAACACAACTTCGCTATTCTATAACAGTAGCTGCGGCTAATTTACAAACACAACTTTGTTATTCTATGCTTTGCTAAGCTTTACCTTCTCTTTAATAGCTTTGCTAAGCTATTATTCATTTTGGCTTTTCTAAGCTTCTCCTCATATTCCTTCTCTTTCACTTGTATTTCATTAATCTATCACATGCATATATATAAGCTAATTGAACCGACGTATAGTTGGTTCTACATCTTTCATACTGCCATTGCTTCTTCCTTGCTGTGGTGAAACTCTTGGTTGCTGCCAGCTAATTTTGATTTAAACTGCTGCCATATGTGTCTATTTGTTCAGCTACTACCATTACTTAAATGATAAGGAATTTACAAATTGCTTCAAGAGTCCTTTAGTTTTATCAACCTTAATATGTGCTGCCACCTCGTAAGAATTAAAAATCAAGTTTGAGGGCGAGTGTTATAATTGAAACTTGATCTTTAATTCTTACGAGGTGGCAGCGCATATTAAGGTTGACAAAACTAAAAGACTCTTGAAGCAATTTGTAAATTGCTTATCATTTAAGTAATGGTAGTAGCTGAACAAATGAACACATATGGCAGCAGTTTAAATCAAAATTAGCTGGCAGCAACCAAGAGTTTCACCACAGCAAGGAAGAAGCAATGGCGACATGAAGGATGTAGAACCAACTATACGTCGGTTTAATTAGCTTATATATATGCGTGTGATATATGAATGAAATACAAGTGAAAGAGAAGGAATATGAGGAAAAGCTTAGAAAAGCCAAAATGAATAATAGCTTAGCAAAGCTATTATAAAGAAGGTAAAGTTTAGCAAAGCATAGAATAGCGAAGTTGTGTTTGTAAACTAGCCGCAGCTAGTGTTATAGAATAGCGAAGTTGTGTTTGTAAACAAGCCACAGCTAGTGTTATAGTATTGTAATATTGAAATATTGGGGTAATTTCGTTGTAACGTATTTTACCTCGTATTAATAATAGTTTGAGTTTTATAAATTATCGAGTGCCCACCTACGCTTCCAACAAGTGGCCTCAGAGCTTGGTTTGAGTTTAACGTGGTGGAGAATATGGCCAACATGATTCAACCACAAAATTTGAGATTGAAAAATACGAATTATGGCAATTGGACCATTCAAATGAAGGCGTTACCAGGCTCCCAAGATTGTTGGGATATCATCAATGATGATTACACCGAGCCTGAAAATGCAGCAACAGAAGCAGTCCTTACCAATGAAGAAAAAATGTATTGAAGGAATCCCAAAAAAGAGATAAAAGAGTGTTGTTCTTTATTTTTCAAGGAGTAGACGAATCTATCTTTGAAAAAAATTTATGATGCAAAAAACCGCAAAAAAAAACGTGGGAGATTTTGCAAAAATCTCTGCAAGGTGCCGAAAAAGCAAAGAAGAATATATAGCCGCAGCAGCGTGCACTTGCCAGGAAATGAAGAATCGATTGGAGATGATAAGAAAAGAAAAGCTTGGAATGGAAAATCAAGTTTGAGGGGGAGTGTTGGAAATCAAACTTTATTCTAGAAGTTTGAAAAGTCAAAAAAAAAGCTAAAAGAATATGCTTAATTATTAAGCAAAGTGCATGCTTAATAATTAAGGGAAAAAAGTATTGAAGGAATCCCGGAAAAGAGATAAATGAGCATTGTTCTTTATTTATTTATTTATTTATTTATTTTATAACACTCAAACTTTTTATTGATACGAAACAAAATAAATTACAACTACACTCTCAATATTACAATACTAGCTTCTGCTAGTTCACAAAATACTTATAGCTTTGCTAAGCTTTTCTTACAATTCTCTCTAATTTTTTCTCACTCGTTATTCACACACAAACTAAAAGCTAAGCACACATATATATATAGGTTATATAACCTACTTAACTTGCTTCTAAATTATTCTAGCCGGCGTGATTGAATTCCTAAAAGATTTCAAGACTTTTCTAGACATTGATATTTTAATTACAACTTTGGATTTTCTTGTCGATAACCATACTTTGAAAAGTCAAGAAAGGTGGCTAATAATGTATGAATATGACCCACGTGGAGAATAAAGTGGATGCAACTTGAATTGGAAATATGACAACATATTGGCGTGAATGACATAAACAATACAATTACAAAGAAATGCTTAATTATTAAGCATATTAAGGCGGTCCCATAAAAGGGAATTGACAACATTACATGCAAAGATTTTCAAAGGTAGAAATGAAACACCTGGAATTGTGTAGAATTGGACGTGGCAGCAATTAAAGGAAAAAGCACATGGAATTTTATTACGACAAGCAAAGGGAATGGCAGCAAGAAGATTGTAGAAGCATATGAGGAGGTTTATTATACCTATATAAATGTGTATCCTAAGCTTAGTAAAAAGACAAGTGAGAAAAAAATGAAGGTTTAGAAAATCCAATGAAAAATATCTTAGCAAAGCTATTAAAGAGAGAGGGTGAAGCTTAGCAAAGTTTAGGAATATGATTGAAAGCTTAGAAAAGCTATGAGAGAATTGAGTAAAACTTAGCAAAGCTTTGAATATCGAGGTTGTGTTCGTAAACTAGCCGCAGCTAGTGTTATAGTGTTGTAGTATTGTAATATTGGGGTAACGTCGTTGTAACGTATTTTACCTCGTATTAATAAAAGTTTGAGAGAGTTATAAATTATCAAGAGCCCATCTACGCTTCCAACAAAACTAGTCTTGAACTTTCTAAGATAGTGTAAACTCATAACACACAACTAACCCCTTCATCTGCCTGAGTCCTCCATGTGTAAGATATATATATATATATATATATATATATATATATATATATATATATATACAAAAGTTTATATTTGGTCATCTTACCTCAGAATTTTAGTAAGTGTATTAGAAAATGGCTCATCATTTTTCATAGAAGGTGACTAACCCTTCTCACTTACGTAGTTTATTTCATTAGGTTTATTTCAAAATAAACCACCTAAAATTGGGCTATGAAATAAGTAAGAGTTTATACAATAACTCAACCTCATAAAGGGTATAGTGACTTTATGGCAGGTGTACAAAATTCTGACGTTCTGTCGAAAAGATTGAGCACGGTTATAAACAATGTAGTAGGGGAAACGCAATTCGCCTTTATGGTAGAAAAGCAAATTGTGGACTGTTCTCTCATTGCCAATGAAGTTGTTGACGATTTGATACGAAGAAAAAGAGAAGCAATCGTGTTCAAAGCAGATTTTCGCAAAGCCCATGACTTAGTGGATTGAGATTTTATGGATTTCGTTATGAGGATAATGAGGTTCGGTGATAGGTGGAGAAGAATGATTAGACTGTGTTTGTCTACGGCTACTATTTCCATCCTAGTAAACGACTCACCCTCTAGTAGTTTCAAGATTCGTAAAAGTTTACGAAAAGGCTTCCCATTATCTCCACTATTATTCAATTTAGGTTGCAAAGCTCTGAGCGGGCTGTTTATCAAAGCTGTAACTTTGGGGATTATTAGAGGAGTTGGGGTGGAAGGTTTTGATTTTGGTGTTTCACTTATTCAGTTTTCCGATGATTTGATCATACTCGTCTGCCCTTTCCTCATAGCACTTCTAGGTCTGTTGTTCCTTTAGTCTGCTTCATCTTGATTTGTAGGGGCCTTATAGGTATTCAACTCATAGTGGACACAAATCATTTCTAACCATTGTTGATGATTGGACTAAGGTTAGCTGGGTATACTTGTTGAAACATAAAAGTGATACTATTTCTTGTCTACACCAATTCTTATTGATGATCAAGAATCAGTTTTCTACCAATGTAAACATAGTCAGGAGTGATAATGGTTCTGAATTTTTTTGGAACTGAGTGTAACACATTTTTTTCTTCTTTGGGTATTGTTCATCAAATTTGATGTGTACATACCCCTCAACAAAATGGTGTTGCTGAAAGGAAACACAAACATATTTTAGAGATAGTTAGGGTTTTAAGGTTTCATTCTAAGGTTCTAATAAAATTTTGGAGAGTGTGTGTCATGGTTGCTTGTTACATAATAAATAGATTGCCCACTTCAATTTTAGGGTGGAAAACATCTTTTGAAATGCTCTTTAAAAAGCCACCAAATTTGTCTCACCTTAGAGTTTTGGTTGCCTTTGTTATGCCACTAAGCCCAATTTTCGTGATAAGTTTTCCTCAAAAGCTATCCTTCCTGTCTTTCTTGGATATGCTAGTACTCAAAAAGGCTATATACTTTTTGATCTTGATAAAAAAAATACTATGTTTGTCAATCATGATGTAATCTTTCATGAG
This sequence comes from Hibiscus syriacus, assembly GCF_006381635.1. Lineage (NCBI taxonomy): Eukaryota > Viridiplantae > Streptophyta > Magnoliopsida > Malvales > Malvaceae > Hibiscus > Hibiscus syriacus. The sequence goes on along the minus strand of NW_024062745.1, from coordinate 780,453 downwards.
ACTGTGTTCCCTTTTTATTTTACCACTACTGAAACTTCATGGGTTTTTTTCCTCTCAGGCTATTATTTTAGATTCTGAGTTTTTGGTTTTGTGTACTCCCCCAGAAATTCCACTTATGCCATTTATTGTTTTACCTTCGTCTGTGCCCCTTTATTTTGACCTTCAGATGTATTGTTCTTCAGACTCTCAGCCACAACTTGTGTCCCAGTCTAACCCTGATTCTCAATCTACTTCTGAATCCCAAAATGTTCCTCAATTAGTTTCTGAGTTTGTTCCTATTCAAGCACCTAATCCTCCCACCATAACTTCTTCTAGAACCATCAAACCTCCCAATTAGTTAAATGACTATGTCCTTACCTGCCAATCTGCTTCACCTTCAGGTCAGTAGCCCATATCCCATTTTCTTTCATATTCTCATTTACCTTTTGCTACATAATCCTACATTTTTTCTACCTTGCAAATTGTTGAACCTACCACTTTTGAAGAAGCAAAAAAAGATCCTCGATGGTTACAAGCCATGGTAGAGAAAATTCAGGCTTTGGAATTGAACAAGACATGGGATGTTGTGCCTTTTCCTCCTGTCAAAGTTTTTATTGGATGTAATTAGGTATTCAGAGTCAAATATCAGGCTTCTGGTGCTGTGGAGCATTTTAAAGCGAGACTCGTTGCTAAGGGTTACAATCAGGAAAAGGGTGTAGATTTTGTGGAGACTTTTTCCCGTGGTAAAAATGACAACTGTAAGGCTGGTTTTGGCTCTTGCCTCTATTTTTATTGGCCTTTATGGAAGATGGACGTGCACAATGCCTTTTTACAAGGCGATCTTCTAGAGGAAGTTTACATGCAGCTGCCTAAAGTCTTTTGTAGCCAGGGAGAGAATACTGTTTGCAGGCTACAAAAGTCACTATATGGTTTAAGACAGGTATCAAGGCAGTGGAATGCAAAGTTAACAGAGGCTTTACTTATAGCAGGCTTTGTTCAAAGTAATAACGACTATTCCTTGTTCACAAAGAAGCAAGGATTGAAGATTGTAGTTGTGTTAGTCTATGTGGATGATCTGCTAATTACAGGAAATGAAGAGAGCGTGATTCAGGGGCTTAAGGAAGCTTTGCATAAAAGCTTCAAAACGAAGGATTTAGGTGAGCTAAAATTCTTCCTTGGGTTTGAGATTTTAAGATCAAAATATGGTATTTTATTAAATCAGCGTAAGTATGTGTTGGAACTTCGTCTGTGCCCCTTCATATTTTTATAAGGCTAAATTCCAGAGGTTAATTGGCATATTGTTGTATCTAACACACACCAGACCAGATATAGCATTTGCAGTTCAACACCTCAGTCACTTTATGCATCAGCCAAAGAAAGAGCATGAAGAAGCAGCATTGAGGGTTGTTAAGTATGCAAGAAAAATCCAGGTTTGGGAATCATGTTAAAGTCAGTAAGCAAGTGTGAACTAATAGCTAGCTGTGATTCAGATTGGGATACATGTCCAATGACAAGAAAATATGTAACATGTATAGTATTAAATTGGGAGAATCTTTGGTTTACTGGAAATAATAAAAAAAAATACACTATAGTTATCTCTTTTGCAGAAGCTGAATATAGAAGTATGGCTTTGACTACTTCAGAAATCATTAGGTTAAATGGATTGCTAAAAGAACTAGGAGTCAAGGTTGTACAACCAGCCAAGCTCTTGAGTGACAGCAAACCAACAATCCAGATAGCAGCCAATCCAGTTTTTCATGAGAGAACAAAACACAGATATTAATTGCCATTTCATCAGAGAAAAATTTCAGCAAGGATTAATTCAAACAGACTATGTGGCTACCACAGAGCAGGAAGCATATATTTTTACTAAAGCTTTGGGGACAGCACTGTATGAACTTCTGCTATCCAAGTTGGGAGTAAAAGATGTGTTTTACTCACCAACTTGAGGGGGAGTGTTGAGTGGTTGATAGTTTGTTAGTAGCAGTTTATTTGTTATGCAGTTAGTCGTGAAAATAATTTAGTCGAGTTTGCCTGTATATGAACCCCTGGTTGTACAGATCTTAAGATATATGAAATGAGGAATTTTTTTTTTCATTTCTTGTTTTAGTATTACTCTTAACATCTATAGATCAAAGATTTTCTCTACTATTCATTTTTTTCTCGTTAAATGAATCGTAGGGAAAGAATCACGAAGGCATCACCAAGTGTCAACAAACCTCCAATAATATATTGACACTGGGATCATATTATTTAATTCATTTGGAGTCTCTTCTGGTGCCCCTATTTTACCCGCCGTTACTGTTTCTAGGTGATAGAAACAATCAAAAGGGATTTTTCGGTTCTCTTATTGTGAAAACGAAGGAATCACCTATTATTCATTTCCAGTTAGAGCTGGAAAAAACCATTGGGAAGAATGAGAGTTTTCGTGGTATGTTATCTGAATGGATGACGAAGCCAGCCGTTGAGCGACTATGGTTCGATGTAACGACTATAGTCGAAGGAGAGAAACTGAAGCCCCTTACGATCACGAAGGTCCGACCTTTTGTTAGTGTGGATACCGTGTCATGGAGTAATTTGTTGTCAAACATTTCTTTTACAAAGTTCCCATCTGTTCTAGTCCCTAGAGAAGCTTTGACATTGAATGTCAAACGGTAGTCGAAAACCTTGTAACATGTGAAATTTACAGATCAATGCTCTGTGTCATTATCTGCCTGTTTATTCCTTGGTTGATTATTGTAACATATGCATGTGAATCACGTCGAACCAACCTTTGATTGGTTTGTAAATAAGATTTAGATAAACAGAAAGAAGAGTGATGAAAGAACAAGGTGGGGTTAAATGGAGATTGGAAATGGAACTACTTTGGAATCACCTACCCCAGGCAGCTTTATTAAGTATTGCGGCTGTAAGACCATCATTGAATAATGGAGGGGGCGGATACACCAATATGGAGATGGGAGGAGAATGGAAAGTTCACGTTAAAAAGTGTTTACTGTCGACGGATAGAAGCTACAGGGAACACGACATCACCAATGTGGAAAACCATCGCATGTTATAGAGGACTGCCGAGGATTCGATGTTTACTTTGGGTGATTTGTAAAGATCGTTTAATGACAAATGTAGAATGAACCAGGAGACACTTCTCGGATAATTCATCCTGTAGCTGCTGTGGTGCTATTAAGGAAACAACATCTCATATATTCCGAGAATGTTTCATAGCAAGAACAACATGGAACAAATTAATTAAACCAGAGAAGATCAATGGAATTTGCTCAATGCCAATAGATGAGTGGATACGGACCAACCTGCGAGAACCAAGCCATTTCTCGAGACGATGAGAGGAGTGGGACCTTGTTTTTGGATCAATTATATGCAGTATTTGGGTTCGTCGAAACAAGTTCATATTCGACCCTGAATTTACCGAGACTGAGAGCGTGCTGCAATCGGCTATACGACTTCAAATGGAACATGCGTTAAATCTTCATCAGCTACGACCAATAAAACGAGGAATACAGCACGAACAACAACAACAACAATGGCAGCCTCCCCAGAGGGATAGTGGAAGTTGAATATTGATGGAGCTCGCAAATTAGATATAGGAGTGACTGCTTGCGGGGGAGCTCTACGAGATTTTAACGGCGAATGGATAATGGAATTAACAAAAGCTTTAGGACGATGTTCAGTACTAGAGGCATAACTATGGAGAGTGGTCTTGGGACTTGAAATGACATGGAATATCGGTTTACGAAAGGTCATGGTAGAGACAAACAGTAAAGAAATATTCAAACTTTTGATGCAAGGTGCGTTGATGGATAAAATATCACCGATGGTACCACATGTCGTCTGGTTAATTCAGCAAAAGTGACAGTTACATTTTGAACATACTATGAGATAACGAAACAGAGTTGCCGACGGATTGACAAAGATGGCATGGAACCTCCCATTTGGACTCCACAACTTTGAAGACCCTCCGGCGAAGATAGGAAACCTATGGATGAACGATCGAAGAGGAAACATAGTAAACTAGCTTAGATCTTTTCTACCATTGTGTACTCAAAAAAAGAACTTTCACTCGTTGGGCGAATTTATAAAATGGGTGAAATTACATGTTTGGTACCTAAACTATTATTTTTATCCGATTTAATACCTAAACTTTTGATTTTTTTTAAAATGATACCTAAAGTTTATTTTTTATTATTATTTTAGTATCCCTGTTCAAAATTTAAAGTTAAGTTTTGAAAATAATTTGAAAGTTTAGGTATTAAGATGGACTAAAATTGATAGTTTATGTACTAAATGTGTTAAGTTTTTAATAATGGGGTACTAAAATGAAACAAAGGCTAAACAATAGTTATGGTTTAAAAAAAATTAAAAGTTAGGTACTAAAATATGTCAAATCTGATAGTTTAAGTACTAAATACACAATTTATCTTTAAAAAAATTAGGGTGATAAACGTTTAATTGAATAAGTTCGATAAAGTTATTCAAGTTTTTTATTCTGTTTTATTCAAGTCGAATAGAATTTTACAATTTAAATAATTTGAGTTTCTGACCATTTCAAAAAATATCCAAATTGATACCTATCGAGAAAAGTTTTTTAAAAAATAAAATAAAATAAAATTTTGGAATAAATCATAAAAATTGTAAAAGTTATATAGGCATATACCATCTTTAAAACTCTTTTATAAAGAAAATGTTAAGTCATAAAAAAATTTAAAATCTTATTTTTTTTTTATTTTGTTTGAACTTTTGAATATACACGATTTTTTTTAATTAATATGGACAAAATACAAGATAATATATATTTTAAAATAATTCTCAATCTCTTATCATTGAATATTCACACATTTGACGTTCTCGGTGCTCGAACCCGAATCTCAAATTTAACTTGATTATCGTTGGTAAATTAAATTAAATCTTACCAACCACGGAGACCACTCGGCTCATTATCGTTGGTAGGATTTAATTTAAATTATGTTAAATTTAATTTAAATTATATTAAATTTAACTTGATTCAATATACATAATAATAAACGTAGCTGATGATGAATAAAAAATCGACCATTGGATTGGACCACAGGAATGATAAAACCATGGATTTATAGAGCAGTGTGAAGCAGAAACACGTGGAAGAAATTTAGGTTAGAGAGTATAAATTTAAAAAATTATATTAAAACTTTAGAATAGGAAAAATTATAAAATTTTAAAAAAGTATAAAATTAAATAATTAATAAAAAAATCTATAATATTAAACTATATAAAAAAAATTAAAATTTTTAAGGATACTCAATCTGTTGGGAAGAGTGAACGTCGAACAACATACCAATCCAAAGCTATTGACCAAACTCATAGTTCAGTTTTGACTGTTTCTTTTTTCAGGTTCCACTTTTGTGTTCTCGCGAATCTCAATTGTCCCATCTCTCTGTTTCTTCACTCGTTTTCTTTCCTTGAATGAATAAACAAAATGATTTCTCGCTTGTTTAGTTGCTGAGTTTGACTTACTCCTAAGCAAACCCACCAAAACCACTTCAGATTTTTATATATATAATTGACCAATTCAACGATGTCTCATTTTAATCATCAGCACATACTTTGAGTATATATTCATTAAAGTAAAACATATAGAATTTTAATATTTTATTTATAATATGAATCTATGATTGAATGATTGACTGAAATTTAGTGTTAATCTAACAAAAATTGCATTTCTTTCTAAATATTTATGTACATTGATAGATACATCCACTGTTGTTTCAACCATTAAGCCATTCCAGACTATACCATTTTTCTGCAACTTGAACATGTAGGTCCGGCACCGTCTTTTCAAGATTTCTCCACTCGTCGAAAATTTCTTCCTCGCAGATCACTCTCTGTAGCGACTTTAAGTTCGATAAAGCAGCCGGCGTTGGTAGATTCACGATCTGTGAACAGTCCCTCATGTCTATCTTTTCCAACCTTGTTAATCTACTGATTTCCCTAGGTAGACATTTCAAGTTTATGCATTGTGAGATATCGAGGTACTTCAACCAGACTAGCTCGCCAATGCCGGGAGGGAGCATCTTGAGTTCCGGACTAGCGTAGAGCCTAAGTATCTGAAGTTTCTTCAGCATACCTAAATCAGCAGGCAATTCGCATAATCGGTGGCAGTTGGTTATGCTCATACTTTGTAATGAATTCACCTTACAAATGCTCAAGGGCAGCCTAATCAGATCATCACAATGATCAATTAAGAGCTCCGATAGACTAGGGAAGATCTGGGGCAGGTTGAGCACCGATGGATCAAGGCTGTTGCTAACCTTGCAGAGAATCATTGATAGTTTCCGCAAGTTTCTCAATGGAACAGTTGCGTTGGATAATTGAGGAACCGTCACCTTTTCAAGCCATAAGCTCCGCAAATTCACCAGATTAGTAAAAACTGAAAAATTCTGAAGCGTTGCTTCAGATGTACCGTGGTTTATAATGGTCAATGCCCTAAGCTTGGGCATATTATCTATGAAAGGAGGCAAGAAGTATTCATCCGCCAAAAAATTGAGGATGAGTACTTCAGCCTTAGGGAACTCCATGGGGAACCAGTCCATCTCCCTCATTTCTCCTGTCAATTGATGAAAATTAAACATAATGCGCAATGACAGTGAAATGGAAAATTGTACACCCTAAAGAAATACTGATATTGGAAATCCGGAATCATAATACCTGTATGAACCGAAACAATCTGAGCATTGAATGGCTGATCTTTGTTTTTCTCCCATTCTCTTGGAAGTTCGGTATCTCTTCTAGGCATAAGTAACCGCTTCCGATCATTCACATCTCCCTGATTGCTTAGATGAATAGCAAGGTCTCTCAACACATCATGTTGAGTAGTACAAATTTCATAGTAACTGCAGAATGCATCCCCAGCCCTGTGAATACAATTCCGAAAACAAAAAAAAATTAGCAAATCTCAAGTATTCAAGAAACTAAAGCCACTTGAATTAACATACCGAGCATCTTTGAGCAGAGTGAGTTGGTTTTTCTCATAGAGCTCCGTAAGAATGGAAAAAGCTTCTTCCTCGTCAATGTTATGGATTTCAACCCACATATTTACAAGAGCGTCAAGAGGGATTTTCTTATCTTCAGGAAATGATCCCAAATCCAAGAAACATTCCCTGACCTTCTTCTTCAAGCACTCAACACTGATTGCCATTCGATCGTGCAATTTGCTTTCATGAGTTTCGCAGATCGGTTCACCTCGCGATAACCTTTTCCATGCATTTATCCAGTACATTTCAGGTTGGTCTTGCAAGGAAGCTCCAATGACTTTAAGTGCCAAAGGAAGCCCTTTACATTCATTAACAATCTATCAAATCCAAAATTTTCACAAACATCAGCAAGGTTAATAGCTAGCTTGATTATCCACTATTAAGTAATCAAATATTATTCCGTTAAATGCATCATTACCTGCTTGACCAAAGTCGCATTGCAGGTTGGAGGAATCGACCTATTTCCGAAAGCAGAGTGACAAAATAAGGACATAGACTCATCTTCCCTCAACAATTCAACTTCATAAACTTCATTAACAACTGTTTTTGGGAACCTGCATCTTGAAATTACCAGTGTTGTATATGTTGGGATCTTGAAAATTAGTTGTTCGAGTACAGGCAACGACCATACATCATCCAGAACAACTAGAGTTCCAGGTCCACTTCCCCAGTCAAACTGTAGCTTCCCTGGTGGAACAAAACTGTTATTAGAATGAGACATGGAATCGTTTCCAGTAATAAATCCCCATATATTTGCCCTCAGTTGCTCCAGATCCGATGATTGTGATACAGTTAGAAACAAAATCTTGTTGTTGAAATAACCTTGAAAAACAAAAATGGAAGCTGTTAATATTTACTTTCAGAATCGACCATTAACAGATAAAAGAAAGAAGCTGTTGGATCACTTACTTCGAACTTGATTATCTCTACAAATTTCATTTGCCAGAGTCGTCTTCCCAGATCCTCCAATACCCCAAATTCCAACAACGCTTAAATCATCTCCTTCAATCAACATCTTTTTCACCTTATTTTTCCCCAATTCCAAACCGATTCCACCAAAAGTTCCCAAATTAGAATCTTCTTCGACTTCCATTCCCTGTCGACCCGTTGTTCCCGGTCCAGCGTTCATCGCATCGAACCGCCGCTCCAACCGGCCGAACCGCTCCATCGTTTCGGACCTCAAGTGGTGCACGTCGGCTAACAAATGAGCCTGCATTGGCCCGCTAATGAACCTTTCAATTTGTTTCTCCAACTTCTCCATCTTCCTTACCAGCTGGAGGTTTTTGTAGACGTTCCACCGGCCGGAATCGAGGACTTTGCCGGCCAACTCGAGGCCTCCACGTAAAGTCTCGGAGAAGCGATTGAGTTGAGACTGACGGAAAGCGGTGAGTTCGACGCCGGAGTACTTGAGTTCTTCGATGATGGGAAGGAGTTCTTCGATGCTTGTGATAAGATTGTCCGCACTAGATTTGCAGAAGCACGATTTGCGTGAGATGGTGTTTAACTGTCGGAGAAGTTCCGTTACGATTTCTCCGGCTAAAAGGTCGTTAAACGGCATCGTGAGTTCGTTGGTTTAATCGGCGGGCAGCCGTTTCGTAGGACAGTGAGTAAATGTGTTAGATCCCAAATGGTTACCGTAAACTAAACAAAAAGAAACAAACTGCCTTCAAAAGTTCAAAAGGCTATAATTTATAGCATCTTTTTTTAAAATATTTTAAAGTTTTTAGTACATAAATTTATCATTTTTTTTTCAAGAACTTTCCCGCTTGTGTCGACAATTGAGTTATTTTTAAATATTAATTTTAGTTGGTCAAAATTTATATTTTTAGATTTTTTTATTATAATCTTGGAGAGGGATACATATATGATTATAAAATGGAGAGCGTAACGTACTGAAAAATAATATATATATGAGACATTATTTTGATATAATGAGTTTATTTACAGGATTTTTCGATTTTCCCTCTCTAATAATTATCTGCTTTTACTTTGGATTTTATAATCTATGAAATATATATAAATATATTTAAATTATTGTCTAAAAAGATGGTAACAGGCTAGGGAAATGATTAATAATAAATCGCAAATTCTTTATGTTACGTGTTTTGAATAATATATTTAAGATTTTGTATTTCACAGATGATTTATTTGTAGATATATATATTTTAGTTACACGCAACGCAAAGGCTAAAAGTAACCTAATGCTTGTGGTTCACTTGATGTTGCATACCTGGAAACCAAATCCGTGTTCAAAAGGCAAACCCATCTTAAGGTTACAAAGTATCCAAATTTATATCGTAAATTATTATAATATAATGTAAAAGAATAATATGAATATCATCCGCTTGTAAGTATAAATGTTAATGCTTTTGGTTTGACGTTAATTTATAAATTTAATTTTATTTTTAGTTTAGTTGATCAAGGGTCGTTTGGGAATTAATTATGGAACCATTTTTCACTTAAAAATCCGTTTAAAACGTAAAAGTAATCTCAAACACCTCATTTTCAACTAAAACAGTATGCTTAAAAAGTGATTATTGACTAAAAAAACTAAAAAAACGATATTTTTGCGTTTGAAACACTTACTCGTTTTGAGAAAATATTCCCAAACGAAAATATAAATTTAATCAGTACAATTATTAATTTAACATTTAAGAAATTATAGATCCTCACGCACTTAAGTTTGTTATAATTTTTATTTTTAAATTTGAGGAATACGATTAAAATATGTTAATTTATCAAGTTATTTTAGTAGTTAAAGGGATAATCGTTATATTTAGAGTTCTCAGATTCAAGCACCTCGTTTGTAAAGATGTTTAAACGCTCACTGTTGAATGATTGAAAGTCTTTCGAATATATATTATATTATAATAAAAAATTCATAAAACATAATTTATTATATAAGATAAAAAAGACGCATCGGTCGTTTTTGCGCAAAGTATTAGAAGCGTAGCTATGATTCTGATATCAACAACGGAATTGGTTTTTGTTTCACAATTGACTTATGATTTTGAGAAAGAAAACCAGTTTTTATTAGAGTTTTCCAAATTTTAAAAAATAAATTAGATAGTACCGATGCTTTTAAACTAACAAAATGCATGGTGAAAATGCAATTTAAGTAATCAAATACATTGTGAAGAATAATGCCGCTGATAAGCTGAGGATTTCTTGGGAATTGAAGAACCAACAGTCAAATACGCAAAGCTTGACTATGAAAGCGGATGACAACGATCGTTATCTCTAAAAAAAAAATTAAATTTTCATATACTTTGATATTTTTTCATTTTTAATTAAAAATTTGTTTTAAATTGTTAAAGTTTTATAAATTCATGATTCTTTAGAGTTTTAAAAAGCATGTAGGGCATCTGTGGGCGCGGAACTAAATTCCTCTAGAGAAGCAGGCATAGCGAGAAATAAAAAGCTCTTCGGACGTTTTTGGAGCTTATTGAAGAGGAGCAAAGGTGTCATGGTTGTCTCCTATATGGGGTCACGACCGAGTAGGTATGTCAAGGCCAATCATAAATAGAGCTCATTGGCAGGGTAGGATAAGTTTGTCATCTTTTCAATCATTTTATTGTTTTTAGGTAGGGAACATGAGTAAGGCAGCTGACCCCAGTCCGAGCATTTTAGCATCTACCCATAGTATTTTTTGTTATTTTGTTTTCGCACATATATAGGGGTAGACAGTCGGCAGAGTTTGAACTGCTCCACTGATAAAGGCATATGTCTTGTGAGCACCATCAAGGGCTACCCCTACGACCTAGTCGATGGTGTGAGTGAGTCTTCTGTAACCCGATGTAATTCCATTAATATATTTTTCCCTATGAGAAGTCTGAGGTCGATCGAGTGCATTAGCTATGCCCCACGGTCTCGACCCTTGGCTTGAAGGGCTTTGTTGTAGAGATGATATAATTTAATGTGTGCTTGTGTTTTGATCAGACATTCAAGATAAAGGCTGACTTTACAAGGAAAGTGTTCATTTTCAAGTACCACACATATTACAAGTATAACTAACCAGGTTAAGTCCATGAGACTTGGTATTAAAGCACAAATGTGCATGATCCTTTTTAATTAAAAAAATACAGTGGTGCTCATTATTGATTAATGTTTAGCAGGACAAAATTGTTGGATAAAGCACAAAGGTGTTGAGTCGTTTATCTATGCACGTAGGTGTCAGACTTTAGATTGAAGCACATATGCGCTCAATTCTTTTGAAAGCACAGAGGTTCCACATTTTAGATTATAGCACAGAGGTGCTCAATCATTTTAAACACAAAGGTGCTAGATCTTGGATTGCAACAAAGAGGTGCTCAATCCTCTTTTAAGCACATACGTTCGAGTATAAATTGAAGCACAGAGGTGCTTAATCACTAATTCAAGCATAGAGGTGCTATGAGTTTCGCACGGTGGTGATATTTGTGATGTAAACTTCAAGGTGTCGAAGAATAAGGAAAATGGTTTGTATGCATAATGGTGGGTCTACGAAGCCCCACAAAAATGTGGAGCACGAAGTCACGGTGCCTATCATACAAGATAAAAAAAATTGTGGATCGACGAAAAGTAGAGGAGATACTATTGGGATCATCGATATACCCTATGGCACAACAGAAAAATAATTCGACGATCTCATCAGTGGTCCATGTATGAAAATTTGAATCTGGAGGAAAGGATGTATAATTTACCTTGAGTTCTTGAAATAACAGCATATCGACAGTGTCATCATAATCAATTCGAATCTCAAGCCTCCAAAAAACCGTCTCGGCCTATACTCAGTTCACCTGATTGAGAGCAAATTTTCTTTTCTCAAAACTGTTTTGAGAAGTTTCGTCAAAGTGGTAGAATAGTTGCTAGACCATCATTTTCTTTTTATACGACAGTCACCTTAACCCTTAGGGTTTATTCCAAATTATTATTATTTTTATATACTAAAAGAATTATAATCATATTTATATTCTTTTAATATTTATTTAGTATATTTGGGATAATCAAAATTATATATATAATATATATATATATATATATTAACTTTAATTGTATACTTTTATTCATGCACAATAAAATTATACAACTCGTTTAATATTTGCTCATTTTAACCCTGGGGTGTGACCTTGTAGGTTCCTGTAACATTAGTAATAATTATTAGAACCATTCTAATATTACAAACTATGAGTGATATCTAGCAATGTATCATTGTCACCTAAGTTACAAGAAGTCATGATTCGACATAACCTCTTCGTGATTAACTCTTTTTATATATTATATCTTTTTTTCCTTTATATCTAGATTAGACACAAGTCCTGGAATATTCACACTTGTATAGTCCATCTAATGTTTCTTGATGTCTAGAGTAGATTATAATAAACGAACAACTTGTGATATCTAATATCAACTTGTTCGAGCATGGCCATCTATTTCTAGTCTCACTCAATCAAGTGGCCTGTGATATATATCCTATTATGTAGGAAGGACAAATCATATCTTGATAACTCATATCCCACTGCATATATCTCGATATGTTTAACATCTGTCCTTATAGTGTAACTAATTACTAAGCACATTTAACTGTGTCAAAACATACGACAATAGATGTTGAGATAGTAAGATCTAAAGTATGAGGATCATACATGTAGTCATCACCATGAGCATTATTGTGACCATCACATATTAATCCAAGACATATGCTAATAGCGGGTCAATCCAATATGTTGTTCTCTAACAACATACTCTTGTATCAATTTAGACTTCTCCAACAACTCATTGTCATCAATCAATCACATGTTGGCCTTGAACATATTATTATTGTCCATACCTATAATAATACTCGACCAATGATATTTTAATAATAATCGCATTATTATATGGATTTTATTATCTTTCAGTTTATTTAAGATACATAAATATGAATAAAAATAATAACGACAATGCCTTTATTCAATAAACAAGGTAAAAATTATATCAATACAATCATCTTATTATTGATCTTTTGGCATACTCTAACAGATAGAAAATACATTGGCAGTCCTTAGAGCTCATATGATCTCGGGTGATCGAATGAGTCAAGTTGAAACTACTCAAGAAGAATTAACTAAGACAATGAATATACCTAGGAATGAGGAAAGAGATGAAATAGGTCTTATACAACTTAGGTATGATGAGTTAAAGGCCCAAGTTAGTGTTCTTCAAGCAGTTGTAGCTAGTCTGACTGTAAATCCTAGTGAAATGAGTGTAAGGGCCAAGGTTCTCGATCCTCAACTCTTTGATGGGGAAGGGGATGCTAAATAGCTTGAGAATTTCTTATTTGATATATAGTAGTACTTTCGGGTAATGGAACGAAGTCTGAGGAAGAAGAGATGACGATAGCTTTGATATACTTGGCAGGTAACGCCAAGTTATGGTGGCGGTCCAAGTTCAATGATGGAGTGTACTCTATAAAGACTTGTGAGGACTTAAATAAGGAGTTGAAGACTTCCTTATACCCTGAGAATGTACACTACAATGCACGTTCAAATTTGAGAGAATTGTCCCATACAAGAACTATCAGAGTGTATGTGAGCGAATTTTCCACTTTGATGTTAAATATCAATGATATGTCAAAAAAGGATAAAATGTTCTATTTTCTTGAAAGAATCAAGTCGTGGGCTAGGCTTGAGTTACAGAGGAAGAATGTGCAAGATATGACAGTAGTTATAGGTGTTGTCGAATGTCTTAATGACTTCAATGATCATCTTGGGAAGTGTAAGATGCATTCTACAGGTGGAATTAATGTTCAGGGGAGTGGGAACAAGTTGTTTCGATGAGATAAGACGTTGGGTTGGGAGTTGGTAGGTGATTTCCTAGAAGATGCCCAACCCAAGATAGAGTTTCTGCTGGCTTTAGGACTACTAATAGATGAAATAGACTTCTGTCAAAGTGTTTTTTTTATAGTGGGCCTCATTGGGTTACAAAATGTCTACAGTGGCGTGTATTTAATGTTATGGTGGCATCATCAAAGGACAAGACAAACAAGAACCTACTCGTAGAACATAACAAGCTTGAGCTATCTAGGATGAGTTTTATTTGATTGTTAATTACGTTACAATCCCAATTAAATAGTTTAAAGAATGAGTCAAAGAGGGGGTGATATATGTAGATATCTTGGTAAATGGGAGAAACCTTTAAAACTCTTGTAGACATGAGGGCTACCAATACTTTTATCTCACTAGAGGAAGCCAAGAGATTTTGGTTGGTTGTTACCAAGAAGGTGGGACAAATGAAAGCGATCAACTCAGTTTCTTCGATAATTTGTGGTAGTGTAAAGAGGGTGAATATCAAGCTTGGATCATGGAATGAATGATGGACTTTACAATTTCTTACATGGATGATTTTGATGTGGTCTTAGGGCCCGATTTAATGATGAAAGCTCGAGTGATTCATGTTCCACATCTAGTTGTTTGATGTTCCTAGGGAGCATCCATGTATGGTGTCGACTACAATTCTTCCTAATCACAGAAAGAAGATGTTAGCGATTGAATTTAAGAAAGCGGTGAAGAAGGGAAATCCTCCATTTTTGGTCTTTCCAGTTTCAAACGAATGAGTCAACTTTGTAAGGATGTCTGAGAGTGTTAAAGAGGTGTCAAGTGACTTCATGGATGTAATTCCATATGATTTTCTGAATACGTTGTAACCTAGAAGGTCTATGGATCGTCAGATTGAGTTACTTTCAAGAACCAAACCCCCATATGAATTATCCTTATTATATGAGTCCCCTAAAATTGGATGAGTTAAAGAAGCACTTGGATGAATTACTTTAAGCAAGATTCATTCTACTTCAGAGTCACCTTTTAAGGTGTCAGTATTGTTTTAGAATAAAAACAAAGGGAGCTTGAGATTTTGTGTGGATTATAGGGCCTTGAACAAAGTGATTGTTTGGAATAAGTATCAAATTACTCTTATTGCATATATATTTGATCAACTAAGTAAAGCCAAGTACTTATCTAAGTTGGATATCAGATCTAGATATCATCAAGTGAGGATGGTCGAAAGGGGTGAATCAAAAATAGATTGCATAACTCGGTATGGTGAATTTGAACTTCTTGTTATGCCATCTAAACTAATCATTGCTCATGTCATTGTTTGTACTCTAATGAATCATGTGTTCTACGACTACCTGGATAAGTTCGTAGCCATCTATTTAGATGATATTATATTTTTAGTGCCTCTATGAAAAAATATCAGGAACATCTTCAATTAGGTTTGGAGAGACTACGTGAAAATCAGTTGTTCATGAAGAAGCAGAAATGTGTTTTTGTCCATATCCAGGTTAAGTTCTTAGAACATGTCATCAAACAAGTGCGTATTTGGATTGATAGAGAGAAAGTGAAGGACATCCAAGAGTGGCCAACGCCATAGAATATTAGTGAGCTTAGATCTTTTCTCGGCTTGGCCAATTATTATTGACGATTTGTAGAGGGTTATTCCTGCAAGGTGAAGTCGCCCACTGATTGGTTGAAGAAAGTTAAAGCGTGGGCCTTGTCAAATGAATGGTAGAAGGCCTTTAACGAGTTGAAAATGTGGTGATTATGTTAGAGTATGCCCAAAGATCAATCATGAGATGATTGTAATGATACTTTTATTTACCGATTTTTGAATAAAGGCATTGCCATTATTTATTTCAGTTATATTTTTGTGTCTCAAATAAACTGAAAGATAATAAAGTCCATAATATGATTGTTATTAAATATCCTTAGTCGAGTATTATTATAGGCATGGACAATAATAATACATTTTAGACTAACATGTTGTTGGTTGATAACAGTGAGTTGTCATTGACATAGAGATGTCAGAATCAATGCATGAATATGTTGTTAGAGAACGACATATTGGATTGACCCGCTCTGAGCATATATCTTGGATTATTATGTGACGGTCACAACATTGTTCATGGTTATAACTATATGTATGATACTCAGACTTGAGATCATTACTATCTCAGCATATATTGTTGTATGTTTTGGTACAGTTAAACATGCTTCGTAACTGGTTGCATTATAAAGGTTGATATTACACATATCATGATTTATGTAATGGGGTGTGAATAATCAAGATAGAATTTGTCCTTCCTGCATAATAGGAAATATATCACAGGTCGCTTGATTGAGTGAGACTAGAAATGCACGGCCATACTCAAATAAGTTGATATGAGATATCACAAATTATTTGTTCACTAGAGTCTACTCTAGATATCAAGAAATAATAGTTGGGTTATACAAGTGTGATTATTCCAAGACTTGTGCCTATTCTAGATATAAAGGAAAAAATGATATAATACATGAAAAGAGTTAGTCACGAAGATGTTATGTAGAATCATGACTTTCTGTAACTTATGTGAAAATGATATATTGCTAGATATCACTCATTGTTTGTAATATTAGAATAGTTCTAATAATTACTACTAATGTTACAAGAACCTACAGTGTCACACCCTAGGGTTGAAAAAAGCAATTTATAAATGAGTTCCACATGTATAATTTTATTGTACATGAACAAATCGTATAATTAATATTAATGCATATATATTAGATATATATACGTGTGTAATTTTACTTATACATGAAATTTTGAATTGAATTAAAAGAATATAATTAGGGTAATTATATTCATTTTATTATTTTCAGAATAAAATCCTAATGGTTAGGGTAACCCATTATAAAAAGGAAGAATTGGTCTAGCAACCGCACAATCCTTTTGGAATGAAATTTCTCAAACAATTTTGGGAAAATAAATTTCTCTCAACTGCTTTCAACCGGGTGAACTACGTAGAGGTCGAGACAATTTAGTGGAGGCTTAGGATTCAAATTGTTCGTGACTGCACATCAAATTGCTATTTTTCTAAAAACCTAAGGTGAATTTTGTATCTCTTCCTCCTGATTATGGTATTTCGTACTTGGATCGTTGGTGAAACCGTCAAATTAATTTTTTGCTGGGACATGGGGTACACTGATATTTCCAACATATTAGTGAACCAGTTATTACTTTATCAGATTTAGAAAAGCCTTTGTAAGTTGACATGGACACTTCATATTAAGCGATTGGAGGGGTACTTTTACACAATGGTAACCCCATGGAGTTTGAGAGTATGAAGCTTAATAAGGCTGAAGTGAAATATAATTCACCTAAGAATGAGCTCTTATAAATAGTTTGTTGTTTTAGGATTTAGAGACATTGCTTGTTAGGTTCTAGGTTCACAGTTAAGACGGGTAATACATCAATTAGTCACTTTTTAACTTAACCTAAGCTTATGACAAAGAAATCTAGATGATATGAGTTTTAAATGGAGTTTGATTTTAAATTTGAGCATAAGGTTGAGAAGAAAAGTCAGGTGGCTGATGCATTAAGTTGAAGGGCAGATCTTGTAGAACTCATATATTTGGCTTCCATATCTGCTAGTAGGGTTTCTAACGAAATTCGTTAGCTTATTGTAAATTATTTAAAGAATGATCCGCAAGTACACTCATATAAATGGTTGAGAATGGTTATTCGATGTGTTTCTAGGTTGAAAATCATCTATTGACGACAAATGAGATGTGGATGTTTATTCCTAAGCAAGGGAACTTCGACAGAAGTTACTAGGGGAATGTCATGACACCCCGTAAATTGGACATCCAGGTTGGAGGCACACTTTTGCTTTGCTGAGAAAGGGTATTATTGGCCTCAAATGTGAAATGATGTATGGATTACACTAAAACATGTCTTATCTATAACAAGATAATGTGGTTTAATAGAAGACAGTTGGGTTATTAGAATCGTTATCAGTACCCGCTCGACCCTGAAAGAGTATCTCCTTGTACTTTGTTACAAATTTACCTCTAGTAAGAGATTTTGGGTCCATACTAGTGGTGGTAGAATTGTTCTCAAAATATGCCACTTTTATCCCAAAACCTAAATATTGTTCTGTAGAGGAGACAAATCGGTTGGTATTTTAAACATGTGCTGAAATATTGGGGTATTCCAAGGAGCGTATTCAGTGATAGAAGTGGGCAATTCATCAGGAATTTTTGGAAGAGATTGTTCATATTGCTGGAAACCCAATTTAATTTCTCATTGAGTTACTATCCCCAAATAGATGGTCAAACAGAGCATTATAATGGGTTATTAGAAGAATATCTGAGGTACTTCATCAAGCTAATTAGAAAGACTGGCCTCATCTACTGGACGTTCCTCAACTATGTTTTAACTCTCAAAAGAGGTTTTCCACTATTAAGTCTCTTTAAACTTGTGACAGATTAACAACCTACACTTGTTCATACGATGGATGAGATTGGTTAAGGGAGGTGACCTCGTGCTTCTAATTTTTTGAGGGAGTTGAAGCAGAATAATTATATTGCCAAGGCATGCTTGGAGAAAGCATCGAAACATATGAAGAAATATGATAATAGTAATAGAATGGACATGCAGTTTCAAGTTGAGGATTTAGTATTTGTTAAGTTGATGCTAGATCAACTTAGATTTTGACAAAAGATGGATCATCGCTAGGTTCGCAAGTACGAATGACCTATCATGATTGTTACAAAGGCGGGAAATGCTTCTTATAAGATCGTCTCTCTTGCTTGGATGAAAGTGCACCTAACTTGAAGACATTCCATGGTGACTGTAGTGATGCCAATTGAAGTCAAACACATAGGGAGTTGATTTGTATACAACCATTTTTACAGTTTTATGTTGATGAGATTCTTGCTGATAGAGTGGTGATAGTAAAAAAAGCTAAGATTGAAGTATCTGGCCAAATGGACATACCTAGATCGTAAAGAATAGAGTTGGAAGAGAGAGTACGACATCGGGGTATTCAAGAAAAAGATCGAGGAGTTTTAAGCTGTGTGGTTGAATGAGGACATCATAAAATTAGGTGGGGAAAATGTCGTGACCATCTCTTATAAGGGGCCACAAATGGGTAGGTATGCTAAAACTAATTATGTATAGGGTTCATTGATAGGGTAGAATAAGTTTATCCTTTTTTTCAACCATTTTATTATTTTTAGGTAGGGAACTTGGATAAGGTAGATGTACCTAATTTGAGCGTTTTGCTGTCTACCCATAGCATTTCTATTATTTTAGTTTTTTTTATATATGTAGGGATGGACAATCGATAAAGTTTGGACTGCTCCATTAGTAAATGTGCGTGCCATCAAACAAGGGCGTACTCGTATGGATAAAGAGAAAGTGAGGGTCATCCAATAGTGGAAAACTCCATAGAATATCAGTGAGCATAGATCTTTTCTCGGCTTGGCCAATTATTATTGGTGATTTATGGAGGGATACTCCCATAGGGTGAAGTCGCTCACTGATTTGTTGAATAAAGGTAAGGTGTGGGCCTAGTTAAAGGAATGTTCAGAGGCCTTTAACGAGTTGAAAAAAGTGGTGATTAGTGAACTGGTTCTTGCATTACCAGATTTAAAAAGGCCTTTGAAAGTTGATACATACACTTCATATTAAGCGATTCAAGGGGTACTTTTATAGGATGTTCACCCCATGGCATTTGAGAGTAAGAAGCTTAAGGAGGCAAAAGTGAAATATAATTCACCTGGGAAAGAGCTCTTAGTAGTAATTCATTCTTTGAGGATTTGAATACACTACTTATTATGTTCCAGGTTAATAGTAAAGACGGATAATACTTCTGTTAGTCACTTTTTATCGCAACCTAATCTTACAACGAAGCAAGATAGATGGAAGGAGTTTTTAGTGGAGTTTGATTTTAACTTTGAGTATAAGGTTAAGAAGAAAAATCAGGTGGCTGATGCATTAAGTTAAAAGGCAGATCTTGTAGCACTCAGATGTTTAGCTCCCATATATGCTAGTAGGGTTTTTAACGAAATCTATTAGATTATTGTAAATTGTTCAAAGAATGGTACATAACTGCACTCATGGAATTGATTGAGAAAGGCCATTCATTCGAAGTGTTTTTCTGAGAATGGTTTGTTGATAAAAAAAGGGTCGCGAATGTTTATTCCTCGAGCAATGAAACTTCGATAGAAATTACTAAAGGAATGTCATGACACCCTGTGGGTTGGACATCCAGGTTGGAAGTGCACATTTGCTTTATTAATAAAGGGTATTATTGGCCCAAATGTGTTAAGATGTAATGAAATACACTAAGACATGTCTTATATATCAACAAGATAAGATGGATTAACAGAAGACAGTTGGGTTATTAGAATCATTACCAGTGCTTGCTCGACCTTGAGAGAGTATCTTCTTGGATTTTATTGCGAATTTGCCTCGAGTATGATAATTTAGGTCCATACTGGTGGTAGTAGACAAGTTCTTAAAGTATGTAACTTTTATCCCAACACCTAAATATTGTTTTGTAGAGGAGACAACTCAATTGGTATTTAAACATGTGGTGAAATATTAGGGTATTCCAAAGAGCATAGTCAGTGATAGAAATGGGAGATTCATCGGGAAATTTTGGAAGAGATTGTTCAAGTTGTTGGGAACCCAACTTAATTTCTCATCAAGTTACCATCCCAAAACAAATGGTCAGATAGAGCATTTTAATGGGCTATTGGAGTAATATTTGAGGCATTTCCTTCAAGCTAATTAGAAAGACCGGCCTCCACTATTGGACGTTGCTCAACTATGTTTCAATTCTTATAAGAGTTTTTCTACTAATAAAAGTCTCTTTGAACTTTTGACAGTTCAATAGTCGAGACTTTCTCATATGGTGGATGAGACTAGTCATGAGAGGTGCCCCCGTGCTTCTAATTTTGTGAGAGAGTAGAAGCAAAATGCTGAAATTGTCAACGTATACTTGGAGAAAGCTACGGAACATATGAAGAAATGTGCTAACAACAATAGAAGGGATATGTAGTTTCAAGTTGGGGATTTAGTACTTGTTAAGTTGATGGCAGAGCAACTTTGATTTTTGTGAAAGATGGATCATCTCTTGGTTCACAAGTACAAATGACATATTGCAATTATGGAAAAGGCAAGAAATGCTTCTTATAATATCAACCCTTATGCTTGGATAAAAGTTCACCTAACTTGAAGTCGTTCCATGGTGACCCTAGTGATGCCAATTAATGTCAAACACCCAGGGAATCGATTTGTGCACAACCACCTTCACAACGTTATGTTGATGAAATTCTTGCTAATAGAGTGGTGATGGTGGACAAAAATCTAAGACGAGAGTATCTGGCCAAATGGGGAGGCCTAGATCCTGGAGTGTAGAGTTAGGAGAGAGTGTATGAGCTCAAGGTATTCAAGCACAAGATTAAGGAGTTTTAAGCTATGCGCTCGATGAGGGCTTCGACAAATTAGGTGGGGAGAATGTCATGGGCGTCTCCTATATGGGGCCACAACCGGGTAGGTATGACATGACCAATCATGTATGGGGCTCATTGGCAAGGTAGAATAAGTTCGTCCTCTTTTCAATCATTTTATTTTTTTAAGTAGGCATCTTGGTTAAGGTATATGTCCCCAATTCGAACATTTTAGTGTCTACCCATAACATTTTTTTATTTTATTTTTGCTAAATATTGGGTGGACAACCGGTAGAGTTTGAACCGCTCCACTGGTAAAGGTACGTGTCTTGGGTACACCATCTAAGGCTGCTCCTACAGCCTAGTCTGGTGTGGGTGACTCTTCTACAACCCAATGTTATTCCATAAATAATACATCCCACTGAAGAAGTCTGAAGTCGACTGGGTGCATCTGTTATGTCCCACGATCTTGACCCTTGGCTTGAGGAGCTTTGTTGTGGCGATGATCTAACTCAATGTGTGCTTGTGTTTTGATATGAGTGCTTGTGTTTTGATAAGATATAGGAGATAAATGCCAACCTAATGGAGAAAGTGTTTCTTTTCAAGTGCCGCACAGATTAACAACCGAACTAATTAGGCTATGTCCGTGACACAAGACACGCCACATATAATGCCTTAAAGATAAAATATAAAAATCAACTACTCTTATTTTGTTCCTAGTTGTCTGCCCTTTCCACCAAAGCATACCATATGTTTTTTTAATAATATCATTATGTTTTTTAATTTATCTATTTAATAGTGGACATAATTAATTTTGAAATAATAAAATATTAATTTAAATAATATTTACCTTTTAAAATTATAACATTTTATAATAATTTAGGATAATATAGAGACTTTAAATTGATTATAAACTTAATATATATATCTTTTAAAATTAAATAAGATAATGGTTATTAATACTAAAATAATCAAATATAAATTAATATGTGACGAATTTTGATGAAAGGGCAAGAGAACTAGATATTGAATAGGGAAAGACGATTTTCATCCCAAGGTAAGTGTTTCTCATATTCTTTTGTCCAGTTTTGTGGACAAATTATCATTCCACGTGACAACTATCTATAGTTGTCTTATATTCACGTGTGTTGACTCTTGAACGTGCAATCGTCAGTTTATTATAATTTAACCCTCTTTATTGAAATGCTTTGGAAACTAATAGATCTTGATTTTTTTAGGAGGGGACAAGCAATGGTGAATCAGTAGACAATAGGTGTGGCTCATAATTGATTTAAAAGTTTCTTAGTACAAAAAGTATGCCTCCCCTATGAAAGGAGCACGTCTTGGCCTTTCGCTTAAGCTCTAGAGACTCTTTACACTTGGGTGAGCCTTACCCCTTCTAAAACTAAGTTCCAAACTAATGTTGTTGATGGTAATTAAGGTTTTATAGTACTTGTTAATTTCCTTTTAAATGTCCCAAACAACCAAATGAAGAATTTACATTACCAAGTTCATTCGTAGCATTTGATGATCGCCACAATAGTCAAACAATTACGAGTATATATAACAACTAATAAGGATTTATTAGCCTAATATTTGATCATTGTATTTTTCTTTTATTTCCAAATGTGTAAGACTAAAAGTTGGGAGCTCATATCAGGCTTGCAATGTGATGAGACAAAAATGAAATGCAAATTGATGCAGGATTAGATTGTGGGCGAAAAGAATAGATTATCGTGAATAGATGCGTATCTATTAACTCACAGAAACCAAGGAGTTGGAGCATATTTTTCACCTATCGAAATCCACTGATCCATCTAAATTTGAGAAAGGAGGTGGTACGATTTGCTACTTGTTCATAATTTAAGAATGTTGTTGTAAATTGCCTTCAGAAAGTTACTGATTGAATGTTTTAATAAGAACATATTGTGTCAGCTTAGTGTTTTGCATGAACCAAATTAAAATGGTCAACTAATTATTTAGGAAATCATTCAAGTTACCCCTAACAATAAAATCCATTGTTTTTAAACAATGGAATTGATTAAACTACAAAGAAAAGCCTCTTAAATTCTCATCTCTTTCCTGGTACCAAAAATATTCGACTTCTGTTGATCAGATGTAAATGGAGCATTCTGAAGAGTCAGCAGCATGGTCTCAGATTGAGTTCAGACAATTGAACTTCAGGCGCTAATGACACCGGATACCCAAGGAACGAAAACAGGCACATTCGGGTGGCTATTTCTATATTCTTCAGAGTATCTGTCCTTAAAGTTCAAAGACGGCTTCTCCGACTGCAATTCAGTTTTTTTTTTTATTAGCTTTGAGTTGCAAATAACTTCCGTTGGAAGTAAATGTGCCAAGAAATGGCAACTTAATGGATTGAACACTTACGTATTTCAGCCAGCAGACCATGTGTTTGTGTTCATATTTATCTGGGGAATAGCAACCGGACTCGGACGGACAATAAACCCATATGTTGCATTTCTTTTGATCTGGCTTCGCGGATTTCGCCTGATCTAGGCAAGCCTGGCAGCAATCAGCTGCACTTTCTTGGAGGTTTGAAAGACCCCATCGAACACAATCACCTTCATAATCGGTATGAATTTCAGGATTGCATTCTGGTGGCAGAGGCCTCCCTGCTAAAATTTGTTCTTCATCTTCTGTACATGAGAATCAGACCTCATTGACAACCATTTCTAATCATAATATTAACTTATAATATGTATGTTATTTTGTCCAATGATCCTCCAATTATATGAATAAAGAAAAACTTTGAAAAAAAACTTGAGCATACCCTTGTTGGATTGGATACAATCATTTTCCAACAGTCACTCCTGTGTTAGAGTAATGTAGATATTGACAACAGAAATTTATGGTTTTGATCAACAGGAGAAATTGAGCAATTACCGGTATCTTCCACACCCTCAGGCTTATCATTGTGTTCTTGATTCTCAATTGCAGTGGGTATCCAAAGGCCAATCTCTTCTGACAGCGCAGCCCAATCAGACTCCAAGACTTTTACTAAATTCCCTGCAAAACAGTATGTTTAAAGTTCTGCGACAAGTAAAAACCGTTAAAGCTTTTTATCTCAATAATTAACTAAAAGTAACAAAATACACCACCTTTTCGGATTATCAGTTACCTGCTTCCTCTTGAAGAATAGTTGAATTCAATCCCTTTCCTCCATCGGCTAACTTTTTGGCTTCTTTAAGTTTCTCGTGGCGCAAGGTTTGAACCGCTTCTGTAAACCCAAGATGAAAATCAACAAAATAACTAGCACACATGGGACAGACGATACTGCTAATTACTTCAAAAGAACAGCAAACACTTCAACAGCAACTCTAACCCAATGGTTGAAATGAGTATCTGTTACCATTAAGGAGTCTTAAGAAATAAGTTACAAGTCAAAACCAAAAGCATAGTATAAAAGGTTGGTCCTTTATAGGCCAAAAGAAATGGAAGAAAAGTGCAGCTACCAGTGACTCTCCAAAAGCACCAGAAACAACCATGCAATGATTCTGCTAAGTAATGATTATATCTATAGTTAGAATTTGGTTGTTTAAAGTTAGTGGTAGTTAGAAAAAACTATGGAACCAAAAAACAGAATGTTTTTCTTTAACAAGTTTTGGTTAGAAATATATCCTCCTAACTGGCATGTTGAAACTTTTCTTCAATCAATAATCACAAAGCATAATACACTTTTTCAGTGATTGAAAAAATATGAATTGAGAATTAGAGAATAGCCTTAAGCAACTTAAACATAGAAACACTAGAGAATTGATCTATCCCATTTATGGTTATTGATTGCATTATAAAGTGCGTCCACCCTTAGCCTATTGGATGAAGTAGATCAATATTTTATAATGCTTGGCAAAATGAAAAAAGAGGAGGTGAAAGCAACCAAAATTAAACAACATGAATCCTAGAGCCTATACGTACTTAAGTACTGAACTCTCCTATTTTTATGAATTACTTTTGAAGTATTCTGCTTAGGAGAAGATCAAAAACACACATGGATGACAGGAACAATGTTTCAAAATGGGTTTCTCTATAATTATCAGAGATTCCCGTTTGCCTTTGGAAAGATCAATAATGTGATCGCTAAGAAACTCATGTTCCAGTAGTCATACTCTTAGTACCGAAAGACAGAAGAATTCAAACCCATATTGTCTGCACTAAAATTGCAATGTCTTTATTGCATTTAATATACACCACCGCACCCTCCATGCTAAACCAGCTTATAAGTCGTCTGCAAGTTTCCACAATAAGAATGTAGTTCAGACTGATTATTCATGAATAAATTATTAATGGACTTGTAAACTTCGTGGTTGTCGGACGCTTATACAAAGATTGTAACCTTCAACGTACAGCAAATAGTCCTACCCCTAAACATCATAAATGCTCAATCCATGTAAAACTATACCACAATAGAACACTTAAATAAGAATAAACAGAAACGCAACACCATGTTCACTTTAAACATTAAGATAAGTTACCGAAACAGTTGAAAAAAAAGGAAAAGGAAATTAAGGCGGACACCGACCTTGCTGCTCGCTGGCAGTAGCATTTGGTGTCAAGTTTCTCAATCTTTGCAGTATCTCCTCGGTTATCTTATTCTTAACTGCTTGTGGCAGCTTAGCTACAGGCATTGATTCTCCACCCCAAAGTTCAGGCTTCAAACTCTTTACCTTTATTTACAGATATCAACATTCAATACTAACACCACAAACAGGGGGGAGTTATAAATAAATTAAAAAAAAAAAGCAGGAACAATAGCATAATTGCATACCAATTTAATAAGTTCTATAGGTTCATTGGCTCTTCGAATCCTAAGTGATTTTTCCATTTTCCTTATATGATCTGGTGTATGTTTTACAACTACATAAAAAAAACACAAATCAAGAGAAAAATTCCTAAAAAATCCAAAAAAAAAAAAAATGAAGGCAAAGCTTAGAGAAACTCACCACCATCATCTTTGTTGGAATAAATGTAGAGAGAAGAATAGAGAGAATGTAGACAATAGAGAACAATAATGATGTTAAAGGAGAAAACGATCAGAGTGATTCTTTTATACGAACACTGACCCGAACCACCCCAATTCAGTCCTCTTCCTTCTCTAGCCATCTCCCACCTCCTTCGCCCACTGCTTCATCCCACCATATTATTTTTCTTCCCCACAAACAATTGGATCAAATGGGTTTCACCAGATCGTAATATTAAACCGAAATTCACTTTTATTCTACCAATCCAAGTAAAAATGGAGGGAGCAACCGCTCCGGTGCACTGTTGTTCTGGACCTTCTGGTTTTTCTCTTTTCTCAGTTCTATTAGCTAGGCACACCGGAACACTTATTTTGCCTGGTTTTTCTATTTATTTTGTTTAGGATCACTATTTGGTGTAAATACAACTTAGATCCCTGTTATTGTTGAAAAATACCAAATTAATGTCTCTAGAAACTATAGGTTCAATATCTTATTTGCCTCATGTTACTACATCTACATCGGAGTCATCAGTTTGATGCCTATAAAATTCTTTGGCAAAATTGACCCAATCTCGTAAGCGACTAATTATTTAGCCCAATATCGCATAAAACAAATTACTTAGGAATTTACAATTTATTATAATGATTTGAAACTCGTCGTCGAGATAATGATTTTTAATAAAATATATTTTTATTTAAAATTTTCACCTGATATGATAAATTCAAATAAAAAATTATATTTTATTAAAAATCATCATTTCGAAGAGTTTGAATAAAAAATATTATTTAGATAAACTTATCACGTCAGCGTGATGAATTTACCTTGCCCTGTAACATTTGTCATAGATTGTAAAATAAATTTTGAACTAGTCTATTGAGTCAATTAATTTTCCGCCTAGTTTAATGAGAGATAAAACCCAATTCATTTACCAATTTAGCCCTTTGGAGTTTGGCCTTTACTATTATTCTTCATACTCGTTTTCATAGAGCATTTTTCTGTTAAAAAGGCTAACGTAACAAAATGACATGATGCCATGTATATTAAAAAAATAAAAAGAAACTATACATTGTTAAAATTAGATAATTTTAAAAAAATAAAAAATGAAAAATTCCTATAAGTGCTTGAAAATTCAAATTTTATTAATTTTAATTTAAAAATTGAGCATAATTATAATTTTAGAAATAAATGTAGATTCAAAACATAATTTTTTAAAACTTAAAGATTTTTTTACATTATATATGATTTTTTGAATTCCTTTTATATTTATGATTATAACGACCAAATAAATTATAGTACGGGGGGCATAATAGCTATTAAGTAAAAGAAATATATTTAGGCTTTGTATTCTCAAAATAATAATAATAATAATAATAATAATAATAATAATAATAATAATAATAAAGATTTAGTGTCTAATGCGGTAATAAGAAAAAGTGAAACCAACGATAAATTGGTCTACTGAGATGATGCATTAGATCCCCTAAGTAAAGTCAGTGGTTCGAATCTTAACCTTTGTGAATGGAGTAAATTGGGTTGGGAAGATTATACTCACCTCTGCAGTATCCGATCTGGATTAATCCATCAATAGATTGAATACCAATAATTAATAAAAAAAGTGGAAATAATTAAATGAGGCAAATGTATCTTTATTTTCCATGACCAAATAAAATGTGAAAAAGAAATACACACACCAAATTGGAGAACCAATGTTCATCAACCTTCCGGTTTTACTTCAAATTCTTTACGCTACAAAATCAATTTTTTTAATAATCGAAGTAATTATAAGATAATATTTATTCAATTTTTTAAGTGAATGCACATACATTATGTAAAAATAGTTATTCGAACTTAAAACTTTTAGAAAGAACAACACTCATTTTAATCAGTATGATTGCTCGATGAATTCTTAGGCTCCAAAGACTAAATCCAAATATTTATGTCAAAATATAAATTATAAATAATATCAACCATACGATATGTATATTATATTTATAATAATATAATAAAAATTTAAATTGCTTTTGTGGTTGCGTTTCAACCTTTGTTTTTAAAGGTTAGGAGTTTAAATCTCCCTACACATTATATTTTATCGAATTTCCTTAAATAAGTCACCTCATTATTCATGTGGTTAGTGATTTAACGATGGAGTGAAATAATTGAAACAAAAA
Organism: Hibiscus syriacus; assembly: GCF_006381635.1. Classification (NCBI taxonomy): domain Eukaryota; kingdom Viridiplantae; phylum Streptophyta; class Magnoliopsida; order Malvales; family Malvaceae; genus Hibiscus; species Hibiscus syriacus. Next base: position 752,068 of record NW_024062745.1, on the reverse strand, counting down.
TTAAAATTTAAGGTTATAATTGTTAAAATTAAAAATTCTGGAGTAATTTTTTCAAATAAAACATACTTTATATATATATATATATTATATACAATAAAAATATCTATTATATCTATAACTAATTATATACTTAATATACATTATGTTATTTTTTTTCATATTTTCATGTTACCAGGAAGCTATTTCATAGACGAGCCGTTTATTTTTTCTTCTCGTGAATTATATTTTTATATCAATAGGGACAAAATTTCTTAAACTCCAATCAACTAAGTGTATTGTATCGATATTTTTAAGTAATATACATGAAAATACATGTTTATTCCTTATTAACATTAACGCCGTTACAAATATAACTCATACATTCTAATAATCGTTACTCAAACATCTTTATTTTTTACCATGAACCTACTTTGAGTGTTTAATTCACTCTAACTACAAGGGCATCAGATAAAATTGGAATGATACAGAGAAGATTAACATTGTCCCTGTGTAAGGATGACACGCACAAATCGAGAAGCAAGTCTAGAGTATCAGTAATGGCATCCGTCTGATTAATTTGATTTTTCTAGTTGGTATATATATATATTATTAGTATTCGGTATAAACCTTTCTTAGACATAGTTGTAATAAGTTAGCTTATGACAGTAATAATGGATATTCGTTAGAGCGTGGGATAAATAGTCTTATTAATGTATGTTTAGTTATAAAATAATGAATTGTAGTTCAATTGGTAGAACTAGATTAAATCAGTACTCGAATTAATTTTAGTTTAAGCAGTTTTTAGGCAGTTATAATGTACACTTTGTAGTTATGAACTACTAGATTTCTATCTAAAAATAAACTTAGATTGAATATCGAGTAATTAGAAATGTGTTTTATATGTTTAAATGAATTATAGTTTATTATTCAGCAATAATAGTTTTAATAAAATAAATTTTTACTGGTTTTTAACAAAGAATGTTTTGTAAGTTTCATGTGATATCTTTAATTTGTGTTCGGTGATGCATACAGAAAGAGGGCTTTACATTTATTCTATTTTTGATCGAAAACTAAAAAGAAATGAATGAAAAGTAAAAGTTACTAACTCAACCAAATCCATAGAAAAAGATTCATAAAAAAATATTGTTATTCAAATTAAATAAATTCGTTGAAATTATATTTGATAAAAATATTTCTTATTTATATAGTTATTTATATAATATTGTTTTTTACATCATCTTGAAACATATATTAATAGATTTTTTATAAATTCTAAATATATTTCTAATTCTATCTACAGGTGAGGTGAAGAAAAGTGAATACTTTTGCCTCTTAGTGAGTCTAGAATCCATAACCTAAAGGAATATAAGAGAACAAATATGAGCAGTTTGACCAACCAGTCAAATATATTTTCTCAACATGAATTTTTTTTGAAATTATAAAACCATTACTAGATTTGTGGTGAGGTCAAATGTGTATTATATGTGAGGCCAAAGTGAATATATTATAAAGAAGGTTTATGTAATGACCTAAATCTCATATTAGAAGTTTTGGACTAACCCTACATGGTTTTGGATAAACCCAATAGCCTTATGGGAAAGTTAGGACCAAGTTTATTTTCAATTAGGCTTGGTTTGATTCCAAATAGACCTAAAAATGGCATTTTTAATCTTGGAGCAATAAAGAAGGGTCAAGAAAGTAATTATCTCATTTTTTGGCCCCAAAGGCTGATTTCTTTAATTGCTTAATTGCTGGTAATATAATTAGCTGAGCTACCTTCCCTTCTTATTTTTTTCATCTTTTTGTCTTTAACCTCTTTTCTCTCTATTTTATTCTTCCTCTTCAACTATAAACCAACAAAGGTGATAGCTTTGTGGTCATGCAAGTCTAGTACGAAAACACCAAGATAAGAGTTGTAATCTCTAGGGGCGGAACATCATGGGGGCTTAGCCCTCGCAAATAATTTTTTAAGTATTAATTAATATTAAAATATATTTATTTTAAAAAATAAATAAAGAAAAATTTATCAGGCCCCTTCAACTAAAATAATTTATTTATGAAAAATAAAAAATATTTTAAACCCTCCATAATAAATTTCTAGTTCCGTCCCTGGTAATCTCCTCATCCTAAATTTCATTTTAAGCTCCTAAAATCAAGTTTTGGCTATAGTAGCTATAACTGAGGGTTTTAGTGGGAGGTTTAGAAAACTATAAGTTTTCAACTTTTTTTTATATATTGATTCAAGCTTTTGGAAGTGTTTTTAACTCCACTCTAAGTTCCTAAATGAGTTAGTAATTCATTTTCCTTGTCTATGATTAACCAAAGAGCTTGGAGAAAGTTCTAAGACCAAAGGAAAAGAGAAGTTGATTTTTGGTTGAGTGAGAACATTTATTCTAGCCTCCTGATAGTAAGCCAATACATTTTAACATTTCTATACCACTTTTGATTCATTAGATGTATTAGTTAGCTTGTAACACCCTAATTCGTACCCGACCCGGATACGAGTCTGAGGTGTCACATTGACTTTTCAAAACAATTACTTTTTCAAAAGAAGGACATTTCTAGCTTTTATTAAATCAAAATGCATAAGTTAAACAATTTAACTCAAGGAGTTTGCAAAACTTATCATAGCAATAGAATTCCAATCCTTTAACTACATGCCAACTAGATTCTATATGACAAATTACTTATTATTCATTTTTTCTTCTGATCTGACCTTCGATAAGGAGAAGATGACATGTCTTGCTCCTCTTCTCTTCTCGATTTTCGGAACCTATGTGTAAGACACTTACACGCTAAGTCATAGACTTAGTGAGACATGTAAATACATATGCAACTAATAATGCATGTACATATCATATAATACACATCCTACTTACATACATAATTAAACCATTACAAACATGCTTATCATCACTTATTTTATTATCACTAATTCCTTCCTATCATATGAGCATATACTTAACATGAACATATTATATAATCTCTAAGCCACCTCAATACATGAACAATTATTATGATCATATCATGCACAAACACATAGCTTCGCATATCACAATTACACATATGCACTTGTTATTATTATTATTATATGATCCTAACTTATCACTTATACATGTCATATATCACATATACCATTTAACGAGAAACACACATATCATCATATCAAATTATTTATTCTTTTTAAAGCCCATGCAAACTTTTGAGAACTTAAGGTATGTGAGTACATAGAGGTTGTGCACATATGTTGTCACCACAGCTCGTATAATTCCCACTAGGGGCGCGTAGAATTTGTCCCATAGGACCACTATGTCCCGAAGGACCACATTGAACACATATGTCCCGAAGGACCACGTAGAACCCTCGACTCTTGGCATGCCAACTATACCCCTAGCTCTCATACACATAACATGGGCATTATTACTATATTATCACATTTTCACATATTCATATCATATACACATATAAGCTCAAGGCTTCTTATCACATATATCGTGTAATACTCACTTGGAGTTTCATATATTCTTATCACATATCTCATATCACAAGTTCTTGTATTTATATAACATGACATCACGTAGCTCATATCACGTTTTCATATGATTTCACATTCACATATCACTTGGCTTGTTCCTTGTTCTTATATATTCTCATATACATATAAACACATATTTTCTCATCTTATAACTTATATTACATATGAATGTAATCTTATGACTTATTATCAAATAACTTAGGTAACATTCTTGTATTGTTTCATAGATCATTATCACATAAATGCATATCACATAACATGTAATGCAAGCAAGACACATTCACATAGTATACAATCCTAATCATACCTCGACTCATGCTATCATATATTCATATAAATCACATACCTTTATTCACATAGATCATATGCACTTAACAACTAGACACATGCCTTTATTCATATACATCTACATCATAACACTACATGTTTATATCCCAATATCCATATATCTTACAATCAGAATTAGACTTATCACAAGTCTTAATTCCCTTACGTAATATCAATCATAAAACATGTACTCACCTGGGTCTCAATGGACACCATCAAGTTCTCGTTCTTTCTTACAAATCTTACTCTATCGACCTATCCGAACATTGCTTTCGATCAATGTCTATATATTCATGTATTGATACATATCAGTATTCCAATTGATATACTCTAATCTTTTATTTCTTAGACTAAAGGAAAGATCTATTTCTATTTTCCCTTTGAAGTGTATCGGTACACAATATAGTGTATCGGTACATTTCTTAACGAGTGTATCGATACACTACCTATGTATCGATTTACAAATTACATTCGAAAGTTTTTCATGTTCAAAGGGGTAGCGATACACTCCTTAATGTATCGGTACACTTTGAACATATTCCCAAATTTTATTCTTGATGTATCAGTACCTATTGAATGTGTACTGATACACACCAGCTCAGATATGAACTTTAAGCACAAAATTCACTTCATTTTATCTCAATTGTGTCATATTGCAACCCTTTTCATATCCTTAGCTTATATACACCTACTTAAACTAATTATTACTCATTTACCACCTCCTAAACCTCAAAATCCTATCATCCATATGAAATTCAAGAATTACACCAACTTTGCAACATGTTCTAAATCCAATTCTAACACTTCATATTCCTTAATTAGGTTAATGAAAAGTCAAATTCATCAATAAAACTTCAAAAACCTCTTTATATTAAAAATTCATTTCTTAACCCTTAATCAATTTTCTTTTCTAATTTTCGTTTCTTAATCTTTTAAGCTTATATAAGCTTTCTTTAAGCTTATATAACACTCAAAGAGTAAAACCCAACTCAAACATTCAAGAATTAACCATCAAAATTAAAACTCACCTTTGAGGCTTGAGCTTAAGCACACGGGAAGAAGGAAGGAAGAAGAAGAAGAAGAAGAAAAGTTCCAGATAACTCTTCAAGGCCCACATGCTTCATTCTTATTAAGGGGAAAATATCTTTTAAGCTTAAATTACCATAATGCCCCTCGCTCATTCCATAATTACAATTTAACCCGACAATGAAATATTCCTATTTCAATCTTTGAACTTTTCAATTTTCCTAGATTGATCCCTAAATTTCATATCACAATACACCTATCATTTTTCATATCCTTCATTCATATCCCTGATCATCAATCTTTATAACATTTTAATAACTTGATAGTCAACACTCCTTACAAAAATCTTAAACTTTGAAAAATCCTTGTTCGAATCACAATACACATATCATTTTTCATCATCTTAAACTTTTTATAAATCCATAACTTCTTTCAACTTACCTAACTGCACTCTTATCAATATACGTTACAATTCCCTTGTTTCAATTCATAAACTCTATCTCCATATATTTTATACACTTATCACTGATGCACTTATTCTTGAACTCTTCTACAAATACTCACCACACCCTTTGATCTTTTTAACGTTCTTATGGTGACACTTGTTCACCATATTCTATCTTATCCACGCACTAACAAAACTACTCCATATTGATTTTCTGATTCAAAACAATGAAGATATTCTATCATTATTCTAATATGATTTCAACTTTCTGAAATCAATCTTTGATCTTATGAGGCACTTCCTGAGGTGTCCGCTATTCATCCTGTCTGGCCAGGGCAAGTGAATTGCTATCACCATCGGGTTTACCTCTCACTTCATTTTGAAATCATCATAATCATACTTCTATTATAACTTGACAATCTAATTCTATTAGCAAGACAACATACTCCTTACACTATCAGATCAGAAATTTTCACTCTATGTTGGTATGTACACATTTTTAAAACTCTTTTACCTTCAGTTTAAGCCTAGAATCGACTAAACCTTAGCTCTGATATAATTAAATGTAACACCCAACCCGAACCGACCTGGATATGAGTCTGAGGTGTCACATTGACTTTTCAAACCAATTACTTTTTCAAAATAATGACATTTCTAGATTTTATTAAATCAAAATGCATTAGTTACACAATTTAACTCAAGGAGTTTACAAATCTTATTAGAGCAATACAATTCTAATCTTTTAACTATATGCCAACTAGATTCTACATGACAAAATAAATATTATTCATTTTTCTTCTGATCTGACCTTCGGTAAGGAGAAACTGACATGTCTTGCTCCTCTTTTCTTCTATTCTCGCTTTCCAGAATCTACATGTAAGACACTTACACGCTAAGTCATAGACTTAGTGAGACATGTAAATACATATGCAATTAATAATGCATGTACATATCATATAATACACATCCTACTTACATACATATTTAAACCATTAATAACATGCTTATCATTACTTATTTTATTATCACTAATTCCTTCCTATCATATGAGCATATACTTAACATGAACATATTATATAATCTCTAACCACCTCAATACATGAACAATTACTATGATCATATCATGCATAAACACATAGCATCTTATATCACAATTACACATATACACTTGTTATCATTATTATCATATGATCCTAATTTATCACTTATACATGTCATATATCACATATACCATTTCACGAGAAACACACATATCATCATATCAAATTATTTATTCTTTTTAAAGCCCATGCACACTTCTGAGAACTTAAGGTATGTGAGTACATAGAGGTTGTACATATATACTATCACCACAGCTCGTATAATTCCCACTAGGGGCGCGTAGAATTTGTCTCGTTGGACCACTATGTCCCGAAAGACCACATAGAACACATATGTCCCGAAGGACTACGCAGAACCCTCGACTCTTGGCATGCCAACTATACTCCTAGCTCTCATACACATAACATGGGCATTATTAATATAATATCACATTTTTCTCATAGTCATATCATATACACATATAAGCTCAAGGCTTCTTATCACATATATCGTGTAATACTCACTTGGAGTTTCATATCTTCTTATCACATATCTCATATCACAAGTTCTTGTATTTACATAACATGTCATCACGTAGCTCATATCACGTTTTCATATGATTTCATATTCACATATTACTTGGCTTATTCCTTGTTCTTATATCTTCTCATATATATATAATTATATATTTTCTCATCTTATAACTTATATTACATATGAATGTAATCTTATGACTTATTATCAAATAACTTATGTAACATTCTTATATTGTTTCATAGATCATTATCACATAAATGCATATCACATAACATGTAATGCAAGCAAGACACATTCACATAGTATACAATCCTAATCATACCTCGACTCATACTATCATATATTCATATAAATCACATACCTTTATTCATATAGATCATATGCACTTAACATCTAGACACATGCCTTTATTCCTATAAATCTACATCATAACACTACATGCTTATATTCCAATATCCATATAGCTTACAATCGGAATTAGACTTATCACAAGTCTTAATTCCCTTACGTAATCTCAATCTTTAAACATGTACTTACCTGGGTCTCAATGGACACTATCAAGTTCTCGTTCTTTCTTGCAAATATTACTCTGCCAACTTATCTGAACATTGCTTTCGATCAATGTCTAGACAATCATGTATTGATACATATCAGTATTCTAATTGATATACACTAATCTTTCATTTCTTAGACTAAAGGAAAGATCTATTTCTATTTTCCCTTTGAAGTGTATCGGTACACACTATAGAGTATCGGTACATTCCTTAACGAGTGTATCGATACACTACCTATGTATCGATACATAAATTACATTAGAAAGTTTTTCTTGTTCAAGGGGGTATCGATACATTCCTTAATGTATCGGTACACTTTGAACATCTTCCCAGATTTTACTCTTGATGTATCAATACCTATTGAATGTGTATCGATACACACCAGCCCAGATATAAACTTTAAGCCCGAAATTTACTTCATTTTATCTCAACTGTGTCATATTACAACCCCTTTCATATCCTTAGCTTATATACACCTACTTAAACTAATTATTACTTATTTACCACCTCTTAAACATCAAAATCCTATCATCCATATGAAATTCAAGAATTACACCAACTTTGCAACATGTTCTAAATCCAATTCTGACACTTCATATTCCTTAATTAGGTTAATGACAAGTCAAATTCATCAATAAAACTTCAAAAACCTCTTTATATAAAAAATTCATTTCTCAACCCTTAATCAATTTTCCTTTCTAATTTTCGTTTCTCAATCTTTTAAGCTTATATAAGCTTTCCTTAAGCTTATATAAGCTTTCCTTAAGCTTATATAACACTCAAAGAGTAAAACCCAACTCAAACATTCAAGAATTAACCATCAAAATTAAAACTCACCTTTGAGGCTTGAGCTTAAGCACACGGGAAGAATGAAGGAAGGAAGAAGAAGAAGAGTTCCAGATAACTCTTCAAAGCCCACATGTTTCATTCTTATTAAGGGGAAAATATATTTTAAGCTTAAATTACCATAATGCCCCTCGCTCATTCCATAATTACAATTTAATCCAACAATAAAATATTCCTATTTTAATCTTTGAACTTTTCAATTTTCCTAAATTAATCCCTAAATTTTAAAAATTCTCATTTTAATCACTATCCCGATCTTTGGGATATTACAAATCTCCCCTCATTTAAGAAAATTCGTCCTCGAATTTTCATGGCACTAATAGATGAAGATACTATCCACCCATATCCTATTCATATTCTCCGGTTGTCTCCTCACCTTAATCTTTTAAGTTATCATTAACAGACTTGGCTTTCATTTCTTCACTTCTTCAACTACTTTTTTCCTTTCTACATTCATATTATACCATGTATCATGTAAACATTACTCATCAATTCATTCACTCAAAAAACATCACTTACTCACTTTCCTCATCAACCTCTAATTGCCTTGCAATTATCACCAACTTTTATTTCATCATCCCTTGACTACTTCTTAAACCTCCTCAATACATATAATCCTTCTTTATTTCTATGATTAAATCTGCTTACCCAAAATGAAATCCGTAAATCTTCATCATAATTGATTAAAACATATATTTTACTGAATCAACTAATCTTTCACATCATATGACATACCGTTCTTACTTCTAATCATATTTACAATCCATGCCTCAATATAATCTTTATCATACTTGATCCTTTAAACTTTAACTTCATCTTAAAATTTCCATCTAACTATTTTTTCGGCAATCAAAATCTCCTTAAAACATGGATCATATCTTTTTCTTTATACTTATATACTATTTTCATATCCTTCATACTTATCCCTGATTATCAATCTTTATAACATTTTCATAACTCTGATAGTCAACACTCCTTACATAAATCTTATTCTTTGAAAAATCCTTGTTCGAATCAAAATACGTATATAATTTTTCATCATCTTAAACATTTTATAAATCCTTAACATCCTTCAACTTATCTAACTGCACTCTTATCCATATACATTACAATTCCCTTGTTTCAATTCATAAACTCTATCTTCATATATTTTATACACTTGTGACTGATGCACTTATTCTTAAACTCTTATACAAATACTCACCACATCCTTTGATCTTTTTAACATTCTTATGGTGACATTTGTTCACCATATTCTATCTTATCCACGTACTAACAAAACTACTCCATATTGCATTTCTGATTCAAAACAATTAAGATATTCTATAACTATTATAATATGATTTCAACTTTCTAAAATCAATCTTTGATATTATGAGGCACTTCCTGAGGTGCCCGCTCTTCATCCTGCCTGGCCAGGGCAAGTGAATTGCTATCACTATCAGGTTTACCTCTCACTTCATTTTGAAATCATCATAATCATACTTCTATTATAACTTAACAATCTAATTCTATTAGCAAGACAACATACTCATTACACTATCAGATCAGAAATTTTCACTCTATGTTGGCATGTACACATTTTTAAAACTCTTTTACCTTCAGTTTAAGCCTAGAATCGACTAAACCTTAACTCTGATACAATTAAATATAACACCTCCAACCCAAACCTGACCCAGATACGAGTATGAGGTGTCACATTCAATTTTCAAAACAATTACTTTTTCAAGATAATGACATTTCTAGCTTTTATTAAATCAAAATGCATAAGTTACACAATTTAACTCAATGAGTTTACAAAACTTATCAGAGCAATACAATTCTAATCTTTTAACTACATGCCAACTAGATTCTATATGAAAAAATACATTTTATTCATTTTTCTTCTGATCTGACCTTCGGTAAGGAAAACCTGACATGTATTGCTCCTCTTCTCTTCTCTTCTCGCTTTCTGAAACCTATATGTAAGACACTTACACACTAAGTCAAAGACTTAGTGAGACATGTAAATACATATGGAACTAATAATACATGTACATATCATATAATACACATCCTACTTACATACATATTTAAACTATTACAAACATGCTTATCATTACTTATTTTATTATCACTAATTTCTTCCTATCATATGAGCAAATACTTAACATGAACATATTATATAATCTCTAAACCACCTCAATACATGAACAATTACTATGATCATCTCATGCACAAACACATAGCATCTCATATAATAATTACACATATCCACTTGTTATCATTATTATCATATGATCCTAACTTATCACTTATACATGTCATATATCACATATACCATTTCACGAGAAACACACATATCATCATATCAAATTATTTATTCTTTTTAAAGCCCATGCACACTTCTGAGAACTTAAGGTGTGTGAGTACATAGAGGTTGTGTACATATGTTGTCACCATAGCTCGTATAATTCCCACTAGGGGCACGTAGAATTTTTCTCGTAGGAAAACTATGTCCCGAAGGACTACATAGAACACATATGTCCCGAAGGACCACGTAGAACCCTCGGCTCTTGGCATGCCAACTATACCCCTAGCTCTCACACACATAACATGGGCATTATTATTATATTATCACATTTTCATATATTCATATCATATAAGCTCAAGGCTTTTCATCGCATATATCGAGCAATACTCACTTGGAGTTTCATATCTTTTTATCATATATCTCATATCACAAATTCTTGTATTTACATAACATGTCATCACGTAGCTCATATCACATTTTCATATGATTTCATATTCACATATCACTTGGCTTGTTCCTTGTTCTTATATCTTCTCATATACATATAAACACATATTTTCTCATCTTATAACTTATATTACATATGAATGTAATCTTATGACTTATTATCAAATAACTTAGGTAACATTCTTGTATTGTTTCATAGATCATTATCACATAAATGCATATCATATAACATGTAATGCAAGCAAGGCACATTCATATAGTATACAATCCTAATCATACCTCGACTCATGATATCATATATTCATATAAATCACGTACCTTTATTCACATAGATCATATGCACTTAACATCTAGACACATGCCTTTATTTATATACATCTACATCATAACACTACATGCTTATATTCCAATATCCATATAGCTTACAATCGGAATTAAACTTATCACAAGTCTTAATTCCCTTACGTAATCTCAATCTTAAAACATGTACTCACCTGGGTCTTAATGGAAACAATCAAGTTCTCGTTCTTTCTTGCAAATCTTACTCTGCCGATCTATCAGAACATTGTTTTCGATCAATGTCTACACAATCATGTATTGATACATATCAGTATTCCAATTGATATAATATAATCTTTTATTTCTTAGACTAAAGGAAAGAACTATTTCTATTTTCCCTTTGAAGAGTATCGGTACACACTATAGGGTATCGATACATTCCTTAACGAGTGTATCGATACACTACCTATGTATCGATACACAAATTACATTCGAAAGTTTTTTCTCTTCAAGGGGGTATCAATACACTCCTTAATGTATCGGTACACTTTGAACATCTTCCGAGATTTTACTCTTGATGTATCAATACCTATTGAATGTGTACCAATACACACCAGCCCAAAATTTAACTTTAAGCACGAAATTCACTTCATATTATCTCAATTATGTCAAATTACAACCCCTTTCATATCCTTAACTTACATACACCTACTTAAACTATTTACTACTGATTTACCACATCTTAAACCTTAAAATCCTATCATCCATATGAAATTCAAGAATTACACCAACTTTACAACATGTTCTAAATCCAATTCTAACACTTCATATTCCTTAATTAGGTTAATAACAAGTTAAATTCATCAATAAAACATCAAAAACCTCTTTATATAAAAAATTCATTTCTCAACCCTTAATCAATTTTCCTTTCTAATTTTCATTTCTTAAAGTTTTAAGCTTATATAAGCTTTCCTTAAGCTTATATAACACTCAAAGAGTAAAACCCAACTCAAATATTCAAGAATTAACCATCAAAATTAAACCTCACCTTCGAGGCTTGAGCTTAAGCACACGGGAAGAATAAAGGAAGAAGAAGAGTTCTAGATAACTCTTCAAAGCCCGCGTATTTCACTCTTTTTTAGGGGGAAAAATATCTTTTAAGCTTAAATTATAATAATGCCCCTCACTTATGAGAACTTAAGGTATGTAAGTACATAGAGGTTGTGCACATATGCTGTCACCACAGTTCGTATAATTCCCACTAGGGGTGCGTAGAATTTGTCCTGTAGGACCACTATGTCCCGAAGGACCACTATGTCCCGATGGACCACATAGAACACATATGTCCCGAAGGACCACGTAGAACCCTCGACTCTTGGCATACCAACTATACCCCTAGCTTTCATACACATAACATGGGCATTATTATTATATTATCGCATTTTCACACATTCATATTATATACACATATAAGCTCAAGGCTTCTTATCACATATATCGTGTAATACTCACTTGGAGTTTCATATCTTCTTATCACATATCACAAGTTCTTGTATTTACATAACATGTCATCACGTAGTTCATATCACGTTTTCATATGATTTCATATTCACATATCACTTGGCTTGTTCCTTGATATTATATCTTCTCATATACATATAAACACATATTTTTTCATCTTATAACTTATATTACATATGCATGTAATCTTATGACTTATTATCAAATAACTTAGGTAACATTCTTGTATTGTTTCATAGATCATTATCACATAAATGCATATCATATAACATGTAATGCAAGCAAGGCACATTCACATAGTATACAATCCTAATCATACCTCGACTTATGCTATCATATATTCATATAAATCACATACCTTTATTTATATAGATCATATGTACATATGAACTTAACATCTAGATACATGGCTTTATTCCTATACATATACATCATAACACTACATGCTTATATTCCAATATCCATATAGCTTACAATCGGAATTAGACTTATCACAAGTCTTAATTCCCTTACGTAATCTAAATATTAAAATATGTACTCACTTGGGTTTCAATGGACACTATCAAGTTCTCGTTCTTTCTTGCAAATCTTACTCTGCCGACTTATCTGAACATTGCTTTCAATCAATGTCTACACAATCATGTATTGATACATATCTGTATTCCAATTGATATACTCTAATCTTTCATTTCTTAGACTAAAGGAAAGATCCATTTCTATTTTCCCTTTGAAGTGTATCGGTACACACTATAGGGTATCGATACATTCCTTAACGAGTGTATCGATACACAAATTACATTCGAAAGTTTTTCCTATTCAAGGGGGTATCGATACACTCCTTAATGTATCGGTACACTTTGAACATCTTTCGAGATTTTACTCTTGATGTATCAATACCTATTGAATGTGTACCGATACACACCAGCCCAAAATTTAACTTTAAGCACGAAATTCACTTCATATTATCTCAATTGTGTCAAATTACAACCCCTTTCATATCCTTAACTTACATACACCTACTTAAACTATTTACGATTGATTTACCACATCTTAAACATCAAAATCCTATCATCCATATGAAATTCAAGAATTACACCAACTTTGCAAAATATTCTAAATCTAATTATAACATTTCATATTCCTTAATTAAGTTAATGACAAGTTAAATTCATCAATAAAACTTCAAAAACCTCTTTATATAAAAATTTCATTTCTCAACCCTTAATCAATTTTCCTTTCTAATTTTCGTTTCTTAATGTTTTAAGCTTATATAAGCTATCCTTAAGTTTATATAACACTCAAAGAGTAAAACCCAACTCAAACATTCAAGAATTAACCATCAAAATTAAAACTCACCTTCGAGGCTTGAGCTTAAGCACACGGGAAGAAGGAAGGAAGGAAGAAGAAGAGTTCTAGATAACTCTTCAAAGCCCACGTGTTTCACTCTTATTAAGGGGGAAAATATCTTTTAAGCTTAAATTACCATAATGCCCCTCATGCATTCCATAATTCCAATTTAATCCAACACTGAAATATTCATATTTAAATCTTTAAACTTTTTAATTTTCCTAAATTAATCCCTAAATTTCAAAAATTATCATTTTAGTCCCTAACCCGATCTTTGGGATATTACAAATCTCCCATCCTTTAAGAAAATTTGTCCTAAATTTTCGTGGCACTAATAGATGAAGATACTATCCACCCATATCCTATTCATATTCTCCTATTCATATTCTCCGGTTGTCTCATCACCTTAATCTTTTGAGTTATCATTAACAGACTTGGCTTTCATTTGTTCACTTCTTCAACTACCTTTTTCCTTTCTGCATTCATATTATACCATTTATCATGTAAACATTACTCATCAATTCTTTCACTCAAAAATCATCAATTACTCACTTTCCTCATCAACCTCTAATTTCCTTGCAATGATCACCAACTTTTATTTCATCATCCCTTGACTACTTCTTAAACCTCCTTAGTACATATAATCCTTCTTTACTTCTATGATTAAATATGCTTAATCAAAATGAAATCCATAAATCTTCATCATAATTTCTTTGATCTTTTTTCATCATCTTAAACTTTTTATAAATCCTTAACTTCTTTCAACTTATCTAACTGCACTCTTATCCATATACGTTACAATTCTCTTGTTTCAATTCATAAACTCTATCTCCATATATTTTATACACTTGTCACTGATGCACTTATTCTTGAACTCTTCTACAAATACTCACCACATCCTTTGATATTTTTAACGTTCTTATGGTGAAACTTGTTCACCATATTCTATCTTTTCCATGTACTAACAAAACTACTCCATATTGCTTTTCTGATTCAAAACAACGAAGATATTCTATCATTATTCTAATATGTTTTCAACTTTCTGAAATCAACCTTTGATATTATGAGGCACTTCCTAAGGTATCCGCTCTTCATCCTGCCTGGCCAGGGTAAGTGAATTGCTATCACCATCATGTTTACCTCTCACTTCATTTCGAAATCATCATAATCATACTTCTATTTTAACTTGACAATCTAATTCTATTTTGCAAGACAACATACTCCTTGCACTATCAGATCAGAAATGTTCACTCTTTGTTGGCATGTACACATTTTTAAAATTCTTTTACATTCTGTTTAAGCCTAGAATCGGCTAAACCTTAGCTATGATACCATTAAATATAACAACCCTAACCCGTATCCAACCCGGATACAAGTCTGAGGTGTCACATTGACTTTTCAAAACAATTACTTTTTCAAAAGAATGACATTTCTAGCTTTTATTAAATCAAGAAGCATAAGTTACACAATTTAACTCAAGGATTTTACAAAACTTATCAGAGCAATACAATTCCAATCTTTTAACTACATGCCGACTGGATTCTATATAAAAAAATACATATTATTCATTTTTCTTCTAATATGACCTTCGGTAAGGAGAAACTGACCTGTCTTGCTCCTCTTCTCTTCTCTTCTCGATTTTCAGAACCTACGTGTAAGACACTTACACGCTAAGTCATAGACTTAGTGAGACATGTAAATACATATGCAACTACTAATGCATGTACATATCATATAATACACATCCTACTTACATACATATTTAAACCATTACAAACATGCTTATCATTACTTATTTTATTATCATTAATTCCTTCCTATCATATGAGCATATACTTAACATGAACATATTATATAATCTCTAAACCACCTCAATACATGAACAATTACTATGATCATATCATGCATAAACACATAGCATCTCATATCACAATTACACATATCCACTTATTATCATTATTATCATATGATCCTAACTTATCACTTATACATGTCATATATCACATATACCATTTCATGAGAAACACACATATCATCATATCAAATTATTTATTCTTTTTAAAACCCATATAGAACACACTAGGGGCGCGTAGATTTTGTCTTGTAGGACCACTATGTCCCGATGGACCACATAGAACACATATGTCCCGAAGGACCACGTAGAACCCTCGACTCTTGGCATACCAACTATACCCCTAGCTATCATACACATAACATGGGCATTATTATTATATTATCACATTTTCACATATTCATATCATATAAGCTCAAGGCTTTTCATCGCATATATCGTGTAATACTCACTTGGAGTTTCATATCTTCTTATCACATATCTCATATCAAAAGTTCTTTTATTTACATAACATGTCATCACGTAGTTCATATCACGTTTTCATATGATTTCATATTCACATATCACTTGGCTTGTTCCTTGTTCTTATATCTTCTCATATACATATAAACACATATTTTCTCATCTTATAACTTATATTACATATGCATGTAATCTTATGACTTATTCTCAAATAACTTAGGTAACATTCTTGTATTGTTTCATAGATCATTATGACATAAATACATATCACATAACATGTAATGCAAGCAAGGCACATTCACATTGTATACAATCCTAATCATACCTCGACTTATGCTATCATATATTCATATAAATCACATACCTTTATTCATATAGATCATATGTACATATGCACTTAACATCTAGACACATGGCTTTATTCCTATACATCTACATCATAACACTACATGCTTAAATTCCAATATCCATATAGCTTACAATTGGAATTAGATTTATCACAAGTGTTAATTCCCTTACGTAATCTCAATATTAAAATATGTACTCACTTGGGTCTCAATGGACACTATCAAGTTCTCGTTCTTTCTTGCAAATCTTACTCTGCCGACTTATCTGAACATTGCTTTCGATCAATGTCTACACAATCATGTATTGATACATATATGTATTCCAATTGATATGCTCTAATCTTTCATTTCTTAGACTAAAGGAAAAATCTATTTCTATTTTCCCTTTGAAGTGTATCGGTACACACTATAGGGTATCGATACATTCCTTAACGAGTGTATCGATACACTACCTATGTATCAATACACAAATTACATTCGAAAGTTTTTCCTGTTCAAGGGGGTATCGATACACTCCTTAATGTATCGGTACACTTTGAACATCTTCCGAGATTTTACTCTTGATGTATCAGTACCTATTGAATGTGTATCGATACACACCAGCCCAAAAATCAACTTTAAGCACGAAATTCACTTCATTTTATTTCAATTGTGTCATATTACAACCCCTTTCATATCCTTAACTTACATACACCTACTTAAACTATTTACTACTCATTTACCACCTCTTAAACCTCAAAATCCTATCATCCATATGAAATTCAAAAATTACACCAACTTTGCAACATGTTCTAAATCTAATTCTAACACTTCATATTCCTTAATTAGGTTAATGACAAGTTAAATTCATCAATAAAACTTCAAAAAAATCTTTATATCAAAAATTCATTTCTCAACCCTTAATCAATTTTGCTTTCTAATTTTTGTTTCTTAATGTTTTAAGCTTGTATAAGTTTTCCTTAATCTTTTATAACACTCAAAGAGTAAAACCCAACTCAAACATTCAAGAATTAACCATAAAAATTAAAACTTACCTATGAGGCTTGAGCTTAAGCACACGGGAAGAAGGAAGAAAGTAGAAGAAGAAGAAGAAGAAGAAGAAGAAGAAGAAGAAGAAGAAGAAGAATAAGTTACAGATAACTCTTCAAAGCCTATGTGTTTCACTCTTATTAAGGGGGTAAAATATCTTTTAAGCTTAAATTACCATAATGCCCCTAACTCATTCCATATTTACAGTTTAATCCAACAATGAAATATTTCTATTTAAATCCTTGAACTTTTCAATTTTTCTAAATTGATCCCTAAATTTCAAAAATTCTAATTTTAGTCACTAACCTGATCTTTAGGATGTTACATAGCTTGCATGAGTTCATGAAGCATATGAGTGCATTTATGGTATATTTCAGTTATATGTTATTCAACATGAAAAGTTGGGAATTCTTGCTTAAAACAGGGAATTTCTAGGTTTAGGTATCGATTTTGGATGAACAGTACGGATATTATTATTTAGGTCGCCTAAAAAAGAGTTTTTAGCTAGTGGTATCGATATCCTATTTGTATGGTATTGATACTATTCGTTGGGTATCAATACCCAAAGGTAGGTTATCGGTACCATATTCAGATTTTAGATTTCATTAGTTATTTTTGTTATCGGTACTCATGAGAGTTTTAAATACCATACAAAACAGGGGTATCGATACCCTAGTACAGAAGTAGTGATATTCAACATAAGGGTAACGATATTGTCAAGCTTTCTAAGATTGTAGTAGCTAGTTTTGGTATTGGTACCAAGGTGAGTATTGATATTCAATGGTCACTATCGATATTGGTATCCAGAGCCTTTATTTTCGGCACTTTGAAGTATAAGTATACCATAAAATAATCAAACAATGACTGAAACCACATATCTATATACACTTTAAAAGCATATCAAGGTCCTAACTACTCTGGTAAAGTAGAAAACGGATGATTCTAATCCTCCGAAGTAGTGGGAAGCACAGAATGAGCATATTGCTATTTTTGGAAAATATAATTAACACCAACCAAGGGTACATTGAGGAGATTTTGAGGATCTTGATAGGACGTAAGGATTACTAGGAGCACTCGAGCTCTGAAAATGAGTAGGTAAACCCTCTGAACCAATCCTAGAGTGACTCCAAGAAACCTATATTAGTGACAGTGAGTGATGATAAGTCAAGATATTCTTATAAACCCAACGAACCAAGAATTTTTAAATAAAACTAGATGATTTTCGCACGAGTCCTCAAGCTGTGAAGTTTGATAATCAAATAAGATATTATAGTGGTACTAAACTACACTTGAATGACAGTGGGGTGAACGCAAAGGACAATGAGGTACCTTTAATAGGGAAGAAGCTATGATGCATCGACCTAAGGTAGAGCTACCTATGTTTGATGGTACTAATCCAAGGGGATAGATTCGAAAGTGCCAAAAATACTTTCATTTTATGGAAATTTTGGATGAGCATAGAGTTGAAGTTACTATTTTGTATTTAGTGGGAAGAGTAGAAACATGGTTTGATGGGTATATTTTACAGAAGTTTAGAGTACAGTGGAATAAGTTTGAGGTAGATCTTTGTAATAGGTTCAATTATAAAGCCTTTACAAACATCATTGAAGAATTTAGTGAACTTCTACAAAAAGAAATAATGGATGAATATCAAGACAGATTTGATGAACTGAAGCCTTGTGTACTGCAAAGAAATCCTACAATTGGAGAAAAATTCTTTGTATCAATCTTTGTTAGTGGCTTGAAGGAGGAACTAAAGTATAGGGTGAAGGCATTAAACCCTTAAACTTTAGTAGAAATATATAGACAGGGTAACCTTTATGAATTGTCTGTGGATTATGAGGCTAAAAGAAAGAGAATGAATTTTAGACACCCACCTACCCAGAACCTACATTAACTTCAAAACCTGCTACTACACCAACCAATCCAACTTGAATATAGAAGGAAAAACAATCTATGTTTCAAGTGTGGTGACAAATTTACTCCAGGCCACCAGTGTAAGAACAAACAATTAAACTCAATGAAAGAATAAGAACCATTACAGGCTGATGTTAAACTAGTAGAAAATATGGAAGAGGAATTCATGCAGGCGGAGAATACCTTGGAAATCTCTATCGATGCTATCATTGGTTATGTGGGTCATAACACCTTAAGAATTCAAGGGATGTTTACAAGGTAAACCCCTAAGCATTTTATTGGATTGTGACAACACACACATATTTCTAACTCTTTGATAGGCCAAAGAAGGACTAGATGTGGAGACTACTCATGCTTTAACCATCACAATAGATAATGGATATAAGTTATATCGTTTAGCCAAATATAACAAAGTGACATGATCAATTCAAGGCCACTCCTTCATACATGATTTTAGAATCCTATAGTTAGGGGGCAATGACATGGTTCTTGAAGTGGATTGGATGAAGATTTCCAGTCCTATTTCAATGGATTATAACCTCGTGACAATGAGCTATAATAAAGAGAATTTGTAAATTGTGATTGAGGGCCAACAAAAATCTAGCACACTACAAGATATGATTGGAGCTACATTATACAAACTCACAGCAGCAAAACCTGATTTGTTTATCCACATATTTATGCTGAATATGAAAGCACCAGAATCTGAAATCACTCCTAAATTGTAACCATTGTTGTTGTGGTATAGTAATGTTTTAGAAGAACCTAAAGGGTTGTCACCTAAGAGGATTCAAGATCACTCAATCACACTAAAACCAGACTCTACACTAATAAACTTACGCCTTTACATATTTTTTCATCATCAGAAGGCTGAGGTGGAAAAATATATTGCTAGTATGCTTAATTCTTCAATTGTTAAACCAAGCAAGAGCCTTTTTGCCTCTCCTTGTTTGTTGGTAAAGAAGAAATATGGCACGTGGCGTTTTGTGTGGATTATAGGCAACACAACAACCAAACTGTCAAGAACAAATTCCTTATTCCTGTGGTTGAAGACCTTTTGGATGAGTTAAATGCGGCTGTCTATTTTTCAAACATTGGCTTACGTTCTGACTACATGCAAATCAGGATCAAGAGTGAAGATGTTTACAAGAATGCTTTCAGGACCCATCATGGCCACTTTAAATTTAAGGTAATGCCTTTCAGCCTTACCAATGCTCTAGCAACATTTCAGTCTCTTATGAACACATTATTTAGTCTCTGTCTTCGAAAATTTGTCCTATATTTTTTATGTTATACTAGTCTAAAATAAAACTATGTCAGGTCATGTTCAACATTTGCAATTAGTTTTGCAAAAACTATAGGGCAATCAACTATTTGCAAAGAAATCAAAATGTTTCTTTAGTCAAATTCAAGTGAAGTATATGAAACATATTATCTCTTCAAAAACAGTTTCCACTGATCCTACAAGGGTAGCAACAATGAAGGATTGGCCTATACCTAAGAGTCTTAAATCTCTTAGAGGGTTTTTGGGATTGACTGACTACTATAAAAGATTTATCAGGAATTATGGTACTATTAGCAAGCCTCTTACTCAAATGTTAAAAAGAACAATTTTTTATGCTCTCCAACAACAATTACAACCTTTGAAGATATGGAACAGGCTATGTTCACTGCCCAGTTTTAGCTTTGCCTAATTTTGCTAAATGTTTTTATTTGAAAATTGATGCTAGCTCCATTGACATAGGAGTTGTTCTATCTCAGGAGGGAAAACCAATAGGCTATCTTAGTAAGGCTCTAAGTCTTAGACATTCAAATTTGTCTATTTATAAAAGGGAATACTAGGCAATATTGTTGGTTGTGTCCAAGAGGAGGCATTAGTTGGAAGGGAGTCCATTTATAATTAAGACAAACCATGAACCCCTCAAATATCTTTTAGAGTAAAATTTAACAATCAAAATTCAAAAGTGGGGATTGACCAAGTTATTAGGCTTGGATTATAATATTCAGTAAAAAAAGGAAAGAGTAATTATATTGTTGATTCTCTTTCAAGACAGTTCAAAAATCAGGGGAGATTTTTCAAATAGAAGTTACTACTTTTATTCCTACATGGATTGAAGAAGTACAAAACAATTATAAGAAAGATGATCTTGCACTAGATTGGATAAGGAAATTGACTATACAACCACTTATTCACTCTAATTGGAAGTTTGCTCAAGGGATATTAAGATATAAACACAAGGTCTATATAGGCAGTACATGGCACTTAAGATTACAAATCATTCAAAATTTACATGATTCCCCACAGGGAAGACATTCTGGTATTCAAGTAACCTACTAGAAAGTTCAAGGATATTTTTATTGGCCAGGATTAAAGAGGATGATGATTGATTCTATCCAGAAATGTGATGTGTGTCAAAGAATTAAAGTGGAACACCTAGCTAAACCTGGTCTGCTCCATCCTATTCCAACTCAAGCTTGGGAGGTGATAACCATGGATTTTATTGATGGTCTTCTTACACCACTAAAGAATGACCGCATTTTGGTTGTGGTAGACAATATCACTAAGTATGAACATTTTGTGAGTTTATCTCACCCCTATACTACTTTGGATATTGCCAAAGTTTATCTAGACCATATTTACAAACTACATGACCAACCTAAAATGGCCATCTCAGATAGGGACAAGATATTTACTAGTAATTTTTGGAAGAAACTTATGAAGTAATTGGGGACTATCTGTTTGTTTAGCACAACATACCATCCGAAGATAGATGGTCAAATCGAGAGGGTTAACCAATGCTTAGAACAATACCTAAGGGGGTTTTGTTTTTAATACCTGTCCTATGGGCTCGTTGGTTATCGCATGCAGAGTGGTGATATAACATCACTTATTGTACAACTCTGCAATTGACACCTTTTCAAACCCTGTATGGTTACAAACCCCCATTGATGGCTTGGTAAACATAAATTAATGTGCCAAGTGTCAATGAACTACTCAAGAATGTAAAAAAATGCAAAATGTCATTAAAGATTAATTACAACAGACACAAAATAGTATGAAGCATCGTGCAGAAAAGAGCATGACTGAAAGAGAGTTTAATGTTGGTGAGGAAGTTTACCTGAAGTTGCAACTATAGACAAACTTCCCTTGCCCTACGAAAAGACTTGAAGTTAACAACCAAGTTCTATGGTCCTTTTAAAATTATGGAAATAATTGGGAAAGTCGCCTATAGTCTCGATTTACCTGATACATCTCGTATACATCCCGTCTTCCATGTGAGCTTGTTGAATAAACGTGTAGGGGATTCAATTGTGCCTTCCACATAACCTCTTGCAATAGAAATAGATGGTCAAATTAAAAATTTTTCTCGGGAAATTTTGGAAAAGTGAATTGTAAAAAGGCAAGATCAACCTGTCACACAACTGCTCGTTCGATGGATAAATTTGGAACACACATACGATACTTGGGATGATTATTTAGTTCTTTGGATGTAATTTTATGGATTTTCTCCTTGGAGATAAGGATCGTTTCGTGGGGCGGGTACTGTTACAATTGGGAATGAAGAGGAAGATCACGAAGAGAGAAGAATTGGTAGCGCAGAAGGGTTAGAGATTTCCAAAATCGAATTGGGAAATTTTGAAAAAGATTCAATTCATTGGAACTCACGTGAACATCATTAGATCATTAAAGATACAAGGGAATCACCCAACGAGAATTGGGAATAGATGGGCCTGCTAAATGAAGCCCAAATCAAAGGACACCTGTACAAACGGTTGGAGTCGTTAGAAGGACAGCCAGCTGGACAGAGAATCTAAATGCAATGTAAACAAATAAAACCATGTATCGCGTGAAGGATTATATGTTTGAATGAATGAGAAACTTTTTTCCTGTAATCTCACCCTTCCTTCTCTCTTTTCACTCATCTACTCTTCTCTTTTACCGAAAGCCATAACAAATTTTTTTGGAGGAATTTCATCAAGAAGAAGAACCAGAAGAATAATAGTATATATGGGTTGTTATATTTCAGTTGTGACTGTTTATAGTTTGTTGGGCTCAGTTGATAATAACTGGCCCATTATAAATACTCTTGTCATGGTATGCCGATGCGTAGCATCTGGATCTTAGCGTGTCCGAGGATAGATAAGTCGAGAACGAGAGAGACGTTTGTGTGTTGGTCGGGGACGACAAGACAGGCTTGGCTGGAGGATGGATGTTGAACTCTATACATGTGAACCGTACTTGGCTAGTAAAACACCTCGAATTCAACTCGGTTATTGTGTACTAATCAAAGCCAATGTGCAAGAGGCACCAGAAGTGAAGCTTTGTAGGGGATAAAAAGGTGAGAAATCTTTGTTTTCTTTCACGTATTTGGCTTTGCTTATCTTTAGAATAATGCCACCATGATTGAGATGTCCACCTGAACAAAATTCCTCACTTCATTACACGTGCGTGTGGGCTCAATCATCTCACCTAACTCTTGAAAATTTTTGCTTCCCCTCCTAGTAACCCTACCAGTCACTATCAATCAATCCGTTGGAAGAAAAAGATGATATCCGATGGGTTCGATTATTCTTATAACTTTGTTAATAATCCATCGCCCTTCCTATAATCTTGCTTTCTCATTCAACTATGTATGAAATCTAAATTCTTTGAACAAGGAGTTGCAAGCGTTCAACTTCCAACAGCAGAAAATGAGGCCACTCTCATCTCATTTGCATTTGTTAGGTACAACCCTGACTGTCAATATTGATTAAAAAAAAGCAGCTTAAAATATTCAAAGTGGTGCGTCAAATCGAGTCCATTCCAAGAGAAAATTTTGTAAGCATGCATGTGAATATGACACTAAATGAATAAATATGTTAAATTAAAAGTGGACAAAATTGCTTGAATAATAGGGTGAGAGAATTGTTTATATAAGGTGTAATAGAAATCCCCGTATAGTCATGGAGACAATATGATTTTCGCAATTATATTCCATCAATTCCTCCGCCTGTAGTGCCTTCTTTTGATTCATCGGTTTCATATCATTTAATAATATTAATTATAATTTAATATATTAATAATTTCATAATTAAATTGACATCAAGCTAATATAGTACTAACTATGAATTCTTTTTTTTTTTGGATAAATAAAAGAATATTATTACCTAATGACAGCAGTATAATGCTACAGTGCAGACATCAAAACAGTTACAGAACATTCATCAAAACAACCTATGTGGAGCATGAACAACCAACATAGTAATATGGTTAGTCAATACCCCATTGAATACAAAGAGAGATATTGACTCTATCTATTCTATTGATTATCCTATCTCTTAGTTGAATTCTAACAAACTCCTTAATAGCTTTAAGAATTTCATCAACTGTTCTTGAGCTTCTTCTTAATAGCCTTTTATTTCTTTCTTCCCAAAGAGAATAAATAAATGCAGTCCATGCAAGCTTCAAAATATTTATAAGGAGGGAGTTACTTGTCCAAGTGCCAGATGCCCAGGATAATAGTTGATCCCAAGACAATGAAGATCTCCGCAAGCCGGTTAGTAGTAAGATTTCCTTCCAGAGAGAGCTTGCAAGTGGGCATTCTATGAACATGTGATCTCTTGTTTCCTGAGACTCATTATATAAAACACATAAACCATCTGTAACAATACCCATATGTTGTAGTCTGACTTTAGTAGGAAGTCTGTCCAAGATAGCCATCCAAGCGATCATGCTATGTTTAGGAATGTGGAGAGGAAACCATATCAGATTATGCCAGAGAACTTTGTCTCGCTTAACTATTGTCACTTCCCAAATTGCACGAATTGATGTTGCTCCGGTAGAGAATACAGCGTTGGCTTCTCGCCTAAGTTTGAGTAATTTCCTGAAGCTCCAGCTGGTGTTTGTACCACTATCGATGAGCCAGAAGTCTTTATCGTTGAGGACATAGTTATTTATCCAAGCAACCCACAATGAGCCTTCACCTGCTAGGATAAGATTTTGTTTAATTCATTTTCACTTTTTTAGAAAATAGAATGTAAAATTAGAAAATTATTTCAGGAAAATCAAAACAAAAAAGTAAAATTACAAAAATAAAAAAAATATTTTTAGTATTTTCATTAAAATTATTTTGAAAATTTAAAAATTAGGAAAACATAGTCCCTCAAACCTAACAATATCTAAATCCCTCAAACTTTTCCAAAAATCAATATAATCTCTAAACTTTTTTACACTCAATTTCATCCTTAAACTATTTTTAACAATTTATTTTTTAGTATTTTTATATTTAATGTATTAAATATGTTAATAATTGATTATATTTTATATTTTAAATTTCATCCTTAATTTTTTCTAAAAAAATAATTAAGTCCTTAAACTTTTTAAAAGAATTAATTAGGCCCTCAAAATTAATCAAAAATTCAATTAATTCTATCCACCACGTCATCATTCATCATGTACTACCACAACAACATCGTGAACTATTATATCAATACAATATTGTCTATTGATACATAAGCTTTGTGAATTGTCATGTAAGTATCATGACGATTAATGTTTGATTCTTTTTGTCGGTTAGATTGCTTTTTTTTTTCTCATTAAAGAGTTACATTGAGTGTAAAAAAGTTCAAGGGCTATACTAATTTTTTTTTTCATTAGTTTGAGGGCCTTAAATACCACTAAACATATTTTTTTATTTTAATGATATGTTTTTGAGTTCTTGTTTACAATAATATTTTTTGCATATATTTTTTGAATTTAGTTGATGTCCAATATGAATTAACATTATATTCTTATTATAAACTGAAATAATTTTTATGTTATAAAATTTCTTATCAACTTTATTGTTTGCATACTCACATATTAAATTTATTAAATTTATGTAATGAGTTTTTCAATAAATATAGTTTAATATAATTATTTAATAACTATTTTTTCATCTTTAATTTTAAAAAAATAGATAGCAAATATATTTTAATTCTTTTTATTTCTGAAATCAAGATTTCATTTAAATTAACCAAACATGTTTTCTAGTTTTAAAAAATTGAAAATAAAAATTATTATCTGAAACAAAAACAGAAAATGTTTTTTAGAACCAAACATATCCTATATATTCTCTTTAACTATTGAGTACACTTGACGAGTTTAATAATATTTAAAAGAATATTTGAGAAAGTAATAAGTTTTTTTAATATAACATATGGATAATTGTTTGTTGAAAATAATATAGAAAAAGTTAAATGGCATAATTTAAAAAATAAATATTGAATACTTTTTTAATATCCAGATATTTATTTTAAAAATAGTATATAAGTGCGAGCGAGTCAGTCATCATCTAAATGAAAAAAATTAAACCCCATACTCCCACTCTTTCACACAACAAAATTTGAGAATCTCTTCACATCTTTCTAGTCTTTGAAGGTAGCTTTATAATCAATCATGGATACTTACCATCATCAATATGAAGGAGGAGGAGGAGGAGGAGGGAAGTTAAAAGAGGAAACAGAAAAAGGGTCATCATCTTCGACCACCCCTTCTCATGAATTCTCCTTCACACTCTCTCTCCATTCATCATCCGATCATAAAAGCATCACCGTCGATTTGTCTCCGGCCGATGACATTTTCTTCCATGGACACTTGCTTCCCCTTCATCTCCTTACTCACCCCACTGTCTCCCCACGCTTATCAACGAGTTCATCGGACGGCTTCAACGTTCCCGGAAGAGACTTATTTGATGATCTCAAGTCTGTAAAACAAACCATCGGCAAAAGCGACGGTAATATGCAGAAACATGAAGCAAAAGTGAAGAACAAGTCTAAGTCTTTCACTTTGTTCGGTTTAAAAAGACAACAGAAAGGGGGCGGAGTCAACATTAAAGAAACCGAAGAGAAAGAGAATCACAAGAAAAAGATGAGATTCGATGTGTTAAGGAGGTACACGAGATTGATTAGGCCATTGTTGTTCTTCAGAAGAAAGAGAAAAGCTTGCTCGTTTTCTGGTACTTTTTGGAACAAAAAAGCAGAGTTGAGAGGAAGGAGAGGAGGAGACTATTATTCAGCTCCTCCTTCAATGAGAACATCACCATCAAATAGTGGTCTTCTTGTTGCAACCAGTGATGGCACCATGGAAGAGCTGCAGGCTGGGATTCAATCTGCAATTGCTCATTGCAACAACTCCATTAAAGGGGAAGACAAACTTTAATGCTAGGCTTAGTTTTGATTTTTCTTTTTCAATTTCAATCAACTTCTATGACTTGTATTATTGCTTTAATAAATTCTTCCTTTCAGAATTTTCCGACAAACCAAACAGTCTTTATGAGATCTCACATGCAAAAAGAAGGCAAAGCTGAGAAATGAAAACCCTCCATGATAAAATAGATCCCAAGTAGAAAATAGATACCAAACATGATAATTTAAAAATAAAAAAATACTCATTGAGTAATTTTAATGTAGAATAAAATATTATTCTCTGGATTTAAATTCGAGTTTTTCTGAACATAGAGTAGAACAAAAAACTTCTTTCTATATATTTTATAGTTTATATATTTTATATTATATATATATAAGTATAATGTATACTTATATTGTATACTTATATTGTATGCATAAGTATAATGTAGATTATAATATATATATATACAAGTATTAAATTATCATAACATTCATTTATATATATATATATATATATATATATATATATATATATATATATATATATATATATATAATTATTTCAATCTTTTCTTCAACTTTTAAAATGAATGCAATTCAGTCTATTTTACAATTTTTTTCTTCACATTTTACAATTATTTTGATTTGATCCCTCTGTGTTGTCTAATTATTTAAATTTTAATTTGTAATTTCAATTTAGTCCTTAAAATTATATTTTATATGAAATTGGCCCATACTTATTTATATTTTGCATTTTAAAAGGGAAACATTGTCAATAATGTTTTATTTATTGTTTTGGATCAAAATTTAAACTTGAAATAGTTTTAAAAATCCAAGAACACCTATATCTTTAAAAATTTGAAGCACAATTTTGAAATCATATTATAGGTTTCGAAACTCTTAACAAGTGAACTTAAAATTTTTCTAATAAATCCTAATATTATTGTATTACGAATTTAAAAAATGTATATGAAGTCTTATAAAGGCAGATTAATATTTTATATATAAAAAGTGTGAATGTCTAAAATAAGTATAATGCTTGTAACAATTTTCTTGAAAACACACGCAATCATGAAGTAAAAAAAAGAGAAGTAAACTAAAATCATCAATTACAGAGAAAAAATTGTAATTTTTAAAAATATTGAGAAAAAGTCGTGGCTATCTTACTCGTGTGTGATCCTTAAACACTATACCAATCAACAAATCCAAAAGTCGCCGCAAATATCTCATCCTAAATGCATTAAATTTCATCTCAATTTCATTCTTAATTATCACTTTCGAACAATTCTTATTATTTTAGCTTAGCATTAAAGAAAAGAAGAGATGGCAAGGATTGCTTTTGTTGTGTTCTCAATGTCCCTGATTATCTCAATGCAATTCATGGGAGGACAATCCAAAGAAGAGACTCCCAAAGAAGAGAAAAAAGACAATAAAGAATCGGTCCCAGGTGTTAATAAGGAGGAGGATAAACAAGTGACAGAAAATGAAGTGATGAAAGACATTTCAGAATGGCTCCAAGATTTGGAGACATCATCTTCACCACAACAGGAGGAAGAATTTCTGATGAAAATATTTTTTAAAACCATGAAAAATATGGCAGCCGAAGGAAGGCTGGATCCTAAAGTTTTGAAGGAGAGACTTTTTTCACGGGGAGGAGAAACAATTGATCCTAAGATTAAACGGGCAATCATTGAAGCCTATGGATTGATCCAACAACAAAAAATGGAAGATGGTACAACGAATTCCAAAAAACATGCATTGTAATCGCTTTGTAAATGCACATGCAATAAATATGCATCTATGCATGCATGCATCTAAAGGTTATGGAATTTTCTCAAAACAATAATAAAATTATATGTTGACCTACAAATTCAACCTTTTCTACATAACTCTTCCAATATTGTCTTATGATGATTTCTATAAAGATATCTTTTAAGGAAGATAATAATAGTTAAAAACAAATAAATGTAGTCGTTTATTACTTAAATCTTAAGTTCAATAAAGTTTCATAATAATATTACTTAGTTGTATATTACTTATAAGACCTGGAGAGAAAAAAAAAGATAGATAAAGCGATCAGGATAAGGGAAAATTCAAGGATGTGTTGGTACAATTTATTCGTTGATACGAGTGTAGCAGTCTTGATAAGGGGAAATTGAACATCAGTGTTAGAACCAAACCATAATAAATATGAAAAATTAACCAGGATTGGTTGATTGGTTTTGCATAATCTGAAGAAAAGTTGCTTGAAGCAAAAATGGAGAGTGGTTCAGGTTTTCTGTCAGAAACTATTTCTTTGTTTGTGGATAATCTACCAAACTCTATTCACTGAAAAGGTTTATGGCAGATAGTGGGTCGTTATGGTGAGGTTCTGAGTGTATATATTCCAAAGAAGAGGAGTCGAGCATGCACTAGGTTTGGTTTCGTAAAAGTTTGCAATCTGGTAGAAGCTGAAAGAGTTAGGGAATGGTTGAATGGTCTTTTGGTGTATGGCAGTTGCATCTCAGTGAGTTGTTCTATGTATTCTTTGAAGGTCCCGAAGGTTAAATGTGTGTAGAGTAAGATATTATGGAAATAAAAAATTATAAGCCCAACCTTAAACGAAAATACACTAAGTAAGGAGGCTGACCAAGTGTGTGCATCCAGGAAGGAAGTTATGGGCATGTGGATGAGGACAGTGTTAGAAAGTTGAAGAGATGTTTGGTGGGAGTTATGGCTGGTGTTTGTAGTGTTGGGAGTATCATTGATAGATTACATAACTGGGGGCTAGGGGAAATTAAAGTTCAAAGATTACATGGGAACTCTTTTCTGCTTACCATTGAGGATGAAGATTTGTTTATCATGCTTGAAGACCTCCAGTGGACTTACTTGAAGGAGATTTTCGTGGATATTATGCTTTGGACAGAGTCTATATGTCAAATAGAAAGAGTTGTATGGATAGAGATAGATGGATTACCATTGCATTGTTGGAATGAAGTCACTTTGAAAAGATTAGTTGGCTTATGGGGTAGATTTGAAGCTTTTGGAGAAAATGTATATCATCATATAGATTGTGGGAAAGTTAATATGTTGATTTCTACTTCGGCGGAAGCTCGGATTGATGAAGCTGTAGATGTGGTGGTGGAGAATAAGAAGTTTATTGTCTGAGTACTTGAAGTAGGGATGGTGGATCATTCGTTAGTTAAACTGTCTAAAACTGAAATTATAAATAAAAAAGAGATTGAGGATGAGAAGGATGGGGTGGAGGTTGGAGCTGATAAAGAAGGTATTTCATCGGTAAATTTTTCCGTTAATCCTTTAAAGGCATCTGAGTCGGGAAGTTTAGTCGATAATAAAGGGTCACCTTTGTTCGGTGGTGGCACTTTTGATGGCGCGTGCACTGGAGATAGCCTTGGAGTTCGTAACAAGGTTAATGTTGGGAAGCCGATCAAGGTCGGTTGTGGTATCGAAGAAGGTAGAGAGAGAGTCGGTTTTCAAATTTCAGATCACTCTAATCACGTGGGGTTGCAAGGATTGGATATTGATGAGGTTGAGATTAATGTTATAGACTCAAATGTGGTCAAGCCTATTATAGACGGGGTTTCAAGGTTGGATGACAGAGTTATGGATGGAGCTTTTGTTGTAGGTTCTCCAGAAATTGGGCTTCCTTAAGGGATGAGCTTACAGGCTGAAGATATAATGGATTTACATAGTGATAGTCTGGCGGCATCAAGGGGGAAGTGTAATGAAATTAAATTAGGTCCTGTTAACTCTACTGAAAAAGGTTGACAACTGTCATTTCGGATGTCAAAATAACTCCTTATTCTCAATCAATAAATTAAGGAAATGCGTAGCAAAGAGAAGTAAGGGTCGATTCCACAGGGACTTAGAAAATTATAAATTTCTGTCTGAATTATTTATGCTAGGCGTGAAATAGTAAAAATGGGGGGATTTTAGTAAAAGATAATAAAGTGATTAAATAAAAGTAATTAAAGTAAAAATAAGAAGATGAAGATTGTGAATAAATACGGTAAAAGTAGCCTCAAGCTTCGCTTTGATTCAATTTCCTTTAGATCATCGAATAAGATTTTCTCTTCGGGATACACGTCGGTTACTTTGTCTACAAGGGCTATCCTTGTGACTCTATCTTGTATACCGAATACCCAAGGCAATCTTTGATTCCGGCTTCGGTAGTTGATTCTAACAACATCTATTGTCGTAGATCAAATACCGTTTAAGTTCGTAGCGTCCGACTCGGATTTTTGTTTCTATAACCGTCAATTCCGATCTCAATTCCCTCTTGGCGAATCTATCTCGCCAAGTGTGTTCCCAGGAAGTCGAATTGCTTTCTATAAGCCGAGTCTTCCTCCTACACGTTTAATCGCAACAACCTCTTGACCAAAGTCAATCTTTGATTTTGAAAACTGTTTTGATTTGAAAAATAAGTGCAGAGATTGAGAGAGAGATTCCGAAGATATTAAGGGACCGTTTCAATTCTCCCGTTGGAATTGAATCATCGCGACAGCTCTCGGCTTATGAAAAGTTTAGCTAAGCATGACAAAAGTCATACTTAGCATAAAAATAAAACTTGAAAATAAAGAAAAATAAAAAGAACTTGAAAAGGAAAAGAGAAAACTTTTATAAAAGCTAGAGAGAAAAGAAGAATGTATTCTGAATGATGAGTTTAGGCTTACCCCAAGTGGGTATTTATAGCCTCTCAAAGCCTAAAGGATAAGCAAATAAAATAATAAAATAATACAAAAGATAATTGTTTTTAAATTTAAATTCAAACTTAAACTAGTCTCCTAATGCAACTCTGCTCGTCAATCTTCCAGAAGGCGTGCAGACGAAGTCTTCTAGAAACCGCCGCTGACTAGACCTTCTAGAAACTGCCACGTCAGACCGCGTCGTGCCCAGAGTCGTGCCCATGTCTCTAGCCGTGATCAAATAATAAAAAAATGCAAAATTTCGCCCGTTTTGTCACAAATTCTGGAAAACAATGATCTGTACGAAAACAAGCACAACACGACCAAATCAACAGCAATAAATCCACAAAACCGAAGAAATAACGAGCAAATATTAACTATTCTGAACACTCATCAAGTTCCCCCTCACTTATCTCATGCTTGTCCTCAAGTATGATTAACCAAATCAATCAAAAACTTCATTAAACGTTCTTTCTCAAGTTTCACATTTAGGGAAGCAAGGTAGAGACCACAATAACTATTCAAGTCAAGAAATCAATCAATTGAACGTCACCAATTGGAACAAGTCAAGTGCAATTGTAATATCCATTCATTCATTAATTTCAATGCTCATAACTCAATACCTTACCGGGATTCACTCAAATCACTCAATGTGTTTGGGGTAAAGAAACGCTCAATGTCAAAATTAACACGGTATTACCATAAGCCTGCAAGTAAATCAAATCTCCACTACTAATAAGAACAAGATGCATAAATCAAAGGGTCTTTTATTGGTTGTAACGGGGCTTAGGTAAAGGTGGGGAAAAGGCTAAACATAAGGCTAAAAAAAAAATATTCAAGGCAAGGAACTAACAAATAATAATCTCAACTCCATCAAAATATTAGGCACAACAAGATAAAAAGACGATATATCAAACAACAAATTTCTTTTCGAAATGCATTTTTTTCTTTTTCACACTTTGTTGTTTTGTTTTCCATTTTTTCTTTCATGTCTTTTTTTTTCTTTTTCTTTCGAACAACCTCTTTTTTTTCTTTTTTTTTCGTTCGAACTGTTGTTCTTTTTTTTGCATTTAACTTTTTTTTCGATGGAGCATACAATGGTAAAATTATTCACTTGCCCTGAAAAAGGAAGAAAAGAGAGATAAAACGAAAAGGCTCGGGTTTATGAATATGGTGAAAACAAAGAAACGGGAATAGGCTCAAAAGTGGTTAACTAAGGGAAAATATGCATGGGTAGGCTATTTAGTGGGGAAACAGAATGGTTAATCCTAAGGTGCCCAAATCATCTTTAAACATCATGTTCATGTGTAATCTCGACGGTATTTAACATACAGGTTCTAGAATACCAATGCCAAATTTGACACACTCAATCAAACAAAATAAGAGCGAAAATGATATGCTCGTAAAGGCTCAAATCTCACCAAATTGTTTTCATGCATTGAGCTAATCACATTTCAACCAACAAAATCATGGAACATCACAAAAACACTAACTTATCACAATCCATGCTATCCATTATCAAGAACATCCTAACTTAAATAATCATGTGTTCCCAAACAAACATAGCATTCCAAAAATATTCAACAAGACAGACAATTAATGAAATTTTCGACAAATCCAACCAACACATACTAGATTCAAAGCATAAAAACAAGCGAATGGAAACTCAATCCTACACTCTGCTCCCCCTCACTTAAAGCGTTTTGCCTCAAAACATAAAATGAAAGTGCAAGAGAAGGACTAGAGTACTCCCCGGTTTTAATGTCGACCACGGCCACAACCATGGTGGGATGCGCTAGGACAGTGAAGTGTGCTGCCCGGT
The DNA here is from genome assembly GCF_006381635.1 of Hibiscus syriacus. Taxonomy (NCBI): domain Eukaryota; kingdom Viridiplantae; phylum Streptophyta; class Magnoliopsida; order Malvales; family Malvaceae; genus Hibiscus; species Hibiscus syriacus. The sequence continues at coordinate 717,590 of NW_024062745.1, read as the reverse complement.
TTGATGCCGTGAACTGGAAACATTATCAGGTGGAGTCATCGGTGGAAAACCAGCATCTAAATCCCCTGTAAAACCATAAACATGATAGTATATTAGTAATGGATGAATGAAATTATATTCGAAATTTACCTCATGAGAGTTTTCGGATGCTGCCGAATTCATGGAACACGTCAGGAAATCCGACGGGTGTGGATGAGATGATGTCGTCCGCATAGTCGACATTGATTGGAACGATGGAGAAGGGAAACGCAAAGTGTCGGGTTGGTTTCGCGTGTGCACCATCGTGGAGTAAAGAGGAGCAGATGGCGTGAAAACTTGTTAGCGAAGTCGTAGGGGTTTGGTGATGCCGCCGGCGGTGAGAAGAAGGAGGCGTGCGTTTGGGGGTTGTCGAGTAGGAGAAGATAAAGGGAAAAAGTTTATTTGATTTAGGTTTAACTTGATGCTGCCGTGCGTGGGGGGATGTTTGGGTTTGAATAAAATTTGGTTTTGATAAGAATAAAGGGGAGTTTAAAATTAAAAGGTGATAAAGATAGGGATGGTGGGGTCTATGGTAAAAGGAAATTGAAAGAGAAGACAGAATTGGGGAATGGTGGACGGTAGAAAGAAACAAAAAAAAAAGGGGGAGAAATTGTTTTTGGGTTTGGCTAACGTGCGCCGAACCCCTCCAAGGGTTTTGCTAACGTGCGCCGTTAATGAAACGGTGCACACAGCTGGGCTCTCTTTTTTTCTGCTCTGTTTGACTATTCATTGCTCTGTAGGTGCCGAAATTGGCACTGTTCGAATGAAATTTCCGCAATTTTTCGTCGTTTAAGTCTGAATAAAAATCTTCGGTTCCTGCATAATAAAAATAGAAATTAAATAAAACATGCTTGATTAAATAAAAAATAAAACTAAAACAAAAAGTAAAAATATAAATATAAATATAAATGTAACGGAATTGAAAACAATGGGTTGCCTCCCATGAAGCGCTTTTGTTTAACGTCGTTAGCTCGACGACCTGATTCAGACTACAGGTTCTTCCAAGTTGAGATCTTCAATTAAGCAAACTTCGCTATTCCCATAATATGGATTAACCCTGTGTCCATTAACTTTAAACCGAGTGCCCGAATTATCTTCAATTTCGACTGCGCCATGAGGAAATATTCCAGTTACGGTATAAGGTCCGTTCCATTTTGACCAAAGTTTACCTGCAAAAAGTTTTAATTTTGAGTTAAAAAGAAGAACTTTTTTGCCCGATAGAAAAAGATTTAGAAACAATTTTTCGATCATGAAATTCTTTTGTTTTGTCCTTATATATTTTTGGGTTGTCGTAAGCATCTCTCCGAATTTCCTCAAGCTCTTGTATATGTAACTTCCGTGTTTCGCCAACCACTTCTAGCTCCATATTGCACTGTTTAACGGCCCAATACGCCTTATGTTCTAACTTGACAGGTAAATGGCACGGCTTACCGAACACAAGGCGGTATGGTGACATGCCAATAGGTCCTTTGTATGCAGTCCGATATGCCCACAGAGCGTCAATCAATTTCAAGCTCCAATCCTTGCGATTTGGCTTAACTATTTTCTCAAGAATCATCTTGATTTCTCGGTTTGAAACTTCCGCTTGCCCGTTCATTTGCGGATGATAAGCCGTGACAATTCTATGATTCACTCCATGCTTCCTCATAAGCACATCAATTACTCGATTGATGAAGTATGTGCCACGATCGCTTATTATCGCTCTCGGTGTACCAAACCTGGAAAAAATACAATTCTTTAGAAATTGAACAGTAGTTTTAGCATCGTTGTTGCGAGTGGCCTTAGCCTCCACCCACTTCGAAACATAATCAACCGCAAGAATTATATAACAATTGCCAAAAGAAGAAACAAATGGACCCATATAGTCAAGTCCCCAAACATCAAATATTTCGCATATATGTATAGGATTAAGGGGCATTTCATTTCTTCGACTCAAATTACCTGCACGTTGACAATTATCACAAGTTTTGCACAACAATTAGGAATCACGGAAAATATGAGGCCAAAAGAATCCGCGTTCCAAGACTTTATGAGTAGTTCATTTCGGTCCAAAGTGTCCACTACACGAATAAGAATGACAAAAATTTAAGATTGAGCTTACCTCACTTTCAGGAACACATCGACGAATTACCTGGTCTGAACAATGCTTCCAAAGATATGGATCATCCCAAATGAAGAAACGAGATTCTCTCTTAACGCGGTTTACTTCGGCTCTCGTTAAATCAGATGGTAACTTCCCTGTAGCTAAGTAATTAACTATATCTGCGAACCAAGGTATTGATGTTTGCGCCATCATCAAGATTTCCTCCGGGAATTCTTCACGAATGGGAGAATCAACCGCAATGATTGGAAGCCGGCTTAAGTGATCAGCTACTAAGTTCTCACATCCTTTATTATCCTTGATTTCCAAATCAAACTCTTGGAGGAGCAAGATCCAACGGATTAGTCGTGGTTTCGCCTCTTTTTTGCTGAGCAAGTACTTCAAGGCTGTATGATCAGAGAAAACAATAACTTTAGTGCCAAGAAGATATGATCAAAATTTATCTAATGCAAAAATAATGGCAAGTAATTCTTTTTCGGTTGTTGAATAATTCCGTTGTGCGGAATCCAAGGTGCGAGATGCATAAGCGATAACGTGAGGTTCTTTCCCGATCTTTTGTCCGAGCACAGCCCCAACGCTTCCATCCGAAGCATCACACATAACCTCGAAGGGAAAGTCCCAATTTGGCGGTTGGACTATGGGTGCCGACACTAACTTTTCCTTCAATATGTCGAACTATTGTTGGCATTTTTGGTCGAAATTGAAGATTTTATCCTTCTGTAATAGCTCGCACAATGGTTGTGCCACTTTAGAGAAGTCCTTAATGAATCTACGGTAAAAACCTGCATGACCAAGGAAAGAACGAATTTCCCTCACCGAAGTGGGGTAAGGAAGTGAACGTATGATATCCGTTTTTGCCTTATCTACCGCAATTCCTTTGGACGAAACAATATGTCCTAGAATCAAACCTTTATCAACCATAAAGTGACACTTTTCATAATTCAAAATAAGGTTAAATTCTAGGCACCGACGCAACACATTTTTCAAATTTAATAGACATTCCTTGAATGAATTACCGTAAACAGTGAAGTCGTCCATGAAGACCTTAATACCTTTCTCAACAAAATCAGAAAAAATACTAATCATACACCTTTGGAATGTGGCAGGTGCATTGCAAAGTCCGAAAGGCATACGTCGGTAGGCGAAGGTACCGAAGGGGCACATGAATGTCGTTTTTCTTGATCTTCTGGTGCTACTGGAATTTGAAAGAAACCTGAAAATCCATCAAGACAACAATAATGAGATTTACCGGCTAATCGTTCTATCATTTGATCTATAAATGGAAGAGGAAAATGGTCTTTCCGAGTTAACGAATTCAACTTCCTGTAATCGATGCAGACTCTCCACCCATTTTGAACTCGTGTTGGTACAAGTTCTCCTTCAGAATTTTCAACCACAGTAACTCTAGTTTTTTTAGGAACTACATGTACCAGACTTACCCACTTGCTATCCGAAATTGGATATATAATATCTGCATCTAGGAGTTTTTGTATCTCTTTTTTTACCACTTCCATCATTGGTGGATTCAGCCGACGTTGACCCTCACGTATTGGTTTTGCGCCTTCTTCGATTTTAATTTTGTGCATACAAGTAGATGGACTCAAACCTTTTATGTCAGCGATGGTCCATCCTATAGCCCCCTTGTTTTGGTGCAAAACCGTGATCAAGTCTTTTTCCTCCTCCTCGGATAACCCTTTTGATATGATTACTGGCAGAGTGTTGTTTGGTCCGAGGAAGGCGTATTTCAAGTGGTCAGGCAACTGTTTAAGTTCAACTTCAGGTGCCTGCAGAACGGAAGGTAAGATTTTAGAAGAAATCAAATTCAATTCTGTATGATCATAATTCACGTTCTCATCATGACCCTCCAGCTCCCTGCATATATCAAAAGAGAAATTAGTCTTTAAAAATTCGTCAGCCAAAGGATCAATTGAGTCGACAGAATTTAAACTTTCCACTTTATCAGGATATCTCATTGCCTTATATACGTCAAATTTAACGATCTCACCGTCAAACTCCATAGTTAAAATTCTGCTTTTCACGTCAATTTTTGTGTGTGCAGTGCTCAGGAAAGGGTGCCCCAAAAGAATATCGGATGATGTGCTCGTGCGTTCATTCTCCATGTCGATTATATAAAAATCGGCGGGAAACATCAAGTCGTTTACTTCCACCAATATATTCTCCAAGAGTCCTTCAGGATAGATTACTGATCTGTCGGCAAGCTGTATCGAAATCTTTGTATCCTTCAAAGGATCGTTAGTGACCATTTTATAGACAGATAGAGGCATTACATTAATTGATGCACCAAGGTCACACATAGCTCGTTTAATCTCAACCTTACCAATTTTACAAGGGATTGCAAACATACCTTGGTCCTTCAGTTTGGGTGGTAACTTTCGTTAGAAAACGGCTGAGACGTTCGCTCCTAAGCTTACTTTCTCGACTTCGGTAAGCTTTCTCTTTGTCGTACAGAGATCCTTCAAAAACTGGGCATACCTTGAAACGTTTCGGATAACTTCAAGGAGAGGTATATTAACCTCCACTTTCCGAAGTACGTCGAATATTTCCTTTTCTTCGGTTTTTTTATCCTTTTTAACTAACCTTGATGGAAAAGGTGATGGCACGTCATAGGGAGATGGCATCGGATCGTCCACTTGTTCTTCTTCATTCTTATTCTGGGATCCTGCATCATTGGTCTTCTTTTCTTTTTGGACTGCTTGGTCTGATGGGATAGGTGGCGTTACTACTGTACCACTCCGAAGGGTGATGGCGCTAATGTTTTCCCTCGGATTCACTTCAGTTTGAGACGAAAGTTTAACTTATGACTCTAATCTCCCCAAGGTTTGAGCCAGTTGGCTCAATTGCTTGTCTATCTCTTGGAAGTGGGCTTCAGTTCGGGTCTGGAATTTCTCCTGGGATAGTGCTAACCTTTCGACATCGATTCTAGTGATGTCTTCTGCGGTTGTTGTTGTGGTGGAGGTCTCGCTTTATAGCTTTGATTCGGTCTCGGGTTCTGCGCATAACTGAAGTTCGGGTGATCCCTCCATGCTGGGTTGTATGTATTACCGTAAGGATTATAAGCTTTTTGGGGAGGTCCCGGGAAGTTTCCGACTACGTTGACTTGAGCTGTTGCATCGTCTTGAATCAATGGACAACCGTCTGTTGGATGATCAGGCAATGCACATATTCCACATACTCGGTTTTGTCCTGTCTTTACTGCAACAAGAGATTTTACGACTTCAGTTAACTTATCTATTTTACTTTCCAAGGAAGATGAACTTATCTCATGAACCCTTCGAGAAGGTTCATTATTTGCGCGGAACTGTTGGGAATTTGCAGCCATCGTCGATATTAAGTCTCTAGCCTCGGTAGGAGTCATATTCACCAAGGCTCCACCACTAGCAGCATCGATTATCTTCATTTCCAGGGGAGATAATCCTTCATAGAAGTATTGAATGAGTGTTTGTTCGGTTAGCCCATGTTGTGGGCAACTAGAACACCGCTCCCAGTAGTCATATAGCGACTCTCCATCAAGTTGCTTGATTCCAAGTATTCTCCTTCGTAGTTCACTTACTTTTGCCGCAGGAAAAACCTGTCAAGAAAAAGACGAGTCATATTAGCCCATGTAGTAATAGAATTAGGAGGAAGATAAAATAACCACTCCTTAGCCGAGTTGGCTAAGGAAAAAGGGAAAGCTCTAAGTTTTATTTGGTCCTCGGTTACTCCCTGTGGTGTCATGCTAGAGCAGACCATGTGAAATTCTTTGAGATGTTTGTGTGGATCCTCGTTTGGAAATCCGCGGAATGTAGGGAGGAGATGAATAAGGCCAGTTTTCAATTGGTATGGAGTTTCGCCTTGGGGAAGATTAATGCACATAGGCCCTTGTTCAGTGGGTACCGCGGCTAACTCCCGAATAGTAGGTTCGGCCATCGGATTTGTATTACCTGAATTTAATCTTTCTTCTGGATCTAATTGTTGTCTCCTTCTTTCCCGAAGTGTCTGTGCGTGGAGTCTCCTAGCTTCAGCTTCGATCTCCGGGTTATACTCCACTAATGTGCCCGGATTAGTCCTGGTCATAAATCAAAAACAAACAAAAATTAGTAACTTTGGCGAAGTCCCCGGCAACGGCGCCAATTTGACAACTGTCATTTCAGATGTCAAAATAATTCCTTATTCTCAATCAATAAATTAAGGAAATGCGTAGCAAAGAGAAGTAAGGGTCGATTCCACAAGGACTTAGAAAATTATAAATTTCTGTCTGAATTATTTATGCCAGGCGTGAAATAGTAAAAATGAGGGGATTTTAGTAAAAGATAATAAAGTGATTAAATAAAAGTAATTAAAGTAAAAATAAGAAGATGAAGATTGTGAATAAATACGGTAAAAGTAGCCTCAAGCTTCGCTTTGATTCAATTTCCTTTAGATCATCGAATAAGATTTTCTCTTCGGGATTCACGTCGGTTACTTTGTCTACAAGGGCTATCCTTGTGACTCTATCTTGTATACCGAATACCCAAGGCAATCTTTGATTCCGGCTTCGGTAGTTGATTCTAACAACATATATTGTCGTAGATCAAATACCGTTTAAGTTCGTAGCGTCCGACTCGGATTGTTGTTTCTATAACCATCAATTCCGATCTCAATTCCCTCTTGGCGAATCTATCTCGCCAAGTGTGTTCCCAGGAAGTCGAATTGCTTTCTATAAGCCGAGTCTTCCTCCCACACGTTTAATCGCAACAACCTCTTGACCAAAGTCAATCTTTGATTTTGAAAACTGTTTTGATTTGAAAAATAAGCGCAGAGATTGAGAGAGAGATTCCGAAGATATTAAGGGACCGTTTCAATTCTCCCGTTGGAATTGAATCATCGCGACAGCTCTCGGCTTATGAAAAGTTTAGCTAAGCATGACAAAAGTCATACTTAGCATAAAAATAAAACTTGAAAAAAAAGAAAAATAAAAAGAACTTGAAAAGGAAAAGAGAAAACTTTTATAAAAACTAGAGAGAAAAGAAGAATGTATTCTGAATGATGAGTTTAGGCTTACCCCAAGTGGGTATTTATAGCCTCTCAAAGCCTAAAGGATAAGCAAATAAAATAATAAAATAATACAAAAGATAATTGTTTTTAAATTTAAATTTAAACTTAAACTAGTCTCCTAATGCAACTCTGCTCGTCAATCTTCCATAAGGCATGCAGACGAAGTCTTCTAGAAACCGCCGCTGACTAGACCTTCTAGAAACTGCCACGTCAGACCGCGTCGTGCCCAGAGTCGTGCCCATGTCTCCAGCCGTGATCAAATAATAAAAAAAATGCAAAATTCGCCCGTTTTGTCACAAATTCTAGAAAACAATGACCTGTACGAAAACAAGCACAACATGACCAAATCAATAGCAATAAATCCACAAAACCGAAGAAATAACGAGAAAATATTAACTATTCTGAACACTCATCAAAGGTAATTAAATTTTAAAGAAGAAAACTGAAAATGAGCATTTTGGGGGAGTTTTCGAAGATGTGTCATTTTTTCCAGATCAGTCCATTAGGAAAAAAAGAAGATGAAGAAATTCGGTTCTCTATTAGATATCCAAGACAAAGTTCTCTCGAAAACTGATAGAAGAAAAAGAGATCAAGCATTGAAGATATCCAAGTTGAAGAAGTCTAATCTAATCGCCTCTGAATTATCAGGTAGATCCCTTTCAGATTCGGATTTAAAGCAAAGGTGGGTTGCTACTTATGTTGAAGCGGATGAGACACTGTTAGTAGCTAAGATACTCGGTATTAAGTTTGTTGGTCCTGAAAGGAAGGTTCTCGAGGAGTTAGCGTCGTTAGAATTTTGTTGAGGGTAGTGAGTTAGTCGGAGGGCATGCGTTAGGTTTTTTACGTTTGGATATGAGGACCCTGTCATGCTTTTTTTATAGGTCTTATAGTAGGTTATTTATGGGGTTTTATGTAATTTTGTTTTGACTTGCAGTGGGGGTTTAGGATATGCGAGAATTAAAGGTTACCTAAGTGTGAAATTCGTCTAGATTAATTATTTAGTTTGTGATGGAGTGAGTCTAAGAATCAAGAAAGGCTTCTATTGATGAGAAGGTAGTTGGGTATTTTTTTGGTATGCCCATGAGTTCGAATTATTGGCTTCCGAGGGTTTTTGGTGGGTTCTTTAATTTTAAGGTTAGTGTGTTGTTCTCAAGGTTCTGTGTTCTTGAGGAAGGTGGAGTTAGGATGTCCTAGATTCGTTGAAACAAATGGATTTAAAGGACTGAAAGTTTGTATTGTGGGAGTAATTTAGAATTGTAGGTGAACTGTAGAGGCAAAAAGTTTGATCAATTGGATTGCTTAAGGGGTCTGATGAGTGTTCAGAATAGTTAATATTTGCTCGTTATTTCTTCGGTTTTGTGGATATATTACTGTTGATTTGGTCGTGTTGTGCTTGTTTTCGTACAGGTCATTGTTTTCCAGAATTTATGACAAAACAGGCGAATTCTGCATTTTTTATTATTATTTGGTCACAGCTGGAGACATGGGCACGACTCTGGGCACGACGCGGTATGACGTGGCAGTTTCTAGAAGGTCCAGTCAGCGGCGGTTTCTAGAAGACTTCTTCCGCACGCCTTCTGGAAGATTGACGAGCAGAGTTGCATTAGGAGACTAGTTTAAGTTTGAATTTAAATTTAAAAATAATTATCTTTTGTATTATTTTATTATTTTATTTGCTTATCCTTTAGGCTTTGAGAGGCTATAAATACCCACTTGGGGTAAGCCTAAACTCATCATTCAGAATACATTCTTCTTTTCTCTCTAGTTTTTATAAAAGTTTTCTCTTTTCCTTTTCAAGTTCTTTTTATTTTTCTTTATTTTCAAGTTTTATTTTTATGCTAAGTATGACTTTTTTCATGCTTAGCTAAACTTTTCATAAGCCGAGAGCTGTCGCGATGATTCAATTCCAACGGGAGAATTAAAACGGTCCCTTAATATCTTCAGAATATCTCTCTCAATCTCTGCACTTATTTTTCAAATCAAAACAGTTTTCAAAATCAAATATTGACTTTGGTCAAGAGGTTGTTGCGATTAAACGTGTGGGAGGAAGATTCGGCTTATAAAAAGCAATTCGACTTCCTGGGAACACACTTGGCGAGATAGATTCGCCAAGAGGGAATTGATATCGGAATTGACGGTTATAGAAACAACAATCCGAGTCGGTCGCCACGAACTTAAACGGTATTTGATCTACGACAATAGATGTTGTTAGAATCAAATACCGAAGCCGGAATCAAAGATTGCCTTGGGTATTCGGTATACAAAATAGAGTCACAAGGATAGCCCTTGTAGACAAAGTAACTGATGTGAATCCCGAAGAGAAAATCTTATTCGATGATCTAAAGGAAATTGAATCAAAGCGAAGCTTGAGGCTACTTTTACCGTATTTATTCACAATCTTCATCTTCTTATTTTTACTTTAATTACTTTTATTTAATCACTTTATTATCTTTTACTAAAATCCCCCCCCCCCCATTTTTACTGTTTCACGCATGGCATAAATAATTCAGACAGAAATTTATAATTTTCTAAGTCCCTGTGAAATCGACCCTTACTTCTCTTTGCTACGCATTTCCTTAATTTATTGATTGAGAATAAGGAATTATTTTGACATCCGAAACGACAGTTGTCAGGGTCTTGAGCTTTGTTTTATCTCAGAGTAGTGTTTTTTGGTCAATGCAAAGCAAATAACGAATTAGGGATGTATTATGGTATCTTTGAGTTATTGATCTGCTTTTCTCATATGGTAGTTATATAGGCTTTTCTTTGAGCATTTTCAATGTAATAACAGCTGATGGTTGTGTTGTTCTGAGTTTTTTCTTGCGTAGGAGGATGCTTTAAAATCAGTTTGGTCTTATCTGTGGAGGCTTGATGGGTGGGTAGGTGATGTTGATAGTGAAATTAATTGGCTTGTGTTTCAATGTCCAAGGTAGATGTGGTCTGTAGGTGTTGAAATTGCTTAGTTTGTTGGAATTTACAGTGGAATGGTCGATTGGCTGGTGATTATTGGTTTGTTGAGAACTTATTGTCTCCAAGGCTAGTGGCTTCAAATAGAGCTTAATGCTGGTTTTATATTGTAATTATTACGGTAGTGATTTCTTCATCGAGTTATTTTTATGGTTGTCCTCTCTGGAGCTTTTTCGAAACGCTTTTACTGTCTCTGTACGCTTTTGTTGTCTCTGTATGCGTTGATTGTGTCGAGGAAGCCTTTCGGTTGAAATTGTTGTGTTGTTTTTTTTTAGTTTTTTACGCTTAGATGGTTGCAATTCTTGCTTATTTTAGTCGATAATGCTTTCTGCTCTTTAGTTGCCTTTAATTAGGTGAGGGTGATCTTTGTTTGTCTAGTTTTTGTTATTTGTTTGTTTTGTCTGTATCTTTCTCTTATGTTGCACTCTTTTCCTCCAATTAGTTTAGGGAGGTTTTTAACGAGACCCATAAGTTGAACTTCGACTCTTCATTTTATAAAATCTTCATTCTTATCAAAAAAAAAAATTAACCAGGATTTAATCAAGATAAATCATCAATAATAAAATACTAGATGCGAAGTTTACCTGAATTAATTGATAGGTTAAAGTCCTTAAATCTTTATTTGGTTTTGATCTTCTAAGAAGATAAAATTCTCTTGAGTATAAACTCTTTGACAGGGATAAGAGAAAATATTAGATTATCTATTTCTTGGGGACCATAAACCCTTTATATAGCCGATTTAATAATCAGTTGTTGTTTGTACTTAGAACTCTGCCCACCATCAAATTATAAATAAACTTTACTAGTATCTACACTTTTATTTTCATGACACTTCTAATATCTTATGACTTTATAACATAATTGCTTACTTAATTTATGTCATATTTTATGATAACAATATACATTAAAAATATTATGGATTTTAATCCAACAATCATAATTATGGAATTTAACCTAAAAATCTCCCACTTGGGCAACTTATGTTTCCTGATAAATGTACAACCTTATGAGTTCAAAGTTTATTATCATACAATAGGTATTCTATAACAATCTCGTCCATCAACTATATCCATATAGGATCAAAGTGGTCTATCCCATATCAATCATGACTAGACCTATCAATGGTCACATGTATAAACACATATAAATAACGTAGATCAATCATGGAACGTAGCATAGAAATTACAAGCAATGTGAACCACATATGTCTATTTCCAACTGGTCATCTTTAAACATTATTTTTTTATTGGAAGAAGAGATTTTTATTATGAAGAACTCACTTGGTAGTATGGCTCATTAAAAACCCTCCAAGCCTAATTGGGGGAAAACTCTTTAAACATTAGTGAGATGTAAAGTTAGTCAACATATGTATTTTATTGAATAGAAAACCAGTGTATAAATATACAACCTAATGATTTATTCTAAGGAAACAGTATATACAAATCCTATAAATTACTCCTAACTTCCATAATTACTCGTTACACCCCCTCATGTTGGAGGATGGGGATTCACGATGCCCAACTTGCCAAGTAAAAAATCAAAGTGCTTCTTGCATATATTTCACTCTGCCTAATTCCTTAGTGAAATATATGCGAGTTGAATCGTAGTAGGAATGTAAGAAGGCGTAATCAAACCCTATGTTATTGATTCGTGAACTAAGTTGCAATCCATTTTAATATTCTTTGTTCTCTCATGATATACCAAATTTCTAGCAATATGAAATACTGATTGGATATCACAAAATAAGGGAATAACCTTAAGATGATGAACATCCAAGCTAAGTAACAAGCCCTTAAGCCATTTTAACTCACAAGTAACACCTGTCATGGATCGATATTCTGCTTCTGTTGATGAACGCGAAACAGCGTGTTGCTATTTAGTCTTCCACTAGATAGAAGAATGATCAAGGAAAACAAGCCAACCTGTCAATGGACATACATCCCAATCAGAGTCACACCACCCTGTTAGCATCAACTAACTATCCGAACGTAATAAGATACCCTTAGGGTTTTAGAACTATAAATACCCCTTCGGTATTGCTTGAACATGAACTATCTTTTCATTTTTATTTTATTTTACAAAAGTATTCTAAGGTTTGTTTTATATTTTTCTTTCAACGTTTATTTTAAGTTTTTATCTTTTTTCTTTTAAAATGCTAAATATGATTTTCATCATGCTTAGCTAAGCTTTCAATTAGTCGATGATTTAGCGATGACTCAATTCATTTGGTGAAAATTGAAAAGAGCTTAATATCTTTGAATATTTTTCTAATTTTTTGGTAAACTTAGATTTAGGGGCTAAATTAGGAATTTATTATATTGGGGTTAAAATATTTTTTATTTTCCATAAATAGATTTTTTTAATTAAGGGTTATAGTAAATTTTTCTTTATTTATTTTTTAAATATATATATATATATATATATATTAATAATTAAAAATGAAATTGGAGGGGCCAAGCCTTCCCTTGGTTCTGCTTATCCTTGGATTAGAAATAGGCCTTTTCTTTAAAAATCTCAACACTTTCATTTTAAAAATAGCTCGTTGGTTTGAATGTTGTTCTTATTTACAGTTGGAGGAAGAGTTGACTGTTAGCAAATTTGACTTCCTATGAACACATTTATTGACGGTCCGCTAAGGGAAAATGAGATCGAATTTGATTCTCACTAAGACAACATAACCCGAATCGGTTTTTTCTAGCCCTTAAAGTTGTATTGGTGCTAACAACGCTAGTCGTGGTTAGTACAAGCAAGGACTAAATTCCGAAGATAGACATAGGAATATTGGTTTATCGGAAAGAAAAGTATGTTACAAGGGTTGTGTCTTATAGACTGTAATCGACATGAACCTTGGAATAAAATCTTTATCGATGATCAAAATGAATTGAGGCAAAATGAAACTTAAGGCTATTTTTCATTATTATTATTTTCAATTATTTACTTTCATTCTTTGCCATTTTTATATTTAATTCATTTTACTCAGTTTTTATTACCAAATTTCTTTTCTTACATACAATTTCCTTAGATCAAGATCAACACAATATGACATTGGAAATTTCTAAATCCCTGCAGATCGACCCTTTATTATCTATAATACATTTTAATTATTTCATTTGAACAAAAATGAATATTTATTTGCTAATATTCTTTGTTCTCTCATGATATACCAAATTTCTAGCAATATGCAAAGCTGATTGGCTATCACAAAATAAGGGAATAACCTTGAGATGATGAACACCCAAGCTAAGTAACAAGCCCTTAAGCCATTTTAACTCACAAGTAACATCTGTCATGGATCGATATTCTGCTTCTGTTGATGAACGCGAAACAGCGTGTTGCTATTTAGTCTTCAACGAGATAGAAGAATGATCAAGGAAAACAAGGCAACCTGTCAACGAACATACATCCCAATCAGAGTCACACCACCCTGTTAGCATCAACTCACTATCCGAATGCAATAAAATACCTTTAGGGTTTTAGAACTATAAATACCCCTTTGGTATTGCTTGAACATGAACTATCTTTTCATTTTTCTTTTATTTTGCAAAAGTATTCTAAGGTTTATTTTATATTTTTCTTTCAACGTTTATTTTAAGTTTTTATCTTTTTTCTTTTAAAATGCTAAATATGATTTTCATCATGCTTAGCTAAACTTTCAATTAGTCGATTACTTTGCGATGACTCAATTCATTTGGTGAAAATTGAAAAGAGCTTAATATATTCGAATATCTTTCTTAATTTTTGTCAAACTTTGATTTAGGGGCGAAATTAGGCATTTATTATATTGGGTTAAAATATTTTTTATTTTCCATAAATAGATTTTTTTAATTGAGGGGTATAGTAATTTTTTTATATTTATTTTTTAAATATATATATATATATATTAATAATTAAAAATGAAATTGGAGAGCCCAAGGTTTCCCTTAGTTATGCCTATGTTTGGATTAGAGATAGACCTTTTCTTTAAAATTCTCAACACTTTCATTTTAAAAATAGCTCGTTGGTTTGAATGTTGTTCTAATTTACAATTGGAGGAAGAGTTGACTGGTAGGAAATTTGACTTCCTATGAACACATTTAGCGGCAGTATGCTAAGGGAAAATGAGATCGAATTTGATTCTCACTAAGACAACATAACCCGAGTCAGTTTTTCCTAGCCCTTAAAGTTGTATTGGTGCTAACAACGCTAGCCGTGGTTAGTACAAGCAATGCCTGAATTTCAAAGATAAACTTGGGAATATTGGTTTACCTGTCACACCCCAATTTAGGAGCTAAATTTTAGAAATTATAAAGTATTTGATTTAAAGTGGTATTTTGGAAGAAATTGAGGATTAAATTGTAAAATTTCAAAGTTGGCAAACTATTTTAAGAAATGCAGGAAATTTAGTGACTAAACTCATAATTTAGCCATTTTTCTTTTTGAGAGAATTATAAGTTCTCTTCCCATGTATTTTCTGCAGATTTGCCTTATTTCCCTCCTCCGGTCAACCCACTTTGAGCTTCGATCTATTCACTGTCCGGCCACCGTTCGACGAACGGAAACCACCATCGTGTTCGTTATCGATCGAAGAACAAAACCCCTCAAACCTCTCGTCGTGAATCGACGTCGTTTGTTGTAAATTTCAACTGGAAGTATCATCGATTTTAACTCAATCTCTGTTTGTTTTTCGTTGATTCACGTCGATTCAGCCACTCGTTTTCGATACCTCTCACACCATCGTGTTCCTTGCATCGTTCTGAGTCCACCGGTGTACTCCGTGTCTCCATCGTCGCCGACGCGTGGAGGGGTAAGGAAGTCAAAGTTTTCGATGTTTCAGAATCGAGCTCTCCACCGTTCAAAATTTTGAATCGAGCTTGGTAAGTGTCTCAAAATGCCTTAAAATAATTTTTAGAGATTTTTCGGGAATTTGTTTGATACCGTAACACTGTTCACGCGCGCCACGCGCCACCCCCTAAGAGTGGGTTTCGTCTCGCAACAAGAAAAAAAGAAAGAAAACCAATTTGATCGACCTGATACGACCCAGTCTGACCCGACCCGACTGACCGACCTTGTAACAATCCATATTATTGTAATTATTTAGATCACATATATATTGGCCCGTAGCAATTATTATGGCCACCTGTTAATGCCATTATAGTATATAGGCCCTGAGCCAAGGCCCTGAGCCAACCACTCCTCAATTATGAAAGAGATGAGTTTGTGTAATAATTTATTATAATAAAAGCACTCTCTGAATACGAACTCAGAGTGAAAATTTGTGATAAACATATCCCTATATGTTCATGTTCATCAACATCCAAAGACAACTCATTTTCTCTAATAACCACCTCTCGTTTACACTTTTATTTTCACTCCACTTTATCTCTTTCTTTTCTAGAAACCCGACCACTTTACTTCCAACTACATGATCGGTTTGATTCACCCTTCTATTTGCCAACTCGACAAGCTCACAACGTTAATCATTCCCGACTGGAAAGGAATCGCCTGAGATATTCCACCGTGCGTAACAGCGTTACTGAAGTTAAGAGTCTTCGATATCATCGGAAATTCGTTGATGAGGAAAATTCCAGAACAGATAGGGAATAAAAAAAACTCACTGTTTTTAAACTTAGCTGATAATAAGCTAACCGACAAAATTCCAACCTCTATTGTCCAACTCTCAAGCTTAAAACACCTCGATTTAAGCAACAATCTCCTCATCGGCGAGATTCCCGCCAAGTTTGGTAACCTCAAGATGTTGACTCGTGCGTTACTGAGCCAAAACCAACTCACCTGAATGATCCCAACCTCCCTCGCCAACATGTATCGGTTAGCTGACCTTGATTTATCCTTGAACAAGCTGCGAGGTCAAATTCCACCTCAGTTGGGCAAAATCAAGGTTGAGTGCTGGTAGTGGAAATAATAAAAATAAATGAAGAAAGAAGTAAAGAAGGTATGGATGAAAGAAAGTCTGAAGAGAAGAAATAGCAAAACACGTGGATTGGGGGATGGGATTGTCTCATGAAAGGCGGGTTAATATACGGCTAATATATGACATTATCGGATACATTAAAATGTATTTAATAAATTCGGTTTAGCGGTACCTATTATGTTGACAACTAATAATGTTTTAGGTAGAAAATATGAAAAACTATTAAAAATTTGGTAACCGGTAAACTTTGGTTATCGGTAAGTATCTATCATTTTTATAAAAGTGTCCATACTTTTAACATATCAAGTAAATTTTACCGGTTTTGTCATAATGAATCTGGTTTTGTCATATTTTTACCTGTTATATTGTAAAGTATCTATCCTTTTTATAAAAGTGTCCATACTTATTTCACTGTGAAAATATATTTATTATTATCTTTGGTTAATATTGTTAAATTTAAATTCTAAATAATATTTTATAAAATATCAAAAGAATCAAATAATTTTTTGTGTAAATGAAATTATTAAATTAATATTGTAGGTGGAAAACATGAAACATTATTAAAAAAAATTAAAACATAAATTACATAACTTTAAAAAAAAGTATATATCATTTTTATAAAAGTGTCCATACTTATTTCACTGTGGAAAACATATTTATTATTATATTTGGTTAATATTGTTAAATTTAAATTCTAAATAATATTTTATAAAATATCAAAAAATCAAATATTTTTTTGTGTAAATGAAATTATTAAATTAATATTGTAGGTGGAAAACATGAAATACTATTAAAAAAAATTGAAACATAAATTACATAACTTTAAAAAAAGTATATATCATTTTTATAAAAGTGTCCATACTTATAAAAGTAGGTCTAAGTCATGAAGAAATATTAAAAAATTGTGCTACCGGTTCGTGTCGATCCAAATTAAAAATGTGTCGAACCAAAACGATATAACAGGTAAAACTATGACAAAACCGGTATAGAAATGATAAAACCGGTAAAGCGCTACCGGATACATTTAAAGTGTCTGTACTTTAATATAAGGATCGACACTTCGTGAATTTAAAAGAGAAGCAGTTTTAAATCCTATAAAGTGTCGATACTTTTAAAAAATGTATCGATCCAAAACGATATACCAGGTAAAAATATGATAAAACCGGTAACAAAATGATAAAACCGGTAAAACGTTACCGGATATATTGAAAGTGTCGATACTTTATATAAGGATCAACACTTTGTGAATTTAAAAGAGAAGCAGTTTTAGCGCCTATAATGTGTCGATACTTTAAAAAAATATTTCGATCCACAACGATATAACAGGTAAAAATATGATAAAACCGGTATCAAAATGATAAAACCGGTAAAATGATACCGGATATATTGAAAGTGTCGATACTTTCGTAAGTACGTGTAATAAATTATCGACACTTTCAAATAAATAGGTAATTATCCTTTCGAAAGTATCGACACCTGACATAAAAGTATCGACACTTTTGTATTTGTATCGATTAAATATAGATAACATATCCGATGAAAATATAAGCTAAATATCCTCTGAAAATAGATAGAACGGACGAGTTTTTGAAATCGAAGCGTAATTGTTGCTGCATTTCAGAAGGCGTTTCTAAAGCGAAGTTTGTTTGTTTGTTGCTGCAGTCGAATCGAAAAGTATGTTGTCAAAACCCTAATTTTTTATTATTACAGTAATCGCGATAGGGTTTTTATGTGTTGTTTGGGGTTTTGGAGTAAAGAAGCATTTGGGACCGATTGTAGGTAGAAAGTGATATTCAAGGAAAAATATAAATGTCGATACTTTTATTAAATATTATAGGTAGAAAATGATATTATAGGTTGTATAAATGTACCGACACATTTTGGTGTGGCCATTCAAATTCTTTTGAAGAAAACCGTTTTACCACAAGAGTAGTTATATTTGTGATTATTTATGGAATAGTGAGTTAGAATCGGAGTAAGTGAAATATATTGCTTTGTGAGTTATATTTAAATATTTCATGACAACATATTAATCCTAATGATTCATACAGATATTCTGTAATCTCAATGGGAAATCAATTCGCTAGTGTATACGACATTGCAACGTTGAAGCCTACGGAATGGGTTGGCGGTGTGGTAAGTAGAAAGTAGAAAATCTTAAAACTTATTGAATATGTTCTGATTGTGTAATTAATTTTGTTAGGTTATTGATTTGCTCGCCTGGACAGTATGCTACGATTCTCAGAAGTCACTTCGGAGGATTGGCTACCTTCCATACCACTTAGCGGTGAGTTAAATTAATAAATGGAGATAAGTAGTGTTATAGACGGTAAATTAATAATGTTTGTTGCGTAATTGCAGCAGCAGGCGTTGGATGCCAACAGCAAAGAAAGTGTTGAGGGTATTGCTAGCTTCTGGGGTCCCATACTGAATAACTATGTGAAATTCACCGACTGTGAGAAGGTAAGACACAATACCAATTGCAAATGATGTTTTCGGATATAGAATATTGAATTTTATCAAATTGGGTGTGAAATTTGTTTCAGATCATGATCACAATAAACTATCATAATTCACATTGGTATCTGTTGGTGTTAGATATGGTAGATCGTGTTGCAACAATATATGATAGTATGTTTACAACTGAAGCAACTAAACAGAGAGTGAAGGATGCTAAGAGATTGGTATGTATGTATGTATGAAAGGACATTATGTAAATTATAATGCATAATTTTTTTGGATCATAACTTCTTCTATTTTAATGCAGATTAAAATATTAGATTCTTATAATAAGAAACGCATTTGGGTTGAATCCTGTGGATCTCTAGGAAAGTATCCCTTGAAAAATTTCAAATTTGTGGAGCATAAGAAGAATAAGCAATTGAATGGGTATGAGATGTTATCACAAATAGAAAGCTTAATTTATGCAGTATTCATCATAATTGACACGTGTGGTTTTCAAATTTTGTAACAGACATGATTGCGGCATGTATGTGATGATATGGATGGAATCGATCGGTTCTACAGGGGCAACTGGTGATTTTGTAAGTGGAAAGAAAAATTCGTTTGTGGTAAAATTGTTAAAAGTCGTAGATTGAATGTTGTAGTTGACAATACTTAACGTTCTGACAATTTGAATATAGGTTGTTGGAGACTGGGATCGATCGCGAATATTAAACGATCTCGTAAGCCACAATCAAAATGAACGAAGACAGGAGATAACAAAAGCTGCCATATTACATAAGAATAACAAAAGGATGCAATGATGTAAATGTAGAGTTAATTTTGTATACGATTTATATTTTTGTATGTGAATATAATTATGAATGAGATGAGAAAAGTTAGCAGTATGTTGTTGTACATGTTTCTTATACACATTAAGGGTCATGTTGATACTTTGAAGTAAAAGGCAAATTTACAATATGGCCAACAGGGTGCAACCATAAAGTGTCGATCCATATATAAAAAGTGTCGATCCCAAAAACATCGAAAACCAAAAGTATAATGTAATATGTAATTTTTCAATCTAACCGGTACAAGTATACCGGTTTTATAAGAGAATATGTCTAAATAATGTGTCGACACGTTTTTAGTTTGTGTCGATATTTTTGGTCCAGAATGAATGGAAAACAGGGTGCAACCATAAAGTGTCGATCCATATATAAAAAGTGTCGATCCCAAAAACATCGAAACACAAAAGTATAATGCAATATGTAATTTTTCAATCTAACCGGTACAAGTATACCAGTTTTATGAGAGAATATGTCTAAATAATGTGTCGACACTTTTTTAGTTTGTGTCGATATTTTTGGTCCAGAATGAATGGAAAACAGGGTGCAACCATAAAGTGTCGATCCATATATAAAAAGTGTCGATCCCAAAAACATCGAAAACCAAAAGTATAATGTAATATGTGTCTGTACTTTATGTGTCTAAATAATGTGTCGACACTTTTTAATATTGTGTCTATACTTTATGTCCAGAATAGAAGAAAAATGTGTCGATACCATTTAAAAAAGTGTCGATTGAAAAAACATCGGAACCCAGAATTATAATGTAATAGATAATTTTGTAATATAACCGGTATAAATATACCGGTTTTATGAGCGAATAGGTCTACAACCTATATCGACACTTTTTAATATTATGTCGGTACTTTATGTCCAGATTGGAAGAAAAATGTGTCGATACATTGTCAAAAAGTGTCGACAATTACACATCGGAACCCAGAATTATAATGTAATAGATAATTTTGTAATATAACCGGTATAAATATACCGGTTTTATGAGCGAATAGGTCTACAACCTATATCGACACTTTCTAATATTGTGTCGGTACTTTATGTCCAGATTGGAAGAAAAATGTGTCGATACCATTTAAAAAAGTGTCGACATTTACACATCGGAACCCAGAATTTTAATGTAATAGATAATTTTGTAATATAACCGGTTTAAATATACCGGTTTTATGAGTGAATAGGTCTACAACCTATATCGACACTTTCTAATATTGTGTCGGTACTTTATGTCCAGATTGGAAGAAAAATGTGTCGATACCATTTAAAAAAGTGTCGACATTTACACATCGGAACCCAGAATTATAATGTAATAGATAATTTTGTAATATAACCGGTATAAATATACCGATTTTATGAGCGAATAGGTCTACAACCTATATCGACACTTTCTAATATTGTGTCGGCACTTTATGTCCAGATTGGAAGAAAAATGTGTCGATACCATTTAAAAAAGTGTCGGTAATTTTAAGTAACACGGTTTTCTTCCTTTATTCAAAATATTTATATGTACATACAATAGGAGTCATGTTGATACTTACGATATATGGAGATCGTTGTCATTCCATTCCGTCTTCGAAAAAATTAGTTAATGTAGGCTGTGTGCTTGTACTCAAACTGAGCTTGACTTGAGAACATGTTAGTTTGTTATGTCCCTCACCGTTGCAGTACCCACATCGCCTAATTTTCTTCTCGACCTTGTTCTTCCGCACTTCTTTTCGCTTGCGTTGTTTTCGTTGAGGGTCACGAACATTGTTTACTACAATGCTCTGGTTGACTGAATCATTCAAACCAAACGAGTTTTCTAATTCTTCTATTAGTTTTTTCATCTTATCTATTGCGGTTTTGAAAGACTCGTCTGTCTTTGATGCAATGTAGCATAACCTACTTGACGTTGAACGTAGAGCAGCGAACCTTGCCATTTGCATCACTTCTGGAGACACATTCAAATCAACATAGCTGGGTGCAGAAGCCTTCGCATCATTAGTCCACCTACTTTGAATCAAAGTCCCGGGCAAATATGTGTAGTCCAATTGCTTCAAAATGTGAAGTTGATGGCGACACGGAAGTCCAACGGTCTCGAATTTTTTGCAGGAGCAAATTAGAGTTTTCATACGAGAATCAAAACTAATTTCAAATTTCCTATTTTTTTCTGCGTACTTTGACAAAATATAATGTTGACATTCATCTGATAAGGACTTAATCTCTGCCTCAATCCGGTACAATGTCTCCCGTATAAGTTCATCTTGGAACACACGAAAAGATTCGCGGGTAAAAATCGCAGCGGCATGGCTTTCAAGGTCGACCAGTTTTGTGATCTGGAAGGGCTTCGTATGGGAACTTAAGTAATCCGCTTTCAACTCGTTCATACGCATTCTACTAATTCCATCTTCAATTGCATGAACAACATCTAAATATGTCTTCTTGTGTTTCAGTGCAATAGCTAGTTATGCATTCATAGACTCGCACCTTTGTGTTGAGCGAATATTGGCAAAGAAATGACCGGTTAGATATGCTTATGCCCATAAGTGTCGTGTATTTCCCTTCTCAATCACCCATGGATGCTTTTGGACGTTGAATTCTGAAACAACCGAACGCCATTGAATATCAAATTCCTTGGTTGTCCACCAGGAAGCCATGCATTTTGAGAATGCTGCTGTAAACTTTGGGTCACTAATGTTAGATTGTGCATTGCGAGAAAGATGCCAAGAACATAATCTGTGCTTAGCATAAGGGATAACAGATTTGATAGCCCTCTGCATTGCCCTATCCCCATCGGTTACAACGGAAATAGGTGATTTATTCATCATGGCTTCTAAAAAATTCTGTAGCACCCACTCGAAAGATTGAGACGTCTCATCAGCGATTATGGCAGTGGCAAACACAATTGTGTTATGGTGATGATTGACACCAACAATAGGCATAATTGGTCGACCATACAAATTATCTTTGTACGTTGTGTCGAACGCAATTACATCACCGAAGCATGTGTAATCCGATCTCGATGTAGAATCCGACCAAATAAGATTATACAATGCCCCCGATTCGTCTACCGAGTATGTCATAAAAAACCCGGGATCATCATGTTTCTTATAATCAAAGTAGGCAATAAGCGCATTCACATCCCCATCGACGTTTTCCTTTGCTTTACCTCTTTGAAGTGCATTGTAGAGGTCTTTATGTGTAAATCCAACATTATGATAGCCCCCTGCCTACTGCGTTAAATAGTTCATTACTTGTGACGTGCCAACACCGACCTCTTTCAATGTTGTTGCCTCATCGATATCAGCCTTACTTACAGCTCTATTAGAACGCATAAATGGTGTCATAGCAGGTGTGCACAATGCATGATTATGTTTCTGATCAGACTTACTTATAACCCACTGATCGTTTGTATTTGTTGCTGTAACTACGACTCTAGCCTTACATCCTGTTCTTGTGACTGGCGTATGAGCACGTTGACGATCAACAGTATTGACTTTTGATACTCGAAACCCTTCTTTGGAACAACAAAATTCTTGTGTCTTCACATTCCCTTCCACGTCAAGCCGTGTTGTTCCCTTACGTGTACTAAACCCATGTTCCCGTGCAAATCCCTTGTAAAAGTACCAAGCTTGATCAAATGAACAGAAGAGCTGACCAACCAATCTGTCAGATTCATCAACATTATGTACTTCATGGCATTCCTCGGTTGGCTTAACATTGTCTACATCAGTATTATCCATGGCAAAAATTTTGTTGTGCAAGTTCAGTGCTCCATGGGTTGATGGAGATGTAAGAAAAGGTTCATTTTGAACATGTTTCAGTCGTGCTGCTTTCAATAGGATGTGGCATTGGTAGTGGTAGTTAAAGGGTGGGTACAACATTAAATTCGCAGTATATATTTAGGTATGTACAATAACTACAAGTATATATTATCATTAAATTTAGGTATGTACAATAACTACATATTTAGGTATGTACAATAACTACATATTTAGGTATATACATCTTTTGAGTGAGTTTTAAGATATTAATTTAGTAATTATAGGCGTCTAATGATTTATTTTTTACGTTACGGTATATATTATTATTAAATTAAAAACAATAAACATATATATTACATATTTATTATTATCTTTGGTTAATATTGTTAAATTTAAATTCTAAATATTATTTTATAAAATATCAAAACAATCAAATAATTTTTTGTGTAAATGAAATTATTAAATTAATATTGTAGGTGGAAAATATGAAACACTATTAAAAAAATTGAAACATAAATTACATAACTTTAAACAAAGTATCGATCCTTTTTATAAAAAGTACGGACACTTTCAATATAATAGGTAAAAATATGATGTAATAGGTAGCGCTTATATAATGTAATAGGTATCGTTTATATAATGTAATAGGTAATGGTTATATTGTAAAGTATCTATCATTTTTATAAAAGTGTCTATATTTTTTTCACTGTGGAAAACATTAATTTAAGGTTATCTTTTGAGTGAGTTTTAAGATATTAATTTAGTAATTATAGGCGTCTAATGATTTATTTTTTATGTTACGATATATATTATTATTAAATTAAAAACAATAAACATATATATTACATATTTATTATTATCTTTAGTTAATATTGTTAAATTTAAATTCTAAATATTATTTTATAAAATATCAAAACAATCAAATAATTTTTTGTGCAAATGAAATTATTAAATTAATATTGTAGGTGGAAAACATGAAACACTATTAAAAAAATTGAAACATAAATTACATAACTTTAAAAAAAGTATCGATCATTTTTATAAAAAGTATGGTTACTTTCAACATATTATAATGTAATAGGTAAATTTGCAATGCTATAGGTATAAATATACCGGTTTACTTATAAAATAGGTAAATATAAGCGCTACCTATTACATTATATAAGCGCTACCTAGTATGTTATTGTACTTTAAAATATTTCCGGTTAAATAATATAACATAACCGGTCTAAATTTTAACCGGTCACTTGTTTAACCGGTCACGCCATATATTAGCCATTTTTTAGGCGCCGCACCGCAGAACTACCCTGAGGAAATTGTTGATAACATGCAAGAAAGGGGTAAACCACAAGGTATGTCATCCAAGTTTGGTGAGATCTTTACCTTGTCTCTTAGTTTTCAAGTGGTTATAGTTATGGCATAATAGTTTTTACAAGATCAATTTAGTCCATGATGTTAGTAATTAATTATTACTGGCTCTTCAAGTTTTTAGTTATGTAAATTGGGTTTCCAAATTATTAATTAAATTCTAATAAGTTATTTTTTATGGAAAGGAAAATTATTGGAAATCGTATTTGTACGATAAATTATCCGTGTTCGTTAGAAAAAGATTGGAAGCTAGAAATCAAGTTGGTGAGCTGGAATTTAAGACTAATATTTTGGGTTTTGTTGATGTTCAGATTTTGAGGTTCGTTTTGCCAAATTCAAACTCGAAATTATTGAAAGTTGATTTCAAGATTGGGGGAGTTCGAATGGAATTTTTATGGTCGATCAATATGGAAAAAAACACAATTGAGGTAATACTTTACTACCTCTTTATGCTTTATGAAATATGCTGATATTGGTAAATGCATGAATAAGATAATGTTGGTCACTTTAGTGGAGTTGAATGATTTATACACTCGATATGAATGTGGTGGAAATTCTGTAACTGAATACAGATCGAATGACTGATATAAGAGATTGAGGAATTGTTAGAATTAAATTACAAGTTTCTGATTAGTGATAAAGAAATCAGTCATGGATTTATAACTTATTTTTTATATCATCAAAGGTTAAATGTTAAAGGTACTTGGATGGGAAATTATGAGAATACTCTGGTAGGGTAAAATTACAAAAATACCCTTATGTTGTAGGATGACAAGAATTATCCCTGGAAGTTGATTAATAATTCTGAAAAGACATATTGATCTGATAAAACTAAATGCTAGTTATGTTGGAAAATTTGGATAATCGATTTTTAACCCCAAGAGGGTTTATGCAAGATATTAAAAGTTTGTTAAGGAATCATTTCAAGATCCGAGAATGTTCGGGTAAGCAATTAAGCATATGATCTCTAAACTATATTTATTTTCGTTAAGAGTTAATACCAAAAGTATCTCAGTGCGAAATTATGAAAATGCCCTTGAGTAGTGAAAATAGTCCAAGTTGACTCTGAATGAGAGAGTAACCTGAGAATTTGTTTTTAAACCGATAAATTACTGATTTGATTGTTGAGATCCTACCTTTGTATGGAAAATTTCTGAAAATTCGTTAGTAACATTTGAAAAGACATTTAACCTGGAAATTACCGAATTGAGTAAATACCTGAAGAATGGTTTATCGAGGGTGCTTTTTGGTCAGAATTGTTTGAAATGACTGAAGTAAGTGATAAGATTAAATTAAATAATAAGATCGAACGGAATGAAATAATTGAAATACATTGGATATATAAAATGACCAAAATACCCCTGGAATGGAAATAACTCACGAATGTCACCAAGCTCAGGAATGAATGAATATACTCAAGCGTTGAAATGAATAGAAAAAAACATTGATCACCAAAATGACTAAAATGCACTTATTGACAAGACTAAGTAAATGTTTTGGATTAAATAAGAAATCCAAATAAACATAGGTGTTGTACTACCCCTAAAAGTTATGGAACACAACTTAAGTGAGTTGATCAACCCTAATGCTATGTATATACCTGAATGGCATAGATATCACTTGAATGTGTGTTCGTCTTCTCAAGTTTGGATAGATGATAATTCTGGAAGTACTTTGCTCAGATCAACACTAGAACTCATTCGATACAAAGAAGTGGATATTAGTGAGACAAATCAACCACAAATACCAGAATGACTTTATTATATGACAAAATTGAACTAAAAAGAAGTACAACATGTATTTGAAATTCATAAACGTCTGAATTATTCTAGAAAACTCTAAAGTAACTGGGATAAACTTGCTTACTAAACGAACTAAGTAACCTCAATGACTGAGGATTAAATAGGTGATTAGTTGAGTTTGGAAACACTGTTGAACTTACATGATGAATTGTCCTTATGGGTTGTACCATGAATCAAGTACATATGTATTTCATGATATCATTGAAACGTGGAAATGAAATAAAGACCATTGGAAGATCTATTAAGTGATGATTATGGGGATGATCTATAGATCTATATTATGGTATTAAAGAGTGAATACACTGGAAGGATAATGAATTGACTTGTTGACATGCATCAGTTTGGGAGTTGTGTAACTCGAGTTGTTTGATAATACGATCGATAGTCATAGATTGTAAATGACTTGAATCTTCGATTCTATATTTTCATCTAAAATCACTTCGATCATGTTTGAAAACGCAAGTAATGCAAATGGAAAAGATTCTGAATACCTCATTTGGTTCAGTTGGGCTGAAATCTTATGAATTCAAAGTATATTCCTGATACCCCTGATTGTTTGGGTAATGGAATCACTCGCAGTAAATTTGAATTTAGAATTATTATGTATAAAGGTTCCTGAATGTTTTCATGTTGCATATGGAAACTTAGTGGAATTCTAAAGTATCAATCTGAAATGTCTGATTAGATCGGTAAGAAATTGATTCTCTTCAATAAGATCTTATTCCTGGAATCTGATCAAATTGCACAAGTTCATGTTATCCATACTGATAACTACAAAATGCATTTGAAAAATATTTGGATTCTCTAGTGTGTTCCTTATATTTTGAAAAATTGTTTTATTGTTTTAATATATGGTACACTGAAATCTATGGTTATTATTTTATGGATGCACCTACTTAATGGTGATGACTTATGGATTTGTATCATTGTATAAACTGTATCTTGGAGATACAGATTTGTAAAGTACAACTCTGATCAAGATGAAAAATTTTTATGGACCTAATGTGACTCTTAGGTAGGCTCTGTGGCCTGAGATCATTCTCAGGTAGGCCCTGCGGCCCTAAGATGTGTTCTTAGGTAGGCCCCATGGCCCCGAACTTTCTTGGGTAGGCTCTCAGGCCCTAAGATGTTCCCTTAGGTTAACTCTTTGTAAGATGGTTTTAAAATACGAGTTTTAAAAGTTCCACTACAGTATGGTTTATGGGATTTTACTAACTATAATTTGATTAGTGTACCGATTATGATTTTATCATACTGATGGAACACACTAGACATCCTATTCGACCTCATGAAAACGTGATAGTATGAAAGGTTTCTTATGAACTGAGATTCATGGCTTCTACTCGATGAACTACTAATGGAACCCTAGATTATTCCGCAATTGGTATACGTTTGATTCAATAAGGAAATTATGGCTTTCTATTTATCTGCATGTCATGTAGCATCATCTGGTAGTTCTGTATTACTGAGCTTTTCGAAGCTCACTCTATTACTCACCATTGCAGGTTAAAAGAATTGTACCAATACAGCTATCATCATCAGCAAGGGAGTTCTTCCGGCGTTGCTTACAAAGTATGATACATGTTTTTAAGGGGCATGTAATTGTATTTTGTTTTATATACGAGTCTAAAAATCTGTTTTATTTTTAAATACTGATAAATCATTTTTATAAGTTACATGATTTTAATAAAAGTTTTAAAATTTCCGCTATTTTTATGGTGGGTCTCTCTGGTGGCTCAAATGTGACACTCTAGATCGGATCGGACTATCCACATCGGTCTGAGGGGGTTACAGACCTGACTCGTTGACCAGCGTTGACCACCATTAACCAGAACTTTGACCGGCATTGACCGGCCATTAAACGACCATTGACTTTTTTCGGGTTTACCTATTCAGACGTTTTTTGACGTCATGAGTCCATTTTTGGGGTCTATTTCACCAAATTCAAACCCGGTAAGCTATTTTTCTCTGATTTATCATCCGATTTGATCCATTTTTCAGAATTAAGCCCCGTTTTGATGAAATTTTTATTGTTATGTATTTGAGGAATTATTGGAAGATGAATTAAAGATCAAGGGCATTCGAATGGAATTTATTTGGTCGATCAGTATGGCACAAAAATCGAAGTAATACTTTACTACCTCTTTATGCTTATTGGAATATGTTGATATTGGTAAATGAATGAATAAGATAATATTGGTCTCATATGTGTAGTTAATTAATTTCTACACTCGATCCGAATACGATAAAAAATCTGTAACTGAATATGGTTCAAATGACTTTTATAAGAAATTAAGGGATTGTTAGAATTAAAATTACAAGTTATGTGTTTACTGATAAAGGAATTAGCTTTGGTCTGTAACATATAATTTATTTCATCAAAGGTACTTGGATGGGAAATTATGAGAATACTCCGATAGGGTAAAATTATGAAAATACCCTTATGTTGTAAGATGACAAGAATTGTCCCTAGAAGTTGGTTAATAACTCTGAAAAGGCATATTGACCTGGTAAAATTAAAGACGTGCATAAGAAATGCTAGTTTTGCTTAAAAGATTTGGATAATTGATTTTTAACACCATGAGGGTTATACAAGATACTAGACGTTTGTTAAGGGAATCATTTCAAGATCAGAGACTGTTCGGGAAAGAAATTAACCATAGGATCTCTAAATTATAATTATTTTCATTAAGAGTTAATACCGAAGTTATCTGGTTAAGAAATTACAAAAATGCCCTTGAGAGGTAAATATAGTTCGAGTTGACCCTGAATGAGAAAGTACTTTAAGGATTCATACTTAACTCGATAAATTATGGATTTAATTGTTAAGAACCTGTCTTTGTACATAAAATTCCTGATAACCTGTTGGTAACTTCTGAGAAGACAATTGACCTGAAAATCTCCAAGTTAAGAATAAATTATCGAGGGTGCTCTTTTATCAGAATTTTTCGAAAGGTCTAGAAAAAATGATACATTTGAATTAAATAATAAGATCATATGGAAGGAAAGGATTGAAATACACCAGATATATAAAATGACCAAATTACCCCAATAATGAAAATGACCCAATGATGGGATATCCTCGAGCTCTGTAATGAATGGAATAAAATTGAACACCAGAATGACCAAAATACCCTTATGGCCTAGACTAGATAGATGTTTTGGATTAATTAAGGAATCCAAGTAAATACGGGTGTCGTACTACCCTTAAAAGTTATGGAACATAACTTAAGTGAGCCGATCAACCTTAATGATAATTTTGGAAGTATTCAGCTCAACTCTAGATCGCATTCAGTCTTAAGAATTTGATATTTGTTCGATAAATAAACCACAAAGACCGAACTAAACTGAACGGAAGTATAATATGTATATGAAATTCAGAAAATATCCAAATTACTCTGTAAAACTCTGAAGTAACCGGGATAGACTTTACTGTTAAATGAAATAAGTAACCTCAATGACTGAGGATTAAATAAGTTATTTGGATGAGTCTGGAAACATTAATGAACTTACATGATGTAATGTTCTTATGGGTCATGAACTACAAATCAAGTACGTCAGCATTTCTTGATATCGTTGAAGCGTGGAAATGAAATAAAGACCCTTGGAAAATCCATTCAGCGATGACTCAAAAGATGATTTATGGACATTAATTGTAGTTATTAAAGAGTGAGTACCTGAAGGACAAAGAATGAACCGTTCAACATGCATTAGTTATAGGAGTTGTTCAGCTTGAGTTATTTCGATAATCCGATAGATCGACACAGACTGTAAATGTCCTTAACCTTCATATCTTCCTTATCAGCTCAAGTCTCTTTATAAATAATTGATGATTCTGTCAGTTATTGAACTCTTTCAATAATGATTCTAAATTCCGACATTCTATCAGTATACTGAAGATCCGTGTTTCTCTGCCTACTAAGATTATCTAGAACCTCTTAATAATATCTGTAAACTCTGGTGTGTTCCCTAATCACATAAATATTTTATCTGATTTTCTATTTGAATTCTGTTACGATACCTGACATGGATTCTGATTTGATACTTGACCTGGATTTTGATATGATATTTGACTTGAATTATGTTTTGATTTTTGATATATCAATTTACGGATGGAACATGTTTTATTTGAGGGTATTGTTTGAGGAAGAATACTTGCAGGCTCCTCGACTTTGTGCTCAGGGCCTTACTGGACGTGACGGAGTTGTATGGTTCTAGGGAACTTATATATTTTCGATGTGTTCGGTTGGGGGAGTTAATATGGTTTTTGAATTTTAAAAATATGTTTTAAAAGGATCTGTATCTTTTCACTGGTTTTGTAGGAATACACTAGATAATCTATTCTGATCTCCTGAACTCAGTCACCCGAAATATTTCTCTGAATTGAAAGCTCACTGTCTATTACTACTTGAAATATCAGTATGGTTTCCGCTCAACATAAAGATCTATAGATGTTTGAACTGATAAGGAAATATATGTTTATCTGTATCTACACGTTCTTCAGCATCATCTGGTAGTTCTGTATTATTGAGCTTTCTGAAGCTTACTCTATTACTTACCATTGTAGGTTAAAAGAATTGTACCAGTGCAGTTATCAACTTCAGTAAGAGAGTTCTTCCGGCGTTGCTTGCAGAGTATGGTTCATGTGATTAGGGACATGTAATTGTATTTTTTTATATACGAGTCTGAAAATTTGTTTTATTTCTGCATACTGATAAATCATTTTATAAGTTACATGTTTTAATAAAAGTTTTAAATTTTCCGCTATTTTTACAGGGGGTCGCTCCGGTGGCCCTAATGTGACACTCCAGATCGGATTGGGTTACCCGCATCGGTCTGAGGGGGTTACATTATCGGAAAGAAAAGTATATTACAAGGGTTGGGTCTTATAGAATGTAACCGACATGAACCCCAGAATAAAATCTTTATCGATGATCGAAATGAATTGAGGCAAAACGAAACTTAAGGCTATTTTTCATCATTATTATTTTCAATTATTTACTTTCATTCTTTGTCATTTTTATATTTAATTCATTTTACTCAGTTTTTATTACCAAATTTCTTTTCTTACATATAATTTCCTTGGATCAAGATCAACACAATATAACATTAGAAATTTCTAAATCCCTGC
This sequence comes from Hibiscus syriacus, assembly GCF_006381635.1. Taxonomy (NCBI): domain Eukaryota; kingdom Viridiplantae; phylum Streptophyta; class Magnoliopsida; order Malvales; family Malvaceae; genus Hibiscus; species Hibiscus syriacus. Next base: position 686,219 of record NW_024062745.1, on the reverse strand, counting down.
AGATCGGCCCTTTATTCTCTATAACACGTTTTAATTATTTCATTTGAAAAAATGAATATTTATTTGTTAATTACGATTCTTGTCAAAATTCAAAACGATGTCATCCTATTATATGAATTGATTCTTAAAAAATCAAATTTAAAGTCTAAAATAATATTAATGAACATTAATTAGATATTGAAAAAAATTCCAACAGTTTTAAATCGGAAGAGTGAATTTCATAGGAAATTGTTTCTCTAATACAAACTGAATCCATTATGTTAGCTTTATAATTTTTTATTAAGCCTAGGTGATTATAAAGTAGTATCAGTTCTAAATATTTTCAACCATTTAATAATGAACGTCTAATTACTTTTGCAGTCGCTAGTGTTCAAACTCGTAAGTTATAAGAACAATGATTCATTTAGCCACTGAGGTAAATTAATTCATGCATGTTAACTTTCTGATTGAATCTGAAGTAACATATAAAAATGAATATTTACTTATTAAAAATGATAAAAAAACAAATTAAAATTTGCTCAAAGTTTTTAATCATTTTTAAAGGGAAACATTGTCAATAATGTTTTATTTATTGTTTTGGTCAAAATTTAAACTAGAAATAGTTTTAAAAATTCAAGAACAACTATATCTTTAAAATTTTGAAGCACAGTTTTGAAATCATATTATAGGTTTCGAAACTCTTAACAAGTGAACTTAAATTTTTTCTAATAAATCCTAATATTATTGTATTACGAATTTAAAAAATGTATATGAAGTCTTATTAAGACAGATTAATATTTTATGTATAAAAAGTGTGAATGTCTAAAATAAGTATAATGCTTGTAACAATTTTCTTGAAAACACACGCAATCATGAAGTAAAACAAAGAGAAGTAAACTAAAATCATCAATTACGGAGAAAAAAAATGTAATTTTTAAAAATATTGAGAAAAAGTCGTGGATATCTTACTCGTGTGTGATCCTTAAACACCATACCAATCAACAAATCCAAAAGTCGCTGCAAATATCTCATCCTAAACTCATTAAATTTCATCTCAAGTTCATTCTTAATTATCACTTTCGAACAATTCTTATTATTTTAGCTTAGCATTAAAGAAAAGAAGAGATGACAAGGATTGCTTTTGTTGTGTTCTCAATGGCCCTGATTATCTCAATGCAATTCATGGGAGGACAATCCAAAGAAGAGACTCCCAAAGAAGAGAAAAAAGACAATAAAGAATCGGTCCCAGGTGTTAATAGGGAGGAGGATAAACAAGTGACATAAAAGGAAGTGATGAAAGACATTTGAGAAGGGCTCCAAGATTTGGAGGCATCATCTTCACCACAACAAGAGGAAGAATTTCTGATGAAAATATTTTTTAAAACCATGAAAAATATGGCAGCCGAAGGAAGGCTGGATCCTAAAGTTTTGAAGGAGAGACTTTTTTCACGGGGAGGAGAAACAATTGATCCTAAGATTAAACGGGCAATCATTGAAGCCTATGGATTGATCCAAGAAGAAAAAGTGGAAGATGGAACAACGAATTCCAAAAAACATGCATTGTGATTGCTTTGTAAATGCACATGCAATAAATATGCATGTATGAATGCATGCATCTAAAGGTTATGGAATTTTCTCAAAACAATAATAAAATTATATGTTGACCTACAAATTCAACCTCTACTACATAACTCTTCCAATATTGTCTTATGATGATTTCTATAAAGATATCTTTTAAGGAAGATAATAATATTTAAAAACAAATAAATATAGTCGTTTATTACTTAAATTTTAAGTTCAATAAAGTTTCATAATAATATTACTTAGTTGTATATTACTTATAAGACCTGGAGAAAAAAAAAAAAGACAGATCAAGCGATTAGGATAAGGGGAGATTCAAGGCTGAATCTAAATTCAAGGCTGTGTTGATAAGTTGATAGGAGCTGTTTAGTTCAATTCATTCGTTGATACGAGAGTAGCAGTCTTGATAAGGGGAAAATTGAACATCAGTGTTAGAACCAAACCATAATAAATATGAAAAATTAACCAGGATTTAATCAAGACAAATCATTAAGAATAAAATACTAGATGCGAAGTTTACCTGAATTAATTGATAGGTTAAAATCATTAAATCTTTATTTGGTTGTGATCTTCTAAGAAGATAAAATTCTCTTGAGTATAAACTCTTTGACAGGATAAGAGAAAATTTGAGATTATCTATTTCTTAGGGACCATAAACCCTTTATATAGCCGATTTAATAATAAATTATTGTTTGAACTTAGAACTCTGCCCACCATCAAATTATAAATAAACTTTAATAGTATCTACATTTTTATTTTCATGACACTTCTAATATCTTATGACTTTATAACATAATTGCTCACTTAATTTATGTCGTATTTTATGATAACAATATACATTAAAATATTATGGATTTTAATCCAGCAATCATAATTATGGAATTTAATCTAACAATTTCCCACTTGGGCAACTTATGTTTCATGATAAATGTACAACCTTATGAGTTCAAAGTTTTTTATCATACAATAGGTATTCTATAACAATTTCGTCCATCAACTATATCCATATAGGATCAAAGTGGTCTTTCCCATATCAATCATAACTAGACCTATCAATGGTCACATGTATAAACACAGATAAATGACATAGATCAATCATGGAACATAGCATAGAAATTACAAGCAATATGAACAACATATGTCTATTTCCAACTGGTCGTCTTTAAACATTATTTTTTTATTGGCAGAAGAGATTTTTATTATGAAGAACTCACTTGGTAGTATGGCTCATTAAAAACCCTCCAAGCCTAATTGGGGGAAAACTCTTTAAACATTAGTGAGATGTAAAGTTAGGCAAGATATGTGTTTTATTGTATAGAAAACCATTATATAAATATACAACCTAATGATTTATGCTAAGGAAACAGTATATACAAATCCTATAAATTACTCCTAACTTCCCTAATTACTCGTAACACCCCCTCAAGTTGGAGCATGGGGATTCACGATGCCCAACTTGCCATGTAAAAAATCAAAGTGCTTCTTGCCTAATTCCTTAGTGAAATATATGCGAGTTGAATCGTAATAGGAATGTAAGAAGGCGTAATCAAACCCTATGTTATTGATTCGTGAACTAAGTGGCAATTCATTTTAATATTATTTGTTCTCCCATGGTAGATGCTCGTTTTGTCTGGGCTTATAGCAGATTAGACAATTCGAATCGAGCCCAACATGATATCTAACTCAACCCGTGCTCAATTGGATTAGGCCAACAAAACAAGTAGTTTTGAGCAGGAAAAAAGAGGGAACGGTTTGTAGAGAGTGGGGGGTTTTAATTTTCAATTAACCACTAGAGAGAGGGGTCATCAGAAAAAGCAAAAGGGGAGGAGCAACTGTTTTTGTGAGGGGATCCGGAGAGCATATAAAAAAAAAAAAAGCAGAGCTCGGGAGGGGGCTGGGAGTTTTGGAAGCATAAGAGAGAGAATCGTGGCGGCCAAGAATGTCTCTTTGGTTGGTTTCTAATGCTGTATTGGACTTGGTTGGCCCCTATGCCATGCTTCTATATGTCGGCAAAACTGCTGGCTATCATAGTCGAATTCAGGAAGAAATCCATGAGTTGCTTCTGAGTTTTGCTGAAGCTGGGGCTAATGTTGTCAGACTTAAAGGAGGAGATCCACTGGTATTTGGAAGGGGTGGAGAAGAAATGGACTTTCTGCAACAGCAAGGGATTCAGGTCGAGGCTATCCCTGGTATGGTACTGTACATTGATCTTCTATGATTCACATTTGCAATTCATGATAAATAAATTTCCTTGCTTCAAGGCGAAATATTTGATGATGTTGAAGGGTTGTTGATTGTAAAATACTGTAATTACTTCATTTCGATGAACATTTTTACTTCTGATTTCATGTCCTCAATTTTCGAAACTGCTGTCGATGTCTAATGATTTTACTTGATATGGACTTGCCTTAACATATTCCTTTTAAAATGATTCTTTTATCTTAGGGATGCTTGATTAGGTTTTGAAAATTTTCTGAATGGAAATACTCGATTTTAAGGGGTGAAATGTGTTTTGGTGTGTCAGAACAACAGTGCAAAGATAGAGGGTAGAGCAGAATTGTCTTGCTCATATGTCCTGTAAATACATGATCATGTAATTCATGTGCATTTTTAAGTTCTTTGCTTTCCAAATGCAAGTAAATATATCTATGTATAATTACTTCATGCCAAATGTATGTGCCTTATAATGTACAAGTGTCCCTTTGCCATTTATCATCATTGTTTTCCATACGGCACAAATGTATATAGACACCGTTCGTTGTATTTGTTACGTACAATACCTTCGTGTGCATAACTCGACTTATAAATACATAATCGGACTAAGTGTAATACTCTTTTAATTTAAAATTGCTCGTCCAGCTCAGTTGGTAGAGCACAAGGCTCTTAACCTTGTGGTCGTGGGATCGAGTCCCACGGTGGGCAATTCATAATTCTGACTGCCGGAGGTCTTCTACGGAAGCTTCTCTCAACTTGGCGTTGGGGGCCAACCTACTACCTTACCTCCCTCTCACCCCATTACCGATGGGAATAGGGTCAGCTAATTTTGAGTGGCTTGTCTTAACTCATTAGAGGGTCGTTTTGACGATTTTAAATTAAAAGTGTACCCTGGAAGTGAAACCTAAAATTTGATTCGTCACCTTAAAATTTGGGAACGTAAGAAAAGGAAACGTTCGGTTATTTAAATTTTTCGAAAAAAGATTGTTACAACTCATCTAAGATCTAGTCTCGATATTTTTAAATAATCGAACATTCTTTATCTTTCTAAAACGACTCGGTAATTTTAATTTAATCTATTTGGGTGCTTTTGAATATTGTAAAATTCATATTTGTTGTGTTATGAGATCAAAAGCCAAATTAAATTCGAATTTATAAATTTCATTGCAAACACATTAATTAATCGACTAGGTACCGATTTAGGGTGCTGTGGGGTGCTAATTCATCCCCACACGTAACCGACTCCCGAACTCATTTTGTAGTAACGTGGATTTCAATTTGTTGTTTTAATTAAAATCAATTTTTATTTTAAATGAAAAAAAGTTTTTGGGTGCCCAATCACAGCCTAATCAAAGATTGGTGGCGACTTCTCGAACCGTATTTTTATATCGTAAAAGAAATCCCAAATTTTTCGAAACGAGAGGTTTTTAAATCATATTTTTTTAAAAATGATGTGATTTTTAAAATCTCACATTTTAAGGAAAAAATCGTTTCAACACTCATGATATACCAAATTTCTGGCAATATGCAAAGCTGATTAGCCATCACAAAATAAGGGAATAACCTTGAGATGGTGAACACCCAAGCTAAGTAACACGCCCTTAAGGGAATAACCTTGAGATGATGAACACCCAAGCTAAGTAACAAGCCCTTAAGCCATTTTAACTCACAAGTAACATTTGTCATGGATCGATATTATGCTTCTGTTGATGAACGCAAAACAACGTGTTGCTATTTAGTCTTCCACGAGATAGAAGAATGATCAAGGAAGACAAGCCAACCTGTCAATGGACATACATCCCAATCAGAGTCACACCACCCTGTTAGCATCAACTCACTATCCAAACGCAATAAAATACCTTTAGGTTTTAGAACTATAAATACCCCTTCAGTATTGCTTGAACATCAACTATCTTTTCATTTTTCTTTTATTTTACAAAAGTATTCTAAGATTTGTTTTTATATTTTTCTTTCAACGTTTATTTTAAGTTTTTATCTTTTTTCTTTTAAAATGTTAAATATGATTTTCATCATGCTTAGCTAAACTTTCAATTAGTCAATGACTTAGCGATGACTCAATTCATTTGGTGAAAATTGAAAAGAGCTTAATATCTTCGAATATCTTTCTTAATTTTCGGCAAACATAGATTTAAGGGCGAAATTAGGAATTTATTATAGTGGGGTTAAAATATTTTTTATTTTCCATAAACAAATTTTTTTAATTTTCCATAAACAAAATTTTTTAATTGAGGGGTATAGTAAATTTTTCTTTATTTATTATATATATATATATATATATATATATATATATATTAATAATTAAAAAATGAAATTGGAGGGGCCAAGGCTTCCCTTGGTTCTGCCTATGCTTGGATTAGAAATCGGCATTTTCTTTAAAAATCTCAACACTTTCATTTTAAAAATAGCTCGTTGGTTTGAATGTTATTTTGATTTAGAGTTGGAGGAAGAGTTGACTAGTAGCAAATTTGACTTCCTATGAACACATCTAGCGGCAGTCCGCTAAGGGAAAATGAGATCGAATTTGATTCTCACTAAGACAACATAACCCGAGTCGGTTTTTCCTAGCCCTTAAAGTTGTATTGATGCTAACAACGCTAGCCATGGTTAGTATAAGCAATGACTGAATTCCGAAGATAGACTTGGGAATATTGGTTTACCGGAAAGAAAAGTATGTTACATGGGTTGGGTCTTATAAATTGTAACTGACATGAACCCCAAAATAAAATCTTTATCGATGATCGAAATGAATTGAGACAAAACAAAACTTAAGGCTATTTTTATCATTATTATTTTCAATTATTTATTTTCATTATGTCATTTTTATATTTAATACATTTTACTCAGTTTTCATTACCAAATTTCTTTTCTTACATACAATTTCTTTGGATTAGGATCAACACAATACGACATTGGAAATTTCTAGATCCCTGCAGATCGACCATTTATTCTCTATAATACGTTTTAATTATTTCATTTGAAAAAAAATGAATATTTATTTGTTAATTACGATGCTTGTCAAAATTCAAAAAGATGTCATCCTATTATATGATTTGATTCTTAAAAAATCGAATTTAAAGTCTAAAATAATATTAATGAACATTAATTCGTTATTGAAAAAATTCCAACAGTTTTAAATCGGAAGAGTGAATTTCATAAGAAATTGTTTCTCTAATACAAAACTGAATCCATTATGTTAGCTTTATAATTTTTTATTAAGCCTAAGTAATTATAAAGTAGTATCAGTTCTAAATATTTTCAACCATTTAATAATGAACCTCTAATTACTTTTGTAGTCACTAGTGTTCAAACTCGTAAGTTATAAGAACAATGATTCATTTAACTACTGAGGTAAATTAATTCATGCATGTGAGCTTTATGATTGAATTTGAAGTAACATATATAAATGAATATTAACTTATTAAAAATTATAAAAAAATCAAATTAAAATTTGCTCAAAGTTTTTAATCATTTTTAAAGGGAAACATTGTCAATAATGTTTTATTTATTGTTTTGGATCAAAATTTAAACTTGAAATAGTTTTAAAAAAATCAAGAACACCTATATCTTTAAAATTTTGAAGCACAATTTTGAAATCATATTATAGGTTTCGAAACTCTTAACAAGTGAACTTAAAATTTTTATAATAAATCCTAATATTATTGTATTACAAATTTAAAAAATGTGTATGAAGTCTTATTAAGACCGATTAATATTTTCTATATAAAAAGTGTGAATGTCTAAAATAAGTATAATGCTTGTAACAATTTTCCTGAAAACACACGCAATCATGAAGTAAAACAAAGAGAAGTAAACTAAAATCATCAATTACGGAGAAAAAAATGTAATTTTTAAAAATATCGAGAAAAAGTCGTGGCTATCTTACTCGCGTGTGATCTTTAAATACCATACCAATCAACAAATCCAAAAGTCACCGCAAAAATCTCATCCTAAACTCATTAAATTTCATTATTAATTTTCACTTTCAAACAATTCTTATTATTTTAGCTTAGCATTAAAGAAAAGAAGAGATGGCAAGGATTGCTTTTGTTGTGTTCTCAATGGCCCTGATTATCTCAATACAATTCATGGGAGGACAATCCAAAGAAGAGACTCCCAAAGAAGAGAAAAAAGACAATAAAGAATCGGTCCCAGGCGTTAATAGGGAGGAGGATAAACAAGTGACAGAAAAGGAAGTGATGAAAGACATTTCAGAAGGGCACCAAGATTTGGAGGCATCATCTTCACCACAACAGGAGGAAGAATTTCTGATGAAAATATTTTTTAAAACCATGAAAAATATGGCAGCCGAAGGAAGGCTGGATCCTAAAGTTTTGAAGGAGAGACTTTTTTCACGGGGAGGAGAAACAATTGATCCTAAGATTAAACGGGCAATCATTGAAGCCTATGGATTGATCCAAGAAGAAAAAGTGGAAGATGGTACGGCGAATTCCAAAAAACATGCATTGTAATTGCTTTGTAAATGCACATGCAATAAATATGCAGGTATACATGCATGCATCTAAAGGTTATGGAATTTTCTCAAAACAATAATAAAATTATATGTTGACCTACAAATTCAACCTCTTCTACATAACTCTTCCAATATTGTCTTATGATGATTTCTATAAAGATGTCTTTTAATAAAGATAATAATAGTTAAAACAAATAAATGTAGTCGTTTATTACTTAAATCTTAAGTTCAATAAAGTTTCATAATAATATTACTTAGTTGTATATTACTTATAAGGCATGGAGAGAGAAAAAAGATAGATCAAGAGATCAAGATAAGGGGAGATTCAAGGTTGAATCTAAATTCAAGGTTTTGTTGGTAAGTTGATAGGAGCTGTTGAGTTCAATTTATTTGTTGATACGAGTCTAGCAGTCTTGATAAGGGGAAATTGAACATCAGTGTTAGAACCAAACCATAATGAATATGAAAAATTAACCAGGATTGGTTGATTGGTTTTGCATAATCTGAAGAAAAGTTGCTTGAAGCAAAATAGAGAGTGGTTCAGGTTTTCTGTCGGAAACTATTTCTTTGTTTGTGGATAATCTACCAAACTCTATTTACCAGAAAGGTTTATGGCAGATAGTGGGTCGTTATGGTGAGGTTCTAAGTGTGTATATTCCAAAGAGGAGGAGTCGAGAAGGCACTAGGTTTGGTTTCGTAAAATTTTACAATCTAGTAGAAGCTGAAAGAGTTAGGGAACGGTTGAATGGTCTTATGGTGTATGGCAGTTGCATCTTAGTGAGTTGTGCTATGTATTTTTTGAAGGTCCCAAAGGTTAAATGTGTGTATAGTAAGATGTCATGGAAATCAAAAATTGTATGCCCAACCTTAAACGAAAATACACTAAGTAAGGAGGTTGACCAAGTGTGTGCATCCAGGAAGGAAGTTATGGGGCATATGGATGAGGATGGTATAAGAAAGTTGAGGAGATGTTTGGTGGGAGTTATGAATGGTGTTTGTAGTGTTGGGAGTATCATTGATAGATTACATAACTGGGGCTTAGGGAAATTAAAGTTCAAAGATTATGTGGGAACTTTTTTCTGCGTACCATTGAGGATGAAAATTTGTTTATCATGCTTGAAGACCTCCAATGGTCTTACTTAAAGGAGATTTTTGTGGATATTATGCTTTGGAAAGAGTCTATATATCAAATGGAAAGAGTTGTATGGATAGAGATAGATGGATTACCATTGCATTGTTGGAATGAAGTCAGTTTGAAAAGATTAGTTGGCTTGTGGGGTAGATTTGAAGTTTTTGGAGAAAATGTAAAACATCATATAGATTGTGAGAAAGTTAATATGTTGATTTCTACTTCGGCGGAAGCTCGGATTGATGAAACTGTAGATGTGGTTGTGGAGAATAAGAAGTTTATTGTCCGAGTACTTGAAGTAGGGATGGTGGATCATTCGTTAGTTAAACTGTCTAAATATGAAATTATAAAGAAAAAAGAGATTGAGGATGAGAAAGATGGGGTGGAGGTTGGAGCTGATAAAAAAGGTGTTTCATCGGCAAATTTTTCCGTTGATCCTTCGGAGGCATCTGAGTCGAGAAGTTCAGTCGACAAGAAAGGGTCACCCTTGTCTGGTGGTGGCACTTTTGATTTCGTGTGCACTGGAGATAGCCTTGGAGTTCGTACCAAGGTTAAAGTTGGGAAGTTGATCGAGGTCGGTTGTGGTATCGAAAAAGGTAGAGGGAGAGTCAGTTTTCAAATTTTAGATCACCCTAATCATATGGGGTTGTAAGGATTGGATATTGATGGGGTTGAGATTAATATTATAGACTCAAATATGGTCAAACCTATTATAGACGGGGTTTCAAGGTTGGATGATAGAGTTATGGATGGAGCTTTTGTTGTAGGTTCTCCAGAAATTAGGCTTCCTCAAGGGATGGGCTTACAGGCTGAAGATTTAATGGATTTACATAATGATAGTCTGGCGGCATCAAGGGGGAAATGTGATGGAATTAAATTGGGTCTTGTTAACTTTACTAAAAAAGGTAATTCAATTTTAAAGAAGAAAATTGAAAATGAGCATTTTGGGGGAGTTTTCAAAGATGTGTCATTTTTTTCAGATCAATCCATTAGGAAAAAAAGAAGATGAAGAAATTCGGTTGTCTATTAGATATCCAGGAAAAAGTTCTCTCAAAAACTGAGAGAAGAAAAAGAGATCGAGCATTGAAGAGATCCAAGTTGAAGAAGTCTGATCTAATCTTCTCTGAATTATCAGGTAGATCCCTTTCAGATTCGGATTTAAAGAAAATGTGGGTTGCTGCTTATGTTGAAGCAGATGAGACACTGTCAGTAGCTAAGATACTTTGTATTATGTTTGTTGGTCCTGGAAGGAAAGTTCTCGAGGAGTTAGTGTTGTTAGAATTATGTTGAGGGTAGTGAGTGAGTCAGAGGGCATGCGTTAGGTTTTTGCGTTTGGATATGAGGACCATGTCATGGTTTTTTTAGAGGTCTTGCAGTAGGTTATTTACGGGGTTTTATGCGAATTTGTTTTGACTTGCAGTGGGGGTTTAGGATAGGCGAGAATTAAAGGTTACCTAAGTGTGAAATTCGTCTAGATTAATTATTTAGTGTATGATGGAGTGAGTCTAAGAATCAAGAAAGGCTTATATTGATGAGAAGGTAGTTGGGTGTTTTTTTGGTATGCCCATGAGTTCGAATTCTTGGATTCGGAGGGTTTTTGGTGGGTTCTTTAATTTAAGGTTAGTGTGTTGTTCTTAAGGTTCTGTGTTCTTGAGGAAGGTGGAGTTAGGATGTCTTAGATTCGTTGAAACAAATGGATTTAAAGGACTGAAAGTTTGTATTGTGGGAGTAATTTAGAATTGTAGGTGAACAATGGAGGCAAAAAGTTTGATCAATTGGATTGCTTAAGGGGGTCTTGAACTTTGCTTTTATCTCAGAGTAGTGTTTTTTAGTCAATGCAAAGGAAAGAACGAATTAGGGATGTATTATGGTATCTTTGAGTTATTGATCTACTTTTCACATATGGTGGTTATATAGGCTTTTCTTTGAGCATTTTCAATGTAATAACAGCTGATGGTTGTGTTGTTCTGATTTTTTTTCTTGCGTAGGAGGATGCTTTAAAATCAGTTTGGTCTTATATGTGGAGGCTTGATGGGTGGGTAGGTGATGTTGATAGTGGAATTAATTGGCTTGTGTTTCAATGTCCAAGGTAGATGTGGTCTGTAGGTGTTGAAATTGCTTAGTTTGTTGGAATTTACAGTGGAATGGTCGATTGGCTGGTGATTGTTGGTTTATTGAGAACTTCTTATCTCCAAGGCTAGTGGCTACAAATAGAGCTTAATGCTGGTTTCATCTTGTAATTATTACGGTAGCGGTTTCTTCATTGAGTTATTTTTATGGTTGTTCGCTCTAGAGCTTTTCGAAATGCTTTTATTGTCTCCGTATACTTTTGTTGTCTCTGTATGCGTTGATTGTGTCGAGAAAGCCTTTCGGTTGGAATTATTGTGTTGTTTTTTTAGTTTTTTTGCGCTTTGATGGTTGCAGTTCTTGCTTATTTTGGTCGATAATGCTTTCTTCTCTTGAGTTGCCTTTAATTAGGTGAGGGTGATCTTTTTTTGTCTAGTTTTCGTTATGTCTATTTTGTCTGTATCATTCTCTTATGTTGCACTCTTTTCCTCCAATTAGTTTAGGGAGGTTTTTAACGAGACCCATAAGTTGAACTTCGACTCTTCATTTTATAAAATCTTCATTCTTATCAAAAAATAATTAACCAGGATTTAATCTAGACAAATCATCAAGAATAAAATACTAGATGTGAAGTTTACCTGAATCAATTGATAGGTTAAAATCCTTAAATATTTATTTGGTTTTGATGTTCTAAGAAGATAAAATTCTCTTGAGTATAAACTCTTTGACAGGGATAAGAGAAAATTTTAGATTATCTATTTCTTTGGGACCATAAACCCTTTATATAGCCGATTTAATAATCAGTTATTGTTTGTACTCAGAACTCTGCCTAATTCCTTAGTGAAATATATGCGAGTTGAATCGTAGTAGGAATGTAAGAAGGCGTAATCAAACCCTATGTTATTGATTCGTGAACTAAGTGGCAATCCATTTTAATATTCTTTGTTCTCTCATGATATACCAAATTTCTAGCAATATGCAAAGCTTATTGGCAATCACAAAATAAGGGAATAACCTTGAGATGATGAACATCCAAGCTAAGTAACAAGCCCTTAAGCCATTTTAACTCACAAGTAACATCTGTCATGGATCGATATTCTGCTTCTGTTGATGAACGCGAAACAGCGTGTTGCTATTTAGTCTTCCACTAGATAGAAGAATGATCAAGGAAAACAAGCCAACCTGTCAATGGACATACATCCCAATCAGAGTCACACCACCCTATAAGCATCAACTAACTATCCGAACGTAATAATATACCCTTAGGGTTTTAGAACTATAAATACCCCTTCGGTATTGCTTGAACATGGACTATCTTTTCAATTTTCTTTTATTTTACAAAAGTATTCTAAGGTTTGTTTTATATTTTTCTTTCAACGTTTATTTTAAGTTTTTATCTTTTTCTTTTAAAATGCTAGATATGATTTTCATCATGCTTAGCTAAACTTTCAATTAGTCAATTACTTTGCGATGACTCAATTCATTTGGTGAAAATTGAAAGAGCTTAATATCTTCGAATATCTTTCTTATTTTTCGTCAAACTTAGATTTAGGGGAGAAATTAGGCATTTATTATAGTGGGGTTAAAATATTTTTTATTTTTCATAAACATATTTTTTTATTGAGGGGTATAGTAAATTTTTCTATATTTATTTTTTAAATATATATATATATATATATATATATATATATTAATAATTAAAAATTAAATTGGAGGGGCCAAGGCTTCCATTGGTTCTGCCTATGTTTGGATTAGAGATAGGCATTTTCATTAAAAATCTCAACACTTTCATTTTAAAAATAGCTCTTTAGTTTGAATGTTGTTCTGATTTACAATTGGAGGAAGAGTTGACTGGTAGCAAATTTGACTTCCTATGAACACATTTAGCAGTGGTCCGCTAAGGGAAAATGAGATCGAATTTGATTCTCACTATGACAACATAACCCGAGTCGGTTTTTCCTAGCCCTTAAAGTTGTATTGGTGCTAACAGCGCTAGTCGTGGTTAGTACAAGCAAGGACTGAATTTTGAAGATAAACTTGGGAATATTGGTTTACCTGTCACACCCCTAATTTAGGGGCTAATTTTTAGAAATTATAAAGTATTTGATTTAAAGTGGTATTTTGGAAGAAATTGAGGATTAAATTGTAAAATTTCAAAGTTGGTAGACCATTTTAAGAAATGTAGGAAACTCAGTGACTAAACTTATAATTTTGCCATTTTTCTTTTTGAGAGAATTATAAGTTCTCTTCCCCATATGTTTTCTGCAGATTTTCCTCATTTCCCTCGTCTGGTCAACCCACTTTGAGCTCTGATCTATTCACCGTCCGACCACCGTTCGACGAACGGAAACTACCATCGTATTCGTTATCGACCGAAAAACAAAACCCCTCAAACCTCTAGTCATGAATCGGCATCGTTTGTCGTAAATTTCAACAGGAAGTATCGTCGGTTTTAACTCAATCTCCGTTGATTTTTCGTTGATTTTTCGTTGATTCACGTTGATTCGGCCACTCATTTTCGACACCTCCCACACCATCGTGTTCCTTGCATCGTTCCGAGTCCACCGGTGTACTCCGTGTCTCCGTCGTCACCGGTGCGTGGAGGGGTGAGGAAGTCAAAGTTTTCGATGTTTCAGAATCGATCTCTCCACCGTTCAAAATTTTGAACCGAGCTTGGTAAGTGTCTCAAAATGCCTTAAAATAATTTTTAGAGATTTTTCGGGACTGTTTCGGACACCGTAACACTGTTCACGCGCCCCACGCACCACCCCATGAAAGTGGGCTTCGTCTCGTAGCAGGAAAAAAAAGAAAGAAAAAACCGATTTGAACCGGTTTGACCGACTTGACCCAGTCCGACCCGACTGACTGACCTGACCCGTTGACCGCGTTGACCGACATTGACCACTATTAACCAGAACTTTGACCTGTGTTGACCGGCCATTGAACGACCGTTGACTTTATATGGGTTTACCTATTCTAATGTTTTTTGACGTCTTGAGTTTGTTATGTATCACTGATTTATCATCCTATTCAATCCATTTGTCGGAATTAAGCCCCATTTTTTATGAATTTTTTATTGTTATGTATTTGAAGAATTATTGGAAGATGAATTAAAGATCGAGGGCATTCGAATGTAATTTATTTTGACGATCAGTATGGCACAAAAATCAAGATAATATTTTACTACCTCTTTATGCTTATTAGAATATGTTGATATTGGTAAATGCATGAATAAGATAATATTGGTCTCATATGTGTAGTTAATTAATTTCTACACTTGATCCGAATACGATAAAAATTCTGTAACTGATTATGGTTCAGATGACTTTTATAAGAAATTGAGGGATTGTTAGAAATAAAATTACAAGTTATGCGTTTACTGATAAAGGAATTAGCTTGGGTCTGTAACATATAATTTATTTCATCAAAGGTACTTGGATGGGAAATTATAAGAATACTCCGGTAGGGTAAAATTATGAAAATACCCTTATGTTGTAAGATGACAAGAATTGTCCCTGGAAGTTGATTAATAACTCTGAAAAGACATATTGATCTGGTAAAATTACAGATGTGCATAAGAAATGCTAGTTTTGCTTAAAAGATTTGGATAACTGATTTTTAACACCATGAGGGTTTATGCAAGATGCTAGAAGTCTGTTAAGGGAATCATTTCATTATCAGAGAATGTTCGGGAAAGAAATTAACCATATGATCTCTAAATTATAATTATTTTCGTTAAGAGTTAATACTAAAGTTATCTGGTTAAGAAATTACGAAAATACCCTTGAGATGTGAATATAGTCCGAGTTAACCCTGAATGAGAAAGTACTTTGAGGATTCATACTTAACTCGATAAATTACTGATTTAATTGTTAAGAACCTGTCTTTGTACAGAAAATTCCTGATAACCTGTTGGTAACTTCTGAGAAGTTGAAAATCTCCGAGTTAAGAATAAATTATCGAGGGTGCTCCTTTTTCAGAATTATTCGAAAGGTCTAGAAAAGATGATACATTTGAATTAAATAATAAGATCATATGGAAGGAAAGGATTGAAATACACCATATCTATAAAATGACCAAAATAACCCTGTAATGTAAATGACCCAAGAATATCACCAATCTTAGGAATGATGGGATATCCTCGAGCTCAGTAATGAATGGAATAAAATTGAACACTAGAATGACCAAAATACCCTTATGATATAAATAAAATAGATGTTTTGGATTAATTAAGGAATCCAAGTAAATATGGGTATTGTACTACCCTTAAAAGTTATGGAACACAACTTAAGTGAGCCGATCAACCTTAATGATAATTTTGGAAGTATTTAGCTCAGCTCAACTCTAGATCACATTCAGTACTAAGAATTTGATATTTGTTCGACAAATAAACCACGAAGACCGAACTGAACGGAAGTATAATATATATATAAAATTCAGAAAATGTCTAAATTACTCTGCAAAACTCTGAAGTAACCGGGATAGACTTGACTGTTAAATGAAATAAGTAACCTCAATGACTGAGGATTAAATAAGTGATTTGGATGAGTCTGGAAACGTTAATGAACTTACATGATATAATGTTCTTATGGGTCATGAACTACAAATCAAGTACATCACCATTTCATGATATCGTTGAAGAGTGGAAATGAAATAAAGACCATTGGAAAATCCATTCAGTGATGACTCAAAAGATGATTTATGTACATTAATTGTAGTTATTAAAGAGTGAGTACCTAAAGGACAAAGAATGAACAGTTCAACATGCATTAGTTATGGGAGTTGTATATCTTGAGTTATTTCGATAATCCGATAGATCGACACAGACTGTAAATGTCCTCAACCTTCATATCTTCCTTATCAGCTCAAGTCTCTTTCTAAATAATTGATGATTCCGTCAGTTATTGAACTCTTCCAATAGTGATTCTAAATTCCAACATTCTATCAATATACTGAAGATCCATGTTTCTCTTCCTGCTAAGATTATCCAGAACCTCTGAATAATATATGTAAACTCTGGTGTGTTCCCTAATCACATAAATATTTTATCTGATTTTCAATTTGAATTCTGTTACGATACCTGACATGGATTCTGATTTGATACTTGACCTGGATTTTGATATGATACTTGACCTGAATTATGTTTTGATTTTTGATATATCCATTTACGAATGAAACATGTTTTATTTGGGGGTATTATTGGAGGAAGAATACTTGTAGGCTCCTCGGCTTTATGCTCAGGGCCTTACTGGACGTGACGGGGTTGTATGGTTCTGGGGAACCTACATATTTTGGATGTGTTCGGTTGTGGGAATTAATATGGTTTTTGAATTTTAAAAATATGTTTTCAAAATATCTGTATCTTTTCACTGGGTTTTTAGGATCACACTAGATAATCTATTCTAATCTCCTGAACTCAGTCACCTGAAATATTTCTCTGAACTAAAAGCTCATTGTCTATTACTACTTGAAATATCAGAATGGTTTTCGCTCAACATAAAGATCTATAAATGTCTGAATTGATAAGGAAATATATGTTTATCTGTATCTGCACGTTCTTCAGCATCATCTGGTAGTTTTGTATTATTAAGCTTTCTGAAGCTCACTCTATTACTCACCATTGCAGGTTAAAAGAACTGTACCAGTGCAGTTATCAACATCAGTAATGGAGTTCTTCCGACATTGCTTGCAGAGTATGGTACATGTGATTAGGGGCATGTAATTGTATTTTGTTTTATATACGAGTCTGAAAATCTATTTTATTTCTGCATACTGATAAATCATTTTATAAGTTACATGTTTTAATAAAAGTTTTAAACTTTCCGCTATTTTTACAGGGGGTCGCTCCGATAGCCCTAATGTGACACTCCAGACCGAATCGGGTTACCCGCATCGGACTGAGGGGGTTACATTACCGGAAATAAAAGTATGTTACAAGGGTTGGGTCTTAAAGAATGTAATCGACATGAACCCCATAATAAAATATTTATCGATGATCGAAATGAATTGAGGCAAAACGAAACTTAAGGCTATTTTTCATCATTATTTTTGTCAATTATTTACTTTCATTCTGACATTTTTTTATTTAATTCATTTTACTCAGTTTTTATTACCAAATTTCTTTTCTTACATACAATTTCCTTGGATCAGGATCAACACAATACAACATTAGAAATTTCTAAATCCCCGCAGATCGACCCTTTATTCTTTATAATACATTTTAATTATTTCATTTTAAAAAAATGAATATTTATTTGTTAATTACGATGTTTGTCAAAATTCAAAACGATGTCATCCTATTATATGAATTGATTCTTAAAAAAAATCAAATTTAAAGTCTAAAATAATATTAATGAACATTAATTCGATATTGAAAAAATTCCAACAGTTTTAAATCGGAAGAGTGAATTTCATAGGAAATTGTTTCTCTAATACAAAACTTAATCCATTATGTTAGCTTTATAATTTTTTTATTAAGCCTAGGTGATTATAAAGTAGTATCAGTTCTAAATATTTTCAACCATTTAATAATGAACGTCTAATTACTTTTGCAGTCGCTAGTGTTCAAACTCGTAAGTTATAAGAACAATGGTTCATTTAGCCACTGAGGTAAATTAATTCATGCATGTTAACTTTATGATTGAATTTGAAGTAACATATATAAATGAATATTTACTTATTAAAAATTATAAAAAATTAAAATTAAAATTTGCTCAAAGTTTTTAATCATTTTTAAAGGGAAACATTGTCAATAATGTTTTATTCATTGTTTTGGATCAAAATTTAAACTTGAAATAGTTTTAAAAATTCAAGAACACCTATATCTTTAAAATTTTGAAGCATGATTTTGAAATCATATTATAGGTTTTGAAACTCTTAACAAGTGAACTTAAATTTTTTCTAATAAATCCTAATATTATTATATTACGATTTTAAAAAATGTGTTTGAAGTCATATTAAGATGGATTAATATTTTATATAAAAAAAGTGTGAATGTCTAAAATAAGTATAATGCTTGTAACAATTTTCTTGAAAACACACACAATCATGAAGTAAAACAAAGAGAAGTAAACTAAAATCATCAATTACGGAGAAAAAAATGTAATTTTTAAAAATATTGAGAAAAAGTCGTGGCTATCTTACTCGTGTGTGATCCTTAAACACCATACCAATCAAGAAATCCAAAAGTCGCCGCAAATATCTCATCCTAAACTCATTAAATTTCAACTCAATTTCATTATTAATTATCACTTTCGAACAATTCTTTTTATTTTAGCTTAGCATTAAAAAAAAGAAGAGATGGCAAGGATTGCTTTTGTTGTGTTCTCAATGGCCCTGATTATCTCAATGCAATTCATGGGAGGACAATCCAAAGAAGAGACTCCCAAAGAAGAGAAAAAAGACAATAAAGAATCGGTCCCAGGTGTTAATAGGGAGGAGGATAAACAAGTGACAGAAAAGGAAGTGATGAAAGACATTTCAGAAGGGCTCCAAGATTTGGAGGCATCATCTTCACCACAACAAGAGGAAGAATTTCTGATGAAAATATTTTTTAAAACCATGAAAAATATGGCAGCCGAAGGAAGACTGGATCCTAAAGTTTTGAAGGAGAGACTTTTTTCACGGGGAGGAGAAACAATTGATCCTAAGATTAAACGGGCAATCATTGAAGCCTATGGATTGATCCAAGAAGAAAAAGTGGAAGATGGTACAGCGAATTCCAAAAAACATGCATTGTAATTGCTTTGTAAATGCACATGCAATAAATATGCATATATGCATCTAAAGGTTATGGAATTTTCTCAAAACAATAATAAAATTATATGTTGACCTACAAATTCAATCTCTTCTACATAACTCTTCCAATATTGTCTTATGATTATTTTTATAAAGATATCTTTTAAGGAAGATAATAATATTTAAAAACAAATAAATGTATTCGTTTATTACTTAAATCTTAAGTTAAATAAAGTTTCATAATAATATTACTTATAAGACCTGGAGAAAAAAAAAAGACAGATCAAGCGATCAGGATAAAGGGAGATTCAAGGCTGAATCTAAATTCAAGGCTGTGTTGGTAAGTTGATAGGAGCTGTTGAGCTCAATTCATTCGTTGATACGAGTGTAGCAGTCTTAATAAGGGGAAACTTGAACATCAATGTTAGAATCAAACCATAATAAATATGAAAAATTAACTAGGATTTAATCAAAACAAATCATCAAGAATAAAATACTAGATGCGAAGTTTACCTGAATTAATTGATAGATTAAAATCCTTAAATCTTTATTTGGTTGTGATCTTCTAAGAAGATAAAATTATCTTGAGTATAAACTCTTTGACAGGGATAAGAGAAAAATTTGAGATTATCTATGTCTTGGGGACCATAAACCCTTTCTATAGCCGATTTAATAATCAATTATTGTTTGTACTCAGAACTCTGCCCACCATCAAATTATAAATAAACTTTAATAGTATCTACACTTTTATTTTTATGACACTTCTAATATCTTATGATTTTATAACATAGTTGCTCACTTAATTTATGTCATATTTTATAATGACAATATACATTAAAAATATTATGGATTTTAATCCAACAGTCACGATTATGGAATTTAATCTAACAATCTCCCACTTGGGCAACTTATGTTTCTTGATAAATGTACAACCTTATGAGTTCAAAATTTGTTATCATACAATAGGTATTCTATAACTATCTCGTCCATCAACTATATCCATATAGGATCAAAGCGGTCTTTCCCATATCAATCATGACTAGACCTATCAATGGTCACGTGTATAAACACAGATAAATGACATAGATCAATCATGGAATGTAGCATAGAAATTACAAGCAATGTGAACAACATATGTCTATATACAACCTAATGATTTATGCTAAGGAAACAATATATAAAAATCCTATAAATTACTCCTACTTCCCTAATTACTCGTAACACCCCCTCAAGTTGGAGTATGGGGATTCACGATGCCCAACTTGCCAAGTAAAAAATCGAAGTGCTTCTTGCCTAATTCCTTAGTGAAATATATGCCAGTTGAATCATAGTAGGAATGTAAGAAGGCGTAATCAAACCCTATGTTATCGATTCGTGAACTAAGTGGCAATCCATTTTAATATTCTTTATTCTCTCATGATATACCAAAATTTTGGCAATATGCAAAGCTGATTGGCTATCACAAAATAAGGGAATAACCTTGAGATAATGAACACCCAAGTTAAGTAACAAGCCCTTAAGCCATTTTAACTCACAAGTAACATCTGTCATAGATTGATATTGTGCTTCTATTGATGAACGCAAAACAGCGTGTTGCTATTTAGTCTTCCACGAGATAGAAGAATGATCAAGGAAAACAAGCCAACCTGTCAAAGGACATACATCCCAATCAGAGTCACACCACCCTATTAACATCAACTCTATCTGAATGCAATAAGATACCTTTACGCTTTTAGAACTATAAATACCCCTTCGGTATTGCTTGAACATGGACTATCTTTTCATTTTTCTTTTATTTTACAAAAGTATTCTAAGGTTTGTTTTATATTTTTCTTTCCACATTTATTTTAAGTTTTTATCTTTTTTCTTTTAAAATGCTAAACATGATTTTCATCATGCTTACCTAACTTTCAATTAGTCGATGACTTTGCAATGACTCAATTCATTTGGTGAAAATTGAAAAGAGCTTAATATCTTCGAATATCTTTCTAAATTTTTGGCAAACTTAGATTTAGGGGTGAAATTAGGAATTTATTATAGTGGGGTTAAAATAATTTTTATTTTCCATAAACAGAATTTTTTAATTAAGGGTATAGTAATTTTTTCTTTATTTACTTTTTAAATATATATATATATATTATATTAATAATTAAAAAAAAAAATGGAGGGGCCAAGGCTTCCCTTGGTTCTCCCTATGCTTGGATTAGAAATAGACATTTTCATTAAAACTTTCATTTTAAAAATAGCTCGTTGGTTTAAATGTTGTTCTGATTTATAGTTGGAGGAAGAGCTGACAAGTAGCAAATTTGACTTCCTATGAACACATTTAGCGGCGGTCCACTAAGGGAAAATGAGATCGAATTTGATTCTCACTAAGACAACATAAACCGAGTCGGTTTTTTCTAGCCCTTAAAGTTGTATTGGTGCTAACAGCGCTAGCCATGGTTAGTACAAGCAATGACTGAATTCCGAAGATAGACTTGGGAATATTGGTTTACCGGAAAGAAAAGTATGTTACAAGGGTTGGTCTTATAGACTGTAACCGACATGAACCCTGAAATAAAATCTTTATCAATGATCAAAATGAATTGAGGCAAAACGAAACTTAAGGCTATTTTTCATCATTATTATTTTCAATTATTTACTTTCATTCTTTGTCATTTTTCTATTTAATTTATTTTACTCAGTTTTTATTACCAAATTTATTTTCTTACATATAATTTCCTTGGATCAGGATTAACACAATACAACATTGGAAATTTCTAAATCCCTGCAGATCGACCCTTTATTATCTATAATACGTTTTAATTATTTGTTTTGAAAAAAATGAATATTTATTTGTTAATTACGATGCTTGTCAAAATTCAAAACGATGTCATCCTATTATATGAATTGATTCTTATAAAATCAAATTTAAAGTCTAAAATAATATTAATGAACATTAATTCGATATTGAAAAAATTCCAACAGTTTTAAATCGGAAGAGTGAATTTCATAGGAAATTGTTTCTCTAATACAAAACTTAATCCATTAAATTAGCTTTATAATTTTTTATTAAGCCTAGGTAATTATAAAGTAGTATCAGTTCTAAATATTTTCAACCATTTAATAATGAACGTCTAATTACTTTTGCTGTCACTAGTGTTCAAACTCGTAAGTTGTAAGAACAATGATTCATTTAACCACTGAGGTAAATTAATTCATGCATGTGAACTTTATGATTGAATTTGAAGTAACATATATAAATGAATATTTACTTATTAAAAATTATAAAAAAATAAAATTAAATTTGCTCAAAGTTTTTAATCATTTTTAAAGGTAAACATTGTCAATAATGTTTTATTTATTGTTTTGGATCAAAATTTAAACTTGAAATAGTTTTAAAATTTCAAGAACACCTATATCTTTAAAATTTTGAAGCATAATTTTGAAATCATATTATAGGTTTCGAAACTCTTAACTTGTAACACCCTAATTTAGGGGCTAAAAATTAAGAAATTATAAAGTATTGGATTCAATTGGAATTTTGGAAGAAAATGAGGATTAAATTGTAAAATTTCAAGTTGATAGACCATTTTAGGAAGTGCGGGAAATTCAGTGACTAAACTAATAGTTTAACCATTTTTATTTTGGAGAGAAATATAAACCCTTATTTCCCGTATGTTTCTACAGAATTATCCTCCATTTCCCTCCCCAGTTGACCCTCCTTTCCACCTCGATCTACTCACCGTCCGACCACCGTTTGACGTACCAAAACCACCATCATGTTCGTTTTCGACCGATGAACAAATCTCCTCAAGCCTTTCGTCGTGAATCGGCTTCGTTCGTCGTTAATTTCAATCGGAAGTATCGTCGGTTTTAACACAATTTTCGTTGGTTTTCCGTCGATTCACGTCAATCTGGCCATCCGCTTTTGACACCTCCCACACCATCGTGTTCCTTGCATCGTTCTGAGTCCACCGGTGTCTTCTATGTCTCTGTCGTCGCCGACGCGTGTAGGGGTGAGAAAGTTATAGTTTACAACTTTTCAGAATCGAGATCTCCACCATTCAAAAATGTGAATCGAGCTTGGTAAGTGTCTTAAAATATCTTAAAATAATTTTTAGAAAATTTTCGAGAATTTTTCGGACACCGTAACACTGTTCACGTACACCACGCGCCACCCAATGAGAGTGGGCTTCGTCTGACAACTTGGTGAGCAGTTGAGCCGAGCCACTGAGCCAAGCCGCTGAGCCGAGCCAAGCCAACTGAGTCAACCTATGCTGAGTTAACTCGGCTGAGTCAACCCGAGCTGAGCCGTTGATCGTTGACTTTGACAAAAAAAGTCAAATTTTTTGAAAAGTCATATTTTATGTTTTTAAACGTACCGAATTCGATTCTGTAGTCCGTTTTGCCAAATTTGAACCCAAAAGCCTCGAAATTGACCATGAATAAAACAGTACTCAAGAAGTCATGCTTAAATCGATGAATTACTAGTTTCATCGTTAAGTTATACATTTATACAGGAAATTCCTGATAATTCGTAAATCTCCAAGTTATGAGTAAATACATGAATAATAATGATTGTACTCTTTTAATAGAATTGTTCAAAATGACTGAAATAAATGATAAGTTTAAATTTGATAATAAGATCGGAGGGAAGGAAATGATTGTAATACACTGGATCTGTAAAATGACCCAAAAATATCACCAAGCTCAAGAAGATTGGATATCCTCGAGCTCTAAAATGAATGGAATAAAACTGACACAAAAATGACCAAAATACCCTTATGGCATAGACTAAGTAGATGTTTTGGATTAATTCAGGAATCCAAGTAAATATGGGTGTTGTACTACCCTTAAAAGTTATGGAACACAACTTAAGTGAGTTGATCAACATTAATGATATGTTAGTACCTGAACTGCATAGATATTACTTGAATGCGTATTCGTCTACTCAAGTTTGGCTCGATGATAATATTGGAAGTATTCAGCTCAGCTCAACTCTAGATCACATTCAGTACTGAGAATTGGATATTTGTTCGACAAATCAGCCACAAAGACCAAACTGAACTGAACAAAAGAACAATATGTATTTAAAATTCAAAAACGTCTGAATTACTCTGGAAAACTTCGAAGTAACTGGAATGGATTTGACTACTAAATGAACTAAGTAACCTCAATGACTAAGGATTAAGTAAGTGATTTGGATAAGTCTGGAAACTCTGATGAGTTTACCTAGTGTACAATTATTATGGGTTATGAACAAAACAATCAAGTACGCCAGCATTTCTTGATATCGTTGAAGTGTGGAAATGAATTAAAGACCATTGAAAGCTCCATTCAGCGATGACACAAAAGATGATTCATGGACAATAATTATTGGTATTAAAGAGTGAATACCTGGAAGGACAATGAATGGACTGGTCAACATGTATTAGTTCTGGGAGTTGTTCAACTTGAGTTATTTCGATAATTCGATAGATCGACACATTCTGAATAACTGATGATTTTGTCAATTATTGAACTCTTCCAATAGTAATTCTAAATTCTGACATTCTATCGGTATACTGAAGATCCGTGTTTCTCTGCCTGATAAGATTATCCAGTACCTCTGAATAATATCTATAAATTCTGGTGTGTTCCATAATCACATGAATATTTTATCTGATTTTCGATTTGAATTCTATTATGATACATGACTTGGATTCTGATCTGATATTTGACTTGGATTCTGATATGTTACTTGACATGGATTCTGATCTGATACTTGACCTGAATTATTTTTTGATATATCCGTTTATGGAATGTACATATTTTATTTGGGGGTATTGTTGGAGGAAGTATATCTACAGGCTCCTCAGCCTGTGCTCAGGACCTTACTTGGTGTGCTGGCGGGTGTATGATTCTGGGGAACCTACACTTTCTGGTGTGTTTAGTTGGAGGGATTACTATGGTTTTTCATAAATGTTTTATGGGAGGGTGTTGTTGGAGAAAGTTACCATTACCGTTACTGCAGGCTCCTATAGTTTGTGCTCAGGGCCTTACTTAGTGTATTGGTGGGTGTATGGTTCTGGAGAACCTACACATCCTGGTGCGTTCGGTTGGAGGGATTATTATGGTTTTTGAATAAAAAAATGTTTTAAACTGCTATTGTTTTAAAAAGCTCTGTATCTTTTCACTGGTTTTGTGGGAACACACTAGATAACTTATTTTGATCTCATCAACTCAGGCATTCGAAATATTTCTCAGAACTGAAAGCTCATTGTCCGTTACCACCTGAAATATCAGTAGGATCTCCGCTCAACATAAAAATCTGTAGATGTTCAGAACCAATAAGGAAATATATGTTTATGTGTATTTGTAGGTTCTTCAGCATCATCTGGTAGTTCTGTATTATTGATCTTTCCAAAGCCCACACTGTTACTCACCTTTTCAGGTTAAAAGAATCGTACCAGTGCATCTATCGACATCAATAAAGAAGTTCTTTCGGCATTGCTTGCAGAGGATGGTACATGTGATTAGGGGGCATGTAATTGTATTTTGTTTTATATATGAGTATGAAAGTCTGTTTTATCTGTACATACTGATAAATGATTTTATGAGTTACATCATTTAAATAAAAGTTTTAAATTTCCGCTATTTTTACAGTGGGTCGCTCTGGTGGCCCTAATGTGACACTCCAGATCGGATCTGGTTATCCGCATTGGTTTGAGGGGTTACATAACAAGTGAACTTAAAAATTTTCAAATAAATCCTAATATTATTGTATTACGAATTAAAAAAATGTGTTTGAAGTCTAATTAAGACAGATTAATATTTTATATATAAAAACTGTGAATGTCTAAAATAAGTATAATGTTTGTAATAATTTTCTTGAAAACACGCGTAATCATGAAGTAAAACAAAGAGAAGTTAACTAAAATCATCAATTACGGAGAAAAAAATGTAATTTTTAAAAATATTGAGAAAAAATCGTAGTTATCTTACTCGTGTGTGATCCTTAAACATCATACCAATCAAGAAATCCAAAAGTCGCAGTAAATATCTCATCCTAAACTCATTAAATTTCATCTCAATTTCATTCTTAATTATCACTTTCGAGCAATTCTTATTATTTTAGCTTAGCATTAAAGAAAAGAAGAGATGTCAAGGATTGCTTTTGTTGTGTTCTCAATGGCACTGATTATCTCAATGCAATTCATGGGAGGACAATCCAAAGAAGAGACTCCCAAAGAAGAGAAAAAAGACAATAAAGAATCGGTCCCAGGTGTTAATAAGGAGGAGGATAAACAAGTGACAGAAAAGGTAGTGATGAAAGACATTTCAGAAGGGCTCCAAGATTTGGAGGCATCATCTTCACCACAACAGGAGGAATAATTTTTGATGAAAATATTTTTTAAAACCATGAAAAATATGGCAGCCGAGGGAAGGCTGGATCCTAAAGTTTTGAAGGAGAGACTTTTTTCACGGGGAGGAGAAACAATTGATCCTAAGATTAAACGGGTAATCATTGAAGCCTATGGATTGATCCAAGAAGAAAAAGTGGAAGATGGTACAACGAATTCCAAAAAACTTGCATTGTAATTGCTTTGTAAATGCGCATGCAATAAATATGCATGTATGCATGCATGCATCTAAAGGTTATGGAATTTTCTCAAAACAATAATAAAATTATAAGTTGACCTACAAATTCAACCTCTTCTACATAACTCTTCCAATATTGTCTTATGATGATTTCTATAAAGATATCTTTTAAGGAAGATAATAATAGTTAAAACAAATAAATGTAGTTGTTTATTACTTAAATCTTAAGTTCAATAAAGTTTCATAATAATATTACTTAGTTGTATATTACTTATAAGACCTGGAGAGAGAAAAAAGATAAATCATGCGATCATGATAAGGGGAGATTCAAGGCTTAATCTAAATTCAAGGCTGTGTTGGTAAGTTGATAAGAGCTGTTGAGTTCAATTTATTTGTTGATACGAGTGTAGCAGTCTTGATAAGGGGAAATTGAACATCAATGTTAGAACCAAACCATAATAAATATGAAAAATCAACCAGGATTGGTTGATTGGTTTTGCATAATCTGAAGAAAAGTTGCTTGAAACAAAATGGAGAGTGGTTCAGGTTTTCTATCGGAAACTATTTCTTTGTTTGTGGATAATCTACCAAACTCTATTCACTGGAAAGGTTTATGGCAGATAGTGGGTCGTTATGGTGAGGTTCTAAGTGTGTATATTCCAAAGAAGAGGAGTCGAGCAGGCACTAGGTTTGGTTTCGTAAAAGTTTGCAATCTGGTAGAAGCTGAAAGAGTTAGGGAACGGTTGAATTGTCTTATGGTGTATAACAGTTGCATCTCAGTGAGTTGTGCTATTTATTCTTTGAAGGTCCCGAAGGTTAAATGTGTGTAGAGTAAGATGTCATGGAAATAAAATATTGTATGCCTAACCTTAAACGAAAATACACTAAGTAAGGAGGCTAACCAAGTGTGTGCATCCAGGAAGGAAGTTATGGGGAATGTGGATGAGAACGGTGTAAGAAAGTTGAGGAGATGTTTGGTGGGAGTTATGGCTGGTGTTTGTAGTGTTTGGAGTATCGTTAATAGATTACATAATTGGGGCTTAGGGGAAATTAAAGTTCAAATATTACGTGGGAACTCTTTTCTGCGTACCATTGAGGATGAAGATTTGTTTATCATGCTTGAAGACCTCCAGTGGTCTTACTTGAAGGAGATTTTTATGGATATTATGCTTTGGACAGAGTCTATATGTCAAATGGAAAGAGTTGTATGGATAGAGATAGATGGATTACCATTGCATTATTGGAATGAAGTCACTTTGAAAAGATTAGTTGGCTTGTGGGGTAGATTTGAAGCTTTTGGAGAAAATGTAAATCATCATATAGATTTTGAGAAAGTTAATATGTTGATTTCTACTTCGACGGAAGCTCGGATTGATGAAACTGTAGATGTGGTGGTGGAGAATAAAAAGTTTATTGTTTGAGTACTTGAATTAGGGATGGTGGATCATTCATTAGTTAAACTGTCTAAATATGAAATTATAAAGGAAAAAGAGATTGAGGATGAGAAGGATGGGGTGGAGGTTGGAGCTGATAAAGAAGGTGTTTCATCGGCAAATTTTTCCGTTGATCCTTCGGAGGCATCTGAGTTAGGAAGTTCAGTCAACAAGAAAGGGTCACCCTTGTCCGATGGCAGCACTTTTGATGTCGTGGGCACTGGAGATAGCATTCGAGTTCGTAACAAGGTTAATGTTGGGAAGTTGATCGAGGTCGGTTGTGGTATCGAAGAAGGTAGAGAGAGAGTCAGTTTTCAAATTTCAGATCACTCTAATCACATGGGGTTGCAAGGATTGGATATTGATGGGGTTGAGATTAATGTTGTAGACTCAAATGTGGTCAAACCTATTATAGACGGGGTTTAAAGGTTGGATGATAGAGTTATGGATGGAGCTTTTGTTGTAGGTTCTCCAAAAAATTGGGCTTCTTCGAGCGATGGGCTTACAGGCTGAAGATTTAATGGATTTACATAGTGATAGTATGGCGACATCAAGAGGGATGTGTGATGGAATTAAATTGGGTCCTGTTAACTATACTGAAAAAGGTAATTCAATTTTAAAGAAGAAAACTGAAAATGAGCATTTTGGGGGAGATTTTGAAGATGTGTCATTTTTGCCAGATCAGTCCATTAGGAAAAAAAGAAGATGAAGAAATTTGGTTCTCTATTAGATATCCAGGACAAAGTTCTCTCGAAAACTGAGAGAAGAAAAATAAATCGAGCATTGAAGAGATCCAAGTTGAAGAAGTCTGATCTAATCTCCTCTGAATTATCAGGTAGATCCCTTTTAAATTCGAATTTAAAGAAAAGATGGTTTGCTGCTTATGTTGAAGTAGATGAGACACTGTCAGTAGCTAAGATACTTGGTATTAAGTTTGTTGGTCCTAGAAGGAAGGTTCTCGAGGAGTTAGTGTCGTTAGAATTGTGTTGATGGTAGTGAGTGAGTCGGAGGGCATGCGTTAGGTTTTTGCGTTTGGATATGAGGACCCTGTCATGGTTTTTTTGGAGGTCCTGCAGTAGGTTATTTATGGGTTTTTATGCGAATTTGTTTTGACTTGCTGTTGGGGTTTAGGATAGGCGAGAATTAAGGTTACCTATGTGTGAAATGCGTCTAGATTAATTATTTAGTCTGTGATGGAGTGAGTCTAAGAATCAAGAAAGGCTTTTATTGATGAGATGGTAGTTGGGTGTTTTTTTGGTATTCCCATGAGTTCGAATTCTTGGATTCGGAGGGTTTTTGTTGGGTTCTTTAATTTTAAGGTTAGTGTGTTGTTCTCAAGGTTCTATATTCTTAAGGAATGTGGAGTTAGGATGTCCTAGATTCGTTGAAACAAATGGATTTAAAGGACTGAAAGTTTGTATTGTGGGAGTAATTTAGAATTGTAGGTGAACTGTGGAGGCAAAAAGTTTGATCAATTGGATTGCTTAAGGGGGTCTTGAACATTGCTTTTATCTCAGAGTAGTGTTTTTTGGTCAATGCAAAGGAAAGAACAATTAGGGATGTATTATGGTATCTTTGAGTTATTGATATGCTTTTCTCATATGGTGGTTATATGGCTTTTCTTTGAGCATTTTCAATGTAATAACAACTGATGGTTATGTTGTTCTGAGATTTTTTCTTGCGTAGGAGGATGCTTTAAAATCAGTTTGGTCTTATATGTGGAGGCTTGATGGGTGGGTAGGTGATGTTGATAGTGGAATTAATTGGCTTGTGTTTCAATGTCCAAGGTAGATGTGGTATGTAGGTGTTGAAATTGCTTAGTTTGTTGGAATTTACAGTGGAATGGTCGATTGGTTGGTGATTGTTGGTTTTTTGAGAACTTCTTGTCTCCAAGGCTAGTGGCTTCAAATAGATCTTAATGTTGGTTTCATCTTGTAATTATTACGGTAGCGGTTTCTTCATCGAGTTATTTTTATGGTTGTCCGCTCTGGAGCTTTTTGAAATGCTTTTACTGTCTCTGTACGCTTTTGTTGTCTCTGTATGCGTTGATTGTGTCGAGAAAGCTTTTTGGTTGGAATTGTTGTGTATTTTTTTTAGTTTTTTTGTGCTTAGATTGTTGCAGTTCTTGCTTATTTTGGTCGATAATGCTTTCCGCTCTTGAGTTTCCTTTAATTAGGAGAGGATGATCTTTTTTTTGTCTAGTTTTCCTTATTTGTCTGTTTTGTTTGTATCGTTCTCTTATGTTACACTCTTTTCCTCCAATTAGTTTAGGGAGGTTTTTAACGAGACCCATAAGTTGAACTTCGACTCTTCATTTTATAAAATCTTCATTCTTATCAAAAAAAATTAACCATGACTTAATCAAGACAAATCATCAAGAATAAAATACTAGATGCGAAGTTTACCTGAATTAATTGTTAGGTTAAAGTCCTTAAATCTTTATTTGGTTTTGATCTTCAAAGAAGATAAAATTATCTTGAGTATAAACTCTTTGACATGGATAAGAGAAAATATCAGATTATCTATTTCTTGGGGACCATAAACCCTTTATATAGCCGATTTAATAATCAGTTATTATTTGTACTCAGAACTCTGCCCACCATCAAATTATAAATAAATTTTAATAGTATCTACACTTATATTTTCATGACACTTCCAATATCTTTTGACTTTATAACATAATTGGTCACTTAATTTATGTAATATTTTATGATAACAATATACATTAAAAATATTATGGATTTTAATCCAACAATCATAATTATGGAATTTAACCTAACAATCTTCCACTTGGGCAACTTATGTTTCCTGATAAATGTACAACCTTATGAGTTCAAAGTTTGTTATCATACAATAGGTATTCTATAACAATCTCGTCCTTCAACTATATTCATATAGAATCAAAGTGGTCTTTCTCATATCAATCATGACTAGACCTATCAATGGTCACGTGTATAAACACAGATAAATGACATAGATCAATCATGGAACGTAACATAGAAATTATAAGCAATGTGAACCACATATGTCTATTTCCAACTGGTCGTCTTTAAACATTATTTTTTTATTGGCAGAAGAGATTTTTATTATGAAGAACTCACTTGGTAGTATGGCTCATTAAAAACCCTCCAAGCCTAATTGGGGGAAAACTCTTTAAACATTAGTGAGATATAAAGTTAGTCAACATATGTGTTTTATTGAATAGAAAACCAGTGTATAAATATACAACCTAATGATTTATGCTAAGGAAACAGTATATACAAATCCTATAAATTACTCCTAACTTCCATTATTACTCGTTACACCCCCTCAAGTTGGAGCATGGGGATTCACGATGCCCAACTTGCCATGTAAAAAATCAAAGTGCTTCTTGCCTAATTCCTTAGTAAAATATATGCGAGTTGAATCGTAGTAGGAATGTAAGAAGGCGTAATCAAACCCTATGTTATTGATTCGTGAACTAAGTGGCAATCCATTTTAATATTCTTTGTTCTCTCATGATATACCAAATTTCTAGCAATATGCAAAGCTTATTGGCTATCACAAAATAAGGGAATAACCTTGAGATGATGAACATCCAAGCTAAGTAACAAGCCCTTAAGCCATTTTAACTCACAAGTAATATCTTTCATGGATCGATATTCTGCTTTTGTTTATGAACGCGAAACATCGTGTTTCTATTTAGTCTTCCACTAGATAGAAGAATGATCAAGGAAAAAAATCTAACCTGCCAATGGACATACATCCCAATCTGAGTCAACACATTTAGCGGCGGTCCGCTAAGGGAAAATGAGATCGAATTTGATTCTCACTAAGACAACATAACCCGAATCGGTTTTTTCTAGCCCTTAAAGTTGTATTGGTTCTAACAGCGCTAGCCGTGGTTAGTACAAGCAATGACTAAATTTCGAAGATAGACTTGGGAATATTGGTTTATCGGAAAGAAAAGTATGTTACAAGGGTTGTGTCTTATAGACTGTAACCGACATGAACCCCGGAATAAAATCTTTATCGATGATCAAAATGAATTGAGGCAAATGAAACTTAAGGCTATTTTTCATCATTATTATTTTCAATTATTTACTTTCATTCTTTGTCATTTTTATATTTAATTCATTTTACTCAGTTTTTATTACCAAATTTCTTTTCTTACATATAATTTCCTTGGATCAGGATCAACACAATATGACATTGGAAATTTATAAATCCCTACAGATCGGCCCTTTATTATCTATAATACATTTTAAATATTTCATTTGAAAAAAATGAATATTTATTTGCTAATATTCTTTGTTCTCTCATGATATACCAAATTTCTGGCAATATGCAAAGCTGATTGGCTATCACAAAATAAGGGAATAAACTTGAGATGATGAACACCCAAGCTAAGTAACAAGCCCTTAAGCCATTTTAACTCACAAGTAACATCTGCCATGGATCGATATTCTGCTTCTGTTGATGAACGCGAAACAGCGTGTTGCTATTTAGTCTTCAACGAGATAGAAGAATGATCAAGGAAAACAAGCCAACCTGTCAATAGACATACATCCCAATCAGAGTCACACCACCCTGTTAGCATCAACTCACTATTCGAACGCAATAAAATACCTTTAGGGTTTTAGAACTATAAATACCACTTCAGTATTGCTTGAACATGTACTATCTTTTCATTTTTCTTTTATTTTGCAAAAGTATTCTAAGGTTTGTTTTATATTTTTCTTTCAACGTTTATTTTAAGTTTTTATCTTTTTTCTTTTAAAATGCTAAATATGATTTTCATCATGCTTAGCTAAACTTTCAATTAGTCGATTACTTTGCAATGACTCAATTCATTTGGTGAAAATTGAAAGAGCTTAATATCTTCGAATATCTTTCTTAATTTTTGTCAAACTTAGATTTAGGGGCCAAATTAGGTATTTATTATAGTAGGGTTAAAATATTTTTTATTTTCCATAAACAGATTTTTTTAATTGAGGGGTATAGTAAATTTTTTTATATTTATTATATATATATATATATATATTAATAATTAAAAATGAAATTGGAGGGGCAAGGCTTCCCTTGGTTCTGCCTATGTTTGGATTAGAGATAGGCATTTTCTTTAAAAATCTCAACAATTTCATTTTAAAAATAGCTCGTTGGTTTGAATGTTGTTCTGATTTACAATTGGAGGAAGAGTTGACTGGTAGTAAATTTGACTTCCTATGAACACATTTAGCGGCGGTCCGCTAAGGGAAAATGAGATCGAATTTTATTCTCACTATAACAACATAACCCGAGTCGATTTTTCCTAGCCCTTAAAGTTGTATTGGTGCTAACAGCGCTAGACGTGGTTAGTACAAGCAAGGACTGAATTTCGAAGATAAACTTGGGAATATTGGTTTACCTGTCACACCCCAATTTAGGGGCTAAATTTTAGAAATTATAAAGTATTGGATTTAAAGTGGTATTTTGGAAGAAATTGAGGATTAAATTGTAAAATTTCAAAGTTGGCAGACCATTTTAAGAAATTTAGGAAATTCAGTGACTAAACTTATAATTTAGCCATTTTTCTTTTGAGAGAATTATAAGTTCTCTTCCCCCATGTGTTTTCTGGAAATTTTTCTCATTTCCCTCCTCCGATCAACCCACTTTGAGCTCCGATCTATTCACTGATCGGCCACCGTTTGACAAACGGAAACCACCATCATGTTCATTATCGACCGAAGAACAAAACCCTTCAAACCTCTCGTCGTGAAACGACGTCGTTTGTCATAAATTTCAACTAGAAGTATCGCTGGATTTAACTCAATCTACGTTGATTTTTCATTGATTCACGTCGATTCAGCCACTCGTTTTCGACACCTCCCACACCATCGTGTTCCTTGCATCGTTTCGAGTCCGCCAGTGTAATCCGTGTCTCTGTCGTCACCGGCGCATAGAGGGGTGAGGAAGTCAAAGTTTTCGATGTTTCAGAATCGAGCTCTCCACCATTCAAAATTTTGAACCGAGCTTGGTAAGTGTCTCAAAATGCCTTAAAATAATTTTTAGAGATTTTTCGGGAATATTTCGGACACCGTAACACTGTTCACGCGCCCCACGCGCCACCCCCTGAGAGTGGGCTTCGTCTCGTAGCAGGAAAAAAAAAGAAAGAAAAAAACCGGTTTGACCGACCCGACCCGACCCAGTCCGACCTGACCCGTTGACCAGCGTTGACTCGCGTTGACCACCATTAACCAAAACTTTGACCGGCGTTGACCGACCATTAAACGACCATTGACTTTCTCTGGGTTTACCTATTCTAATATTTTTCGATGTTCTGAGTCCGTTTTTGGGGTCTGTTTCACCAAATTCAATCCCGGTAAGCTTTTTTTCACTTATTTATCATCCGATTCAATACATTTTTTTGAATTAAGCCCCATTTTTTATGAAATTTTTATTGTTATGTATTTGAGGAATTATTAGAAGATAAATTAAAGATCGAGGGCATTCGAATGGAATTTATTTGGTCGATCAGTATGGCACGAAAATCAAGGTAATACTTTACTACCTCTTTATGCTTATTGGAATATGTTTATATTGGTAAATGCATGAATAAGATAATATTGGTCTCATATGTGTAGTTAATTAATTTCTACACTCGATCCAAATACAGTAAAAATTCTATAACTGATTATGGTTCAGTTGACTTTTATAAGAAATTGAGGGATTGTTAGAATTAAAATTACAAGTTATGTATTTACTGATAAAGGAATTAGCTTGGGTCTGTAACATATAATTTATTTCATCAAAGGTACTTGGATGGGAAATTATGAGAATACTCTGGTAGGGTAAAATTATGAAAATACCCTTATGTTGTAAGATGAGAAGAATTGTCCCTGGAAGTTAGTTAATAACTCTGAAAAGACATATTTATCTGGTAAAATTACATATGTGCATGAGAAATGCTAGTTTTGCTTAAAAGATTTGGATAACTGATTTTTAACACCATGAGGGTTTATGCAAGATGCTAGAAGTCTGTTAAGGGAATCATTTCATGATCAGAGAATGTTCGGGAAAGAAATTAACCATATGATCTCTAAATTATAATTATTTTCGTTAAGAGTTAAAACCGAAGTTATCTGGTTAAGAAATTATAAAAATGCCCTTGAGAGGTGAATATAGTCTGAGTTGACCCTGAATGAGAAAGTACTTTGAGGATTCATACTTAACTCGATAAATTGCTGATTTAATTGTTAAGAACCTGTCTTTGTAAAGAAAATTCCTGATAACCTGTTGGTAACTTCTGAGAAGACAATTGACCTGAAAATCTCCGAGTTAAGAATAAATTATCGAGGGTGCTCTTTTTTCAGAATTGTTCGAAAGGTCTGGAAAAGATGATACATTTGAATTAAATAATAAGATCATATGGAAGGAAAGGATTGAAATACAACAGATCAGTAAAATGACCAAAATACCCCTATAATGGAAATGACCCAAGAATATCACCAATCTCAAGAATGATGGGATATCCTCGAGCTCTGTAATGAATGGAATAAAATTGAACACCAAAATGACCAAAATACGCTTATGGCATAGACTAAATAGATGTTTTGGATTAATTAAGGAATCCAAGTAAATATGGGTGTTGTACTACCCTTAAAAGTTATGGAACACAACTTAAGTGAGCCGATCAACCTTAATGATAATTTTGGAAGTATTCAGCTCAACTCTAGATCGCATTCAGTACTAAGAATTTGATATTTGTTCGAAAAATAAACCACGAAGACCGAACTGAACTGAACGGAAGTATAATATGTATATGAAATTCAGAAAATGTCTAAATTACTCTTTAAAACTCTGAAGTAATCGGGATAGACTTGACTATTAAATAAAATAAGTAACCTCAATGACTGAGGAGTAAATAAGTGATTTGGATGAGTCTGGAAACGTTAATGAACTTACATGATGTAATGTTCTTATGGGTCATGAACTACAAATCAAGTACATCAGCATTTCATGATATCGTTGCAGCATGGAAATGAAATAAAGACCCTTGGAAAATCCATTAAGCGATGACTCAAAAGATGATTTATGGACATTAATTGTAGTTATTAAAGAGTGAGTACCTGAAGGACAAAGAATGAACCGTTCAACATGCATTAGTTATGGGAGTTGTTCAGCTTGAGTTATTTAGATAATCCGATAGATCGACACAGACTGTAAATGTCCTCAACCTTCATATCTTCCTTATCAACTCAAGTCTCTTTCTAAATAATTGATGATTCCATCAGTTATTGAACTCTTCCAATAGTGATTCTAAATTCTGACATTCTATAAGTATACTGAAGATCCGTGTTTCTCTGCTTGCTAAGATTATCCAGAACCTCTAAATAATATCTGTAAACTCTGGTGTGTTCCCTAATCACATAAATATTTTATCTGATTTCTGATTTGAATTCAGTTACGATACCTGACATGGATTCTGATTTGATACTTGACCTGAATTTTGATATGATACTTTACCTGAATTATGTTTTGATTTTTTATATATCCGTTTACGGATAGAACATGTTTTATTTGGGGGTATTGTTAGAGGAAGAATACTTGTAGGCTCCTCGGCTTTGTGCTCAGGGCCTCACTAGACGTGACGGGGTTGTATGGTTCTGTGGAACCTACATATTTTGGATGTGTTCGGTTGTGGGAATTAATATGGTTTTTGAATTTTAAAAATATGTTTTAAAAAGATCTGTATCTTTTCACTGGTTTTGTAGGAACACACTAGATAATCTATTCTGATCTCCTGAACTCAGTCACCCGAAATATTTCTTTGAACTAAAAGCTCACTGTCTATTACTACTTGAAATATTAGTATGGTTTCCGCTCAACATAAAGATCTATAGATGTCTGAACTGATAAGGAAATATATGTTTATCTGTATCTGCACGTTCTTCAGCATCATCTGGTAGTTTTGTATTATTGAGCTTTCCGAAGCTCACTCTATTACTCACCATTGCAGGTTAAAAGAATTGTACCAGTGCAGTTATCAACATCAGTTAGGGAGTTCTTCCGGTATTGCTTGCAGAGTATGGTACATGTGATTAGGGGCATTCAATTGTATTTTGTTTTATATACGAGTCTGAAAATCTGTTTTATTTTTGCATACTAATAAATCATTTTATAAGTTACATGTTTTAATAAAAGTTTTAAATTTTCTGCTATTTTTACAGGGGGTCGCTCCAATGGCCCTAATGTGACACTCCATATTGGATTGGGTTACCCGCATCGGTCTGAGGGGGTTACATTACCGGAATGAAAAGTATGTTACAAGGGTTGGGTCTTATAGAATGTAATCGACATGAACCCTAGAATAAAATCTTTATCGATGATCGAAATGAATTGAGGCAAAATGAAACTTAAGGCTATTTTTCATCATTATTTTTTTCAATTATTTACTTTCATTCTTTGTCATTTTTATATTTAATTCATTTTACTCAGTTTTTATTACCAAATTTCTTTTCTTACATACAATTTCCTTGGATCAGGATCAACACAATACAACATTAGAAATGTCTAAATCCCCGCAGATCGACCCTTTATTCTTTATAATACATTTTAATTATTTCATCTTAAAAAATGAATATTTATTTGTTAATTACGATGCTTGTCAAAATTCAAAACGATGTCATCCTATTATATGAATTGATTCTTAAAAAATCAAATTTAAAGTCTAAAATAATATTAATGAACATTAATTCGATATTGAAAAAATTCCAACAGTTTTAAATCGGAAGAGTGAATTTCATAGGAAATTGTTTCTCTAATACAAAACTAAATCCATTATGTTAGCTTTATAATTTTTTATTACGCCTAGGTGATTATAAAGTAGTATCAGTTCTAAATATTTTCAACCATTTAATAATGAACGTCTAATTACTTTCGCAGTCGCTAGTGTTCAAACTCGTAAGTTATAAGAACAATGGTTCATTTATCCACTGAGGTAAATTAATTCATGCATGTTAACTTTATGATTGAATTTGAAGTAACATATATAAATGAATATTTACTTATTAAAAATTATAAAAAAATCAAATTAAAATTTGCTCAAAGTTTTTAATCATTTTTAAAGGGAAACATTGTCAATAATGTTTTATTCATTGTTTTGGATCAAAATTTAAACTTGAAATAGTTTTAAAAATTCAAGAACACCTATATCTTTAAAATTTTGAAGCATGATTTTGAAATCAAATTATAGGTTTTGAAACTCTTAACAAGTGAACTTAAAATTTTTCTAATAAATCCTAATATTATTATATTACGATTTTAAAAAATGTGTTTGAAGTCATATTAAGATGGATTAATATTTTATATAAAAAAAAGTGTGAATGTCTAAAATAAGTATAATGCTTGTAACAATTTTCTTGAAAACACACACAATCATGAAGTAAAACAAAGAGAAG
Organism: Hibiscus syriacus; assembly: GCF_006381635.1. Taxonomy (NCBI): domain Eukaryota; kingdom Viridiplantae; phylum Streptophyta; class Magnoliopsida; order Malvales; family Malvaceae; genus Hibiscus; species Hibiscus syriacus. The sequence continues at coordinate 647,603 of NW_024062745.1, read as the reverse complement.
TAAACTAAAATCATCAATTACGGAGAAAAAAATGTAATTTTTATAAATATTGAGAAAAAGTCGTGGCTTTCTTACTCGTGTGTGATCCTTAAACACCATACCAATCAACAAATCCAAAAGTCGCCGCAAATATCTCATCCTAAACTCATTAAATTTCAACTCAATTTCATTATTAATTATCACTTTCGAACAATTCTTATTATTTTAGCTTAGCATTAAAGAAAAGAAGAGATGGTAAGGATTACTTTTGTTGTGTTCTCAATGGCCCTGATTATCTCAATGCAATTCATGGGAGGACAATCCAAAGAAGAGACTCCCAAAGAAGAGAAAAAAGACAATAAAGAATCGGTCCCAGGTGTTAATAGGGAGGAGGATAAACAAGTGACAGAAAAGGAAGTGATGAAAGACATTTCAGAAGGGCTCCAAGATTTGGAGGCATCATCTTCACCACAACAAGAGGAAGAATTTCTGATGAAAATATTTTTTAAAACCATGAAAAATATGGCAGCCGAAGGAAGGCTGGATCCTAAAGTTTTGAAGGAGAGACTTTTTTCACGGGGAGGAGAAACAATTGATCCTAAGATTAAACGGGCAATCATTGAAGCCTATGGATTGATCCAAGAAGAAAAAGTGGAAGATGGTACATCGAATTTCAAAAAACATGCATTGTAATTGCTTTGTAAATGCACATGCAATAAATATGCATATATGCATCTAAAGGTTATGGAATTTTCTCAAAACAATAATAAAATTATATGTTGACCTACAAATTCAATCTCTTCAACATAACTCTTCCAATATTGTCTTATGATTATTTTTATAAAGATATCTTTTAAGGAAGATAATAATATTTAAAAACAAATAAATGTAGTCGTTTATTACTTAAATCTTAAGTTAAATAAAGTTTCATAATAATATTACTTATAAGACCTGGAGAAAAAAAAAGACAGATCAAGCGATCAGGATAAGGGGAGATTCAAGGCTGAATCTAAATTCAAGGCTGTGTTGGTAAGTTGATAGGAGCTGTTGAGCTCAATTCATTCGTTGATACGAGTGTAGCAGTCTTAATAAGGGGAAACTTGAACATCAATGTTAGAATCAAACCATAATAAATATGAAAAATTAACTAGGATTTAATCAAAACAAATCATCAAGAATAAAATACTAGATGCGAAGTTTACCTGAATAAAATTGATAGATTAAAATCCTTAAATCTAAGAAGATAAAATTCTCTTGAGTATAAACTCTTTGACAGGGATAAGAGAAAAATTTGAGATTATCTATTTCTTGGGGACCATAAACCCTTTCTATAGCCGATTTAATAATCAATTATTGTTTGTACTCAGAACTCTGCCCACCATCAAATTATAAATAAACTTTAATAGTATCTACACTTTTATTTTCATTACACTTCTAATATCTTATGACTTTATAACATAATTGCTCACTTAATTTATGTCATATTTTATAATGACAATATACATTAAAAATATTATGGATTTTAATCCAACAGTCACAATTATGGAATTTAATCTAACAATCTCCCACATGGGCAACTTATGTTTCTTGATAAATGTACAACCTTATGAATTCAAAATTTGTTATCATAGAATAGGTATTCTATAACTATCTCGTCCATCAACTATATCCATATAGGATCAAAGCGGTCTTTCCCATATCAATCATGACTAGACCTATCAATGGTCACGTGTATAAACACAGATAAATGACATAGATCAATCATGGAATGTAGCATAGAAATTAAAAGCAATGTGAACAACATATGTCTATATACAACCTAATGATTTATGCTAAGGAAACAATATATAAAAATCCTATAAATTACTCCTACTTCCCTAATTACTCGTAACACCCCCTCAAGTTGGAGTATGGGGATTCACGATGCCCAACTTGCCAAGTAAAAAATCGAAGTGCTTCTTGCCTAATTCCTTAGTGAAATATATGCCAGTTGAATCGTAGTAGGAATGTAAGAAGGCGTAATCAAACCCTATGTTATCGATTCGTGAATTAAGTGGCAATCCATTTTAATATTCTTTGTTCTCTCATGATATACCAAATTTCTGGCAATATGCAAAGCTGATTGGCTATCACAAAATAAGGGAATAACCTTGAGATAATGAACACCCAAGTTAAGTAACAAGCCCTTAAGCCATTTTAACTCACAAGTAACATTTGTCATAGATCGATATTCTGCTTCTGTTGATGAACGCAAAATAGCGTGTTGCTATTTAGTCTTCCACGAGATAGAAGAATGATCAAGGAAAACAAGCCAACCTGTCAAAGGACATACATCCCAATCAAAGTCACACCACCCTGTTAACATCAACTCTATCTGAATGCAATAAGATACCTTTACGCTTTTAGAACTGTAAATACCCCTTCGGTATTGCTTGAACATGGACTATCTTTTCATTTTTCTTTTATTTTACAAAAGCATTCTAAGGTTTGTTTTATATTTTTCTTTCCACATTTATTTTAAGTTTTTATCTTTTTTCTTTTAAAATGCTAAACATGATTTTCATCATGCTTACCTAACTTTCAATTAGTCGATGACTTTGCAATGACTCAATTCATTTGGTGAAAATTGAAAAGAGCTTAATATCTTCGAATATCTTTCTAAATTTTTGGCAAACTTAGATTTAGGGGTGAAATAAGGAATTTATTATAGTGGGGTTAAAATAATTTTTATTTTCCATAAACAGAATTTTTTAATTAAGGGTATAGTAATTTTTTCTTTATTTATTTTTTAAATATATATATACATATTATATTAATAATTAAAAATGAAATTGGAGGGGCCAAGGCTTCCCTTGGTTCTCCCTATGCTTGGATTAGAAATAGACATTTTCATTAAAACTTTCATTTTAAAAATAGCTCGTTGGTTTAAATGTTGTTCTGATTTACAGTTGGAGGAAGAGCTGACAAGTAGCAAATTTAACTTCCTATGAACACATTTAGCGGCGGTCCACTAAGGGAAAATGAGATCGAATTTGATTCTCACTAAGACAACATAACCCGAGTCGGTTTTTTCTAGCCCTTAAAGTTGTATTGGTGCTAACAACGCTAGCCATGGTTAGTACAAGCAATGACTGAATTCCGAAGATAGACTTGGGAATATTGGTTTACCGGAAAGAAAAGTATGTTACAAGGGTTGGGTCTTATAGACTGTAACCGACATGAACCCTGGAATAAGATCTTTATCAATGATCAAAATGAATTGAGGCAAAACGAAACTTAAGGCTATTTTTCATCATTATTATTTTCAATTATTTACTTTCATTCTTTGTCATTTTTCTATTTAATTTATTTTACTCAGTTTTTATTACAAAATTTATTTTCTTACATATAATTTCCTTGGATCAGGATTAACACAATACGACATTGGAAATTTCTAAATCCCTGCAGATCGACCCTTTATTATCTATAATACGTTTTAATTATTTCTTTTGAAAAAAATGAATATTTATTTGTTAATTACGATGCTTGTCAAAATTCAAAACGATGTCATCCTATTATATGAATTGATTCTTAAAAAATCAAATTTAAAGTCTAAAATAATATTAATGAATATTAATTCGATATTGAAAAAATTCCAACAGTTTTAAATCGGAAGAGTGAATTTCATAGGAAATTGTTTCTCTAATACAAAACTTAATCCATTATATTAGCTTTATAATTTTTTATTAAGCCTAGGTGATTATAAAGTAGTATCAGTTCTAAATATTTTCAACCATTTAATAATGAACGTCTAATTACTTTTGCTGTCACTAGTGTTCAAACTCGTAAGTTGTAAGAACAATGATTCATTTAACCACTGAGGTAAATTAATTCATGCATGTGAACTTTATGATTGAATTTGAAGTAACATATATAAATGAATATTTACTTATTAAAAATTATAAAAAAATCAAATTAAAATTTGCTCAAAGTTTTTAATCATTTTTAAAGGGAAACATTGTCAATAATGTTTTATTTATTGTTTTGGATCAAAATTTAAACTTGAAATAGTTTTAAAAATTCAAGAACACCTATATCTTTAAAATTTTGAAGCACATTTTTGAAATCATATTATAGGTTTTGAAACTCTTTACAAGTGATCTTAAAATTTTTCTAATAAATATTAATATTGTTGTATTACGAATTTAAAAAATGTGTATGAAGTCTTATTAAGACAGATTAATATTTTATATAAAAAAAAAGTGTGAATGTCTAAAATAAGTATAATGCTCGTAACAATTTTCTTGAAAACACACGCAATCATGAAGTAAAACAAAGAGAAGTAAACTAAAATAATCAATTACAGAGAAAAAAATGTAATTTTTAAAAATATTGAGAAAAAGTCGTGGCTATCTTACTCGTCTGTGATCCTTAAACACCATACCAATCAACAAATCCAAAAGTCGCCACAAATATCTCATCCTAAACTCATTAAATTTCATCTCAATTTCATTCTTAATTATCACTTTCGAACAATTCTTACTATTTTAGCTTAGCATTAAAGAAAATAAGAGATGGCAAGGATTGCTTTTGTTGTGTTCTCAATGGCCCTGATTATCTCAATGCAATTCATGGGAGGACAATCCAAAGAAGAGACTCCCAAAGAAGAGAAAAAAGACAATAAAGAATCGGTCCCAGGTGTGAATAAGGAGGAGGCTAAACAAGTGACAGAAAAGGTAGTGATGAAAGACATTTCAGAAGGGCTCCAAGATTTGGAGGCATCATCTTCACCACAACAGGAGGAAGAATTTCTGATGAAAATATTTTTTAAAACCATGAAAAATATGGCAGCCGAAGGAAGGCTGGATCCTAAAGTTTTGAAGGAGAGACTTTTTTCACGGGGAGGAGAAACAATTGATCCTAAGATTAAACGGGCAATCATTGAAGCCTATGGATTGATCCAAGAACAAAAAGTGGAAGATGGTAAAGCGAATTCCAAAAAACATGCATTGTAATTGCTTTATAAATGCACATGCAATAAATATGCATGTATGCATGCATGCATCTAAAGGTTATGGAATTTTCTCAAAACAATAATAAAATTATATGTTGACTTACAAATTCAATCTCTTCTACATAACTCTTCCAATATTGTCTTATGATGATTTCTATAAAGATATCTTTTAAGGAAGATAATAATATTTAAAATCAAATAAATGTAGTCGTTTATTACTTAAATCTTAAGTTCAATAAAGTTTCATAATAATATTACTTAGTTGTATATTACTTATAAGACCTGGAGAAAAAAAAAAGACAGATCAAGCGATCAGGATAAGGGGAGATTCAAGGGTGAATCTAAATTCAAGGCTGTGTTGGAAAGTTGATAGGAGCTGTTGAGCTCAATTCATTCGTTGATACGAGTGTAGCAGTCTTGATAAGGGGAAACTTGAACATCAGTGTTAGAATCAAACCATAATAAATATGAAAAATTAACCAGGATTTAATCAAGACAAATCATCAAGAATAAAATACTAGATGCGAAGTTTACCTGAATTAATTGATAGGTTAAAATCCTTAAATCTTTATTTGGTTGTGATCTTCTAAGAAGATAAAATTCTCTTGAGTATAAACTCTTTGACAGGGATAAGATAAAATTTTGAGATTATCTATTTCTTAGGGACCATAAACCCTTTATATAGTCGATTTAATAATCAATTATTGTTTGTACTCAGAACTCTGCCCACCATCAAATTATAAATAAACTTTAATAGTATATACACTTTTATTTTCATGACACTTCTAATATCTTATGACTTTATAACATAATTGCTCACTTAATTTATGTCATATTTTATGATAACAATATACATTAAAAATATTATGGATTTTAATCCAACAATCATAATTATGGAATTTAATCTAACAATCTCCCACTTGGGCAACTTATGTTTCTTGATAAATGTACAACCTTATGAGTTCAAAGTTTGTTATCATACAATAGGTATTCTATAACTATCTCGTCCATCAACTATATCCATATAGGATCAAGGCGGTCTTTCCCATATCAATCATGACTAGACTTGTCAATGGTCACGTGTATAAACACAGATAAATGACATAGATCAATCATGGAATGTAGCATAGAAATTACAAGCAATGTGAACAACATATTTCTATTTCCAACTGGTCGTCTTTAAATATTATTTTTTTAATGGGAGAAGAGATTTTTATTATGAATAGACTCACTAAGTACTATGGCTCATTAAAAACCCTCCAAGCCTAATTGGGGGGAAACTGTTTAAACATTAGTGATATGTAAAGTTAGGCAAGTTATGTGTTTTATTGTATAGAAAACCAGTGTATAAATATACAACCTAATGATTTATGCTAATGAAACAGTATATACAAATCCTATAAATTACTCCTAAATTCCCTAATTACTCGTAACACCCCCTCAAGTTGGAGCATGGGGATTCACGATGCCCAACTTGCCAAGTAAAAAATCGAAGTGCTTCTTGCCTAATTCCTTGGTGAAATATATGCCAGTTGAATCATAGTAGGAATGTAAGAAGGCGTAATCAAACCCTATGTTATTGATTCGTGAACTAAGTGGCAACCCATTTTAATATTCTTTGTTCTCTCATGATATACCAAATTTCTGGCAATATGCAAAGCTGATTGGCTATCACAAAATAAGGGAATAACCTTGAGATAATGAACACCCAAGCTAAGTAACAAGCCCTTAAGCCATTTTAACTCACAAGTAACATCTATCATGGATCGATATTCTGCTTCTGTTGATGAACACAAAACAGCGTGGTGCTATTTAGTCTTCCACGATATAGAAGAATGATCAAGGAAAACAAGCCAACCTGTCAAAGGACATTCATCCCAATCAGAGTCACACCACCCTGTTAGCATCAACTCAATATCTGAATGCAATAAGATACCTTTACGGTTTTAGAACTATAAATACCCCTTCGGTATTGCTTGAACATGGAATATCTTTTCATTTTTCTTTTATTTTACAAAAGTATTCTAAGGTTTGTTTTATATTTTTCTTTCCACCTTTATTTTAAGTTTTTATCTTTTTTCTTTTAAAATGCTAAACATGATTTTCATCATGCTTAGCTAAACTTTCAATTAGTCGATGACTTCGCAATGACTCAATTCATTTGGTGAAAATTGAAAAGAGCTTAATATCTTCGAATATCTTTCTAAATTTTCGGCAAACTTAGATATAGGGGCGAAATTAGGAATTTATTATAGTGGGGTTAAAATATTTTTTATTTTCCATAAACATAATTTTTTAATTAAGGGTATAGTAAATTTTTCTTTATTCATTTTTTTAATATATATATTATATTAATAATTAAAAATGAAATTGGAGGGGCCAAGGCTTCCCTTGGTTCTCCTTATGCTTGGATTAGAAATAGGCATTTTCATTAAAACTTTCATTTTCAAAATAGCTCGTTGGTTTAAATGTTGTTCTGATTTACAGTTGGAGGAAGAGTTGACTAGTAGCAAATTTGACTTCCTATGAACACATTTAGCGGCGGTCCGCTAAGGGAAAATGAGATTGAAGTTGATTCTCACTAAGACAACATAACCCGAGTCAGTTTTTTCTAGCCCCTACAGTTGTATTGGTGCTAACAGCGCTAGCCGTGGTTAGTACAAGCAAGGACTGAATTCCGAAGATAGACTTGGGAATATTGGTTTACCGGAAAGAAAAGTTTGTTGCAAGGGTTGGGTCTTATAGACTATAACCTACATGAACCCTAGAATAAAATCTTTATCAATGATCAAAATGAATTGAGGCAAAATGAAACTTAAGGCTATTTTTCATCATTATTATTTTCAATTATTTACTTTCATTCTTTGTCATTTTAATATTTAATTTATTTTACTCAGTTTTTATTACCAAATTTCTTTTATTACATACAATTTCCTTGGATCAGGATTAACACAATACGACATTGGAAATATCTAAATCCCTGCAGATCGACCCTTTATTATCTATAATACGTTCTAATTATTTCTTTTGAAAAAAATGAATATTTATTTGTTAATTACGATGCTTGTCAAAATTCAAAACGATGTCATCCTATTATATGAATTGATTCTTAAAAAATCGAATTTAAAGTCTAAAATAATATTAATGAATATTAATTCGATATTGAAAAAATTCCAACAGTTTTAAATCGGAAGAGTGAATTTCATAGGAAATTGTTTCTCTAATACAAAACTTAATCCATTATGTTAGCTTTATAATTTTTTATTAAGCCTAGGTGATTATAAAGTAGTATCAGATCTAAATATTTTCAACCATTTAATAATGAACGTCTAATTACTTTTGCAGTCACTAGTGTTCAAACTCGTAAGTTATAAGAACAATGGTTCATTTAACCATTGAGGTAAATTAATTCATGCATGTGAACTTTATGATTGAATTTGAAATAACATATATAAATGGATATTTACTTATTAAAAATTATAAAAAAATAAAATTAAATTTGCACAAAGTTTTTAATCATTTTTAAAGGTAAACATTGTCAATAATGTTTTATTTTTTGTATTGGATCAAAATTTAAACTTGAAATAGTTTTAAAAATTCAAGAACACCTGTATCTTTAAAATTTTGAAGCATAATTTTGAAATCATATTATAGGTTTCGAAACTCTTAACATGTCACACCCTAATTTAGGGGCTAAAAATTAAGAAATTATAAAGTATTGGATTCAATTGGTATTTTGGAAGAAAATGAGGATTAAATTGTAAAATTTCAAGTTGACAGACCATTTTAGGAAGTGAATGAAATTCAGTGACTAATCTCATAGTTTAACCATTTTTATTTTGGAGAGAAATATAAACCACCATTTCCCTTATGTTTGTACATAATTATCCTCCATTTCCCTCCCCCGTTGACCCTCCTTTCTACTTCAATCTACTCACCGTCCGACCACCGTTTGACGTACCGAAACCACCATCGTGTTCATTTTCGACCGATGAACAAATCTCCTCAAGCCTCTCATCGGGAATCGGCGTCGTTCGTCGTTAATTTCAATCGGAAGTATCATCGGTTTTAACACAATTTCTGTTGGTTTTTCGTCGATTCACGTCAATCTGGGCATCCGCTTTCGACACCTCCCGCACCATCGTGTTCCTTGCATCGTTCCGAGTCCAGCGGTGTCTTCCGTGTCTCTGTCATCGCCGGCACGTGTAGGGGTGAGAAAGTCAAAGTTTACAACGTTTCAGAATCGATCTCTCTACTGTTCAAAAATGTGAATCGAGCTTGGTAAGTGTCTTAAAATGCCATAAAATAATTTTTAGAAATTTTTCAAGAATTTTTTGGACACCGTAACACTGTTCATGCGCCCCACGCACCACCCAATGAGAGTGGGCTTCGTCTAACAGCTTGGTGAACAGTTGAGCCGAGCCACTAAGCCGTTGACCGTTGACTTTGATCGGGTCAACCCATTGATCGTTGACTTTGACCAAAAAAGTCAAAAATTTTGAAAAGTCATATTTTATGTTTTTTAACATACTGAGTTCGATTTCGCAGTTCGTTTTGCCAAATTCGGACCCAAAAGCCTCAAAATTGTCAGTCAAACCCGTTGATTTTGACTTTGACTGAAAAGTCAAAATTTTCGAAAAGTCATATTTTATGTTTTTCGACATCCTGAATCCGAAGTCCATTTCGTCAAATTCAAACTCGGTAAGCTGTTTTTGACTGATTAATCACTCGATTCGATCTGTTTTTCACAATTAAGCTTCGTTTTTGATTAAATTTGTATTGTTATGTATTTGAGGAATTATTGGAAGATGATTTCAAGATCAAGGGTGTTCGAATGGAATTTAAATGGTCGATCAGTATGGCACAGAAATTGAGGTAATACATTACTACCTCTTTATACTTTATGGAAAATGTTGATAATGGATAAATGCATGAATGTATATGATTGGTCTGTTATGCCACTTTTATTATGGATGGATTCGAACCGAATATGGTTTAAGTGATAAATTAGTTAAGATTCTATGGAATTACAAGTTCTGTGATTAAGTGATAAAGGAATCAGTCCTGAATATGTAAATTATAATTTATCTCATTAAAGGTACTTGGATGATAAATTATGAGAATACTTCGATCAGGTAAAATTATGAAATTACCCTTATATTGTAAAAAGACAAGAATTGACCCTGGAAGTTGGATAAGAACTACATATGTGCATAGAAAATGCTAATTTTTCTTAGAAAATCCGGATAACTGATTTCTAAATGCAAGATGGCTTGTACAAGATACGAGAAGTTCGATAAGGAATATTTTAAAGTTTAAAGATTATCCTGAAAAGAGGTAAACCTTAGAATCTCTGAATTATAATTATCTTTGTTAAGAGTTTTTATACCGAAAGTATATGATTAAGAAATTACGAAATTACCCTTGAGAGGGAAAAGTAGCCCGAATTGACCCTAAATAGAAAAGTACTCAATAAATCATGCTTAAATCGATGAATTACTAGTTTCATCGTTAAGTTATACATTTATACAGAAAATTCCTGATAATTCGTAAATGTCCGAGTTATTAGTAAATACATGAATAATAATTTATCGATTGTGCTCTTTTGATAGAATTGTTTGAAATGACTGAAATAAATGATAAGTTTAAATTTAATAATAAGATCGGAGGGAAGAAAATGATTGTAATACACTCGATCTGTAAAATGACCAGAATGCCCTATAATGAAAATGACCCAAAAGTATCACCAAGCTCAAGAATGATTGGATATCCTCGAGCTCTGAAATGAATGGAATAAAACTGACACCAAAATGACCAAAATACCCTTATGGTCTAGACTAAGTAGATGTTTTGGATTAATTAAGGAATCCAAGTAAATATGGGTGTTGTGCTACCCTTAAAAGTTATGGAACATAACTTAAGTGAGTTGATCAACATTAATGATATGTCAGTACCTGAACTGCATAGATATTACTTAAATGCGTGTTTGTATACTCAAGTTTGGCTCGATGATAATTTTGGAAGTATTCAGCTCAACTCAACTCTAGATCACAGTCAGTACTAAGAATTGTATATTTGTTCGACAAATCAACCACGAAGACCGAACTGATCTGAACGAAAGTACAATATGTATCTATAATTCAGAAACGTCCGAATTACTCTGGAAAACTTCGAAGTAACTGGAATGGATTTGACTACTAAATGAACTAAGTAACCTCAATGACTGAGGATTAAGTAAGTGATTTGGATAAGTCTAGAAACTCTGATGAGTTTACATAGTGTACAATTATTATGGGTTATGAACAAAAAATCAAGTACGTCAACATTTTTTGATATCGTTGAAGCGTGGAAATGAATTAAAGACCATTGAAAGATCCATTCAGCGATAACTCAAAAGATGATTCATGGACAATAATTATTGGTATTAAAGAGTGAATACCTGGAAGGACAATGAATGGACTGGTCAACATGCATTAATTATGGGAGTTCTTCAACTTGAGTTATTTCGATAATCCGATAGATCGACACAGACTGTAAATGTTGTGAACCTTTATTTCTTCCTTATTATCTCAAGCCTTATTCTTAATAACTGATGATTTCTTCAATTATTGAACTCTTCTAATAGTGATTCTAAATTCTGACATTCTATCGGTATACTGAAGATCTGTGTTTCTCTGCCTGATAAGTTTATCTAATACCTCTGAATAATATCTGTAAATTCTGGTATGTTCCATAATCACATGAATATTTTATCTGATTTTCGATTTGAATTCTGTTATGATACCTGACTTGGATTCTGATCTGATATTTGACCTGGATTCTGATATGTTACTTGAAATGGATTCTAATCTGATACTTGACCTGAATTATTTTTTGATATATCCGTTTACGGAATGTACATATTTTATTTGGGGGTATTGTTGGAGGAAGTATATCTACAGGCTCCTCAGTTTGTGCTCAGGACCTTACTTGGTGTGCTGGCGGGTGTATGATTCTAGGGAACCTACACATTCTGGTGTGTTTAGTTGGAGGGATTACTATGGTTTTTGATAAATGTTTTTTGGGAGGGTATTGTTGGAGGAAGTTACCGTTACCGTTACTGCAGGCTCCTCTATTTTGTGCTCAGGGCCTTACTTGGTGTGTTGGTGGGTGTATGGTTCTGGGGAACCTACACATTCTGGTGTGTTCGGTTGGAGGGATTATTATGGTTTTTGAATAAAAATATGTTTTAAACTGCTATTGTTTTAAAAAAGCTCTTTATCTTTTCACTGGTTTTGTGGGAACACACAAGATAACTTATTCTGATCTCCTGAACTCAATCATTCGAAATATTTCTCTGAACTGAAAGCTCATTGTCTGTTACCACCTGAAATATCAGTAGGATCTCCGCTCAACATAAAAATTTGTAGATGTTCGAAACCAATAAGAAAATATATGTTTAAGTGTATTTGCAGGTTCTTCAGCATCATCTGGTAGTTCTGTATTACTGAGCTTTCCAAAGCTCACTCTGTTACTCACCTTTTCAGGTTAAAAGAATCGTACCAATGCATCTATCGACATCAGTAAAGAAGTTCTTCCAGCGTTGCTTGCAGAGGATGGTACATGTGATTAGGGGACATGTAATTGTATTTTGTTTTATATATGAGTATGAAAGTTTGTTTTATCTCTACATACTGATAAATGATTTTATGAGTTACATCTTTTAAATAAAAGTTTTAAATTTCCGCTATTTTTACAGTGGAACGCTTCGGTGGCACTAATGTGACACTCCATATCAGATCGGGTTATCCGCATTGGTCTGAGGGGTTACATAACAAGTGAACTTAAATTTTTTTCAAATAAATCCTAATATTATTGTATTATGAATTTAAAAAATGTGTTTGAAGTCTAATTAAGACAAATTAATATTTTATATATAAAAAGTGTGAATGTCTAAAATAAGTATAATGTTTGTAACAATTTTCTTGAAAACACTCGCAATCATGAAGTAAAACAAAGAGAAGTAAACTAAAATCATCATTTACGGAGAAAAAAATGTAATTTTTAAAAATGTTGAGAAATAGTCATGGCTATCGTACTCGTGTGTGATCCTTAAACACCATACCAATCAACAAATCCAAAAGTCGCCGCAAATATCTCATCCTAAACTTAAATTTCAACTCAATTTTATTCTTAATTAACACTTTCGAACAATTCTTATTATTTTAGCTTAGCATTAAAGAAAAGAAGGGATGGCAAGGATTGTTTTTGTTGTGTTCTCAATGGCCCTGATTATCTCAATGCAATTCATGTGAGGACAATCGAAAGAAGAGACTCCCAAATAAGAGAAAAAGAAAATAAAGAATCGGTCTCAGGTGTTAATAAGGAGGAGGATAAACAAGTGACAGAAAATGAAGTGATGAAAGACATTTCAGAAGGGCTCCAAAATTGAACATCAGTGTTAAAACCAAACCATAATAAATATGAAAAATTAACCAGGATTGAATCAAGACAAATCATCAAGAATAAAATACTAGATGCGAAGTTTACCCGAATTAATTGATAGGTTAAAATCCTTAAATCTTTATTTGGTTGTGATATTCCAAGATAAAATTCTCTTGAGTATAAACTCTTTGACAGGGATAAGAGAAAATTTGAGATTATCTATTTCTTGGGGACCATAACCTCTTTATATAGCCGATTTAATAATCAATTATTGTTTGTACTTAGAACTCTGCCCACCATCAAATTATAAATAAACTTTAATAGTATCTACACTTTTATTTTCATGGCACTTCTAATATCTTATGAATTTATAACATAATTCCTCACTTAATTTATGTAATACTTTATGATAACAATATACATTAAAAATATTATGGATTTTAATCCAATAATCATAATTATGGAATTTAATCTAACAATCTCCCACTTGGGCAACTTATGTTTCCTGATAAATGTACAACCTTATGAGGTCAAAGTTTGTTATCATACAATAATTATTCTATAACAATCTCGTCCGACGGATACTGTCGCGTTGTTTGTGGATAATCTACCAGATACTATTCATTGGAAAGGCTTATGGCAGGTAGTGGGGCGCTATGGTGAGGTTTTTAGTGTGTATATTCCAAGGAAGAGGAGTCGAGCAGGAACTAGGTTTGGATTCGTAAAAGTTAGCAATTCGAAAGAAGCGGAAAGAGTTAAGCATCAGTTGAATGGTTTAATGGTGTACGACAGTCGCATCTCAGTGAGTTTTGCTAAGTATATTTTGAAGGATACGAAGAAAAAATGTGTGCAAAGTAGTTTTGCATGGAAATCAAATTTCAGGAGATCATCTTCTATCGAAAATTCTCAAAGCTTGAAGGCTGGCCAAGGTGGAGAATCTAGAAAAGAAGTAGTAGGACATGTTGATGAGGTTGAACTAAGAAAGTTGAGGATATGTTTAGTGGGCGTAATGGCAGTTGTATGTAGTGTTGGGAGTATAGTTGATAGATTACAGAACTGGGGATTAGGGGAAATAAGAGTCCAAAGATTACGTGGGAAGACTTTTCTGCTTACAATTAAGGATGAAGACCTATTTATCATGCTTGAAGATCTCCAGTGGTCTTACTTGAAGGAGATTTTCGTGGATATTATGCTCTGGATAGAGTCTTTAAGTCACAAGGAAAGAGTGGTTTGGATTAAGTTAGATGGATTACTATTGTATTGTTGGAATGAAATCACATTGAAGAGGTTAGCTGGATTGTGGGAAAGATTTAAAGCTTTTGGAGAAAATATTAATCATCTATTGGATTGTGAAAAAGTAAATATGTTGATATCCACTACGTTGGTAGCTCGGATTGATGAAGTTGTTGATGTCGTGGTGGAGAAACAGAAGTTTGGTGTCCGAGTTCTCGAAGTAGGGATGGTGGATCACTCGATAGTCAAATTGATTAAATATGGAAAAAGTAAGGAAAAATAGATAGGGGATAAGAAAGAAGGAGTAGAGATTGGAGCTGATAAAGATGGGGGTACATCGGAAAATCTAGCTACAGTTTCATCGGAGACATCTTCGTCGGGAAGTTCAGGCGACAAAAATGAGAATACGTTAACATCAGGCGGCTCATTTAATGTTACGTGAAATGGAGACAACCTAGGTGATTGTAGGAATGATGGAGTGGGGAACATGTTTGAGGCTGATGATGGATTCAATGTAGGTAGAGAGAGAGAGCCAGTTTCCAATCTATAGATCATTCTTTGATGGAGGGAGGTCAGGGAGTGGGTGATGGTGGGGGTAGAGTCTAAGGCTTTAGGTTGCAACGAGACTAATTCTATTAATGATGGAGTTACATTTTTGGAGGATAGAGATAAAGGGGTAGGGGTTGATGTCGATTCCCTAGAAAATGGGCTTCCAAGTTACTGTAATAATATTGTTGATGACTTATCAGGGATGGGCTTTCCGGATGTTAACTGTGTAAGTCTGGTGGTATCAGGGGAGAAGCAAGTAGGAAATCAATTGGGCTCTTTCAATCCAAGTGTTATAGGTATATTAGGACTAAAGAAAAAAATCAAAAAGTGAGTTTCTTGGGGGAGATGATGCAGAAGAGATGATCGTGCCAGAAATCAAAGAATGATTCGTAAAAGTTACAATCCAAGCTAAGTTGATTCGTGAACTAAGTTGCAATCCATTTTAATATTCTTTGTTCTCTCATGATATACCAAATTTCTGGCAATATGCAAAGCTGATTGGCTATCACAAAATAAGGGAATAACCTTGAGATGATGAACACCCAAGCTAAGTAACAAGCCCTTATGCCATTTTAACTCACAAGTAGCATCTGTCACGGATCGATATTCTGCTTTTGTTTTTTTTTTTTGCTCGGCAAAGAACAATTTTATTTCATGAAATCAAAAGCCAAAGTTCAACTTATGAGCGTCATTAAAAACCTCCCTAAACTAATTAGAGGAAAAGAGTACTGCATAAGGGAACAAAAAACCAGCACAACTGACTAACAAAGATTACAGTCGTCCAAGAAACATATAGCAACTTAAGAACAAAATGTGCCACCATCCAAAGAAAAACAATAACAAAAACAGCCAAACACAACGATACAACTAAAAATAACAACCAAGCAAAATCCAAACGAAATGGCTTTCTCGACTCCAGCAACAGCCAAACCATAATTACCAGAGCGAGCAACCAGAATAAGTACTAATTTGAATCCAACACTAAGCTTTTCCTAAAACCATCAAACTTTGAGATAAAAACTCTTCAACAAACCAAAAACAATCCACGCTAAGAAGCCATAACCACTCATTTTTCATCAAACAATTCAATTACAGCACAAACCGACCACAACTTCCATGGAGAAAGAGACAGAAACCATTATAAAACCACCCTTGAGGCACTTCCACAAATAGCATATCCTTCCCCACCCATTTACCTCCACAATTAAAAACAAACATCGATTTTAAAACCTCCAGCAACGCATAAAAACTGCCATATTGATCCAAAATTAAAGCTCAATTCCTTCCCAAAACAGAACAAATAGACCAGTTCGCTACCATAAATAGCCTCCACATAATAATGGCCCTTCCATATATTCTACTCTATCTGGCTAAAAATTAATGAATTCAAGGATAAACACAAACAACCATCAGCACCTATTCATAGAAATTGCCCTAAGAAAACGCCGAAAAGGACTCCACTAAAGTTACTTCAGAACAGAACAAAAAAGAAACCAAAAACCAACCCTTAAAACAATCAACGCAATGCATTGACAGAACTCTACTTTGAGGAAAAAAGCACTGATCGAGACCCCAAGACGATTTAAATTGATCGAAACTTATGCCTCCACAAAACATCCTGTAATTCTTTAAAAAACCCAAAATCCAAGATCAAACTTAACGACAAACCAATGACTCCCAAACAACTGTCTCAACACACCATAATAGTTAAAAAAAGACAAATTACACACTACAGATATCTTGGAACAACCCCCACCTTAAAAACCCCACCATAATGCACCAATATCCCATAAAAGCCCACTACATAGCTTTCGTCAACTAAAACTTATAGATTCAAACTCGATACCATTCTAAATCTACTATGGCCCTAAACAAAGAACCTCTATGTTACCCTCTCCAGGCTCTATAAAAAACCACGACAAAGCCTCATAACCCAATCGTAAAAACCTATGAAACCCCTCAAACACACACACACATCAACCTCAACATCTATCTACCGAAGCTAAATCCTTGAAAACCTCACTTTTAGAACCAACAAACTCAATACCGAGAATCTTACCTAATGCCAGTGTTTTCTCAGCTTCAAAAGATGCAGCATCCCACCTTTTCTTTAAAATAGAATCTGAAAGGGAACTGCCTGATAATTCAGAATATGTTAAATCAGACTTCTTCAAATTGGATCTCTTCAACGCCAGATCCCTTCTTCTTCTCTCCGCTTTCGATAGGACTAAATCTTGAATATCCATTAAAGAACCGTATTTTTTAGAGTTCTTTTATTTCTATAGGAAATTTCTGGCACGATCATCTCTTCTTCATCATCTCCCCTAAGAAACTCACTTTTTGATTTTTTTCTTTAGTCTTGATATACCTATAACACTTGGATTGAAAGAGCCCAATTGAATTCCTACTTGCTTCTCCCCTGATGCCACCAGGCTTACACAATTAACATCTGGAAAGCCCATCCCTGATAAGTCATCAAAAATATTATTACAGTAACTTGGAAGCCCATTTTCTAGGGAACCGACATCAACCCCTACCCCTTTATCTCTATCCTCCAACAATGTAATCCCATCATTAATAGAATTAGTCTCGTTGCAACCTAAAGCCTTAGACTCTACCCCACCATCACCCACTCCCTGACCTCCCTCCATCAAAGAATGATCTATAGATTGGAAACCGTCTCTCTCTCTACCTACATCGAAGCCATCATCAACCTCAAGCATGTTCCCCACTCCATCCTTCCTACAATCACCTAGGTTGTCTCCATTGTACGCAATATTAAATGCGCCACCTGAAGTTAACGTATTCCCGTTTTTGTCGCCTGAACTTCTCGACGAAGATGTCTCCGACGAAACTGTAGCTAGATTTTCCGATATACCCCCATCTTTATCAGCTCCAATCTCTACTCCATCTTTCTCATCTCCTATCTCTTTTTCTTTACTTTTTCCAGATTTAATCAATTTGACTATCGAGTGATCCACCATCCCTACTTTGAGAACTCGGACACCAAACTTCTGTTTCTCCACCACATCATCAACAACTTCATCAATCCGAGCTACCAACGTAGTGGATATCAACATATTTACTTTTTCACAATCCAATAGATGATTAACATTTTCTCCAAAAGTTTCAAATCTTCCCCACAATCCAGCTAACCTCTTCAATGTGATTTCATTCCAACAATGCAATGGTAATCCATCTAACTCAATCCAAACCACTCTTTCCTTGTGACTTAAAGACTCTGTCCAGAGCATAATATCCATGAAAATCTCCTTCAAGTAAGACCACTGGAGATCTTCAAGTATGATAAATAGGTCTTCATCCTCAATTGTAAGCAGAAAAGTATTCCCACGTAATCTTTGGACTCTTATTTCCCCTAATCCCCAGTTCTGTAATCTATCAACTATACTCCCAACACTACATACACCTGCCATTATGCCTACCAAACATATCCTCAATTTTCTTAGTTCAACCTCATCAACATATCCTACTACTTCCTTTCTGGATTCTCCACCTTGGCTAGCCTTCAAGCTTTGAGAATTTTCGATGGAAGATGATCTCCCGAAATTTGATTTCCATGCAAAACTACTTTGCACACATTTTTTCTTCGTATCCTTCAAAATATACTTAGCAAAACTCACTGAGATGCGACTGCCGTACACCATTCAACCAATGCCTAACTCTTTCCGCTTCTTCCGAATTGCTAACTTTTACGAATCCAAACCTAGTTCCTGCTCGACTCCTCTTCCTTGGAATATACACACTAAAACCCTCACCATATCGCCCCACTACCTGCCATAAGCCTCTCCGATGAATAGTATATGGTAGATTATCCACAAACACCGCGACAGTATCCGTCGGACAACATGAACCCCGTAATAAAATCTTTATCGATGATCAAATGAATTGAGGCAAAATAAATCTTAAGGCTATTTTTTATCATTATTATTTTCAATTATTTACTTTCATTCTTTGTCATTTTTATATTTAATTCATTTTACTCAGTTTTTATTACCAAATTTCTTTTGTTACATACAATTTCCTTGGATCAGGATCAACACAATACGACATAGGAAATTTCTAAATCCCTGCAGATCGACCCTTTATTCTCTATAATACGTTTTAATTATTTCATTCGAAAAAATGAATATTTATTTTTTAATTACGATGCTTGTCAAAATTCAAAACGATGTCATCCTATTATATGAATTGATTTTTAAAAATTGAATTTAAAGTCTAAAATAATATTAATGAACATTAATTCGATATTGAAAAAATTCCAACAGTTTTAAATCGGAAGAGTGATTTTCATAGGAAATTGTTTCTCTAATACAAAACTGAATCCATTATGTTAGCTTTATAATTTTTTATTAAGCCTAGGTGATTATAAAGTAGTATCAGTTCTAAATATTTTCAACCATTTAATAATGAACGTCTAATTACTTTTGCAGTCGCTAGCGTTCAAACTCATAAGTTATAAGAACAATGATTCATTTAACCACTGAGGTAAATTAATTCATGCATGTTAACTTTATGATTGAATTTGAAGTAACATATATAAATGAATATTTACTTATTAAAAATTACAAAAAAAAATCAAATTAAAATTTGCTCAAAGTTTTTAATAATTTTTAAAGGGAAACATTGTCAATAATGTTTTATTTTTATTGTTTTGGATCAAAATTTAAACTTGAAATAGTTTTAAAAATTCAAGAACACCTATATCTTTAAAATTTTGAAGCATGATTTTGAAACCATATTATAGGTTTCGAAACACTTAACAAGTGAACTTAAAATTTTTCTAATAACTCCTAATATTATTATATTACGAATTTAAAAAATGTGTTTGAAGTCTTATTAAGACGGATTAATATTTTATATATAAAAAGTGTGGATGTCTAAAATAAGTATAATGATTGTAACATTTTTTGTCACACCCCAATTAAGAAGCTAAAAATTAAGAAATTATAAAGTATGAAATTTAATTGGTATTTTGGAAGAAATTTAGGATTAAATTGTAAAATTTCAAAGTTAGCATACCATTTTAAGAAGTGCAGGAAATTAAGTGATCAAACTCATAGTTTACCCATTTTTTATATGTTGAATTATAAACCCCCTTCCTCCCGTAAATTTCTGCAGAATTGTTTCCATTTTCCTTTCCACTCAACCCTTCTTTGAGATCCGATCTATGCACCGTTCGGCCACCGTTTGACGAACCAAAACCACCATCGTGTTCGTTGTCGATCGATGAACAAAACCCCTCAAACTTCTCGTCGTGAATAGACGTCGTTTGTCGTTAATTTCAGTAGGAAGTATCGTCGGTTTTAACTCAATTTCTATTGGTTTTCCGTCAATTCACGTCGATCCAGCCACCTATTTACGACACCTCCCACATCATCGTGTTCTTTGCATCGTTCCGAGTCCACCGGTGTCCTCCGTGTCTCCGTCGTCACCGACGTGTGGAGTGGTGAAGAATTTAAAGTTTTCGATGTTTCAGAATAGAGCTCTCCACCATTCAAAATTGTGAACCGAGTTTGGTAAGTGTCTCAAAATGCCTTGAAATAATTTTTAGAAATTTTTCGGGAATTTTTTAGACACCGTAGCACTGTTCACGCGCCCCCACGCACCTCCCCTGCGAGTGGGGAAGCTTCGAAAACTGTTGGGGCAGTTTGACCCAATTTTGACCCGACCCGTTTTGACCCGACTCGACCTGTTGACCCGACCCGTTGACCGCTGACCGACCGTTGACTGTTGACTTTGACCAAAAAAGTCAAATTTTTCGAAAAAGTCATATTTTATGTTTTTCGACGTCCTGAGTCTGATTCTGAAATCCGTTTTTCAAAATTTGAACCCGAAAGCCTCGAAATTATCAATCAAACCCGTTGACTTTGACCAAAAAGTTAAAATTTTCGAAAAGTCATATTTTATGTTTTTCGACGTCCTGAATCCAATACGAAGTCCGTTTCGTCAAATTCAAACCTGATAAGCTATTTTTTACTGACTAATCACTCGATTCGATCCGATTTTCGCAATTAAGCTCCGTTTTTAATGAAATTTCTGTTGATATGTATCCAAGAAATATTGGAAGTTGATTTCAAGATCGAGGATATTCGAGTGGAGTTTAAATGGTTGATCAATATGACACAAAAATCGAGGTAATACATTACTACCTCTTTATGCTTTATAGAACATGTTGAAAATCGAAAATGAATGGATGTATATGATTGGCCTATTATGACTGTTTGTTTATGAATAGACTCGAACTAAATACGGTTTAAGTGATAAACTATGAGAATACTTCGATTAGGTAAAATTATGAAAATACCCTTATGTCGTAAAAAGAAAAGAATAAACCATAGAAGTTGGATAAGAAATTGTAAAGACATATTGATATGATAAAACTACTAATGTGTATAGAAAATAATAGCTTTGCTTAGAAAATCTAGATAACCGATTTCTAAACGCAAGATGGCTTATATAAGATACTAGAAGTTTGATAAGGAATATTTTAAAGTTTAAAGATTATCCGTAAAAGAGATAAACCCTAGAATCTCTGAATTATAATTATCTTTGTTAAGAGTTTTAATACCGAAATTATATGGTTAAGAAATTACGAAATTACCATTGAGACGGAAAAGTAGCCTGAATTGACCCTGAATGGAAAAGTACTCAAGAAATCATGCCTAAATCAATGAATTACTAGTTTCATCGTTAAGTTATACATTTATACAGAAAATTTCTGATAATCTGTAAATCTTCGAGTTATGAGTAAATACATAAGAATAATTTATCGATGGTGCTCTTTTGACATAATTGTTCAAAATGACTGAAATAAATGATATGTTTGAATTCGATAATAAGATCGGACGGAAGAAAATGATTGTAATACACTGATCTATAAAATAACCAGAATATCCCTAGAATGAAAATGACCCAAGAATATCACCAAGCTCAGGAATGATTGGATATCCTCGAGCTTTGAAATGAATGGACTAAAATTGCGACAAAATGACCAAAATATCCTTATGGCCTAGACTGAGTAGATGTTTTGGATTAATTAAGGAATCCAAGTAAATATGAGTGTTGTACTACCCTTAAAAGTTATGGAACAAAACTTAAGTGAGCCGATCAACCTTAATAATATGTCAGTACCTGAACGACATAGATATTACTTGAATGCGTGTTCGTCTTCTCAAGTTTGGCTCGATGATAATTTTGGAAGTATTCAACTCAGCTCAACTCTAGATCACATTCAGTATTAAGAATTTGATATTGTTCGACAAATCAACCACGAATACTAAACTAAACTGAACGGAAGTAAAATATGTATCTAAAATTCAAAAAACGTCCGAATTACTCTGGAAAACTCTGAAGTAACCAGAATAGACTTGACTGTTAAATTCAATAAGTAACCTCAATGACTGAGGATTAAATAAGTGATTTGGATGAGTCTGGAAACGTTAATGAACATACATGATGTAATGATCTTATGGGTCATGAACTACAAATCAAGCACGTCAGCATTTCATGATATCGTGGAAGCGTGAAAATGAAATAAAGAGCATTAGAATACCTGTTAGTTTTCTTAAGATCTATTCAGTGATGATTCTGAAGAAGATCTATGGATAAGAATTTTAAGTATAAAAAAATAAATAGATGCCCTGGAAGGACAAAAAATTGACCAGTCGATAAGCAATTAGTTACGGGAACTATTCATATCAAGTAATGATTAATCAACAAAGATTATATGAATCGTTGTTCTTCCTTATCAGCTCAAACCAATCATGTTATATATGAAAATACAAGTAACTCACATGTAAAGGACTCTGAATACTCTTTTGATTATGTAGAGCTTCCGAAAAATGTATGAATAAGATATGATCTCGATAAGTCTCAATTTGAATAACGTATGATTCCGTCAGTTATTGAACTCTTCCAATAGTGATTCTAAATCCCAACATTCTATCGGTATACTGAAGATCCGTGTTTCTATGCCTGATAAGATTATTTTGTTCTTCTGAATAATATCTGTAAACTCTGGTTTGTTTCCTACCCACATGAATATTTTATCTGATTTCCGATTTGAATTCTTTTCTAACATCTGATCTGAAATCTGCTCTGTTTCTTCACCTGGATTCTGTTTTGATATATGATCTGAATTATGTTTTGTTTTATGATATCTCTGTTTATTGACGGTAAATGTTTTATTTGGGGATATTGTTGGAGTAAATATATATGCAGGTTCCTCGGCTTTATGCTTAGGGCCTTACTTGGTGTGTTGGTGAGTGTATGGTTCTGGAGAACCTACACATTATGGTGTGTTCGGTTGGAGGGATTAATATGGTTTTTGATAAATGTTTTATGGAGGGTATTGTTGGAGGAATTTATCATTACCGTTACTGCAGGCTCCTCTGCTTTGTGCTCAGGGCCTTACTTGGTGTGCTGGTGGTGTATGGTTCTGGGGAATCTACACATTATGGTGTGTACGGTTGGAGGGATTAATATTGTTTTTGAATAAAAATATGTTTTAAACTTCCACTGTTTTAAAAGAAAAGATATGTATCTTTTTACTGGTTTTGCGGGAACACACTAGATAACCTATTCTGATCTCTTAAACTCAGTAATCCGAAATATTTCTCTGAACTGAAAGCTCACTGTCTGTTAATACCTGAAATATCAGTAGGATTTCCGCTCAACATAAAGATCTGTAGATGTCTGAACCGATAAGGAAATATATGTTTATTTGTACTTGCACGATCTTCAGAATCATCTGGTAGTTCTGTATTACTGAGCTTTCCAAAGCTCACTCTTTTACTCACCTTTTTTGGTTCAAAGAATCGTACCTGTGCATCTATCGACATCAGTAAAGAAGTTCTTCCGGCGTTGCTTCCAGAGTATGGTACATGTGATTAGGGGGCATATAATTGTATTTTGTTTATATACGAGTCAGAAAATCTGTTTTATTTCTGAATACTGATAAATTTTATTTTGTATTCATAAATCATTTTATCAGTTACATGTTTTAATAAAAGTTTTAAATTTTCTAAGATTTTTACAGTGGTTCGCTCCGGTGGCCCTAATATGACACTCCAGATCGGATCGAGTTATCCACATCGGTCTGAGGGGGTTACAATTATCTTAAAAGCACGTGCATTCATGAAGTAAAACAAAGAGAAGTAAACTAATCATCAATTCCAGAGAAAAATGTAATTTTTAAAAATATTGAGAAAAGGTCGTGGCTATCTTACTCGTGTGTGATCCTTAAACACCATACCAATCAACAAATCCAAAAGTCGCCGTAAATATCTCATCCTAAACTCATTAAATTTCATCTCAATTTCATTCTTAATTATCACTTTCGAACAATTCTTATTATTTTAGCTTAGCATTAAAGAAAAAAAGAGATGGCAAGGATTGTTTTTGTTGTGTTCTCAATGGCCCTGATTATCTCAATGCAATTCATGGGAGGACAATCCAAAGAAGAGACTCCCAAAGAAGTGAAAAAAGATAATAAGGAATCGGTCTCAGGTGTTAATAAGGAGGAGGATAAACAAGTGACAGAAAAGGAAGTGATGAAAGACATTTCAGAAGGGCTCCAAGATTTGGAGGCATCATCTTCACCACAACAGGAGGAAGAATTTTTGATGAAAATATTTTTTAAAACCATGAAAAATATGGCAGCCGAAGGAAGGCTGGATCCTAAAGTTTTGAAGGAGAAACTTTTTTCACAGGGAGGAGAAACAATTGATCCTAAGATTAAACGGGCAATCATTGAAGCCTATGGATTGATCCAAGAAGAAGGAGTAGAAGATGGTACAGCGAATTCCAAAAAACATGCATTGTAATTGCTTTGTAAATGCACATGCAATAAATATGCATGTATGCATGCATCTAAAGGTTATGCAATTTTCTCTAAACAATAATAAAATTATATGTTGACCTACAAATTCAACCTCTTCTACATATATCTTCCAATATTGTCTTATGATGATTTCTATAAAGATATCTTTTAAGGAAGATAATAATAGTTAAAAACAAATAAATGTAGTCATTTATTACTTAAATCTTAAGTTCAATAAAGTTTCATAATAATATTACTTAGTTGTATATTACTTATAAGACCTGGAGAAAAAAAAAAGACAGATCAAGCGATCAGGATAAGGGGAGTTTCAAGGCTAAATCTAAATTCAAGGCTGTGTTGGAAAGTTGATAGGAGTTGTTGTGTTCAATTCATTCGTTGATACGAGTGTAGTAGTCTTGATAAGGGGAAAATTGAACATTAGTGTTAGAACCAAACCATAATAAATATGAAAAATTAACCAGGATTTAATCAAGACAAATCATCAAGAATAAAATACTAGATGCGAAGTTTACATGAATTAATTGATAGGTTAAAATCCTTAAATCTTTATTTGGTTGTGATCTTCTAAGAAGATAAAATTCTCTTGAGTATAAACTCTTTGACAGGGATAAGAGAAAATATGAGATTATTTATTTCTTGGGGACCATAAACTCTTTATATAGCCGATTTAATAATCAATTATTGTTTGTACTCAGAACTCTTCCCACCATCAAATTATAAATAAACTATAATAGTATCCACACTTTTATTTTCATGACACTTCTAATATCTTATGACTTTATAACATAATTGATCACTTAATTTATGTCATATTTTATAATAACAATATACATAAAAAATATTATGGATTTTAATCCAACAATCATAATTATGGAATTTAATCTAACAATCTCCTACTTGGGCAACTTATGTTTCCTGATAAATGTACAACCTTATGAGTTCAAAGTTTGTTATCATACAATAGGTATTCTATAACAATCTCGTCCATCAACTATATCCTTATAGGATCAAAGCGGTTTTTCCCATATCAATCATGACTAGACCTATCAATGATCACATGTATAAACACACAGATAAATGGCATGGATCAATCATGGAACGTAGCATAGAAATTACAAGCAATGTGAACAACATATGTCTATTTCCAACTGGTCATCTTTAAAAATTATTTTTCTATTGGCAAAAGAGATTTTTATTATGAAGAACTCACTTGGTAGTATGGCTCATTAAAGACCCTCCAAGCCTAAATGGGGAAAACTCTTTAAATATTAGTGAGATGTAAAGTTAGGCAAGATATGTGTTTTATTGTATAAAAACCAGTGTATAAATATACAACCTAATGATTTATGCTAAGGAAACAGTATATACAAATCCTATAAATTTCTCCTAACTTCCCTAATTACTCGTAACACCCCCTCAAGTTGGAGCATGAGGATTCACGATGCCCAACTTGCCAAGTAAAAAATCAAAGTGCTTCTTGCCTAATTCCTTAGTGAAATATATGCGAGTTGAATCGTAGTAGGAATGTAAGAAGGCGTAATCAAACCCTATGTTATTGATTCGTGAACTAAGTGGCAATCCATTTTAATATTCTTTGTTCTCTCATGATATACCAAATTTCTAGCAATATGCAAAGCTGATTGGCTATCACAAAATAAGGGAATGACCTTGAGATGATGAACACCTAAGCTAAGTAACAAGCCCTTAAGCCATTTTAACTCACAAGTAACATCTGTCATGGATCGATATTCTGCTTCTGTTGATGAACGCGAAACAACGTGTTACTATTTAGTCTTCCACGAGATAGAAGATTGATCAAGGAAAACAAGCCAACCTGTCAATGGACATACATCCCAATCAGAGTCACACCACCCTGTTAGCATCAACTCACTATCCGAACGAAATAAAATACCTTTAGGGTTTTAGAACTATAAATACCCCTTCGGTATTACTTGAACATGGACTATTTTTCTTTTATTTTACAAAAGTATTCTAAGGTTTGTTTTATATTTTTCTTTCAACGTTTATTTTAAGTTTTTATCCTTTTACTTTTAAAATGCTAAATATAATTTTCATCATGCTTAGCTAAACTTTCAATTAGTCGATGACTTAGCGATGACTCAATTCATTTGGTGAAAATTGACAAGAGTTTAATATCTTCGAATATCTTTCTTAATTTTCGGCAAACTTAGATTTTGGGGCCAAATTAGGAATTTATTATAGTGTGGTTAAAATATTTGTATTTTCCATAAACATAATTTTTAAATTGAGGGGCATAGTAAATTTTTCTTTATTTATTTTTTAAATATATATTATATTAATTAATAATTAAAAATGAAATTGGAGGGGCCAAGGCTTCCCTTGGTTCTGCCTACGCTTGGATTAGAAATAGGCATTTTCTTTAAAAATCTCAACACTTTCATTTTAAAAATAACTCTTTGGTTTTAATGTTGTTCTGATTTAAAGTTGAAGGAAGAGTTGACTGGTAGTAATTTTTACTTCCTATTAACACATTTAGTAGCGGTTTGCTAAGGAAAATGAGATCGAATTTGATTCTCACTAAGACAACATAACCCGAGTCTGTTTTTTTCTAGCCCTTAAAGTTTTATTGGTGCTAACAACGCTAGCCGTGGTTAGTTCAAGCAAGGACTGAATTCCGAAGATAGACTTGAGAATATTGGTTTACCGGAAAGAAAAGTATGTTACATGAACCCCGGAATAAAATCTTTATCGATGATCGAAATGAATTGAGGTAAAACGAAACTTAAGGCTATTTTTCATCATTATTATTTTCAATTATTTACTTTCATTCTTTGTCATTTTTATATTTAATTCATTTTACTCAGTTTTTATTAGCAAATTTATTTTCTTACATAAAATTTCCTTGGATCAGGATCAACACAATACGACATTGGAAATTTTTAAATCCCTGCAGAACAACCCTTTATTATCTATAATACGTTTTAATTATTTCATTTGAAAAAAATGAATATTTATTTGTTAATTACGATGCTTGTCAAAATTCAAAACGATGTCATCCTATTATATGAATTGATTCTTAAAAAATTGAATTTAAAGTCTAAAATAATATTAATGAACATTAATTCGATATTGAAAAAATTCCAACAGTTTTAAATCGGAAGAGTGAATTTCATTGGAAATTGTTTCTCTAATACAAAACTAAATCCATTATGTTAGCTTTATAATTTTTTATTAAGACTAGTTGATTATAAAGTAATATCAGTTTTAAATATTTTCAACCATTTAATAATGAACGTCTAATTACTTTTGCAGTCGCTAGTGTTCAAACTCGTAATTTATAAGAACAATGATTCATTTAACCACTGAGGTAAATTAATTCATGCATGTTAACTTTATGATTGAATTTGAAGTAACATATATAAATGAATATTTACTTATTACAAATTATAAAAAAAAATTAAAATTTGCTCAAAGTTTTTAATAAATTTTAAAGGGAAACATTGTCAATAATGTTTTATTTATTGTTTTGGATCAAAATTTAAACTTGAAATAGTTTTAAAATTTCATAAACTTGAAATAATTTTAAAAATTCAAGAACACCTATATCTTTAAAATTTTGAATCGTGATTTTGAAATCATATTATAGGTTTCGAAACTCTTAACAAGTGAACTTAAAATTTCTCTAAAATAAGTATAATGTTTGTAACAATATTCTTGAAAACACGCGCAATCATTAAGTAAAACAAAGAGAAGTAAACTAAAATCATCAATTACGGAGAAAAAAATTGTAATTTTTAAAAATATTGAGAAAAAGTCGTGGCTATCTTACTCGTGTGTGATCCTTAAACACCATACCAATCAACAAATCCAAAAGTCGCCGCAAATATCTCATCCTAAACTCATTAAATTTCATCTCAATTTCATTCTTAATTATCACTTTCAAACAATTCTTATTATTTTACTTAGCATTAAAGAAAAGAAGAGATGGCAAGGATTGCTTTTGTTGTGTTCTCAATGGCCCTGATTATCTCAATGCAATTCATGGGAGGACAATCCAAAGAAGAGACTCCCAAAGAAGAGAAAAAAGACAATAAAGAATCGGTCCCAGGTGTTAATAAGGAGGAGGATAAACAAGTGACAGAAAAGGAAGTGATGAAAGACATTTCAGAAGGGCTCCAAGATTTGGAGGCATCATCTTCACCACAACAGGAAGAAGAATTTCTTATGAAAATATTTTTTAAAACCATGAAAAATATGGCAGCCGAAGGAAGGTTGGATCCTAAAGTTTTGAAGGAGAGACTTTTTTCACGGGGAGGAGAAACAATTGATCCTAAGATTAAACGGGCAATCATTGAAGCCTATGGATTGATCCAAAAAGAAAGAGTGGAAGATGATACAGCGAATTCCAAAAAACATGCATTGTAATTGCTTTGTAAATGCACATGCAATAAATATGCATGTATGCATGCATTCATCTAAAGGTTATGGAATTTTCTCAAAACAATAATAAAATTATATGTTGACCTACAAATTCAACCTCTTCTACATAACTCTTTCAATATTGTCTTATGATGATTTCTATAAAGATATCTTTTAAGTGAGATAATAATAGTTAAAAATAAATAAATGTAGTCATTTATTACTTAAATATTAAGTTCAATAAAGTTTCATAATAATATTACTTAGTTGTATATTAATTATAAGACCTGGAGAAAAAAAAGGCAGATTAAGCGATCAGGATAAGGGGAGATTCAAGGCTGAATCTAAATTCAAGGCTGTGTTGGTAAGTTGATAGGAGCTGTTGAATTCAATTCATTCATTCATACGAGTGTAGCAGTCTTGATAAGGGGAAAATTGAACATCAGTGTTAGAACCAAACCATAATAAATATGAAAAAATAACCAGAATTTAATCACGACAAATCATCAAGAATAAAATACTAGATGCGAAGTTTACCTGAATTGATTGATAGGTTAAAATCCTTAAATCTTTATTTGGTTGTGATCTTCTAAGAAGATAAAATTTTCTTGAGTATAAACTCTTTGACAGGGATAAGAGAAAATTTGAGATTATTTATTTCTTGGGGACCATAAACCTTTTATATAGCCGATTTAATATTCAATTTTTGTTTGTAATCATAACTCTGTCCACCATCAAATTATAAATAAACTTTAATAGTATCCACACTTTTATTTTCATGACACTTCTAATATCTTGTGATTTTATAACATAATCAGTCACTTAATTTATGTCATATTTTATGATAACAATATACATTAAAAATATTATGGATTTTAATCCAACAATCATAATTATGGAATTTATTCTAACAATCTCCCACTTGGGCAACTTATGTTTCTTGATAAATGTACAACCTTATGAGTTCAAAGTTTGTTATCATACAATATGTATTCTATAACAATCTCGTCCATCAACTATATCCATATAGGATCAAAGCTGTCTTTCCCATATCAATCATGACTAGACCTATCAATGGTCACGTGTATAAACACAGATAAATGGCATAGATCAATCATGGAACGTAGCATAGAAATTACAAGCAATGTGAACCACATATGTCTATTTCCAACTGGTCATCTTTGAACATTATTTTTTAGGGTAAAGTATAGTAATGGTCATTGAACTTTTCTAAAGCATGCATTTAGATCCCCCAACTTTTAAAACTTGCAATACATTCCTCCAACATTTAATTCGTTTACAATATGGTCCCTTATATAACTAGCCGTTTGTCGTCGTTATACTGTTGTTAGTACGTTACAATATGGTCACTGAACTTTTCAAGCGCTTGTATTTAGGTCCCCCAACTTTTAAAACTTACAACACAGTCCTCAATTTCATTCTAAACCCCAAATTCCTTTTCGATCTCGAATTTCCTTTTTTACTTCTCTCTTCTCATTTCCAGCGTAACTTTTCAGTCGCGGATGCATGAGAAATTCTAATCTAACTTTGAATTCTATTGAGGTGTAGAGTTGAATAAGGGTCCATTGAGAGAAGAACCGACCAAAGGACTATCAGAATCATCAACGATTCAAGGTATAATGTTAGATACAGGTCATCTTAGGTGAAGCATAGATGTTCGATGAAATGCATGTGAGAAAAAAACGAGGTTAGAAATGCAGAGTTGACAAATACTACTAAGATGAACTAAGTGTCATTGTTGAAAGTCACCAACAAAAATAGAATTATATTGTATAAATGACATATAATAATTTTTTCGTTTAACTCTTATGGTTAATGATTTTCCAACAAATGATCAAATTTAATGAAATCCCAAACATCACCTTTACCTCTCAGTCTCTTTCACTTACATGCTCTCTCATTTGGTTTCTGTTCTTCAGTTTTCTGCCATGTAAAATTGTAAACCCAAGCAGTGCTATGACTTTCAGCTTTTTATTTACAAAGAAAATGGAGGAAGAATTGTTGGAACACAACAGCGATTGCGTTTATTTCTTAGCCTCTCCCCTCACTTACAAGAAGGTATTTATTTTCTCTTTTAGGCTATCCAGAAGTAAGCTTTTCCTCTTTCGCTCTTTCCCATTTTTAGCCCGAATTGTGTGTTTTTTGTTGAAATTTTTATGTTTCTGGAACTGTATGTCAAGTATCTGGATATTCAGTGTTAGTTTTGAACCAAAACCATATAATCACTACAGCAAAAGTGGCTTTTTGCGGTGTTTTTTTTACATATAGCAGCGTTTTTAAGCGCCGCTAAAAACACATGCGGCGTTATGACAAACGCCGCAAAAAGCGCCGCTGAAAATAGCGTCGCTAAAGTTCACGGCATTTGTTAACGAAAAACGCCGCAATAGGTGACGATATATAGCGGCGTTTGTTGAAAAAACGCCGCAATAGGTGTTGCTATTTAGCGGCGTTTGTCCTAAAAATGCCGCAATAGGTGTTGTTGTTTAGCGGCGTTTTTCCCACAAACGCCGCAGTAGGTATTGATATTTAGCGGCGTTTGGCTTACAAACGCCGCAATAGGTGTCGTTGTTTAGCGGCGTTTTTCCCACAAACGTCGCAATAGGTGTTGTTGTTTAGCGGCGTTTTTCAAACAAGCGTCGCAATAAGCGTTGAGATTTAGCGGCATTTTTATCGAAAACGCCGCTACATGTTATGATATTTAGCGGCGTTTGTGGTAAAAAACACCGCTAATAACTATGTATATAGTGGTGTTTTCTTCACAAAACGCCGCAAAAGAACCTGACTTCTAGTGACTTTTATTTACAAACGCTGCTATGGTTATCTGATTTCGCATATATCATTTTCTATTTTATATTACGTAAATTTAATATTCTATAGCATTATCTAATAACAATAAACTTAAAATTTAATTACGACACAAATTATGTAGAAAAATAAATCAAAATTTATAAAATAAAATTAAAATGTAACATGGTTCAACATTGGTCACTAGAATATCATTGAAAGCTCAACTGACAAAGAAAGAAGGAAAAGAGGCATGTTCTGTTCTTGGAACTACCGCAAATTAGTCTCTGCCTCAGTCCGAACTTTTGTATCCACTGATTGGGCAGCCATCAGAAATTTAGTGATCTCCATAGCCATTTTAACTAACCTGCAATTGGAAACAAAAAGCACTATTCAACATTGGTGAATAGGACACAAATACATCACTAGAGATTGCAGCCAGTTATAACTTAACAATATCAAACAGTCATATATAGTAATAATCATGGTTGGAGCCTTGGAGCAGATGTTGAAGGAACAAACTTATCAAAACCAGACAAGTTATCCGGAAAACATAAATCAACATTTACCAAGCTTAATATAGAGTAGAATATCATTGCCAATGATAGGTCAACAGTGACAAATATGCTGAAATAGTGAAATCATACTTAAATCCCTATACTTAAATAAGAATATTAAAATTTCAAGTGCATGCAGTAACTTCTTTGTTCAATTTCTTAATCGTTGTCCCTCTCAATGATATTGTCATATTATTTGATTTTGAAGTTCAACCTAAACGAAGAAATAAAAGTATTACAATTTAATGTTTCTAGGATCTATCTTATAATTACATAAACCCAAAAATTCTTCAAACCCCCTTCGCACAATCACAGAAATCAAACACACTGGTTACTGAAAAGAATAAGAGAGAGAGGGACTCACATTAAGGGGGCCAATAATAGTCCCAGTCCATGACTGCATGTATATATCATCAGTATCATCCATTCCATAGCTAACAGTTCCATCCCCAATTCCCTTTTCGCCCATCTCAAGCTCTTCCAGCAATCTGAAATTCCTGGGCACTGCACAAAACCATACATTTTAGTCCCGAGATCATAATTGTAACAAAGTCATGTATGAAGATTTTATGAAGACCGTCCTTAAAAAATTCAGTTCTAGAAAATATTTAAAACAAAAGTTTCTTCAATAGCAAAAAGTAAAATCCAAGACTAAAAGAAATGGTTGGATGGTATGTCAAAGAATCCAAAACAGTCAACAAGATACCAGAAATAACTGAAGTAATCCCGATAGAATACAAGTTAAATCGCAAACATTTGTTTTCAAATGTTCAGTTAAGACGGCTAGCACTCTGTAAACAGATGCATATGAATCCTACATCACAAGTACCGTTGATTAATCTCATCAAATTCCTTGAGAAGTCATAAGCAAAATAAGATCAACATCACTGCCTCTATCCTGACCTAGGCCAACACTCATCTTCAACCAAATCCCATATAGTTTCAAGGAAGTCATAAATACTACTCAAAAGAAGTTGGGTATCGCCAAAAGCTTATAAACAACGAGTGCTATTAAAAACCATCCATCCCAATACAAAACACTGTTCTATAATGACTCACTTACTACCTTTGACCATTTACCTTTTAGAAGAAATCAGTGCTACATGAATTAGGTGAGGAAGACTAGAATATATATAAATACACATACATACATATACATTTATATAAGCACAATCAGTGTATCAAAGAAAAAAACAAACAAACAAACAATCAGTGTGCTTTACCTTGAGTAAATTTGAAACCAAAAAGTCGTTCCATCATCATCATCATCATTATTATTATTATTATTATTATTATTATTATTATTATTATTATTATTATTATTATTATTATTATTATTATTATTATGAAAGCTATATTCAAAATTAACTTAAAATTTCAGGACCAGATTAATGATAACAGAACAGGGAAAAAATTAATTGTATTGTTTTAGTGCCCATATCCACTTCATGCGGGTAATAAAGTTCCTCGATTATAAAATTTTAATAATTACCCTCCAGATAAACCAAAATAAGCTTTTATCTGGGACACACTCCAAGAACTACTGCCTTAGCTAGCTTCTTTGATTGCCTGGTTTATAAGTGCGCAAGCTGCCATAAGATAAATCCTAAAAAGAGAAACCACGAATATAATATTAAATATAATAATTCAAATTAATAAAAAAGGGAACATTACTGATCATCTACCTGTTGGGATCACCTCCATATTCAGCAATATTATTGCAAACGAATGAGATGCCTTGAGAAGCATCTTCCACCATGGCACTTATTGTGCCCTGTGGAAAATTTCTGCATGAAGATTCCAACTATGAGAAATAGGACACTTGAAGCATAAATTTAAAACAGTAATCAATGAGGCTTTTGATTAAGGGACCGATCCTTATAAATATCAAGATTTACACCACGTAAAGCGGTTATGTTGTAAATAACCAAACAATAATATTTTACACAATATTCCAAAATATTATATAGTGAGCAGTGCTAAATTTTGCACCTGGAACCATTAATCAAAATACAACTTACAGACTTTGTACCCAAAAAAATATATGGAGATATAGTCACTTTAGAATCCCATTGAGAATAAATTTAATATACATGAAAAACATGGCTGATCAAGAAACATTACATTTGAAATTCGAGAATAGAAGAAGTATAAAAAAGAAGATGAATGACGAGTAAAATTGATAAAACCAAAGGTAACACATTTTAAAGAAGTTTGATGTGAGACCAACAGAAGGTAAGATAACGAAATTTTATTATGCGATCATTACATGCCCTAAATAGACAAATAATTGCCCTAATAAGAACTTTAAAACTAAACAAGCTAAGAAAAAAATTATGCAGATAATGTGTACTAAACATGAGTCTAGCTGATAATAAAAGAAGAGAACATGTTAAATTTCACGATCATCAAATCACGAAGGCTTCTATATGCAATTCTTAAGAATGCTTGAATGGCCAGCTTATAACAACAATCAGTTTACAGTAACAAATATATGGGAATCTCAGCTGACAGTAATTTCAAAAAATAAAAAACCCCTAAGTCCTTGTGCGACATAAAAATGATAAAGGCACTCTGATCTTGAAGTTCAAAGCCTTGTGTTTGGGAATTGATACTTCTACTCTTCTCTTTTGACCAACACCAAAAATTGAGTTTGTTAAATAATTGTATCCCATTAAAGAATTCTTTTATAATCTTCTTGCATTCATCAAGAATTTTCTTGAACTACAATGCATGAAACTCTGTTCCTACATCTTCACTACTCAGCCAACTGATTCATTGCCTGATCATGCTGAAAATTTTACCTTCAATTTCAGCTTAACCATCTTACTTCACTTTTGTCCTAGCTATAGGACAAAGATTCTTCTAGGTCTCCTTGAGATGAAAGTGCTACATTTCTTCTTGAAAACTTTGAACGGGTCTTGACAATAATAGAAGTAAAGCTTCCTCAATAATCATTATTAGATTTTCAAATGTAACCTGGACTTGAGCATTAGTGTCGAATATGGGCAATTTTTGTAAGTACATTTTTTATATATTTGGAGTATCGTACTCCATATTCATGTCTGGATATGTGTTTGAACCTATACAAGTTCTTGAAGAAATGAAGAGCTGGTGTGTAGGGAGCTTTACATAAATGGTCATCAATCAATATCATAAAAAGATACGTCCCTTACAGCTTCAGGTATTGCAGCACATTCCAAACCCAGATAGTCAGTAAAGGAAACCTGTTCTGCTTTCTAATAAATAGAAAACATAGCAAGGAGCCACTAAAACCAAATGGTTGGTCCTTCTTTTCCCGTTTCTATCATTCTACGCTAGTACAAAGATTTTGGCACCATCCGATCAATAAAAAGTTGTTATGAAACGCTGAATATGGATCCCATAAATAATACTTAAACATTTTACAAAATAGAAAGAATCAGAACACCTCAAACAAAAGTTCATGGCACTCAATCTATGAGAAATATTTAACATGCGAAAACAAGAATTTCAAAATGACTAACAAAACAAATAAGCATATAAAGTATCACAATGGACAGGAAAAGAATCATACCCGAGATAGCAGAAAAGCTTCACACATAATCGAGAAAGGAGAAAGGTATCGGCAGCAGCAAGGCCCAATTCCCGGCTAATAGACTGGCGGGGAGACTAATCGGATAGCAAAGCGAGGGAGCTATCGCTGGGAATTCGGCGAGATCTCTGCTGGTGGTTGTTAGCAAAAGAAACATTAGAGTTGTTGTTAAGGTCGCTTGTTGAATTGTAACTGGAAACTCTATGTAGGAGAGGCGTAATGGCCTTGTCAGGTTCGAATTGGGAGGAGTTGCGGAGGGTTGTCGATGGGACAGCATCGATCTTAGCTTTGACCACCGTTTTGGGTGGTGGTGCAGAGGAGGAATGGTGGTTTGATATGGGCAGGATTGGAGATGGCATAGTTTTTTTAGTTTGGAAAAGCCTGAGATTAGGTTTTGGTAGCAAATGTTAGTTTATCTGTTTATGTAGGTGGGATTGGGAAACCGTAACTAGTGTTTTGAATTCAAAGAAGTTCCCGGCCTGGGTTGAGGGCGGGGCGGGAGAAAAGTTACGACGGAGAAAAAGGATACGGTTTTATGGAAATTAGAGCCGTGCCTAATGATGGCAAACTCCCATCAGCCCTCAATACCACAATTTCTTATTTGCCACTTGGAGACCACTTAGAAACTGTAAAATTGTGGCATTTGTAAATATAAACGCCACTAAAGTACGAGTCATTAGCAGCGTTTGTATTCAAAACGCCACTAAAGTACGAGTCTATAGCGACGTTTGCATTCAAAACGCCACTAAAGTACGAGTCTATAGCGGCGTTTGTATAAAAACGCCACTAAAGTTCGAGTCATTAGCAGCGTTTGTATTCAAAACGCCACTAAAGTACGAGTCTATAGCGGCGTTTGCATTCAAAACGCCACTAAAGTAAGAGTCTATAGCGGCGTTTGTATAAAAACGCCACTAAAGTACTAGTCTATAGCGGCGTTTATATAAAAATGCTACTAAAGTACGTGTCTTTAGAGTCGTTTGCATTCAAAACGCCACTAAAGTAGAGTTTATAGCGGCGTTTTTGGATACAAATGCTACAAAATGTTAGATCTATAACGGCGTTTCTAGATACAAACGCCGCTAATTACCTTTTATTTAGATAATATTAGTATATTTTACATATTTCATTTCTATTGTACATCAACTAAATTGACTGATATATGTATAAACAATATATGGAGAAACATTAGTTGATTTTACGTTAGCTTTTTGGGTTTTCCCCATTTTCAGATAATACAAACGCCACTTAGAAATTCCGTCGACGATAATTTCTCTTACTCAAGGCAACACCTGCTCTTTTTTTCTCAAATACGTTAGCTTTTTGGGTTTTCCCCATTTTCAGAAGACTAAAAAAATGAAAAAGATCATTAAAGATAAGAGGGATCAAACCGTGCAGTTGTGTTATAGTTCGTCGATGAGAGGCCTGATTTGGTCGCCGGGACATACAAACGACGACGTCGTAGGAATCGTTTGAGAGCTATTGTTGTTCTAGAGAAGAAGCTTTGATGGAAGAAGAGTTTAAATGATTTTAGGGTTCGGGTAGGAAAAAAAGAGGACTATATATTTAATATTTTGCGACGTTTATACAAAAAACACCACTATTGATTACATTATTGTGGCGTTTGTTAAAAAAACGCCACTATTGATTAAAACTATTGCGGCGTTTTTGTAAAAACGCCACTATTGATTAACACTATTGCGGCGTTTGTCTAAAAACGCCACTATTTATTATAAATATTACGGCGTTTTAAGAATAAATGCCACTATATGTGTAATCTATTTCGGCGTTTACCATAAACGCCGCTAATTTACCGATTTATTGCGGCGTTTTGGCTAAAACGCCACTATATGTTAATATATTGCGGCATTTGTGGTATAAACGCCGCTAATTTACCACTCTATTGCGGTGTTTGTTGTAAAAACGCCGCTATATGTCAACTCTATTGCAGCGTTTTTACAACAAACGCCGCTAAAGTATCAATTTGTGGCGCTACGATTGTAAACGCTGCTATATGTTTAACTTTTGTTGCGTTTTCTCTCCAAACGCCGCTAAAAACGCCGCTACATATCAGTTTTGCTGTAGTGAATTTTCTTTCTTTATTCTTAATCAAAACTTTTAGTACTACTTATGAAAGATATTATGTCCATCAGAATAAAAGTGAAAGAGAGTCCTTGGCTAATTTTTTTTTTTTGATCTTTTTGTTTGGTTTTTCTTTAAATCAGGGAATTGGTTGTGTGTATCGATATAGTGAAATTGCCAGGCTCAATCCGAGAGACTAGTACTAGTTTACTGGGAATTGTATTGATCCGACCTGTGGTTTTCGGCATCCTATGAGCTCGTATTCTTTTTAATAAGTTAATGTTGATTATGGGACTGATATATCGTGAAAGAACTGGATTTTTTACATGTTTTGGAAATTTTACAGTTGAATATGAATTGAATTATAACTTTAGAATATAATTCTGTATGCACGTAAATCGAAAGGCATCATGACAGGGTAGTATATTTGGAACAGCTACTTGATATGTTGGCCAGTCATTGCACATTTGTACCTTTATTTCTGGCACATATATGTTTGTTGCAGTGTCCTATATGTTTTACAATGTCTTTTATTGCTGACATGCTGTCGAAACGATTTTTTTCTTAAGAAGTGAGATTTCAAAAACCACAACATTGCGCCTAAAAAGTTTAGTGACCATATTACAAACGTACTAACGGTCGTGTAACGGTGTCAAACGGTCGGTTACATCGGGGACCATATTACAAACGGACTAAATGTTGGAGGATTGTATTGCAAGTTTTAAAAGTTTGGGACCTAAATGCAAGGTTTAGAAAAGTTCAGTGACCATTACTATATTGTACCCTTTTTTTATTGACAAAAGAGATTTTTATTATGAAGAACTCATTTGGTAGTATGGCTCGTTAAAAACCCTCCAAACCTAATTGGGGAAAACTCTTTAAACATTAGTGAGATGTAAAGTTAGGCAAGACATGTGTTTTATTGAATAGAAAACCAATGTATAAATATACAACCTAATGATTTATGCTAAAACAGTATATACAAATCCTATAAATTACTCCTAACTTCCATATTCTCGTAACACCCCCTCAAGTTGGAACATGGGGATTCACGATGGCCAACTTGCCAAGTAAAAAATCAAAGTGCTTCTTGCCTAATTCATTAGTGAAATATATGCGAGTTGAATCATAGTAGGAATGTAAGAAGGCGTAATCAAACCCTATGTTATTGAGTCATGAACTAAGTGGCAATCTATTTTAATATTCTTTGTTCTCTCATGATATACCAAATTTCTGGCAATATGCAAAGCTGATTGGCTATCACAAAATAAGGGAATAACCTTGAAATGATGAACACCCAAGCAAAGTAACAAGCCCTTAAGCCATTTTAACTCACAAGTAACATCTGTCATGGATCGATATTCTACTTCTGTTGATGAACACGAAACAGCGTGTTGCTATTTAGTCTTCCACGAAATAGAAGAATGATCAAGGAAAACAAGCAAACCTGTCAATGGACATACAACCCAATCAGAGTCACACCACCCTGTTAGCGTTAACTCACTATCCGAATGCAATAAGATACATTTAGGGTTTTAGAACAATAAATACCCCTTCGGTATTGCTTGAACATGGACTATCTTTTCATTTTTCTTTTATTTTAAAAAAGTATTCTAAGGTTTGTTTTATATTTTTTCTTTCAACGTTTATTTTAAGTTTTTACCTTGTTTCTTTTAAAATTCTAAATATGATTTTTATCATGCTTAGCGAAACTTTCAATTAGTCGATGACTTAGCGAGGACTCAATTCATTTGGCGAAAATTGAAAAGAGATTAATATCTTCGGACATCTTTCTTAATTTTTGTCAAATTTAGATTTAGGGGCGAAATTAGGAATTTATTATAGCGGGGTTAAAATATTTTTTTATTTTCTATAAATAGAATTTTTTAATTAAAGGGTCTAGTAAATTTTTCTTTATTTATTTTTTAAATATATATATATATATATTAATAATTAAAAATGAAATTGGATGGGCCAAGGCTTCCCTTGGTTCTGCATATGCTTGGATTGGAAATATGCATTTTCCTTTAAAAATCTCAACACTTTCATTTTAAAAATAGCTCGTTGGTTTGAATGTTGTTCCGATTTACAGTTGGAGGAAGAGTTGGCTGGTAGCAAATTTGACTTCCTATGAACACATTTAGCAGCGATCCACTAAGGGAAAATGAGATCGAATTTGATTCTCACTAAGACAATATAACTCGAGTCGGGTTTTTCCACCCCTTAAAGTTGTATTGATGCTAACAGTGATAGTCGTGGTTAGTACAAGCAAGGACTGAATTATGAAGATAGACTTGGGAATATTGATTTATTGGAAAGAAAAGTATGTTACAAGAGTTGGGTCTTATTGTCGGTAGCCGACATGAACCCCGAAATAAAATCTTTATCGATGATCGAAATGAATTGAGGCAAAACGAAACTTAAGGCTATTTTTCATCATTATTATTTTCAATTATTTACTTTCATTCTTTGTCATTTTTATATTTAATTCATTTTACTCAGTTTTTATTACCAAATCTCTTTTCTTACATACAATTTCCTTGGATCAGGATCAACACAATACGAAATTGGAAATTTCTAAATCCCTACAGATCGACCCTTTATTCTCTATAATACGTTTTAATTATTTCCTTTGAAAAAAATGAATATTTATTTGTTAATTACGATGCTTGTCAAAATTCAAAACGATATCGTCCTATTATATGAATTGATTCTTAAAAAATCGAATTTAAAGTCTAAAATAATATTAATGAACATTAATTCGATATTGACAAAATTCCAACAGTTTTAAATCGGAAGAGTGAATTTCATTGGAAATTGTTTCTCTAATACAAAATTGAATCCATTGTGTTAGCTTTATAATTTTTTATTAACCTTAGGTGATTATAAAGTTTCATACCTTATAAATCACATAATAAACTTAATTTCAAATTTTATAAATGATATTATAATTGCCAAACCCTATAAATTTTTGTTCACTATCAACTTCATATTTTAAAAGTATTTCGATTTGATCCCTCATCAATGTGTGTTGTTTAATTTATTTAAATTCATGTTTGTAATTTCATTTTTGTTCAATTTAGTCCGTCAAATTATATTTTTTATATAAATTGATCCATAATTATTTTTATTTTTTGTAATTTACTCTAAATCATATACAATTACAAATTGCAATTCAACATTCATGAAAGGCGAAAAATAATTAATCCAAAAATAAAAAATAACCCCACCCGAAGTCAATTTGTACCCGGTAAGATTCGACCTGAATTTTGCCTATCAATGATGTGACCTAATCTGAACGAGATTCGATTGAAGTCCATCCGAACCTGAATTATCCTGGTACCTGAACTGTTTTTACTTGAACTAACATCGATCGGAACTGAAATTAACCCGACCTGAACTGAACTTGATGCCAAATCAACCTAAAATTGACCCGAACTGATATGACTTGATGCCAAATCAACCTAAAATTGACCCGAACTGATATGACTTGGTTCCGACTTGATCCGAGTCGAACCATCAAATTGACCTGACACGACATGCATATGATTTTACCTGACCTGACAGGATCTGACTTGATCATGAACGGTTACCTGATTTTACATCCCTAGTTGCAGCTGCTAAGGTATATGTTATGTTAATTTTTAGATTCTCAAATATTAGATTTGATTAAGACAAATGAAGTTTATTGAAGTCCAGTTTATAATGTACTTTGTTTAAGCACAATTTGTTAATAGAGAGCGGTTTACCAATGATGCTATCGAACTAACATTGGTGGATTCCATGTTACTGAATATTTGAAGCAA
Source organism: Hibiscus syriacus (assembly GCF_006381635.1). Lineage (NCBI taxonomy): Eukaryota > Viridiplantae > Streptophyta > Magnoliopsida > Malvales > Malvaceae > Hibiscus > Hibiscus syriacus. Next base: position 605,341 of record NW_024062745.1, on the reverse strand, counting down.
TTTCTTTCCCTTAAGTATCCTCATCATATGTAAGTATAAATTTGTGAACTGTCAGAATCATGACCTGCTTAGATAGGCATTTCTAATTTTTTTTTAAATTCTTATAATAGGGCTAGATTAACGTGGGAAAAGGTCGAAGACTTGAAGATGGAACACTGATATATTGTACCCGGTTATGCGTTAGAAGCTCAATTATTTCAGGTATTGACTTACGTTTTTTTCTTCTTATGTTGTTTTCTTTGCAACTACTTAAAGGTCAAATTCTGTAACAGAAAGGTGGCAGGGAAGCAGAAGATTAAACTATGTGTTGACAGCTCCCACTACTAACCGAAGAACCTCCTTCGAAAAAAGAGATAGCAAGGAAAGCTGCTATAAGGGAAATACAAGGAGAAAGATAATAAAACAAAACAAAAATCATGAGTTATTAGTAAGAAATACAATTATTGTAATTTATAAAAAGTTTAATATTTTATTGTAATTTATAAAACATTTTGTCCTTAATTGTAAATTCCAAAACTTTTGTACTTTATTGTAAATCCCAATAAGTTTTGTCTTTTATTGTATATTCTAATAAGTTTTGTCCTTTATTGTAAATTCCAAAAAAAATGTCGTTTATTATAAATTCCATTAAGTTTTATCCTTTATTGTAAAATCTAAAAAGTTTTATCCTTTATTATACATTCCAAAAAGTTTTATCCTTTATGGTAAATTCTAAAAAAATTGTATCTTTTATTTAAAATTTTAAAAAATCCTTTATTTTAATTTATATTTTTATATTTTAATGTGACGATACATTTTTCTTCATTAATACAATAAAATTATTATATTATTAATGACGATACAAATAATTAGTGACGAATTTTTATATTATTTGATGACGTAATTAATTGTTACTAAATATAAATTATAATGTGATGTTATACATTAATGTCACGACATGTCTAGCAATACATAACGAAAACATAGATATCATCACATTGGACATTTAGTGGCATACCTAATGTGACGTTTGTCGTGACGTCAGTATTTACGTTACAGAATACAAATAGTGACGTAAATGTAAGTTTCAATGCCACAAATAAATAAATTTGTTGTAGTGATTATCATAGTATAACTCGGCCGGTACTTTTACTTCAACTCCCAGCAGCGCAAGTAAACCCTTCAGCCAAACAAGTTCAGCTATTATTGATAACAGGCTTTTATACTCCACTCCGGCTAAAGATCTTGTCACAATGTTTTGTTTCTTCGATTTCCAAGACACTAAAGCCTCTTCAATCTTAATACAAAAACCAATGACTGATTTGCGTGTTGTGGGACAAGAAGCCCGATCCGAATCACAATAAACGGTCACTTGGCAGCCACCCGAAGCTTGAAACAATAATCCCTGCCTCGTATTCTTCTTTACATTTCTCAATACTCGTAAAGCTGCAACCATATGAGATTATTTCGGTCTTTGTATGAACTGACTTAGATGATGTACAATAAAGGTTAAATTCGGCCGAGTGTGGGTTAAATAAATCAGTCTTCCAATCAGCCTTTGAAAGACAGTTTTGTCTTCAATATCCATGTCATTACCATGTTTTTTTCTAAAGCTTTATCAAAAACTGTCGAAGTCAGTTTCACGTTTTGCTCCAGAAGAGTCAAGGCAGATTTCACTTCTTTTAATCATGTGTCTCTAATTATTTCCAGAGCATACTTTCGTTGATTCAGAACCAAACCCTTCTTTGAACGTAGAACTTCAATTCACAAAAATCACCCAAATCCTTTATCTTGAAATTTTCACTCAAGACTTTCTTCAAATCCTTAATCATTTTTTCATTATTCCCTGTTATAAGGAGATCATCCACGTACACCAATAGAACCACAATATTATCTCCATGTCTCTTCACAAACAACTAATAATCGAACTTACTTTGTTCAAAACCTGCAAGAGTCAAGTTTTAGATTCCATTGTCGAGACGCTTGCTTCAAACCGTACAACGGTTTTTGCAACTGACATACCATTCGCTCCCCTGGATGCAAAACCCCTCGGGAAGAGACATATAAACTTCTTCAACAACATCCCCTTGAAGAAAAGGGTTGTAGACATCCATATAATAAATCGACCAACGAAAAACTGAGGCAAGAGCTAAGACCAAACGAATTGTAACCATTTTAACTACCGGGGAAAACGTCTCCATATAGTCAACACACTCCTTTTGACTATAACCCTTTGCAACTAAACGAGTCTTGTAACGCTCAATTTCCTCGAAGGCAGTGGAACCACTTTCTAAGTGTTATTAGATTCCAAAGCTTGAATCTCCTCTTTATGGCTTGAACCCACAAAGAATTTTGAATAGCCTCAGAGAAAGAACGAGGCTCAATAGAAGAAGAAATAGAAAGCAAAAAAGATTGAGTATGAGAAGGGAAATGATAATAGGAAAGGGAATGAACCGACTGATAAGAACAAACAAATTCCTTAAGCCACCCGGGAGGCTTAAACACACGAGAAAAACGACGTATGACCTCATTAGGCAAAGGGGTAGGCGAGACGGATTCAGAATGATCAACATTTTCCTGACCAGAAGAACTTGCTGAAACAAGAAAAGAATCAGACACAATAACAGAAGAAACAGGTTCCAAAGATCTCGAAGAATGAGATAAAGTCAAAATATCATCTTCATGATAAGTAGGTGATGAAGTTAAAAAAATAGAAGAGCTAGTAGGAAATTGAAAGGGAGAACATCCTCAACAAACCTAACATCACAATTAACAAAGAATGTTTTGGAATGCAAATTGAATAAAACGTACCTTTTTTGCGGGGAGGAATAACCAAAAAAGACAAATGGGATTGCCCTAGAAGCAAACTTGACGCTACAATTTGGTGTGGTGGCATAATAGAGGCAACCAAAGACGCACAAATGTGAAACATTAGGAGACTTGTGATAAAGCATTTCAAAAGGTGTCTTCCAAAGAAGGAAGACGATTTATCAGATAGCACATAGTTTTAATACACTCACGCCAAAACTTAATGGGAACATGAGAATGGAACTTTAAGGCACAAGCAACTTCTAACAAATGCTTATGCTTACGCTCAGCTACCCCATTTTGTTGTGGGAAAAGAGGAAACTCAATCTCAACTCGATTAAACGGTGTTAAAAGTGGAAGTTTGTGCCAAGCTCACAACTGTAGTAACATCAGACATCCACCGATTTCTGCTGTAGCTTTATTATCTGTGATTAATGACGCTTTGCACATCTTACGGTACAAAAACGTCAATATTGTTGATCGCCAACTACATTTATTTTCCCGAAAATAATTCAAAAATGGAAGATATTGTATATGAACTAGACTATCGAATTTATCCGACATCAAAATTCCCCCAATTAGTTAGAGTATATATGCTCGAGTTACATATATAACTTCTTCATCGGTAGTATATCGATTGAGCTTAAATTCGTTCTCTAATCACGATAGCCTCAAATATGACCCTTTTAAAATTGATGTGGCGGCGTCTTCCTGAGGTACTTATGACAAACTAAAATTGGGTACTTTTCATTTTTCCTTGCCACTGGCATCCCATTTATCGGGACCCCTAGTTGTAGGGGTACATCCTCGAGAGTGATCGTGCATTCTCCATATGGTAGATGAAATGTATAAGTTTCAGGTTTCCACCGTTTAATCAACGCACTGATCAAACCAGGGACCAACTTGAAGTCTCGAACAAACGTGACATCGTAAAATCCAACCATTTTCAAATTATTGAGAGTAAGACTGTGTGGCGTACCACAAACATTGATTCGATTACGAATGTGTTCCTGCTCGTCTTCCTGTAATTTTTAAATCCATTAAATTAATCATAAAATATAACTTTCATATTTAATAAGTCATTCTCAAATAAAATTTATTATTAAATACTAATACCAGTACTCCCAAATGACTAGAAATATGCCGATCATCTAGTCTTAGAAAATTATTTTGTGCTGCCATGCTTCAATGAATCTGTAAAAAATTATGACATTTTTTAAATTAAATGTTAACAATAAAATAAAATTAATGTAAATTAATTTGAATAAAAATAAACTAAAAAATAACAATAAAAGAAATTAAAAAAATTGTATGCTTACAATCCTATATTTGACGTTTGAATCGATCACCACTCAACAATAATGTGCAACTAATTAAGCAGGTAATGAAATTATTTGCCTCCACCGATTTTTTTCAACACCAACTTTCTTCTCTCTCTTTCAACCAACCACACAGATTTTTTTTTTCCTTCCACCGGGTATGTATAAACAAATCATCCCCTCTCCCCCATATATATAATATTATCACCCCTCACCAATCCCATCAAACCAAATACACCAATAATGCACTGCACCACTCAGCTACCATTCATTCACAGGTGCATGCATTCATTCACGGGTCATTTATTGTTTCACTGCATGGAGCAACAACGGTTCAGCTCTGCATGAGAGTAGAGATGCCTGCTGAAGACGCATGTCAATCTTATAGTCTTCACCTTGAAGATGTAGAAGTCATGGGGTCTTCAAGTTTTTCTTGCATGTCGAAGACGTGTAGAAAGCATGGAGAGTTTGGCTTGAAGACGTGTAGAAATCATGGGGTCTTCTCCAAATAGATGGAGCGCTATGCGTCTTCAAGTATCACTGTAAAAAACACTCTATTTAGGGAAATAAAATGCTAGGTGGATTATTTGGGAAAATAAGATTTCCCAATACATTATCCCAACACTTTTGTCATTATAAGGAAATAAAAATCAATTTTATCAAAATAGGGAAAAAATGCATTGATTTGACGTGTAAAAAGATATACCATTAGTAATTGTTGTTTTTAGCATGTATTTCTGCCCTTGATTATAAATGAACACCTCCCCGCCTTTCGTCTGTTTGTTTCTGGTTAGTCCGGGTAAGTTCTTTTCTTTACTTTTCTTTTCAGTTTTTAGAAATGAAATTTGTTAATTAGCTTTCTATTAATCTATGCCTGACCCTTTGTTTATGCTTGTCGCTCTGAGAATTCTGAAATTGCTGGGATTTGATTCGAGTTGAATGAATATATAAACGTTAACCTGAGAAGCCTGCCTTAGTTCCTTTATTTAATTTCCATTTATTTATTTTTTTTGCTTTGTTCTATTGCAGAAACAATCGGCATTCAGATCAACTTGGAATAGCTCACCCTCCTTTCCCGTGAGCTTTCATTTACATTTGTTAATTTGATTTATTTCTTTTTGTTTTATTTTAGGTTTAAATATGCTGGTGGTCCCTGTACTGTTTTTGATTTGATAATCTTGATCCCTCCCTTTAACTTATGTTCAATTTTACTATATTAAATGCCGGCATGGAAGCTATAAAAACTTAAAACGACTTTTTTAGTTCTTTACGTTTATAGTTTTTATCAATTTGATCCTTAAAAAGCTGTAAGCATAGATGATTGAAAAATTATATTGTTCAATTAATGATGTCTTCTTATTTAGTTTGAAAGATTAATGGTCAAATTGATGAAATTTGGAAACGTAACGGAATAAAAGTTATTTTTGGTTTGAATTTTGTTGTAATTCTAGTTGTTGAAGATTACTTGATAATTAAGTTTATTCAATAATTAAATATTATTTTAAACTAGAAGCCTTATAGAATTAGGATTTTGATGACCAAGTATTAAGTCTTATGGAATTGGGTTTATTGATTATATTTATTATTCCTCTCATTTTTGGCGTTTGAAGAGATATGACCATATGGTATAGAAATCTATTTTCCATTTTTTTTCTAGGTTTAGATGAAATTGCCAGAAAAAGGGCCTTTGCATGAAATTAAATTTAATGGGCTTGTTTACTCTTGCATTTCTGATTTCTTTGGTTAAAACTTGTTTTCAACCTGTCATATCATATGTGCTATAAATTGTAGAACTTAGATGGTGCTTAGATTGAGGATCTACTATTGAAGAATGCATTGGCCGACACTAACTGGTTTGTTGAAATTTTGGATGTTTGCTAAACATATTATTTTAGGTTTTCATATCAACATTTTTGTCACTGACAAAATACAAATTCTGGAATTAGATGGATTAAGCAATGATTTCTAGCTTCTATTTTATTGGTTTCAGACACCCTGGTCGGACTCCTTGCCGTTTTCACATATGCAGGTTGCTAAATCTGATGACCCAATTACAGGACAAGTAGACCATATAATAGATACTGCAGCTTTAGCTTCATCAGTGGGCACTGATCAACCTGAGATTGATCATCAGGGTAGGCTGATGGAAGGTTCTAGGTGTGGGGGAGTACATAGTCCAGATGAGCATCCATGTAAATATACTAGTTCTGTTTCACATAGTCATAATGAGGACACAATTGTTCCTCCGCCTTCTAATCCGAAGGTTGGATATTCCGATATTGACCATGTAGCATCAGCCAGGGAGCTTTCTTTACCCCCTACGGATGTCACTGTAGTTGCTGTTGGAGCTATACATGGTGTTGCTGACGGTCAGCAACCTCAACAAGTTGATACAATTGTCGGTTCTTCTGTTGTCAACGGTGACAGTGGCATGATTTTGTCTTCTGCTTCCTCCCATGATGTTGGATCTTCCCAAGATGCTGCTGATGAACAAAAATCTGAAAATGCTCATTTTGCTTCCATTGATTCCAAAAGTAATAACCAGATAACATCACCCAATGATTCTACTGAACCCCATCTTGTTGCCCCCAGTTCTCTTGATGGATCCGTAAAAGATACATTGGATGGACAACATAGTAAAGGTGCTGATTCTCTTGGCACCTCACTAAATGGCATTACTTCATCCTCTTCCAAGGTCAACGACTCTAAGGCAGAAGATGCTAAAAAAGGGAATGTAGACCATGCCAGTCATTTTGTTCTGCCTCGTATAAAGATGATCACTTCTATGGTTAAATCCCCAAACCCCGGTAGCTCTGTTCCGAGAAAAAGAGCTGTTATGAATAAAGGTCATATTGATACAGCTTCACCTTTTGAATCTGTTAAAGAAGCAGGTTCCAAGTTTGGAGGAATGGTTAGATGGAAATCTTGTAGAACACAAACTCCAGAGGTATATTAGATATATTTATAGTGGTGTGAATGTTAATATAGTCTATGCTACAGCAATATATTTTTGGCATGTCTAGTGAATGCTGTTTATCATGAATTTTGTTCTCCGTCTTTATTAACTATTAATGACCATTAAACATAATTCTTTCTTTTTTTCTCTGCCTACTTCATTCATGTTTGCTAAATGTAACTTGAAAAAAAAAATTGTCCATAGAGGCGCAGGTGTGCGGGCCAAGACCTTGAGAAACTACAGGAGCAGATGGTTGCATATAAGAGACGGTCAGTGCATGCTGAAGAGGCAAAAATTCGAGTATTAATGGAGCTGGACAGCACAAATAAACAAATAAATGAGCTGAAGCTAAACCTGGAGAGAGCAGAAACTGAAGAGAATCAGGCAAAACAAGACTCTGAACTTGTCATGCTCAGGGTGGAGGAGATGGAACAAGGGATTTGCGATGAGGCTAGTGTTGCAGCAAAGGAACAACTTGAGGTTGCTAAAGCCAGGCATGCTGCTGCTGTTGAAGAGCTGAAATCTATTAACGAAGATATGGAAACATTACGGAAGAAATATGCTTCAATGGTGACTGAACGAGATATAGCTGTTAAGAAAGCTGAAGAGGCTGTTTCTGCTTCGAAAGAGGTTGAGAGGAGAGTGGAAGAATTGACTATTGAGCTGATGGCCACAAAGGAGTCCCTGAAGTCCGCAAATGCTGCACATATGGAGGCAGAAGAGAAAAGGATTGGAGCAGCCATGGCCCGAGACCAAGATACTCTCTATTGGGAGAAGGATCTAAAACAGGCTGAAGAGGAGCTCCAGAAAATCGTTCAGCAAATCGAATCAGAAAAGTATCTGAAACCAAAGCTAGACACTGCTTCAGTGCTGCTGCATGATTTGAAATCTGAATTAACTGCTTATAGGGAGTCTAAGTTCAATTTGGAAACTAATGGACACTCCACTGTTGTGTCAGAGATACCAGAGAAAAGAACTCTCACTGAGGTACCCGTTGTGGTTGCCTCAGCAAAGAAGGAACTTGAAGAGGTGAAGCTCAAAATAGAAAAAGCAACTGAAGAAGTGGATTCTTTGATGGTGCTTGCTGTTTCATTAAAATCAGAGCTTCAAAAGGAAGAGTCCGCTCTTGCCATCATTAAGCAAACAGAAGGCATGCCGCTTGTTGTCGCTTCATTAAAAGAGGACACAGATAACACTGAGTCAAAACTAGACTCGGTGCAGATGAATGAAAAAGAGGGCAGAGATAGAATGGTGGAGATGCCAAAAAAATTGCAGCAGGCAACTCAAGAAGCTCTCGAGGCCAAATCACTTGCTCAAATGGCTCATGAAGAACTGAGAAAAGTAAAGGAAGAGGCTGAGCAGGCCAAGGCTAGAGCAAGTACCATGGAGAGTAGATTACGTGCAGTTCAAAAGGAGATAGAGGCAGCTGAGGCTTCAAAGAAGTTAGCTTTAGATGCTACCAAAGCATTGCGAGGTCATGAATCAGCTCAAAGAACCGATCATGCCGATTCCCCAGATGGTTTAGTTCTTCCCTTAGAGGAGTACTATGACCTCAGTAAACGTGCATATGAAGCGGAGGAACAGGTTAACATAAAGCTGGCAACTCTCATTTCTCAAGTTGAGGTAGCTAAGAGATCCCAGTCCAGTAGCTTGGAGAAGTTGGCAGAAGTAAATCGAGAGATGGCTGAAAGAAAGGAACAACTAAAAATTGCTTTGGAGAAGGCTGAGAAGGCCAAGGAAGGGAAGTTAGGCTTAGAGCAAGAATTGAGACAATGGAGGTCTGAACATGAGCAGCGGCGAAAGGCTACTGAATCGAGTCATGGAGGAAAGCCTCCAAGGACAAGTTTTGAGGGAACGGAACAAACGAAGAAAGCTGTACCTGTACCTATTTCTCCTTGCAGCACTCTAGATAGCTCAAAGGCAGTCAATGGGAGTAGCACGGAACCTGAATCATTCCCGGAAACAGCAGTCTTTAAGAAGAAGAAAAAGCAACTGTTTCCCAAGATAGCCATGTTTTTTAACAGAAAAAAGTCGAGCTTATTAAAATCCAAGTCCAAGTCCTAGTAAGTCTGTCGATGAAATGCTGCGTTATCTTTACGATTGTGATTTCACCTCAAGTTCTTTTTCCCCGGTTGTCACAGTGGCTATTAGTATTTGATTAAGATTTTCCGGATAATCTCCGAGCGTAAATTTTGTGTATTCTTTGACGTATGGTGAAGTTGAGAATACACTTTCGGTTACCGGGAAGGGTTGTATGGCTAGAGGATCCGAAGAAATAAAAGATGATTTAAGTTCTGTATAGGCTTTGATTTACTTGGATGTCAAGTCATGTAAAATTGATGTTTATAATGAATGAGAAGAACTTGGTCTTCTTTCCCGCATGTACACAAACAAAAGAAGTAATTACAGAAGCATTGTTGACAAAAGCAGCTTTAATAGCAAAACAATGGATGGTTTCATGGTCTGGCATTAGCACAGATAGAAGGCTTAAATAGTTTGGTTCCACGGCTTGTGCTCTCATTTTCTTGATTAAAATCATCTCTTCATCGAACAAACCATTTTTTTCCATAAGCAGCAATCATGGAATTCCAAGAAACTTCAGATTTTTCTACCGTTTTTTCAAGTACAATTTTTGTCCCTTCCAAGTCCCCATATTTTGCATATATTGAAGTAAGCGCATTTTGTTTTTCACCTTAGAGGCCTTATCTAAGGTAACCCAAGTTTACATACAAGAAGACCAGTTCGAATGTATGCAAGTTGAATAATACCCGATTTAAATATAGGGTAAACTACATGGGATATCACTGAACATTACACGATGTATAGTTTAAACCATTGGTCCTTCATTTACTTTAGTTATAGCACTGAACTTCGACTTTCTCTTCGATTATAATTATCTACTATTAAATTTTAACTGCACGATGATGTGGACAAATATTTCTATCACTTTGATGATATAAACAAAATGATGTTGTTTTGGCATGGCTATTTACTCACAAAACAACACTATTTTTTACACTAAATTTTAAGAGAATCAATTTTACCATTAAATATTTAAAAAATTCAACTTTAGGCACTGAATTTTTTGGTCGCCAGTGACAGTTAATCGCCGCCTGTCACAAATTGTCATTCGCCACAGGACCGATTTAAAACTATTCACATTTCGTTCATCTTTCTTATCATCGAATTGGTTTTTCATGAAATTAACTCAAAATTAACGAAATTCTATCTGAATGTTCGACACGCTAATATTCTGATCTCCTCCAATAAGGCTACTTTTGAGATATGTTGTTCGTCTTCTCAAATCTTATGCTTCTCACCGTTCGAACTTTGGATCAAACACCTTAACCTCTCAAATCTGAGAAAGCCTTCAAACCCCAAAAGGTGATAGATAATTTTTGCTTTAATTTCATTAATTTTGAATGAATTTTGTGGAAAACTAATCTTAGGAATAGAAAAAATGAAATGTGAACGGATGACGACAGGTGAAAGGTGATGATTCATTGTCAGTGGAGATGAAAAAAGTTCAACGTGAACAGTTTTAAAGTTTACTGGTAAATCAATGCACCCCTAAAATTTAGTGTCTAAAATAACGTTATTTTGAATATTAATAATCACATCAAAATGATGTGGTTTTACTTGCGCTGTCTCGCTGTTCGGATTTTATCGGCTCATTGTTATAATTGAAGCCAAAATCAAAGCTCAATACAATCAAGGAAGCTCTCATATGCGGGGAGTATGCAGCTCATCCAAATTGTTCTTCATAGCATTCATTATTACTAGACTCGACAGCTTCGTCTGTCGAGGGCTGTCATTAAGCGAATTAATCAAATGTATGCTCGATTCTTCTGGAAAAGTGAAACAAGCCTGTCAAGGGTGCTCGAATTAGCTGGACTGCCATCTGCAACCCAAAATCGGAGAGTGGACTGGATCTTAAGGACCTTCTCTACTGGAGCCAGGCTTGCTTCCTCTTATTGATCAGGAAGATTCTTTTGAAGGAGGGTTCGATTTGGATTTCATGGATCTATTTGTATGTTCTCAAAATAGATTTCTTTTGGAAGGTTGAGGGTCCCAAAGGATGTAGTTGGACGTGGAGATGTTTGTTGCACCCCAAAAGGCTGCTAGCATCCAGGGGCTGTTAGACTCTGCCTTCACTTTGGTTGGCCATATTTTGGGAGAGATAAGTATGAAGAAGGACATGGTTTTTTTAGAGAGAGATTGGTGTAACACCCTGCTCATATTCCAAAGAATTCGACCGTAGCATGGATGGCGGTGTTGGATCGGTTTCCAACTAAAAGTAGACTAATTGAGTTTGGGTTGCAGGTCGCTTGTTTATGCATCCTTTACACACATGAGATGGAGACCCGAGATCACTTGTTCTTCCAATTTGATTTCGCTAACAAGGTTTGGGAGGAGGTCTTGTGTTTGTGCCTCTTGAATAGGAGTGTCTTGTGCTGGGAGCTGGAACTTGCTTGGGCTTCCAGGTTGAGAGGTAAGTCCTTGATATCACTTGTGGTACTTCCTGCTGTATATTTGCTGGTTTTCAAATTAAGTGCAATACAAATTACTATTCATCGGGGAAAAAGTTACGTATTTGCTCGGCTTCCAGCGTAAGTTTTAAGGAATTTGATTCAAAGAAAGATGAAGCCAATGGATTGGTAAGAAGAGAAAAAGTGAGATCAGATGGCTTTAGATTTGATTCTAGTGTTTGGCGGAAAACAAGTAATGAAGATTTCACTGTTTTAGTAATGAATGGAAGAAACAATGACCAAATGAATCACCCAAGCTCATAATCTGCCAGAATTTTACTTAGTTGTGAAAGATGCAACAAATGGCCAACCTTTACAACATAATCTAAATGACAAATTGTATCTTTGTGTTCAATTATTATTTCAATTTGGTCACTTCTTCTCCCACACTGCGTAGTTATTCCCAGAGGTAGCAAGCTGGTAGTTGGAAGGAACAAGGTTTCCAAGATCCATCTTTGGTCCGATCTTCATTATGATTTTGCCATCAATGGCTGCCATATAAAGTTCAGATTCCGAAGCCACAATATTAGCTGTGCTTGTGCTTTGAATCCCATTCCTGTTCCTGATTTCCACCAGTTTATTGATCTCGTCTTCCAAACCACAATCGAAGAAATGATCACAAAACTGCAGTGCAAGAAAACAAAAATTTCCAAAATCTGAAAAAAAAAACGGTTCCGAGATGAAAATGGAAAGTGCAAAGTGTAAACTTACTATGGAGGGGATGCCGGGATGGGTTAGAATATAAGCATATCCTTGCATTATTTTATCAGCTAGGAATGGCCATTGGTTTTTTGTGGATCCAGTGTCATGGTTGTCTATGAAAGATACTGCATTTTGAGGTAAGAGTCCAATCAGTCCAGGAGGTTTCCCGTTGGAGTCCTTCAGTCTCCATAACTTCCCTTGCACGGCATCGTTCAGAATCCCTTTTGTGGTGAAATCGAACACTGCCACGACGCCTCCGGCGGCTTCGATCCAATCTTTCAAGTCAGCACGAAGCAAATCTTCTTTTCCTTCGTTTAACTGTTCCCATTTCTCCCCGACGGCAAAGTCAGGTGAAGTTCGGTTGTTGAGAGAATGATGCAGGCTCACGTGGATAAAGAGTGTGCTTGTGTAATGCCATGCATATGCATGCAGCTCATGCATGTCCAGGTTCTAGAAGTTAGTCTAGAAGCTAGGTTGTTATGAGTTTGTTAGTTAGTTAGGAGGTTTTCTGTGTTGCTAAGGCTGTGTATAAAAACAGTATTGTATACTGTGTTGAGAAGACTTCTTGTGAACGAAACAATGAATTAAAGAACTCTTTCCTTGCATCTTGAAACAAGTCCTGCAATATTCCAATATGGTATCATTCGCCAAAAAGATCCTGGTTCATTTTTCTTTCGCTGAAGCTGTTATGGCTTGCTGACTTTATTTTGTTTTCTTCCGCTGCATGGAAGAGGAGGAGAAAATGCCATCGGCATCTTCGGCAGTGGCAATGGCTGCTAAACCGGTGTCGTTCACTACCAGCTTGGATCCAGCGAATTCCGTTGAATTCTTGGAGAAGGTTTTCGATTTCATTGCAGAAGTGAGAGGATTGGACGCGTGGCGGGAGGAGCTGACGAGTTTGGTGGAAGATCCGAGGATAATATACATTGAGGAAATAATTTTCCCGTCGTTACCGCCGTTCACTGATCAGAAACCGACGGCGGTTGCTGAGAGTGATCATGAAATGGAACCGCCGGAGGCCTTGAAGGAACAAGTGAAGGAATTGTTAAAATCGTGGTGCAAGATGATTCTAGAGCTTGGAAGAGGATGTAGAGATGTTTTGCAGCAAACGGAACAAGTGAAGGAATTTTTGGAATCGAAAGTTACTGAGGATTCATTTATAGTTCAGAAGCTTGGTGGTCCCGTGGCTAAGGTCTCCAGTCTGTTGAATTTCTTGAATGAGTTCTTGCCTCAGGAACATGATCCTATTCACGCTTGGCATGTTATCTTCTTTGTTTTCATCCTTGCACTTTCAGCTCAAAATTTGAATGGTGCGCATGATGTATCGGCACCACCAGTAAAGAAAGTACTTGTTCATCCTCCTAGCGCAAGCCGAATCCAGCTCCCTGATGGAAGACACTTGGCTTATCGTGCAATGGGTGTTCCAGTGGACAAAGCTAGATTTTTCTCTTATTGCACCGCTATTTCTACATAGTAGTATAGTTCTTTTGTGTGTTTAATTTTGTATTCATTTTGTTGCTTTTGTTGCTTCTATCTCAAAGTGTCATGGAACTTGAAAGTTTCATAGCCAAGAGTCCATAAAAAAATATGTCAAGAAACCTTGTAAAAGAGGGTCAAGAATAAAGAAATGAAGGTGAATAAGAAGAACGAAAGGAAGCATCAGCACTTTCGATTCAAAGTGAACGGAAGTAAGCATCGGCACTTTCGATTCAAGAAGAACGAAAGGAAGCACCGGCACTTTCGATTCAAGTGAACGGAAGGAAGCGTCAGCACTTTCGATTCAATTGTTCATCTTTTCATCAAGAAGGTTGAGAAAGCAGGGAGAATGTTGAGAGAATGATGCAGGCTCACGTGGATAAAGAGTGTGCTTGTGTAATGCCATGCATATGCATGCAGCTCATGCATGTCCAGGTTCTAGAAGTTAGTCTAGAAGTTAGGTTGTTATGAGTTTGTTAGTCAGCTAGGAGGTTTTCTGTGTTGCTAAGGTTGTGTATAAAAACAGTATTGTATACTGTGTCGAGGAGACTTCTTGTGAACGAAACAATGAATTAAAGAACTCTTTCCTTGCATCTTGAAACAAGTCCTGCAATATTCCAATATCGGTCCATGTAGATTTTGGTTATGTTTGGGGCATACCCTTTCACGAAATTGAAACGCCATCCATCGAATCCGATTTCAGTCTTTATCCAATTCAACTAATCGGATAACTCGTTCTGTACCCTCGCATTGAGATTATCGATATCCAGGGCAGGTTCATAGGGCATTCCGCTGTCGAGATTCCCCGTGCCATCGGAGTAGGTTATATCGTCTCGGCAAATGAATGATGGTCCCCAATCTATAATATCATCAGAAGTTCCACCATCGAAAATGCCGTATATACCCCTGCTATCTTACCTCTCGGTTGTTCTATGATTTATCACATTGTTAGCAACGCATTTGACTCTCTTTTGATGGAAAGAATCGATCAACGACTTCAATTCAGCCTGAGATCCATACACTGATGCATCGAGATCTTATAGCCTACCCGGTAAGTATCATAAACATATTCATATACAGTCAAAAGATTGCTAATTCAACAAACACAAAGCCTGCAACATTCATGGAATCATTCACGTCATTTAACATATATATATATATACATACATATATATATATATACTGTAGAGGTGTAAATTGAAATCGAGCCAAGTCGATTCCGAATAGTGGCAAGTTTGAGCCTCATCAAGCATAATTCAAAACTCGGGACTCGATACACTAAGTTCGATCGAACATCAATTTTCAAGTTAGGAACTCGACTCGAGATATAATCGAGCTCGAGCTTGAGTAAGCAAGTTCGATTTTTGTACTGTGGGGACCAACTGACTGGGAGGGTGGTGGGAGCCAAACATGAGTTGTTAGGGAAAACGGGTTATTTCCCACACGAATGTAGCCTTAAAATTGACCTAAAATGTCAAGATTAAAACCACCAAATGTTGCACAACGGATAAACCTGTCAAACTATTGAATATTGAAACACAATGGGAAAAAATCGAATAAAAACAATAAAGGAGAGAACACACCAAATTTACGAGGTTCGACGAGAATATCGTCTACTCCTCGGGCACCACACCGGATGATAACTTCATTATATCGCCAATATTACAACAAATGAAATTATTTAGAATTCCCAAAGTGGGAGAATGAAGAATACAAGAGGAAGAGAGAACTTGTTTTTGGGATGATTTCTAATGGAAATACTTAGGCCTATTTATAGTTGAGTTTTAAGAACAATATGTTCAAAGTTTGGCCACCTACCAAAGAATTTTCCAATATGTACAAGTTAGCCACCAAATATGAAATTCACATGTTCAAAGTTTGGCCACCAACCAAGATGAAATTTCCAATAAGTTGGCCACCAACCAAGATGAAATTTCCAACTTGTCATCTTAATTTCTAGACAAATCTAACAAATCTCCACCTTGGCTTGAAATTACCAAGCCTACTCAACTTCTTCAACTCCCAAAATTTGTAGTGCCTCTAATTGCGCTCATAAGCGCCACACACCCGAAGGTGTTCATACTTTCAGGATGTTAATCAAGTTCAAATAATGATTGAACTTGATTACTGTTACCACCTTGGTCATCATATCTGCAGGATTTTCTGATGTCGCAATTTTCTGAAGTAGAATCTTTCCTTCTTCAAAGATCTCCCGCACAAAGTGATACCTCACGTCGATATGCTTAGTCCTTGAATGGTAGACTTGATTTTTCGCTAAGTGAATAGCGCTCTGACTGTCACAATAGATACTAATGTGACTTTCAATAACTCCCAAGTCTTTCATCAACCCGTTAAGCCAAATTGCTTCCTTTACAGCCTCTGAAACTACCATGTATTCTTCCTCTGTAGTAGATAAGGCCACCGTAGATTGCAATGTAGACTTCCAACTTACTGGGGCTTTAGCAAGAGTAAACAAATACCCAGTAGTTGATCGACGCTTATCCAAATCACCATCATAATCGAAATCAGCATATCCAACCACACACTGACAAAGTGCTTCATCCTATTCAAAAACTAAACCAACATCCACGGTTTGTTGGAGATACCGTAGAATCCATTTCACAGCTTGCCAATGTCCTTCTCCAGGATCATGCATGTACATGCTCACAACTCCAACTGCTTGTGAAATGTCAGGACGCATACACACCATTTCATACATCAAGCTCCCAACTGCATTAGCATATGGAACTTTTTCTATATACACTCGCTCTTCGTTAGTTTTAGGAGATAATTGAGAACTAAGTTTCAAATGAGAAGCTAATGGGATACTTACATGTTTGGTATTTTCATTCATGCTAAAACATTGTAATATCTTTCTCAGATACTGCTTTTGTGTTAAACAAAGCTTCTCTCTCTGTCTATCTCTGCATATCTCCATACCAAGAATCTTCTTGGCCTCACCTAGATCTTTCATCTCAAACTCTTGATTCAACTGAGCCTTTAATTTGTCTATCTCCTTTTGACTCTTCGAAGCGATCAACATATTGTCAACGTACAATAGAAGATAAATGAAAGATCCATCTTTGAGATTTTGCAAATACACACAATGGTCATATTTGCTTCTAGTATACTTTTGCCTCCTCATAAAGCTATCAAATCGCTTGTACCATTGCCTCGGAGATTGTTTCAATCCCTATAGCGATTTGTTCAGCTTACGAACCCATTTCTCACAACCACCATCTTTGTATCCTTCTGGCTGAGTCATATAGATCTCCTCTTCTAAATCACCGTGCAAGAAAGCCTTCTTTACATCAAGTTGAGCTAACTCCAAATTCAACTGTGCTACCAAGGCCAATAATATTCTAATGGAGGAATGCTTCACAACAGGGGAAAATACTTCATTGTAGTCGATTCCCTCCTTTTGAGCGTAGCCTTTAGCTACCAACTATGCCTTGTAGCGAACATCTTTCTTGCTATGAGATCCATCTTTCTTTACAAATACCCACTTGCATCCAATGGCTCTTTTACCTTCCGGTAATTGTGCCAGTTTCCAAGTATTGTTCTTTTGGAGAGATTACATTTCTTCAACCATGGCACTTTTCCACTTATCACTTTGCAAGCTTTGTATTGCTTCTTGGTAAGTGATAGGGATATCATCATCAACAAATAGAAGAGCATAGGCCACCATATCAACAAATCGAGTAGGTCTACGAATTTCTCTCATTGGCCTTGTAACTACAAGTGGTTTTGGTGTCTCCAATGATTCTTGGGTTTGAACCTCTTCATCTTCTGATTCTTCTATTGGAGTTAAAGAATCAGCTGCATCAACTTCTGAGATCATCGTCTACTGAAACTCCACCTGTTTTGGAGTATGCTCCACCTGCTGTGGAGTACTACTTGTCTGGACAGCTTTACTTGTTACCTTCTTTACTAGGGCAGATTCATCAAAGGTAACATTTCTGCTACAAATTATCTTCTTGGTGTCTAAACACCAAAGGCGGAATCCCTTCACTCCATGGGTGATTCCCATAAAGAGAGCCTTCTTTGCTCTCGGATCAAACTTGGATTCCTTCACATGATAATAAGCAGCGGATCCAAATACATGTAAGGAATCATAATCAGTAGCAGGTTTTCCAGACCATACCTCCAATGGTGATTTTCCTCCTATCGCTGATGACGGCAAACGATTGATGAGATGGCCAACATATGTCACAGGCTCAGCCCAAAATGCCTTGCCTAACCCAACATTAGATAACATACATCGAACTTTCTCCAATAGTGTTCGATTCATACGCTCTACCACCCCATTCTGTTGTGGTGTATGTCTAACAGTGAAGTGTCAAACAATACCATACTCATGGCAAACGTCAAAGAATGGGTCACTTTTATATTCCCCTCCATTTTCCGTCCTAAGACATTTGATCTTTCTACCAGTCTGGTTCTCGATCATATTTTTCCATTTCAGGAAAATTTGAAGCACTTCATATTTAGACTTCATCGGATACACCCAAACTCTTCTGGAAAAGTCATCTACAAAAGTTACAAAATAATGTTTTCCTCCCAAAGATGATGTCTTTGAAGGACCCCATACATCTAAGTGAATATAATCTACAATACCTTTTGTATTATGTATAGAGGTGTCAAACTTCACTCTCTTCTGCTTTCTCAGAACACAATGCTCGCAAAAGTTTAATTTGCAAGCCTTTGCACCTTTCAACAATCCTTTCTTTGCCAGAATTTGCAAGGATTTCTCTCCGTCATGTCTCAACCTCATATGCCACAACTGGGTTGCGTCCAAATCATCACCTCCGGAAGATGCTGCAACTGCTCCAATAATTGTACTACCTTGGTAGTAATACAAATTATTTTTCCTGATGCCCTTCATCATCACAAGTGCGCCATATATGACTTTTAAAACTCCATCTCTCATAGTGACTACTGAGCCTTTGGATTCCAAGGCTCCCAACGAGATGAGATTTTTCTTCAAACTGGGCACGTATCAGACATTCGTCAGAACTCTGGTTGATCCATCTTGATTCTTCAATCGAATTGAACCTATCCCAACAGTTTTACAGCCATTATCATTGCCTATATAAACAACTCCTGCATTTAGTTCCACTAAATCGGAGAACCACTCCCGATTAGGGGACATATGATAAGTGCAACCCAAATCTAATATCCACTCATTGGAATAGAATGTTGTTAATGAAGCAACCAATGATATGTCAGAGTCATGTACATCATGCTCTGCAACACATGCATCTGGAGCAGCTTTTCCTTTCTTCTTCAGCTTCGTACAATCTTTCTTCCAATGACCTTTCTCATGACAAAAGGCACATTCATCTTTTTCAGTCTGGACTTCGACTTTGATCTCCCTCTCCACTTTGGCTTTTGACTTTTCGAGCGACCTCTTGCCACCATGGCCTCCGCTGCTTCGTTCTTTCTCTCCTTCTTGGTTTTCTTCCTGAGTTCATAACTATACAAAGCAACAGTTACATATTTAAGGGTAACATTATCCTTACCATGAAGTAACGTTATCTCAAGGTGCTCAAATTCATCTGGAAGAGATGACAACAATATCAAATCCAAATCTTCATCTTTGAAGGTTTCATCCATGCCCAATAAGTCTTCCACTGGCTTATTGAACGCAGTGATGTGTTCATTCATACTGGTGCCTGGTTGATAATCAAATCTGAACAATTTTTCTACATGTGGAGACGATTCTGAGAGCTTTTCTTCAGGAATTTTTCCTCTAAAGCTTTCCATATCTTACTTGCAGAAGTCTCGTTTTTGTAGGCATACTTCTACTCCCTGAAAAGACAAGATCGAATCATGCTGCACGCCAAACGATTAATTGTTCCCCATTCTTTCTCCTCCATATATTTGGGCCTTTCTTCCTCAATGGTGATGTCTAGACCTTGTTGGAATAAAGCATCTAACACCTTGCCTTGCCACATGCCAAAATGATCGGGTCCATCGAACAACTCCACCGAGAAATTTGCATTTGACATCACCCTCCTCACCAGTCCAGATGAAGAGCTTGATGTCTCAACTGATCCATATTTTGGCATTTTAATTCTAACGAACAATATTCAATATCACGAACTGTATCTTTTCAGCAACGGAACCACCAGGATAACCTCAACCGAAGCTCTGATACCAATTGATAGGGAAAACGGGTTATTTCCTACACGAACGTAGTTTTAAAATTGATCTAAAATATCAATATTAAAACCACCAAAGGTTGAACAGCAGATAAACCTGTAAAACTATTGAATATTGAAACACAATGGAAAAGAACCGAATAAAAACAATAAAGGAGAGAATACACCAAACTTACGAGGTTCGACGAGAATATCGTCTACTCCTCGGGCACCACACCGGATGATAACTTCACTATATCGCCAATATTACAAGAAATGGAATTCTTTAGAATTCCCAAAGTGGGAGAATGAAGAATACAAGATGAAGAGAGAACTTGTTTTTGGGATGATTTCTAATGGAAATACTTAGGCCTATTTATAGTTGAGTTTTAAGAACAATATGTTCGAAGTTTGGCCACTTACCAAAGAATTTTCCAATGTGTACAAGTTACCCACCAAATATGAAATTCACATGTTCAAAGTTTGGCCACCAACCAAGATGAAATTTCCAATAAGTTGGCCACCAACCAAGATGAAATTTCCAACTTGTCATCTTAATTTCTAGACAAATCTAACATGAGTAACACCGGCGTCGGCAATATCAAAAACGGAGTTCTGGAGAAAGTCGTACCATCCACCAGCTTTCTTCTATGATTCCCAGTTAAAACCCTGAAAAAGAAAAACAATCCAAATTCAAAGACCCAATCATCAAAATCATGTTTTTAACATTCAATCATAGCTGAAGAAGAGAGAGAGAGGAATACCTGGAACAATAAGGTGGAGGTGGAAAAAGGGGAGAAGAAAACGAAGAAGACAAAGATGAAGCAAAGTTAGTTTAACTTATTTTCCTTTTGTTTTGTTTTGTGTGACCTTTGGAGCAGAGCAGCTGAGGGTTTTAAACTATCTCTTGTATGGTATTCGTCAGCTTATTTTGGGGGTTTTTAGCCATTTACGCGTAATTGATGCTTTACGGAGTTGGGAAGTTATTGGTTGGAGGAAGATGATGAATATCAACTTTTGAATTCCCACTCGGTTTTATTTCGGGAAATTTTAACATTTTTGCGTGTTGGTTCCTTCATGGACTTTTAAATTAAAGTTTAAATTGTAATACATACTATTTTATTATCGGTAAGTTTATTAATTAGTCATTGAATTTTGAAAACTCACAATTGAGTCACTTAATTAATTTGTTATAACAATTAGGTCATGTCATTAAATCTTAATCGTATGTTGGAAAAAAATTTATTTGTTTTTTTCGGGGTGAATTACATTATGGTTTACTCTTTTATTAATAAGCTTACAAATAGATCATTGTATTTTTTAAAACAATTACAATTGAATTATTCAATTTTGTTACAAATGAGTTTTTGGGATTTTGGGCTTCTCAAATATTGGTGATCCATTGGAGAATACAAACAGTGGAGGAGCTATCGTTGGCGAGAGGAAGACCATAGCTCGAGACAGAGAACATCTCACAGTGGATGATATAAATAGAGGTTCAAGACGTTTAAACGTTTTAGGGTGATTTCATGACTTTTGAGATATATACTTAAGAATATAATTTGATGAATCAAATGAGGATATCAATGTTAAATTTATGATGAAATTTAGGGTTCATCGACCACCCTAGAGGGCTAGATTTTACATTACACATGATATGATATGATTATTATAACCGACTGACTTGATTATATATATATATATATATTGAAATATATGGAGTTTTCATAATTACAATATTCCATATAAAAATGGTGTTTTTGATTTAATTACACAATAATCTATTTGTTACAATCGATTAATTGAGTGATTCAATTATGACATTTTAAAATTCAGTAACCAATAAACTTATTGATAGTTGGTGTAATTTACTCAAAATTAAATTAATTTTCAACGGCAGAAGATTCTTTCGGAAATTTTCAATGGAATCAATAACTTATTGAGTGGAAGAATATGAACAGAATTTGAGAGTGTGGTTGCACGTGATTTTTTTAAAAAAAACTTTAAAAATAAAATTATTTATTTGAGTAAAAATAATAAATATTTTAAATTAAAGATTAAATTACAACACATGTTACTTTTTAAAAACTATTCAATGTGCGTTTGGAGTTATACTCTCGTTCGGGGCTAAGTTATATCACTAGTGTCTTAGGCAAGCCACTGTACATGGACTCAATTACTACTAGGAAAAAATATTAGAATATGTTAAAGTCTGTTTTAAGCTCTCTGCGAGTTGTACTTTTCCAAAAGAAATTAAGGTGATGATGCGAGATGGTAGTTTTGTGTCGATTAGAGTTGTCATTCCTTGGATACCCTCATGTTGCTTGAAGTGTAGAACTTTTGGTCATAGGGATAGGACGTGTCCAACTATTCATGTGAATGAGGGAAAGAAGGTTTGGAAATAGAAGACAGTTGTTATTGACCAAGATGTTCCAGTTCCTATTCCTATAGTGGGCGGGTCATCTGACACTGAAGGAGTTAAGGAGCTGGGAGATCAGGTTGTGTGTAATGAGCTTGATGGTGAGGATATGGTTATTTGCGATCATTTTGTCCAGGATATTGTTATTTGCGATCATTTTGTCCAGGTTATTGACTCTATCCTGCAAGAGGCAATGGAAGATCATATTGTTGAAGCTGATAGTGTTGAGAAAGAGAGGCTTATGAATGAAGTAACTAGCCAAGAGTTCCCTTCCCTCTAAGATTCAATGTTGAAGAAGATGAGGGGCAAGAGAAGGCCTCTTAAGGAGAAAGTATTCACGGGGTCAGATGGTGTTATGACTTCAGTGGAGAGTGATAAGGTTTGTGATGTTGTTGACAAGATTAAGAGTTCCTTGATTCAAGAAGCTAAAAACAAGAAAAAAAAAAGGTAAGGTGAGTGTGGTTATGAGGAAGAGTGTTGGGGGTGCTACAGCTGGTAGTAGTACTTTTGCTATTCCTCAATGGATATGCTTTTAGAATGTTTGAGGGTTTAATAACCCTCAAAAGCGTATGAGAGTGTTTCAGAGACTTAAAAGTTTTGATGCCGATGTTTCTGTTTGCTGGAAAAAAGGATTAGGCAAGATAAGTCCTTGGAATTTGCATATTCTTTTGTTGATTGGGACTGCTTCTTTAATTACTCTATTATTGATAACGGTAGAATTTGCGTCTTATAGAAGAGGGGTTTGAAGTGTTATGTTTTCCAAGTTGCTAATCAATCACTTTTAAAATAGATTTGTATGCTAGGATTGTTGCCACTGCTGCTGTGTATTGGCACAATTTGAGGCCCTAGGTTATCTGATCATTGTACTGTACTTGTTTGTCCTATTAAGGATAACCCAGTGAATAGGCCCAAACCTTTTAAATTCTTTAATTTCTGAAGACAAAGGCCATATTTCAAGGATGTGGTTATTGTTTCTTAAAAGGCTGATGTAGGGGGTAAGCTTAACCCTTTTTAGGTTCTTTTTGCTAAGTTTAAGCGACCGAAGAGTTGTCTTAGGGAATTCAATAACATTACTGGTAGGGTGACTGAGAAACAAAAGTAGTTGGAAACTCAACAGATGGTGAATTTGTCTAGCCATAATGTTGATCACGCTACTGAGGCTAGGTTGCAGTCTAAGCTGTTGTCTTAGGAGGAAGCTGGAACTTCTTTTCTCAAGCAAAAAACTTATGTCTAGTGGATTCAAGAGGGGGCACTGGCTCTAAATTATTTCACAATGCTGTAAGTAGTAAGAAGAAAGATAACATTATTTGAATATTGGTAGATGATGAGGATAACAGATTTGAAATGTTTGAGTACATATCTTTTGAGAATAAGATACTTTACTAAGCTAATTGAGAACAAGGAAGAAACTATGCAGGCTTGTTCAGTGGAAACATTAGTTGACATCATACAGTGCTCGTTCCTTGATTCTGCTTCTGAGAACTTGTGCAGACCAATTACCATTTTTGAAATTAGGGAATCTCTTTTAAGCAAGGCAAAGATAAAAGCCCTATACCTAATGGATTTATTGTTGGTTTTTCCAAAGCTTCCTGGGGCATTGTTGGGAAGGATTTTGTTAAAGCTATGCAATACTTCTTTCAATCTTCCTGTATTCTCACTGCCTTAACGTTACTTTTATCACCTTGGTTCTTAAGAAGGTTAATACTTCCATACTGAAATATTTTTGCCCTATCTCATGTTGTTTTGTGTTCTATATGACAATTATCCAAATTTGAGTCTTGTGGTTGATGGGCTTTCTCCCTGGTTTGATGTATCCAAATCAATTTGCATTTATAAAGGATAGAAGCATTGCAGATAATGTTCTCCTAGATCAAGAGATTGTTAAGGGTTATAATAGGAAGACCATTTCCCCTAGATGTGCTCTTACAGTAGACCTCCAAAAGGCTTTTTAACTCTATTTAACGGAAATTTACAATGATGGTACTGGAAGCTATGGGGTTGCCTGCGAAGTTCATAGGTTGAGTTTCTGCTTGTGTCACTTTCCCTCCGGCCTCGATTCTCTATTTCCTTCAATGGGAGCCTTGTGGGTTTCTTCAAAGGGGGCAAAGGGGTGAGGCAGGATGATCTCGTCTAACCATACTTGTTTGTGCTCATTATAAATGTGTTATCTCCATGTTTAACCTAACTGCGGTGCAAGGGGTCTTCAAGTTTCATCTTAGATGTAAAAGGATTGGCCTTACTCATTAAGATTTGCGACTTACTTATTTTCTACAAGGGAGACATCGATTCCATTTTAGGAGTGATAAGTGTGCTGGAGGTCTTTCATAATGTCTTGGGCTTGAAGTTAAATATTGCAAAGACTGAGGCTTATGTTGTTGGAATAATTCAGGATTGCATTATCAGTGTTATTTACAACATTGATTTTAGGATTGGAAAGTTGTCGGTATGATACTCGGGGATACCTCTGGTGGCTCGAAAGCTCTCAGTCAAGGATTGTACTCCACTACTCAATAAGATTGTGGTAAGCTAAGGATGTGGTTTGGAAAGCTCCTTAGTTATGGAGGGAGGTTACAGTTGATTCAAATTGTCCTTTATAGCATGTTTAATTATTTGTGCAGGCAGATCCCATTACCCAAAGCTGTGATTAGAAGGATAGAGTAATTTTGTTCTCGATTTTTTTTGAAAGGGTGTGATAGCTCAGCTAAGGGGGCTACAGTAGGTTGGAAGCATGTTTGCTGTCTCAAGTTTGAGGGAGGACTGGGGTTAAAAGATTTGGAGTGATGGTCCAAGTCTTGCTTTTTGACTATCGTTAAGAATATCGTAGTAATAAAGGATCGTTATGGGTAGCTTGGGTGTGTGAATATATCTTGAGATTTATTGATTTCTGAATGTTGGATTGCAAGCATGATTATAGTTGGATCATGAAAAAGCTCCTTAAATTGAGAAGTGAGGTTACAGGGCTTTTCTTGATTGGCAGGAGTTTTATTAATGCTAGAGGGATCTGTGATGCGATTAGGGAGAAGAGAATGTGGTGTTGTAATGGATTAAAGAGAAGTAGAGAAGAATACGAGAATAGAGATGATAGATGAGGAGAGAATTTAGAGAAAAAGAAAGTTCATCATTTATTTCATAACCATTTTCTGTTTACATTTCCTTTTTATTTACATACAATCATTATAGAATCTGCTAATGCCAGCTGTAAGTCTTTGCTAACCAATTTTGTTATCATAACAGGAATTGGGCTTCTTCTGGGCTTCCTGTGCTTCACCTGGATCATCTGGATCCTTCCCCTGAGCCTGCTGGGTATGTTGGGTAAGTGTTTTAATATTCCCCGTACTCCTCACGTGCCCTTTCTTCAGGTAATTACTTCCTAATTTAGTATGAATCCCTAACCCTTGTTTATTCATTTCCCCCAATTCTCCCTCGATACTCATCTCTCGCTCTTCTTCTTCTCCCACTTGTCTTCCTTCTCCAACCGTGACAATACCCGCCCCATCAGACGATCATTGTCCCCAAGGATCAAACGACGAAAATTGTCCTCGAAGCACCAAATAGTCTTCC
Source organism: Hibiscus syriacus (assembly GCF_006381635.1). Lineage (NCBI taxonomy): Eukaryota > Viridiplantae > Streptophyta > Magnoliopsida > Malvales > Malvaceae > Hibiscus > Hibiscus syriacus. The sequence continues at coordinate 579,449 of NW_024062745.1, read as the reverse complement.
CAGGTGTCGTGCATCTCGTCCAGGTTAGTCCATCGAACCAGTAATTGTGTAATCGATTTATTATGTTGATTAACAATCCTTCTTCCCAATATTTTGTTGGGTTCTACCCGAAACTGACCCTCATCATCAATCACATGAGGATTTATTGAAGTTGCTTCTTCGTTTCCAACATACTTCTTCAATAAACTGACATGAAAGACTGGGTGTAAACGCGAGGAATCTGGTAAGTCTAGTTTATAGGCTACTTCTCCAATTTTCTCCTTAATTCTATAAGGGCCATAAAACCTTGCTTCTAATTTCAAATTTTTTCGTAGGGCTAAAGAAGTCTGTCGATATGGCTGCAATTTCAGGTACACTAAATCCCCAACCTGAAACACTCTTTCTGATCTGTTTTTATTTGTTTTTTGTTTCATTCTGTTACTGGCCTGTTCCAATTGAGATATTACCAATTGTCTGATGTCTTCCCTACTACGCATTAACTCTACTACTGTATGTACTTGAGTCTCTGTATGCCATACCATTTTAGGAGGCTTGTAGCCATAGAGAGACTGAAAAGGTGTTAGTTTTAAGGCAATATGATAGGTAGTATTGTACCACCATTCAGCATGTGGAAACCATTTAGCCCATTGCTTTGGTTGATAAAAACAAAGCCCTCTTAAGTACTGCTCTAAGTACTGGTTCACCCTCTCTGTTTGTCCATCCGTTTCAGGATGATAAGTAGTGCTAAAGAGGGTCTTTGTTCCTAAGAGCTTCATTAGTTCTCTCTAAAAGAGGCTAGTGAAGGTATTGTCTCTATCTGAAATGGCCATTTTAGGCTGGCCATGAAGCTTGTATATATGATCCAAATAAAATTTAGCCACTTCAGCTGCTGAGTAAGGACGTGACAGTGCTAAAAAATGACCATATTTAGTAAACCTGTCAACCACCACTAGAATACAATTTTTTCTCAGAGATGTAGGCAATCCTTAAACAAATTCCATAGTGATGACTTCTCAAGCTTACTGAGGAATAGGTAGTGGCTGTAGCAGTCCTGGTTTAGCAACATGTTCTACATTAGTTTGCTGACATACTGCACAAACTCTGACATTATTGACCACCATAGCCTTAAGTCTAGGCCAATAGAAGTAAGATCGAAATCTCTGATAAGTTGCTTGACTTCCAGAATGACCCCCATGAGGTGAGTCATGTAATGTCTGAATAATCTGTAATCTAAGAGATCCAATATCTCCAATATAAACTCTATCCTTAAATCTAAGGATTCCATTTTAATATCTCCACTTAGTATAAGCAGTAGGATTAATAATTAATTTGAAAATCCAATCAGTAGCCAATAAATCTTCCTTATAACTAGCCTCCACCTCCTGAACCCAGCTAAGAATGATTATAGTTGTGCCAATGGCCAAACATTGACCCTGATCCTCCCATTGTCTAGACAATGCATCAGCCACCACATTTGATTTCCCTTTTCTGTATTGAATAAAATAGTCTAGACCCATAAGCTTAGTCAATCCCTTCTTTTGAATTGTAGTGGTCAACTTCTGTTTCAAGAGATATTTTAGAGGTTCATGGTTAGTCTTAATGACAAAAGGATTACCCTCTAAGTAATGTCTCCATTTAGATACTGCTAAAATAATAGCAAGGTACTCTCCTTCATAAATAGGGAGGCTATAATTTCTAGGACTGAGGGCCTTGCTCAGAAATGCAATAGGTCTACCATTTTGAGATATGACAACACCTATACCTCCTGAACTTGCATCTGTTTCCAAGTATAAGGTCTTAGTAAAATCTAGAAGAGCTAACACTGGAGCAGTGCACATAGCTCTTTTAAGATCTTCAAAAGCAGTCAAAGCTGCTCTATTCCACTGAAAATTGTCTTCTTTAAGCATTTGTGTTAATGGCTTGCTGATAGCACCATAGTCTTTAATAAATCTCCTGTAATAGCCTGTTAATCCCAAAAATCCCCTTAAGGACTTCAAAGATTTATGAAGAGACCAATTCTTCATTGCTTCCACTTTACTAGAGTCAGTAGCAACTCCTGCAGCTGAAATAATATGTCCCAAGTATTCCACTTGGATCTGTCCAAAAAAACACTTGGAGAACTTTACAAATAATTGATTAGCTTGTAACACCTCCAAAACTCTTTGTAAATGAATAATATGAGCAGCCATAGAATTTAAATAGACTAAAATGTCATAAAAAAACCAACACAAATTTTCTAAGGAATAAACTAAATAGTTCATTCATTAATGCCTGAAATGTAGATGGGGCATTAGTAAGGCCGAAAGGCATTACCTTAAATTCATAGTGGCCTCGATGAGTTTTGAATTCAGTTTTGTGAATGTCTGCATTTTTAATTCTGATTTGCCAGTATCCTGATCTGAGGTCAATCTTTGAAAAATAGGCACCACCATGTAACTCATCTAGTAAATCATCCACAACAGGAATAGGAAATTTATCCTTAATAGTCATGCTGTTTAGTTGTCTATAATCCATACAGAACCTCCAAGATCCATTTTTCTTCTTAATTAATAGGCATGGAGATGCATATGGACTTCTACTAGGCTGAATAATAGAGGAAGATAACATAGTAACAATTTGCCTTTCCACCTCTGTCTTCTGGTTATGTGGAAATCTATAGGGCCTGGGATTGATAGGAATTGAATTAGGCTTAAGAGGAATACCATGGTCATGGTTTCTTACTGGTGGAAAGCTTTTTGGCTCCTCAAAAATAGCCTTGTACTTTTCTAAAAGAGGCTGAATAGCTGCAGGAATAGGTTTAGAGCCTTATGTCATAGATAGTAATACAACATGTCCCAAAATAATAGAGTCTGAAGCTGTCATTTTCAATAAAGAAGCCCCTGAAATTTGCTACAAAAAATTTAGATGGTTGCTGACCATGTATAACAATTTGTTCATCTTGGTGAGCAAAACTGAGAGTCATTTTGTTGAAGTCCATTAAGATTGGACTGAATAGTTTCATCCAATCTACTCCCAACACCATATCACTCCCTCCCAATTATAGAAGTCTGAAATCATAAACAAAATAGTGTCCTTGCATTTGCCATTCAACCTTATTACACCTTGCTGAACTATAGAGTTGTTGTCTATTAGCTACTGTAATAGCCAAAGGGTAAGGTGTATTCACCTGTATACCAACCTCTGCCCACTGTGGTGTTAAAAAAACTGTGGGTACTACCACTGTCAATTAAAATGTTCAATGGTTTGCCTTGGATATTGCCTTGAATTCTTAGTGTATTATGACCAATACAACCAGTGATAGCATTCATAGATATTTCTAGGCTCTCTTATTCCTATAGGACTGGTTGTTCTGAATCAGTAGGTAAAGTATTTGAAGGAAGAATAATCTCATCTTCAATCATCATGTTTAATTGTTTTGTTTTACACTGGTGGCATGGGTCAAATTTCTCACCACACTTAAAGCACAGATTATTTTGTCTTCTGTACTCTATTAAATTATGTTTTGGTGGAAAAGTGGTTGAACTCTTTTGTGGAATTGTTAACTGATTTGGCTTAGAAATAGGTAGAGAATTTGGGTAGGGTGGGTTTCTAAAAACTGGCCTCAGTCTTTTACTTTCAAATTCAACAGACAATTCATACAGTTTTGCTTGCATGTATGCTTCAGACAGTGTCTTAGGATCTAGGGCCTTGACTCTATGTTTAATGTCATCTATTAATCCACTAATAAACAAAGAGACAAAGAATTCTTCACCTAGAGTAGGGTTCTACAAAAGCATGTGAGGTTGTAGTTCTTCAAATCTGTCCTAATACTCCTCCACAGACCCTTTATGTACTAGCTTTGTAAACTCTTCCACTATATCAGCAAAGTCCTTATCACAGAACCTATGACATAGGTCTGCCTCAAACTCATGCCATGTAACATGATGTTTTTGCATAATATAGCCATCGAACCAAATTTTTGCTTTACCTGTTAAGTACATTGTAAATACTCCTACTCTTTGCTCCTCAGCAATATTACATAGTGAAAAGTACTTAAGGCATTTATGTATCCACCCTCTTGGATTACTATCTTCAAAAAAGGTAGCTCGATTTTTGGTCTATACAACATACTCCCTGAAGTATTAAAAGACCCCCCGTACCTCTTCTATCCACATCTAAGCCCATTGTATTGTTCTTAACAACACTGTTCTCCCCCACTTGATTATCATTTTTAAAGGTAGTTATATGAGCAGGCAACTCACATGGCTTAGATTTTAAAATTCCCAGCTCATCAGGGTTATAAGTAAACCTATTTTTGTCATTAATTAATATAACATGTACATCTTACTTTGCACTCATGCTAGATGAATTAGGGGTTTGTACCTGTTATTCATCAGGCTGATTTTGATCTCTTTTTCGGCCAGTCAGAATCCTCAAAAGCTCTTCCACGTACCCTTGATTTGTAGTCATTCTAGACTCCAAGGAAGTGATACGCTTCTCTTGGTTCTCCTACCATTTAGGGACCTTAGTTTCATCCTGAGACTGCTTAACCAAAACAGTCAATTCTTCCAATTATTTTTGTGGTGCTGCAAAATCTGATGATTCAGTCATTGTTTGGTTTTTCTTTGGCATTAAAACGTCAATGACAAGGAAAATTCAGGCTCTGATACCAATTCTAATGGATTGAAGAGAAGTAGAGAAGAATACGAGAATATAGATGATAGATGAGGAGAGAATTTAGAGAAAATGAAAGTTCATCATTCATTTCATAACCATTTTCTATTTACATTGCATTTTTATTTACATACAATCATTATAGAATCTGCTAATGCCAGCTGTACGTCCTTGCTAACCAATTCTGTTATCATAACAGGAATTGGGCTTCTTCTGGGCTTCCTATGCTTCACCTGGATCAGCTGGATCCTTCCCCTGAGCCTGCTGAGTATGTTGGGTAAGTGTTTTAATATTCCCCGTGCTCCTCACGTGCCATTCTTTCAGGTAATTACTTCCCAATTCAGTTTGAATCCCTAAACCTTATTTATTCATTTCCCCTAATTCTCCCTCGATACTCATCTCTCACTCTTCTTCTTCTCCCACTCGTCTTCCTTCTCCAACCGTGATAGTGGTGTGGAAGAAGTTGTTTTAGCTCCGTTGCACGTTCCAAAGTATGCCATTGTTGGGTGGATGTCAATTTTGGATACGTTGCCTATGATCGGCTTCAATGCATGGGTCTAACGGTGGTGAATGAATGTATTTCATGTGGGTCTTTGAATGTGTTTTTTCAAAGGAAATCTGGTTGAATGTTCTGAGACTTTGATGTATATCAAGACCAGTCCTCAGCTGGTATGATGAACTTGTTTGGGCTTCTGCCTGTTTGAAAGGTACATCCTTGATGCTGATTATCTTAAAGCCCTCTTGGAATGTTTTTGTTTACACGGTGTGGCTTAAAATGAATGTTAGACTTTGGACACCCCAATCGGACGCCACAATGCTTAACTTAATTACGGTGGATGGTTTCAACCCCAATTGATGTAATACTTTAGAAAACAACACCAGAAAAACTACATATTATACCATAACTGCTCTCACTAGAAGAATACTTTCGATGTGTGATTCAAGTTCCATATAGAATGCAGAAGATACAAACTTCAAACCCAATTCCATCTTTACAAGTTAGAAAGCTACAATTTTATCAACAGGCGGGGCAAAATAAACAAACCCAAACACATCTATAAATATAACAATAAAAGACAAACAAAACAAGAACAGAATCGAATCGAATTACAGAGTAAGGATAACTCTGCTAAGCTTTGATAACCTCTCCTTTCATGAGATCAAAAACGTAAGAAACCTCATCAATCCCAATTTTCTATAAATAAAAAACAAACAAATCATTAAAATGAAATTGAAAGTGCAGAACAGGGGTTGGGGGGAGAAATTGAGAAAGCGTAAAGGGTTAACCTTGGGGGTGATATTAATTTAGTAAACGAGGCCGGTCTTCTTGATGAGCTCTTTACCAGCATCAGAAGCTAGGTGAAGTTTCATCACCTCAAACAAGTTATCGGATTTCTCAGTAGTGGCCACTATTACAGAATAAAAAAGAAGCAAAATGAAGAAGAGATGAATGAGGGAATTGAGTTTGAATTACGGTTGAAATTGATTTTTAAAGGTTGTGGAGCAAGGTAGTTGACGAGAGGGAATTCAATAGTTTATACTGCAAATGGATTAGGCAACGCATCCAACACGACATGCATTTCAATGTATACCAATTTAAAGAAATAGTGATCATCAAAATGGACAACCATAACGTCACTTTCATTTCCCTATAAAGCTTAGGGTAAATTATACAATTTATCGCTGAATTTTACCTTTTCTCATATTTTATTCATTGTATTTTCAAAATTTTTAACACTGAACTTTTGAATTGCTCATATTTTAATCAATTTGAATTTTTTTATTATTATTTTTTATGAAAAAACATTTTTAATTATTATTTAATATAAAAATTTAAAATATAAAATAAAAACATAAGGTGTTCGAACATCATCGACAGTCGTCATCGAGACATCGACCAGCATAGATGGTGGTCGTTCGATCTCAAATTTCATGAGTCAGTTCAACTTGACACCCTGAGTCTCATCTTTATTTTATTGAAACTTGCTTTGAAGTCAATGAATTAGAGATTGAAAGTGAAGAAGCCAAAATATTTAAGTCGATATCCATGGGTTTTGGGACATTATTCATGGGAAACAACCACCAGTTTTTAATTCAGAGGGTCGAGCCAAACCGACTCATGAAATTTGGGATCGAATGACCACCATCTGTTGTGGTCGACGATGACGTTCGACCACCTTTTGTTATTTGCGTAATCTCAATATGCAATACGTCTCTACGGTCACGACACAGATATTATGGAATAGATTCGTAATTGAACCCTTCCAAGCGACTAGAGGAATTCGTCAAGGTGACCCATTATTTAAATGCCTTTTTGTTCTTTGATGAAGATATGATCATTTTTGCTGAAGCTTTCGTGGAACAAGTTTTAGTCATCCGAAATACGCTAAACCACTTTTGTGAGACCTCGAATCATAAAGTGAACTTAGTGAAAACCACTATATAGAGAATTTGGTTTCTCTGAAGTGACAGATTTTGAGTTAGTACTTGGTGGTTACTCCATAAACGTTTTACGTCAACTTCTTATGATTATCTAATTAGAATGTTACAGAATAGATTGAATGGATGGGCAGCAAAAAACTTATTTCTGGCATGGAGAATAACCCTAGCAAAAATAGTCCTAGCAGCCATCCCAATCTATACAATGCAAACAACAATTCGCCCAAAGAAAGTGTGCTTGGAACTGGAAAGACTTTCAAAGAATTTTATATGGGGGACTTCATCGGATGAAAAAGACATCCATCTAATTAATTGGAACCATCTATGTTCACCAACATCACCAGGAGGGCTTGGGTTTAGAAAACTATGCATCACAGGGAGGACTTGGGTTTAGAAAACTAAGCATAACGAAGCCTTTATTATGAAGATTGTTAAAAGTTAGTTTCAAAGTTTGGCAACCAACTTTGAAAAATATTTTTCAAAGTTTGGTAAATGTTTCTTTGAAAAATGTTTTTCAAAGTTTGGTAAAGTTTGGTAGATGTTTGTTGAAAATAGAAATGGGTAAATTCATTTTAGTCATTGCACTTTAGGGTATTTTCAAAGATTAGTCCCTAAGTTTCAACTATAAATACCCTAGCTCATTTAGCTTCAAAATCATCCCAAATCCCAAAAATAATTTCTTTCTCCCAGTACTAGAGAGTTTTCTTGTGAGTAGTGAGTGTTTTGTAAACACCTGTAAAGTTTCTCTCTTAATAAAATATCTGCAGCAGTCCGGAGACGTAAGCAAATTGGCTGAACTCCGTTATCAATTTCGGGAATTATATTTTCGCTTTTATTTCGCATTCTCACTAATCTGGTTATAGGGAAATTCTTGTTACTTGTTTATTTCCCAACAACTGGTAATCAGAGCTTTTGGTTGTGAATTTTGTCAATTTTTCGGGTTACTATTCATTATTGTTCATGTGAATAGTAAATTTCGTGAATAGTAAAATTTTGTCGGCAATACGAATTTGTCGATGGAGGTGTTCTAATACACGATGGTTCGTAAGAATTGTCAGAAACGATCCAAACGAATCCAGATTCGAGTAGGAGCGATGGCTGCAGACGAAGGGAATGTGAAAATTGAAAAGTTCGATGGTGCGAACTTTGGCTTTTGGAAGATGCAGATTGAAGATTTTCTGTACCAGAAAAATCTATATCAACCCCTCTCAGGAAAGCAACCAGAGGGCGTGAAGAATGAAGACTGGGATCTTCTCGATAGACAAGCCATCGGAGTTATCCGACTGACGTTATCCCGCAATGTTGCTTTCAACATAGCAAAGGAAAATGCCACGACGGGTCTTATGGCGGCTCTCTCCAGTATGTATGAGAAGCCATCGGCCTCAAACAAAGTTCACTTGATGAGGCAATTATTCAATTTGCGGATGACGGAAGGGGCATCAGTGGCTCAACACCTGAATGAACTCAACACAATCACAACCCAGTTGAGTTCCGTGGAAATTGAATTTGATGATGAAGTTCAAGCTTTAATTCTCTTATCATCTCTACCAGACAGTTGGAATGCTACTGTTACAGCAGTTAGCAGCTTGTCTAGAAATAGTAAATTGAAATTCGATGATGTTCGGGATCTGGTACTGAGCGAAGAAATTCGATGGAGAGAATCGGGTGAAGCATCAACCTCCTCATCTTTGCACACGGAGTCCAGAGGGAGAACTTTAGAAAGAAATTCAAATCGTGGCAGATCGAAATCCAGACGGGGAAAATCAAGAACGGGAAAGAAAGATTTTACTTATTATAATTGTGACAATAATGGTCACTTTAAAAGGGATTGCCGAGCACTAAAGAAAGATACCGGCGCACAGGAATCTGCAAACATGACAGAGGAGACAGGTGATGCCATGATTCTAAGCGTCAACAGTCCGATTGAATCATGGATCTTGGATTCGGGGGCATCTTTTCACTCAACCCCATGCCAAGAAATCATGGAGAATTATGTCAATGGTGATTTTGGGAAGGTTCATCTAGCTGATGATGAAACATTGAAGATCGTCGGAAAAGGAGACATCCGACTAAAGCTGCCAAACTAGACCACCTGAAAGCTGACAGGAGTGAGACATATTCCTGGCCTCAAAAGAAATCTGATTTCTGTAGGATAGCTTGATGGAGAAGGTTATAGTACAACCTTTTCAGGCTGTGAATGGAAGATTACCAAAGGAGCACTCGTCATTGCTCGTGGTAAGAAGACTGGTACTCTCTATGTAACCTCAAACTTAGATAATATCATTGCTACAGTAGATACTGATGGAAAATCAAACCTATGGAACCAAAGGCTTAGTCATATGAGCGAAAAAGGGATGAAGACACTTTTGTCAAAAGGGAAGCTGCCGGATCTAAAGAATGTAGATGTCGGACTATGCGAGGATTGCATCTTTGGCAAACAAAAGAAAGTCAGCTTTGCAAAGATTGGTAAGAATCCCAAGGCTGAAAAGTTAGAGTTGGTTCATATTGATGTATGGGGACCATCTCCAGTTCTATCTCTTGCAGGCTCATTATATTATGTCACCTTCATCGATGATTCTACAAGAAAGGTGTGGGTTTATTTTCTGAAGAAGAAATCAGAAATCTTTGATACCTTCAGAAAATGGAAGGCCATGGTGGAAAATGAGAATGGTCTGAAAGTCAAGCGGTTGAGGTCTGACAATGGAGGAGAGTACAGAAATAGGAGATTCAGAGATTTCTGCGCAAACAATGGGATCAAGATGGAGACAACAGTTCCTATGACACCGCAACAGAATGGAGTAGCAGAGCGCATGAACAAAACTCTAAATGAACGTGCCAGAAGCATGAGGATATATGCCAGATTACCCAAATTTTTATGGGCTGAAGCTATCAACACTGTAGCTTACTTGATCAACCGTGGGCCCTCAGTTCCTTTGGATGGCAGAATACCAGAGGAAGTTTGGAGCAAGAAAGAAATAAACCTTTCACACTTAAGAGTGTTTGGTTGTATTTCTTATGTACACATAGACTCCGCTGAAAGAAGTAAACTTGATGCTAAGTCCAATAAATGTTCCTTTGTTGGTTACGGCGGTGATGAATTCGGTTACCGGTTTTGGGACTATGAAAATCGGAAGATCATTAGAAGCAGAGATGTCATTTTCAATGAGAATGTGATGTACAAAGACAGGTCAACTATAGAATCAAGCAGCTCCAATACCAAAGCTGAAACAAAGGAATTTGCTGAGTTTGAGGAGATTTCTGGAAATGATGTTCAGATCAGTCCTGAAGCAGTTCAAGAAGAACCAGGCACACCGGAAGTAAGACGCTCCTCCAGAATTCCTAAACCAACCCAACGGTATTCTCCTTCTTTGCACTACTTGTTGCTGAATGACAATGGTGAACCAGAGTGCTATGATGAAGCAATGCAAATGGAGGATTCAGTCAAGTGGGAGTCTTCCACGAAAGATGAGATGGACTCGCTTTTGTCAAATCAGACGTGGGAATTAGCTGAATTACCACCAGGCAAGAAAGCGCTTCACAACAAGTGGATTTACAGGATCAAAGAAGAGCACGATGGGAGCAAACGCTACAAAGCGAGATTGGTTGTCAAAGGTTTTCAGCAAAAAGAAGGTATTGACTACAATGAAATTTTCTCTCCAGTCGTGAAACTGTCTACAATCACACTGGTGTTGAAAATTGTAGCTGCAGAGAATTTACATCTTGAGCAGTTAGATGTAAAGACAACTTTCCTTCATGGTGATTTGGAGGAAGAAATCTATATGTGGCAGCCAGAAGGCTTCATAGAGGCAGACAAGAAAAACCTGGTATGCAGGTTGAAGAATAGCTTGTATGGTTTAAAACAAGCTCCTAGACAGTGGTACAAGAAGTTCGATAGTTTCATGAGTAGCAGTGGTTTTACCAGATGCCAAGCAGATCATTGTTGCTACATCAAAAGGTTCGACAATAGCTTCATTATTTTATTGTTGTACATTGATAACATGCTCGTTGCAGGCTCAGACATGCAAGAGATTATAAACTTGAAGCAAAAATTGTCGAAGCAGTTTGCTATGAAGGATCTGGGCGCTGCAAAGCAGATTCTTGGGATGAGGATCAAGAGAGACACAAAGTCGGGGACTTTGATATTATCACAGGCTGAGTACATCAACAAAGTACTCTCCAGGTTCAACATGCAAGATGCTAAACCAGTAAGTACACCTTTAGGTGTTCATTTCAGACTCTCCAAAGAACAGTCACCAAAGACGGAGGAAGAACGTGCACACATGGTGAAGGTGCCGTACGCCTCAGCAATTGGAAGTCTAATGTATGCCATGGTTTGTACCAAACCAGATATTGCTCAAGCAGTGGGAGCTGTTAGCAGGTACATGAATAATCCGGCAAGGTACACTGGGAAGCAGTCAAATGGATCCTCAGATATCTGCGGGGTACTACAAACAAAGCACTTTGTTTCAAAGGTGGAGATACGATACTGACAGGCTATGTAGATGCTGACTTAGCCGGAAATATTGACATCAGAAGGAGCACTACAGGGTATGTCTATACTCTAGGAGGAATTGCAGTGAGTTGGGTTTCTCAACTACAGAAGATAGTTGCTCTCTCCACAACTGAAGCAAAATATGTCGCTGTTATGGAAGCTAGCAAGGAGATGGTTTGGCTCCAAAGTTTCTTGGAAGAGTTAGGCAAGAAACAAGAAAATAATGTCTTGTATTGCGACAGGCAAAGTGCTATACATCTAGCAAAGAATCTATCTTTTCATTCCATGATGAAGCACATACAATTGAGATATCATTTTATCCGATCTCTTCTGGAAGATGGGATTTTGAAACTTGAAAAGATTAGTGGAGCTCAAAATCCGGCAGACATGTTGACAAAGACGGTGACTACGGACAAACTGAAGTTGTGTTCAACTTCAGTTGGCATGCTAGAATAACAAGACCAGAAATACTGCTGCGTTGATCGAGTTGTAAAGACAGATTAAAATTAGTCTTCACGTGGGAGATTATTAAAAGTTAGTTTCAAAGTTTGGCAACCAACTTTGAAAAATGTTTTTCAAAGTTTGGTAAATGTTTCTTTGAAAAATGTTTTCCAAAGTTTGGTAAAGTTTGGTAGATGTTTGTTAAAAATATAAATGGGTACATTCATTTTAGTCATTGCACTTTAGGGTATTTTCAAAGATTAGTCCCTAAGTTTCAATTATAAATACCCTAGCTCATTTAGCTTCAAAATTATCCCAAATCCCAAAAATCATTTCTTTATCCCAATACTAGAGAGTTTTCTTGTGAGTAGTGAGTGTTTTGTAAACACCTGTAAAGTTTCTCTCTTAGTAAAAGATCTGCAGCAGTCCGGAGACGTAAGCAAATTGACTGAACTCCGTTATCGATTTCGGGTATTATTTTTCCGCTTTTATTTCACATTCTCACTAATCTGATTATAGGGAAATTACTCGGTACTTGTATATTTCCCACCAAAGATTGTGTTCACTTGTAGGCAAAAATGACACGCTTTGGGTATGTCTGCTTCGGCGAAATACAAATGCCAGGAAATTGTACCAGTAGAGATAAACAACAAAAATTGCTCTCGACTTTGGAAATGGATTTGTGTAGTGTGGACTGATGTGCGTCAAAACTTAACATGGAACATTGGTAATGGTCCGCCAATCGAATTCTGGCGAGACCCATGGATCGATGGCATAGACCCACTCATCTCGTATATCCCAGCATATTTAACGACAAAGGTGGGTAAGGAAACTTCAGTGAAATGGTGGATTCCCTAGGCATCTGATCTTCAAACAAGTTTCAGCACCTACTACCGCTTAATATACTGCTACGGGTGGCAGCAGTTAAGGGACCAACGGCCATACTCGTCCATGACTCACCGGGCTGGAAGGTGGGTATAGATAATCAATTTTCCATTAAATTAGGCTGACTTCGGTGTGGACCAAATGTAAACACAATGAGAGATTATGGAAGACTATTATCAAATTCAAGGGTCTCCAAAGAGTGAAAATTTTAAAGCGGCTTGGCTGCAAAGGAAAAATCATGAGAAATGCGGAAAGTGTCCGTTGACATTTCTCGATTGATGATAAGTGTCCCATTGTTACAAAAGGACCGAAAGACGTGAAAGGTATCTGGTTAACTCTGATCAAGAAGACTGGGAGATCTTAGTTTCGATTCTCTAGAACCTATGACGGTATAGAAATACCATAGCATTCGATTCACCCATGGAAGAATATGGGACTGTGTTGGAGAAAAGCTGTAAGCTTCAAGCTTTAAGCTCCAACGTAAACTTATCCCCTCACAAATATCAAGGGATGGTTGCATCAGAAAACAATGTTTCACAAAGGCAAAAATCAACACAAAGGAACAACCCCTGTTGGATGGTACAAAATTAACACAGATGCGGGTCGAATCTCAACAGAAGGAACCATAATGTGTGGAGGCGTCATAAGAGATCACACTGGAAAATGGATCTTAGAATTCTACAAATATATATATTGTAATATGTTCAGTGTTGGAAGCAGAACTATGAGGAGCGCCTGGAACTCGGGAATAACACATCTTGAAGTGGAATTGGATAGTAGTCTGGATGCCGTCTGACTGATGATTAATAGGGACAACAAACATGGTATGCACTCAATCATTCTACACATCCGAGAGCTATGGAAAAGAGACTGGATTGTAAGGTTTCAACATGTCCTCCCCCGCGGCAGCAATAACCGAGTGGTCGATTCCCAGGCAAAATATGCATTTCCATCCGACTTAGACGTACACTGTTCAAACACCAAAGAATTAAATTAAACGAATGAAGCGATCCGAATTAAATGTACACCACGTATTCTTCAACATACACTACAGTCATCAAGAGGAAACTGGTCAAGAGAAAAGGCAGGAAGAAGGAAGCCAAAATAGAAGCAGCAGCATGAAGAGTGATTGGTCTCATCCCCTCTCCAGATATCCAGTGTTCTTCTTCTTCAAAGGAAGAACAAGAACTGCAGAGTTCATTAGAATAATTGTCGTTGCAAAGTTGATTCCTTACCCAAACATAGCAATTATAGTTTTGTTTTTTGACGTACTAATATTCGGGCGCAGCAAAATTCCCGTTGTCCGAACTCCTCTTAAATGTGTTGATCTATTTCTTCGTTGTTATATTGTTAGTACTACTTGCTTATCGTATGATTTGAAAGTAATATCATGTTTTACATACTATTTGGTTTTATATCCACTGCACATGTGTGGTTTTGGAACTTCCTTCGCATCATTTCTTACTTCAGTAGACAATCGGTGATGTGCGACTCAAACGACAACCGTAGGCGTAATCAAAGGTCGATAGCAGGGCAACGTTTGGTGAAGAGAAAGACTAATTTTCTTTTGACGAAGTCGGTATTGTTAGATTTGTCTAGAAATTAAGTTGACAAGTTGGAAATTTCATCTTGGTTGGTGGCCATCTTATTGGAAATTTCATCTTGGTTAGTGGCCAAACTTTGACCATGTGAATTTCATATTTGGTGGCTAACTTGTACACATTGGAAAATTCTTTGGTAGGTGGCCAAACTTTGAACATATTGTTCTTGAAACTCAACTATAAATAGGCTTAAGTATTTCCATTAGAAATCATCCCAAAAACAAGTCCTCTCTTCCTCTTGTATTCTTCATTCTCCCACTTTGGGAATTCCAAAGAATTCCATTTGTTGTAATATTGGCGATATAGTGAAGTTATCATCCGGTGTGGTGCCCGAGGAGTAGACGATATTCTCGTCGAACCTCGTAAATTTGGTGTGTTCTCTCCTTTATTGTTTTTTATTCGGTTCTTTTCCATTGTGTTTCAATATTCAATAGTTTGGCAGGTTTATCCGCTGTGCAACCTTTGGTGGTTTTAATCTTGACATTTTAGGTCAATTTTAAAACTATGTTCGTGTGGGAAATAACTCGTTTTCCCCAACAATTGATATCAGAGCTTCGGTTGAGGTTATCCTGGTGGTTTCGTTGCTGAAAAGATACAGTTCGTGATATTGAATATTGTTCGTTAGAATTAAAATGCCAAAATACGGATCAGTTGAGGCATCAAGCTCTTCATCTGGACCAGTGAGGAGTGTGATGTCAAATGCAAATTTCTCGGTGGAGTTGTTCGATGGATCCGGTCATTTTGGCATGTGGCAAGGCGAGGTGTTAGACGCTTTATTCCAACAAGGTCTAGACATCGCCATTGAGGAAGAAAAGCCCGAATATATGGAGGAGAAAGAATGGGGAACAATCAATCGTTTGGCGTGCGGTACGATTCGATCTTGTCTTTATAGGGAGCAGAAGTATGGCTACAAGAACGAGACTTCTGCAAGTAAGATGTGGAAAGCTTTGGAGGAAAAATTCCTGAAGAAAAGCTCTCAGAATCGTCTCCACATGAAGAAAAGATTGTTCAGATTTGATTATCAACCAGGCACCAGTATGAATGAACACATCACTGCGTTCAATGAGCTAGTGAAAGACTTATTGGGCATGGACGAAACCTTCAAAGATAAAGATTTGGCTTTAATGTTGTTGTCATCTCTTCAAGATGAATTTGAACACCTTGAGACAACGTTACTTCATAGTAAGGATAATGTTACCCTTAAAGATGTAACTGCTACTTTGTATAGTTATGAACTCAGGAAGAAAACCAAGAAGGAGAGCAAGTACGAAGCAGTAGAGGCCATGGTGGCAAGAGGTCGCTCGAAAAATCAAAAGCCAAAGTGGAGAAGGAGATCAAAGTCGAAGACCAGACTAGGAAAAGATGAATGTGCCTTTTGTCATGAGAAAGGCCATTGGAAGAAAGATTGTCCGAAGCTGAAGAAGAAAGGAAAAGCTGCTCCAGATGCATGTGTTGCAGAGCATGATGCACATGACTCTGACATATCATTGGTTGCTTCATCAACAACATTCCATTCCGATGAGTGGATATTAGATTCGGGTTGCACCTATCATATGTCCCCTAATCGGGAGTGGTTCTCCGATTTAGTGGAACTAAATGCAGGAGTTGTTTATATGGGCAATGGCAATGCCTGTAAAACTGTTGGGATAGGTTCAATTCGATTGAAGAATCAAGATGGATCAACCAGAGTTCTGACGGATGTCCGATACGTGCCCAGTTTGAAGAAAAATCTTATCTCGTTGGGAGCCTTAGAATCCAAAGGCTCAGTAGTCACTATGAGAGATGGAGTTTTAAAAGTCACATATGGCGCACTTGTGATGATGAAGGGCATCAGGAAAAATAATTTGTATTACTACCAAGGTAGTACAATTATTGGAGCAGTTGCAGCAGCTTCCGGAGGTGATGATTTGGACACAACCCAGTTGTGGCATATGCGGTTGGGACATGTTGGAGAGAAATCCTTGCAAATTCTGGCAAAGAAATGATTGCTGAAAGGTGCAAAGGCTTGCAAATTGAACTTTTGCGAGCATTGTGTTCTGGGAAAGCAGAAGAGAGTGAAGTTTGGCACCACTATACATAATACAAAAGGTATTGTAGATTATATTCACTCAGATGTATGGGGTCCTTCAAAGACATCGTCTTTGGGAGGAAACCATTATTTTGTAACTTTTGTAGATGACTTTTCCAGAAGAGTTTGGGTGTATCCGATGAAGTCTAAAGATGAAGTGCTTCAAATTTTCCTGAAATGGAAAAATATGATCGAGAACCAGACTGGTAGAAAGATCAAACGTCTTAGGACGAACAATGGAGGGGAATATAAAAGTGACCCATTCTTTGACGTTTGCCATGAGTATGGTATTGTTCGACACTTTACTGTTAGACATACACCACAACAGAATGGGGTGGCAAAGCGTATGAATCGAACACTATTGGAGAAAGTTCGATGTATGTTGTCTAATGTTGGGTTAGGCAACTGAGGCTATGACATATGATGGCCATCTCATTAATCGTCTGCCGTCATCAGCGATAGGAGGAAAAACATCATTGGAGGTATGGTCTGGAAAACCTACTACCGATTATGATTCCTTACATGTATTTGGATCCGCTGCTTATTATCATGTGAAGGAATCCAAGCTTGACCCGAGAGCAAAGAATGCTCTCTTTATGGGAATCACCCATGGAGTGAAGGGATTTCACCTTTGGTGTTTAGACACCAAGAAGATAATTTGTAGCAGAGATGTTACCTTTGATGAATCTGCCCTAGTAAAGAAGGTAACAAGTGAAGCTGTCCAGACAAGTAGTACTCCGCAGCAGGTGGAGCATACTCCAAAACAGGTGGAGTTTCAGCAGATGATGATCCTAGAAGTTGATGCAGCTGATTCTTCAACTCCAATAGAAGAATCAGAAGATGAAGAGGTTCAAACCCAAGAACCATTGGAGACACCAGAAACACTTGCAGTTACAAGGCCAAGGAGAGAAATTCGTAAACCTGCTCGATTTGTTGATATGGTGGCCTATGCTCTTCCAGTTGTTGATGATGATATCCCTATCACTTACCAAGAAGCAATACAAAGCTTGGAAAGTGATAAGTGGAAAAGTGCCATGGATGAAGAAATGCAATCTCTCCAAAAGAATGACACTTGGAAACTGGCACAATTACTGAAAGGTAAAAGAGCCATTGGATGCAAGTGGGTATTTGTAAAGAAAGATGGATCTCATAACAAGAAAGATGTTCGCTATAAGGCATGGTTGGTAGCTAAAGGCTACGCTCAAAAGGAGGGAATCGACTACAATGAAGTATTTTCCCCTGTTGTGAAGCATTCCTCCATTAGAATATTGTTGGCCTTGGTAGCACAGTTGAATTTGGAGCTAGCTCAACTTGATGTAAAGACGGCTTTCTTGCACAGTGATTTAGAAGAGGAGATCTATATGACACAGCCAGAAGGATACAAAGATGGTGGTTGTGAGAAATGGGTTTGTAAGCTGGACAAATTGCTATATGGATTGAAGCAATCTCCGAGGCAGTGGTACAAGCGATTTGATAGCTTTATGAGGAGGCAAAAGTATACTAGAAGAAAATATGATCATTGTGTGTATTTTCAAAAGCTCAAATATGGATCTTTCATTTATCTTCTCTTGTACGTTGACGATATGTTGATCGCTTCGAAGAGTCAAAAGGAGATAGACAAATTAAAGGCTCAGTTGAATCAAGAGTTTGAGATGAAAGATCTAGGTGAGGCCAAGAAGATTCTTGGTATGGAGATAAGCAGAGATAGACAGAGAGGGAAGCTTTGTTTAACACAGAAGCAGTATCTGAGAAAGGTATTACAATGTTTTGGCATGAATGAAAATACCAAACATGTAAGTATCCCATTGGCTTCTCATTTGAAACATAGTTCTCAATTATCTCCTAAAACTAACGAAGAATGAGTGTATATGGCAAAAGTTCCATATGCTAATGCAGTTGGGAGCTTGATTATGCAATGGTGTGTACGCGTCCTGACATTTCACAAGCAGTTGGAGTTGTGAGCAGGTACATGCATGATCCTGGAGAAGGACATTGGCAAGTTGTGAAATGGATTCTACGGTATCTCCAACAAACCGTGGATGTTGGTTTAGTTTTTGAACAGGATGAAGCACTTGGTCAGTGTATGGTTGGATATGTTGATTCCGATTATGCTAGTGATTTGGATAAGCGTCGATCAACTACTGGGTATTTGTTTACTCTTGCTAAAGCCCCAGTAAGTTGGAAGTCTACATTGCAATCTACGGTGGCCTTGTCTACTACAGAGGCAGAATACATGGCAGTTTCAGAGGCTGTAAAGGAAGCAATTTGGCTTAAGGGGTTGATGGAAGACTTGGGAGTTGTTCAAAGTCACATTAGTCTCTATTGTGACAGTCAGAGTGCTATTCACTTAGCGAAAAATCAAGTCTACCATTCAAGGACTAAGCATATCGACGTGAGGTATCACTTTGTGCGGGAGATCTTTGAAGAAGGAAATATTCTACTTCAGAAAATTGCGACATCAGAAAATCCTGCAGATATGATGACCAAGGTGGTAACAGTAATCAAGTTCAATCATTGTTTGAACTTGATTAACATCCTGAAAGTATGAACACCTTCGGGTGTGTGGCGCTTGTGAGCGCAATTAGAGGCACTACAAATTTGGAGAGTTGAAGAAGTTGAGTAGGCTTGGTAATTTCAAGCCAAGGTGGAGATTTGTTAGATTTGCCTAGAAATTATGTTGACAAGTTGGAAATTTCATCTTGGTTGGTGGCCAACTTATTGGAAATTTCATCTTGGTTGGTGGCCAACTTATTGGAAATTTCATATTTGGTGGCTAACTTGTACACATTGGAAAATTCTTTGGTAGGTGGCCAAACTTTGAACATATTGTTCTTGAAACTCAACTATAAATAGGCCTAAGTATTTCCATTAGAAATCATCCCAAAAACAAGTCCTCTCTTCCTCTTGTATTCTTCATTCTCCCACTTTGGGAATTCCAAAGAATTCCATTTGTTGTAATATTGGCGATATAGTGAAGTTATCATCCGGTGTGGTGCCCGAGGAGTAGACGATATTCTCGTCGAACCTCATAAATTTGGTGTGTTCTCTCCTTTATTGTTTTTTATTCGGTTCTTTTCCATTGTGTTTCAATATTCAATAGTTTGACAAGTTTATCCGCTGTGCAACTTTGGTGGTTTTAATCTTAACATTTTAGGTCAATTTTAAAACTACGTTCGCGTGGGAAATAACCCGTTTCCCCCAACAGGTATATGTTGAAGAAAGTGATTTTCCGGCTTTGGTGTATGTTAAAGAACATAATTTTCCGGCAATGAAAAGGGTCGACGGCATGATTTTGATTGATGGTTGCTGAAATAATTTTACAAATTTAAATAAATTAAGTCTTCCGATCCTAAACAAATAAAAATTCGTAAAATAATTATTATTTTTAATAAAAATATAATTTAACTATATCCGTATTAAAATCTAAACTAAATAATAATAAAGCATTAATTACATATATGTTATTATACTTTCATTATTTAATAAGGATAATTTTATTAATGCCGTACATTATTTAACAAGGATAATTTTTTTAATGATATACATCAGTGTGCCACATTAATAGTCTATTTTAATATGTGATGTGAACTCGTTTAAACTTCAATCAATTGAATTTTGCAGATATTTTACTACACTTAATTTTAGGACTAAGTGTCTAGATAATTAGTTATCATGACTTTATTTTCTATTTTTGTAAAAAAATATATCTAAACATTTTCCGGTAGATAATATCGAAGATTGTTGACCATATACACTTAGGAATAGGATAACACTAAATCACATTCACAATTCAAAAAATTGCAGGAACAATATATATGTACTGATAGAATGAAAGGCACTAAAGACTATTGCAAAAACATTGTTATATTAACATGAAGAAACTGCCATACATCAACCACAACGATCTTTCTGTGTCTCGGTAGCCGTCACATGACACGCGATGAACACAGAGTGATCGAAGAAATAAACAAAAAACTAATAGCTATGGAGTTTCCTTTGGTTCGCTTCACTGTATCCGGGAAAGACTCACCCGCGGAAGCTCCATCTCGGTCTCTGCAATATATGTTTAGCTACTACTGCTAAAGGATGCTTCTTTAGCTTATAGAATAGCCTAAAACCGAAACGAGAAATATGGCAGAAATATCAGGACTAAAACCAAAGTGATTCACGTTTTTGTCTTGGAAGGATCAGTGGTAATAAACCAAAGTGATTCATGTTTTTTCTTGGTTTCAATGAGAAGGATCAGTGGTAATAAACATTTTACCTGATCATTGCATGAAGCATTGTATGCCAGAGATTTTAAGCTTCTTGGAACCTCGTTCGTTGCTAGTTTTTTCATCTACAAAGTTCTGATCCGACACCTCTACAACAAAAAACGTCTTAGAGTTCGAATACAAGCACCAATTTATTTAGCAAGTAGAGAAATTCATCAAAATATAGATCACCTGTTTACATTTTATCGATAGACATTGTATTAAAAAATGAATATATACATGCCTACTAACTTCTAACAAGTATATGCCACTCGGGAGCAGTTCCGATGGCATGGAACCAGTTGGATTAGTTTTAGTATAACGAACCAACAAATATAACAACATGCCATGGCTGCGAGACACCAAAAGATTATGAAAAAGGTAAGCTTTAACATTTTGAAATGTAGAGGAATATCATTAATCTCGAGCAAGTTTAAGATTTGTTGAATAAACTCAATACTATTGAAGGCACCATAAACACATAATTTGTATAAAATCATCAAGATCACACCAATATACCAATGCAAGCATCCGTTTACCGGTTTGTGACGAATGGCATGATCATATACAGAAAATTGCTTTCTTTGACAGTCGAATTGTCCGTTTTACCTTTCGATGAAGCGTGACCTTCAAGATGACTACACGAGGCGAATACACCGGAATCGGATCCCGATCTAAAGTGCTGGATCCAAGGACTTGCCATGAAACAGCTAGAAAGATCTCTTTTATTCTGTCGAAATCCGGGTGTTTCGAAATTGATCTTCTTCCAGCAACCACCTCGAAGAACTTTAAACTGCAACAAAAAAGATTGAAGAGAAAGGTAAATAGATTGGAACACAAGGAATGGAGAGGCAACGCCATTATTATAAAGAAGCAGAAGATCAGTCTTGAACCTGGCCTGAAGTGGTACAATGCGTTAGCCTTGATCCGGGAAACTTGTCCGTTTGTGATTTGTATCGAAGAAAACCCTTCGAAACATATAACTGGTCTACAAATGAAGCTTCAATGGATTTAAGGTATAAATTATGCTTCTCATCCGTCCATTCTTTAGATGTAGATTCATTCATCGAAGAATCCTGTTGTATTATCAATTTTTACCATTAAAAGATCCGAAAGATTTCACAGTCAGATTAGAAAACAATAAACATCCTGAAATAGAACTATGAAACATGTGAAGATAGAAAATTAATGGTATAAACCCTGAATTAACAGTACATAATCATCAAAACTACTAAAAGCATCTTTACCAATGCTAAAAAAAACGTGCATGATTGAAAATGACTTTAAAAAAATGTTACAAAGTTGGGAAATTTAGCTGTTTTACCAGCTAAACACATATCAAAGTTACTTCCTTTAAACCAGGAAAAAGAGAAAGAACAAACCCCCGCGACTCAAATTCATTGATACATAAATCATCACTAAAGAAATGCTGGGGGGAAAAAAAGATGGTTTATTTACCAAGTTTGGAACTTGCTGTTGTTGTTGAGAAAACCGGGGTGGCCTCGGACGACTCAGCGACTCAGAGGAAGAGGCCTCTGAACTCGTCCAAGACTCGGTTCTCCTCAAACCCTCCATGCAAAAAACACTAGAGGAAAGATGCTTTAAATTCTGAAGATCAGAAGATGATAAAAATCAAAGATGGCAATTGCAATGAGAGAAGCGGTTGGGCTTGGGTGTTTAAAAGAACGTTACAGGTGTTATCGCTTTTTTATACGTGTCATTGTGGGGCCCTAGAATCGCCACGTCACTTCATAGTCACAGCATAAGCTCAGATATTTATTAGAGCCCTCCAAAATATCTAATCTAATCCCTGCCTTTTCTGTTTTTAAGCTTCAAAGATAAGGTTACATGGCCGCACTTGTTGGAGTTTTGGTATATCTTAAAAGCTTTTATATTTTTATTTATTTACCAGAATAAAAAGATCTTTAAAAATAAATTAGGAGCAGAATAAGGATTTAATTAACACACGTGAATAGCGTGTACCTTCAACGCAGATAATTAAGGGAATAATCAAATTCAAACTAAAAAGATCAATAGATAAGTTAAGCATAGCAAAGAAAAATATTTTTTTTACTAAAAATACTTAAAAACTATCACAGCGAAGGAAATGTAACAAACTAGTGATGTGGGATATTTGGATTTTAAACCCTACACGAACAACCCTCAGTTTATGATATTTACCATTTTAAACCCTACACTTTTTTCTTTATTTTAAACATCACACGGCATTTAACGGAAAATATCGGGATATTAAATACCTTTTAAATATTCTAAACCTTAAAATCATGTATAAAGACAATTAGTCAACAATAAAATTAGCAAAGTTTTTTTTCCCTTTGGTAAGAGAAAACATGTACAACGGTTTTGTAATAAAATACCGTATAAGTCAATTTTTGGAACAAATCTATAGCAAAAAATAATTAACTTATATGGAAATAATATCTTTTTAAATGAAAGGTTACAATTTAAAAAATTCCTATATATATATATATGTATATATAGTTTCAATAAAGAAAAGTATATAATAAGATTGATTCTAATTTTAATTTTATATTTAGCATATGAATAAGATATGTGTATTATCTTAATTTTTCATACAATTACTTGAAAGAAAACTTTATATGAAAAAATAATTATTTTCACATTTGATTAAACAAATTAGTAAATTATACTAGGCTCATTAAAAAAATTAGTAACTTAGTTTCTATAGTCATCGAAATATAAATATATATATATATATATAATAATCATTTATGTTATCAACTTGTAATGTTTTTATCACCATTACCCTTCGATTAATAAAAATAATAATGTTTTTATCACTCATGCATTAACTATTATTAACCTCTTAATAATGTAAAGCTTGACAAGTTAATCTAATGATTAATATGTCACTCATCCATCAAGTATTATTAACCTTTAATAATATGGATCTTGACAAGTTAATCTAATGGTTAATATCTAATTCAATCAATGAATTAAAATTAAAATATTTAATGATTAATATTTAATTGGACTCTTTAACTATAATTAAAATGTCCAATGATTAATAAAATCAAATAAAACTTATATTTGATGTATCATGAACAAAGCAAAAGTCATGATTTGGTAGACGAAAATGAAAGTTTTTTGTCTGTTAAACGTTATATTTCTAATGAGCTGCTTTGTATATATCAGACATATTGAGCATATGGCAGCTAGAAGCTAGCAGTTAGTTTGCTTGGATGATTTGTTAGTTTGTTTGGATGATTTGTTAGTTTGTTGTGAAGGCTAACAGCTTATTATCCTTTGTATATAATTGAGGTCTTTCCCTCATTAGCTGAATACGTTTTCTTGATCAATTATACTTGTTCCTTTGTTCATTTTTCTGGGTTTCTCATTATGGTATCAATCACCATAGTTTGGAGCATATTGAGTTTCTTTTCCGCTGTTAGTTAATCTTTATTGATTGTTGTTTTTTTCTTTCTTTTTGCTTTTCTGTGAAAGAGTATAAGGGTTCTTTCGAAGATGAATATGAGTAACGTTGGTCAAAATTCTAAATCGATGGAGTACACGAGATATGGGAAAACGTTCACCAAGAAGAAGGTGAATATCATGCTTGATGAGATGAATTTTCTTCTCTAAAAACAACAAGTGTTGTTGATAGTTCAAAGTCGTCGCTTGGAGAGATTTCTCATGGGAAAAGTCAAGCAACCTCAAGAAATGATTCTTGATGAACGAGGAAATCAGATCTTGAATGAAGATCATGAAGTCTTTGTAGCACAAGACAGTCCACTCGCGTCTTTGCTACTTTCCACGGTCACCTCGCATTTACTTCCTTAATTTGTAGGTGTTGAAACTGTTGACGAAAACGGGTAAAGAAAACAAAAGAACACGAGAATTTTACGAGGTTCGGCAATGTGCTTACGTCCTAGGTGCCTAGGCAGCGCTAGAAGTTTTATTCAATGATATTTTAGGTCTAGGTTACATCTCTATTTATAATAGAAAACTCTGGTACATAATTACAAAATCAACCCTGTACCGTACCGCGGGGCCGCAGCCCCCGCACCCCCAACCCACATAATTCGTAACCCCACAACGAGACTTTCTTTGTAAGGACAGTTGATGTTCGCTTCGCTCACTCCGCTCCATCTCCTATCCTCTTTACTGGTATATTTATGAGCCATACCTAACAAATCTCCACCTTGGCGAATATCCTGCCCCTTGGAAACTTCAATGTGGGTTGGGTTACCTTGCTTCTTTAACAACTCGAAACATTCAACAAGTCCAAGCAATGCTTGAACTTGTCTGTCGTAACTGGCTTGGTGAACATATCAGCGGCATTCTCATCAGTATGTACCTTCTGAAACAAAACCTCTCTAGATGCAACCAACTCTCTGATCTTGTGGAACCTTACATCAATATGTTTAGTTCTAGCACGATACACCTGATTCTTAGCCAAGTGAATAGCACTTTGATTATCACAAAGCAACTGAACTCCACCTTGTTGAACACCCAACTCCTTCACTAAACCAGTAAGCCATAAAGCTTCTTTTGCAGCTTCAGCCGCTGACATGTACTCAGCTTCAGTTGTAGATAGAGCCACAACAGATTGAACAGTAGACTTCCAACAAATAGGCCCTCCACCAAGAGTAAAGACATACCCTGTCGTAGATCTTCTATTATCCAAGTCACCTGCATAGTCTGAATCCACATATCCTACAACCAAAGGATTATCCCGCTGACTCCCAAAAACAATTCCATGTCCCACAGTACCCTTTAAGTACCGAAAGATCCACTTGACTGCTTCTCAATGTTGCTTACCAGGTTTAGATATGTACTTACAAACTTGACTAACAGCATGAGCTAAATCAGGACGAGTACATACCATCGCATACATCAAGCAGCCAACAGCATTAGAATACGGAACATTTTCCATATCTTCAGCTTCCTTATATGTCTTAGGGCACTGTTCTGATGAGAGCTTAAAGTGATTCACCAATGGAGTGCTAACTGGTTTCGGGCTGCTCATCGCAAACCTTTCTAGCATTTTCTCAACATAACCCCGTTGAGATAGCCGCAGTTTCCTTGAGTCTCTGTCCCTGCAAATTTCCATTCCAAGAATTTTCTTTGCATCACCTAAATCTTTCATATCAAATTCCTGACTCAATAAAGTTTTCAAACAGAAAACATCATCCATGTTCTTCGCAGCAATCAACATATCATCAACATGCAGTAATAGAAAAATAAAAGAACC
Source organism: Hibiscus syriacus (assembly GCF_006381635.1). Lineage (NCBI taxonomy): Eukaryota > Viridiplantae > Streptophyta > Magnoliopsida > Malvales > Malvaceae > Hibiscus > Hibiscus syriacus. Next base: position 553,402 of record NW_024062745.1, on the reverse strand, counting down.
ATCATCAAGGCTCTTAACATAGACACAACAATCATACTCACATCGGTTGTAGCCAATCTTGATCATATAGGAGTCAAACCGTTTATACCACTGTCTAGGAGACTGTTTCAACCCGTACAAAGATTTCTTCAATCTGCAAACTAAATACTCGTTTCCAGGTTGAGTGAAACCTTCAGGTTTCCGCATGTAGATCTGCTCCTCTAAATCACCAAGCAAAAAAGTAGTTTTAACATCCATCTTCTCTAAATACGAATCCCAACTAGCCACCAATGCAAGTACTCCTCGGATTGAAGTGTGCCTGACCACAGGAGAAAAGATTTCATCATAATCAACTCCTTTCTGCTGTGAAAAACCCTTCGCTACCAAACGAGCCTTGAACTTCTCCCCCTCTTTTTCTGTTACTGTTGGTTTCTTCTTATACACCCATTTGCAACCAATCGGCTTCTTACCCTCAGGAAGGGGAACTAACTCCCATATGCGATTGTGATTCAAAGACTCTATCTCCTCAACCATGGCTGCCATCCACTTGTCGTTTTCCTGACTAGTAACGGCATCATGAAAAGTAACTGGATCATCACTGCTAACAATAAGTGCAAAAGATACCAAGTCTTCAAAACCCAATCTGTTCGGGGGGCTTTATATTCGTCCGTCTCACCCTGTCTCTGGCGAGACTATAATCCTGCAAATCATCCGTAGTGGAACCACCAGAAGTCGGTTGAGAAGTTTCTGGTTTCTCAACTGGAAACTGCTCGAAATCCACCACTGTCGTGTCTTGCTTCTGCTGCAACATGGACTGTTCATCAAAAACGACATCTCTACTAATCACAACTTTCTTCGCAACTGGATCCCAGAACTTGAATCCTTTGACACCTTTCTTGTAACCCAGAAAAATGCACTCCTTCGATTTTGCATCAAGTTTGGATCTCTCATCAGCAGGTACATGCACATAAGCAGGACAACCAAAAATCCGTAAGTTATCAAAAACTAACATCATGACCAGTCCATACCTCTTCTACAACTTTCCCAGCCAGCGATGCCCTTGGCGATCTGTTGATAAGGTAACACGCCATGTTAACAGCCTCAGCCCAGAAGTGTTTGGGAAGCCCCGCATTCAACCGTAAACATCTGGCTCTTTCATTCAATGACTTGTTCATTCGTTCCGCAACACCATTCTGTTGTGGTGTCTTGCGCACTGTAAAATGCCTCTGAATCCCATGCTCCTTACAGAATTGTAGGAACTGTGAATCTATGTACTCCGTACCATTGTCAAACCGCAAACACTTGATTTTTCGTCCTGTTTGGTTTTCTACCTCAGCTTTCCACAGCTTGAACTTCTCAAAAACTTCAGATTTCTGTTTCAAAAAGTACACCCAAACTTTCCATGAAAAATCATCAATAAAAGTAACATAGTACCTAGATCCACCCAAAGACAATGTCGTGGAAGGCCCCCATACATCAGAATGCACATAATCAAGAATCCCTTGAGTTGTGTGCTTCGCAGTCTTAAAACGGACTTTAGTCTGTTTACCAAGAACACAATACTTGCAAAAATCGAGCTTACATATTTTGACACCATGCAACAAGTTTCTCTTGTGCAATTCTGCCATACCACGTTCACTAAGATGAGCAAGGCGCATATGCCACAATTTCGTCGTATCATCACAGGACTCAACAGAGTGAACTCCACCTGCAACGGTACTCCCTAACAATCTGTAGATATTCTCTGCAGTCATCTTGCCTTTCATCACAGTTAATGCTCCTTTAACATTGATCGGAGCTTACAATGAAGGCTCATCAGTGTTGTGGTGGACCAATTAGTAAAAAATTTAAGAACAGTTCTCCAAACTACTACAACTATTTCTGTTAGGTATGGCTCATAAATATACCAGTAAAGAGGACAGGAGATGGAGCGGAGTGAGCGAAGCGAACATCAACTGTCCTTACAAAGAAAGTCTCGTTGTGGGGTTACGAATTATGTGGGTTGGGGGTGCGGGGGCTGCGGCCCCGCGGTACGGTACAGGGTTGATTTTGTAATTATGTACCAGGGTTTTCTATTATAAATAGAGATGTAACCTAGACCTAAAATATCATTGAATAAAACTTCTAGCGCCGCCTAGGCACCGAGGACGTAAGCACATTGCCGAACCTCGTAAAATTCTCGTGTTCTTTTGTTTTCTTTACCCGTTTTCGTCAATAATTGGTATCAGAGCTCAGGAGCAAAATTCAAAGTTGCGAAATTCGATGGTCAGGATAACTTCGGATTATGGCAAACGAGGGTGAAGGATCTATTGGTGCAGCAAGGGATCTTGAAGGCTTTGCGACCTTCAAAGTTGGCGTCGATGGATGAGGAAGATTGGGAAGAATTGTAGCAGCGAACGGCAGGAACCATACGATTATGTTTGACGGACGAGGTCATGTATCACGTCATGCATCTATCGTCTCTAGACGAAATTTGGAGGAAGTTGGAAAGTCAGTTTATGTCCAAATCCTTAACGACAAAATTGTATCTGAAGCAGCGGCTGTATGGGCTGAAGATGCAGGACGATCATGATTTGGCGCAACACGTGAATGTCTTCAATCAAATCGTTTCTGATCTAGCTCGGCTTGATGTGAAAATTGAAGATGAAGACAGAGCGATGATTTTGTTGTGTTCGTTGCCTCCCTCTTACGAACACATGGTGACTGCTCTTACATATGGGAAAGAGACTATCAACGTTTAGGAGATTACTGCAGCCTTGTTGGCTCACAACCAACGGAAGCAGAATGCAGGGGAAAGCTCTCAAGCCGATAGCTTATATGTCAAGGGTAATCGAGATCGTGGACGGAAGCCAGAGAAGGCAGGGTCCGGGAAGCGGAATTCCAGATCCAAATCCAGGGATAAGAAGATGATTCACTGTTACAAGTGAAAGGAGACGGAACATATGAAGCGAGACTGTCCGAAGTTGAAAAAGCAGACTGATGAGAAGCGTGATGGCTCATCCAAGTCTGTGAACGTGGTCGAGGATGATAATTCTGATTGCAGTGAGGGTGATATGCTTTCTATTTCAACGACACAATTGACGGATGCTTGGATTCTTGATTCTGGATGTTCTTATCACATCACGCCAATTAGGGAATGGTTTTCGACATACAGACCGGTTAATTCTGGTTCGGTTTATTTGGGTGATGATCGATGTTGCAATATTGTTGGTATTGGTGATGTCATAATTAAGATGCACGATGGCTCCGTTCGGACGTTGAGTGGTGTTAGACATATCCCAGACTTGAAGAAGAATTTGATTTCCTTGGGCACTTTGCACAAGAATGGTTTTATCCCTAAGGCTGACGAGGATAGGGAAACCATTCGGATTGCTAAAGGAGCATTGATTGTGATGAAAGGCAAGATGACTGCAGGGAATATCTACATATTGTTAGGGAGTACCGTTGCAGGTGGAGTTCACTCTGTTGAGTCCTGTGATGATACGACAAAATTGTGGCATATGCGCCTTGCTCATCTTAGTGAACGTGGTATGGTAGAATTACACAAGAGAAACTTGTTGCATGGTGTCAAAAGTTGTAAGCTCGATTTTTGCAAGTATTGTGTTCTTGGTAAACAGACTAAAGTCTGTTTTAAGACTGCGAAGCACACAACTCAAGGGATTCTTGATTATGTGCATTCTGATGTATGGGGGCCTTCCATGACATCTTCTTTGGGTGGATCTACGTACTATGTTACTTTTATTGATGATTTTTCACGGAAAGTTTGGGTGTATTTTTTGAAACAGAAATCTGAAGTTTTTGAGAAGTTCAAGCTGTGGAAAGTTGAGGTAGAAAACAAAACAGGACGAAAAATCAAGTGTTTACGGTCTAACAATGGTACGGAGTACACAGATTCACAGTTCCTACAATTCTGTAAGGAGCATGGGATTCAGAGGCATTTTACAGTGCGCAAGACACCACAACAGAATGGTGTTGCATAACGAATGAACAAGTCATTGAATGAAAGAGCCAGATGTTTGCGGTTGAATACGGGGCTTCCTAAACACTTCTGGGCTGAGGCTGTTAACATGACGTGTTACCTTATCAACAGATCGCCAAGGGCATCGCTGGCTGGGAAAGTTGCAGAAGAGGTATGGACTGGTCATGATGTTAGTTTTGATAACTTACGGATTTTTGGTTGTCCTGCTTATGTGCATGTACCTGCTGATGAGAGATCCAAACTTGATGCAAAATCTAATAAGTGCATTCTTCTGGGTTACAAGAAAGGTGTCAAAGGATTCAAGTTCTGGGATCCAGTTGCGAAGAAAGTTATGATTAGTAGAGATGTCGTTTTTGATGAACAGTCCATGTTACAGCAGAAGTAAGACACCACAGTGGTGGATTTCGAGCAGTTTCCAGTTGAGAAACTAGAAACTTCTCAACCGACTTCTGGTGGTTCCACTACGGATAATTTGCAGGATTATAGTCTCGCCAGAGACAGGGTGAGACGGACGAATATAAAGCCTCCGAACAGATTGGGTTTTGAAGACTTGGTATCTTTTGCACTTATTGTTAGCAGTGATGATCCGGTTACTTTTCATGATGACGTTACTAGTCAGGAAAACGACAAGTGGATGGCAGCCATGGTTGAGGAGATGGAGTCTTTGAATCACAATCGTACATGGGAGTTAGTTCCCCTTCCTGAGGGTAAGAAGCCGATTGGTTGCAAATGGGTGTATAAGAAGAAACCAGCAGTAATAGAAAAAGAGAGGGAGAAGTTCAAGGCTCGTTTGGTAGCGAAGGGTTTTTCACAGCAGAAAGGAGTTGATTATGATGAAATCTTTTCTCCTGTGGTCAGGCACACTTCAATCCGAGCAGTACTTGCATTGGTGGCTAGTTGGGATTTGTATTTAGAGCAGATGGTTGTTAAAACTGCTTTTTTGCATGGTGATTTAGAGGAGCAGATCTACATGCGGCAACCTGAAGGTTTCACACAACCTGGAAACGAGCATTTAGTTTGCAGATTGAAGAAATCTTTGTACGGGTTGAAACAGTCTCCGAGACAGTGGTATAAACGGTTTGACTCCTATATGATCAAGATTGGCTACAACCGATGTGTGTATGATTGTTGTGTCTATGTTAAGAGCCTTGATGATGGTTCTTTTATCTATTACTGTATGTTGATGATATATTGATTGCTGCGAAGAACATGGATGATGTTATCGGTTTGAAAACTTTATTGAGTCAGGAATTTGATATGAAAGATTTAGGTGCTGCAAAGAAAATTCTTGGAATGGAAATTTGCAGGGACAAAGACTCAAGGAAACTGCAGCTATCTCAACGGGGTTATGTTTAGAAAATGCTAGAAAGGTTTACGATGAGCAGCGCGAAACCAGTTAGCACTCCATTGGCGAATCACTTTAAGCTCTCATCATAACATTGCCCTAAGACAGATAAGGAAGCTGAAGATATGGCAAAGGTTCCGTATTCTAATGATGTTGGCTGCTTGATGTATGCGATGGTATGTACTCGTCCTGATTTAGCTCATGCTGTTAGTCAAGTTTGTAAGTACATGTCTAAACCTGGTAAGCAACATTGGGAAGCAGTCAAGTGGATCTTTCGGTACTTAAAGGGTACTGTGGGACATGGAATTGTTTTTGGGAGTCAGTGGGATAATCCTTTGGTTGTAGGATATGTGGATTCAGACTATGCAGGTGACTTGGATAATAGAAGATCTACGACAGGGTATGTCTTTACTCTTGGTGGAGGGCCTATTTGTTGGAAGTCTACTGTTAAATCTGTTGTGGCTCTATCTACAACTGAAGCTGAGTACATGGCAGCGGCTGAAGCTACAAAAAAAGCTTTATGGCTTACTGGTTTAGTGAAGGAGTTGGGTGTTCAACAAGGTGGAGTTCAGTTGCTTTGTGATAATCAAAGTTCTATTCACTTGGCTAAGAATCAGGTGTATCATGCTAGAACTAAACATATTGATGTAAGGTTCCACAAGATCAGAGAGTTGGTTACATCTGGAGAGGTTTTGTTTCAGAAGGTACACACTGATGAGAATGCCGCTGATATGTTCACCAAGCCAGTTACGACAGACAAGTTCAAGCATTGCTTGGACTTGTTGAATGTTTCGAGTTGTTAAAGAAGCAAGGTAACCCAACCCACATTGAAGTTTCCAAGGGGCAGGATATTCGCCAAGGTGGAGATTTGTTAGGTATGGCTCATAAATATACCAGTAAAGAGGACAGGAGATGGAGCGGAGTGAGTGAAGCGAACATCAACTGTCCTTACAAAGAAAGTCTCGTTGTGGGGTTACGAATTATGTGGGTTGGGGGTGCGGAGGCTGCGGCCCCGCGGTACGGTACAGGGTTGATTTTGTAATTATGTACCAAGGTTTTCTATTATAAATAGAGATGTAACCTAGACCTAAAATATCATTGAATAAAACTTCTAGCACCGCCTAGGCACCGAGGACGTAAGCACATTGCCGAACCTCGTAAAATTCTCGTGTTCTTTTGTTTTCTTTACCCGTTTTCGTCAACACAATGTTTGATCTGTGGCATAGGAGGCTTGGGCATCATGTCAATAACTCACAATTGCAAGTTTGTAAAAATGCTAATATTGTACTTTATTCTAAAAGAAATGAAATTGCAAGTGATGTTTGCATGGCATGTCATATGGGTAAGAGTCATAAGCTCCCTTATTTTTTGAGTCTTCAACGGTTTACAGTGATTCCTTTCAGCTTGTGTTCACTAACTTGTGAGGTCCATCGTATATAGGGTCCAATGGTTTTTAATATTACGTTTCCTTTGTGGATGTTGCAACCAGGAATTGTTAGCTATATCTGTTGAAGAACAAAAGTAAGGCTCTTTAAGCATTTAAAATGTTTCATATCGTGATTAAAACTTAGCTTAATGGTGTGCTTAAGCAAGTACAGAACGATTGAGGTGGTCAGTGTAGGAGATTGTCACATTTGCTTGCTGAAATAGAGATAAAACATCGATTCTCGTGTCCACACACTTTCAAACAAAATAGGATGGTGGAAAGGAGGCATCGCCATATAATTGATCTTGCATTGGTCCTCATGGCTCAACCTTCAATACCATTTCGATTATGGTCATATGCAGTTGTATCTACTATGTACTTGATAAATAGACTTCCTACACGTGTGTTTCATGGAAAGTCACCTTATAAGAGCTTTCATAAGAGGTTAATGAAATATAACTTTATAAAAGTACTTGGATGTAGGTGTTACACACATATCAGGTCGTATCAAAACCATAAACTGAGCTTTTGATCTCCTCTCCATGTCTTTATTGGTTATAGATCACAACACAAGGGATATTGGTGCATGGCGTCTGATGGACGATTGTACATCTCTCAACATGTGGTTTTTTTATGAGAACTACTTTTCTTTTACAGATAAGACCAACTGCATCACTTCAAATAACAGTGGCGTGAGCAAGGTTGTTGAACAAATGTCTCTAGATATTATTGATAGAGCTACTCGAATGTGCCTAAAACACCCCAGATTTCAGGCTAGTAGTTTTGGGTTTACGTGAGAAGCATGTGGACCTCGTAGAGTTCGTAATTAAAGTTGTTGGGCCAAGTATGGGCTTAATTGGGTTTGGATCGATCCTAATTGATGATAAAAAAGAGATTTTTTATTAATATAAAGATGAGGAAATACCAAAAGTATAATTTCACTTTTTTAAAAAGATGAAAGCCTTTACCTTATTTTATATTCTTCTTCTCTTCATTTTCTTCATTTTTTTCTTCTCATTTTCATATCTTTTTTCCTCTCCAAGTTCCAAAGCTCAAGGTAAGTTATTGAGCCTCTTTCATGTTTCAAATTCATCCATAATCCCTCCAACAACTTTGTTTTGAGGATTAAAACTTTGAGTTTCTTATTTAGCAAGAGAAAGTGGGGGTTTTATCATCCAAACCCCAAACGAAATATTTAGTGGTTAAAATAGCTTCATTTTGGGATTCCAACATCAAGGTAGTATGTTTCTAATTCTTTGGAATGTTAAGGTTTTCATAAATATGAAGAATTGCTAAGATTTGTATAGTTGAACATTTTAGGGTTTATACTTGATTTCTTGATTAAATAATGTTTTAGATATAAATAAGGTGTTTTATGATACATTAAGACCCTAAGTAACGTCCTAAAGCTTTAGCACATGATAAGGAAACAAACTAAGACATTTGAGATGATTTTTGGGTGTTTGCTTAGTCTAAATAAGATATTTTTGGGTTTGAGTATTTGATATTGGATGAATAGTATCAAAATTGGTTGAACTAGGATGAATTTCGGGAAAAATAGTTGGGAGTATCGATACTGTTGGGGAGAGCATCAATATTTCCCTAAATTATCGATACTCAGGGTAATAGTATCGATATTGTGTCATATTTTCAGTAACAAAATTCATTTTTTTTATACCGATACTCATAGGGGTATCGATACTTGACCCTAGGGTATCGATACTTGACCCTATGGTATCAATACTGCAAGTAGAGTATCAATACTACCCATATTAGATGGTTAGATTTGACAATTTTAAGACCCATATGAGCTAGGGATGACTCATAATGGTGGTATTTAGCCCGTGGAGGACATAAATAACCAAAGATACCTAAAAACACTCGTTGGAGTTGGTTACAAACAATGTAACCATGCTAAGCCTAATGCGTTAATTTATCTTCAATTAGGCACGTACGAAAGTTGAGAACAATGATTGTTGTATAGGATGTACCAGCAAACGGTATGATAAGTAAATCAGAATTAGTAATACTGAAAAACTTGTGCTACGAGATCATGAGTGAACTGAGGATGTAGAAATCGTCCCATTAATTTGAGGGTATTAAATAGAAGTACGATAAGAGCGACTAGGGGTCGCTACCCAATAATGAACCCAAATAAGTTGTCGGGCTAGCTAGTATTACAACTAGTGAGCAACAACCACAGTAATCGTCGTAAAAATCAGGAAACACATAGGGATCTCATTGGAGACAGAATTGACTAAATGCCATTCAGTGTTAAATGACTACAATTAGAGTAGTGTAATAAACTAATAAATATACCAGAGTAATAAGCTCTTGTATAACGTTCTAGGTGAAAAACAATTAAATATATAGTAGCACGTGAGGGGACGGTCTCACCTACTTGTGTTTTAATTAATAATAATTATGTCATAAAAATATGGAAATAATGTTATATGTGTGATAACCAGAAGACTAATGCCTTTGTTTGACACTGAAATAATGACAATCGAGCTACTTGTATGCATGACAATCATCTAAAGTATATGTATGTGATGAGTGTTTAAAATCGTTAATCTTTTCTCGTTATTTCTTCGATTTTGTGGAATTATTGTCGTTGAATTGGTCTTGTTATACTTGTTTTTATACAGGTCCTTGCTTTCCAGAATTTGTGACAAAATGAGTGAATTCTATATTTCTTTTATTATTTGGTCACGGCTAGAGACATGGGCACGACGCGGTCTGATGTGGCGGTTTCTAGAAGGTCCAGTCAGCAACGGCTTCTAGAAGACTTTCTTTGCACGCCTTCTGGAAGATTGACGAGCAGAGTTGCATTAGGAGACTAGTTTAAGTTTGAATTTAAATTAAAAAACAATTATATTTAGGATTATTTTATTTATTTTCTTTGTTTATCCTTTAGGCTTTGAGAGGCTATAAATACCCACTTGGGGTAAGCCTAAACTCATCATTTGGATTATAATCTTCTTTTCTCTCTAGTTTTTATAAAAGCTTTTTACTTTTCAAGTTCTTTTCATTTTTCTTTTATTTTCCAAGCTTTGTTTTCAAATGCTAAGTATGACTTTTTTCATGCTTAGCTAAACTTTTCATAAGCCGAGATTTGTCGCGATGACTCGATTCCATCGGGACAATTGAAACAGACCCTTAATATCTTCATAATATCTCTCTCAATCTCTGCGCTTATTTTTCAAAATCAAAACAGTTTTCAAAATTAAAGATTGACTTTGGTCAAGAGGTTGTTGCGATTAAATATGTGGGAGGAAGATTCGGCTTATAGAAAGTTATTCGACTTCCTGGGAACACACTTGGCGAGATGGCTTCGCCAAGAGGGAATTGAGATCGGAATTGATGGTTATTGAAGCAACAATCCAAGTCGAACGCCACGAACTTAAACGGTAATTGATCTGCGATAATTGATGTTGTTAAATTCAATTACCAAAGTCGGAATCAAATATTGCCTTGGGTATTCGGTATACAAGATAGAGTCACGGGGATAGCCCTTGTAGACAAAGTAACCGATGTGAATCCCGGAGGGAAAATCTTATTCGATGATCTAAAAAAAATTGAGTCAAAGCAAGGCTTGAGGCTACTTTTACAGTATTTATTCACAATCTCTATTCTCTTATTTTTATTTAAATTGCTTTTATTTATTCAATCGCTTTTATTATTTAAATATCTCATTACGAAAATCCCCCTTTCTTATTTTCACGCATGGTTTAAAACCAATCAACATAAATTGGTGATTTTTCTAAGTCCCTGAGGACCCTTATTTCTCTACACTACGCATTTCCTTATTGATTAATTGAGAAAAATGAATTATTTTGACATCCAAAATGACAGTTGTAAAATTGGCGTCGTTGCCGGGTACTTCGCCAAAGTTACTAATTTATGTTTGCTTTTAATTTATGACCAGGTCTAATCCGGGAGCATTAGTGGAGTACGACCCGGAGATTGAAGCTAAAGCTAAGAGACTCCACACACAAACGCTTCGGGAAAGAAGGAGACAACAAACAAATCCAGAAGAAGAATTGAATTCAGGCGATACAATTCTGATGGCCGATCCTACTATCCGGGAGTTAGCCGCGACTCCTACTGAGCAAGGGCCTATGTGCATTGATTTTCCCCAAGGCGAAATCCGTACCAGTTGAAAACTGGCCTTATTAATCTCTTCCCTACATTCTGCATATTGCCAAACGAGGATCCACACAAACATCTCAAGGAATTTCATATGGTCTGCTCCAGCATGAGACCACAGAAAGTAACCGAGGACCAAATAAAACTTAGAGCTTTTCCTTTTTCCTTAGCCAATTCAACTAAGGAGTTTTTATTTTATCTTCCTCCTAATTCTGTTACTACATGGGATCAAATGACTCGTCTTTTTCTTGACAGGTTTTTTCCTGCGGCAAAAATAAGTGAACTACGAAGAAAAATACTTGGAATCAAGCAGCTTGATGGAGAGTCACTTTACGACTACTGGGAGCGGTTTAAGAAGTTATGTTCTAGTTGCCCACAACATGGGTTAACTGAACAAATACTCCTTTAATACTTTTATGAATGATTATCTCCCCAAGAAATGAAGATGATCGATGCTGCCAGCGGTGGAGCCTTGGTGAATATGACTCCTACTGAGGCTAGAGACTTAATATTGACGATGGCAGCAAATTCCCAACAATTTCGCACAAACAATGAACCTTCTCGAAGGGTTAATGAGATAAGTTCATCTTCCTTAGAAATTAAAATAGACAAGTTAATTAAAGTCGTAAACTCTCTTGTTGCAGGAAAGACATGACAAAATTGATTATGTGGAATATGTGCATTACCTGATCATCCAACAAACGGTTGTCCACTAATTCAGGACGACACAAAAGCTCAAGTCAACACAGTCGGAAACTTTCCAGGACCTCCCCAAAGAGCTTATAATCCTTACGGTAATACATACAACCCATGATGGAGGGATCATCCAAACTTCAGTTACGCTCAGAACCTGATACCGAATCAAGGCTATCAAGTGAGACCTCCACCACCACAACAACCGCAGAAGTCATCATTAGAATCGATTGTCGAGAGGTTAGCACTTTCCAGGAAAAATTCCAGACTCAAATTGAAGCACACTTCCAAGAGATGAACAAACAGATAAGCCAATTAGCTCAAACCATAAGCAACCTGGAATCACAAGGTAAGCTTTTGTCTCAAACTGAATTAAACCCGAGGGAAAACGTCAGCGTCATCACTCTTCGGAGCGGTACAGTAGTGACACCACCTGTTCCATTAAACAAAGTAACTCAGGAAGAGAATAAAGAAGAACAAATAGACGACCCAACACCATCTACCTATGACGTGCCACTGCTTTTCCCATCGAGGCTAGTCAAAAGAGATAAAAAAAAGTTGAGGAAAAAGAAATATTAGACGTACTTCGAAAGGTAGAAGTTAATATACCCCTCCTCGAGGTTATCCGGAAGGTTCCAAGGTATGCCCAGTTTTTAAAAGATCTCTGTACGACCAAAAGTTACCACCTAAACTTAAGGGCGAACGTCTCAGCCATTTTCCAACAAAAGTTACCACCTAAACTAAAGGACCAAGGTATGTTCGTAATCCCTTGTAAAATTGGTAAGGTTTAGATAAAACGAGCAATGTGTGATCTTGGTGCATCAATTAATGTAATGCCTCTATTTATTTATAAAATGGTTACTAACGATCCTTTGAAGGATGCAAAGATTTCGATACAGCTTGCCAATAGGTCAGTGATCTATCTAGAAAGACTTTTAGAGAATGTATTGGTGGAGGTAAACGACTTGATATTTCCCGTCGATTTTTATATAATCGACATGGAGATTGATCGCACGAGCACATCATCTGATATCCTTTTGGGCACCCTTTCCTAAGCACTGCAAATATAAAAATTGACGTCAGGAGTGGAATTTTAACAATGGAATTCGACGGTGAGGTTGTTAAATTTGACGTAATAAGGCAATGACTAATTTTTAATTGATCCTTTGGCTGATGAATTTTTAATGACTAATTTTTCCTCTGATATATACAAGGAGCTAGAGGACCTTGATGAAAACATGAATTCTGATCATATTGAATTGAATTTGATTTCTTCTAAGCCTAAAGTCTTACATTCTGTTTTGCATGCACCCGAAGTTGAACTAAAACCATTGTCTGGTCATTTGAAATACACCTTCCTCAGAGCAAATAACACTCTGCCAGTAATCATATCAAAAAAGTTATCCAAGGAGGAGGAAAGGGACTTAATCACTATTTTGTGCCAATACAAGGAGGCTATATGATGGACCATCGCTGGTATAAAATGGTTGAGTCAATCTACTTGTATGCATAAAATTAAAACAGAAGAAGGTGCAAAACCAACACGTGAAGGTCAACGCCGGCTAAATCCACCAATGATGGAATTGGTAAAAAAATAGATACAAAAAGTCCTAGATGTAGATATTATATATTCAATTTTGGATAGAAAATGGGTAAGTCCGATACACGTACTTCATAAAAAAATAGGAGTTATTGCGATTGAAAATTCTGACGGAGAACTTAACACGAGTTCAGAATTGATGGAGAGTCTGCATCGATTACAAGAAGTTGAATTCTTTAACTCAAAAATATCATTTTCGTCTTCCATTCATAGATCAGATGATAGAACGATTAGTCGGTAAATCTCACTATTTTTGTCTTGATGGATTTTCAGGTTTCTTCCAGATTCCAGTAGCACCTGAAGATCAAGAAAAGATGACGTTTACATGTCCCTTCGGCACCTTCTCTTACCGACGAATTCCTTTCGGACTCTGCAATGCACCTGCCACATTCCAAAGGTGTATGATTAGTATTTGTTTCTGATTTTATTGAGAAAGGTATTGAAGTCTTCATGGATGACTTCACTATTTACAATAATTCATTCGATGAGTGTCTATTAAAGTTGAAAAATGTGTTGCATCGGTGCCTAGAATTTAACCTTGTTCTGAATTATGAAAAGTGTCACTTTATGGTTGATAAAGGTTTCATTCTAGGACATATTGTTTCATCTAAAGGAATTACGGTAGATAAGGAGAAAACTGATATAATATGTTCATTTCCTTACCCCACTACGGTGAGGGAAATTTGTTCTTTCCTTGGTCATGTAGGTTTTTACCGTAGATTCATTAATGATTTCTCTAAGGTGGCGCAACCCTTGTGTGAGCTATTACAGGAGGATAAAGCCTTCAATTTCGACCAACAATGCCAAGAATCATTCGACGTACTAAATGAGAAGTTGGTTTTGGCACCCATAGTCCAACCACCAAATTGGGACTTCCCCTTTGAAGTTATGTGTGATGCTTCGGATGGAAGTATTGGGGTTGTGCTCAGACAAAAGATCGGGAAAGAACCTCACATTATCACTTATGCATCCCGTACCTTGGATTCCGCACAATGGAATTATTTAACAACCGAAAAGAATTATTCGCTATTATTTTTGCATTAGATAAATTTAGATCATATCTTCTTGGGACTAAAGTTGTTGTTTTCTCTGATCACGCAGCCCTGAAGTACTTGCTCAACAAAAAAGAGGCGAAACCACGACTAACTCCTTCAAGAGTTTGATTTGGAAATCAAGGACAAGAAAGAATGTGAGAACTTAGTGGTCGATCACTTAAGTCGGCTTCCAATCACTATAGTTGATCCTCCCATTCGTGAAGAATTCTCGGAGGAAAGCTTAATGATGACGCAAACGTCAATACCTTGGTTCGCATATATAGTCAATTACTTAGCTACAGGTAAATTACCATCTGATTTAACGAGGGCTGAAGTAAACTGTATTAAAAGAGAATCTCGTTTCTTCATTTGGGATGACCCGTATCTTTGGAAGCATTGTTCAAACCAGGTAATTAGACGATGTGTTCTTGAGAGCGAGGTAAGCTCAATTTTAAATTTTTGTCATTCTTATTCGTGTGGTGGACACTTTAGACTGAAGCAGACCGCTCATAAAATTTTGGAATGTGGATTCTTTTGGCATCATATTTTCCGTTATGCTTATTTGTTTTGCAAATCTTGTGATAATTGTCAACGTGCAGGTAATTTGAGTCGAAGAAATGAAATGCCGCTTAATCCTATACATATATGCGAAATATTTGATGTTTGGGGACTTGATTATATGGGTCTATTTGTTTCTTTTTTTGGCAATTGTTATATAATCCTTACAGTTGATTATGTTTCAAAGTAGGTAGAAGCTAAAGCCACTCGAAACAACGATGCAAAAACTACTGTTCAATTTCTAAAGAATTGTATTTTTTTCCAGGTTTGGTGCACCAAGAGCGATAATAAGTGACTGTGGCACACACTTCATCAACCGAGTAATTGATGTACTTATGAAAAAGCATGGAGTGAATCACAGGATTGCTACAGCTTATCATCCGCAAACGAACGGACAAACAGAAGTTTCAAACTGTGAAGTAAAGACGATTCTTGAGAAAATAGTCAAACTGAATCGCAAAGATTGGAGCTTGAAATTAATTGACGCTTTGTGGGCTTATCGGACCGTATATAAAGGACCTATCGGCATGTCGCCATATCGCCTTGTGTTTGGTAAGCCATGCCATTTACCTGTCGAGCTAGAAAACAAGGCATATTGGGTTGTAAAACAGTGCAATATGGAGTTAGAAGCGGTTGGCAAAACACAAAAGTTACATATACAAGAGCTTGAGGAAATCCGGAGAGATGCTTACGACAACGCCAAAATATATAAGGACAAAACAAAAGAATTCCATGATCGAAAAATTGTTTCTAAATCTTTTTCTATTGGACAAAAAGTTCTTCTTTTTAATTCAAAATTAAAACTTTTTGTAGGTAAACTTCGATCAAAATGGAGCGGACCTTATAAGGTAACTGAAATTTTCACTCATGGCTCAGTTGAAATTGAAGACAATTCAGGCACTCGATTTAAAGTAAATGGACACAAGCTAAAATTGTATTATGCGAATAGCGAAGTTTGCTTAATTGAAGATCTCGACTTGGAAGAACCCAAAATTTGAATCAGGTCGTCGAGCTAATGACTTTAAATAAAAGCGCTTCATGGAAGGTAACCCATCGCTTTCGATTCTGCTATATTTTTATTTATTTTTTTTTATTTTTTTTTGTTTTGTCAAGCATTTTTAATTTAATTTCTAATTTTATTTTGCAGGAATCGAATTTTTTTTATTCAAATTTAAACGGTGAGAAATTGCGGAATTATGATTCGAACAGTGTTAATTTCGGAGTCCATTGAGTAGTACATGATTGAATTAAGCAGAGAAAAAATAGAGCCTCCAATCGTGCGCACCGTTTAACTAAACGACGCACGTTAGCAAAACCCATAGAGGGGATGACGCACGTTAGCGAACCCTATTTTTTTCTTTTTCCCCTTTTTATAATCTTCTTGCCGCCCAATACCCCAATCCCTTCTCTTCCTCTTTTATTTTACTATACCGTGGACCCCACCCTATCACCTTTCATCTCCCTTTTTTAATTTTCAAACACCTTTTATATTATAATAACAAAACTCCAACCTTTATCCATCCACCTCTCAATTTTAAACTCATATTTATCTATACAAAAAAACAAAATCCACATTCCCTTCCAACTCTACTACCTCGCGGCAAAGAGACCAAAACTTAAACCCCCACTTCATCTTCTCTTATTCGATCACCCTCCCCAACCAAATGCAAAATCGACGCCCTTTGCTTTCCTCACCACCAGTGGCTTCATCAAAGCACTCTTCTCGCTCTATCGACTTCACACCACCTGTTTTCTCTAATAGTGCGCACGCAAAATCGACTCGACGTCACCAACGCCCCTTCATCCACCGTACTTGGAGGACGTCGCCGCTCAAACGCACCAGCGTT
The DNA here is from genome assembly GCF_006381635.1 of Hibiscus syriacus. Lineage (NCBI taxonomy): Eukaryota > Viridiplantae > Streptophyta > Magnoliopsida > Malvales > Malvaceae > Hibiscus > Hibiscus syriacus. The sequence continues at coordinate 536,792 of NW_024062745.1, read as the reverse complement.
CATCGAGTTTTTGAGTTATTCTGACTCTCTTCCGCCTCCACCCCCGGTTCAATCGACGCAAGGTCGTGACCAAGTTCCAATATCACCGTATCACTCGACATTTGCGCCGATAGCCTCCTTCCGTCTCGGGCCAAGCACGTCTCGTTATCCATCCCTTCCATGATCTCCATATCCGTCGTTTCACTCAGTACCAATCGAAGCAATGTCATCACGCTCACGACAGACGGCATTCCCATCTTACTCGATGCATTCGACAGCATCAGAGAACACTCCCGGGGTAACTCTAGTCCTGTGTCGATTCAACCTTTGCTAATGTACCACCCTATGGTTTTACAGAGGATTTCACTGCCGGTTTTCCACCCCCGGACCCATCACTTGCGACGTCAATCTCTCGACAGCACCACGAACGTGATGTTTCGCCGACCCGTTCACCTAGCCTGGGGATCCACCTGACAGCCCGCCACCAGCCCACGAAAACCCAGAGTGCAACCTTCGGGGTCGATCATACGCAATACCCCCTGAGGAGACGATGTACGGGTATTTACAATTCTCCAATGACAAACTATTACGTTTCGAGTCGGTAAGACACCGCCCTTTTCGTGTAGCTAAATATATTCTGACTAGTACTCTAGAAACATTGCATTTATGTGAGTCTGTTCACGCATACTTTGTTGCCATTGGTTGGAAATTTTATCCAATGATTAATTGTGGAACGTTTTATGAACATGTGTTTGAATTCTATGCCACTTTTAAATTTTCACCCCAACACCTGCTTAATGTTAGTTCGCCTAATGTTGTATTATTCCAACTATGTGGAACTTACTTCTCAATGTCTATATCAAAATTTAATCTTGTTATGGGGTTCATGACGGATGTCACGAGTCATTCGTATTTAACCACTTTGCTTGAACTGGTTTAGATGGACACACATTCAATGCCCGCTCAACGCGAGCCCATCTTATCCATGACTCGGCCTTACGCTATATCCATCACTTCCTCGCTTACAACTATTCCGGCTGGAATGACTCATCATCTTCCTTAAGCCGAGTCGAGCTATTCTTTTTATGGTGCATGTCCGTTGGCGAGCACGTGAACCTAGGATTTTGGTTTGCTCGAGCCTTTGAGATCGTTATTCGATCCAATCGCCCACTTATTACACATTTAGCTTCTCGCTTCGCTCACTTTGATGTAACACGATTTACTTATGCTTTTTATGCAGATGCTTTAGATGAGTGATGCTTGGATTCAATAGTCCTACTTGCTGAAATCTCGAGTGCACTTTACTTCGTTCCACCCGGTGTCCTCACTCCTCGCAGCAAGTGAGTCTTCACTCGTTGAAGCACACCAGCGCCGCCTCCTGCAGCACCACGCCTGGATATGCAATCCTAAATGGATGAAGTCCATGACCGCCTCCACTCAATCGAGACGAACATCACAGAGATCCTCTCCTACCTACGTCTTAGCGCCTCTCATCGTAGTCGAGGACGTGGTCGTGGTTGATACTAAATCCAGGGAGTACTCTATTCCTTCTCTTGCACTTTAATTTTACGTTTTGAGGCAAAACGCTTTAAGTGAGGGTGAGTAGAGTGTAAGATTCAATTTCACCTTGCTTATCTTTATGTTTCGATGCTAGTATGTATTGGTTGGATTTGTCGGCAACTTCATTGATTGTCTTTGTATTGTTGAATATTATTTGGAATGCTATGCTTGTTTGGGAACACATAATTGTTTTGGTTAGGATGTTCTTGATAGCAAATAGTATGAATTGTGATAAGTTGGTACTTTCGTGATATTTCATGCCTTTTTTGGTTGAAATATGATTAGCTCATTGCATGAAACAATTTGGTGAGATTTGAGCCTTTACGAGCATATCATTTTCGCTCTCATTTTGTTGGATTGAGTGTGTCGAATTTGGCATTGATATTCTAGAACCTGCATGTTGAATACTGTCGAGATTACACATGAACATGATGCTTAAAAATGATTTGGGCACCTTAGGATTAACCATCCCATTTCCCCCACTAAATAGTCTAACTATGCATTTACCCCTAGTTAACCAATTTTGAACCTATTCTTGCTTCTTTGTTTTCACCACGTTTCTAAACCTAAACCTTTTTATTTTTACCCATCTTTTCTACCTTTTTCAGAGCAAGTGAATAATTTTACCATTGTATTCTCCATCGAAAAAAATGTTGAATAAAAAAAATAGTAGTTCGAAAAAAAGAAGTTGTTCGAAAGCAAAAGAGAGAAAAAAAGACATGAAAGAAAAAATGGAAAACAAAATAACAAAAGTGTGAAAAAAAAGAATGCATAAGAAATTTGCTGTTTGATATGTCGTCTTTTTATCTTGTTGAGCTTAATGTTTTGATGGAGTTGAGATTATTATTTGTTAGTTCCTTGCCTTGAATATTTAGCCATATATTTAGCCTTTTCCCCACCTTCACCTAAGCCCCGTTACAATAAAAGACCCTTTGATTAATGCATCTTGTTCTTATTAGCAGTGGAGATTTGATTTACTTGTAGGCCTATGGTAATATCGTGTTGATTCTGACATTGAGCGTTTCTTTACCCCAAACACATTGAGTGGTTTGAGTGAATCCCAATAAGGTGTTGAGCTATAAGCATTGAGATTAATGAATGAATAGATATTATGATCACACTTGACTTGTTCCAACTGATGTTGTTCAATGGATTGATATCTTGACTTGAATATTTCTTGTGGTCTCTATCTTGTTTTCTTTGAATGTGAAACTTGACAAAGAATGATAAATGGTGTTTTTGACAAATTTGATTAATCATACTTGAGGACAAGCATGAGATAAGTAAGGGGAAATTTGATGAGTGTTTAAAATCGTTAATCTTTGCTCGTTATTTCTTCAATTTTGTGGAATTATTGCCGCTGAATTGGTCGTGTTATATTTATTTTTGTACATGTCCTTGCTTTCCAAAATTTGTGACAAAACGGGCGAATTCTGTATTTTTTTTATTATTTGGTCACGGCTGAAGACATGGGCACGACTCTGGGCACGAGGCGTGGTAGTTTCTAGAAGGTCCAGTCAGCGACGACTTCTAGAAGACTTTCTATGCATGCCTTCGGGAAGATTGACGAGCAGAGTTGCATTAGGAGACTAGTTTAAGTTTGAATTTAAATTAAAAAAACAATTATATTTAGGATTATTTTATTTATTTTCTTTGTTTATCCTTTAGGCTTTGAGAGGCTATAAATACCCACTTGGGGTAAGCCTAAACTCATCATTCGGATTACAATCTTCTTTTCTCTCTAGTTTTTATAAAAGTTTTTTACTTTTCAAGTTCTTTTCATTTTTCTTTTATTTTCCAAGCTTTGTTTTCAAATGCTAAGTATGACTTTTGTCATGCTTAGCTAAACTTTTCATAAGCCGAGAGCTATCGCGATGACTCAATTCCATCGAGAGAATTGAAACAAGCCCTTAATATCTTCGGAATATCTCTCTCAATTTATGCGCTTATTTTTCAAAATCAAAATAGTTTTCAAAATAAAATATCGACTTTGGTCAAGAGGTTGTTGCAATTAAATGTGTGGGAGGAAGATTCGGCTTATAGAAAGCAATTCAACTTCCTGGGAACACATTTGGCGAGATGGCTTCACCAAGAGGGAATTGAGATCGGAATTGACGGTTATTGAAGCAACAATCTTAGTCGGACGCCACAAACTTAAACGGTAATTGATCTGCGACAATTGATGTTGTTAGATTCAATTACCGAAGCTGGAATCAAATATTGTCTTGGGTATTCGGTATACAAGATAGAGTCATGGGGATAACCCTTGTAGACAAAGTAACCGACGTGAATCCCGGAGGGAAAATCTTATTCGATGATCTAAAGGAAATTGAGTCAAAGCAATGCTTGAGGCTATTTTTACAGTATTTATTCACAATCTCTATTCTCTTATTTTTATTTAAATTACTTTTATTTATTCAATCGCTTTTATTATTTAAATATCTCATTACGAAAATCCCCCCTTTCTTATTTTTACGCCTGGTTTAAAACCAATCAACATAAATTGGTGATTTTTCTAAGTCTCTGAGGATTCAACCCTTATTTCTCTACACTACGCATTTCATTATTGATTAATTGAGAAAAAAGAATTATTTTGACATCCAAAACGACAGTTGTCAGTATGTGAAATATCTGAATATATCTCCAACAATGCTAAGGCACTTTAGTAACAGTGTTAATGTACTTCCATATCAGTGCCGAGGCACTTTAGTACAAGTGTTAAGGCACTTTCGTTAATCGATGGCAATGCAACCATATGTATATATATATATTTAATATTTTTCTATGTATCATGCTTATTATTTTCTGTCAATGTTTGGCATTACTGTTAGAGACCCAATATATGTAAACGAGGCTCTTAGTAGAAAACTAAGGGAAGCATGAGGGTCAAACTATAGCGATAAAACTATTGAACCTTAAGTAGGTAGCATTTGATCGGGATCATGCACATACCTACTCCTTATTACCATGTCTTCTAACATTATAACACCTTAATTCGATCAGACTCGAAAATCCATGGATTATGATGCCACTATAACCACCGAAATGATCAACTCAAAAATTTCTTTTTGATACTTTTAATAATAGTAAAATCATTCATCATAGTTTAAACGTAATCAAAATCAAGTTTACAAAATATGGGAGTCTCCCGAATACGTACAAATATAACTAGAATTTTAGATCAAAATAAAGTTATGACTCAATCATACAAAGGTCCATGTAAAATACATGCACTCTAAAATAGACTCAAGACATACTCTGCAGCGGTTGCTCTGGAATGTATGAATGTGATAGGCTCCTTGATGATCCCTCTACTACGCACAGAAACACATTTCATATGCTGAGCTCACAAGCTCAGTGCCATGAATATAACTATGCAATACTATATGCATTCATTACATGAACATGCCGGAATGAAAAGTCATGAACGTGCAAAAATACATATCAAATATGAGATAGGTCGAGTGGTGAAGTCGAAGGAATTTACGTGCATCTCAGACAACACACTAGCCTATCTGAAACAAAATAGCTTCGGAGTAAGAATCAAAATTTACGTGCATCGGAACTTATAGTCCTCGAACTATTTTGGATCCTCGAAAGGTCGTGGTGAGGTTCAAAATTTACATGCATCGGAACCTCACATCCTGAACTTAGTCTAGCATAGGGTACGATTTTAAAAATTTACATCCATCGTAATTCATACCGGTATGACTTAGAATTTATGTGCATCGGATGCGTACTAAACAGACAATATCCCAATATTCATTAACAAAAGACGACCGTCATAATGCTAGAGTAACTCGGGTGTCCTGACCGTTTCCCGAGCATCACACAAAGGTAAATCTTATGTCATCTTAACTTGCTTGATTTCTAGGTGAGAATTGAGTTATCTTGATTGTTTTCACTTGTATCGGATACTTGTAGTTTATACGAACTCAAAACACATCAGCCCAAACTCCTAAACAAAATAACAAAAATTGCCCAAAAATCACCGTGGGTACCGGTACTGTGCCAACAGTATCGATACTGGACCCTTGGGTATCGATACCAATTATTGATTCGATGTTTTGAAAAATACCTTGGCATCGATACCCTTATAGAGAGTATCAATACTCTACCCTACGTATTGATAATCCCATGAGTAACGATACCAAAATAAGCTTCGAGGTTTCAAAAATGCCTCAATATCGATATTGTACCCTAAGTATTGATACTCCTTGAAGGGGTATTGATACTCCTTGAAGGGGTATTGATACTGTCATTACAAATTACTTGATTTTTGCCTTCCACGAAAAATAATATCGGTATTGTTCTTCTAGTACTGATATTGACGGACATGGGTGTTATGTTTTGAGCACAAAGTCATGCCCAAAACATACTCATTCACTGCTTATTAGAGTTTTATGTGAGGTCTTAGAAGTTAAAAGGTGTCAACTTTCATCATTGTAACACACAAATACGAATTTCACTATGAGTTTGATCTAGCATACTTACATGAACAAAACATACCGAAATGCTCATACCATGATCTACATACTGTAATACCCCAAATTTTGGTAGTGACTAAAATATAAGTTTTGAAAGTTTAGTGGCTAAAGTATAAATTTTGTAAAAGTTTAGGGACCAAAAATGTATTTTTGAAAAGTTATAAACTTTAGCCCGTAAAATAAAAGTTTGGCCTAAAACAAGAATTATCGTGGTAATTAGATTTTCGTTACGAGATTTTTATTAAAAGTTATAAAGCAATAAAGTTCGATATAGAAATCGGATAATCAAATCGAGTCGTAATTTCACGAAAATTTGAAGGATATTAGATAAGGGTTGGAAATATTTGTTTCCATATTTTATATCTAATAAATTTAGCATAGATCAGTGTAATTTTTTATATTTGGGCAAAAAGTGGAAAATTTAGTGACTAAAATGCAATTTTCAAAACTTGCATGGAAAAAGTAAAAAGTCAAAGATAAGTTTATTCATCTTCGACTAAGGAATATTTTAATGAAAAATATTGCAATGGAAATTGGTAAATATCAAGTTTCATTAATGGTATTTTGGGGATTTATCAATAATTGAATTTTAAATTCAATTATATTAGTTGAATGCCAAGTGTATTAGTTGTTAAATACTAGAATAATCAAGAAAATTGGCATATTTTCAGCCATTTTTCAAGCATAGGTCGAATACACCATTGTTCCAAGGTAAGAAATTTTGTTTTGATTTTTAAAGATATATGACTGATTTTTAGACTAAGTTGTGAAATAGAGAATTGATTTACATCAAATTCTCTATCATTTGGTATACGAGATTCATGCTAGACATGCTTGGATGTTGAGATTTGGTGATTAGGGTTTATGGATTTTGAAGATTTTATGAAAAGATTATTATGTTTTTTAAGTTGGAGATTAATTCTAAGGCATGTATGATGGTTGAAATTAATTATATTAGGTTTGGCCAATTTAAGGGTATATGGAGGATTGATGGATTTGGATTTAATGTGTTGTTATGATGATTAAAATAGCATGAATTTAATGTAAGGAAGATGGATTTATGCTTGAAATTGAACAAAAAGTCCACCCTAGGTAACATAAAGCATTCGACCATAAAAGGAAAAATAGGAGAAAATGTTGAAAAACTTCCTATGGTCTAGAATTAATATTAGAAGTGTTTCATATGATTTGGAGATCAATTCGGAAGCTTGATTTAGAAAAATGGTTGATTTACATGTTTTGAAAATTGTGAGACATCATTGCAAGAATGTGATATTTGAGGTGTTCACTGTTGAAGTTTAATATTGAAATGCTGAAATTTTCAAGTTAGAAAATGGTTTAGAACAAAATTATAAGTTTGGTAAACTTTAGTTGTGGAATTTGAAAAGTTCTAAAATTTAGGGACTTGTTTGTGAGTTTTCTAATGTGTTGGTATTACTTTGAACAAAAAATTGCAATGCTGGAAATTTTATTAGTGGGCTGAATTTTTAGTTTAATTATTGAGTTGGGATCAAATTGCAAATTTATAAGGTTGGGTGGTTGAATTTGAAAGTTTAAGAAATTTTAGGATGAAATTTCAAGTTTTTAAATGTTAGAGCATTGATTTGGGTATTTTATGAAGGTGCTGGAAAATTCAGTAATTAATATGCAATGATCATAATGGTGAAGGATCATTATGAATTTAATGGAAAAGTTAAGGTAAATTCTAGAAAGAATTCATAATTAGTGACTTGATTATGAAGTTAATAAAAGTTAAAGGATTAGTGAAGAAAATAAAAATTTATGGAAATGAATAATCATTTTAGGAAGTTTGAAGTATGGTGGAAAATGATTTAATTTATCGATAGTATTTATTTTATTTTATCGACTTTTATGTTTTTAAAGTTAGCTTATGTTAGTAAGATACTAACATATAGTTCAAATACTTTGTGTTAATATGTGATGATGTCAGATCATGAAAAATCCAGCAATCCAAACGACCCGAAAGGAAAGGACAAAGGACGTGATTAGGAGTGTCGTATAAAAGGTTCAATAGTGAGGCAAAGGTAAGTGCAATTTATTTATTTAATTATTTTGAACGAGGATGACTTTCGATAAGTCAACCTCATATTATTTTTCAAGTATGTTTTCTACTTGGCATAATGCAACAAAATAACCTTAACGTTTGACAATGGTGTCAAATTTGCCCGTATTGTTTTTTTTAACATTTGACCCCTTAATGTTTCATTTTGGGTTAAAAACACCCTCGTTTGATGAAAATCGTTAATCAACTAACTGTCAACACATGGAGATGACATGGCAAGCTTATCTAACATCACATGCTGATGTGGTAATGCCACATATGCAAAGGTGATGATGTGGATATGTCATCAAAAATTAATTATTTTAAATAATTATATTAATTTTTTAATAATTTTCAACCAATACAAAGATGACACTTATCATCATTTCATTGGCTTAAATATGAATTTGTAAAATTTGTCTTCTAGTATCCCATTTCGGTCGCCCGGTTCGATCGAATTCTGTTTGGGTATTTTCTATCCCTTGGTGAGAAGAAATACCACTTTTTTCACCGTACAATGACATATCTATAAACCAAATAGAAACCAAAATCAATTAATCAGTGCCTCAAATCAACCCAATTTCAATTCCGAAAAATCCATAAATCAAATAACCAAAATTACTAAATCACCCAAAAAGCTAAAGCATTTATCCCTAATTAAAAACAAAAAAAATGAAACAAGTTCTCTTATACTGAAATCAATCAATAGAATCCTAAGAAAATACGAATCGGATCTCATATGCTAAACCTTGTAAAACCACAAAAGAAAAGAGAAAATGGTACCTGGAAGCTGTCATAGATCAAACTTGTAGAGATTGATCTCAGGAATAATGAGGACGGCGATAGGCTGAGATGCACATTTCCTACACAAATAGTGATTCACTGACTCATCATCAGTAGATCTTTCCATCGGGTCTCAAGAACTTTGGCCTATATTGTACAATAACACACAGATTCTGATGATCAAAAATGGATTTTTTTTCCAAAAAAAAAAGTTGAAGAGAAATGGTAGATTGAGGATCAATATAAGACCTTTGTTTGTAGAACTGACTTGGATGTTGTGTACAAAAGCTTCCATTTTCCATTCAACAACTTGGATTTAATATGCTCCTTTACCTCATTCACTGCCTCGAGTTTGATTGCAACCTAAATTACAACAGAAATCCCATTGTTGAACAAGCAAGAAAAAATGAAAAATATCACTTGAATTTTATGAAGAAAACAATAAAGGGTCTACCATAATTAACCTGATCCACATGCTCTCTATCCTCTAGGGTAGCCTTGGTGCCACGATCGTGAGGTTCTATGGCATAAAAAAAGTATCTTTTAGGCCCTTCACATCTCTCTCTCTTGTGTGAAAACCCCATAAAAGAATGAAACTTTAGTCCTCAGTTTGAGGGACATAAGACTTTATGATGGGAAAGGGTTGATATTTGTATTGGGAGTTGCTGATGAAAGAAGGCGTTTTGATGATGAGGTGGAGAGGGAAGGAGAAAGAGTGGTGGGTTCTTTTAAAGATTGGAGATGATGTTTTAGCATAGTGGTAATGGTGGTGCTGATAGCTAGGGATGAAGAAGAAGTTAGAGCCATTACTGAAAATGAAAGCTTTTAATAATTCCATTAAACAAGAACCAATCAGAGAGTGACACGTGTCACTCTCTAATTGGTAACAAATAATTAAATATATATATTGATAATAAATTTCAAAAATTTATTTTATAAAAAAACTGACGTGGCAATGCCACATCATCAAGCACCATGACATCGACAGTCACATCAGCTTCTCCCTCCACACGTACATGTTTCTTCAACATTAGGCGTTGATCATTAGTTGACTAACGATTTTTATCCAACGAGGGTGTTCTTTTACCCAAAATGAAACATTAAGGGGTCAAATGTTCCAAAAAATAATACAAGCAAGTTTGACACCACTGTCAAACGTTATGGTTATTTTGTTGCATTATGCCTTTCTACTTTAATTATGGATTATTTCCATAATGTTTATATAAATGTTTTATGGATGATTTAGGGTATGAACTTCCCAAGTTTATATTTTACGAATGATGACTTGAAAATATTTTTGATTTTGAAAGGATGACTAAATGATTATGATATGATCTAAAAGCCCCTTGTATATTGCATTGGGATTCATAGGTACATTTTTCATACCATTAAGTTGAGTACTTTCAAGTTAAGTTATGAAACATTCGTGTACAACATGTATTGGACTGTGGGTGCTTATGTTATGATTTACACTTTGAGTGCATCTTATTATCATTTATGATTGGCACCGTGATATGCCTAGTCAAAACCTTATGTTCTACTCACATACCTTATATTATCTTAAATATACATTGAGATACGAAAAAGAAATAAATTTAAGTTATAAATTATGTCAAGTCGACAGGAAAATAATATGATTATTTTATATGATTTTATTTATCACGATCTTTATGAAATTATGAGATAAGTTGAATTTCTGGTTACTATAAAGAAATTGACTTGAATAAGTCGGTTTGAAAGTTTAATGTTTTATTTATTTTTAATGTTTTTATGTTAATTTTTACGTTTTATCTCACCTTAGGTTATTACTGCCTCACTAAGTTATACTTTGTGCGTAATGATTTTTATGCGTAGGTTCATATAATAATAAGGACGTGTAGTGAGGAGCCTCCCAAGCATCTTTTTAGGAATCACACCTACTACCTGTATCAGTAAGACATCTTTGATCAATATAAGAAATATACCTTTAATGACACACGAACGATGACACACACTAATTTATAACTTGCAGAAAATGTGTGTCATAAAAAAATGTCATGTTTCTTAAAATCTGAACGATTTATGACTTACAATAATGTGTGTCATATTTAATAGTCATAATCTAAAAAATTTACAAAAACATAGAGTACACTTTTAATTGTGTGTCATCTGTAAGAGTCGTTTTTTTTATTTCCCCTATAATTTTCATCATTTCCCGCTTCTTCCCCTCGATCATCAGTTCACACTAAACCTATGTTTCCCTTTCTCTTTGTATTAATGTTACCAAGAAACACGATATTAAGAGATCAAATGGAGAATGCTTATTCCCCAAACCCTACCCTCCAAAATCTAAACGAGAGCACCCAAAATCATCTAAGGAAAACTGATACAGGTTGTAAGGAAGGCAATGATTAGAAGAGCCCAGTGGTTGTAGGAGCGACAAAAGTTGAACAAAATCCTTGTTTGTTTCATTTTTGTAAAGGTAAGATATTATTATTCCATTAAGAAGAAATGACCAACGATCCAGAGAAGATGTTTCATTCCATCATGGACAAGCTCTTCCACTCCAGGTTTTCTTTTTTCTATTTTTTTTAAGTTTTAACCACTGATTTGTTTGATGAAACTTGAAATTTCAATTAAATCTCATCACTACTACTATTTTTTTGTATATAAAATGTATTTGTAATTGTAATTAATGGGTAATCCATCGCCACCGGGAATGAGAATGGGGAGACAATAACAATTATTAGGAGCGAAGAAACACCCAAATCCAACGTATTCTCATCGCCTCCGACCCACAACAAAATTGAAAAGAAAAGCAAAAAGATGAGCTCCGACGACCTGAACCAAACCGGTCTTGTGATAACGTTGACCGAATCCATTCGATCGTTTCTCCTCTCCATCTCCGACGACCCGCGTCTCTCTCAAGAGCTTCAAGAACTCGCTCTCGCTCTTTCCTCGGCAACCGATGCATCGTACAAGCAGATTCGAAGCTTATGGATCCAGTCAGATGTTGAGGCTAGGCCCGGATTGATTTCTCTTTTCTCTGGATCTAATTTCGTTTTCGCCAGCCCTAAACCCAGAGAGAAGGTAAAGTTGAACATACCTTAGATTCTAGCGTTCTAGATTTTTCATGGCCGCGTTTTCGTTTTAACCGCGATGTTTTTTCCCCTTTTCTTTTTGAAATTTGAATTTGTAGAGTGAAGAATTGAAGGAGAGGTTAAGGAAGCTTAAAGAACAAGCAGAGAGGAGAGAGTATCAAGAGCTTGTTAAAGATATCACGCCCAAGAAGAATGTCCATGAGCCTTTCTCTACTTACAAGGATCAAATTGGCTTTGGTTAGTAGTTTTCTTTGTTATGACTGTCATACTGTTTCTTAACAATATTGTTTCTTACTTCCAGTGATATATGAATGAACAGGTTTACATGTTGCGCTAATAATGTTTACTGGGTATTTGGTTGGACATTTTGCATTCAGAGCATTGTTTAACCACAGTCCCATCATGGTAATTTCAGACTAGGAATCTCAAATCTGAAGTATTTATGTTATGTGCTCCTTATTTTAGATTATTTATTAAGAATTGAATGTGCTGATGATGTTGTGTTTTATATTGCAAAATTCTGCTAGAGGTATTATTGGATTGGTTTTTGGCATGCTCCTTGAAACACTTTTGTTCATAATCAGAACTTCGGAGCCAAACGTTAAATCCCTGTCCTCTACTTCGAGAATGAAGAAAAATCAATAGACAAGTTAAGAAGAGGTGGGTTGTGTTTTCTTTCTTACTGTTTATTTTCCATTATAGATCTCTTATGTGGGTTTAAGAATGTAATTGTTATCTCATTGTAATCATAGGGTATTTTTTAATGTTCATTGTCATGAACAATGTTTTTCCCTTTTCGATGCAAAGGTTATGTAGGATTATTTTTTTAGTTCTGGTGAATGCTAATAAATAAGAGAAGAAATATAACCTTCTTTAGTCATGGTGAAAGTTAAAAAAATTTAATTTTCTTCTTCCTATATATGACAAGTCAATATTGAATTAATAAATCATTCTCTTTAAGAGGCATGAGTGGTCAGTATCCAAGTTAATATGGCTAAGGTTGTAATATGTTTTGGATCTGAAGCTGTGAATATCCTAATGCTGCATATATTCAGAAATGTGAATTGGGTAGATATTTATAGGGGAAACAAAGCCATCAAATGTTTTAAAAGCATATATTCAGCAACTGTGAATTGGGTCAATATGCCTTCTGTTCCTAATATTTTATGTGTTAATTAGTTTCCTTTGTTTGGGGCTCTGCTGCTATGCTTTTAACTGATCTATGAATTTCTTGCTTTTGCCTTTATGATATCCTTTATGTATTCTATTTTTCACGCATATAGCATCGCAAGCCTTTTTCAAAGTTAAATTACTATTAATGGTCTATTCCCTAGGACATTTAACTTATATGTGACTTATGTGGTTACCAGCTGATCGGTATGTAATGTAGTAATCTAATTTGCTAAATCAGTGCGATTGAGTAATTCCTTTTTCCATACTTTATGCATTATTGTCCGTCTTTCCCACCTTAGAGGGATTGTAATTGGAGTTCTATGTGCCAAGGTGGGTATTTGAGTTGTACTATATTTCCCATTTAGAAGTTGTGAATTAAGCATGCTGATAAACATCTCAAGTATCAAATCTGTTGTTCTTTTCTTGAGGAAGAGTTAATTGAATTATTTTGATTCTTAGTTTTGACATAATTAGACTGCTTAGCGTTGTACTATTCTTGTTCCTTATCACTTCATTTTCAATTTTCTTTTGCAGATATACAATGAGCAAATAACAGATTTATTGGATCCATGTTGTCTAACATCGTGTTCCAATATTTATCAAAGGGTCATTGTTGAATTATGGCATTTATCAAAGGGTCATTATTGGATCCATGAATGAGTGAAACTCGAGCTTATCACGGAGGATCAGTCCTGTTAACATGGCAGTTATTGTTTATTCCCAAAACACCTTGTCGCAGCTTATAGACTGACACTGTTTTTTAAACTGGAACAGGAAGCTATTAGCAATCACTTATGCTTTGTTTAAGCTTCTATTTGATAATTTCCAAGGGATCAAGCTTGATAACCTTTTTCACTTAAGTCTCATGAACTAAAAGATGAAAGATGGAGCTTATGAGCAATCACCTATGTTTTTTCTCCTCATACATTCAGCAGGTAATTTATGTAACTATTTTTATTTGCATGAATTGCTTGAATGGACTTGCTTAGTTTAAAGCTAAATATGTTACATTGATTGAATTAAAATTTTATAAGCTCAATTTTTATTTACGTTTAGAACAGTTTATTACATCCCTTAGCTAGATGATGTTAGATTCTATTTTGCTGAACTTTTGTGAAGGATTTCCAAATGAAATATATTATTTTTAGTCAACTAGTTTGCTCATTTCTTTTTGTAAGACATTCTAGAAGTGAAAATTTATGCTTCATGTAGCAGTTTTATTTGGATTTATTTGTAAAACCACATTAGTACGAAAAAATTGGATGGATGTGGGACCTGATATCAATTCTTATATTTGTATTGTAACTTGGAACCTTCAACTTTTTCTTTTCTAAATAACTTCACGTTGTATTGCAGATTGATTCTTGGAGTTATTCAGCTACCTGCGAACTCAAACTTGATGGTTGATGAAACATAACTAGAATCAGGAAGCCTCAACTCCATTAGAATTGAGAATACAAAGTTGATGAAAAATCTGATAGAGTTTCAAAAAGTAAGCTGTCACTTGGTTTGTTGAAACATGAGTGCATGTTTGTGCATAAATACACTGGACCAAGGAAGGTGTTTTCATAAGTTTAATGTGCATATTAGGAATGTGTTTGTTCTATATATTGCAACTAGTTTTAATTGTTACAATTATTTTCAATTAATTTTTGTGTACACGCCCGGATGGCGAGGGCATATTAGTAGAACTTTATTATGCCGTGATATTTTGTATCGACATATGATTACAATATTTTTGATAACTTAATGTGAATATATTGTATGCAAATGGATTGCTTATATATAATATGATATATATATATATATATATAATTTACGAAATACAATCAAGACACACAAATGTGTATCATCTTTTTTAATGACGTGTGCTTCAATGACACGCAATGTAAGTCATACATGCGTGTCATATATTTATGACACAAATGTGTGTCATCTTAATTTATGACGGGGGCTTCAATGATGCTCAATGAACGTCATAAATGTATGTCATAAATGTGTGTTATAAATGCGCGTCATAGATTTATGACACAAAATTGTGTGTCATCTGAAATTCATGTTGGTGGCTTCAACGACAGGTATTTGTGTGTCATCCGCACCCATAGATGACGCGCAATGCGCGTCATTAAAGGGGTTTTTTTCTAGTAGTGGATGTTACTTTTGTTAAGTAGTGGCATGTAAATTTATGTTATTAGTTGCTTATTTGAATTTAAATTTAATGATCTATAATAGTAAACCATGACCACTTTATTTTGTCTAGTTTATCTTTATCAGTAGTTATGAATGAATAATATATATGTTTTAATTGGTAAAAATGTAGCGGAGTTTAGCAGTTTTAAATAGTTTATGAAATATTACTAAATTGTCTTATCGTTGTCTGAAAATGAATTTGGTTTCAATGTTTAAATATTGATTTATGATTTTATGTGATTAAGAAAATAGTTTTAAGGTTGAAATAGATATATGATTTAAAACGAAACAAAATTTTAAGCATTTATATTCAGTGAATGTTTGTAAAGTTAAAGTGACATCTTTAGCTCATATTTCGAGATGTATATGGGCTATGGGTGTTACATTTATTGATATCAGAGCTGCAGGTTTAGTATATTCTCGGCCTAAATCAAGCCTGCTTTATGTTTTAAATATGTAAATGCCACTAGGATGTCGACATTACTGATATGGTATGGTTTGATGATTTTATTTATGATGATGCTTCTTACTAATATAAAATTTCAAGAATATTGTTTAGATGTCGAATTCAAAAGGTTTTGGGTGAGCTACTAAGGAGGTTCCAGAGGGAACTAGTAGTGGTAGAAGTAATGAGGTCGAGCATCTACCTCATGATTAACGCGATTAGCATGGGGAGCAAACATATCAAGGAATGCCAACTCCAGATCATGGAACGTTTTTACAAGCTATGAATGCTATTTTGGCTTGATATCATACAGTAGAAACACCTCCCCCTCTTTCGCCACCACCTTCTCCACCTCCTCCTCTTCGGCCCTGAGGGTCCCGATTTCAGAAGAATTAAAAAGTTTAGGGGCTATTGAATTTAAAGGTGAAGCATATGAGGGCTCGATTCTGGAAGACATTTGGTTGAACGATGTCAATATCATGTTAGATAGTTTTCATTGTTTGGATGAGGAAAGACTAGAGGGTGTAGTTTTATTGTTGCATGGACAGGCTTGGATTTGGTGGACAAATGTGACGACATGTCCTCCTCCAGATCAGATTTCTTGGCAGTTTTTCTTGGAGGCTTTTTAGAAGAAATACATCGGGGAACAATTTATTACTTAGATGAAACATGACTTTTTCAACTTGATTCAGGGTAATAGATTTATGTATAAGTATGAGTGCGAGTTTAATAAGCTCGCCCGCTATGATTTGGAGATGGTTCCCATGGAGAGAGATGTATGTCAGAAGTTTATTCGAGGCCTCTGCCCCATACTGAAGGAACTTCTATTAACCAAAAATTTGACCACTTTTCAAGAAGTGGTAAATAAAGCAAAGGATTTGGAAATGACACAAAATGAAACTTTTATGATTAAAAGGAGACGACAATCCAAGAGATCAGGAGCATCATCCTCGTCCCAATTAAAAAGAGGTTGAGGTTCATGATATCAGTATAGAGTAAGTTAGAAGGTGGTGAATCAGGCCATAAGGGATTTGATGTAAAGGAAAAAGGTTGTCAGTCACAAACAATAACTACTGGAGCTGGTAGATCAGCTCAGACTCAGGGTCAGTTTCCATTATGCTAACATTGTGGTAAATATCACCCGTGAAATTATAGAGCAGGTTTCGAGAGCATATTTCCGTTGTGGAGATATTGGTCATTTTATTAGAGATTGTCCGATGGCATGAGAGAGTTCTATTCAGACAAAGAGATTTGTGGCAGTGTCTTAGAAAGGTGGTCGAGGCAGAGGTAAAGGGAGGGGATATTCAGAGACAACCTCCTAGTTTGATGTTTGTGCTCCAGCCATAGTTTATAATTTCAAGACTTCAAATTATTATATATATATATATATTTCGGGTCACGAAATGTTATTTAACAGGGTACCCAATTTATTATATATATATATATATATTATTTTTACTTTATATGAATGTTTATTTATAGTTTTCAAATAATTTCACTCTAACATTCTAAAATCCTAATTTCTTAAATTTTGCTACCATAACATTTTAAATTTTAAATTTCTTAAATTATTTCACATTAACATTCTAAATTATTTTTAAAATATTTATTTTAACTTCGAAAAACTTGAAATTTAATTATATTTTTATTTTATTATTTAATAATTTTGTTCCAATTATCTAATTTGAAGTTTTGAATTTTATATGTGAATTATATATTATAGAACTTTAAATTTTAGAATTATATATATATATATATATATATATTTATTAAAAAATAATATAATTTAAAGAAAAAATAAAAAAAAATCATGAACCGAGTATTCGTGATTCGAAAATATAGATACCCATACCCGGATGTCATGTGCTGGGACACGGGCCGACATTTAGGTACCCGAAAATTCTGGGTGCTCGATTTTTAACACCCTTACAGCCCTAACTATGACGGTTTGCTCAATAAATGGAAATGACATTCATCTCTCGTACCTTATTTTTCTCATAAAGAGATATAGAATTGATGATATCTTATGATCGATTGACATAATGAAATTTTTTAGTTTTATTTGTTGAATATAGTTGGGTGAGTAAAAATAAACTATTAAAATTAACGGTAAAAAGTAGGAGGAGAGAGTGATAGACTTGTGTGCTTGGCCATGTGAATTACTCAATGTTATTAAAACCGGACCGGACCGGCCGGTTCGACCGGTTGAACCGTGAATCGGTGGCCTGTCCGGTCCGGTTAACTCCCAAAATCGGATTAGCACAGAACCGGTAAAGAACCGGAAGAACCGGCTGAAAACCGGGAAAATCGGGGTGAACCGGCTGAAAATCGGCAAAACCGGTTTGAACCGCCGATTCACTTTTTTTCTTTAAAAAAAGAATTAAACCAAACAGCGTCGTTTGTTCAACGAGCCGAGTCAACTTCGAGTATTGCTGAGCTCGACTCGAACTCGAAAACTTTAAAAGTAAGCTCAACTCAACTCAAAAACTCACGAGCTAAAAATTATCAACTCGAAATATAATATTAAAACTTGAAATCGAAAAGGCTCGAACTCAAAAAAAAATTAGAAGTTCGATTGAAGCCTAAAATTTGAGCTCAATTGAAGCCTAAAATTTGAGCTCAATTGAAGCCTAAAATTTGAGCTCAATTGAAGCGAAAGAATAGTTCGCTTTGTGCTCACCAAAAGGCTCCATGATTTTGAATGTCAAATTACCTCTATTATTTATAGAAGTAAGTTGGGATGCTCTTCTATGTTTCTTAGCCATGTGGGATTGTTTTGTTCTCATATTTTTACTCTTTAAACTTTTGGGATACTCTTCTATGTTTCTTAGCCATGTGGGATTGTTTTTTTTAAACAATTAAACCAAATGACATCATTTGTTATGATTTTTTTAAACCCCAATTTTATTTTTTTGATTATAATTATATAATTATATTTATTATTCAATATGTTTTACCTTAAATATTATGTTGTAGTTGATTTGAATCATTTGTTTCACTTGATTTTATGGTTTTTCATTTATACATGTTATGACTTGTGATATTTTTATACCTTTTAATATTGTAAACTTAAAAAAAGTGTTACATATATATTAATATTGTTTTGAATATTATGTAAAATTAAAAAATATATATTATTTTATATAAAATTCGGTTCAACCGCGATTAAACCCGGTTGAACCAGTGAACCAGTACCTTCACCGGTTCAATGTCCGGTCCGGCTTTGAAAACATTGGAATTCCTTATACAGGCTAATGTGTGAGCCAGTTTCTTTATATAATAATTTGTTCTTCTTTTAACTGACAAAACTTTACAATTTCTTCCGGTTGTAAATTGGTGTTGCATAGTAAAATATTGATTGTTTCTCAATAAAAGAAATAAGGGTTCAGTCCAAAAAGAAAATTAGACAACCAATTTCAAAATTAATCTTGCTTTAACCCATGGGTTAAATGAATCTTAATTAACGAACGTACGTACCATGTTGTAGTTTTTATTCATAAATTGTCAGGAAAGTGTCCAAGAAAAGGAATAGGAATGAAGATGTGAACAAAGAGGATTTCAAAAACTACTAGAATATCCGAGTAGTTTGTGGATTTATCATATATTTAATCCATAGTATATTAAACGTATTACCAATGGATTTAAAAATATTTTTGAAAATATCACATATATTAAGAATATAATTTTTTGAATAAAATGAATATAAATAAAATTTCAAAAAAAACAAAATACTATCAATAAAATAATAATTAATCAAAAAATATTTAGAAAAAATGAAAACATACCCTCTTGAAAAAGCTGTGCATCCATCACTGCATATTCTTGTACATCACAAGCGCACTTAATGTCTGAATCACGTGTGGACATAAACCAACGAATCTACAAAAGTAAAAGAGCCAAAGGCATATGTATAGGCTAGGTTTTTTGGGTTATGGGTGTTTTATCATAAAGAAAAATCATATTCATAGGCACGACAAAGATACTTTGAGAATTATATTGTATATATTCAAAGCTTTCATGCATCACAGCATTCGAGAAATAGCAAAGAAGCTGTCGAGATGCCTGCTGCTCTAACTTCATCTAAAATTTTACTAATATATGTACACATTTTTCTAATATGTTAGACTGACAGTTCATGGGAACAAGAGATGATAAAGGAGATTTTAATCTTCATCAAACGATAATCATATTATTGAAAACAATGTGATATCTGCCGTATTTCTGAATTCAGACATAAGTGTTATATCAAAGAGCATGTTTGTACGTTTCATACATTAATGGAGAAATCAAAGAAATCTCCAGAGATATTGTCATTGACACAGTCATTCCCTCAGCCTTTTTCATTCATTTTTAGTGTCTCACTCTTTCCTCCATTAATGCTACTGGGAAACGCACATATATCAGAATGATGAACAAATAAATTGCACCAATGGAAAACTGAGCAAAACATCAAAGATTGGTGTTCTTCACTTTAACCCTAAAACAAAGTACTGTATACATGTTTAGGTTATAACAGACATAAAACTAATGGAATCTGTCATGTAGAAGAAGGCATGAAATTCAACCGTAAATCATCTTTTTGCAAGACCAAACGTGCTTTGCCAGTCTCCATGTTTACTGTGTTATTATACTCGGGATGCAGTCTCTTCTTGGATTGTAAATTTACACCAAACAGCTTTATTCTGCAGCCATTGCTGCTCGGTTCTTCGAAGATCGTTAAGGAGCTCTGCGATGTTGCTGTCGGAGAGTTCAAGACCTGAACTTGAGGCTTTGGAGTGTTGGGATAATAGCCGAGAAACTGGTTCAATGTCTTCTGTAATAAGGAATTATTGGTGTTAACAGGAGGTGGAGGACCAGAAAGGAACAATGGAGTAACAGGCTTCACGTGGTTTTGAACGAAATAGACAATGTCATTGTAAAGCTTCTTCATGTGTAAGTGTTCAGACATTAGCAGATCGTTGTTTCTTCTTAGTCTTTCGTTGTCTTCTGATAAAGCTGTCACCGAGCTGTTATATCCGCCGGTGGAAAAAATTGTTGGCGGTGAATCACACCAGTTGCCGCGTTCGTCTGATTTAATTGGGGAGATGCTGATTCTACTCGGAAACGCAACGAAACTCGGTGGATTCAGAGGATAACGATGATGGTTCAAAGATGAGTGCGTAGCTTTTCTTCTATGGATCTCACAAAGCAAGTGTTTTTCTCCTTTCTTGAAGAACTCGTTGGCGAACTCCCATATCTCCGGCACAATCTTCCGAAAACCCTAGTTTTTCATTATCCAAAACCAACAGGGAAAAAAACCAGATTAGTACACAAACCACGAACACAAAAGGAGAATTATTTTGAGCAAAGTTGAGCTATTTATGTACATAAGTGTTGAGCTGCCTGACAAAGCTGGAGAAATTGTTGTGCTTGAAGTAATTGGGAAGCAAATCACGAGCGAACTCAGGCGGTCTCCAAACGACAAAAGTGGTGTCGTCTTCACCCCACGAAACGATATGATCGGTGGTTGGATCATCGACCAATTGGTAGGTTTTTGTAAGGAATGGTGCGGGAACTGCTTTGTGGCAGTCTAGTGATAGTAATACTCCTTCACAATTATCAAGCATCGGAGCCATTGAAGGATCAAAGCAAGAAGCTGTTGGAAACTATGCCTTAAAAAAAAGACAGAGAGAGAGACATGAATATATGTGTGTATATTAGGGTGAAATAATAAGGGCATTTCAAGACAAACCCGTGACTATATCTCTCCCTTGTCTGACAATGATTCCCTCAGCTCGCACACCCATTTAAAACCAGGCACTGACATGGCCATGGATGGGTGCAGCCGGCAATTTATAATGAAATCAGGTATTTAAATAGTGGTCTGATATCATAATAGTGACTATTATATAAGGTTACAGATGCCGTTCGAAATCTTTATTATATGACCCAGATAGTATATACTATTTCCACAATTATGATAAATTCAACGTAACCAAAAATAGACTGCAACGCAATTTAAATCGCTTTTGTTGTTTAACGTAGGAAACCAAACAAACCCTAGCCATTTTCGAATCCAATAAGTTTTGTATTTTTGTATTAAAATGTAGCAGATATAAGGAAAAGGGATAAATGGAGATGTTTGATGGGATTTAAAGCCTGTTGTCTTCTTCTTCTTCCATTTTTCTCTTTTGCCTTCTTCTCTTCTTTTCTGAGATTCCAAACTTAAAAGGAGAATTATAGACATCCCCTTTGGCTTCATTAGTTTCTTCTTGGCTCACGTGATTTAATTATTGGACCAAAAAGTTGACGTGTAATAATCAAATATCATAGCTTTTCCCTTTCGTTCTTGGTTTTTTAATATGCTTTTTTCTTTTTCAATGGAATTTTAAAAGTATTGCTTTTGGAGTAAAACATGACCATGTTGAGAAAAACATTCACAGAATATATATAGATTCTGTAATGACATATAATTTCCCTGGAATCTCATATGGACAGTGATTTTTGTTGCCATTCTCGTGATTCCCGGTTTGTTCCTTTCCTTTTATACCTACCTACTACAACTCACCAGTCGTCACTCTTTTTCTTCTTCTTCTTCTTCTTCATGTAACATAAACATTTCTGGTAAATAATTAGTTCGATGTTTAAATAGAAATTATGGTAGATTAATTACCTCCTTTTTTATTAACATTATCATTTAATCAATTGAAAGTGAAGCCTGGGATGATTATGTTGGGTCCCTATCTCGTTTGTGGAAACCAGCAGTTCGTGGACAATGAAGCAAAAGGGGCTGTTTTTGAATTGTGATGAAAAGGAAATGAAAACTTTTTAATAAGTTCTTTTTCCCATTTTTCTTTAGGAGGAAGTCGATTTTCGTTTGATTAAGGCAAACAGAAAACATAAATTAAAACTTTGGTTCTTCTATCTCTCTTTCTTCTTCTTTTTTCCTTTTTTTCTTATTTGTAAAGTGAAGAAAAACAGAAAGAATCAAAATCAGTATTGTCTACGACAACAACGACGACAAGCTCTAATGTTCTTGCTCTTCTTTTTTCTGCTTTCCCGTGGAAGAATCAAAAGTCTAAATATATATTATTTTATAATAATCTCAAACTATTTAAAAAAAATTATTGTTTATATTATAGTGTGAACACATAGAACTAGATTTTTTTAAACTTGAATAATTGGTTTAATTGTATAGGCTTGGATCGATTTGGATCAAATTTGGATAATGTAAATTTTATTTTAAATTAAGTCCAAGCTAACTTAGATTACCTTCTTTTTTAAATTTAACAATAATAAATACAAATATTAGTATAAAAATGTACTTTCAAAACTAACAAAGATAACTCGAGTCAACTTGAACACGATCAAAATGAATTTCAATCAAATATTTAATTTTTCCTTATTTTATTTGTATTAAATGAACAATGCCAATAGGCATGAAGTGATAAATCATTAATATGGATGGGTATAAATAATATTTTTGTTTCAGTAGCGTTAGCAGCGTAAAATATCATATACAATGCATGATTTTGTTTCATCAACTGAATTCTCTTCTTCCCGTTTTCTTGTCAATATTGCCATTTTTCTTATGTGATGAATGTTTGTGGTCCATCATGGTCTCCATTTTTTCCGCAAAATAAGAACTTGCCTAACAAGTAGCTTCAATAATAATAATAATAAGAATAAGAATAATAATAAATAAGATATTTATGTGTGTATATATATATATAAAGTGAAATTATATATATAATATTTTATATGGCAAAAGTTGTTTTTTTATTAAGATTAAGTGATTACAAAATAATATTTGTTCTAAGTACTCTCAATCATTTGGTAATAAATACTCAATTATCTTTGCCATCACTGATGTTCAAACACGTCACCTTAAAGAACAATATCAATTCTTTTAACCACTAAATTAATTTGATTCTTATAAAAAAAGTTAATTTTAAAAACACATTTTATGGATTAACGTTATTAAAAAGGAGAGAAGAAGAGGAGGAGATATTGCTTACCCTCATTCCTTTGTTATTGAAAAAGCTATCCACTCAGTGCACTCATGTGAAACTTGGGCATGTACAAAGGACAAAATATATTCTTACCAAGATCATGAAATTACTTCATTTCTCATTCAAATGATGTTAGCTGTGGCAATAACAAAGCGATTTCAATGGTTAAATGATAATTATTATTTTTAAAGGTTGTTTTATTTGAGTATGATGTCTGTAAGGATATTTGAACATTTTATTGTCAAGTGATTAAAAATATTTTAAATAAATACTAATTCATCTAGACTAATAAAAAATAAATATATAATCTTAATTGTGATGTGTTTTGTGTTTGAATCTCGCTACTAAAATTCATTCTTTATTTTAGCTTTTAATTAATATTGAAGGCCAAAGGTTGTAAAACAAATTGCAAATCTTAAATTTATAAAAGTTCACTCCAGGTGAATCCAACGCATATTATAATAAAATAAAGTTTTTTTTTGTTAAATTAAGTCTTGATTGATATTTTGTTAATTAATTTAATTTGATAAAATAAAAATTTGAAGTCAAAAGGTCATTAATCATACATGTATATATAGTTTTGGGATTAGAAGAGGGAACACAAAAGGCTGTTGGATCACATGCACATTACGTCCTTTTTTTCTCTTCTTTTTATATTGTGGCTTATGAACGATAAAGAAAAATAAAAAGGACCCTCAATCCAAGGGATTCTTTGTGTCCATCAATCCAAGGTATGGGTCCCCTATTCTCTTTATAAATTATAATATTAAAATCCAAACTCTAAATTTTAAAATTTTAATATTAAATACTATTTCATAAAAATAATCATATGAAACGATTATTCAAACAATCAAACTTTACCATCACTTCCGCACCCCCTCTCTTGCTATTTGAATCAGGGGCAAAGCGTCTGCTTAAAAGTGCACCTTCTTTTTCCCCTATCCACTGCCAATAATGTAGGATGTAAAATTTGTCAAAACTATGGATTCAGGGTGTAATCGAAACTCCGCTTGAATCATTGTAAATTGATCGAATGATTGGGATTTTGTAATGAAGGGATAAAGAGAGAAGGGAATGGGAATAAAAAGAAAAGGCAAAGGTGGAGGCAATGACATGACTGACATCAGCTGAGGTTTGCAGGTTGGGGGAGATGGAAGTGGAAATAATAACGATGAGTAGCAGAAGGTAGTCCTTTCAGTCAGTCGGTGTTAGCTATTACGTGAATAGCAATGATTAGCAAATAAGTTGTTATTTGGTTGTTAGAGAGAATGTACCAGCAAGACAAATCTAGTATAACTGTATAGGAATGTTCTAGTAGGGATTGTAAAAAAAAAATCAGTATATATGTGGTATTTGGGAAATAAAGAAAATGAGGCATTTGTTAAATCAAAATTTTAATATGGTGTCAGTAGCCTTGAGGTCTGGTGGGTTTCGTTTCTGTAGCTAATTCTTTGTTGGCTTTTCTCGTCTTCTCTTCCTCATGCCATGGGTGATCAGGAAGCTTCATCGGCGGGTTTTCAAAAGGCGTTCACCAACAAAAGACTCAGTGTGGTCTTGGATGATCGTAACTTCTTGTTATAGAAGCAGCAAGTGCTTCTAGATGTGAGGAGCCATACACTTGAGAAGTTTCTTATCGGTGCGGTCACTCCTCCGTCGACGACGGTGGCGTTAGAAGATGGAACTGTTGTTGAGAATGAAGCTTATGAAATATTTGTTGCCCAGGACAGTGCGCTTGCCTCTTGGCTGTTATCTACGATGTCACCTTCGATTCTACCGCACATGGTTGGTCCTGACACCGCTGCGCAAGTTTGGTCCACCGTTACCAAGTTCTTTGCAAGCAATTCTACGACAACGATAATGAACTTGCATTATCGGTTGAAAGATATAAAAAAAGGGGAGCTGAGTATGCGTAACTTTATTTCTCAGGTTAAAGAGTTGTGTGATGCTCTTGCGGCTTGTGGAAGTCCGGTGTCCGAGTATGAACAAGTGGCGACGATCTTGAATGGGTTACCGTCTGAATATCTCCCGTTTATTGTCGTCATCACTGCCAGCAGGGAGCCGTTCATTTTAGATGGAGTAATTTCTGTTCTAGTTGATGCAGAGGTTCAACAGCGTGGTTTTGAGGAAGCTGACAGTTTCTCTATTAGTGCTAATATGGCAAAATTGACGGTGAATGATTCTTCAGGGTCGGGGTTGGTCAAAATACCTGGGCAGAATCTGTTGCGGAAGACGGCTATCAGATAGAGCAAAATTGCAACTGATAATTTGAGAAAATAAAATTGAAGATAAAAGAGACACAAAATTTACGTGGAAAACCCCTAAAATATTTAGGGTAAAAACCACGGGCAACGGTAGAAGAATTTCACTATGAGAAAATAGGAATTACAACCTCTCTCGATCTACCAAGGAGAAAACAATGATAATTCTCTCTAGATAAAAAGGAGAAAACAACTCTCAAGAAACTCTCTAAAATCTCTCTAGTATTAGAAGAAAGCTAGAATGCTTTGGGATGATTTTGAAGCTAAATGAGCTAGGGTATTTATAGTTGAAAACTAAGGACTAATTTGTAAATATCCTAAAGTTTAATGACTAAATTATGATTTAGCCATTGTCCAAAAAATCAACAAAACAGCTCATTTTTTTCGGTGCATTTAATATGCACCTTTCGGTGCTTAGTCAACAATCTCCCACTTGAAGATTTGATTGGAACAATCATATTTTCACACCATTCTTTCTACCTTGTACCATCATGTTGCTTACGTCTCTGACAGGACACAAGAGGATCGACACCAAGTAAATTTATCGGTATTGATCGCTTTCGTCATGAAATCTGCTATGTTGTCTTTGGTATGAATCTTCTGCATATCTACCGTCCCTTCTTCCACCTTTTCACGAATGAAATGGTATTGAACTCGTATATGCTTTGTCCTTGAATGAAATGCTGGATTCATTGCTAGATGTAAGGCGCTTTGACTGTCACAAAATAGAGAAACATACTCTTGATTGTGCCCAAGCTCCTCCAATAGCATCTTCAACCAAATTGCTTCTTTACTGGCTTGTGTAGCTGCTACATATTCTACCTCTGTTGTGGACGTAGCCACGACTGACTGCAATTTTGAAACCCAACATACAGCTCCACCAGCAATTTTAAACACATATCATGTAGTAGATTTACTTTTATCCAAATCCCCTGCATAGTCAGAATCTACATAACCATTGATTAGTAAGTTTGATCCTCCGTAACATAATGCAACATTTGAGGTCCCTTTGATGTATCTCAGGATCCTCTTCATTGTATTCCAATGCTCTTTGCCTGGATTCGCCATGTACCGACTAACCACTCCCACTGCTTGTGTAATGTCTGGTCTTGTGCATATCATAGCGAACATTAAACTTCCCACTGCTGATGCATACGGTACTCGAGACATCTCCATCCTCTCTTCTTCACTGCTAGGACTCATATTGGAGGATAATTTGAAGTTAATAGGAAGAGGGGTAGAAATTGGCTTACAATCTTGCATGCTGAATCGTGACAAGATCTTCTTCAAGTAATTCTTTTGTGAAAGCCAAATCTTCCTATTACTTCTGTCTCGGTGAATTTGTATCCCTAGAATCTTGTTTGCTGATCCCAAGTCCTTCATTTCAAATTCCCTAGCCAGTTGTGCCTTCAATTCTTCAATATGATCTTTGTTGGGTCCTGCAACCAACATGTCATCCACATACAACAACAATATAACAAAATCGTTATCACCAGACCTCTTAAAATAAGCACAAGGGTCTGCATTAAGTCTGTTGTATCCAAGGCACATAATGAAGGAATCAAATCTCTTATACCAACACCTCGGCGCCTGCTTTAGACCGTACAGAGATTTGTTCAACCTGCAAACCAAGTTCTTCTTTTCTTTTTCTTCAAATCCTTCAGGCTGGAGCATGTAAATCTCTTCTTCAAGATTTCCATGAAGAAAAGCTGTTTTAACATCTAGTTGCTCTAGATGTAAGTTCAATGTAGCACACATTGCCAGAATTACTCGAACTATTGTTAGTCGAACCACAGGAGAAAATATTTCATTGAAATCAATACCTTCTTTTTGAGCATATCCTTTGACCACCAATCTTGCACGATACCTCTCAACTTGATCGTCACCATTTCGCTTGATTTTGAAGACCCATTTATTACCAATTGGATTCCTTCCTTGTGGTAGTGGCACAAGGTCCCATGTATTATTTTTATGAAGGGCTTCGATTTCCTCTTGCATCGCCATCATCCATAGTGAGAGTTGTTTATTTCCTCTTGGTATGTTGATGGCTCACCATCCTCTGTTAAAAGGCAGTATGCAATATTACCTTCTATAACATAATCTGAGTGCCAATTGGGACGTCTTCTCACATGATCTGATTGACGAGTTGTTGGAGTTTCAGAACTCTCTGGTTCTTGTTCATCATATGCTGGTTCTGCTTCAGAAGAATCTCCTTGTTCAACCTCCTTTTCCACATGTATATGTGTAGTCTCTGACTTTTCAGCGCTATCATCGTCTTCTTTTCTTTGTAGCTTATCTTCTACAAAGATAACATCCCTGCTAATGGTCACTTTGCGGGCAGTGGGATCCCACAAGCGATACCCCTTGACTCCATCAGCATACCCCAAGAATTTGCATTTCCTGGATTTTGGATCCAGCTTTGAGATTTCTTGGGAGTTGTACATCACGTACACAATATTTCCAAATACATGGAGGTTTGAATAATCAGTTGGTTTACCAGTCCACATCTCCATTGGTGTCTTCAGCTCTATTGCAGTTGATGGAGCTCGATTCACCAAATAACAGGTGGTATTGACTCCTTCTGCCCAGAATGATTTTTCTAGGCCTGCATCCCTCAACATTGCTCGTGTTCTTTCTAACAAGGTTCTGTTCATCCGCTCTGCCACTCCATTTTGTTGAGGAGTGTTCTCCACTGTGAACTGTCTTTTGATGCCTTCTCTCTTGCAAAAGTCATCAAATTCTTCGCTTGTGTATTCTCCTCCATTATCTGTTCTGAAACACTTGATCTTATTTCCAGAATCAAGTTCCACCCGCGCTTTGAAGTTTTTGAAAGTTGCAAACACATCTGACTTCTTCTTAATAGAGTACACCCAACATCTCCTGGAGTAGTCATCAATAAATGTGACAAAGTATTTTGCTCCGCCTAGGGATGTGACCGGTGCTTGCCATACGTCAGAGTGAACCAATTCTAGAACACTTTTGCCTCTAGAATTTGATGTTTTGAATTTCAACCGGTGTTGCTTACTTGTTATACAATGCTCACACAAAGGAAGTGATACCTTTGTTAAGCTGGGAAGTAGCTTTTGCTCCACAAGGACTTTCATTCCTTGTTCTGACATGTGTCCAAGTTTCTTATGCCATAGCATTGCAGAATCTGAACTACATGAGGCAACAGAGGCTTCTGCTTCTAGCAAAGTCTCTCCCTTCAACATGTACAAGTTTGCAGCTATCTTTTCGCCTTTCAGCACCACAAGCGCTCCACGGAACACTTTCATGATTCCTTTTTGTGTTTCAATCTTTCTTGCATTATTATCCAACAATCCGTAGGATAATAAATTTTTCTTCAGGCCTTTCACGTGCCGCACATCTCGAACAACTTTAATTGTTCCATCATACATCTTCAATTTGATGGTTCCCACGCCAACGATATCTAAGGCATGATCATTGCAACTATAAACAGATCCTCCTGAGACAGGTTCATAATGATGGAACCATTCTCTTCTTGAGGTCATGTGATATGTTGCTCCTGAATCAATGAGCCATATATCTGCAAATCGTTTTCTTCCTTCCACGGTGGTTGACGCTTCACAGTATAGAGCATCTCCATCATCTGAAGTGTTTGCGGTATTGCCTTGTGGATTGGAGTTTTTATTGAGACTCCAACCATCCTTCTTCAAGTGACCCTTCTTTCCACAATGGTAGCACTTTAAATTCTTCTTGCTTCTCGACTTCGATCTACCATGTTTGTGACTGCTGCTTTGGCCACGTTCTGTTGATCTCCCTCTCATTGTTGTCAATGCCTCTGCTTGTTGCAGATTTACTTGTCCGTCTTCCTTGTTCTTGCGCCGATTTTCTTCTTGTAGAACAGCAGTTGCAACGTCATCGAAGACTAGACTGGTGATATTATTGTTTGTCAAGTTGATGATGAGTTGATCATACGAATCCGGTAGACTTTGAAGTAGAAGTTCAGCACGTTCTTATTCTCCTATTTTACAGGTTAAGGATGTAAGCTGAGAAAATAAGGTGTTCAGTGTATTTAAGTGCTCTGTCACTGAAGTAGATTCTGGCATACGGAGAGTGTACAATTTCCTTTTAAGGAAAATTTTATTGTGCAACGATGTGGCCTCGTACAATTTGGTGAGATGATCCCATATCTCCTTAGCTGTCTTCTTCTCCTCGATGCTTGACAATACTTCATCTGCTAATGCTAGATGAAAGTTTGCCATAGCATTTCCGTCCATCTCGTTCCATTTGTTGTCATCTGCGAAATCCACCGGCCTTTCATTGATAGTCGCTAGACACCCGTCTTTCCTCAGGATGGCCTTCATCTTCAATTTCCACAGTGAGAAATTTCTCCCATTGAATTTTTCAATATCAAATTTCGTTGTCATAGCTTCTATTACGGATAGCTCCCACTATTTCACTATCGTGAATAGTTCTCTGGAACCTTCAAAGAATGGGTAATACCTTCTTACTTTCTTATGTTGGAGGATCCACCTTTTGGTGGCAACCACAAAGACAATAAGTAGATATTATACACTCTAATCTAGCTCTGATACCAATTGTTGCGGAAGACGGCTATCAGATAGAGCAAAATTGCAACTGATAATTTGAGAAAATAAAATTGAAGATAAAAGAGACACAAAATTTACGTGGAAAACCCCTAAAATATTTAGGGTAAAAACCATGGGCAACGGTAGAAGAATTTCACTATGAGAAAATAGGAATTACAACCTCTCTCGATCTACCAAGGAGAAAACAATGATAATTCTCTCTAGATAAAAAGGAGAAAACAACTCTCAAGAAACTCTCTAAAATCTCTCTAGTATTGGAAGAAAGCTAGAATGCTTTGGGATGATTTTGAAGCTAAATGAGCTAGGGTATTTATAGTTGAAAACTAAGGACTAATTTGTAAATATCCTAAAGTTTAATGACTAAATTATGATTTAGCCATTGTCCAAAAAATCAACAAAACAACTCATTTTTTTCGGTGCATTTAATATGCACCTTTCGGTGCTTAGTCAACAGAATCTGGGTTCCTCTGGTTCGTATCAGGGAGGTCATGGTCGTGGTAAACCACGGGTTCAATGCCAATTGTGTGGAAAGGTTGGCCACTTAGTGGATCGATGCTGGTATAGGTTTGACCAGATTTTTTGTGGGATGTCTACTAATCACAAGGCCTTGGCACCGACCAATCCTCCGTCTGCTAACGTGTGCACGGTTGCTTCTACTCATGGGTGTGGTTGTGTTTACCAAGGATCTTGGGATGGTACTGTTTCTGTTATGATGGCTGAATGTGGACAACAATCTAGCCATGGAGGTTCTGCGAGCTCTCGATCATCTGGGAAATGGTTTGTAGATTCCGGGGCTTCTCATCATGTGACCTTGGATGCGACTAATGTTGTTGCTGGTGAAGAGTATACTAGCACGGGTAAGCTCCTTGTGGGTAATGGTAATAGTTTATCAATATCTAAGGTCGGTCACTCTAGCTTGGTTACTTCTACTCGATCTTTACGATTAAATAACTTGCTCCTTGTTCCTAGCATATCCAAAAACTTGGTTTCCGTCTCCAAACTTGGTCACTCTAGCATCTCCAAGCACCGCTTTAGATGTGCTAAAACAAGACCATAAATGAAGATATTAGCCTTGTATCTCCGATGTGGCTTACTTCTTAGAGAAAGGGTTCCAGCATAGTTTATCCCAACCAAGGGGGCGACCCATGGTTCCTATTCAAAAGCAACGATGAAGGTGACTGGTTTAGTTGACTTATGTAAAATTTTAGGAGTCACCAATGCGCTGCAAGCTGAAATATGGGGGTTGCAAGTTGCATGGACCTTTGGCTTTGGATATTTACATGTGCAAACAGATGATGCTCAAGTGGGGCAGCTGCTTCTATGGGTTCGTCGTGAGAGTAATATGGTTGCCGACGGAATGGCTGAATTGGTGTCCCACTAGCACTTTCGGACAATTGTATACGATGATCGATGCTTCAGTAGAGATCCAGCAGCCACTTGTTCGAGATGTTTGGGGCCCTCCTTATTGCAAAGTTGTCAACTCTTAGTTCCATGGCCTAGGCCTCCTTTCAATTCAATTGTGCAAGCAAGAAAATATCGACACTCACTTTGCAGGTATGATACAGTTCAGGGATGGAACTAGGTGACGATTGGGGCTGTCCCCCTCGACAATTTTAAGTTTTTGTATAATTTAAGTTTTTTTTTTGTATTTTCTGATAATCATATACTTTTATCTTTAAAATTTTATAAGTTCATCTCCTAATATAAAATTATGTCTACATCCTTAAATACAAGTATTATGAAATGACAAAACATGATTGAGTTCCCAGCATTCTTTTTATACAAATTATAATGTTTAAATTAGATTTTTCTACAAATTACCCAAGATTCAATTATTATACAAAGTCACATAATAGGATTTTTCCATTGGTGTATCTCTTATCTCTTTTCTTTTTTGTCTTCGTTGATTGACGACAATACTAGCTTTAATGGTTGCTGACCACCAATATTATTTTTTCTTTTTTATATTGTGTATGTATTTTTTTTTTTGATTTTAAATAAGTCTGTCTATATGACACGTTTTCATATGTCTTTATAACACATTTTCTTATGTTTTTTTGAATGTTTTTCGGTTGTTTGGCCATTTTCATTTATCTTTTTTCTAAGAGTTGATTTGACATCATCACGACTGACTAAGATGGCGTTTATCTAAAATATTATTGATCTTCCCTGCTTTGGACCATTGGATTGAATTTGGATATCCGATTTGCGTTCGTGGATAGTTTTTCACGTCGCTCGAGTATGATTTACGATTTGTCGATGGTCTTTCAATAGTTTGATCCCTTTTTTGGTTCATTTACCGATCGATCAAATCTGTTTGTATCTATCTTTGTTCAAGTTTCTTGGTTAGATTTAATCTTTCCTTGTATGGTCCTTATGTGATCTTAAGTTACTAGTTTTGTTTAAATGATTGTAGAAAATTTTTCTAATTATGTGCTTAATTTACGATTATGATTGTAAATATTTATTGTAATTTGATATATTTCCTATTTTGAATAAAAATTAGTTGCTTCTTTCAAACAAATAATATTTATTAAATTAACATCTAAACCTAATTAGTTATCAAAATATCACTAACACTATTATGTAAAATAAAGATGCATCTACTCAGTTATATCTTTCAAAAAACACACCTTTATTTTACATAATAATCCTGGTGATAACAATTCTTTGAAGGAGGGAAGTGTGGCCACCATAACATGAATTCTCTGGATTTTTAATATGTTCAAAAGTTTGTGCTTAAACTATATTAAACATAATCAAAATATAATATTATATTGTCATATACAATAAAGATTAAGAAATATAATATCACTAATTATATCTAAATGAATGAGTTTCGCAGTGCAGTACACGTTGATCATGCATCAGATTTGTATGTATTACACATTTTTCAATAGGATCATCATTATCATTGTCTCCCTCATTTTGACCAACACTGTCAATGTCACCATGCATTGATCAGCATATTCATTTATTGATACGTCCTAATCGTACAATAATGAATGACCTGTGAAAAATAATGACAACGAAGGTGTTTGATCAACAATCCAACCAATAAACGAGGCCAATGAAATTTCAGAAGATGGCGTCGGTGCATATAACATTGTTGTTCAAATTGGTTGTGGTCACCGACGGACGTAGAAAATTATGTCGGGGATACGAAATTAGATAATCAATAAAAAAATCTAAAGAAAAAATCTAAAATATAAGAGAATTTGAAAATTTTAAGTACGATCGCACCACGAAACAATATCAATTCATATACAATAAATGGTATATTGGATAGTATAGGTGTATAATAATCTTAAATTTGGCTCAAAATAAGTGAAATAAAACATAGTGGATATACATCAATGTCATTGATGGTGTACGTTATAGTAGTTTGAATGATATTGATGATAACGAATCGGAAGGATTTTCTCTTACTTGATTTGTTGAAAGATGATAATACTGCATCGAAGGACGTTTTTCTCTACATTGATGTATAAATTTGGTTTAGTGTTCATCATACAATAAATACATTCTTTTGTGATGCACACTTCAAAACTATCATTTCAGGTCTAAAACATATCTTGAATAAATTATTAGATGCAGGAGATCGAAGATGAGGACTCCGGTGAAGACTCTGATGAAGGATCGAACAAGAAAATTAAGATCGTTAGGTCATAAACGAAATAGGAAAAATAGAAAAGGGAAAGTCTGCACAGAAGAGAGAAACTAAGGAAATATTATTTCATTTTTACTAAAGTTGATAAAATTGATCCCTTAATCAAACAGATCAGACTACACATATTTAAAGCCTGATACAAGCAGTTACAATGAATCTGTTACAACGGCCCAATGGCCTACATAATAAATACACAGACTCTAGACTATGTATTCTAACACTAAGGTACTCTAACATTCTCCTGGTTTTCTCTTTTCTTGCAAAGCTGAAAGAGAAACAACACCATGCTGCTGTCGCACATTATGAAACTGCGATGGAGGTATTGGCTTTGTGAGAATATCAGCAAGCTGCTCAGCTGAAGGCACATAATTAACCAGAAGTTTTTCAGCAAGAACCCTCTCTCGACCAAAATGAACATTTATTTCCACATGTTTTATTTAAGCATAATGAATAGGGTTAGCCGTCATAGAGACTGTCGACGTGTTATCACACCAAACAACAGGCTTACCTTCCAAAGTAATTCCAATTTCATCAATAAATTGTTCAATCCAAACAAGTTCAGAAATGACATTAGCAACACTCATGTATTCAGCTTCAGAGGTTGATCTTGAAACAACATTTTGCTTCTTAGAACACAAAGCTATAGGCAGGGCCGGCCCAATATATGTGTCAGATTGGCGACGGCCCAGAGCAGCATGTAGGGGCGACGGCCCAGAGCAACATATAGGGGCATCAGATTTACTAAGTTCCCTATAGCCACAAAGGTAATTTCAGGTATTGTTGTGCCTCTATACTCATCCCTAAATCAACGCAGACGGGTCCCTCCGAGAAGAATCTGACTGAAAATGGCCGTAAAAGCGTCGAGCCCGGCCCAGACGCGGCCACCGGCTCGTCTCCCGGGCTATACTCGTCGAAGCAGTTCGAGCTCACCGCTCAAAACGTGGACCTGGTTCTGGAGGATGTGAGGCCTTACTTGATCTTCGATGGTGGAAACGTCGACGTTTTGTCCGTCGAAGACAGCGTCGTCTCTCTCAAACTCCTAGGTCACTCTTTTTTATCTTTGTTTCATGATTTAATTATCCATGTGCTTTTGGCTAATGTAGAGTTGATCGAGTTTTAGGAGCATGTGAGAGCTGCCCTAGCTCAACAACCACCATGAAAATGGGGATCGAAAGGGTTTTGAAAGAAAAATTTGGGGATGCAGTTAAGGAAATCCGGTAAGTGTACGACGATGTAGTGAAGGAAACAACCGTTGAGGTGAATTTTCTATACCAAACTTGAGATTCGTCGAAAATAACAAAACAAAGATTATTCATCTAAATTGAAATTTGTTTGGAATTCGCGAATAAACAGGAAGTGAATCGTCATCTTGATATACTGAGACTGGCTATCAAGAATTACGGTGGGAGCGTTGAAGTATTTTCCATTGATGGCGGGGAATGCGTTGTGAACTACACAGGTCCCGAATCGATTGGATCGAGAATCAAAGCCGCCATTAAAGAGAAGTTCCCAGATATCACCAATGTTTTATTAACCTCATAAAGCTTCATTCTTTATATCAGAAGCTGAAAAGTTTTGATCTTTTTATATGCGTTCTTGCCTATATTCATATTTCACTGCCTGTTAAATGATAATTTGATTGTTCCATGTTGGTTGCGCTTGGCAGGGCTTGATAGGATTACTTGTCAAGCTTTCTTCTGGGTCTTTTGTAGCTTTTAGCTAATTTTTTTATGAGCTAAAACATAAGTAGCACGCTGAAAGATGTTTTGTCTACTTATGACCTCTCTCATGGAATATCTTCTCCACACTTGGTTGATGGCAATTGCAATAAGGTTTGCATCTTACAGTGGACTTATCTGAATGGATTTCTATTTTGGTTTGTAATGGCTGAGTGTTTATTTTGAGTCTACCCTTGTAGTGAACAACAATTTTTATTCGGATAGGGGTATAAAATTATTATCTCGCCCAGGGTATTAAAACTCATTGGACCGGCCCTGGCTATAGGATTACCTCTAAGGTAAATACAAAACCCCGTCATGGATCTCTTATCTTGCACAGAAGTAGTCCAATCTACATCTGCATAGCAGATGAGGGCAAGTGACTTTGATGGCTGATAGAACAGTTCAAAATCAATAGTGCCACACAAATACCGGAGAATCTGTTTGACTTCATTCCAATAAACCAAACAAGGGTTGTTCATGTATTGACTGACCTTATTAACAGCAAATACAATGTCAGGCCGAGTCAAAGTGACATATTGAAGACCACCTACAATGCTTCTAAAAAGATGGACATCATCAAACATCTGTTCGTCATTAGCTTGTAGTTTCGATGTAACCACTATTAGTGTGGGGGTTGGATGAACATTAGACATGTTAGCCTTTAGCAATAACTCAGCTAAATATCTTTTCTGATTAAGGGTTAGACCAGTATAGCAATACTGAGTTTCCATAGCCAAGAAAAACTCAGGCTGCCCTATGTTTTTCAAAGAAAATTCAGTATTTATTTACTTCACAAAAATAGTTACATCATCTTCAACACTTCCTGCAATGATAATATCATCCACATAGACCATAAGCAGAAGTTTAAAATATGCATTGCTCTTAATGAACAAGGAAGAGTCAGCTCTGGAAGTAACAAACCCTATCTTTAAAGTTAGAGCAGCAGTTAAAGTCTTATACCATGCTCTCAGAGCTTGACGAAGTCTATACAGAGCCTTCCTAAGCCGACATACAAGATTTTCACCACATGGACCATGCTTGACAAAGCCATGAGGTTGATTCATATAAATTTCTTCAGACAACTTTCTATTTAGAAATGTGTTGTTAATATCAATTTGCCTTATGAACCACCCTTGAAGAACAAAAACAGCCAACACAGTTCTTATCGTTAATGCACGCACAACAGACTAAAGGTCTCACAAAAAACACTTCCTATGGTCTGAGAAAATCCTTTGGCAATAAGACGAGCCTTGTACCGATCAACGGACCCGTCAGGCTTACGCTTTACCTTGAATAACCATTTAAATCCAACTAGTTTCCTATTGGGAAGTAATTGTTGAAGATCCCATGTTTTATTCTTCATTAGAGACAAATGTTCAAAGTGAAAAGCCTCACTCAATGCATGCTGAGCAAACGCCTTAAAGACAGTTGAAGATTTTGAGACACCTTCTGCCAAGAACGCCTTAGGCTTAAAAATACCCATTTTTCCTCTTGTAACCATAGGATGAACATTTATAGCATGAATGGTGGATGAAATAGTAGTGGATGATGGAGGTGAAATAAAAGTGTAAGATGGATTAATGGTGGGCGTAATAGTAGTTGATGATAGAGGTGAAATAGAAGTGTGAAATGGATGAATGATAGGCGTAATAGCCGTAGATGATGGAGGTGGAATAGAAGTGTGAGATGAATTAATGGTTGGCGTAATAGCAGTGGATGATGGAAGTGTAATAGAAGTGTTAGATGGATTAATGGTTGGCTTAATAGCAATGGATGATGGAATGATAAGTGCTTAATTTAGTTAATATTTTGCTTTTAAATTATTCCTTAATCATTGGTTTTTGTGGCTTATTTGTTCGTTTTAATTTATTTTCTCTGCAGGACGTCAGATTCTGGAAATTGCACTAAAAGGAAGGCAATCTGTAATTTTTTTATTATTTGGTCATGGCTAGAGACATGGGCACGACTCTGGACATCACACGGTTTGGCGTTGCAGTTTCTAGAAGGTCCAGTCAGTGCTTCTAGAAGAATGAATAGATTAGCCGCACATTTCTGCAATTCGGATTTGAATTAAACTCATGTTTTAGAAAATTATTTTAATTTTATCTTTAGGAATTTTAGTTTAAATAGTTTTAGAATTTCAATTAGGATTGAGGATATTATTTTAAATATTATTTTATTTTATCTTTGTTTTAGGTATTTTAGTTTAAATAGTTTTAAGTGTTTTAATTAGGATTTAAGATATTATTTTATGAATTATTTTTACTTGTTTTTAGGAATTTGAAGGCTATAAATACCCTCTCAGGGTAAGCCTATAAACATATCTCTCTCATCTGAAAAATAAAATATTCTTTTTTTCTCTAGCTTTTTGTCTATTGTTCGCATACTTCCTTTATTTCCCTTTAAAATTTTGTTTTCAAATATACTAAGTATGACTTTGGTCATGCTTAGCTAATTTTCTTTTAAACCGAAGGCTAAAGCAAATGCTCAATTCCAAAAGTGAGAATTGTAAGGCACTTAAATCGCTTCGGATTTTTCTCTCTGTTTTCTGAACTTACTTTTCAAATCAAAACGATTTTCAAAACCAAAAGTTGACATTGGTCTGGATGTTATGATTAACGTTGGAAGAAAGATTGACTTATTGAAGCACATTCGACTTCCAGATAACACACTTAGCAAAATTATTTGCTAAGAGGAAACCGAGATCGGAATCAGTTATTATTGAAACAACATAATCCGAGTCGGCAACGAAGAATTGCCCTTGTAATCCGACGTGAATCTTGGAGTAAATATTTGTTTCGATGATCCGAGGAATTTGAGGCAAAGTTGAAGTCGCGGGTTGCTTTTACCATAAGTTTTCTTTATCCCAATTTATTTATTTTATTTATTTGCTTATTTAATTTTTATCTCATTATACTTCTTTAAATAATTTAAAACCCCCTTTTATCTTTATTACTATTTTTAAATCATTATTTATTATTTTATTATTTTCCTTTTTTTATTTTATTTTATTTTATCTTTCCAATTTTATCTGGAATTCTATCTTCTTCTAAAATCAAAAAAGAGTTTTACTAAATCAGAAACACCACAGTCCCTATGGATCGACCCTGCTTCTCTATATTACTTTTTCTTTCTATTTATTAAGAAGTCGGAATTATTTTGATAGAAAAACTACGGTTTTCAAATTGGCGTCGTTGCTAGGGACTAACAGCAAGTACTAATTTATTTTTCTAGTTTTTTATTTATGATCTGAAGAAACCCAGGTGAATTAATAGATCTAGATCCGAAGATCGAATCACTTGCAAGAAGAATCCACACACAAACGCTTCGAGAAAAGAGAAAAAGACAAGAAGACAAGAACAGAGTTCAAAAGTAGAATCAAATTCGGAGACAAACTGTAAAGCAGACGCATACAACATCCCAATAGCAGAAGAAAAAGAATAAACGATCTGAGAGCTAGCCACAACACCTGTCACTCAGACGCCATTATGCATCAATTTTCCTAGTGGTGGGACTCCGTTTCAATTAAAGATGGGACTCATTCATCTTCTTTCCATCTTCCACGGCTTTCCCAGTGAAGATCCATACAAACACTTGTTGGAATTCCACATGGTTTGCACTAGCATGAAATCACAATGAGTTATTGAATATCAAATTAAATTGAGGACTTTCCCTTTCTCTTTAGCCGACTTGGCTAAAGATTGGTTATTTTATTTACCTCCAAATTTAGTTAATTTATTGGCTGACATGAGTTGAATTTTTCTTGACAGGTTCTTTCCAGCGGCTAAAGCAAGCGAATTACGAATGAGCACTCTTTCCATTTAACAAAAGAGCGAAAAATGTCTTTATGACTATTGGGAACAATTTAAAAAGCTTTGCGCTCGTTGTCCGCAACACGAATTAAGTGAGAAAATGTTAATTCAATATTTTTATGAAGGCGTTTTACCTATGGAGATGAAAATGGTAGATGTCGCCAGTCGAGGAGCATTAGTCAACATGACCCTAACAGCAAGGGAATTGCTTTCAACCATGGCAGTCAACTCTCAATAGTTTTCAAGTGAACTCAGCCGACGGGTTCATGAGATAAGTACATTTTCCCTTGAAAATAAGTTAGATAAATTAATTGAAGTAGTTAATTAACTTGTTACAGGAAAATTTGGAGCAACAAGAGCATGTGGGATATGCACAAAGTTAGACCATCCAACGAATTGTTACCCACTGGTACAAGGAGGCAATGCAAAAATCAATGATGTAGGGAACTTTTTAGGAAAAATTCCAAAGCCGAACTGAGACACATCTTCAAGAATTGGATAACCAAGTGAGCCGACCAGCTTAAAATTTGGGAAAATTGGAATCACAAGGAAGACTACCTACTCAAACGGAGTTAAATCCGAGAGAGAATATTAGTGCCATCACATTCTGAAGTGGAACAAGCATCTCACCCGAAGTTCCAGCAGAAAAAGTCTCACATCAGGAAGAACAAGAGGAAACGCCACCTCCAGAAATACAAGGTACGTCTAACTCACATCCTTCTTTTTCTTCTCATGAAATCACGCCACCACCCTTCCCATCAAGGTTGATGAAGAGTGATAAAAGAGCTGAAGAAAAAGAGATCTTAGAGGTGTTCAAAAAACTTCAAGTCAACATACCTCTTCTTGAACTAATTACACAAGTACCAAGGTATGCTCGATTTTTAAAAGAACTTTGCACTACAAAGAGGAAAGTAATGGGGGCACGAAAAGGTAAATATGAGAGAACATGTCTCTGTAATTTTTCAACGAAAGCTCCCACCAAAGATGAAGGATCAAGGTATGTTCGCTATACTTTGTAAAATAGGTAATTTTAAAATTAAACGTTTAATGTGTGACTTAGGAGATTCAATCAACGTTATGTCATTTTCTATTTATAAAATGATTACTAACGAGCCTTTGAAGGAAACAGGAATAACCATATAGTTGGTTGATCGATCTGTGATCTATCCAGTAGGAGTGATGGAAAATGTCTTAGTGAATGTCGATGTATTATTTTTTCTTGATGATTTCTATGTCATTGACATGAAACATGATAGGTCGGATTCTTATTCCGAGGTACTCTTAGTCATACCCTTCCTAAGCATCGCGCATACAAAGATCGATGTTAGAAGTAGTATGCTGACAATGGAATTTGATGGTGAGATCGTTGAATTTGATGTTTACAAAGCAATGAAATGCCCGGATCGTGTTGAAAGAATTAATTATGTTGATGTTATAAATCTTTTAATTGATGAATATATTGAATCTAATTTTTCTTATAATCTCTCCAAGGATCCTGAACTTTGCCACAAAGAGGAAGAAAGGGAGTTTGAAAATATTCATTCAATCAATTCTGATTTCTTTTTACATTTCTCTAAAACTAAAATTTTACCTTTTGTTTTGCAGGCACCTTAGATAGAATTGAAATAAATACCAAAACATTTAAAAAATGCCTTTTTAGATTGAAAATGCTACTTCACCAGGTACTATTTCGGATAAGCTTTTAAAGCAAAAAAAGATCCGAAAAAAAGCCTATGAGAAAGCCAAAATCTAAGAGAACAAAATAAAAAAAATTATATTATCCTAGAATTTCTCATAAGGAAGTTCTTAGTTGGAAAAACGTATGAAGTGGAAGAAGTATTTCTCTCGAAACATATAGTCTGAATCAAGTCCTTGAGCTAGCGACGTTAAACAATAGCGCTTGATGAGAGGCAACCCATTTCGTTTTATTTTTATTTTAATTTCACTTTATTTTTAGCAAAATGTATTTCATTCCATTTATTTTATTTTATTTTATTTTATCAGATGTTTTATTTTATTTTATTTTTCTCTGAACAGATTCGAATTCCGATCGAATATTTCTTACCTTTGCCCGGGCTCGTCTTGACATGGATGTGGCCGTGGTCGCCACTAGATTGGGGAGTATTCCTTTTCCCTCTCTTTGTTTTTAAATTTGACATATGTTTTGGGACAAAACGGATTAAGTGATGGGGGAAAGATAAGCATGTCGTCAAATTTTTCCTTGACTTGTTTGATTGTTTGAAATTGAGTTATTCTGATATTGATGTGTTAGGATCGTTGGTTGCTAGTCTTGAACTTCACTTTATACTCTTGCTTCCTTTTGGATTGTGATCATGTTTTGATCGAATTTAATTTGCATGATTGGTGATTTGTATAGCTGGTGAATTTTTTGTTGAGTATTGATATTTCATGCTTTTGTCGATAGAGATGAACTTGACTCAGTGCATATAAATTTTTCTTTTGAGATTTGATCCACGAGCATACATTTTCTTTCTTGCTCATTGTTTGAATTGAGTGTGCCGGACTAATTAGGATATTATAGAACTTTTAATCACAATGCAGTGATTTGTAAAGTTGGTGAATTTTTTGTTGAATATTGATATTTCATGTTTTTGTCGATAGAGATGAACTTGACTCAGTGCATATAAATTTTTCTTTTGAGATTTGATCCACGAGCATACATTTTCTTTCTTGATCATTGTTTGAATTGAGTGTGCCGGACTAATTAGGATATTATAGAACTTTTAATCACAATGCATATCGAGACTACATGTTGAACGTAATGTTTTAATGTGATAGGGGCACCTAGGATAAACTCACTTTTCCCAAAAAACCTATATGTTTATATAACCACTAGTGGACCACATTTGAGTTTATTTCCCTTTCTTTGTTTTATACCTCATAATTAAACTTGAAGCCTTTCTTTTTATTTTCCTCTCTTCTCGTGCCCTTACCGAGACTTGAGATCTTGTATCACTCTTGTTCCATGAAAAAGAAAAAAAATCGTTGTTTCGAAGAAGAAAAAAAGAACAAAATGTTCACTGTTTCGAATAGCAAAAAAAAGGGAAAGAAAAATCGATCATTTCAATTGTCTTTCATCTATTCATTTTCCTTGTTTCATTGTGCTTCATGTTAATTCATGGATTGTTCTTAATTATTTCGATATCTTGTTTCGGTATTTTAAACCTTTCTTTTTGGCCTTTTCCCTATCCTAACCTAAGCCCCGTTACACCTTGTTTAAAGACCCTTGATTATTTCATTATGTTCATTTTTCGTAGTGAAGACTTGATTGGATTCCAAGCCTATGGTAATATTTTGGTTAGTTTTGGTTTGAGTGATTTCATTCACCTCAAACACTTTAAGCGGATATGTGTGAATCTTTCTGAGGTATTGAGTTATGTTTCATTGAAATTGGCAATTAATTGGGATGTCTTGCTTAGTTTAAATTTTTTTAGTTGTGTCTTTGCTTGATTGTAACTTGAATTCGGCAAATGTCATGAACTTAGTTCGATTGGAAGTTTGAGGAATAAATTGAAATTGAAGATGGAAACTTATGATTTTGATATGTTAATTGAGGAATGCTTGAGGACAAGCATTGAATAAGTGAGGGGAATTTGATAAGTGCTTAATTTAGTTAATATTTTACTTTTAAATTACTCCTTAATCATTGGTTTTTATGGCTTATTTGTTCGTTTTAATTCATTTTCTGTGCAGGACGTCAGATTCTGGAAATTGCACTAAAAGGAAGGCATTCTGCAATTTTTTATTAGTTGGTCACGGCTGGAGACATGGGCACGACTCTGGGCATCACATGGTTTTACGTGTCAGTTTCTAGAAGGTCCAGTCAGCGCTTCTAGAAGAACGAACAGATCAGCAGCACGTTTCTGCAATTCGGATTTGAATTAAACTCATGTTTTAGGATATTATTTTAATTTTATCTTTAGGAATTTTAGTTTAAATAATTTTAGTATTTCAATTAGGATTTAGGATATTATTTTAAATATTATTTTATTTTATCTTTGTTTTAGGTATTTTAGTTTAAATAGTTTTAAGTGTTTTAATTAAGATTTAAGGTATTATTTTATGAATTATCTTTAGCTTGTTTTTAGGAATTTAAAGGCTATAAATACACTCTCAGGGTAAGCCTAGAAACATATATATCTCATCTGAGAATAAAATCTTTTTTTCTCTCTAGCTTTCTCACTATTTTTCGCACACTTCCTTTATTTCCCTTTAAAACTTTGTTTACAAATATACTAAGTATGACTTTAGTCATGCTTAGCTAATTTTCTTTTAAACAGAAGGCTAAAGCAAATGCTCAATTTCAAACGTGAGATTTGTAAGGTACTTAAATCGCTTCGAATTTTTCTCTCTTTTTTCTGAGCTTACTTCTCAAATCAAAACGATTTTCAAAACCAAAAGTTGACGTTGGTCTAGATGTTGTTATGGTTAACGTTGGAAGAAGGATTGGCTTATTGAAGCACATTCGACTTCCCGAGAACACACTTAGCAAAATTGTTTGGTAAGAGGAAACTGAGATCGGAATCAGTTATTGTTGCAACAACATAATCTGAGTCGGCAACGAAGAATTGTCTTTGTAAGCCGACATGAATCTTGCAGTAAAGATCTGTTTCGATGATCCGAGTAATTTGAGACAAAGCTGAAGTCTGAGGCTGCTTTTACCATAAATTTTCTTTATCCCAATTTATTTTTTTATTTATTTGTTTATTTAATTTTTATCTCATTATACTTCTTTAAATAATTTAAAACCTCCTTTTATATTTATTACTATTTTTAAATCATTATTTATTATTTTAATATTTTTCCTTTTTATTTTATTTTATTTTATCTTTTCAATTTCATCTGAAATTCTATCTTCTTCTAAAATCAAGAAAGAGTTTTACTAAATCAGAAACACCACAGTCTCTGTGGATCGACCATGCTTCTCTATACTATTTTTCCTTTCTATTTATTAAGAAGCCAAAATTATTTTGATAGCAAAACGACGGTTATCAAATTGGCGTCG
Source organism: Hibiscus syriacus (assembly GCF_006381635.1). Classification (NCBI taxonomy): domain Eukaryota; kingdom Viridiplantae; phylum Streptophyta; class Magnoliopsida; order Malvales; family Malvaceae; genus Hibiscus; species Hibiscus syriacus. Next base: position 491,981 of record NW_024062745.1, on the reverse strand, counting down.
TTGACGGGGACTAATCGCAAGTACTGATTTTTTTTTTCAAGTTTTTTATTTATGACCAGAAGAAACCCAAGTGAATTAGTAGATCTAGATCCGGAGATCGAAGCACGAGCACGAGGAATCCACGCACAAACGCTTCGAGAAAAGAGAAAAAAACAAAAAGAACAAGAGCAGAGTTCATAAGCATAATCAAATCCGGAGACAAACTCTGAAGACGACACATACAACATCCCGATGGAAGAAGAAAAAGAACAAACGATCCGAGAGCTAACCATAAAACGTGTCACTCAAACGACATTATGCATCAATTTTCCTAGTGGTGGGACTCCATTTCAATCAAAGACGAGACTCATTCATCTTCTTCCCATCTTCCACGGGTTTCCCATTGAAGATCCGCACAAACACTTGTTGGAATTCCACATGGTTTGCACTAATAATAAATACAAAAGGTTTAATAAAAAAATAAGAGTTTAAACTATACCTAAAATTGACTTTTGTTGCCTATAGAAAAAAAATTTTGTTAAAAATATATGTATAATATTTTCTCTGTTATACTTTTAAATGTTTATCGTTAAAAAATATCGTCAAGTGACACATGTCACGTTTGTATATTTTTTATTTTTTGAAAAATAAAATATTTAAAAAAATTATAACAAAATGAACGTGACATTTGTCATTTAACATATTTTTTAATGATAGACACTTAAAAGTATAACGAAAGAATATTAAACACCTATTTTTAATTAAAATATTCTTTAAACAATAAAAATCAAATTTGAATGGAGTTTAAAGAGTTATTTTTATACGTCTCTGTGCAGATCATGACGATTTACTTAAAATTAGAGAAAATAATATTAACGAAAAACGACGTAGCCGCCTCTGTACAGATCAGGAAGAATACGTAAAATTAGCGAAAATAATAATAAAGAATAAACAGAGAGATAGCAACGTATGTGCATGATGAAGACGGCATTAAGTAAAATATAAATTGGACTAAGATAATCAACTTCGGCCCCCCCCCCCTCCCGAATCCTTTCACAATGGGAGCTAAACCTATCTCCATGTAACTGGACTGGAGTTCTCTGCAACAAACGCAGCACCAGAGTGGTTGAGCTCAACCTTTCCGGGTTCCATCTTCAGGGGTCCATAAGCCCTCACATTGGGAACCTCTCCTTCCTTCGTTCCCTTCAATTTCAAGATAATCAACTCTCGGGTGCATTGCCTGCTCAAATGAGGAATCTCTTTCGCTTAATATATCTAAATTTGAGCCAAAATATCTTATCTGGTGTGATTCCGTCGAATATAACCAAATTGACTGAGCTTAGAGCTCTTGATATGATGTCAAATAGGATTACTGGAAGCATCCCTAATGATCTTGACCGGCTTGCCAAACTTCAAGTTTTAAACTTGAGACGAAACCGTTTCACTGGCGCAATTCCAGCTTCTATAGCTAATATTTCGTCACTCGACACACTGAGTTTGGGCACCAACAGTCTTACAGGAAGCATTCCCACCGAGTTGTGTCGTCTTCGAAATCTTAAGGTGCTTGACCTCACCATTAATTATCTAAGGGGGCTGTTCGTTCTTTCTTCCATCTACAACATGTCTTCCCTAGTTGTTTTGGCCTTAGCTTCCAACGATCTTTGGGGTAGACTTCCCTACAACGTTGGGGTCACACTCCCTAATCTTTTGGTCTTCAACTTTTGCTTCAATAAGTTCACCGGTGGGATTCCAGGCTCTTTGCAAATTCTCACCAATATAAAAGTCATTCGCATGGCATACAATCTTCTTGGAGGAACAGTGCCACCGGGTTTGGGAAATCTTCCATTTCTAGAAATGTTGAGTACAGGCGATGATGGTGTTTAGTACATCATCACTTCTTTGACCAACAGTTCTTATCTAAAGCTTCTTGCTTTAAATGGTAATCCTTTGGGCGGCGAAATTCCAGAATCCGTCGGTAATCTTTCCTAGGTGCTCGAGAAACTGTAAATCGGAGAAAGTCGTATTTCTGGCAACATACCATCATCAACTTCCCAACTTAGTGGCTTGACTTTGCTTGATTTGAGTTACATTTCCATCTCCGGAGAAATACCACCTGAGATGGATAAACTGGTGGAACTCTAAGTATTGAATTTGGCCAGAAATCAGATATCTGGTCGGATTCCAAGCAATCTTGGTGATCTTCAACAATTATACCAAATCTACTTGTCTGGAAATCTACTGGTGGGTTAAATACCTTCTAGTTTTCAAAACTTCCAGAAATTTCTCTAATTAGGATGTATAAAGAAGACTGAAATCTGTAAAGAAAGCTTCTTAATTCTTCATTTATGAGAGCATGGTTTATATACACATAACAACCAATTCCCTAAGCCGGTAATCTGGTATAACATAATACTAACAAACTAACTGCACTACATTCTACACACACACAACAGATTACTTCAGCAGCATTCTAGATTCATTCTAGAACATTTACTTATATATTCCCCTTACTTTTTTCTCTTCTCAACTTCAAGAAACGACAACACACCAAGCCTTTGCCTGAACTGAACAAAGCTATCTTTCGTTAATGCCACTTGATGTTCAGAAGGTACAAAGTTCACTTGAAGTTTTCCTATAATAACGCATTCCCTTACGAAGTGTATGTCTAACTCCACGTGGTTTGTCCTAGAGTGGTATACTGGATTAGCACTCATAGCAATTGCACTGGTGTTGTCATTCCACACCACTGAAGCAGCTTGAACTCGAACCCTCATATCAGTCAGCAATGCTTCAAGCCAAATAATATCAGAGGTGGCATAAGCTAGAGTCCTGTACTCAGCCTCTGTGGTGGACCTCGAAACTATCTTCTATTTCTTTGAACTCAATTGAACCATACTGCCACCAAGGAAGACACAAGTGCCTGATACAGACATTCTATCATCAACACTGCTTCCCCAATCGGCATCAGCAAAGGCCACAAGCTGAAACGGTTCTGTTTTTGGCAAAAAACACCAAGCCATAATCGAGTGTCCCCCTAAGGTATCTCAACACACGTTTGACAGCCACCAAGTGTTGTTCACATGGTGCATGCATGAATTGTGCTAGCTTATTCAAACAATAAGTTATGACTGCCCTTGTATGACAAGCATAAAGCAAAGACCCAACCAAACTGTGATATTCCTTTGCATTTTCTAATAATATGCATGCATTATTACTTGACAGTTTAACCGATGCAACCATAGGCGTAGGAGTTGTTGTGGCCTTACTCATTCCTGACTTATCGAGCAGCTCTATTATATACTTCTTCTGGCTGAGAAACACTACACCATCAACACACTTAACTTCAATTCCAAGAAAAAAGTTAAGCGTACCCAAGTCTTTGAGTGAAAACCTCTCTCCTAATAACTTCAGAACTTTCCCAATATCCTCATTTTTACCTCCTGTAACAATGATATCATCAACATGGGCTAAGACATACGTGCTAGTGAAATTACTATGTTTAATAAACAAAGAGTTGTTTGCACGAGAGCTTTGACAAGTCCACCAAAAAAGTTTTTAGCTTGGAGTACCAATTCCTTGGTGCTTGCCTTAACCCATACAAGGCTTTCTGTAGTTTGCACACCAACCTTGTTCCATTTGCAGCCTGTTGCTCAAAGCCTTGAGGTTGTTCCATGAACACCTCTTCATTTAATTCACCATTTTAAAACGTATTATTAATGTCTACTTGCCTTAAGCTCCAACCATTGCGAGCAGCAATTGTCAATACAATATTTACTGTTGACATTTTTACAACAGGACTAAACGTTTCTTGAAAGTCCTGGCCAGGCACTTGTGAAAACCCTTTGGCCACGAGTCTAGCTTTATATTTTTGTTCCGAGCCATCAGCATTATGCTTGACTCGAAACAGCCACCTACAGCCTACGGCAGATCTTTCATCTGGAAGAGGAATAAGCGACCAAGTATTATTCCTTTGAAGTGCTTCAAACTCAGCAAGAACGAAAGCCTTCCACAGCGGATTCTCGAAGGCTTCATGAACATTTTGAGGTTCAACCTCATTTATACTATTGTTATTCTGACAAGCAGATCCATCACTGAGAGTTGAGGAGTACAATTTGGGTTTGAATGCTCCAATTTTGTTGCGTGTTATCATGTGATGGCCTGTCACTGGTAGTGATGTCTCATGCTGATCATGACTACCTCGACTGTTGCTTCTCGATCCTTCATTAACCTGGGTCGATGAGGAAGTACTTACCTCCCTTAAACTTTATTGTGCAACTATATTCTCATCTTGTTGCTCATCCTCATCTACTGCATTGTTTCCTGACACCACAAGCTGCACATTTGATTCATGACCAGCATCTTCAGGCAGACTCATATTATTAAAAGAATTGGACCCTGACTTATCAGCATTGGTCACAGGGTTAACACCATATGATTCTCTTCCCATACAGACACGTTGAGCACCACCTATTATAGGAATTTTCACACCATTCCTACGCAATGCACACTTGCATTCAGTCTTGCTGCCTGATACTGTAAAAGGAAAGAATTCTTCATCAAAAATAACATGACGTGAAATTAATATTCAACCATCCGAGTCCATGCATTGGTAACCTTTGTGCTGAGTGTTATATCCTAAGAACATGCACTAAGAGGATCGATAGCTGAGTTTGTGAGCATTGTACGGCCGTAAATGGGGAAAGCAACGACACCCAAAGATTCGAAGATATTTGTAATCTGGTTTCTTGGAATACATCATCTCGTATGGGGATTTGTCTTGAACAACGCTTGTAGGCAACCGATTGATGAGGTACACAACAGTGTATACTGCATAAGATCATAATTTAAATAGAATTGAAGCTTGAGCCATGAGAACCAAGGCTGACTCAATGATATGTCTATGTTTCCGTTCGACCACACCATTTTGCTCAGACGTATGTGAACATGCAAGGTGATGCACTACGCCTAATGACTTAAGCCACATCGAGACTGATCGATACTTACCTCCCCAATCGTTTTGAACTTATTTTACTGTGGCGTTAAATTGAGTTTGTTTGAGATTGAAGAACAACTGAAAAGTTGGCAGAACCTGATCCTTGGTTTTGAGCAGGTAGACCCAACTATGCCTCGTGCATGCATCAAAGAAAGAAATATAATATCTATATCCATTGGAGGCTATGTGAGCTGGACCCCATACATCACTAAAAACTAAGTGAAACGGCATGGTATACACTGTTTGAGATCGATTAAATGGAAGTTTATGGCTCCTACCCAATCTACATGCAACACAAAATGAATTGCCAACCATATTATTTCTAGAAGGAAATATTACACCAACTTGTTTACATACTTGCACAAGGACATGATGAGCAGGATGCCCAAGCCTCTTGTGCCATAGATCATACTCTTTATTACTACTATTGAAACCTTCTATCATTGTGGCATGACAAGCTTCCAAGCATTCTGCATTTGTTATGAACTGATAGAGGCATGCATGCTCTTGTCCCCTAAGCAACATCACTTTAGTCACCTCATCTTTAACCAAGCACGACCCTGCATGAAACTCAAAAACTACCTTGTTATCTCTAGCAAACTTTGACACATAAAGAAGGTTTTTAGTTACTAAGGGCACATGCAATAAATCATTAAGAACCAGCACACGAGAGTTAGTAGCCATAGCTGAAAAACCAGCTCGAGCTATACTTAGGCTATGCTTATTACCAACAACTACCTTATCTGGTCCAGTGTAATCCGAGCTAGTAGTAAGGTTCGAGGCATCAAGAGTGATATGGTGGGTAGCCCCTGAGTCCACAATCCATCGACTAGAATTTGTTGATGCAGAATGTGCTTGAGCATGCACACCACTGTTGCATGACTTGCATTCATCTAGCACAGTATGATGTGCTTCAGTACCTTCATTTTTGTCAGCTAACATGCCTGGAAATGTCAGATCGAAGCGATGCTAGTAGCGATCAACCGAATTTCCATTCTTTCCACATAACTGACACTGCAACCGAGGATGGCCATGACCACGCCCTGTAGGTTTGCTACTCCTATTATAATTGCCAACTCTATTGCCATTGTAGACCTGAGCTGTAGGCCTTCCATTGTCACGATTGCTTGTTCGTAAAGTAGCCACATTCGCACTCATAGGAAGAGATTGTTGTGATTAAAAACCACTTAATTGTTACTCAACATCCATCAAGACTATTTTTACACTGTCAACAGAAAACATTTCTTTGCTTGCAGTAATCACAGCCACAAATGGTTGATATTCAACTGAGAGACCATTGAGAATGGTAGCAATTTGTTCAAGGTCCGAGATCGCACTCCCACACGCTGCAAGTGCATCACACACTTCTTTAATCTTTGTAAGATAGAATCTCATGCTATCATCACCTTTCTTGACGGATCTGAGTTTGCAATGCAGACTCATCACACTCGTAGTGGACCGATTAGCAAAGAATTTCTGAACCGTTTGCCATCCATCAATTGCGGTTTCAGCTACTACAAACTGGGGCAGTAAGGGATCATTAATCGTAGATAGCAACCAGGACGCTAGAGCATTGTCCTGTGCAACATAGTTTTCATAGTCTTCATTCACAACACTAGCACCTGATTCATCAGCAATTCGAGCCGGTGGTGGTAGTAATTCTCCATTGAGCAGCCTCTCTAACTTGTGACTGCGAACCGTGAGCAATACTTGTTGTTTCAACAGCAAGAAATTCATTTCATCCAACAAGATGTTGATCTTCTTATGTGTGAAGATCTTGCTACTACGAGCAGCTTCCCCGAATTCAAAAGCAATGTTGCTACACTCACCCATGAAGGCAGCAATCTCCAGGATCAAAAGGCAGATGATAACATATTAGGATGTATAAAGAAGACTGAAATCTGTAAAGAAAGCTTCTTAATTCTTAATTAATGAGAGCATGGTTTATATACACATAACAACAAATTCCCTAAGCCGGTAATCTGGTATAACAGAATACTAACAAACTAACTGCACTACATTCTACACACACACAACAGCAGATTACTTCAGCAGCATTCTAGATTCATTCTAGAACATTTACTTCAATAGCTCTTCATGGATTTGTCCCACAACAGGCTCAATGATGAGTGTTCAGAATCGTTAATATCTGTTCGTTATTTCTTCGATTTTGTGAAGTTATTGCTGCTGATTTGGTTGTGTTATGTCTATTTTCGTGCAGGTCCTTACTTTCCAGAATTGGTGATAAAACGGGGCGAATTCTGCATTTTTTTTATTATTTGGTCACGGCTGGAGACATGGGCACGACTCTGGGCACGACGCGGTCTGACATGGCAGTTTCTAGAAGGTCCAGTCAGCAGCGGTTTCTAGGAGACTTCGTCTACACGCCTTCTGGAAGATTGACGAGCAGAGTTGCATTAGGAGACTAGTTTAAGTTTGAATTTAAATTTAAAAACAATTATCTTTTGTATTATTTTATTATTTTCTTTGTTTATCCTTTAGGCTTTGAGAGGCTATAAATACCCACTTGGGGTAAGCCTAAACTAATCATTCAGAATACATTCTTCTTTTCTCTCTAGTTTTTATAAAAGTTCTCTTTTCCTTTTCAAGTTCTTTTTATTTTTCTTTATTTTCAAGTTTTATTTTTATGCTAAGTATGACTTTTGTCATGCTTAGCTAAACTTTTCATAAGCCGAGAGCTGTCGCGATGATTCAATTCCAACGGGAGAATTGAAACGGTCCCTTAATATCATCGGAATCTCTCTCTCAATCTCTGCGCTTATTTTTCAAAATCAAAACAGTTTTCAAAATCGAAGATTGACTTTGGTCAAGAAGTTGTTACGATTAAACGTGTGGGAGGAAGATTCGGCTTATAGAAAGCAATTCGACTTCCTGGGAACACACTTGGCGAGATAGCTTCGCCAAGAGGGAATTGAGATCGGAATTGACGGTTATAGAAACAACAATCCGAGTCGGTCGCCACGAACTTAAACGGTATTTGATCTACGACAATAGATGTTGTTAGAATCAACTACCGAAGCCGAAATCAAAGATTGCCTTGGGTATTCGGTATACAAGATAGAGTCACAAGGATAGCCCTTGTAGACAAAGTAACCGACGTAAATCCCGAAGAGAATATCTTATTCGATGATCTAAAGGAAATTGAATCAAAGTGAAGATTGAGGCTACTTTTACCGTATTTATTTACAATCTTCATCTTCTTATTTTTACTTTAATTACTTTTATTTAATCATTTTATTATCTTTTACTAAAATCCCTCTATTTTTACTGTTTCACGCCTGGCATAAATAATTCAGACAGAAATTTATAATTTTCTAAGTCCCTGTGGATTTGACCCTACTTCTCTACGCTACGAATTTTCCTTTAATTATTATCCGAGAAGAATGAATTTATTTTGACATCCAAACGACAGTTGTCACTCAACGGAAGCATCCCCAAAGAAATTCTCAATATCCCAAGCTTGAGCACTGTGTTGAACCTGTCCAAGAATTCTCTTAATGGACCAATTCCTGAAGAGATCGGACTTCTAAAAAGTGTTGTTGCAATTGACCTGTCCATGAACCATTTGTCTGGTAATATTCCCAATTCGATTAAAGATTGCATGAGCTTGGAGAAATTATACATGGCCGACAATAAGCTATCAGGCCCAATTCCAGGAGAGATTGGGGAAGTGAAAGCACTGGAAACTTTGGATCTCTCATCAAACCAACTTTCAGGCTCCATTCCGGCAGATCTTCAAAAACTACAAATCCTTCAATCGTTGAACCTCTCTTTCAATGACTTGGAAGGAACCCTACCAAGCGGTGGGATTTTCAAGAATCTTTCTAGCGTCGATTTGAAGGGTTACAGAAAGCTTTGCTCGCCCTTGACTTGTAAGAACACGCGTGGCCGCCATAGAACATTAGTCAAAGTTTATGTTATTGTAGCTGTGATTGCAACATTTTCTTTGTGTTTCATTGTAGCCTCGTTGTTCTATATAAAAAAGGGCAAGCACATGATCACTGGAACTTCTGAACAGCTGAAGGAGCAACACCAATTGATCTCATTCCATGAGATCCGAAATGCAACTCAGAATTTCGACCCTGGAAATTTGATTGGATATGGGAGTTTTGGTTCAGTTTATAAAGCGTGTCTTAATGGCGTCCTTGTCGCAATCAAGGTCCTTGATATAGGGCGGATTGGATCCTGGAAGAGCTTTAGAGCCGAATGTGAAGCTCTAAGAAACGTGAGGCACCGCAATCTGGTCAAGCTAATCACGTCATGCTCGGGTGTGCACAACAAAAACGTGGAATTCCTGGCATTGGTGTACGAATACCTTGCCAATGGAAGCGTCGAAGACTGGCTTAAGGGGAACAGAAGGAATGCAGATGGACGCGGGTTAAATATTATGGAAAGATTGAATGTGGCCATTGACGTTGCTTCAGCAATAGATTATCTGCACCACGATTGTGAAGTGCCCGTGGTGCACTGTGATTTGAAGCCCAGCAACATTCTTTTGGACCAAGACATGACTGCCAAGATCCGCGATTTCAGGTTAGCGGGGTTGCTGATGGAAAAATCAAGCGATCAACCTTCCATTAGCTCCACCAATGCCCTGAAGGGATCTATAGGATACTTACCTCCAGGTTAGTACTACCACAAACGCCCCAAAATGCTATTGACAGACTCTAAGATCGAAGTAATGAATCTGTTGTGTGATGCAGAGTATGGGGTTGGAGGGAAGGCATCTACAGCAGGGGATGTGTACAGCTTTGGAGTGGTGTTGCTGCAGTTATTTACAGGAATAAGTCCAACCCACGAAAGCTTTGTCGGAGAACCAAGTCTAATTAAATGGACACAATCGGCTTTCCCTTCCAATTTCGAACAGGTTCTTGACCCTGAACTCCTATTATTGTTGCAAAATTTGCAGTACCATAACCGACAGATCAACCGAGAATATGATTGCTTAAAAACAGTCATCGGAGTTGGACTGTCTTGCACCTCTGTTTCCCCCGATGGACAGATCACCATGATAGAAGCCCTTCGCAAGCTTAAAACAGTGAAGAACAATCTCACCAACCGACACCGTTAACCTCCAAGCAAAGGAGGAGCATGAACCAATCAATACTAGTGATAAGGTTTGGCATTATAGTAAGTTGGACTCCCAGATCATAGTTTCAGTTTGTTGCATACACTATCGGATGTTGTAAAATAAATAAGCCAAAGTCTGTAACCAAAGGTCCGAGAATCGTGAATCTTGGGTACCACTTCTGTTTCTTATTTTCCTACATTAAAACTGAGTTGAATCACAGGGAGATGCTTGTTTCGTTACGTAAAGCAAGTCCCCCAACTCTTTAACTGCTGGAACATATCGGAAGCTTAAGTAATGTCTTTAGATTCGTTGGGTAAAACACAAAAAAAAAATACACTAACCCAAAATAAAATATTATAATTCATATAAAATATTGAGTAAAATATAAAAATAGTCCCTCGAATATAGGGTATTATTTTGTTGAGTCCTTTGACTATTAAAAGTTACAAAATGATCACTCAACTATTTATATGTTTCAAACTCATTCTTTTATATTAAAAAATGACGTCCATCTAAGCTCTGTTTGAATTGTATTTTATGGATCGAGTCTATGTTTATATTATTATACTGTCAAGCTAGTGTTTCAAGCAATATGTCTTCGAGTGAGTGCTTGAAAGCAATGACGATATTTGTATGCATCATAAAATCTAATGCTGACAATCAACTCAAACGATCTATAACTTTTTTAACAAAACAAACAAATGAGTTTAGAATATATGAATAGTCGAGTAATTATTTTAATTTTTAATACTCATAAAACTTAATAAAATAATATCTTATAATCAAAGATCATTTATATACTTTATCATAAAATTTTTAACATAGCAAATAAAAAACAATCAGTTATATAGAGAGAGATATTTGCTTAAAATATACTTTTTCGACCATATTTACCCAATATTCACAAAATCAACGTCAGTCCACAACAATCGCAAGCTAAAAAAAACCACACACTAGCTTTATTTGTTCTTTCTTTGTCACACTTCACTTCAACATTATTTAAATTCAGCCAAGGTCAACCTTCATATATAAGACACCCTCCTTTGTGCGATACAGTAAAACCCATTTGCATATCATTAAATATATAAATGTGTACTAATGGGTCATAATTCAGAGCTTTAGTGGAGAGAGAGAGGAACAAATTAAAGTGACAGCATCCTCAAGAAGATCCACCATCATATTGTATACCATTATTCAGGGAAAACTTTTCAGATAAATTGGGCGTTATTAAATTAAAACCCCTCCTTAATTATTATTTTTTTACAATAATTCTCTTAACAGATTTATTAGAAAAATAACCCAAAGTGCACACGTAAGATTAACTCGCGTCCTACCCAGTGCTTGATCATACCTCGCATTTTACAGGATGTGAGTTACTATGTACTTTTTAGATTACTCGATTTAATATTATTATTTAATACCTCGAGATATTAAATCATTCCGATAAATTTATCGCGAAAAGTATTTATGTACCTCGTGTTTTCCAAAAAGCGAGATATTTAGTTTTTCCATCAAACCACAAGTGTTTATAGGTATGTTCGACTATTTAATCTCGAAATTTTTTGTAACTTATAAGATTCTTCACATAGTATTGGAATTTATCTTTCAGTTGAGGCTAATATAAAGGCATACGAGATATTGTAGATGGGTTAAAAATCGCGTTGAAAATGATACCAAAGCTTGTTTTGTGCAAGAATAAGAAGATAAAAAATTGGGTTCAAAATGGATCCAATGTTTGGTTTTGTGTTTACAGAACAAGCTAAAATGGCTCGATAAACATGGTTAGTATCGGCACATACGAGACATTTTAAGCGGTGTAATAACCGTGTTGAAAATTGTTCGAAACAAAAGTAGTGCAATTAAAAAAACAATAAGGATGAAGGAACGAGCGAGGTGTGTCATCTGTGGGTTTGATGCCTCAAGTAGAGGATGCCATCGAAAGAGGATGCCTTCTTAGAAACATCGTGGGTTTGATGGAGGTGGATCGAGCATAAAATGGAATTCAGAACTCGGAAGCCATGCCCACCACTGTCAAATCCACGTCACAAGCGATAAGTTGATGGAGTCACCTGAAGAGAATGCCTTCTTAGAAACGATTAGTTTCTCGAGCGATAAGACGAGTGGTGGTGTGTCATTTGTTAAATCATCGTCACGAGCGATAAAAGTCATAGAGGATGCCACCAGAAGAAGATGCCTTCATAGTGTTTCCCAAGAAGGTCGGGTTACTCATGTTTAATCGACTTTACAAATATATTGTATAAAAGACAAGTTGCAGAGGAGGCCACCCGAAGATAATGTCTTTTATAAACATTGTTGGTTTGACGAAAAAGGCAAAATTTACGAAACAAGCATTTTTTTCGAGAAGTCCATGTCTTTTATAAAAAGCATTCTCTTTGGGTGGCATAACTTATAGAACCAATATTGACAAAAGTTTAGTGCCAAGTTGTGCCACAGAAGAAAACCTCTTATAAGTATAGATCGTGTTAAAATTTACAATATCAATAGAAGAAGATGATATTTATAGTCAATAATCTCACTCTGTGCAAAACGTGAGTTTCAAATATATTCCTGACATTTTAGGAAACTTGCGCTCTACAAAACGCGAGTTCCGTAGAGATTCCTGGCATGGAAGCAACATTTGATTTAACATGGCAAGTCTCGGTATAAAAGGAGCGAGAAAATCTGTCTATAAAAACAAGACTGGTGTTTATTTTGGATGAAATACCTTTGCAAAACAAATATTAATGGCGACATTTTCTGCAACTATGTTCCATTCCGGAACTTATTTATACACTTCCTTCAATGCCAATATTAAGAAATATGAGTTATACGATTTGATTTCAACGGAGTTTAAAAAAACTACAACACAACTTATGTCTTCGTTGGAAGCTAAAGTTCTCGTGGGAAATATTAGTACTAAAGCACATTACATGTTGACCTTATCGAATACAAGCGACCTTCGGACGATGTTTAAGGCTTATACATGTGTTGGTGGTAGGAATATCGAGTTGAATGTAACGTTTGAGGAATAACCATATTCAACAAGCAATAAAGGACTAACTCCATTATCATAAAATCATAAGGGCAAAGAGCCAGTTCTACTATGTATTGCCCGTGAACGTCGTGATAGAGAACTTTAAACAACTCGTGTACTTTTTTATTATATTTTTAAATTAGTATTAAAATAAATTTTGTATGGGTATGATAATTCTCAAGTTGTTTATGCATCAAACCAAACAACTAATTATCATATTGTTCAATGATAACTTAAACAAATTAATAATTTAAAGTTGATTAATAATTTAAACAAATTAAAAAAAAACTAGAACATTATATTTGAATACTATTTTTTAAACAAAAAAGAAAAAGAAGTTCAATTAACTAAAAAAAGAAAATGTAGTTCGAATAACTAAAAAATTATAAATGTAAACAACTAATTATGCTTATGTCTACCTGTACTGCACTCTGGTGGATGACGAGTCCGACGAGGATTTCTACGAATCTATATTTGGGGGCATCATCATCACTCTGATCACCACCACCATCACCATCATCTACATGGCATGTACCACCACTGCCACTAGAACCAAGACTGGCGTAGAACATACTCTGCAGCGGCGTATGCTCAACACTTCTAGATCTAAAGTATGTTGCCAATGGTCGAACAGATACACACGGAGGTGACGAATAATACAGTTCAGTTGGTGTAGAAGGGAAATGAGAATGGACAATGACCATCGGATAGAAACCAAATATGTCAACGAAAAACCTTCCATCGGTGATGCCATATGCTGAAATGATGACGGCGTCGCCATATGCTGAAATGTCGAGTAGGTGAGTGTAGATGTCGTTAGCGGTGTCTGATGCTCTGTAAGTGTATGTGTCGTTACCGATGATGAGGCTTGAGCTTGTTTTCATCTACCATAACTTACAACATGTTGCGTCGGGGGACGTTGCGTGGGCGGGCGATTTTGGGGAGGCCTATAAATTTATCGTGCTCGCTCTTCCTCGGTCAGAATATACGACATTCCATTTTGCTCGTACCACGACATGTAATCATCTGAAACACCATAAGCCAAGATAGGTTCAGAAACGGGTTGCCTAACAAACCTTGACATCTACTGCATCACCAAATCCAAATGATACACCTCTCAATTAACATTCGTCTTCCTCTGTCGTGTCATGCAATGTAAGGCATTGTCCAAGGTTGTTGGTGGTGGTGGAACCGTTTGAACACAACCAAATTGTCGCGATACGCGATCAGCAGGATGGCACTCGACATTCTCATAGACTATCAATGAGACCACCAACATCCAAACATACGACCTATGACGTATCTCATTTGGAGTAGACGCTCTAATAGCATCGTCAATGTACTGCGTCCACACGAACTACACAAATATTTTTAAACTATGTTACAAAAACTCAAACAAAGAATTGATATTTAATTTACAAATTAAAATTATAAAATTAATTACCTCGTCTATTATCTTATCGATCGACAATCTAAAGTCACGCATACTTTGTGGTAGGTGGGAGTGGCTAAGTGCGACGATCCACCTATCATTCATATAATAAAATATAATTATTTGTAAAACTAAAAAAACATGTAGAAATAAATATATAAGCATAGGTTATTTGTAATTACCTCTGTAGCAGTGAAAATTGTAATGAGGACAGTTGTGTAGGAATTGGCGCTAAAAAACGACATTCAAAACCAAGCCCGCGATCGTAACAACATCAAATAGCCACCAATTGCTTGTTTGTTCGAATGAACAACTTTACATAGATCCCGAAACAAAAAAGCCAACAATATCGATCTCCAACTCTTATTTTTAGCGGCCCACAAATCGCGTAGATGATGCAACCACATCAAATGCACTTTGTTTCAGGATTTATCAGACATCAAGATCCCCCAATAACTTTTAAAATATGAGCACGAGCATATTGCTGCAAAATAAAATGGTGTGAATATATTAAAAATTTATCGTCAAAAATTTACAATAACATAAACTAAAACAAAATTTAAATATAATAAATAAATAAATTAAATGAAATAAACATAGATTTAAAAAATTATTTGTTTAATTTCTGTAGTAGCATCGGTGGGGCTACGTAAAATTGTAGCCCAAAATTGTAATTTAGATCTTCGCTCCATCCAAATCATCATTTTTTAGAGTAAGTCTGAGCAGCTCCTCACACAAGCTTAGCCAGTCCCCATGAATCATATTGGTAATATGATTTCCATCAACAAGCAGCCCCAAGATGGTATAAGACATCTTCGAGGGTAATAGTTGCCTCCCCACAAGGAAAATGAAACATGTGCATCTCTAGTCTCTACTGTTCAAGCAACACATTTATTAATGGAGAGTGCAACTTCGTACCATAAGTTATAGTGCCAACATAACCAAAACTAGCTTCGTGCAAGTATGGAGGGACCGGGAAATGATTGATAAAACACTTCAATGAAGGTTCATATCTCTTCAAATAAACAAATAATTTCGAAACAAACAAATAAATTCGAAATAATTAAATAAATAAATAAACAAGTAAATAAATTCAAAATAAATGAATAATTAATTCGAAATAAATACATAAATAAATAAAATCGAACAAAATTATTAAAAAAATAAATAAATTGTTTAAAATAATTAAAATTTTTAAAACAAATTAATAAATAAAAATTATCACCAGACTATCCTGCCAATAAATGCATACATGCTAAAGATCAAGTCCAAGTGTATTATTGCCATAATAATATTAGAGAGTGAATATGTGAGAGAGAATTCTTTTTAATGAATGTGTGAGGAATTTGGACGGGGAATGACTTTATTTATAGTGGTTTTCGCACTGTCCCAAAACGAGGTAAATGTACAGAGAATCTTTTCAAATTTTAAATCTCAAAATTTTTTTAAACGATAATTTCTAAATATCTCATGGACCTCGCGTTCAGAAAAACACAAGATATTAAATAATCATATTAAGTTAAATAATTTAAAATGTGCATAAAACCTTGTATCTTGTAAAACATGAGACATGTTTACGTAATAAATAGGCGAGTTAATCTTACGTGTACACTTTGAAGGAATAACTCTGTTAAAGGGTTATTGTTTAAAAAATAATTAATGAGATTTTTTTTATTTAATAACGCCGATAAATAGAGCATAAGAACATTAAATAAATAAATAAATAATAACAAAGAAGCCGACACTTGCATGATTCAGATCAAACCAAATCCATGCCTTCTTTTCTTCACAGAGCCTTCTGACAAAACCAAAAACAATGGACACTATATTGTCTTCTACCCTAAAGCCATGGATCCAAGTTGACTACCTCTTACAACTTTACAGAATGTCTGATCTTGGGTTTGATTCGATTTTGAATGATCATTTCAGGGCCGTTGGATTGGGGGGTGGACTAAGATGACTCCAGGATCATAGTCGCCGGTGCACCACTGATGTTTCGCCTGTGGCTGTGATCCCCTTCATATGTTACAATCAGCATCTTCGGATCGTCTAATGCTCGTTCCACGTGCTTCCTCGCAGGACAACCTCTGACGCTGCTACACTTGTAATACCCCCTGCAAAAAGAATCGAGTTAGGGGAAACTCAGGGACCGAGTTCATTTGACTCAGAAACGCCAAGCTATAGCATTAACAACTCACCTTGGATGAGGAGAACCCTTGATTGGTTTCTGCCCATATTTTCTCCAGGAATAATCATCAGGAGGAATATCGGCAATCTTATTGCTGATTGCTGGAACTCTAGTCACTTTCTTCACTCTTGATTTCCTATGTCAGATTAAGAAAAAAGTCAGTAAAATGGATGAAACTTTTAAGATCAAACTAGATCAAAAGAAT
The DNA here is from genome assembly GCF_006381635.1 of Hibiscus syriacus. Lineage (NCBI taxonomy): Eukaryota > Viridiplantae > Streptophyta > Magnoliopsida > Malvales > Malvaceae > Hibiscus > Hibiscus syriacus. The sequence continues at coordinate 475,058 of NW_024062745.1, read as the reverse complement.
GAAAACCCAACCTCTTCTTGGAGCAATGGCAACGGCCAGATGATGATCCACACTTGAGAGCAGCATCATCCATGGAATTGCATTTCCTTTTCAGAGAGGAAGACAGCGGTGGTTTACCGGATGAAGGAACATGGGAAGAGAAAGATGGCAGCTGCATGCTATCACTATCCCCTGTCATCGATGAGAAATTGATCGTACCAGGCCTTTCACCGGTCTTCGCCGCCGCCGAAACAGCGCTGTTTTTACTCTGTTGATGATTATGAGGCAGAGGAGGCAACCTATGAACCTGTTGTGCCGGACAAAACGGCTTAAAAGCAGACACCTTTACTTTGGTTTCTAATTGCTTGTGTTTCTCGTCTTGTCGGAGAGGACTAACCGGGGGGCGTCGGAACCGAGCATGGCCGGTTCTGGGACGACCCAACAAAGAAATAACCTTCTTGAAAGAATTTACAGTCTTATCTGTAACAGCTTGGATCTCAAAGCTGGACTCCGAATCTGAAGAAGAAGTTCTAATAGAATCGTCTTGATTGTAAAGATGTTCAGCTTTGGACATCAATCTTATCAATTCCTCGACGCCTTGAATCCCAGCAGTTGCAGCCTCTTTCAAAGCTGTTTCCTCCATTTTCGCTGCAAAGCTATTATCCCCAGCAGCACCAAATCCAATCATCAATTCCACCGCCATTTTTGTTCATCCATAGAAGAACTCCAGTATTTTGATTTTATAGGGAAATACATGGAATCGGAGACGACTTGAAATAATGATGAAAAAAACATGAAACCAAAAAAAAAGTCAGAAAAGCAAAGCCAAAAGATTCGAGTCAAAGCAATGCCGTCAAAATACAATGCATTGTGCATCGTGTCACCTAATACCCCTCGTCCTTTCATATATTCGCGTCAAACTCACCGTCTAATAAAATCATTCCACGTATACAAATATGTCAGCACACTGACCTACAAGTCTAGAAAAGATAAAGGGTAAACTCACCATAGGTCACTGAAGTATTTTCAAATGATTGTTTTAGTCAATGTTAAATGTTATAAAATGATTGTTAAATTTATTGAACTATTACATAATTATCATTATAATATTGTGATAAATATAAAAATTATATGATCGCAGTGATAATTTTGTAATATTTTGATAAAATTTAAATAATCATTTTGTAATTTTATAATTTTATAATTTTTAAACATTTAATGACTAAAAGGATCCTTTGAGAATAATATAGTGGTCTTTAGTATAGTTTACCCAATAATAAAGGTACCTCGGCAACCTGATAAACAAGTTTCGAAGACTGTGTCGAAGTGATGATAAAATGGGGAAACTGAAGGTCAAAAGGTGGAGAGCTCCACTTATTTTACCTGTAACCGGAAGCGGAGTCAAAGTTATGTCCCACAATTCACATGGGATTCTTTCTTCAAATGATAAAGAGATATTGGACCCGTAGCCGTTTGATTTTAATAATTCAATTTAGCCCTCAACTAGCTCAGTTGGTAGAGCACAAGGTTCTTAACCTTGAGGTCGTGGGATCGAGTCCCACGGAGGGCATTTCATAATTCAGAGGTCTCTTACGGAAGCTGCTCTCAACCTGGTGTTGGGGTAACCTACTATCTTACCTCCCCCTATCCCATACATATGAGAAAAAGGGACAGCCAATTTAGCCCTCAATATTATAATAATTAGGGTAAACTATCTTTTGGCCTGTATGTCACTATGTTATTGGGACAGTTTTATTTTGATTATTGAATTATAAATTTTATTAATTAAATTTTTAAAATAGTTTTAATCAAATTATTATACATTAATTACTAATAAAAATGTTTATATAAAATCAAGTAAATTTATATAATTATACATTTCATTTTTATTATTTATATATATTTTAATTTATTATAATTTCACTTAAAAATTTAATAATATTCCAATAAGATAACGACACATGTTATAATCTTATTGATAATAATTAAAAACGAAAATAAGATGAGAATTGACAGACTCAAAAAGAGAATTTAATTGTAACTAATAATTGAACCAAATATAAGATTTGATTAATTGTTGATAACAATTTGTATTAAAGGCTATCTTATTAATGAAAAATAAGGAAATAAAAATGGGGTTTTGAGATTCAAAATTTGGTCTATTGGGTATACACATTAGGATTGAGTATTCGATCATGTTGAGTGGAAAAAGATTATGTAACATTCCCAACCTGTATCCGACCCGAATACGAGTATGAGATGTTACATTAACCTGTCAAATCATATACTTGAACAAAATTGTAAAAATTCCAACTTATATTAAATAAAATAGCATATTTACATCAATTTAACTAAAAAGTTTACAAAACCGATATGAGCATATCCAAAGAAAATTTTTATTTACATGTCAACTTAACTACACTTATTCAAATCAACTTATATCATTTTAACTCATCCTGATAGCTAATATCTCACATACTCACTTGAATTCAATAATCATACCAATTTATCAACATGTTCCAAATTCAGTTCTAACACTTTGAATTTCTTATTTCAGTTCATGACAAGTCAAATTTAACCTCAAAATTCATTTACAACTTGTCTTCAACAATTTCACTTTGAAACCTCTTATATTTAATCTCTCATAACTTATTAATCTTTTAGCTTCTACTTTCCTTTAAGCTTGCTTAAGCTTTTCTAATACTCCAAGAATCAAAATCCATTTAAAAATGAAAGAAACAATCAAGTTGAAACCAACTCTCCTTACCAATGGAGTCACGGGAAGAAGAAGATAACTAAACCAAGTCTCCAGACTTTTCTTTCATTTCCTCTCATTCTCTACGTGTTTTATATCCCATAAAAGGAAAGATAAAAATATTTCTTATGAAAAGACCATTATACCCTCTTATCTTTCCTTATTATATAATCAGTCCTACACAAATAAATTCTAATTAAGTCCATGAACTTTTAAATTTATTCCAATCAAACCACTAAGTTTAGAATTCTTACATTTTGGTCACTGAACCGATTTTTGGGATATTACAGATTAAGTTAGTTGAGTTTATGAGTATCTTTCTATCATTCAAATTTTATTATTATTAGTTGAGTTTTACACCATTTTACGACCATTGGATTGAGTGAAATGAAAGGCTGAGATTAATTATTTGTTTTTCAATAAATATCTGCTTATTTCCTACTGTTAATCTCATCCTTTAATTTCTCTCATCCAGTGGTCCTAAAAAGGTGTAAAACTCTTAGTTTTAAATTGGGTGTAAACGAATCCTATCCCTTTAATAGGGAGGATCCACTTACACTCACTGTAAAACTTAAGAGTTTTACACCTTTTTAGCATCGTTGGATTGAAGGAAATCAATGGCTGAGATTAACTTCTTGTTTTTTCTCTAGTGAATATATTCTCCTTTCTTACTGTTAATCTCAGCCTTTGATTTATCTCTTCTAATGGTCCTAAAAAGGTGTAAAACTCTTAGTTTTACACTGGGTGTGAACGGATCCTGTCTCATTAATAAGGTTAGGATCCACCTATACCCAATGTAAAACTAAGGGTTTTACACCTTTTTTGGACCATTGGATTGAGGAAAATCAAATACTGAGATTAACTCATTGTTTTTTATCTCATTTCTTACCATTAATCTCAACCTTTGATTTCTCTCATCCAACGGTCCTGAAAAGGTGTAAAACTCTCTATAATCATATACAATATACATATATATTTCTTCATATTATTTTTCACATGCGAAAGTGAGATTTATAATGTTATTTAATTAATCAAATATCATTTAAAATTATATAATAGATTTATGATGTTGTTTTTCAAAATGTATTTGAAGGATTAAGTATTGAATGAAGTACAAAGCTATTAAGAGATGCAATCAGGGAACCGAATCAAATAAAATGTAAACTTGAGGGACTAAATTAAAAAATAAAAATTTGTTTGTAAAATATGTATTAAAGTTACATAGATATTCTACAATGGTAAAATAGCATGTGATTGAAATTTGGTTAAAATGGATTTAAAACAAGGATGAATTGAAGAAATAAGGAAATTGTGCGAACTTAAAGGGCCTAAACTGAAAACATAGGAAATTTATTGTTAGAAATATGAATTGAAACCACATATGTATTCTATAATGGTTGAGGAGCATGCATTTCAAATTTTATCAAAAATAAACTTATTCGAAGAATAAATTCATGAAACAAGAAAATTAAAGGCTAGATCACAAAATAATCATATTACTCAACTAAAGACCAAAACGATAGCATTTTAATTTTCAATTTTAGATTTTTTTTAAAATTTTGAAAATCCAAAATAAACTAGGACTCAAACTCTGAATAAAAATTTAAATTGACTTGAATAATATAAAATTAAAAAAATAATATTATTTCGAGTCAGATTGAATTTTACACAACTCTAATAAGCACACATTATAACCGAGCCATCCAGTATTTAATCATAGTTTACCATAAGTTAAACTATTAATATAATAGTATAAAGCATTATATTCTTATTTTAATAATATACAATATTTTTAAATGAAAGTAAATGGACTAAATTCCTAGAAGTAAACGTAAGAAGTCTTAATTCCATACGTGCAAAGAGTACAAGGATTTAGAGCATATTTTAACCTTTCAGATTTGAGAAAGTTCTGAAACGAAAAGATAGGGAGATGAATTTTCTGTTTATAGTCGCGTCTTTCACGCTGATTTTTGGGAAAGATTTTAGAATAGGCTTAATACCCAAATAAGTGCCCAAATTATGTCTTTTGTATCAAATAAGTGACTACGTTTTTTCCGATCAATCTGGGTGCCTAACATTACAAACGTTAGTACTTTAGGTGCCCGGACCGTCAACGTTGTTAGTTTTAACTGTTAAGTGACACATGTCACAACCTGATAATTTTAAAATTTATATTTTTAAAAAAACATATTAAAAATATTATTATATTTATAAATAACTCTAACTTTTCTTATATTATTAAACAGTCCCAAAATCCCAAATTCTAACCTTAATCTGCCTCTCCGCCCTCTCCGGCCAAGACCACCGTCGTTGATGTAGTCCTTGCCATCATCCTAGTTATATGTTGTCGTAGTTGTCGTCGATTCACCATCGAAATTGCGTGAGATCGTAATTTTTCTCTTAGGGTTCGTGGGATTTAAAATGTCGATTTGTCGTCGATGTTTTATCATAGGGGTTTTGGTCGTAGGGGAAGGAGAGGTTAGGTAGAGCTTCTTCGACGACAAAGGGAAACGATCGTCGTGGGTTTAGGGGTTGTTTCAAAATTTATGTGTTTCTTTTTTAAAAATATATTATTTTGTTTTTTTAAAATTGTATATAAAATTTTTAAAATTACCAGGTTGTGATACATGTCACTTAATGGGAAAATTAACATCGTTAATGGTCCGAACACCCAATAGAATAGCATTTGTAACGTTAGACACCTGAATGAGCGAAAAAAATGGAGACACTTATTTAAGAAAAAAAAGTACATAATTTGGGCACTTATTTGAGCATTAAGCCTTTAGAATATAATAAATATTATATTGTAAAATATGTGAATATTGAGAGTTATTATTATCCTAAATAAAAATGAGACACAAAAACAATTTCACTAACAATTCAGTGAGAGATAAATGAAATGATTAAAAATTTTTTTAACCCTACAAGCTAGAAACAAGCGAAATTAGTACAATAACAAGTAAATAAAACATAACTTAATATACAAAATAATCTCTTGGTAAAGTTTAATCAAATTGACCCCTAAACTTTTATAAGTCATAAAATACACACTAATTTTGAACTTGTTTATTAGGTTATAAATGTGGGTCTTATCATGGATTTCATTCCTTCACTTTACAAATTTTGAGAAGTTAGCCCATTTACTTTTAGTTTATCAGAAATCGATTACCATATGTTATGAAAATTGAGAAGTTAATCCAATAATTGATAAATACATAAATTTGATACGTTGATTTCTGCAAACTTGTTGCATACAAATAGTTAAAATGCTTATTTTTGTTATATTTTGCATATAAATTGTTTAGCTGTAGATTTTCAAGTTAATGATTTAATGATAAAAGTTTAATAGTATTATCCAATTGAAGTAGCCTTTTAGTTTTCATAAAGTACGAAGATCAAATTCTGATAAACTAAAACAGATAGAATGATTTCACAGATTTCACAAAATAGAGGGATGGAATGAAGAATAAGACCAAAACTGTATACTATTAATTTAGCTTTTTCAATAGTTTGAAGTGCATTTGTGAAGCCAAATTGAGTTTTATTAAATAAAGTCAACATTATGTGGCCAACAAAATAAAAAAAAATAAAGCCAACATTGACAAATTGGGATTATAATCTAGAAAACGTGTTTTTGAATTAAGATAATTTTCTCCCATTTTCCATGTGTGAATGTCAACTAGTTTGAACATATAGGAAGACCAAATACTAGATAAATTAGTAAATCTTATGATATACAATAAAAAGTTTCAAAATTAAAACTATAAACTATTAAATATATGGTAAATTTCTTATATAATTAAATTAATCGATTAATAAATTAAATATTAATAATTATAGGAATATTTTAAATTTTTAAAAATAAAAAATGCCTACCTCAATTATTTAAAAATTACAATAGAAATTATTTTCCTTTTGTTTGGTTGGATTGTTATCGACATAAGGTGTTGTACAATTTAATCATCAATATTACATGACACTATCATAGAAGTGATGTTTGTTGTTAGGTTTAAGGGTAATTTTATTATCGAATTCGTATTAAATAGTTGATTTAATTTTTTTATGAAAACATATTAAATATAATTATTGAACTCGTAAATTATATTAATTTAATCCTTTGACTACTGTTAATCGTTGTTGTTTATCGTACTTATTTACCATGTTTAAAATATAGTATAACACATCATGGATAATCATCATTCATGTCGTTGTCAACATTAATGCACCTTATAAAACATGTTAATTTAAACAAATATATTGTATTTTCTAATCCACTTGTTCCAATCTATTCATTAACCACTACTAACATTATTAGATGAATAAAAATTGATACCACAAGAAGTTATCGCAATTTCTACCAACAACGAGCACGAGGCATTTGATCTCTTAAATAAAAATAAAGAGTTTGAATCCTGACGATTGTGAGTAAAATAAATTAGATTAAAAGGGTCGTCTTTATTTATGCAATACACAATCGCTCATAAAAGATTTAAGAAAACTACAACCCGGACATGGATTTTGAAAATAATCCAAATTTCCCAAAAATGATTGAAAATCACTCGTAAATCATTTTAACAAATACTTTTGTTTTATTATCACCAAACAACTTAAAAAAGGATAAAGTATACAAACGGTTACCGATTATAAGTCGTTGTGTTGTTAAGTATTTTGACTATTAAAAGTTACAAAATTATTCATTAACTATATAGCGTTTTTTTGTTAAGTCATTCAACTATTAAAAGTTACAAAATAACCGTTCGACTATTTACATGTTCTAAACTTGTCATTTTCTGTCAAAAGTTGACGGTCGTCTTAGTTGGATATTAACCTGTTGATTGATATATAATAATATTATATTTTAATAATATCTACTGGTACCACTGTTGCTTTCAATAACTAGCTCGGTGACATGATGTTTCAAGCATCGACTCGACTATATAATATAAATGAAGAGTCAATCCACAAAATACAACCCAAAAAGTTTTAAAATCAAATTTTATCTTATCTCAATTAATATGTTTATTTCCAGCTCAGACGACTGTCGAATTTAACATAAAAGGATGAGTTTAGAACATATAAATAGTCGGGTAACCATTTTGTAAATTTTAATAGTCGAGAGACTCAACAAAGTAGCATAGTCGGGAAACCATTTTATAACTTTTAATAGTCGAGAGATTCAACAAAGTAACACCCTGTATTAGAAATTGAAGTTCTTCATCATTTCTTGGATTTCCCTAGAGATTATAGTTTAGAAAATGAAGTTTTAAGAAATTCTTTGTTTAAATTAAATTGAGAAACAATAAAAGGAATTGGGAATTTAGTTTTGAAAGATGGATTTAGAGTTCTTGGAAAATTAAGAGAATTGATGAATAAATTTTTTTATGAGATCCATTAATTGATTGATTGATCGAGGATGTTGAAGATATGTATTATTTTTTTAGAAAAGTAACACTTGGATCAAACCTTGGGCCTTTGGGTGCCCAAAAGACTAAAGTAGGCAGCCCAAATTTGAGAGTACCAAAGTGATCCATGAACATCATTAGTCCAATAGTTAACCTACTTCATTATTCTATCTTCTCATGCTTCAACATAATATCAACTATTTCCATATTCTTAACACTTCAACGTGTTAGCGTGTTAATTACCATTTTTTATTCCTTTTGGAAATTAAATGAAATAAATGGGTATGTAAGAGCCGAACCCCTTGAACCCTATGAATATGTTAATGAATATTCAACAAAATTATATTTGTTTAAGTACAACTTTTATACGACAATCCTTTCGTGCTTATACATTTCTTATCCAAAAGGAAATAAATTATCATAACTTCTATCTCTAATTAAATTAGTAGCACGGGTTAATCAGATATTAAAACTATTTGAATGTAAATTTGTTTTTATCTCACTTATAATTATTTATTAAGCTTTTTAATAAATATATTTATCTAAAAAAATTATTCATTTATATCATTATTTTATGGCTTAAGAGCTAATTTTGTCCCTGTAGTAGATTAAATTTATTATTTTTCTCACTTATGGTTTTTCCGTGTCAATTAATAAAAAATTGGATCTATCACAGGGGTAAAAATATCCTTAAAGCCTTGTTTTATTAAAAATAAAATAAAAAATTGTTAAAAGAGGGTGAATTAAGCACGGAATTCAAGCCCTTGGCTTTATAGTAACTTCGCCGTTTTGGATATTTGTCTGCATGAATTGGTGGATTAGGTTAAGCACGAAGAAGACACCCGTTTTATTTTTATAGAGAAATGAACTCAAGTTTCGAAATAATGATTTTTAAAAATAATAAAGACATAATATAAGATACAAAAGGGATATATTTGATCATAAATATCAAGTGATAAGCTATGAGAAAGAGACGAAGAGAAATTCTAAATAATATATATGGTGAGGGCCAGTTGGGATTCAGTGGTGAAATTTCAGCTCAAAAGACGTAATGGAAAGGTCTTCCTTGGGAAAATGACAAATGAGAATGAATAAAGAAAAGAACGAGATTCCGGGTAGGCCTAAAGATGGATTCCCTGTCGTCTAACACTTGCCCTTCGATTCCATTTCCGCCCCTCGTCCAATCAATTATACAAGTGGCTTCAAAAGCACCCCACAATAAGAGATTCCCAAATATATATGACAATTATAATGTTGACTTTAATTTAAGTTTGGTTAAAATAATAACGAGCTTCCTATAAATAAATAAAAAACTTAATTTTTAAAAACCAATAAAATAAAAATTTGATTTGAATTATAAAAATATAATGCAACAAAATATTCCTAACGTTAGACAATACTGCCAATTTGATATCTCATTTGATGAAAAAACTCTCTCATTTGATGAAAACTATTAGTCAACTGACAATCGACACTTAAAACTAACTTAGCAAATATATATAGAGGGAGATGCTGACGTAACATATCTAAATCATAATATATTGATGTGGCAGATTCATGTAGATTAAATACTGACGTGATATATCCATGTGTAATATCACATTAACAAAAAAGTTCTAAATTAATTAATAATAAATAATTTTTTATTAAATTAATAACAATCAATCAAATATTATTACGTGACATCATTTAATTGATTTAAAAGAAGGAAAAAAAAAGAATAAAACAACAAATAATTGCAGCCATAGGATTTTAACTTGTGTCGAGTGGATGAAAGTTTTAACATTTAACCACTAGACCAAATCCCTTCATATTATTATTACAATAATAGCATTATTTAGAGTATATTGTAACCATCAAAACTATTAGAATCAACACCACATTGGCCAACACCATCATTTTTCTTTTTAAAATTTGAGATAAATTTAAATTTTCATAATTATTTGAGTTAATTTACATTTATATTTTAAATTTAACTTTAAATAAAAATAAAAATAATTTAATATTTTATTTTAAATTTATTTTTTATTAAATTTAAATTATATACTCTCTAATTAAAAATATTTGTTTTATAATTTAATCCTTTAATTTTATTTAATTCAATCTTATGAATAAAATTATTTATTAATTTTCTTAATATTAGTTCTATTTTTTATTTAATTCAATCTAATCTTCTAATCACAATTATTTGTTAATTTTTCTAACCATCAATTATTTTTAAACAATTCTTACCATCAATTTTTCCTTTGTATTTGTGCCTTTATAATTTCAATCAATATTTTGAAAAAAAAAAGACTTTAACAATAATCTTATTGCGGCGTTTGTATAGAAACACCACTATATGAAACCTATCGCAGCGTATTTCATACAACGCTGCTATATATTAAACCTACTGCGGCGTTTTTCTAACAACGCCTCTACAGTACTATTATTTTGTTGCGCTTTCAGAATAAACGCCTCTATAAATTAATCTATTGCGGCGTTTGTATAAAAACGCCGCTAAAATACCAAAATATTGCAACGTTTGTATGAAAACGCCGCTAAATTACTTTCTATTGCGGAGTTTGTTGTAACGACACTACTATATATGAACCATATTGAAACGCCGTTAAATTACTTTATGTTGCGGCGTTTGTTGAAAAAATGCCACTATATATGAACCTTATTGCGGCGTTTGTAAAAAAAAGCGCCGCAAATTTTATCATTTTGCGACGTTTTGAATTAAAACGCCGCTATATGTTTAAAGTTAGTGGCGTTTATTATCAAAACGCCGCTAAAAACACCGCTTGTACTAGTGGTTATAGAATAATTGACCAAATCACTTGAGTGAGAAGGATTGCAAAATTCTAGCTTAAAAAATCTTCTTCTCAAGGGATTGCAAAAAGCTTATTAGGATACTATAAAATAGATTTTCTAATATTTACTCGTAACATTAAGAGATGTTTGTGATTTGAAAACGGAAGTTAACATTAAGAGATGTGAGTATATGATTATTTTTTAAGGATAGTTGTCGCTTTGCAGTCAAAGCTTCAGAAATATATGATATTACCAATCACTAAAGTGAAATTCATTACAACAACAAAAATGGGCAAAGAGTTGTTATGGATGTACAGTTTTCTGTTGGAACTGAGCCACAAGCTGGAAAAGTATATATTTAGATGTGATCATTAAAATGCAATTCATTTAATTTAAAACTGTGTCTTCACTTCCAAACAAAAAAAATATTTATATATGTTATCATTAAATACGAGATGTATTAGAGCAAAATTTACTTGAACTAAATAAACTTCACACTAATAATAATTAATATTATATGATGACAAACATAATTGTGACCCTAAAGTTATAAGAATATTATCAACGATGTAATTTATTTATGCAGACCAATTAAATTCGAATGACAAAGATTGGTTAGATATACTAATCTTTAACTGAAATTAGGGAGATGGACATATTCATGAGAGATGTATCACATATTTGAGGGATTACACAACCACCTAATCGTGACCCAAAGGTTCAAAGAATATTATCAACGATCTAATTTATTTATGCAGACCAATTAAATTCGAATGACAACCATCTAATATATTTACCACTCGATTTTTATTTTTAAAAAATATTTCTATTTTTCGTTTATGTTTTATGATTATTGTTGGGATTACACAACACTATCTTCGAGACTTGATTTTAAATTGTTATATTGAGAATATAATTTGTTTTACTATTAAATTTAACACTTGTTAATAAAATAAATATAATTTTATTTAATATATAGTTTTCGACCTATATTAAAATTGAAAAGTATATATATATATAATGGAATCTATAAAAATATAAGCATTAAATGAATTGGAATCCAACACCTAGTCACCCACTCATTGATATGTTAAAGTTATTACTGGCCAACATGCATCATTAACGTTATTTTTGGTGGACCATTTTTTCATCATCTTTGAATGGTTCTTATCTCCTCATATCTTTCTCTTATTTATTTTTTAGTATAATAATAAATTTAACTTTTAATATTTATATATTTATATATTTTAGGGTAAAGTACATAAATGGTCCTATGACTATAGGATACTAGTTTATTAAGTCCCTTGACTATTAAATATTACAAAATGATCCCCCAATTATAGGGAGTTTCTTTGTTGAGTCTCTCGGCTATTAAATGTTAAAAAAAGGTAACTCGACTATTCATTATATTCCAAACTCGTGCTTTTCCGTTAAAAATTTAACAGTTATCTGAGCTGGACTTCAACATGTTAACTGAGATATGATAGTCGTTTCAAATTATGAGATCGGAGTTTATCATGTCTCAATTAGCAAGTTAACATACAACTCAAACTGCCATAAAATTATTAATGAAAAAGGATGATTTTGGAACATAATGAATAGTCGGGTGGCCATTTTGTAACTTTTAATAGTCAAGGAACTCAACAAAGTAACTCCATATACTTAAAGGATCATTTTGAAACTTTTAACAGTCAGGAGACTTAGTAAAGTAATACCATATAGTCCGAGGACCATTTGTATACTTTACCCTATATTTTATTACATTGATTATTATTTCTTAAATTAAATTTGATTAATAAATTTTTTTAAAATGCCGATTTTTTTTAATATTTATGAAATTTTCTAACATTTATTTTTAAACATTTTTATAATGTTAAATTATTTGTCAATATGTTATATAAGATAGACAGAATTGTCTGTCCAGCTCAGTTGGTAGAGCGCAAGGCTCTTAACCTTGTGGTCGTGGGATCAAGTCCTACGGACGCCAACCTAGCGTTGGAGCAGCCTACTACCTTACCTCCCCTTATCCCATTACATATGGGAATAAGGTCAGCTAAATTTTTTTATATAAGATAGACAAATACATTTTAACATAAAAGTATATGTGAAATATCACTTAATGTAAATGAAACCCTGATTCAATTGCTGGAATTATCTCTGTCCGCAATCATTTCTATCACATGTCTGGGCTTAAACTTAATGTAAGTAAGAAAGAACTCTTTGCAGCTGGTATTTCCTCTCGGAATCTTCAAATTATCAAAAACATATCTGGCTTCAAAGAAGGTCTCCTTCCAGTTAGGTATTTGGGGGTTCCTTTAGTAACCAAAAAACTGTCTGAACATGACTGCCAGCCTCTCATTGAAAGAATTAAGCTTAAACTTCACCACTGGTCGAGCAAATTCCTAAGCTACGCTGGTAGACTTGAATTAGTTAAAACAGTCCTGTGCAGTATGGCTAACTACTAGTGCAGGCAATTCAATCTTCCCCAAATTATTTTAAATCGCATTAATCAACTCTGTTCCAGGTTTCTATGGAAAGGAACTGACCAGCCAGCTGCAGGAGCTAGAGTCAGCTGGGTTAAACTTTGCTGCCCTAAATCTGAAGGTGGCTTAGGCCTGAAAAACATCAAAGACTGGAACACAGCATGCATGGTCCAGCTAATTCGCAATATTCTCGCAGGAGACGGGTCCCTCTGGGTCGCCTGGTTACATTGCTATGTAATTAAGAATGAAGATTTCAAAGACATGGCAGGGAAAGTTTCCCATAGCTGGAGCATAAAGAGACTTCTGAAACTTAGATCCACTGCACTCCCCATTCTCAATGCAGGAACTAAAACTTCTAGAGATGTTTGGGAAGCTGTTAGAGAAAAAAGAAACAAAGTTAATTGGCACAAAATCATTTGGTTCCCTTCTCACATACCAAAATTCAGTATGATCACTTGGATGGCCATCTTGGACAGACTTCCAACTCGGGAAAGATTGTCTCGGATGGGCATTGTCAATGATTGTAGATATGTGCTATGTAATGAGACTAATGAAACTAGGGACCATTTATTTTCTGAATGCAGCTTTGCTAAATCACTTTGGAGCTCCATTCTTAATCTTTCTCAACTGCATGTTTCACACATGACATGGGAAGAAAAGATTTGCTGGGCTAGTAAAGAATGGAAAGGTAAATCCCTTCTTACTACAATCTTGAAACTAGCTTGGACTTCGTTCATCTACTTGATATGGGAGGAGAGAAATAGAAGAATCTACCATCGTGGCTCCAGAGAAGTCGATCAAGTTCTGTCTTCCATCAAAGAGCTGGTTCGAATACAATTTAGAGGCAAAAATATCAATAGAATTGATAATGTTAATTGTATTCTATGCTATTATTGGGGCATTGACTAACCATTTTTGTTGTTAGTATTTGGTTCTCCCTTTAGGGATGTTTGTTGTAGCAACATTGCTCTTTTGGAAATAAAAGCTTACTTATCCAAAAAAAAATATCACTTAAAGGTTAAAAATTTTATTATTTAAACTAACATTTTTGTTAAAAATGATTTGATTTTTCTTTACATGTGAATTAAGTTTAATTGTAAAATAAAAAAAAGTTTATTTGATAAAAGTGTAAAGATTAAGGAAATAGTGTGGTTTGACAGATAGGTGGTTAGTATACATCATAAATTGTGGGGATGGGGACTCCCATCCTTATTCAAATGCTCTTATCAAAACCTCCACCTTATTCGATTGATTTTTAATATATCTTGCACTCAATTATCCAGTTTTCAACCCCTCCTAAATTTAGATATGTTTTAATATTTAGCATCAATTAATTTTATATTTATAATAAAATTTATTTAATTATAAATCTAATGATAAGAACTTGTTTTAAGTAAATAAAAGTGCAGAGACTTAGGAAAGAAAAAAAAATAATTCAGAAACTTTATTTAATATTTGACAAGTGTTGTTTATGAAACTGGTACGACAAGTAACATAACTCTTAGAGTTGTGGGAATTATTCTTTTTATAATTTTCATGTTGAAAAAAAAAAGTTCGGAAGTGATAAAAAACGACGACTACAGAAATAGCAACTGTTATTATTTTATTAAATTGCAATCAACATGCCACCGGCTGATTTTATTTTACGATGATAATTGAATTTTATTAGTAACGGAAGGAATCAAGATTACGATATATTAAAATATTATGGATTACATCGTTATTTGAATTACGTCGTTATTTAAAAATGATCAATAATGAGTATACATGACTGAAATGCATTGTTCCGTAGAAGAGTGATATTTGAATTGAATTTGTTTAATGGAAGAAAATGAAATGCCGTGAATAACTCAATTAGTGGGAGCTCATACTCATTTTGAAAGCGAAATGTAGGGAGGCCAGCAGGCGGACCAAATAATTAATTGATGCCAAATATTCCTCATAGGCCCCTCCATCGCTGGCCCACTCACAAACTCCCACCATGCCATCAAACAATTATATTTTTCTATAAATTTTAAAATCATACGCAATCTTAATTAAAATATCTGATTATGCTCATATAAGTTTGACTCTAATTACACTTCTTATGTAATATAAAATCATCTTATTAATGTGTCGGTACCTTTATAATCTAGTAATTATATAATAATATTTTTTGATCAATTTTATGATATATTTTGTTTATAACGAAATTGTATGGATTTTTTATAAAAAAAAAAATTCATTCAATTGTTCTTTTTGGTACTTAAGTTTTTATATAAAATTCATATTATTATAAACTTTTCATTGAATTTCCCTTAAGAGTTAAGTTATATAAACTCCATCAATAAAATTAAAAAAAACCCTATTTATAAAATAAAAAAAAATATAAAGTGATAAACATGTTTAGACCAAGATGAATTAAATGGAATCTTAAGGAACAAATAAAAACAATAAATTATGGTGTTATGGTTGAATTTACAAATTTAAATTTATACGTCAAGTTATTAAGTTTTATAAATACCTAATTAATATTTAATTAATAAAAAAAGTACGGCTTGTGTTGCATAATTTTAAAACTGACATAGAATTTAAAAATATTTATATTCAAAAATAAGTTCAAATCTTAAATTATATAATTATAAAAAAATTGAACCCAAAAATTTGAGGGCGAACATTTGCCTATTTTTAAAATTATTAAAATCTAAAACGCCATTGAACCAAAACAAATTGGGACAAGACCACAACCACCCGTGAGTCTAACAGAATCAGACAATAGATCTTTAAGTAATGTCAGATGTTTAAATTTCACTGATTGCAAATGAAAGTAAATTGGATTAGGAGAGTTTCCCTTGCCTCTGCAATATTCGATTCTGATTAGTCGATCAATATATCAGACATCAATGGTTATACCAAAAAAATTTTGTGCCCTTATATTTGTAAGATCCGATTCGAATTAGACGATCAACTGATTAAATACATGTGGTTATAAAAAATAGAGAAAATAACTTCAATGACCGAAAATGTTTTATAATATACGATTTTAACCAATTTTTTTTTATTTACGAAAATGACCAACAAATTTGCTATGCGATCTCTAATTTCGCAACACATATTCCAAATTCGCAATGCGAATTTCTTTTCCGCAACGCGAATTTCCAAATTCGTAACGCGAATATGTAAATAGCAAAACGAATCTGAAATTCGCAACGCGAATTTGTAAATCGCAACATAGAAATCAAATTCGCAACACAGAAGTCAAATTCGCAAAGCGAATTTTATTTTCGAATTCGAAACGCACAATATTAATTTCGCAATACAAATGTAAACAATATAATCGCAACTCATAACCTAAAACCCTAAATCACAACTCAATCTCATCTCCATCTCTCACTCTCTACGGCGACATCCGTCCCCATCTCCGGCGACTCCCCTATATCTCCATCTCTTAGAGTTACCCTCTCACTACCATTCAAGGCCACAAATGAAAAATCAACCACCAAGTGTTAGCTTTTTTCTTTTAATTTTATTTTGAAATTTTTATATTATTATTATATTTTTCATATTTAAATTGATGATAAATTTACTGGTAATTTCAATATATAGATTAACCATTTCACTTAAATTGCTTAGTAAATTCATTCGGTTGCTACCAATACTGTTAAACTGTTTTTAACCCTGTGAAGTTAGTATTTTGGTTGAAGTAATGCAATTCATTCAAGTTTAAATTTGCAGAAGAATAGTTTTTGAAACTTAAATTCGCAACACGAAAATGAAATTCGTAAAACGAAAATCGCAACACGATTTTAATTTTACGTTGCGATTTTCATTTTCGTGTTGCGAATTTAAGTTTCAAAAACTACTATTCTTCTGCAAATTGAAACTTGAATTAATTGCATTACTTCAACCAAAAAACAAAGACAAATACTAACTTCACAGTGTTGCGAATTTATGTTTCAATAATAAACTACTGGAATGTTATCTGATGCATTGATAGAATAATGACTTGGGTGAATACCGTGCTAGTTTGAAACATATTTGACTATATTTTCCCTGTTTAATATCATGTCTGTTTATAGTGTATAATTTGTAGTTTTTGGTATATCTAACTTGGTATGTTTATTGTTTTTGTTAGGAATTTTTTTCGGCTTCATTGACTTTAAGGAATAAATTAAGCTTAGCCACTACAATTGCGTCGGCAGTTACACCTATACAAAGAAATTTGTTTGAGAATACTTGTTTCGGGCCATGGCTGAAAGTACAACATCCAGGTGGAGATGCTATGTTGACCCATTTGTTTCTTCAGACCATGACTAACGATCTACCCGAGAGGATACAACGTGGTGATGAAGAGATATGGTTTCATTTTCCACCGGTGTATACTTGTTTTGGACGGGAGGAGTTTTGCTTAATCACTGGTCTACGTTTCGGACGACACGATGAAGTAGGTCGGTACATTAGTAATATCTCCCGCCCATCATGGTTATTTTGGGTTTTTCCTGAGCTGGCAAAGGCGAAGCCCAATTTACACGTCGACGACTTGAAAAGATTACTTTTTAAAGATGGTTTTACTAGGATGAATGACCTTGATATTGTCCGAGTATGCCTTTTATTACTTTTGAATGCCGGCTTTTTAGGCAAAGAGGGAAGACAACCTATTTCTGAGGATTTAATATTATTGGTAGATGACCTAAATGCATGGAACGTGTTTCCGTGGGGTTCATATCTATGGAAAGCTACCTGGAAAAAGTTGTCGTCTACCTTTGAGGTCTGTCGTAGTTTGTGTGGTCATGGTTCCAAATACACTTTGGTAGGCTTTATTTGGGTTTTAAGATAAGAATTTCTATATAATGTTTCAAAATTATAATTAATTATTTAACAATTACTAAAATTAATGTTTGTGTATTATATTGTTTTTAGATTTGGATATTTGAGGCTTTTTCCAACATGCGGACATATGCTAAAAAAAATTCAAACAATATTCCTAGGGCTATTACCTGGAGGAGGATCCGGCTGTTGGATTAGGAAGATTTACTACCATATACGATGATGAATGATGTAAGTTAACACAAATACTACCATATCTCATATATATTGTTTTACTAGTAGACGTTTGACTTTGTTTGAGCTTTTATATTGTTAGGAGGCAAACATCAATTACAGAGGCTGATACCCACAGAGGCTGAGCTTGCCACTGATTGGTGGCAAGCTAGTAGGCGTTTTTTTATGGGATGGATGATGAGCACCCCCCACTTCGAGAGCCATCACCTGATCGAGCCGATTCTACAGCTCGACACCGAGAGCCATCACCTGATTGAGCCGATTATATACCTCCACACCAAGAGCCATCACCTATTCCATCACATAATCGAGCCTCTTCTCCACCATCACCTCATAATAGGCGACCGAAAAAGATGCCACGACATTTATCTCCTTATTCTCCACCTCTACGGGATGAGTTAAGGGAGTTACGTGATGAGGTCAGTGCTTTGCGTAATGAGGTCATTACTTTACGTGACGATAATGGTGCATGGCGTGATGAGGTACGGTCTTTACGTGGTGAGGTAGATGTTTTAAGCGATGATAATGATGTTTTATGTGGTGAGGTATCTACTTTACGTGATGAGGTAGCCGCTCTACGTGAGATTGTTTCATCGTTGCAGAATGAGGTTATTCATACTCTACGCAATGAGGTAAGTTTGTTTAATACTAAAAAAATGTAAATAACCTTTTTCGGCATTATTTATTTATTTATTTACTGATTAATGTATTAATTTATTTTTAGCGGCCCGATAAGGCAGATGATTTACGTCAGATTTTTCTTGTACGAAGGGGTTCACACATCAGACGTCGTGAATGTGCCATTACGTCTCCTTTCACCCCGATAGTTCAAAGACTACGTAAAAAGAAAGCCCGATTCACTTGCCATCGCTCAAGAGGTCCCTCTCATCGTTCAAGAGGCCCCTCCCATCGTTCAAGAGGTCGCTCCCACCGTTCAAGAGCTCAATTCATATGGCATACTATGTCGACATATTGTTAAACCCCCTCTCATGCCCGGTATGATGGATCAGAGTTGGCTTTCGTATCAATTACAGGCCAGTACCATTCCTCAACGGGAGATGAGCACACTACCAGACATAATTATAGATAATACCCTTTGGGCTAAGACCGCAGTTGATTTTTATCTATATGAGCGGAGCAAGGGGTGCTACGTTGATATATGCCTAATCGACGATATGCATTTGTTTATTGAGCGGTCTTAGTGGGGAGTTTTATTAGGGATTGAAGAGAATGACTATTTCGAATGGGGGGTAACTCTTATATTCTTCTTATATTGATTTTGATTAATTTTTTTAAAATTTTGTAAATTCACTAATATATGTATTTTTTTTTATAAAACAGCATATTGATGCATGGGTGTCACGTCTTCTGATTATAAGGAAATTAAAGAAAATAAAAAGACGCGATTGACTATTATGCATTCTTATTTTCACACAGCTCACTTGAAGAATTAGAGAGACTCTTCATATGTGCTGGGTAATGGAAAAGCCCGCATTTATCCTGCGTGGTGGGAGGTTGATAAGGTTAGTATTTGATGTGCATATTTAAAGGTGTTCATAAATTTTATTTAATGTGCGCAATTGAATTATTATTTATGGTTGCATGTGTTTATCCCTGTTATGGAATATCGTCATTGGATTCTCGTTGAGCTTCAGCTTCCATCCCTGAAGACGACAGTATATGACAGCATGTTGAATTACATATCATTGTTTAATTTGAAAGATATTATTTGTAGGGGATGGAGCGATCATTTGGCTAAATACTTGGATGCAATTGATTATTGGACTAATTCAGGAAACAAGAAGGAAAATAAGTTAAAAGTTATAATGATGAGAGACGATAGAGATAGAGGGGATTGTGGTCCTCTTATATGCATGGTCTTGGAACGTATGATGACATGAGGTAAACTGTTTCTACCTCCCACTGATAGAGATAGAGGTGCAGTAAGGTTGTGGTTTTGACATTTTATGGTTAGAGCGATATATACGAGATGTTGCCTACCTGCATCCGCGTGCTGAAAATGTGCATAAACAACCATTTGTTATTGGTAAGTTTGAGCAAGTGTTGTTAACATATATACTCTTTGTTGGTTTAAAAATATTTGGTTAAGTACCTAGAATTCAATAATTTCAGCTCATATTTGTTGGTTTTAGTTGTGTAGAAAATCTCATGGCCATAACGTTTCTGCAGGTTAATCCTTCAAGTGAGCTGCGTGAAATTGATGTATTTAGATCAAGTTCCCTATTGTTAGGAGCATTTGGATGTATTATAATTGATTTGTTGTAAATAAGAATTATTATTTTTTGTTTAATTTTAATATGCATTATGTTGAATTATTTTTTTTGTTTAATTAATTTGTTGTTTAATTTCAATCTACATTATGTTGAAAGGCAAAAAAGACCTGTTGAAGGTACACTTTCGCATCGCGAATTTGACTTTCGCAACAATCACAACGCGAAAATCGCGTTGCGAATTTGACTATCGTGTTGCGAATTCAACGAAAACACCTTTAAAAAGATAACAGACAACAATCTGATAAGTAATAACAACTGAACAGATCATAGCAATGTTCAAACTCAAGTTACTAATGCATGTCTAACTGAAAATGTATGCATTTACACATAAAATACACATAATACAACGTTTATGTCCCAAAAGGTGAAGCCGGTTGTGATTGAGATTTTGATTGTGATTTTGATTTCCTTTTGCTTGGCACCATATGAGCTTTGGATTTTGATGAGGATTCATATTTTGGTAAAGGAAAAGATGATTGTGATGGCACTGGTGATCCACATGTCAACCTTGTATGACCACTTTCCTTGCATCGACTACATGTCGATATCCTCTTCTCTTCACCCTTAGACGGTATACGATCGTGATTTTTTGGTCGGCCAGGTAGCCTTCTGTCCATGACTGGTAGCAAAACTGTTTGTAAATCATCTGGTATGTCCCACTCATAAGGATGTGGAATAGTGTAGACAATCTCGACATAAGTCTGTCGATATACTTCTGTAGTGTAGCAATCCATAGCGTATGCGCTTGAATCATCTTGGTTTAGATGAAGAGCATCTTTTATAACATGGCCACACGGATAACCAGATGTTTGTCATTTCATACAACTACACGTCTTTGCATTTAGATCGACAAGCCCATTTAAGTTATTATC
The DNA here is from genome assembly GCF_006381635.1 of Hibiscus syriacus. Classification (NCBI taxonomy): domain Eukaryota; kingdom Viridiplantae; phylum Streptophyta; class Magnoliopsida; order Malvales; family Malvaceae; genus Hibiscus; species Hibiscus syriacus. The sequence goes on along the minus strand of NW_024062745.1, from coordinate 453,437 downwards.
CAATACTTCAAACAAAGTGTTTGAACATGGTTTAACTCTCAATGACGTTGACTTCACAACACGTTTCGTTATCTTTTTTTCAGTCTATGGTGTAACACAATGTTCCAATGTTCCTGTAAATTTAAATAAATAATACTTAGTAAAATCTATTAAATATGATAAGTTACGAATTTAAAGAAATAATAACTGCATGGTTTCTTTTCTTGTAGTACCACTGTTGAATAGAGGCTCGAAAAAACTCCATTAACATAGTAATAGGTAATTTTTTGGTATGACGACTTAGAGCGTTAATTGATTCTGCACTATTAGACGTCATTAAACCATATCTTGCTCCAAGTTGATGTACTCTTGACCATCTTTCAAACCTGACATCTTCTAGTGTTTGAGCACATTGAGGCAAAACACATCTTAAACAATTTATATGCTTATTAAAATCTACTTCCTAATAAGCTTTTACAACCTTCCAGTATGTCTATTTGTGATTTTTTTATACCAGCAGGCCTTGATTTAGATTTCTGTACAAATGAACACCAAAAAGTCCATGAAAAGCATCTGGGAAACACCTTCTAATAACGTTGTCAATTGAGTTTGCCCTATCAGATATGATTGTCAGATTGCTAATAGGACCTATGCAATCCCTAAGATGCCCCATAAACCATGTCCATGAATCAGAGGTTTCAGATTTACCAACCCCGTAAGCTATTGGTAGTATCCCATTATTAGCATACATGGCTACTACTAATAAGTTTACTCCAAGGTATCGACCTTTCAAATGTGCTCCGTCAACTATAATAACTGGACACATGTAAGTAATAAACGAATGAATCTACAAAATAATATACACAAGAAATATAATCATTTAAATGTGAAATGCATGTAACTAATAAAAATGAGTCAACAAAATTATATTGATTTACAAACCACAACACCAATGGCGATAAACAACAACTCAAAACGTCCATCTCTATATGTTTTGATATAAGTTACCGACCCAGGATTTTTCAGCTTTAAATTATGACAATAAACTGGAAGTTGGGCAAACGATGTTTCTGGCGACCCCCTCAACATTTCCAAGGCATAACATTTGGCTCTCCAAGCTTGAGAATATGAGATACTAATTTTGAACCGAGCATTAATGTCAGTCATAATTTCATGTCCCCGATATACCCTGCCATTCAAAAACATTAACTCAACTAGAAAACCACCCAACACCTTTTTGTTTGCCTGTCTATGGTGAGGAAAAACTTGGGTTCTTGAATATGTATGTTTATCAATAAAAGTCCTAACTTGAAACATTTCACAATCTTTTATCCTCTTTACAATCATACGCCACGTATAGTTTTTGTCAATCATACACTTTGTTTCGAAACGATCTTTGCTTGATTTGTTAACTTTTAGTTGATAGCCATCTTCCAAACATTTCATATACAAAGCTATCTTCAAGTCTTCCTTTGTATCAAAACAAACATTTTTCTTGATACGAATAACTTTTGTGTAACAATCAACTGCTATCTTTACAAACTCTTCTTCCGGTATCTGAAATAATTATGGCATATTCCAGTTATACTCCCGTGGCATTTTCTTCTTTTTCTTTTCTTCGGGGACTTCTTCTTCTTTTTCTTCTTCTTCTTCTTCAAGGTTATATGAATTACAGAATGAATGTTCAACATGTTCATTCACAGTCGTAACTTCCTCCTCATTATCATCAACAACATCTTCCTCGGCAGCGGCTGTTTCATCATCAAAATTCGGGAATTGACCAATATCAAAATCATTACACACAGGGTCTATTTTTTCTTCTGAAACATCATCAAAATCTGAGTATTGAACAAGATCAAAGTTCGGGGATTGACCAAGATCAAATTTTGAATACTGACTAGTACTCACAATTTTTTCTGTTGGCTCATCATCGTCTAACTGGTTAATACGAAAACCATAATTTGGTGCTAAAAGTTGATTGGGATTTGGATTAGGGAAAGGTTGTGGGTTTTGAATTGTGTTTGATATTGTGTTTGGTATTGAAAATGTGGTGAAACAAAATTTTCTTGGTGATGAAATTGTGGTGGAACCATTAGATTTTGAGGTTGATAACAACATTGTACATTGTGAGCACCATAAACTGGGGTTGAAGCACTTAGTTGATTACTACCCGCTACTGACCCAACTTCACTACTTCTAGGTTCAACAACATACAATGTAACATCATCTTGCGAAACACTAATGTAAGCAATGAATCGTTCAACATCTTCATTGTCGGTTAACAAATAAACTTTACATTTTCTTTGATAAGATAGCCTAAATCCACTTAGAGGCTCTAAATTCAATTTCTTTGCAACACGTAACATTAGAGTTTCATAAGTTAACTTTTTTAATGACAGTTTTAGTTGAAGATTCATGGGTAAAGGTATATATTGTAAAACACCATTAACATTCTCTCATGACCCTCCAAAACACAAATCTATCCAAACATGATCAAGATTAGATGATTTCATTCTACAAATTGTAAATTAATTTACTAAACAAACGAGCTATAAACTAGATATCATCACTAACTTAGAGAAAAACATACATTTATTAAGTTGATAGTTTATAATTTGGGAGAGAAATCATTGAAAAATTATATAGAAATAAAATTATGTAAAAAAAATTAGAGATGGGGAAGGATGTCGTTAGATATAGGAATGGATATCGTCGGAGAGATTGAGAGATGGAGATGGAATGAGTTACGATTTAGGGATTTAGGTTATGAGTTGTTGCTGCTGTATAGTTTATATACCCAAAATATTTGTGTTGCGAAAATAAAAGCTGTTGCGAAATTAAAATTCGTGTTGCGAAAACAAAATTCATGTTGCGAATTAGAAAATCTTGTTGCGAAAAGGAAACTTGTGTTGCGAAAAAGAAATTCGCGTTGCGAATTCAGAAATCGAGTTGCGAATTTGGAAAATCGCGTTGCGAAAAAGAAATTCGCGTTGCGATTGCAGAAACTGAGTTGCGAATTTGAAAAATTCGCGTTGCGATGTGTTGCGAAATTGGAGTTCGCGTTGTGAATTTGTTGATTATTTTCGTAAATCCAAAAAAAAATTGGTTAAAATCGTATATTATAAGATATTTTCGATCACTGTAGTTATTTTCTCTAAAAAAAAAAAAATTGGTAAAGACCCCACCAGGGAGTTCGGTCAGTCCCGGTGTTTAGATATTTTATATTTTTCTAAATAAGTTTATTTATAAAACCTATCTATTTTTCTAATATTTATTAAAATATAAATTTTAATATTTAAAAATGAAAGTGTAGGGTTTACCCTTTTGGAAAGTTCAAAGATGAAGTACGTGGCCAATGAAAATTCACTCAAAGTTTGAGAATCAATTCAAGTAAATGAAATTATTACAAAAAGCTCCTATTTCCGTGGGCCTCTGTCACTCTTTCGCTTTTCCCTACACCTATCACATCTCCTCCACATGCATCTTGGCTGTACTATAGTCATCTTTCGTTTAACTCACCATTTGCTCCTCGATTATACTCAAGTTTTTATTTCCATACCTAAATACTCTAGCTTTTTTTGTATGTGACCCAATTTCCAATAATCATTTCAATTATATTGAAAATTGACTCAAATCAAATTAAAATAAATCTCTCCTATTATTATTTTTAGGATAAATTATATAAATGGTCTCCGATTATAAAGTATTACTTTATTGAGTCTCTCAACCGTTAAAAGTTACAAAATGATCTTTCAACTACAATGAGTTTGATCTATCAAAATAATCTTAATTATTCATATGTTCTATGTTAAAAAATTGATAACAATTTGAGCTGGACGTTAACTAGTTGACTGTGATATAATATTCATTTAAGATTTTGATATCATATTTTATCATATCTCAGCAAATTAATGTTTAGCTCAGACTACCGTCAATTTTTTAAAATAAAAGGAAGAGTTTATGACATATGAATAGCTGAGTGATCATTTTGTAACTTGTAATAGTCAAGGGACTCAACAATACAATATCCTTAGTCAAAAGAATATTTCATAACTTTTAACAGGAGAAAGACTAGACAAACTAATGTCCAATAGGCAAATAAATGTTTCGTAATTTTTAATAGTCGAACGACTCAATAAAACAATATCATATAGTCGATGGATTATTTGTGTACTTTATTTTTTCCAGTGGTTAAGGGACTTATTGTTTTCCGTCCCGGAATCGAGCACCGCAAATATTAGGGATATGAGTGTTTATTGTCAAAATATTAAAATTTTTTGAACATATATTACTTTGTATTTATCCCAGATTTATAACAAAAATTAATACTGATATTTAAAAAAAACCTAACTAATAAAAACTTGATACGAGACGGCTACTTTCATTCATTACAAAAAATAAAACACATTATTATCAAGATTTTGTTAAAACGTCCGAACCTTTTGGAATAATGGAATTAAAGCTTATCCAAAAAGATATATAACTTGGAGGATAAATCGAGAATTAAACATTTTTATTTATACATTATTTAAATTATTTATTAAATTCCCATTTTTGTTTCTTCTCCGCCTGGTAATAACACCTAATTTACCGAGTTTTATATGGGGTTGGATATTTCTTTCTTTATAAAGCCACAGGCTCTGGCCTTTCTTCTCTCCCACACATTGAAAATCCTTTTTCTCCCTTTTTCTTTTTCTTTTCAGAAAACATGGGTTCTCAAAGATCGACTATGGCGATGCTTTTGCTGATGATGTTCACTTTATCATCGGCTTCAGACATGTCCATCATCTCCTACGACAAAACTCATCCCGACAAGTCAGAGTCCAGTTGGAGAACAGACGGTGAAGTCATGGCCATGTACGAGGAGTGGCTCGTAAAGCATGGCAAAACATACAACGGGTTGGGAGAGAAAGAGAAGAGGTTCCAGATTTTCAAGGATAATCTCAGGTTCATCGACCAACACAACGCCGATGAGAGCCACGGTTTTAAGGTCGGTTTGAACCGGTTCGCCGATCTCACCAACGAGGAGTACAGAGCCACGTACTTGGGAGTGAAGAAACCTGAAAGGAAGCTTTCGAAGGCGAGTGACCGGTACAAGCCGGTTGTCGGTGAAGAGTTGCCGGATTCCGTTGATTGGAGAGAGAAAGGAGCTGTTGCTGAAGTCAAAGATCAAGGGAGTTGCGGTAAGTTTTTTTTTTAACCCTCTATTAATTACCGTCTTATGATCTTTAAATTCTTAGTACGTGTGTTTGGTTTTCATGGATATTGAGCCTGTGTGTCGGTACTTGACTTGTCTTCTTACGGTGGGGTAAGGAGTAAGGTGTCTTACACGAAGGTTCATGCCTTATTGAATCATGGGAGATTTATTATCCACTGCAAGTTTGTATTATAAAATATACAAATATTATTTCTTTTTAGGGGTTTTAAAAAAATTCGTTAACCAATAATTGTTTGACAGGTAGTATTTATTTTTAAGTAATATTATTTTCTGAAAGTAAAAATATTAAATCTATTTCTTAAAAATAGATTTTAATGATTTTAAGATTTAGCCATTTAGAAGATTTTAAGATTTCATGCTCTTTCATAAATTATTTTTTTAATAATAAATAAAATTAAAAAGAATTTGAAAAAAATATGCTACGTGTAGAATCGAGTGGTAATATGTATTTTTTAACAGATGTTATGGGCTTGACACATTAAATTGTAATTTTAAAAAAGTCAGACATATTTTTATAAAAAAAAAAAAGTTTAGACACCTTAAATTAATAAAGGTATAATTTGAATATTTCTTTAATTAAACGATTTTTTATAATATTAGTTTTACTGACCATTCAATGTTAAATACAGGGAGTTGCTGGGCCTTTTCAACCATTGCTGCAGTTGAAGGCATAAACAAGCTTGTTACAGGTGAACTCATTTCACTATCGGAGCAGGAGTTGGTAGATTGTGATACATCCTACAATGAAGGTTGCAATGGTGGTCTCATGGATTATGCCTTCGAATTCATCATAAAAAACGGTGGCATCGACACCGAAGAAGATTACCCTTACACTGGTCGTGACGGTAGATGCGACTCTTATAGGGTAGGTTTTATATCTTTCGAGTCGAATAGATCGAATTTCATTACCCTTGTACTGACCCTTGGTGTTTTAAATCACCCCGCAGAAAAAGGCAAATGTTGTTACAATCGACGATTACGAGGATGTTCCACCAAATAACGAGAAAGCTTTGCAAAAGGCCGCTTCGAATCAACCGATTAGTGTTGCCATTGAAGGAGGAGGCAGGAGTTTCCAGTTATATGATTCGGTAAGATTCTGCATCCATCAAAATTACTAGTTTCTGAATGACCTTAAGCCTGAACACAGTTCGATAAATGTCTGATCTTTATAAAGCTTGAATCTGATATTTGTTCATCGTATGTTTGTGGTCTTGTTACAGGGTGTGTTTGATGGAAGATGTGGAACACAACTAGACCATGGTGTGACTGTTGTTGGATATGGCACAGAGAGCGGTAAAGACTATTGGATCGTAAAGAACTCGTGGGGAAGCAGCTGGGGAGAGGCAGGCTACATCAGGATGGCGAGAAACGTGGCCAACTCCGTAACCGGAATATGTGGAATCGCTATGGAACCGTCTTATCCGATCAAAACAAGCGAAAATCCCCCGAATCCTGGTCCCTCTCCGCCATCCCCCATACAGCCTCCTACCGTCTGCGACAACTATTATAGCTGCCCCGAGCTGACTACTTGCTGCTGCATCTATGAGTATTATAACTACTGCTTCGCTTGGGGATGCTGCCCACTCGAGGGTGCCACTTGTTGTGATGACCACTACAGCTGCTGCCCTCACGACTACCCCGTCTGCAACGTCGATCAAGGCACATGCTTGTTGGTACGCTCGTATTCAAACCGATCGATCCTTTCGTTCTACTTATGTTGAAGTTACTAACTCTTATCGAATTTGTTTCGCAGAGCAAGGGCAACCCGTTGGGAGTGAAGGCACTGAAGCGCACCCCGGCCAAGCCATTCTGGGCACTTGGAAATTTAGGCAGAAAGAACATTGCTTGAGTTGAAGGCTGGCATTGTAATGCCGTGGCTGATGGGGCTAAAAGGGAGGAAAATGAAGGAAGCTCGACAATCTCTCTGCTTTATAAAAGTTACTTAGATGGCTGATTATGTATATAATAATTTGGTATTCATCCGTGGTGTACTTGGGGAGGAGATAGAATATTTGTGTATATCATGTCTTCATATAACCAATGGATTCTACAAGTTGGTTAATATATCATGCTCTTAAAGTTGCTTCATTTATGTATTTGACTTTAAAATTAATGTTTTCTCTCTGCTTTAAAACAACATTGTGTTTTTGGAAGTCATAAATTTATCCTTCAGTTCTCACTATTTTCGTTGCTTCATATTATGTCTTTTGAAAGAAAATTATAATATTATATCGGATCGAATTAGATAAATTTTTTTATTCTAATTTCGAATTCAACCCAAATCGAAACTAGTCAGGTTAGATCAAATGTTCATCCCTGTTATATATCCAATTCATATGGATTGAGCAAATGGGCAAGTCATGGATGGAGACCCAAACCAACTAAATTCAAAGAAGGAAGCAGCAAGCCAACCAAAGTTTGGAATTATGTGGCGGTAGGCACGCCTACCATACCAATATCACATAAGACCTGTACTATGTGGACAATGCTCGCCCTCTTCCTAACAGTACAATCTAATATAACCTACTAGAATAAATTAAGATCAACCCTCTCTTCAAATGGAATGAAATTAGGACCAAAACTTGATGCTTCGTTACCATTGAACTAACCTAACCATATTAGACGAAATTAGAGCATACCAACAATACACATACTTGAAAATATAATAATATTCGTGTTTTCAATCATGTTATATTTATCGTGATTATATATATATATATATATATAATTATAACTATTGGTGTGTTCTATTTTCAAATTATCACATTCTTTCTGCAAACCTTTTTTTTTTGAATTTTCTTATCAACATGATAAAGAAGATTGTCACGAAAAATATAAAGAAGTTAAAAGAAAAAAGTAGAGACGAACCGATTGTTATAGTGAACGATGGTCCCTTTGCATGCAAAATTGATAGGAGTGAGGCAAAAAAATTATTACTGAGTCGTGATTTATTGTTAGGGAACTTCGAATTTGAATTTAATATCCCTGAAAGCAACTATTAACAATCAATTTTTTTAAATAATATCATTTTTGGTAAACCTTCTATCAAACTTTTCTTCTAATAAAAAAGGTTTAAATATACAAAGGTGCCCAACCTATGCCCCTTTTTCAGTTTAGTGTCTAACGTTTATTTCTTTCCAGTTTGATATCTAACATTTCATTTTGTTACTCATTTAGGTGCTCAAGCCGCCAACGGTGTTAATTTCTCTATTAACTGACACGTGTTACAATCTGGTAATTTTAAAAAAATTATTTAAAAATAAAAAATTAAAATTATATATATATTTATGTTTAAAAAGAAAACACAAATTTTGACGGTTAAACCTTTTACGGTTTGCTAACGTGACATGATAAATATATAAAATTATAATTAAATCGTTTTCACGTAGATAATACGTGAATTAAGTTTTGGTCACTTGGACGTTGAATCTCATTAGTTTGATGACGCGACCCATTAGTATAATGATTTAATTTTTATTTTAACCCTTACACTTTAGATAAAATATTGATTATGAGTCTTTTGTAAATTCAAATTAGTTTAGGGACACCATTTCAATTATTTTTAGTAGGTTTTCTTCTCAACCCCATTATTGTTCATCTTCCTCTGCTTCTTCTTCAGACATCTCTACTCCATTGCTCCATTTGTCTTCTTTCAAGGACTCATGCTACATTTCAAAAATAATGAAAAATTTTCAACTTCTGATAACAAATAATAACACCACAAGTTCAGAGAAAAAGGAGAGGGTAGACATCTAGATATAAAATGAAAATGGATAATCTTTGTTATACAAATAAAAATTCAATTTTGAAAGATTGAGATTGTAGAATGTAATAAGGAACAAGAAGACCAATCAATTGATCCAAATAACTTGATAATTGGATATCACTCTTCGTGGTGATTTTTCTTGAGAAAACACCTCCAGTAAAACATAATCGATGGATTCAAACAACTCGATAACTTGATTTGTGAATTCACCCATTGAACTCAATACAAAATCCTTATATATGTCAGGGCTAAGTTATGATAAAATCATTTTGTTAATATGTCATCACTATTATGAGTATTTATATATTAGTGTTGTTAGTGTTTATCATTTATCACATACTGTTGTATGTCTATTGTTTTTCTAAGTTAGTTAATTTACTTTTAACCCTCTCCTTTTATTGACTTTTTTTTTTAAATTCTTTTGTGGTTGATTTGTGTACTTTTGTGGTTGATTTGCGTAAATGATTATTTAATGTGATTAGTCTACACTAATTTTTATAGATTCTTCTGATAGTTTTATTACAATTCATCTATTTAATATAAATAAAAGCTATTATTAATTAAAAATATCAAATTAAATATTTATATAATAAAATTTATTTTCACAATAGTGAATTTGTTTCTAACCTAAACTCATTCACAATATTCTAGAGAAATGGTTAATTTGGTGCACGTTCATGATGTATATGGGCTTCAAGTCTCACCCAAGATACTTGACAAATGTGGATAAACAGATTTACATTCCTGATGCATATGTGACATATGTCTCATTTGAAGGACCAATGTTAATAGACTAAAGAGTATAAGTCCTGTGCTACGGTTAACCCAAACTATATCATGATGTATGCTTATATGTTGTAGAAAGGTGTTTCGACTATATGATATTGGACCTTATCCTTGATGCTGTACTGTGATTGTGGTTATACAAAGCATTGAAAACATTGCTTTTATGACTATAGTTACTGATATGCTTATAGTATGAATGCATGCAATATAATATAATTATTTCTGTGACATTGAGCATATAAGTATAACGTTCAAAATAAATTTTCATTCGTAAGTATTTAGGTATAGATCGAGGAGTACCATCATCTATGAGAGATTCATCATTGATTTAACATAGTACATCTTGATTTATTACAGCGGACATATATATCGTGGATCTTATTTATAATTTAGTCATAACTATATCCTATAAATTTATTTTAATAACACAATTTCATTATTTGATTTAATAAAATTATACTTATAACTTTTTTTTAGTAAATTTTAAATCTAATTTTAATCATGCTTAGAGCGAAGGAAAGAGGAAGCTTTAGGAGAATGAAGAGAAGTGCTCCTAATATATTTAGAATACTTAACTTAAAGAAACATAAGAGAATAAAGATAAACATAGTCAACCGATAAAAATGTTTATTTTACTTGTAACATTTTTAAACCCATATCTATTATATATATAGTTGACGATTACACCCAAATTTAAGCAAGGATTCTAAGATCAAAGTTACAGTATTTGAATGTCACGTGTTGGAGTAATTGTGTTAGCATGGCCCATGGCTAAGGTAAGGGTTCTAAGATTAAAGTTACAGTATTTGAATGTCACGTGTTGGAGTAATTGTGTTAGTATGGCCCATGGCTAAGGTGTTATTAACTTATATCAAACATTTAAACATATTTTCGCGTAGGCTTATTGTAATAATGGCTATGGAAACATAGTTTAAATGAGCGCAGGCGCCAATTGGAACCCACGAAGCCAAGAAAACAAGCCCTTTCGGTTTACTGTACACTTACCCCCCAATCCTCTCTTCCAAAGAGAGATGGATAAAGCTCCGTCCTTTGCCCACTCCTTAATCTTCTTCTTCACTGTTGTTCTATAAATGAAACCATCATCTTAAAAAAGGGTGTTCTTTCTGTGGATGAAAATGGCTTTCAATTCTTCAGTTCTTTTCGATTCTCTTTATTGTTCGGAAGAGAACTGGGGGCAAGACGAAGAGGCGAAAGAAGATTTCTTGGTTGAAGCAGACGATGAACTTTCTGGGAACCCTTTTCCGGTCTTGTTTGAACATGACTTTTTCTGGGAAGACGATGAACTTTCCTCGTTACTCTTAAAGGAAGAGCGGAATCAACTGTTTGACACCCTTCAAACCAATGGGAATCTCGCCGGACCTCGCTTTGACGCCGTTGAATGGATGTTGAAAGTCAACGCTCACTATTCCTTCTCCGCTCTCACAGCCGTTCTCGCCGTTAATTACTTCGATAGATTATTGTTTAGCTTCCGGTTCCAAAGCGACAAGCCATGGATGACTCAACTAGCCGCTGTTGCTTGTCTTTCTCTGGCGGCCAAAGTGGAAGAAACCCAAGTGCCTCTCCTACTGGACTTACAGGTTTGTTTGGTTCTTTGTTACCTAAGTTTGATGCTTTTTTTTTTCTTTTTCATTTCGGCTTCCCAAAGTTGTGATTTTGTTGGCCTGTTTAGGTGGAGGAGAGCAAATATGTGTTCGAGGCCAAAACTATTCAAAGAATGGAGATTTTGGTACTCTCTACACTTCAATGGAAGATGAACCCTGTTACTCCAATTCCTTTTCTTGATTACATTGCAAGGAGGCTTGGGTTAAAGGGTCATTGTTGCTGGAAATTTCTTCGGAGATGTGACCAAATTTTGCTCTCTGTCATTTCAGGTTAGCACCATAAACAACCCCTTTTTTTCTTTTACCAGGTAATGGATTTGATCTTAAATTGTGTTGAATTCATTGGCAGATTCAAGGTTTTTGTGCTTCCTCCCTTCTGTAATGGCCATTGCTGTAATGCTTCAAGTCATGGATATTGAACTAGAATTCCAAAACCAGCTTTTGGGCAACCTGGGAATTGATAAGGTACTACCACTTTTAAATGGTGCAAATTTTGTCCTGGGATTTAAAATCTCAATGTTTCAAACAGGACAAAGTGGATGAATCCTGTAAGTTGATAATGGAATTGGCAAGAACAAGAGTTGAAGGCAACCGATCAAACAAGCGCAGGTTCAGCTCGATTCCGGGTAGCCCAATTGGTGTGATGGATTTTTGCTTTAATTCCGATAGATCGTACGATTCGTGGGCAGTTTCATCGTCTTCATCACCTGAGCTTGTCTCCAAGAAGATTAAGACTCGACAAGAACAGTTCCTGGAAAGGCTAGACCATGCTCCGTCAGATTTTCTCGGCAATTCTCACTAATTTCAATCTTCAATTTCTCACTTTGTGATAATATTTCTGTTCTTTTGTTTGTTTTTTTTTTCATCGAGATGCAAGTTAAATTGCTTTCCATCTCTGCTTTTTTCCAACCATAACATGATTTGAGACAAATTTCAGTTTCTGAAATTCAAATGTCTCTTTAGGTAGTGATTGGTTGGTGAGAAAATTTACAAGTAGAGATGGCTTGCATTTTATCCCGAATAAATTTACCAAAAAAAATGACTATAGCAATTCAGACTTCAAATTCCTTCTATGACTGCTTTATCCTTATAATCAGACTATAATGGAAGTTCAGAAATTAAAGTAAAATTTAAAAAAAATTAAATTGTCACATTTTTACTATTGGGTAAAATTGTAAATAGCCTCTCAAATGTTATTATTTTGTTGAGTCATTTAACTATTAAAAGTTATTAAATTATCCTATAATTATAGAGTTTTTTTTTAGTTTTTATTATTATTAAAAGTTATAAAATGATTATCTAACTTTTCATATGTTTCAAATTCATCATTTTTTTTATTAAAAAATGGACGACAATCTGAGTTAGACGTAAAATTGCTTAATATGATGTGATAAAATTTGATCTTAAAATCTCAAACGATTATCATATCTCAATCAAAAGTTAACGTTCAATACAAAGTGTCATTAATTTTTTTTAATAAAATGTACCAATTTGAAACATATGAATAGTTGAGTGATCATTTTGTAACTTTTGATGTTAAAGAATTCAACAAAACAACGCCTTATAATCGGAGGGCTATTTTATAACTTTTTTTTGAATTAATCACTGGTATATGATCTATTGACCGACTAATCCAAATCGGGTACTGCAGAGGCGAGGAAGACCCTCTCAACCCAGATTTTGTTACACAATCCGAGAAAAAATAAAATAAAAAAAATCAAAATTTTTTAATAAAGTAGAAGAAACAAATTAAAGTAAAGAACCCAAATAATAATAGGATATTGAACTTGAATTAGGTTGAGGCCTGCATCAACGCAGTTTCCTTAAGACATATTTACGGTCTCTCCATGGTGCTCGAGATATTTTAGTCGTATGTCTCTCAAGATACAACAACGATATGATCAATGCACAATATTACAACTTATGAGATCACGAACCAAATTTTTCTAGAGACTATCACCTAAAACAAGATAGGAAGAAGAGAGTTTGTGGACCGTGTTTAACCTAATAGGTTAGCACGGTATTTATAGTGTTTCACAAAGAAGACAAATTGAAAACAATATATTCGCGCTATTAATTAATATCTGAATAAAATAAAAAATAATAAAACCATATTTAATATTTAAAGTAAAAGGAAATCGTATAATATTCCTTTTAATTTAGAATATTAAAAAAAACTTCACTTAAGAAAAATATTTAATTCGTAGTGAGTAAAATATTCATAGGCCCTCAAAGGGCCTGATTGATCCGGACATTTGCACCCCCGACATCTACACGCAAGACAAAATTTTAACATAAGTCATTTAATGATTAGCAAGTGCGTTTGTACATATAAATCATTTCCTTGTTTAACATCCCATTAATGTGGGATATGAGTTTTCTCATTTTCCATACACAACAAAATTCACATGTATTTTATTTTGAGCATTAATTTCTTATTCATATTTAATTAATTATTCAATTATTCATCTTTACACTTAGAAAATATGCCTCAAAGTATTCAATTTATCACATTTTTCCTAATAGTTTACTCTATTCGTAAATTTTAGAGTTCGAATTTTTGACTTTACTTAAGGATTTTAATGTCTATTTTATAACTTCTAATAATTTATTAAAGGGAGAATATTAAGGTATAACCAATGGAAAAAAAACTATGATTTTAGAATCAACGCGCTTACACCCTAAGCCTACTGCATATCTGCCACTGGTTAGGTTCCAAATTCCAATAGAAACTTACAAGGCAAACCACCGGCGATAAAAATACACTTTATAATAAGAAAACTTTGTATTTTAAGCTTTACTATTCTAGATGTCCCGATGATTGAAATACATACGGATACGGTAGTGTGCATTTACATGTATATTATACTTTCGTACGTACTTGTCTGCATGCCATTGAAGTACCATTTTGTCTTGTCGGCCACTGCCAGATTTCGTGACTAATTTTGGGGGGTTTTGAGCTCATCGGAACAGCTCATCTTTACTTTGATTTTTCTCACAGTTACACAACAGTACAAACCTGCTCAGTGACGAAACTAGGGGCTGGTAAAGGCCTTGGTCCCCAGAATAGTATAATTGTTCTTAGATCCTTGTAAAATCCATAAATTTGTAAATTAATATATGATGAACAGTGTGAATGCCTCTTGGTGGGAGCTTGGGGATCTCAACTGTCACACCAAAAGCACAACTTTTCAATATTTCGACTCCCTAATTTGAATGCAAACTCGATGAGAGCTACCTTCTTTTGACAGTGAAATGCATCCCAGAAGATTAAACTGTAATTTTATATTTCTTTTACCCCATTATTTTAAGATTTTACCCACCCAACGCCTGGGTTATATGGTTCAAAGTTTAGAAAAAGACAGCAGCAACATGTGTTACTGCTTTCTTTCTAGCACTTTAAACTAAAGTTAGAGAATCAGAAATTCGACTTTATTCTCAAACTTATTATTTTACAATATTCATACCTCTCTAGATTTGCTTAATCTGCTGAAACTCACTTATATTATTGCACCTCCAAGGTAAGATTATGGTAGGTCATGACTTTCTTCAAAATAGGAATTTTTTTTAACTAAATAATGAGATTTTCAAGTTAAAATAGATGTTATTTTGTAAGTTGAGTTTGAAAACACAGTAAAAATAGGGAGTGGGGGACAATTTGAAACTCATCTTTTGTTCTTTTCTTTTGGTAGTTAGCTGTGTAGGTTTTAGATTCAATTTCAAGGGCTTTGTGGGGGGGGGGGGAGGGGGGAAGGAAGACAATAATATAATATATTTCTTATTGATCACCAGAAAGAAGAAGATTAGTGCTACTGATCATCTGGATTCTCAAAGCTCAATGCATCCTTTTTTACTTATTGAGCATTAACGAGTTTCCTTTTTGGCAGAAAAATGATGTACTTCTAAATAAACAAGTCCTTTTGATCCATATATGTTAAAGATTCAAACTTAAATTCATTAAATATTACTTTTAAGAATGTTTTCCTGAATGCACCGGTGTAAAATGAAACCTAATTATTTTGACCCTCTAATGCAAAATGGGGGGGGAGAGGACCTAAAAAAACAGTAATGTAGCCAAAAGATAAGAAATGGTCACATTAAGCACACTGGCACCAGAACTTAGAGCCAAATCATTAATCATGCTGTAGTCAGCGTTCTAATCAAACAAATTTAATCAGTAACGAGGCAATGACTGAAACTCAGAGAAAATATGGGGGGACCCTGAGGTGGGAAATGGCAGAGGGGTACGTAGCCCCACAGGAGAAGAGATATAAATTCAAATCAGCTTAAGATTTGAATGAGAGTTGGGGAATGGAACACTCTTTGATTTTATCAGTACACATTCCATGCGTGACTGTTATAATTGTGGGGTATTAAGCACAGGTTATGGAATTTTTCGAAGCTGTAATGGCAGTGCAAAGAATACTGAAACAAAGATGATAATGGCAATGGGGCTCACCTACAGCAAGAGTATCCGATTGGGTTGTAGGGATGTCTCTGGGTTTTGGGGGTCACCATCCTCAGGTAATGCCAAACTTATTAGCCTCTGATGACTACGAGTACCAATGCATTTATGGTCTTTCTGTGTATATTATTTAACCCATCTGCTGCTGCTGCTGCTTGGAGGGGACAATATCAAATATAGGGCGAGACAAATCTATATTATTTCAGGCCAAACCATTAGGCCACCCCCCGGGGTACATATGGTCCATTTGCGATAATCATTTCCATCTGTAATGCTCCAAAATTCACCCACGAGATGTTTTCTACGTTCTCTTCTCTAGTATGAAAGATCAAATTTTACATAATGTCAAATTTATCGAAAATATACGATCGATTGTTTAATGAACGATTCTTCAAATATTATTCGAATATTTGACATATGTGAACCTAAGTTAACCACTACACTCATGTTTAAGCTAGAACTGAATCAATCAGCATGTTAGGCAATGAGGAAATGATCCAATGAGAAGCCAATGTGGGGTGAGACTATTAGGTGGTGTTTGTTTTTGCAGAGGTAAAAGGTCTGCAGTCTGCGAACCACATCTGCAGGCATCTGCAGCAGAAGAGGTGGACCAAAAGTCTGCAGTCTGCAAGAAGAAGACTATTTGTTTTTTAACGTCTGCAGACTGCTAAAATGAACTGAAATATAAATAAATTGATTTTTTTAAACTTAAAAGAGTTTTGCAATACTTAGATTTAAATAATTTTAGTTTTACAATATTGAAATTTAAATAATCCATACAACTACAATAATAAATTATTTAAAATAAATCAATCCATATTTTAAAATAAATTAATCCATACTAATAAATTATTTAAAATAAATCAATCCATACAACTACAATAATAAATCAATCTATATTTTAAAATAAATCAATCCATACTAATAAATTATTTAAAATAAATCAATCCATAATAATAAATTATTTAAAATAAATCAATCCATAATTTAAAATAAATCAATTCATACTAATAAATTATTTAAAATAAATCAATTCATACAACTACAATAATAAATTAATCCATATTTTAAAATAAATCAATCCATACAAATAAATTATTTAAAATAAATCAATCCATACTAATAAATTATTTAAAATAAATCAATTCATACTAATAAATTATTTAAAATAAATCAATCCATATTTTAAAATAAATCAATTCATACTAATAAATTATTTAAAATAAATCAATCCATATTTTAAAATAAATAAATCCATACTAATAAATTATTTAAAATAAATCAATCCATACTAATAAATTATTTAAAATAAATCAATCCATATTTTAAAATAAATCAATACATACTAATAAATTATTTAAAATAAATCAATCCATACAACTACAATAATAAATTAATCCATATTTTAAAATAAATCAATCCATACAAATAAATTATTTAAAATAAATCAATCCATACTAATAAATTATTTAAAATAAATCAATCCATATTTTAAAATAAATCAATTCATACTAATAAATTATTTAAAATAAATCAATCCATACAACTACAATAATAAATCAATCCATATTTTAAAATAAATCAATCAATCCATACAAATAAATTATTTAAAATAAATCAATCCATAATAATAAATTATTTAAAATAAATAAATCCATATTTTAAAATAAATCAATCCATACTAATAAATTATTTAAAATAAATCAATCCATACAACTACAATAATAAATCAATCCATATTTTAAAATAAATCAATCCATACTAATAAATTATTTAAAATAAATCAATCCATATTTTAAAATAAATCAATCCATATTTTATAATAATTTATTTTAAAGTAAATTATTTTATAATAAATTATTTTATAATAAATTATTTCAAAATAAATTATTTTATAATAAATTATTTTAAAATAAATTATTTTAAAATAAATAACCTTATTAAATTATTTAAAATTATTTTAATAAATAACTATATTTTATAATTGTTCTTGAAGAGGTTTGAAGACCTTTGAAGACATAAAATCAAGTCTGCACCAAGAAGAGCTCGCGCAGACGTTTGAAGAGCTTCTGTCTTCTAAAAAACAAACAGTCTGCGAAGCCTAATGTCTGCGCATGGTCTGCGCGACGCAGACATAAGTGGTTTGAAGAGCTTGCACAGTGAAAACAACACCACCTTAGTGTTAGAAGGATTGTAAGTTTAGGGCATTGGGGTACAATGGTTCTAAGGCTTCTTTTCTTTTCCTTGTCCTCCTAGAGGACAGTGAGTGTTATGAGATTTACCGTTATGGTTAAGCATGAATGAGCTTTAGGACTCAAATGTCCCTTTACACAGTCAGAAATGAAAGGGACATTGGTAGATATTTAGTTAATTAAGGCATTTAGCCATTAGGGGTTCAATGCTTCCAAATCATTATATATTGGTTCCAAAACCAACCAATCACGCTACTCGCACCTGTTTTGGCTAAACCTTGGCTCTCTGTAGGGATGGAAATAATTTGATTCTCAAATTTAATTTTGAAAAAAAAAATGATTAATTGAATTTAAATAAAAAATTATATCTGTAATTTACAAAATCAAAATTTACATATCAAATTATATATTATTGTATTGAAGTTTACGTAAAATTTTGAGAGAGATATATATTTTTATTAATAATGTTATAATTTGAAACTAAATTGAATGGTTAATTAAATGATAATTTGATTTTTGTTTGAAGAAAAGCAACAACAAAAAAATTGTGCAAGGTTTGTTGTTTAGGCCAATACACTTTTAACTCTTAAATTGGTAAATATGACGGGCGAAATATTAGGCCCGTTCAAAATATATTTTGGGATCTATGACATTTTCTACAATATAGAGGGAACTAGTCATATCGAGGTAACGAATTCCATGATATATTATTTTTATATTAGAGGCCTATTATTTTAATATTTTTTGAGAAATTCGTCAGCTTGAGGTGACAAGTTTTATTAAAAAATTATTATTTTTTTCAGAATATTAATTTAAATTTAAATTTGGAAAAAATTGAAACTCATCACCTTGAGGTGACGAGTTCCATTAGGTTTAAAATATACAACCATTTAGATTTAAAAAATAGTTGTTGGAACTCGTCACCTTGACGTGACGATTTCCAACTTTCATTTTCATAAATTTTAACTATAAATAGGAGTTGAGATAGTTGATAGAACTAAAGGAGAACCAAAACATGCATTTGTGGAAAGAATATTTCAGGCAATTTTCGAAAGACCATTTTGGGTCTAATTACTCTGATATTGATGATTTGGATTCAAGCCCATCTTCATATGAGGAGTGGGTGAAAGAATTAATAAAGTCGATTCTTGATCAAAATAAGGAGTTTAAAAGGGAGGAGGAGGAGAAAAAAAAGAAGAAGAAAAAAAAAGAATGAAAGTTAGCAAGATGACACAACAAATGACTCATCGAAAAGAATGAGAATAAGAAAAATAACAATGTAAAAATTGAGAGGAAGAAGAAGAGGAAAAGTTGTTTATTTTGTTGAAAAAAATGTTTTAAATAAATGTATGAATTTGAGTTTAGTTAAACGTTATAGTTTGCAATTATATATGAAACGTAAAAAACTGAAAAATTATCATTGATATTGATAAATTTGTAATATGGGTACAACATGCGAATACAATTACAAAGGATTTATCGGGCCGCTTGATATCTTGTGAGATGTGGAAAATACTTCTTGTTGTGGCCTTCACCTCTACAGTGGCCACATAGCTTTGGTAGACCTTGCTCTCTTTGAGGGTCATCCATATCAGTATGAATTCAACTTGATTCAGGATGACCCCTCAACTTCCTTCGTAATTGTGGATTGGGCAACTATTCTTCAGAAACAGTAGGTGGCCAATATGTATCGTTTGGGAGATACTTAAACGCGCAACTGTATATGTTGTGCATTGTATGTAGTCTATAATAACCATCAACATCAATGTATGGGTTAACATTCACATTCATACATGTAACAACTGCGTGAGCGCATGTGTATCTAAATGCTTGAAATTGACCACAATCACACTATCTTTTATTCAGATTACCAGTGTGGGTAGCAGAAGTCCCACCTTCATTAGGTCGAACGAGTGTTTGAACAATGTAACCAGATTCCAGTCTAGCGAAATTATGAACATACATTGATGTTATATAAGTTTGATTTTTTGTTCATTGCTTTCTTTATATCTAGAGCCTAATTTCTACCTTGTTAAGCATTGCCTATACTTGGGCACCTTTTTTCTACCCATACTTCACCTAATTTGAAGTAAGTCTCCCAAACAATACTTGCCACCAGAAGATGTCCAGTTCCTTTTAGCACTAAATTGATACCTTCAATAAGATTGGTTGTCATATAATCGTAACGCCAACCTTGACCGTCATATGCCTGCAACCATATTTATCGAGGTATCATATGTGCACAGTTGTAAACCTCTTCTCCATACTTCCTCAAATTTTCCAGTCTTGCATGAAAGCTCGGTTGTAGTAATGTGTAACCTGAAAAAATAATTAGGTATAAGTATAATTATAAACGAATACAAAAAATGAAGGGAAAAAAGAACAAGTTACCCATATTGATAATCTCTTTCCTGATCTTCTTATTCTTAAACCTCATCATAGCATTAAAAGCAATATAATGTATACAATACACAAGAAATGCATGCGGAGGCGACCACCTACTTTTCGGTCAATTAATCGTGGCCAACAACCTAAGTGAACTGTCTGAGATCATACAAATCCCATCTTGAGTGACAACATGGGCACGTAAATTTGACAGAAAGAAATTCCACATTTCCTTGGACTTATTTTTAAAAATGGCAAAGGCAATGGGGAAGATGTTTCTGTCACCATCTTATGCAACATCTATTATCAGGACCTACTTGTATACGCCGTACAGAAAAGTGCTCATCTACTTGAATCATATGTTTGCGGTAATGAAAACCTTCAATTGATGACTTGAAAGCCCATAATAAGCCTTTGAAAACTCTCTTCCCTGGGATAACTTGTCCATTAAATGTGATCGCAGGATAAGTATATGAGCAAACAATGGTTCATGGGATGGAATATTTAATTGTGTGTAATAGATTTGGAAGCTCATTGTACGACTGATCCCAATTATCGTATAATAGTGTCATAGTTTTCCTTTTGGCCATCTAGGACTTGTAGTAAGACGAAATGTAACTAAATGTATTCCGTATTGATGCCACTATCACTGATATCAGGATATTTGGATTTTTCTCCATCAGTAGCTTGATGTAGGCATATATGACATCGGAGTCTAAGTGGTTGTAATCTTGTGTCAAGGAGTTGAACATGCAATTGTTCTGGTTGTGGAACCTTGTAACTTCTCACAATATCTTTTGATATTTGTATGAGAGACGTATCCTCCACTTACAACCGACATTGTTGTTTATACATCTAACAAAATATGTCTTCTAATCAATCTCTACAACATTGAATTCTATATGAGCTTTGATACAAAACTTCTTCACAGCTAGTTACACATCCTACTTACTCCTAAACTATGACCCAACTTCAAACTCTATCGAACCTTCATCTGAGGTCCCCCAATAGGCCGCACATATATCCAACATATTAGGAATCTCAAGATTGCTCATGGCATCATAGTATATCTCTTGCGATGCAACTGCATGGCAATATTGAGGCATCTGAGGTTGCGAATTTTTGGTTTCATGGTTGTTGGTGGATGTGCCCAAACTGGATTAGTATTTTGTAGTGGTTGGCCACGAGAAATGGTTGTTTCTTAGACATCTCACTCTATATCAAAGGCTTGTCCCTCTAAAGCAATCTCGACGATATCAGATTCATTGATTATTGGTGTGTCATCATCCACCATAAGTGGAACAAAGGTTTAATTGTCATCGCTAAAATCAGCAAAGATTTCACCAAATCGTTTGACAAGGTTATCTACATCTTCTGATGGTCTTGCTTATGCAGTCACGAGTACAGTAGTTGAGGAAGTAGAAACATCTGCAGTTTCAGCAATAATATTAATCAATTGATTATTGGAAGATTGATGAAGGCCAACGATAACAGCTACATCAACATCATCATTAAATATGGATTGCTCCATATTTGAGCAAAGTCTCTGAAATGATGTGTCAATATTTCAAACTTGAAACAAAAGCTCCAAGTTTTCTTTTGATTTTCATCTTCATTTACCAATAAGATACATCTACCGAGAATATCATGTTTATGGGCCTATGTGACATGAACTGAACACTATCTTCAGTTTAGACGACTTGGCTATTTTGGTGGACGATTACGAAAAATTTGTTTGCCATAGCTTCAGAGAGAAATTGGTTTTTGCTTTTTCAATGAAATTGTTAAAATAACAAGTCTTGTGAAGATTCATCTGACGTAAGCCAATTTAAAAAAATATGACCCATCATTAATTACCATTCAACAACTTTCCAATGAAATACTATCTCATCATACATTGTTTCAGCAACTTTTCAGTTCTCAATTAATGCACCATTTTAACAACTTCTCAGAGATCATTTATTGTAGCAATAATGCAACTTTTCAGAGATAATTTAATGCAAAATTTAAGCAACTTTTCAGAAAATGGGTGAAATAGTGGTGCATTATCACATTCAATAACTTTTCAGTGATATATCAATTCAAATAAGAAAACTGTTCAGTGGTGCATTATCACTTCATATCAGAACAACATGTTTTTAACTTAGGAAAAATAATGCACCTTTTCAGCTATTTTTCAGTGAAATATGAACTCAAATCAGAAATTTTTTAGTGTTGCATTATCACTTCAAATGATAAAAAACGTGGATTTCATACAGGACAAATTATCCATCGTTTCAACAACTTTTTAATGCTCAATTAATGCATTGTTTTAGCAACTTTTCAGAGGTCATTTAATACATCAATTTATGTATGGGTTGGACTGGATAGCTAGTAACAATCATTAAAATATCTTCATCTTTTTTTTATGTGCCCTTAATTTTTGTCCAAAATGTTGTAGTATTTCTCTAACTCCGCCAGCTTCAACAGTTCTTCCCATCTTCTTCAGCATCCATCACCTGCACATTATCATCAAAACAAGACCTTTCCCATTAAGAAACACCAGTTTTATCATTAAAATGATGTAGCAAAATATTATCACCAAATGCAACTACATGGTCCTAAATGCAACTATATGCAATGAAATGATTTTTTAAACAACCAATAACCTAAGTAAAAAGGCACAAAAATATAACCTTTTTACAGGGTTATCAGTGGTGCATTTATCACTTTATATAAGAAAAACGTGTATTTCACATAGGCCAAATAATAACCCATTTCACCAACTTTTCAATTCTCATTTAACCATCTTCATCAACTATTAATATGTGTGAGTTGAAAGCCATTTTACTATGATATTGAAGCAAAAAAAAAAAAAACTAAACACCTTCAATCTTTCACTTCCAAAGCTTGATTTTTTTTTCAAACATGACAACTATTTGTTCAACTGTTTTTTTATGATTGTAAATCTTTAACCATGTGTTTCGAAAATATTCAACTAGACAAAGTTCAGTATAGAAACAAGAGTTAAACTCGAAAGCAGTATAAGAGTATATTTTTATATTATAAATTGTCAGTATCATGCACGAGATTTCGTTTAAGCGATGATGTAGACCTTGTTGGCATGATTGAGACATATTTCTATAATTCTTTGTCTAATGTCGATTTGTTTGTAGAGTTTTTTGATCTGACCTTGCTCGTGCCATTGAGGATGTTGCTTCCAGCTTGAATATCCCACCAACTTAGACAAATGGCCAAGAAACAAGCATAAATGATGGAGACCTATAAGCATGGTTCCAATTAGTACGTGAACGACAAAAATAAAAAGAATGGAGAATTGAAGAACTTAATATTACTTCTGACGAGTCTATTGATTACGAAGATTAACACTTCTTAATCAATATTGTTATGTTTATGATTTTATTTAATGTTTATGGTGTTTGTAAGGTTAGTCCTATTTACGTCCTTATGGTAATGTATTAAGTTTGTAGTTTTTCTTCTTCTTAATGTGCATTTCTCATGGTCTAATGTAATGTTCATAGTTTGCTGCTCTTTTGATCTATCATATTTTGAAGAAAAAAACTATATGTAACTCGTTACCTCGAGGTGATGAGTTTCAATGTTTTTTTCAAATTAATATTCTAAAAAAATATTTTTAATGGAAATTCGTCACCTCGAGGTGACGAGTTTCACAATAATTATTAAAATAATGAGCCTCTAATATAAAAATAATATTCCACGAGTTCCTCCTATACTGTAGAAAATGTCGTAGATCCCAAAATAAATTCTAAAGTGCCCTATTGGACCAAACAATTCAACCACCTGCCATATTGGGCCAAAAAATCAACAACAAAGCCAACATACCATTTAAGAAATTTAAAATTAATTACCCTGCATAAACCAATCAATCTTAATGATGAAAAGGATGATTGTTATAAGCATTCATTGTCAAATGTTGAGGACCTTTAAAACAAAGACTACTGCTTACAATCATCCTAGATTAATAAAAAATTAATTACCCTGTAAGTTCTTTATTTTGATTTTCATTCTAAATTAATTTCTAAATTTCTAAATACTATAATATCATCATTAAATTATGACTCTACCTTTTTATTGGTTCCCAAACTTTCAAATATTTTAATTTTTTCCCACATTATAACTCTCATTCTAAATTGATCCCCAAACTTATGTGTATTCTAATTTCATCCTCAAACTATCAATACATGCTAATTGTTCTATGTTAATAGAATTGTTAATGCAATTAATTTTTCATGTAAACATTGATGTGTATTATATTAAAATATGATGTGACAATCGACAATTAATGGGACATGAATAACTCATAAATTAAAAGGATATTTGGGATGTTTTTCTCTATAAATTTGTTTATAACTCTTTATACTTTTCAAAATCAACTCATTATTTTATTTAAATTCAAAATTAATTATTGTTTATGACAATTCATATTATTACATATTACACATAAGTGTTTACATGGCAATTAACAGTTTTTTATAATAATTTTATGAACAAAGGGACATGATTATCATAAATTAATAGTTTGTAGATGAAATTATAATGTTCAAAATTTTAGGGGTTGATTTAGAATGAGGATCATAGTTTGTGAGTGAAATTAGAACTTCAAAAGTTTTGAGACTAAATTAGAATGAGAGTTATAATTTAGGGATTAAATTGGAATGTTCAAAAGCATATGGACCAATTTAGTATAAGAATAATAGTTTGAGGATGTGTGGTGCAATTGACTCAATAATTTAAGTCAAATATGCATTTAGGAACAAGCAAAATTTGATTCGAACTCAAAAAATAATTTTTTAAAAAATTGGGAGTTATTCGTGTTGAATTATTTGAGTCGTTCGAGTTATTTGATCCAACTTAAATTAGTGATTTTATTTTGAGTTCGAATCAAGTTTGAATTTTAAAAGTTTGAAGAATTGAATATTAAGACTACATCATTTTTTGTCTGTAGCTTTAGCTATATAATTTAATTATGTTGTGGTTTAGTCCATGATTTTCTTATTTTTGCAAATCTTCCTTTTTTATGTTTATTTTTATCAAATTTGAACCACATGCTCATCATTTGTTATATGATACAAGCACAACTTTAATTCTTTTTTTTTTTACAATAAATATACTATTTTTATAATTTAGTCTCCCAACTTTATATTTTATTAAATTTGGTACTTTGGTTGCAATTCATTTCTTTAGCTCAACAATATATTTTTATTAATAAGATTTAGTTCTCAATTGTGAGCCTTGTTAAAAATATCCCCACTCCTAAATGGAGAAATAGAGTACTACACAATTGGAAAACCAAAACTACCAACAAAGAGATACAATCAGAAAACGCAAAACTTTGTCACAAAAACTTGGCACAAAACACAATATGTAGCGACAAGAAAACACCTCTTTGCATTGAAACTAAACATATTACCACCAGGCTTGAAAAAATCAGACCTTGACATTCCCAACTTCGCTAGGTGATCAACCATTTCGTTTTGAATCCTTGGCACATACACGAATTGCACTAGAGAGATTTATCTGATCATATGATC
Source organism: Hibiscus syriacus (assembly GCF_006381635.1). Taxonomy (NCBI): domain Eukaryota; kingdom Viridiplantae; phylum Streptophyta; class Magnoliopsida; order Malvales; family Malvaceae; genus Hibiscus; species Hibiscus syriacus. The sequence goes on along the minus strand of NW_024062745.1, from coordinate 427,472 downwards.
AATATCATAAAAAATATACCACCATTTCCACGGTCTCGTAGACGAAGACACGATCCAAGACCACTTGAGAATCCGATTCCACTATAAGAGCAACATTACCTTTCCAATCTGCCTCAGAAAAATCTGTAGAGCTAATTTAGTTGCTACCATTTGAAGTTCTCAAAACGCCACCACAGCCTAATTTTCCTTTTATGAGCTCCATCCACATTGAATTTTACATTTCCTGCTGAAAGAGGAACCGAAGGATGGAACAACTGCATAGAAGGAAACTTTCGTTTACTGCTTTGAGCCCAATGAACGCCCATATTTTTATATAAAAAATCAACAGAGCCGTCTCATACCTTTTCGGGCCCTGAGCGAAAACTCAATAATATGCCTTTATAAATTGGAAATATATTTCATTACTTTGAACAATTAATTTAATATTACATAAATAAATCATGAAAATGATTAAATTTTGTGAAAATCTATTATTTTTATTATTTTATTAGGAAAACAACTAAAAAGGAATAAATATAAAGTAAAATTGAATGCAAGTATGATACATAGCTTGATTTTGAATAATGAATAAATCAAAAGAATTGTATATTATTTTATTGTTAGATTTAGATTGAAAAAGACTAAAAATGAAAAAATATTTGATAGATTGAAGAGTAAGATTTGAAAAAAGAGAAAAATGATTATATTTAATTCAAATTGAATGAATAAATAAGAGAAATGGAAAAGGGGGTAAAAAACTAAACATTTTATGAAATTTTAAAGATTAGGGGGCTCTAATTATAAATATAAAAAATTGGTTAAATTTAATTTTGTTAAGCTTGATCGATCAACCAAAAACCGCCAAGAGAGGGTGAATTGGCCTTTAAAAATCTTTGGGAGTATGGAGAGAAAGGATATACAATTTGCACAATGATTTATAGTGGTTCGACTTATCAACCAAGTCTAGATCCGCTACCGTAGCTCCACACTGAGGATTTTCTAACAAATTCACTAGTTTGTTCTTTCTTTTTCTAGGCTCAAAAGTAACGTTTTACAACTCCCTTGTTTTCAATGGCTAAACTAGAACCAAACCCCTTTTACACAAGGATAAAGAAAATGTAAACAAGAAAACCTCCAAGGTAGGTGTTTTCACAATTTAAGCTCACAAAACACTCTATGTACAAGAGAAAAGGAAAAATAAGATTGAAAGAGCTTATCTCTTGATGTGGATTGCTTGAATAGGTGTTCTTAGGAGTGTTCATTCGGTTAAAACAGCGGTCGATCGAACCGAAATACCCTTAACCGAATTAACCGAACTTTTTTTAAAAGTATTAACCGAACCGAATAAATTTCGGTTAATTCGGTTAATTTTCGAATTAACTAAAATTCTTTAGAATTTTAGAATTTAATATTTTTTAATTAAAAAAATTATAATTAATTTAAATAATATCTAATTAATTTGATTCAAACGTTTTGCATTTAGTTTTGAGATTATTTTAATTAATTAATATTGATTTGGGTTTTAAATGGATTGAGCCAGCTAAATATCTTAATATAATTATATTTAAATGTTAATTCGGTTAATTAACCGATTTCGAACCGAATTAACCGTTAACCGAATTCCAAAAAAAATCCTTAATCGTTCCTCGATCGAACTAATTTGGTGGCCGACTGAATTAACCGAACTAATTTTGTTCGGTCGGTTAATTCGGTTTAAAACCAAATTTTGAACACCCCTGGGTGTTCTAACATTCTTCAAGAGTCCTCAACTTGTTTTTATATGTTTGAATGAGTTAGTAGCTGTTGGGGATGATTTGGAGCCATTAGAAGCCTTAATTTTGAGCATTAAATTCTCACCTGCAACTTTGGTATCGAGACCAGAAAGTTGGTCTTGAGACAAAAAAGTTGGTCTTGAGACAAAAAAGTTGGTCTTGAGACCTAGCATGAAAATATTAAAAAATATAGCCATTGAAACCCAAAGTTTCGAAACTACAATGAAAGTTTCGAAACTCTTGTGAAGTTTCGAAACTCCAAAGTCTACTGAAATTTCGGTCTTGAGACTGCCATGTTGGTCTGGAGACTGGCTGGTATTGGTCTCAAGATTGACAGGGTTTTTTTGGACTAATTTTAAGGTTATTTGGCTAATTTCAAGAGTTTTGAGTTTGAAAACAATATTTAAAACTTTTTCAAAGTTGGAAAACATTTAAAACATAATTTTAAAATTTATTTGAACTTTGAATTATTTTTGAAAACTTTGAATAAATTCAATTTAGTCCAACAAACATTTTGCCCTTATTTATTATATCAAAATATAGATTCAACAAATTCAAAATTGAATGAATTAATAAGAGAAATGGAAAAGGAGGGTAAAAACTAAAATTTTTATAAAATTATAAAGTTAGGAACCCTAATTATAAATATAAAAATTGGGGGCCCTAATTATAAATACAAAAAAATTGGGGCCCTGATCAATTGCTCAGTGTACTGCCCCATAGAGCCGGCCCTGAAAATCAAGTCCTTCAGGGTAAAGCTTTTTCTTTGAAGACTTTCTCGTTTCTAGCTATCCAAAGGCTTCAAAATGTTGCACCAACAGTAATTAACCATACTGATTTTGCTAAACCATATAATGACACGATGAAACAAAATCGGAAAGATCATCAATGTTGCAAAGAAAGACCACCAATTGCTCAACATCTGTACTCCAAAAAAAGATGGTTTGATTTTTTTGTACTCGAAACACACCATAGACAGCCAGTCTTCGAATCTTCGAACTGAATACCACTTCTAAGTATAAATTCCATTGAGGGAATTCTACCAACTTTTAACAGCCACAAGAAAGAGATGACCTTGGAGGAACCTTTATTTTCCAGAATTTGTCAAAATCAAACATATTCTCACCCAGATCAACATTTACCAGGAGTTCCTAAGTTTGTCTACTGATTCTCTATTTTGAACTTATATTTGACCCAAATGTGATGAGACCTCCTGATTTTCCTCCTACATTTGCTGCTATATATTCGAATTCACCAAATCCTCCTTAAACTTCTTTGCTCAAAGGATTCCTTTTATGTTTCTTGTAGAAACAATATTTTAGCCCTTTCAGACCTAACAAATTTATTGCAGCCGAAACTTCTACATTTACGCCCAGGCTCCTTATATTCCATGACACGAATTTGATCGTCTCTCTTGTTTCGGAATATGAGCAAGATGTTGCGGAAGACGGCTATCGGATAGAGCAAAATTGCAACTGATAATTTGAGAAAATAAAAATATAGAGATAAAGAGGACACAAAATTTACGTGGTAAACCCCTAAATAAAATAGGATAAAAACCACGGACAACGGTAGAAGAAATTCACTATGAGAAAATAGGAATTACAACTTCTCTCGATATAACAAGGAGAAAACAATGATAATTCTCTCTTGATAAAAAGGAGAAAAACAACTCTCAAGAAACTCTCTAAATTCTCTAGTATTGGGAGAAAGCTAGAACGATTTGGGATGATTTTGAAGCTAAATGAGCTAGGGTATTTATAGTTGAAGCTTAAGGACTAATTTGTAAATACCTTAAATTATAATGACTAAAATTGAGATTTTACCATTTCAAAAGTCATAAAAATCATGCTGCCAATTGCTCCAATTGCACCGAAAGTTTCTCAATCAATTTCCACCGAAAGTTTGGTGGTTTGCAGCTATTGTTGACTTTCAATTTGTATTTAAACAATCTCTCACTTGAAGATTTGATTGGAACAATCATATCTTCACACCATTCTTTCTACCTTGTACCTTCATATTGCTTACGTCTCTGATAGGCCACAAGAGGATCGGCACCAAGTAAATTTATCAGCGTTGATCGCCTTTGTCATGAAATCTGATATGTTGTCTTTGGTATGGATCTTCTGCATATCTACAGTTCCTTCTTCCACCTTTTCACGAATAAAATGGTATTGAACTAGTATGTGCTTTGTCCTTGAATGAAATGTTGGATTCCTTGCTAGATGCAAGGCACTTTGACTGTCACAAAACAGAGAGACATACTCTTGATTGTGCCCAAGCTCCTCCAATAGCATCTTCAACCAAATTGCTTCTTTACTGGCTTGTGTAGCTGCTACATATTCTGCCTCTGTTGTGGATGTAGCCATAACTGACTGTAATTTTGAAACCCAACTTACAGTTGCACCAACAACTTTGAACACATATCCTGTAGTAGATTTGTTTTTATCTAAATTTCCTGCATAGTCAGAATCTACATAACCATTGATCAGTAAATTTGATCCTCCGTAACATAATGCAACATTTGAGGTCCCTTTGATGTATCTCAGGATCCTCTTTACTGTATTCCAATGCTCTTTGCCTGGATTCACCATATACCGACTAACCACTCTCACTGCTTGTGCAATGTCTGGTCTTGTGCATATCATAGCGAACATTAAACTTCCCACTGATGATGCATACGGTACTCGAGACATCTCCATCCTCTCTTCTTTACTGCTAGGACTCATACTGGAGGATAATTTGACGTTAATAGGAAGAGGGGTAGAAATTGGCTTACAATCTTGCATGCTGAATCGTGACAAGATCTTCTTCAAGTAATTCTTTTGTGAAAGACAAATCTTCCTATTACTTCTGTCTCGGTGAATTTGCATCCCTAGAATCTTGTTTGCTGATCCCAAGTCCTTTATTTCAAATTCCCTAGCCAGTTGTGCCTTCAATTCTTCAATATGATCTTTGTTGGGTTCTGCAACCAACATGTCATCCACATACAATAGCAATATAACAAATCGTTATCACCAGACCTCTTGAAATAAGCATAAGGATCTGCATTAATTCTATTGTATCCAAGGCACATAATGAAGGAATCAAATCTCTTATACCAACACCTCGGCGCCTACTTTAGACCGTACAGAGATTTGTTCAACCTGCAAACCAAGTTCTTCTTTTCTTTTTCTTCAAAACCTTCAGGCTGGAGCATGTAAATCTCTTCTTCAAGATTTCCATGAAGAAAAGCTATTTTAACATCTAGCTGCTCTAGATGTAAATTCAATATAGCACACATTGCCAAAACTACTCAAACTGTTGTTAGTCGAACCACAGGAGAAAATATTTCATTGAAATCAATACCTTCTTTTTAAGCATATCCTTTGACCACCAGTCTTGCACGATACCTCTCAACTTGATCGTCACCATTTCGCTTGATTTTGAAGACCCATTTTTTACCAATTGGCTTCCTTCCTTGTGGTAGTGGCACAAGGTCCCATGTATTATTTTTATGAAGGGCTTCAATTTCCTCTTGCATCACCATCATCCATAGTGAAGTATCTGAGTTGTTTATTGCCTCCTGGTATGTTAATGGCTCACCGTCCTTTGTTAAAAGGCAGTATGCAATATTACCTTCTATAACATAATTTGAGTGCCAATTGGGACGTCTTCTAACACGATCTGATTGACGAGTTGTTGGAGCTTCAGAACTCTCTGGTTCTTGTTCATCATGTGCTGGTTTTGTTTCAGAAGAATCTCCTTGTTCAACCTCCTTTTCCACATGTATCTGTGTAGTCTCTGACTTTTCAGCTCTATCATCATCTTCTTTTCTTTGTAGTTTATATTCTACAAAGATAACATCTCTGCTGATGATCATTTTGCGGCAGTGGGATCCCACAAGCGATACCCCTTTACACCATCAACATACCCCAAGAATTTGCATTTCCTGGATTTTGGATCTAGCTTTGAAATTTCTTGGGAGTTGTATATCACGTACACAATACTTCCAAATACATGGAGGTTTGAATAATCAGCTGGTTTACCAGTCCACATCTTCATTGGTGTCTTCAGCTCTATTGTAGTTGTAGAGCTCGATTCACCAAATAACAGGCTGTATTGATTGCTTCTGCCCAGAATGATTTTTCTAGGCCTGCATCCCTCAACATTGCTTTTGTTCTTTCTAACAAGGTTCTGTTCATCTGCTCTGCTACTCTATTTTATTGAGGAGTGTTCGCCACTGTGAACTGTCTTTTGATGCATTCTTTCATGCAAAAATCACCAAATTCTTCGCTTGTGTATTCTCCTTCATTATCTGTTCTGAAACACTTGATCTTATTTTCAGAATCAAGTTCCACCCGCGCTTTGAAGTTTTTGAAAGTTGAAAACACATCTGACTTCTTCTTAATAGGGTACACCTTGCATCTCCTAGAGTAGTCATCAATAAATGAGACAAAGTATTTTGCTCCGCCTAGGGATGTAACCGGTGCTTGCCATACGTCAGAGTGAACTAATTCTAGAACACTTTTGCCTCTAGAATTTGACGTGTTGAATTTCAACCGGTGCTGCTTACTTGTTATGCAATGCTCACACAAAGTAAGTGATACCTTTGTTAAGCCCAGAAGTAACTTTTACTCCACAATGACTTTCATTCCTTGTTCTGACATGTGTCCAATTTTCTGATGCCATAGCATTGCAGAATCTGAACTCCATGAGGCAACAGAGGCTTCTGCTTCTAGCAAAGTCTCCCCCCTCAGCATGTACAAGTTTGTTGCTATCTTTTCGCCTTTCAGCACCACAAGCGCTCCACGGAACACCTTCATGATTTCTTTCCATGTTTCAATCTTGCTTGCATTATTATCCAACAATCCGTAGGATAATAAATTTTTCTTCAGGCCTTTCACGTGCCGCACATCTCGAACAACTTTAATTGTTCCATCATACATCTTCAATTTGATGGTTCCCACGCCAACGATCTCTAAGGCATGATCATTGCAACTATACACATATCATCCTGAGACAGGTTCATAATGATGGAACCATTCTCTTCTTGAGGTCATGTGATATGTCGCTCCCGAATCAATGAGCCATATATCTGCAAATCTTTTTGTCTTCCACGGTGGTTGACACTTCACAACATATAGCATCTCCATCATCTAAAGTGTTTGCGGTATTGCCTAGTGGATTGGAGTTTTTATTTATACTCTAACAATCCTTCTTCAAGTGACCCTTCTTTCCACAGTTGTAGCACTTTAAATTCTTCTTGCTTCTCGACTTCGATCTACCATGTTTGTGACTGCTGCTTTGGCCACGTTCTGTTGATCTCCCTCTCATTGTTGTCAACGTTTCTGCTTGTTGCAGATTTATTTGTATGTCTTCTTTGTTCTTGCGCCGATTTTCTTCTTATAGAACAGCAGCTGCAACGTCATCGAAGACTACACTGATGACATTACTGTTTGTCAAGTTGATGATGAGTTGATCATACGAATCAGGTAGACTTTGAAGTAGAATTTTAGCACGTTCTTGTTCTCTTATTGTACATCTTAAGGATGTAAGCTGAGAAAATAGCGTGTTCAATGTGTTTAAGTGCTCCGTCACTGAAGTAGATTCTGCATACGGAGAGTGTACAATTTTCTCTTAAGGAAATTTTTATTATGCAACGATGTGGCCTCGTACAATTTGGTGAGATGATCCCCTATCTCCTTAGTTGTATTCTTCTCCTCGATGCTTGACAATACTTCATCTGCTAATGCTAGATGAAAGTTTGCCATAACATTCCCGTCCATTTCGATCAATTTGTTGTCATCTGTGAAATCCACCGGACTTTCACTGATAGCTGTTAGACAACCGTCTCTCCTCAGGATGGCCTTCATCTTCAATTTTCACAATGAGAAATTTCTCCTATTGAATTTTTCAATATCAAATTTCGTTGCCATAGCTTCTTTTATGGATAACTCCCACTATTTCACTATCATGAATAGTTTTCTGGAACCTTCAAAGAATGGGTAATAACTTCTTACTTTCTTATGTTGAAGGATTCACCTTTTGGTGGCAACCACAAAGACAATAAGAAGATATTACACACTCAAATCTGGCTCTGATACCAATTGTTGCAGAAGACGGCTATCAGATAGAGCAAAATCGTAACTGATAATTTGAGAAAATAAAAATATAGAGATAAAGAGGATACAAAACTTACGTGGAAAACCCCTAAATAAAATAGGGTAAAAACCACGGGCAACGCTAGAAGAAATTCACTATGAGAAAATATGAATTACAACCTCTCTCGATATAACAAGGAGAAAATAATGACAATTCTCTCTTGATAAAAATGAGAAAACAACTCTCAAGAAACTCTCTAAATTCTCTAGTATTGGGAGAAAGCTATAATGATTTAGGATGGTTTTGAAGCTAAATGAGCTAGGGTATTTATAGTTGAAGCTTAAGGACTAATTTGTAAATACCTTAAATTATAATGACTAAAATTGAGATTTTACCATTTCAAAAGTCATAAAAATCATGCTGCCAATTGCTCCAATTGCACCGAAAGTTTCTCAATCAATTTCCACCGAAAGTTTGGTGGTTTGCAGCTATTGTTGACTTTTCAATTTGTATTTCAACACAAGATTAGATGTTCTTTGAGTGCTCTGCGACCTCAAGAAGAGCACTCTCACGAATCACTTCCAAGTCTAATTTTATGTGTCTGCTTGATTCGAATTGATTCGATCGAATGTTCACCCTTACATGCATCTTCATCATAGTTAGCATTAATATTATTTTATAATAATACTTTAAATTGTTATTTTTGCTTAATAATCCAAGTCTTAGGTTCAAAACCTTTAGACTTTAAGATCATAGTTTTTTTCTAATAATATTAGGTGATTACAAGATAATATATGCTATAATCTTTTTTAACTATTAAAAACGCACATACATCATGCAGTAACAATAGATCAAATCCAAAATATCTAGAGAGAATAATACTTCCATTAACCACTCAGGTTGCTTGATGGGTTCAATATCGTAGTTAATACCATAATTAAAGAAGAAGAATAAAATTTATTTATTATTATTGTAAAGAATCTTTTTTTTTTAAATTAAAAACAACACTATTAAGTTGAATATATACATCGATCACTATTTATTTACTAATTTAGTTGTTTTTCATTTAATATATTATTTTAATTAAACTTAAAAAATATATAGTATTTAGAGTTTTCTATGTAGTTTTCTATGTAATAAAAAAATGAAATTAGCAAAAACGTTTGTAGAGATATAAAAATAGAGAAGAGAAGTGAATAAGTTTATAGTATATTAACAAAAATAAAACATCATTTTAATTTTGATTGATATTATATTCACAAATAGATTATCCAAAAAAATATTATATTCTCAAATGGAAAATTCTACATTACATGCTATGTACCAAAATGTACCACTAATTTTAAAGGTAAACTTTTTAAATGGTCATTAAACTATACTAAAATACTCATTTTGAACATTAAAGTTACATAATATCTCATTCAATCAATCCCTCAATTATATTACAAAATGAATATCACATCTTTAATTATCATTAAGAGGATAACCTAACATGTTAAAATAATAAGAAAAAAAATCTAATTCAATCCTCAATTTTAAACTAAATTTTATTTTGATATTTTTCAATATTTTGAAATAATAATTCTAAAAAATAAATTATATTATATATATATATATATATATATATATATAAATTTATGATTCATTTTTAAAATTATAAAAGTATTTTTTTAAAATTATAACTTTATAATTAGTCTTTCATTTCATAAAATTATAATAATTATTATTTTTAAATATGAATTTATTAATTCACAATTTTTTTTATAATTAACTTTTTATTTAATTGTCGTTACATTTGAAATTTATAATTTATAATTTTTGAAATCCAATAACTTTGGTTGTAAAAATTAAATCATTTTTATTAAACAATGTGATTTAATTCTTTAATTTTTTTAGTATTTTTAAATATAATTTAAAAAACATATTTATAATTTCAAAAATAAATTTTGAAAATCCATATAATTAAAAAAATATTTTTCTAATTTTTTGGAATTATTACTTAAAATTATTGAAAATATCAAAAATAAAATTTTAACCACAATTGATGGAGCAAATGAGATTTTTTATTTATTTAATATGTCACATTAGCTCTTAACGATAGTCAAGTGTCAATACTTTTTTTTAAAGAAATCTAAAATTTAATATTCATTTTATAATTTTTAAAAGTTGAATGATCAAAAAGATCATTTTATCATAGTTTAATGACTATTTATAAATTTATACCGATACATATCGTTGTGTGGCGTACGCTGTAGACTAATCCATTCTCAAATAATATATTTTAATGAAAATAAAATTTGAGATAATTGATAAATGTTTGTATTGTGTAGACCTGTTTTCACGCCCCGTCTTTGCACTCAAGTAAAAAAAAAAAGACAGTTCAACGAATCTCCTACTTTTCCCTAGAAACAAATGAATTCATAATTCTTTCTATTTGATGTAATCTTAAATGTTTATTTATTATTGAACGAAAATTTAAATAAAAAAGATTGAAGAATATATTAAAACCTGCAAAGAAGAATGAAGACCGCGTACCAGATGTAATCAGACGCGTCGATGTTTCGTAAAAGCGTGTGAAATCAACATTATGGCTTTTACGTGATCATGCAAAAATCAATAATATGTTGCGATAAACCGGACATTATTAATTTATTTTATGAAAAATTTTGGATATTAAATTTGGTATTCAAATTCATAATAGTATAAATAACATATTTGTTGATATATTTATCACGCAATGTATAAAGTTGAGTTCAAAGAACACATAATAATTCTTATAGTAAAACTTATTGAGTAATAATGTTGTTCTTATTATATAATATTCGAGTTTGAACAATTATATCTGCAACGTATATGTGTATTATTAATTGTTAAGAAAATATTATGAACAAATATTATTTTATAATCAACCAAAACCGTTAAAAATCAATTCTAATTCTCAAAGTAAAGCAAAACCTAGCTAACTGTGTTTATACTATCTATTGATTCAAGGATGGACCTACGGGTTTGAAAATTCTAAATTCTTATTTAATTTAGACATTTATTAATAAGATGTACACATAACACAAAATTTAGCGTCCGTCGTAGTCCGGTTCCAGCCTTCTATTCAGTCTTCACACGTAAACCCTTGGCTTCGCTACCCATTTTTGCCCCAAAGTGGTTTGAAATATAGTATTAAGTAATGGTTTGTAAAGGATATGGGGCTGAGTCAATCAATACTGTTAAAGGTCCCACTTTCACAAAGCTCATCGTCCTCATCAACCCCACCCCAATGCCTTTATAAATATAGCTAATGGGTATCAAATAGCAACACTACCATTGCAGTATTTCAACGACAGATCAATTCAAAGCAATCGGCAAATCCATTGTTGTGATACGCAAAGTTCAGATATATCAGAGAAAAACGTATTCCTTTCGTGAGCCTCGACATCGATGAAGCGTATACTGTTCGTGATTGCCCTATTGTCGTTGCTGGTTTCGACGAAGTTGGCCGTTGCTGTGGACGGGCGAACCCTTCGGTCAGGAGGATGCGTAGAACAAAGGGGGGCTAGTGTTTCATCGGCAGCAGCAAGCAACACCACAACTCGTGATTGGTTCAGAAGGTTGGGTTTTAGGTTAGCCTCAGGACCAAGCAGAAGAGGTCCTGGACATTAACATTCCGTTCTTATTTTCTCCTTCTGCCTAGGGTTTATTTTGTCATTCCATTTTTTTTAAAAGTGATGTTAGTGAAACACTTTTGATTAGGATTTGGGAAAATCTTTGTACGTTTTCATGATGAAATGAAAATACAGAAATCACAGATTCATTCTTTAATCGTTTGCATTAAGCTTAGGTTTGAGTTTTATGAATTATAAATATTTCACTATTTTTTATTAAAAAATAAAGTTAATAAATATTGATTAAAATATAAAATCATATATAATACATTTATTGTTTATATTAAATATCAATGCCTTATAATTTATACATATATATTACAGATGTTGGAAATGAAGGAAAATCTTAGATATGAACCGTAAAATATACTTGAAAGATAGCAAAAATATATCATACTTGTGAATTCATATGACTTTTAAGAATTTAATAAACAACTGTTAAATTCTAATTTACATGCAACCTCTTTCTTTTAAGTGTATTCAATATTTTTTTACAATATTAAGAGTTAAGACAAGTACGATTTCAAACTATTTCTGTCAACAATAACATTAGTTTTATGCAATACAGTGTGTTTAATTTCCTTTTTTTTTATTAATTTATCAATACAGCTTCATAAACTAAAAAATAATTATCTATTATATTGTAAATATTATCTTTTAATTAGATTAATATCTTTTCGATTAAAATTTACTTTTTTTTTCATTTTAAATCAAATTGATTTTGAACTATCAAATTGTCTCAGACTGCAGTTGATAACAGTTTAGATTTATACAACTCATTTTATATAAATTTAAACTTTAATTTTTTTAAATTAATTTAAATATAACCGAATTCAACAGTAGATAAACTCTAATAATAGGCTTCCGAGCAGGGATAGCTGCGATTGTTATGCTGTGTATGTATTTAATATAAAATGTTACGAGCCCACTCATAATATTATATCTCCATTTTGAACATCGATAAGTTTGTCTAGGGTTTTGTAGGTGTCGGCATGTGTGCAAGTATTTCAATATTTGTGCGGGCCAAAGTGCGAGCAAAATGAGAGATTTGGGGTTGGATCCTTTCATAACGGGAAGTGGGTTGCGTTGATTAAAGAGAAAATGTCCCAAAGAAACGGATAACTTCACTTTCGCTGTGCCCCAAGTCCTGTGGATGGGAACACATGAAACGAGTAGAGACAATCGTCATCTATTAAAAATTTAAAATTATTATATATTTAAAAAAATTATAAACATTTTATTATGAATATATTTTCATCTTTCTAAAATTTTATAAATTCAAATTCATACAACACTATAAAATCCAAAACCAGTTATTTAATCTTTCAAACCAACCAACCGGGCTAACTAGAAACACGGTTGTCTGTCACTTATGTTTTCATAATTCTCAAATTGACTGTTATTTTCGGTAAACAATAAAGGTAACCTATACTATCAACAAATAATAAAAAAATAAATGCGACAATCAATAAAAGATATAATAAATGCGACAATCAATAAAAGATATAATATTTAATTTTTTGTTACATTTTATTAAATAATTATTTAGAATATCAACATTTAATTTTTAATCAAAATGATAATTTATTAATGAAAATTAATAATTAATTAACGTTTTATTATTCACGTGACATAGCATCATGCCAAATGAACAATTGTTTCATTTTTAAACCAATTTGTTTAATATAATAAGAAGATTTTGTTGTCACAATTTAACATAAAAATTAAGTTGGCGTAGTGGTTAAACGTTGAGTTTTCTTTTGTAGGTCCAAATTTAAATTCGATTACAATGACATGACATTTTTTATTACGTCAACAACAAACAATAGTCATTAAGTTAATTAATAAATTCCATTTAAATAAGAGTTATTTTAATAAAAAAAATAAAAACACTGGGTGTTAAAATACTTTAGAAAAAAAGAACAGAGACAAAAATAAAAAAATTTTGCTTAAAATTTATGAAATGAAACGTTAAGGATATTTTTTAACGCTATATATATCTTAATAAAAATGGCATCCTATCATATTTAGCGCTCAACTTTTATACCATTCTAATCTGATCATGATCTTGAAAAACTAACCCTCAACATTGTAATATTCTACCATTTTAATTCATACTAACAAATTTTCAACAACTGTCTCTCTTATTTTTTTCTGAAAATTATAAGCAAATTAAAATAAATATAAAAAGTTTAGGATAAATTTGTTAGTATGTCAGTTTTTCAATTGACATGTCATCTCCCGTTACTCTCTTAAGGAAAAAAATCAATTTGTAACTTCCAAAACTTTGAGCGACTATTTTATATTTTTATAATTTAAAAAAACAAAAAAAAACCTAATTTATCCAATAAATAAAATATCAGTTAGGAGGCGTTTGGCTGGCGTCATATTAGATTTCCGGGGAGAATGAAATGTCATTCCCCTGTTTAGTTGGCAAACATTCACAACTTCCGGTAATATTTTATTCCCAACAGTGGTATTTTGAAGGTATATTACTGAGAATGTGATTATCTTCCTTCCCTTAGGTATTGTTGGATTACCGGCTGTAGACACCCATTTTTTAATGGGCTTAAAAAATATTATATTTTTATTATAATAATTACTTATTATTATTATTATTATTATTTTATATAATATAATTATTTTGTGGGTCACCATTTCCATTTGCTTTTTCTCACCCACTCAAACACTACCCAACAACAATTATCTTCCACTATCTCCACCATTCCACTACCCCCACAACATCCATAACCTCAACTACCACCACACTCCCAATAACGCCATTTCCTCTTGGCTTTAAACAGATTCAAAGCTCTCCTTCTTCTCCTTCAAATTCTCCTCGGATGTCATTCAAGGGGGCAATAACAAAGTAAAAAAGAATTGAAGAGAGGAAGATAGAGAGAGAGGTGCATGACACTTAGCACCGTAGTCTTTGTTGGTGATTCAGAAACCCGGGTGAATTACCTGGTAGAACGTGCCAAAGGTCTTAAAGTTAATACTGGAATCGAACCTGACGAGGAACTTGGTCCAGTTATTGGCAAGGAGGCTAAAGAACGAATGTGCAGATTAGTTCAATCAGGAGTCGATAGTGAAACCAAACTACTGCTTGATGGGAGAAATATTGTGGAGGAAATCTTTGGCCCAGTTTTTATTTGCATGAAGGCTGACAGCTTGGACGACGCGATAAACATTGCTAATCGAAACAAATATGGTAATGGTGCTTCTATATTCACTAATTTCGGTGTTGTACCGAAGAAATCCAAACATAATGCCGTAAAAGAAGGTATAGTGAAATCTGCCTTGACAAAAAAAGATACGAAAAAGAAGATAAAGTAGAAGAAGTTGATTAAAGAAGCCTTGAAATCCAGTCCCGATGGAGTTTTGAAGATGCGGAAGCTGTAAAAACGAGTTCTAAAGGCTCGCCAGGAATCTGGATTCTCTTGCTTTCTCAATGCTGAACCAAACAAAAAACATTTTCACTGCCTTATTTACATATATCTTGCTGAGTAATAGGTTGTCAATTCAACAAATTGGGGCCCACGTGTTGACAGGCAATGTGCAAGGTAAGTTGCTTTGGGATTTTTAAGGATTAATTCTTGGTGTAATCACTCCATCTTTAGATATCATTTATTTTGGTCCTTTTTATTTTTCCCTTTTTCTATTTTTTTCCTTTTTTTAATATTTATTTATTGTTTATTGTACAATCTAACAATATTTTTGACTTCTTAGGGGAATTTTTAATCAATCAAAGGTAAGTAATTTAAATCGGGTTTTTAAATTTTAATTTTAATTTTTAATTTTCGTAATTAAGACAACCGATAAATTAATTGGTACCGATAAATTAATCCTTCCTTGACTGTAACCGACTCCTGAACCTGACACATTTATGGTAAAACGCGGACCATGTAAGATGGTGTCCGATCCACCTAAATGTTCTAAAGTGATCGGTGGCGACTCTAACCCATTCATTCAAGTCGAAGCCCAATTTCGGGTCCAACCGAAAGACGACAGCGACACTGGCATTTTGGTCTAAAATGCCCTTAATTTGTTTTTTTTTTAAATATCCTTATTCTGTCGTTGAATAAAAAAATTCTACGAAAGTTAAATTACAAATTTATCCTTAAACTATTTTAGATTTACAAAAAATCCATAATTAGAATTTTATATGAAGTTCAGGGGTTAAAATAAAATTTTACCCTATCATTAAACCTATTTATCATTTCAATTTTGTGAAAAATATATATAAATTTTATGAATTTAAAATTTTTAAAGAAAATATATAAATTAATTATAGTAACATTATTAAAAAAACAAATATATAATAAGGAGAATATGATAAAATATACATTCCAATAATCTTTTATTCCTTTAAACAAACACTGTAATCTTACATTCCTGCTAAACGAACCAAACACAAAATACAACATTCTCAGTAATCTTATTCCTACTGGTAATCCTATTCACATTGATAATCTTACATTCTGTGAACCAAATACACTCTTACGTTTTCTCATAAAGTACACACTCTGAATAGCTTTGGGTCCCCTGTTTCAACTATGGTAAAATTGGCCTAATAGGCCAGACAAGTAAAAAAATTGATCAATTATATCATCTTCAAAATTAATTTGGGATTTACAATATTTGTTATAGTTATTTGAAATTTATCATATCAACATGATGAATTTTAATAAAATTATTTTTTTATTAAAATTTTTCATATATTCTAATAAAAACTATATTTTATTAAAACTCATTACATTGACGTGATAAATTTGAATAAAAAATATTATTTGAGCAAACTCATCATGTGAGCGTGACGAGCTTACCATATACTGTAACATTTACCGTAAATCCTAAAATAAAATCCGAATTTGTCTAATGGACTAATTTTTTACCCGCTTGCCTATCCCTATTGAGCTGGTTGCTGGTGAGGAGAATGTATTTGCGGTTATATATATATATTGAAATGGAAGTATAATCCAATAGTAATTTATTTTTTATTATTAAAACTGAAACATAAGATTTGTTTGTTTTACGGAAAATAGATTTTGAAAAATGAATTTTGTATAAATTACATTTCCTGTAAAACATTTTATGGAAATAATTTTACGATATTTGGATGATGTTGTGTAATTCATTCTCCACTAATTGGTAAATTTTTTAAAAATTCTTTATTATAAACATCAAATACAATGAATATAGTATTTATTAACAAAATAACAATATAATTTTTAAAGTATTAGAATAATTCATTTAATAGTATTATTAAAATATTATATCTATAATTTTATAAATAAAAATATTATGATTATTATAGTTTATTAAAATAAAATTATTATAAATTATATTAATTATTTATTAAAATGAGAATAATTTATTATTAATTATATTACTTATTTATTAAAATAATATTATTATTAAAATTTTAAAAATTAGAATATTAAAATAAGAATATTTATTATATTTTAAAGAGTATATATCAAATATTCAACAATTCAATAATATTATTTTTATGAAATTAAAAATAATATTAATTTTATTAATAAATTATTATATATTATTAAAATAATAGTATAATATTATATATTATAATAATATAATTATAACAATAAAATATAATACTATATTATTAAAAATATAAATAAATCTATTTAAAATTAATTTTTTTATAATTAATATATTACTTTAATAATTAATATTTTTATTAAAATGATATTAAAATAATAAATTAGTATTATATATATAAAATAATAATGATTTGAGTGTTTATGCTTTAGAGTGGAAATTTCATAAAATAACTTATGGAAAATCAGGCTGTAAATCATTTTTCAGAAAATGCAAATAAAATTCAATTGACCAAGAAAATGAATTATATTGATCATCTGTTTTCTGCAAACCTAACACTGAAAAATGAAGAAAATATTTTTCGAAAAACCAATCATAGGTAAGCAAAACGACCCATAGATGATCAATTTATATGTACTGATTAAATTGGCGATTGTGAATTATACAATCAGCGTAAACATGATTCAGAGATTCGGAAGTGAAAATATAAAAACGGTAATAGGGGGTGCATAATGAGTTGAACAACTTGAACTCGATCCGGTCAAAGTATGGTAAAAATTTGATTTGGGTTGATTCGACTCGAACTCGACGAGTTGAATCGAGCAAAGTCCAACTTGACTCGATAAGTTCACAAGCAACTCGCTAATAATTTTTAGCATTTATCTTAAAAATTTATTTCATACACTCAAAAATCAGACCTTATTTATTATTTTAATGTATTTGTGGATTGTTACTTTGGAGTTTAGACTTTAAAATTACTTCATAAACTATTTTGATAATTTTTTGGTTAAATTTATCAACTTATGTTTATATTAAGTTCTATATAGTATTTCTAGATGTTACCTGTAGTTAAGAAAATAACGTAAAAATTCAACGAGCTTAACGAACAACAAGGCAAGCAATGAGCATCGAGCTTAAGGAGAAACGGGCTTAGCGAGCAACGAGTCAAGTTGAACAACTAAATTTTTTAATGAGTACGAATCGAGCACTGCCCAACCCGCGATCGACTCGCCACACATTTGGAAATTAAGCATTCCCCACACTGAACAGGAGCTTCATTTTATAAATTATAATTTCATACACACACACAACGTAGTAGCACAAACATCAATATTGTTGGTACTGAGAATATGATCAACACTAGACAAAGCAAAATTTAGCCACCAACTCCTTTATGTGTGTTTAATTCATATGCATGTACGTCACAAGAAATTCCATAAATGTAATATCCCATGTAGGCGGCGTATGATTAGTTTTGACGTTATTACAGAAAGTGAAAATATCAGCTGAAGAGAAGGGATATTATGAAGGCAGTTTTTCTTCTCCTCTTTCCTGTTTTCCAAAATTTTCAATTACATGGGAAGTATTTTAAGGTTTGAGAAAGTTTCTTGGGGCAAAAAAATTATATGATTCAAGAGAAATTTCAGTGATTGCGATTTATTACTAGTTTTCTGAACAACCCAATTACCTGAATGATCAAAATCTGGCTAGAGATTGATTATCTAATGTTAAGAAAACTTCACCTAGGAGGGAAACATGATCCAAAAATGAACAATTGTGATACCATCCAGCCTAAACTAAAGAAATCAAAAACAGAAATTGGGGCTTTATGGCATCAACAGTGTAATATAATATTCCTTCTACCAAGATGTTAACTGCAGGTACCGGATCAAGAATGCCGACAAAAAATTGACTGCATTATGATGGCACCAACATCTTACACATGTTGCATTGATAACATCTTCAATATGACCAATAAATTCGAAAAATGCTGTTTGATAATTGGTAACAACCATAAGAAACAGATTAAGATGCAACATGATTCAAGCTCTTTTTTTGCTTGGAGGTGAACGGTTGATGAGATTGTTCTTCACTGTTTTAAGCTTGCGAAGGGCGTCTCTCATGGTGATCCGTCCATTAGGGGAAACTGAGGTGCAAGACAGTCCAACTCCGATGATTGTTGTTAAGCAATTATGGTCTGTGTTTTTCAGTTGATTATCGTTCTGCAAATCTTGCAACAATAATAGGAGTTCAGGATCGAGAATTTGGTTAACATTGCAAGGGAAAGCCGATTGTGTCCATTTAGTTAGACTTAGTTCTCCGACAAAGCTTTCGTGGGTTGGACTCTTCCCTGTAAATAACTGCAGCAACATCACTCCAAAGCTATAGACATCCCCGGCTGTTGATGGCTTCCCTCCAACCCCATACTCTGCATCACACATCAGATTCATTAGTTGAATCTTATAGTCTGTCAATAGCATTTTGGGCATTGATGGTACTACTAACCTGGAGGTATGTATCCTATAGAACCCTTTAGGGCATTGGTGGAGCTAATGGAAGGTTGATCGCTTGATTTTTCCATCAGCATCCTCGCCAACCCGAAATCGCCGACCTTGGCAGTCATGTCTTGGTCCAAAAGAATGTTGCTGGGCTTCAAATCACAGTGCACCACGGCCACTGCACAGTCGTGGTGCAGATAATCAATTGCCGAAGCCACGTCAATGGCCACATTCAATCTTTCCATAACATTTAACCCACGTCCAACTGCATTCCTTTTGTTCCCCTTAAGCCAGTCTTCGACGCTTCCATTGGCAAGGTATTCGTACACCAATGCCAGGAATTCCACGTTTTTGTTGTCCACACCCGAGCATGACGTGATTAGCTTGACCATATTGCGGTGCCTCACGTTTCTTAGAGCTTCACATTCGGCTCGAAAGCTCTTCCAGGATCCAGTCCGCCCAATATCTAGGACCTTGATTGCCACAAAGACTCCATTAAGATAAGCTTTATAAACCGAACCAAAGCTCCCATCGCCAATCAAATTTCCAGGGTTGAAATTCTGAGTTGCATTGCGGATCTCGTGGTATGAGATCAACTGGTGTTGCTCCTTCATCTGTTCAGAAGTTTCAGTTATCATGTGCTTGCCCTTTTTTATATAGAACAACGAGGCTACAATGGAACACAAAGCAAATGTTGCAATCACAGCTACACTAACAAAAACTTTGACTAATGTTCCATGGCGGCCACGCGTGTTCTTACAAGTCAAGGGCGAGCAAAGCTTTCTGTTACCCTCCAAATCGACGCTAGAAAGATTCTTGAAAATCCCACCGCTTGGTAGGGCTCCTTCCAAGTCATTGAAAGAGAGATTCAACAATTGAAGGATTTGTAGCTTTTGAAGATCTGCAGGAATGGAGCCTGAAAGTTGGTTTGATGAGAGATCCAACACTTCCAGTGCTTTCACTTCCCCAATCTCTCCTGGAATTGGGCCTGACAGCTTATTCTCGGCCATGTATAATTTCTCCAAGCTCATGCAATCTTTAATCGAACTGGGAATATTACCAGACAAATGGTTCATAGACAGGTCAATTGCAACAACACTTTTTAGAAGTCCGATCTCTTCAGGAATTGGTCCATTAAGAGAATTCTTGGACAGGTTCAACACAGTGCTCAAGCTTGGGATATTGAGAATTTCTTTGGGGATGCTTCCGTTGAGCCTGTTGTGGGACAAATCCATGGAGAGCAATTTCTGGAAGTTTTGAAAACTAGAAGGTATTTGACCCACCAGTTGATTTCCAGACAAATCGATTTGGTTTAATTGTTGAAGATCACCAAGATTTCTTGGAATCCGACCAGATATCTGATTTCTGGCCAAATTCAATACTTGGAGTTCCACCAGTTTACCGATCTCGGGCGGTATTTCGCCGGAGATGGAATTGTAACTCAAATCAAGCAAAGTCAAGCCACTAAGTTGGGAAATTGATGATGGTATGTTGCCAGAAATACGACTTTCTCCAATGTACAGTTTCCCGAGCACCTTGGAAAGATTACCGACGGATTCTGGAATTTCACCGCCCAAAGGATTACCATCTAAAGCAAGAAACTTTAGATGAGAGCTGTTGGTCAAAGAAGTGATGATGTACTCAAGACCTGTGCTAACAATCTTGTTGTACCTAATGTTATACGTTTCTAGAAATGGAAGATTTCCCAAACCCGGTGGCTCTGTTCCTTCGAGAAGATTGTGTGCCATGCGAATGACTTTTATATTGGTAAGATTGTGCAAAGAGCCTGGAATTCCTCCGGTGAACTTATTGAAGCAAAAGCAGAAGACCAAAAGATTAGGAAGTGTAACCCCAACGTTGTAGGGAAGTCTGCCCCAAAGATCGTTGGAAGCTAAGGCCAAAACAACCAGGGAAGACATGTTGTAGATGGAAGAAGGAACAGTCCCCATTAGGTAATTAATGGTCAGGTCAAGCACCTTTAGTTTTCGAAGACGACTCAACTCGGTGGGAATGGTTCCTGTAAGAGTGTTGGTTCCCAAATTCAGAGTATCGAGTGATGAAATATTTGCTATAGAAGCTGGAATTGCACCTGTGAAAAGGTTTCGTCCCAAGTTTAGAACTTGAAGATTGACAAGCCGGTCAAGATCTTTAGGAATACCTCCGGTAATCCTATTTGACATCAAATCAAGAGCTCTAAGCTCAGTCAATTTGGTTATATTCGATGGAATCACACCATTTAAACTGTTTTGGCTCAAATTTAGATTTCTCAAGCGAAAAAGATTCTCCATTTGATCAGGCAGTGCACCCGAGAGTTTATTCTCTTGAAGTTGAAGAGAACGAAGGAAGGACAGGTTCCCAATGTGGGGGCTTATGGAACCTTCAAGATGAAATCCGGAAAGGTTGAGCGCAATCACTCTGGTGCTGCGTCTGTTGCAGACAACTCCAGTCCAGTTACATGGAGATAAGTTTAGCTCCCATTGTGAAAGCGGATTCAGGGGGGCCGAAGTTCTTATTTGCGACTTGAATGAGAGTAAAGCTTCCTTGTCTGTAACAAGCCTTGAAATTTCTGATTCAATGGAAAGCAATAAGCATGTGAAATATAAAATGAAGTGTAAAAATACGAATTGCAGCCGGGAAGAAGACGAGGACATGTTTCTTCCAAAGTAGTTTGCTTATTCAAGCACCAAAAGACGACGAGACTCAAAATACATCAATGTTTGGCATTTATATAACTCTAATGATAATTATTGTACCTCCATTCAGAAAAATTATTATACATCAATGTTTCCTCCATTCATACCTTTTTGAAAAATATTAAATTTTCGTTAATAAAGACTAAGAATATCTTATCTTTGAACGAAGTCTCCGAATTTTTTTTTACATGTCATATCATTTTCGAAACCACTTAATGCAAAAATCACTCTATGAAGTCTAGACTTCTCTTAATGTAAATGTCGCAATCATCCTTCAGGTGATCCATGATCAAAGTTCGATTTAAAATGAATTTTATCTTTTTGAATTAAATAAGTTCGGATACATAAATTGTACCTCTTACCAGATTAACAACTTATCAGAGATTCACTTAGAAGGGTTCGGGAGTCAATTACTTATGAGGAAGGATGTACACCCTTACATCGCCCTTTTATACCAACAATATTTAGGAGTTGTTTTAATAAAGAAAATTAAAGTTTAAACCAAAATTTAAGGAAAATATTCAAATTATTTGCCTTTAAGCTCTGTTCTTTTAAAATATAATAAATTAGGATTGTAAACAAATAAGAAAATGAACGATTTAGGTCTAATCTGCAAAAGTGAAGCAAAAATATTACGGGTCGTAAAATAAAAATAAAAAACAAATAATATACAATATGAATAAAGAGTTAAATAAAAATTAATGTTCAACTTTAAAAACATAAATGAAATAAACAAATAATTAAAAGAATGAATATAAGTTGTGAATTTAAAAGATATGAAAATTAAATACAAAGAAAATATAGATACTAAAAATACCAAAATTAATAAAATAAAATAGTAAACATATAAATTTAAAAAATAAAAAATATATAATATATATGAAAATGTGAAAAATAAATAATGATAACTAAAAGGTGAAAAGTTACCCATGAAATTAATATATATATATATATATATATATATATATATATATATTAATATGTAAATATTATATATATATATATATATAATGGATACGTGTTTGTATATATATATATCATAAGAAAAAACTAAAAGAGATAAGAATTAGAAGAAGAATAACTATTATCCATACAAAGTTAAAACAAAATAAATTTATGAGATTTGATGTAACAATTAATCCAAGTAACTGAATAAGACACATCCAAAATAAGAACTAAATAGCAAAAACTCGAACAAAGAAAGAATTCTCTTAATGGAATTTTGGAAAAACTAAAATTTTTATTGCTTTTCACCTCTCCTTATTTTTTCTCTCCTTTTTTTTGTATGTGTGCGTTTCTTCCCCTTATTTATAAAAATTAGAGTGTCTATTTATAGGCTCTAAAAACCTTAAAAGAAAAAAAAAGTCTTACCATCTTTTCATTAATGCTAGATACACTAATTGAGAAATGTAATATTAAAATAATAAAAATATCCTAAATTCTCATAAATAAATATTGGAAAGTATTAAGCTAAATTTAATTATAAATATTCCATAAAATAATTGAAAATTTGTAATAAATTAAAATTCTCATATTGGACCTATATCCAATTTTCTACATGCACCATCTTCGCTAAAATAAGCATATCTTAAATTCCTGATATCCGATTGAGACGTTTCAAAATACGTTGGAAAGTTAACTGAAAGCGTTTATCTCAAGAATACATCATGCCTTGGAAACATTTGGATCTTGTTTGAAAATTTGTTGTAAGTCAACTGATGTATTGGACTTCAAAATTTGCTTCAATAAAAATGTTTGAGTTTTGTAAATGGTAGGCTGGACGAAAATTATATATTATAGCTTCCCCTCTTTGCCTATTGTCGGCAACGAGAATAGAGCAAAGACGAAAATACACAAATTTTTGTTCAGTTTCAACTCAAACATATAAAATCTTAATAATATTTTTCTAGAGATGGACTTTGAAAACAATCATGTTCCTTGATGCCAAGGCATGTTCATTTCTTAGCCCATAATCAAGTTTGAAAATGATATTTCTCCTTTATAATGGGGATGCCAAGTTGTCGTCTATATTTGATATGCTCATTTCTCTAAAAAAATCCAAATCAAAGAACAACTTGCTCCTTTCTCTAAAAGACGCCAAGTCGTAATCAATGGTTAATTTGATTCTTTCTATAAAGGACGCCAAATCGAAGAACGATATTCCTCCTTTCTCTGAAGGGTACCAAATCAAGGAACGATCTCCCTTCTTTCTTTGAAAGACTACAAGTCATAATTAATGATTGATATGCTCATTTTTCTAAAGGATGCCAAATTGGAGAATGATCTTGCTCAATTCTCTAAAGGATGCCTAGTCGTAATCAATGGGTAATCTACTCCTTCCTCTAAAGGATGTCAAATCAAGGAATAATCTTACTCTTTTATTTGAAGGACTCTAAGTCATGATTAACTCTTTTTTTCTGAACATATCTAATCCAAGAACGATATTGCTCTTTCGCTTTCGAGGGCGCTAAGTCATAGTCATATGCTTGATTTAATTTGAAACGATATTACTCCTTTACTTTGGAGGATGCCAAACCGTGCTCAATTGATCTGGTCTAGCTGAATCTGCTTCTTCAAATCTGAAGATGATCTTGCTCTTTTGGACTTTAGTATGCCAAGTAATAATTAGTGTTTGATGTTCTATTTCACCTGAAGGATGTCAAATCGAAGAATGATCTTGCTCTTTCCTTTGAAGGATACTAAGTTGTAATCAATGAGTTGATTTTCTCATCCTTTAAAGGATGTCAAATCAAAGAACTATCTTGCTCATACTAAAAGAGGCCAAGTTGTAATTATTAGTTGATTTTCTCATTCCCCAAAAGAAAGCCAAGTTAGAAGACGATCTTACTCCCCTAAAGGACACTAAGTCGTAATCTTCTATTGATTTTATCATTCCTCGAAAAGATGTCAAATCGAGAGATGATTTTACTCCTTATAAAGGACACTAAGGGGTTGTTTGTTTACTGTTGAATGGAACCATTCAGCGCTGAATGTTGAACCATTCAGTATTCAGCGTGTTTGATTCTCACCTCTGAATGAAGATTGTGCTGAATGATTCATCATTAAAGTACATTCTGAATGATTCATAACCATTATCAAACAACATGTCACATTCAGAGCTAATTCACACAGAGCCTTTAAATCATTCAGGTCATTGAATCATTCAGCACTTAATCATTCTGATTTAATCAAACAGCCCCTAAGTCTTTCTCTTCTATTGATTTACTCATTCCTTTGAAGGATGTTAAATTAGGAGACGATCTTTGTAACACCCCCAACCCGTATCCGACCAGGATCCGAGTTCGAGGTGTCACATCAACTTTTAAAACCTTTACTTGTTCAAAATAATGAAAATTTCCCGTTAAAGAAAACTTCATATTATTTCAAAATAAAAGTTTAAAAACTTATCAGAGCATATACAATTCAAATCGTTTATATTTCATGCCAACAATATTTAAAAGAACAAAATACATATTAAGCATTACTTTTCTGATCTGAACTTTGTATGGAAGATGCTGACCTGTCTTGCTCTTCTTAGCTTCTCTTTTCACTTTCCGTAACTTGCGTGTGAAACACTCACACGCTAAGTCGATGACTTAGTGAGGCATATAAAATATCTAATGTAAACTCTAACTTTTAATAATGCATGAATAACCAATGCTATCATAACATACAAAAGCATATATTCTTTCTTGTAACATATACATATATGCACATATATTACCATCTATATTCTTATTACTTTCATATAAGTTATCATTAATCCTTTTTTATTTATCATCCTATCTTTCACATTCATACACATCATATCATAAAATATCACCAAACAAATACATAACATAACATAACATTTACTATGTTATATCTTTTTAAATAACAATTGTACACATGTGAAAACTAAAGATATGTGAGTACTATGAGGTTGTGCACACATATGCTGTCACCACAGCTCGTATAAAATCCACTAAATGGCATATGAAATTTGTGTCTCGAAGGACCTATCCATATGTTCTGAAGAACATAGGTAACTGTCCAATGTCCCGAATGACATAGGTAATCCTGTCATATGTCCCGAAGGACATAGGTAACCCTCGACTCTTGGCATCCCAACTATACCTCTAGCTCTCAAGACACATAACATGGGCATTATCTTTTATCATTTCACATATTCACATACACACGTAGATCACTTGCACGTAGAACATTTTCATATAAATCACATATCACATGGCTTATAACTTGTTCTTATATCTTCTCATAACATATGCTCTTATAACTTCTTGTTATATCTTTCTCATCACTTACTTTCACCTAGCTCATAGTCCGTGGCTTATCTTATATATATATATTCACATACTTTATAATTACATAGTTTACTCCATTTCCATACCTAAATCATATAATACATAAGTCTTCCTCATAAAGTTATACTATATGTTCATATATATTTATATCAATTAATCCTTTAGCTTATAGTCTATGTCACATGTTCATTTCACTCCTTATGTCTTTATCACATAGCTTATTTCATATTCTTATATGATCATATAGATCATTTGTACTGTTTCACATGACTTATCACACTAACATATACTTATACAAATCATGTAACATACATAGTAACATGTTATCGCATATACTCATGCACAAGTATAAATCATAACAACACATACTTTTATCTATGAATTCATGCATTTTACTATTGGAAATAGACTTATCGCAAGTCTTATTTCCCATTAAACATCATATACTAAATAATGTGCACTCACATTGCCTCACTAACCAATACCAAATCCTTATCTCTTCTTGATGGCTATTACTTAACACCTTGTCCGGACATTGCTCTCAATTGATATCTACACAATTACACGTATAATATACATATTAACATTCCACTTGGCATACTCTAATATTTCATTTCTTAAACTAAAAGAAAGATTTATTTCCATTTTCCCTTTGAAGTGTATCGGTACACACTATAAGGTATCGGTACATCCCTTTACTGGTGTATCGGTACACAAATTACATTTGAAATTTTCCTTTTCAAGGGGGTATCAATACACTCCTTAAGGTATCGATACCCTTTGAACGTCTTCCCAGATTTTACTCTTGAGGTATCGATACCTATTGAATGGGTACCGATACACCCTTGCCCAGAATTCAATTTTAAGCACAGAATTTCATTCTTTTCAACTTTAACACTTCATGTTCCGTCCCCTTTTATATATTAAACTCAAATACACATACTTAAGCCCATTTGTGCTCATTTATCACATCTTTTATCTTAAAATTATATCATCTACATGGAATTCAAGAATCATACTAAATTTCCAACATGTTCTAAATCCAATTCTAACACTTCATATCTCTTAATTCAACCATTGTCAAGTCAAATTTAGTTTCAAATTCCACTTATTAACTCTATTCCAAGTTTTCATTCGAACACTCCAAATCTTTAACCTCTTTTAACCCCTTAATCCTTTGACTTGGAGTTACTTTAAGATTTCTTTAAGCTTAAGCATTATATAATGATCATAACCAAATCAAAAATTAAACAAAAGATTCATTAAAAAGAAAACTCACCTTTTCCTTGAGTCTTCACGTATGAAGAATGAAGGAGGAGAAGAGAACTATGGAACCCAATTTTTGTCTTCCTTCCCTTTCCACGTGTAACATATATATTCATCTAAAAAATTTATCTTGGTGGTCAAATGACCATTTTTCCCTTCACTCTATTTCATATATACTAATCAATCCTCTTTAAAAAAAATCCCCATTAAGTCCTTAAACTTTCAAATTCTCATAATTTGATCACCAAATTTCAACAATTTCTATTTTAGTCACTAACCTAGCTTTTGGGTTGTTACAAATCTACCTTGTTTAAGAAAATTCATCCTCAAATTTTCACTGCATATATCGATAAATACCCTGCTTATACATATCTTCTAATATTCTCTTATTGATTTTCTTACATTCTCTTTCCTGTTGACTGCTTCAAGACTTACATTTCATTTATGTTCCTTCTTATAAATCTATAAAATGTTACTCATCATATACAGTAATTCCAATCCTTAACATTCCCAATCATGATTCAATTGATTTCTTTCATCATTTCCTAATTGCTTTGTCCCTTAAACCAAATCTTTCTCATGTTATCATTAAAAAATAACAGGCTTTTCCTTACCAACTTGATCAAAAGAATATAATCATTAGACCATATCTTAAACTTTCTTAATACGTATAACTAAATTCTTATTTCTCTAATAACATTCATTTGACCGAGAACACAACCTTACATCTTCACCAAATATGAATAAACATATATTTTACGGAATCAAACCATATTTTCACATCACCTTGAACACTTTTCTTACTTCTATATCGAACTTATAACATACACTTCCTTATAACCTCTATCATACTTAATCCTTTAAATTCATTTTTCATAAATCAAGATCTCCTTATAGCATAACTAAACCATAACTTTTACCCATGTTCTCATACTCTTCTCATATCGCTTATACTTATTTCCTTGCCTACATCATATCTATATAATTAGAATACACAACCACATCCAAATCCACATCATACTTAATTAGCTTACCCTAACATCATCTTCTAATCCTTTAACTTTAATACACTATATCTCATAACTCTGTTAGTCAACACCGGTTCTTCCAATCTAAAACGTAAATCTTCATCAGACTATTGATATACATTCTTTCCATTCGGAAATTAACCTAACCATAATTTACTTAAATTATCAAATTCGAAATCCTTTCTCATACACCCTGAAATTTTCTTTGTTCACACTCAACATTCCAACTTCCTCTGTCTTATAAATTAATCATCGATTAACCCATTCTTAAACTCCTCTGAACCATATCTACATCATTTTCCTTCAAATTAGCTGACAACTATTCATTCAACTTATCAAATTGTACTCTTATCCATACATATTACGATTCCCCTATTTCAAGCTCATAAGCTCTGGCTTTATATATCTGATAAACTTATCATCGAGATGTTTATTATCAAACTCTTCGAAACTAATAACCACATCACTGGACCTTCTATCATTCTCATGATAACATATGTTTACTATACTTCAACTCATCCATATAGTAACTGATCTACTTCATTTAACTTCTCCACTTTTGGTCTTACAAGGCACTTCTGAGGTGTTCGCTCTTCATCCTGCCTGGCCAGGGCAGGTGAATCACTACCACCCTCAGGTCTATCACCTCTCAATTCACTTCGACCATTATTATAATCAACTTCTATTATATCATACAAATCATATTCTATTAGCAAGACATCATACTTCTTACACTATCAGATAAAATTTTCACTTTGAGTTGGCATGTACACATTTTTAAAACTCATTTGACTTCGGTTTAAGCCAGAATCGGTTAAACCTTAGCTCTGATACCATTAAATGTAACACCCCCAACCCGTATCCGACCCAAATCCGAGTCCGATGTGTCAGATTAACTTTTAAAACCTTTACTTGTTCAAAATAATGAAAATTTCCCGTTAAAGAAAACTTCATATTATTTCAAAATAAAAGTTTACAAACTTATTAGAGCATATACAATTCAAATCGTTTATATTCCATGTCAACAATATCTAAAAGAACAAAATACATATTAAGCGTTACTTTTCTAATCTGAACTTTGTAAGGAAGATGTTGACCTGTCTTGCTCCTCTTAGCTTCTCTTTTCACTTTCCGTAACCTACATACGAAACACTCACACACTAAGTCAATGACTTAGTGAGGCATATAAAATATCTAATGTAAACTCTAACTTTTAATAATGCATGAATAACCAATGTTATCATAACATACAAAAGCATATATTATTTATTGTAACATATACACATATGCACATATATTACCATCTACATTCTTATTACTTTCATATAAGTTACCATTAATCCTTTTTTATCTTATCATCTTATCTTTCACACTCACACTCATACACATCATATCATATAATATCACCAAACAAACACAGAACATCACATAACATTGACTAATGTTATATCTTTTTAGATAGCCCATGTACACATGTGAGAACTAAAGATATGCGAATACTATGAGGTTGTGCACGCATATGGTGTCACCACAGCTCGTATAAAATCCACTAAGTGGCATATGAAATCTGTGTCCCGAAGGACCTATCCATATGTTCTGAAAACATAGATAACTGTCCATATGTCCCGAATGACATAGGTAATCCTGTCCATATGTCCCGAAGGACATAGGTAACCCTCGACTCTTGGCATGCCAACTATGCCTCTAGCTCTCAAGACACATAACATTGACATTATCTTTTATCATTTCACATATTCACATACACATGTAGATCACTTGCATGTAGAACATTTTCATATAAATCACATATCACTTGGCTTATAACTTGTTCTTATATCTTCTCATAACATATGCTCTTATAACTTCTTGTTATATCATTATCATCACTTACTTTCACCTAGCTCATAGTCACGTGGCTTATCTTATATACATATACTCACATACTTTATAATTACATAGTTTACTCCATTTGCATACCTAAATCATATAATACCTAAGTCTTCCTCATAAAGTTATACTATATGTTCATATATATTGATATCAATTAATTCTTTAGCTTATAGTCTATGTCACATGTTTATTTCATTCATTATGTATTTATCACATAACTTATTTCATATTCTTATATGATCAAATAGATCATTTGTACTGTTTCACATGACTTATCACACTAACATATACTTACACAAATCATGTAACATATATAGTAACATGTTATCACATATACTCATGCACATGTATAAATCATAACAACACATATTTCTATCTATGAATTCATGCATTTTACTATTGGAAATAGACTTATCGCAAGTCTTATTTCCCATTAAACATCATATACTAAATAATGTGCACTCACCTTGCCTCACTAGTCAATACCAAATCCTTATCTCTTCTTGATGGCTATTACTTGACACCTTGTCCGGACATTACTCTCGATTGATATCTACACAATCACACGTATAATATACATATCAGCATTCCACTTGGCATACTCTAATATTTCATTTCTTAAACTAAAAGAAAGATTTATTTCCATTTTCCCTTTGAAGTGTATCGGTACACACTATAAGGTATTGGTACATCCCTTTACTGGTGTATCAGTACATTGCCTATGTATCGGTACACAAATTACATTCAAAATTTTCCTTTTCAAGGGGGTATCGATACACTCCTTAAGGTATCGGTACCCTTTGAACGTCTTCCCAGATTTTACTCTTGAGGTATCAGTACCTATTGAATGGGTACCGATACACCATTGCCTATAATTCAATTTTAAGCACAAAATTTCATTCTTTTCAACTTTTACACTTCATGTTCCGTCTCCTTTTATATACTAAACTCAAATACACATACTTAATCCCATTTGTACTCATTTAACATATCTTTTATCTCAAAATTCTATCCTCTACATGGAATTCAAGAATCATACTAAATTTCCAACAAGTTCTAAATCTAATTATAACACTTTATATCTCTTAATTCAACCATTGTTAAGTCAAATTTAGTTTCCAATTCCACTTATAAACTCTATTCCAAGTTTCATTCAAACACTCCAAATCTTTAATCTCTTTTAACTCCTTAATCCTTTGACTTAGAGTTACTTTAAGCTTTCTTTAAGCTTAAGCATTATCTAATGATCATAACCAAATAAAAAATTCAACAAAAGATTCATTAAAAAGAAAACTCACATTTTCCTTAAGTGTTCACGTTTGAAGAACGAAGGAGGATAAGAGAACTCTGGAACCCAATTTTTGCTTTTCTTCCATTTCCACGCGTAATATATATTCATCTAAAAAAAATATCTTGGTGGTCAAATGACCATTTTTCCCTTCACTCTATTTCATATCTACAAATCAATCCTTTTAAAAAAAATTCCCATTAATTCTTAAACTTTCAAATTCTCATAATTTGATCACCAAATTTTAACAATTTCCATTTTAGTCACTAACCTAGTTTTTGGGATGTTACAATCTTACTTCTTCTTCTAAAGGACGCTAAGTTGTAATATTTTTTTGATTTTCTCATTCCTCTGAAATATACCAAATCAGGAGACAATCTTACTTCTTCTTCTGAAGGACGCAAAGTTGTAATTTTCTATTTATTTGCTCATTCTCCTAAAAATGTAAATCAGGAGAAGATCTTACTCCTTTTTAAAGGAAGCTAATTCGTAATTTTTTGTTGATTTATTCCTTCTTTTAAATGATGTCAAGTTGAAAGATGATCTTACTCATTCTTTAGAAAGACGCTAAGTTGTTAATCTTCAGTTGACTTATACGCTAAGTTTAATAGTGAGATGGAACTCTGAAATTATACTAAGAAGTTGCATGATATGATTTCAAATGTGTCATATGCAATGTGTCCTAGTAATAATCTCATTCACTTTTAATATGATGTGTATATATGTTAAATGTAATTATTCATGTGCCTTAATCTTAGAAAATGAGTCTATTAGTAGAACACATCTTAATCCTGGCAACTCTAATTTTTTGTTATAAAGATTGTAATCTTTTTACAATTTATGTTTTGATGATGTCTATCATCAATCTTCTTCAATCTTCAAAGAGGAGACCCGTCATTCAAGAACCTAATCTAGTGTCAGCATTGTAGCATGTTAATTTATGTTTGTTTCTTATCATCTTGTATGGGATCATGTCTTTTCCATCTTCGTGTACCATTGTTTCACAAAAAGTTTTTTCTTTTTGGATGAACACCAGTCTTGAATTCTTACTGCAAATAGGTATAAAAACTTGATGCCTTTTTTATTTTCAAGCCTGATTGTTTTATTAGAGTATTTGTTTTGAGTCGATTTGAATGGTCTTCCTTGAACCATTTTTCTTCAAGGATACCAAGCTCAACTCGGATCATCATGAGTAACATCAATAGTTTCTCTCCTTGGTTTATTACAAAGTTGGTTAAAACACAATTTCTCAAGTTATGCTCTTTCTTATTGAAGCAAACATAATTTCACAATGATTTGTGAAAAGTCCTTTGTCTTTGAATCTTCTGATCTTTTAAATTTCTAAAATCAAAAGATATTTTCATTATTTCTTTATCGTTTCTTCTTTTAACTCTGACCTTTTTCTCCTTGCCCCACTTCTTTATGTCAATCTTTTGAGGTAGAGTGGATCACGTCAACTTCGAGGACCTTCTTTTTTCTTTAGACATTGTCTTATTTGAAAATTTCTTTCTCTCTTTCGTTTTTTAAAATGTGAAAAGTTCGATGAAGAAATTTTAGAAAAAAATGGTGCCCCCTTACTTCGGGCTCACAACTAAAATAAATCACAAATTCATTGAATATCAAATAAATCAATACTTTTCAACTTTAAAAATTATATTCATTTGAAAGTGTCTAGATCAATGAGTTGGGCTTTTAGTTGGTTTCACCTAAAATTTTCTAGGGTTTCATGTTCTCTGAGATGTCTTTTATTTCTCAATCTTTGCGATCATTGTGATATTTCCTTCCATTTTGGTCTAACTTTTCAATTGAAAGCAAAAAAAAAATGATGTATTCAATTACAAGACTTTTTAGAGAGTGTTTATATTCCGATTCTCTAAAATCTTCCATTTGTTAAAGCTTCGTAGACTTCTTTAGTAGAGGTTGTACAGAAATATCATTATAAAAATAAAATTCTTGAGTGCTCGTGTGTAGTTAACTATAACAAGTGTTTCTATTTCGATGATCTAAATAGATTGAGGCAAAGTGAGGCTTGAGGATATTTCATTCAATTGATTTTCTTTTCTAAAAATGTACTTTAGTTATTTTTATAAGTTTAATTTTCACATTTTATTCTTTTTCATTTATTTTTTATTTCACTCTTTCAATCAAAATCACTCTTTGTAACATCCCAATCATCGGGTCAGTGACCAAAATGTAAGAACTTCTAAACTCAGTGGTTGAATTAGAATAATTTGATAATTCAAGGATTTATGGTGGAATTCTCTATAGGGCTTGATGGAAAATTTGTTATTTTGGAGAGGGCAATATGGTCTTTGCATATTAAAGGATAAGCATCTCCTTTATTAAGTGTTTTGGCATGTGGGTTTTGGGAGTATCTGGAAACTAATTTCCTTGCTCTCTTCTCTTCTACGTGAGCTCTATTCCTAAAGGTAAGATTCTGAAATCTATGGTTTTCCTTTAATTTTGGTTTGGTAATGAAAGTTTGGGTATTATATAAGCTTAAGGAAAGCTTATATAGGATTTAAACAATAAGATGAGTAAATTAGGAAAGGATTTGTAAAATGGGTTTTAAGATGAATTTTATATATGGTTTGGTTTTTATAGTTTTGATGAGATTTTTGACTTGTCAATGAGTTAATTAAAGGGTTAGGAGTATTAGAAATGAGTAAGAGGTTAGTTGAAAATATGTCATGATTCCTAAATGTAAGTGTTTAAGTAAGAATTTGGTATGTTTAAGAGTAGTAATTGATGACAAGTTGGTTTGAATGAAAGAAATTTAGTTTAAAGGCTTAAGAAAGGATGTTATGAGATTTTTGGGTGATTTTCGAAGTAAAAATGGCAATTATGTGCTTCGAGTATCAGTACCATTAGAACAGTACCGATACTTGAAGGGAAAAATTTGTGAAATTATTAAGGGTAGTATCGATACCTGTTGAAGAGGTATCGATACTGTAAGGGTAGTATCGATACCCTAAGGATGATATCGATACCATGCAAACATCGAATGCCAATTAGTATCGGTACCTTGATGAGGTATCGATACCCTTGAAGAGAAGTATCGGTACTGGGGGGGATAGTACTGATACTTCTAGGCATGAAATGGATAGTAAGAGTTTCTTGCATCCCAAGTTAGTCTGATTCGATATAATGGAGTTGAAGAACGATATTGATTTTCGATTGTTTTGTGTAGTGATTGAACGTAATCGACTTCTGGTCAGCTTGACATTTAAATTATCGATTTGAAAGGATTAAAGATTTGGAGTAGAATTTAGTGAGGCAAAGGTGAGTGCAACTTCCCGGTTTTGCAATAGAATTGAGGAAGGCTTGTGATAAGCCAACCTCAACGTTTTCGATCGAAAACGTTATAATTTCTTTTATGTTATCTTTTAATGTTTTATTCAAGTTATATTATACAAGCTATGTTTTATGATTATATGACAATGGAAATGTGAACTGTAAACAAGTGAATGTGATCAGACTCTATGAGAGAGAAACTATGTGAATAAGAAACACTCTGAATAATGTTTGAACATAATTATGTGATTAATAGCCCGAAGTATATGTATGAGGATTAGAGGTATAGTTGGCATGCCAAGAGTCGAGAGTTTTATGTAGTCCTTCGGGACAAATATGTGGTCCTTCGGGACAAATATATGGCATTCGGTGCAAACCTATGTGGTCATTTGGGATAATTATTTTTCACTTCGGGGCAATTACGAGCTATGGTGACAACATTAGTGCACAACCTCATAGTACTCAAATACCTAGAGTTCTTAGTAGTATACCTTGGGTATTTGGAATAAAGATATACAAAGTGAAACTATTTATAAGTATACTTTTGATATGAATAATAATTAAAGTTCTTTGTATAACATTTTGAATAAAACAAATAAGATTTTGTTTACTAAGTAAGCACTATTAGTATTTTCTCACTATGTCATCGACTTAGCTTGTGATTTTCTCACGCGTAGGTTTGAAGAAACCAGACGAATGAGTTGTGGATGATAGCATATCACCGGATGATCAGATCAGGACAAATTAAATGTAGGGTTTGTGTTAATTTTGAAAAATGTTGGCATGTATTAAGCTTTAATTTGGAAATGCTCTGATCTATTTTGTAAACTCATACATTTTGATATTTATGTAAATTATTAAGTTTGCATGTAAAAATGTATGTGAAATGATTATTTTATTAAAGAATTTTATATCTTTGTATTTTGATACAAAAAATTAATTTTGTTTTTAAATTGGGAATTTCATATGTTTTTAAAAGTCAAATGTAACACCTCAGATTCGTACTCGGGTCGGGTATGGGTCAGGAGTGTTACATTCTCCATTTTCTTTAATTCTTACCAAAGTCAAAATCAAAACTTCTCTACATCAGAAGCTCCTTAGTCCAAGTGGATCACTTCTTCTCTTTGATACGCTTATTTTTATTTATTTTGAGAAAAATGATTATTTATTTGACAATTTATGACGCTTGTCAAATTGACACTGTCGCAAAACTATATTTAGTATCAAATTGGACCCCTAAACCTTCATCAGTCTTTGAAAGCCCCCTGGCCGCATTGTGGTGGCCTGGAATGGGTCGGACAACACTAGGGGTGTTCAAATATGGGTACCTGGTCTTCGGGTAGTTGATTTGTCGGCCCGTGTCCCAACTCGGATGTTGCGGGTACCCGGATTTTGGGTACCCGTAATTTGAGTACCCAATGCCCTTTTTTTTCATTTTCAAATTATTAATTTAAAAAAATATATACACAAATTTAAATGTTTGAAACTTTAAATTACATACTCCAACATCCGAACATAAAATTTAAAAGTTCGAAATACAAAATCTAATAATCAATAATATAAATAAAACATAAAAATTCATAGCTAACTAGTGTAAATATGAATTATGATAGTCATTAACATCCAGTTACTAAACTATCAAAACTTAATCCAATTATGATAGTAAATTATAATCACAACCCATTTATATAATTTAATTACCTAGACTTTAATTACCTAGACTATCAAAACTTAATCCAATTATAATCCAATTACAAATATATCAATATTTATACAAATTATCATGTAGTGGTTTAGTAATTGGATTATATATATACTAACCGGGTACCCAAAAAAACTCAATTTTGTGACTCGGGCTGACTCAGGAAATGTCGGGTACCGACCCGGTCGGGTAATTTGTTTTTAGAAAATTACCCAGTTTTTTATGTTCGGGTCAGCGAGTCGGGTCAACTGAGTCAGGTATTTTTGCACACCCCTAGACAACACCATGTTGTGCCTCTACTCTAACATCCTAATCTGATTCAACCCGAAGTCCGGAGGATTTGAATGTCACACGGAACCACCAAAGTGGTTAACCATTTTTTTAAAGAAATACTCATAATCACCATTTAAAAACCAATAGTTCAAATAGTAATAAAATATTTATTATAAATTAGAACTCCATGACATAGTTTAAATCCATTAATATAACTCAAAGTTTAGAAAACATAATACATAAATAAGGGTCCTATGAATACACATGCCCACAACTAATAACCAAATAGAAATTTGTGAGGAATACTGGAAATCCTGTTGCGACGGTGCTTCTCGAACGAATTAACAAACTAATATGCGAACGAATACATTCGAACGCTGAGTTTACAAAGTCTAGTAGTATAATTGTTAGTCTAGAGCAGCACATGAATCTCATAAACATAAGTGTGCTAGAAGATATGGAAATAAGCAGTAGGTACATGTATGATCTTAATCAAGTGCGCTACCTACTTAAGGTTCGACAATTATATCGCTATAGTTTGAGTCTCATGCTTCCCTTAGTCTTCTACGAAGAGCCTAGCCATGAGTATGCAAATATTGGGTCTCTAACCGCAATACCAACAATGACAAAATGCAATAAGCATGATACATAACCAACCATCGAATATATATATATATATATATCGACATTGTCATCAATTCACGGAAGTGCCTTAGCACTAGTACTAAAGTGTCTCAGCACTGATACAGAAGTGCATTAGCACTGATACTAAAGTGCCTTAGCACTGTTGGGGATATATCTGGATAATTCACATACATATACTTTAGACAATCGTCATGCATACAAGTAGCTCGGTGTCCTTATCATTTCCCAAGCAACAAACAAAGGCATAAGTCTTATGGAATCTTACCTTATAAGGTTCTTATGGTTATCACACATATAATATTATTATCTCGTGGTTATCTTGTCATTATTTTCAATTAAAACACAAGTAGGTGATATTATTCACTCACTTATTACTATCTCAATCGTTCTCTCTCCTAGAACGTTATGCAAAAGCTTAACAATATTTTAGTGTTTTATGCCCTTAAGAAAATTCATAATCATTTCTACCCATTTGGTACATTATAACTAGCCCAACATTTAATTCGGGGATAGCTCGTTGACAACAACTCCCTAAGCACTCGTGGCGTATACCAAGTCACTCTTCCATTGCCTAATAACTAACAATCAATGTAGTTTGATAAGTCCACGTCTCGGGCCTAGCTTTCTAAGCACCATCTCCCGTCGTATGAATAAATGATCACAGGACTATTAAACATTCGAAGTATATAATATACTTCTTCGAAGATAAATGAGATTTATTCTCTCTTCAATAGTCTAACTCTCATTCTTTTGGATCCCAACTGACATGTACCTCTTTATCTTAAATTAAAAGGAATGAATTACGACAAAACTTTCTATTTCTCGCTGTGTAAAATACCGCAAATTACCGTCACAGTTATTATAAATTAATAGTTTTTTATTAGTGAATTATAGGTAAAATATTCGGGTAGACTTTTCTTTTGGCAAAAATGAAAAGCTTTGACAGAGTCTTGCTTGAAAATTTCGAAGAAGCCTAGGAAGTTGCCGGTGTTTTGAAGTCAATTGAAATTTGACTAATTCAAGCCAAGACCAAATCGTACCATCAACGAAGGGAAAATGCTAAAATTGGTCACTATTTGTCCATTGAAATTGATTCTGCTATATCGTCCACAAGTTCTGCAAATCCTCATTACGTAAAATCGTCGTCATCATGCACAAAACACGATGCTATCTTTGTCATTATTATTTTCTCTAATTTTAAGTAAAGACGTCGTGATCTGTGACTGTACAAAAGCGGCTACGTCATTTTGTCTAATTTTATATCTTAGTCAAATGGATTGCAGAGTCTACTTTACCATTTGTTAGAGCGAATTCAAAGGTGTAACCATTCAAATAGAAAATGAGAACAATTAAAAATGATACGAGATCTATTAATTAGATGAGTGATCGAGGGTAATTATATTATCGGTAAATTACATCTATAGTCTTTTTTTTATTTGATTGATTCTGGTACTCAGTTTTTAAATTAAGTAGGTTTGATTCCTTAAGTTATCGGTTCATTTAATTTAAGTTTTTTAACCGTTAATTTCTGTTAACCCATTAACGGAAGTATGAATTCACACTTCTTCTTCTAACCTAGCAGTTTAAAACTATAAAAGCTTAAACCCATACACCAAGTTCATATGCCCTGGCAGCAACTTTAGATTATAAGTGTGAAGACTTATAGGTTTTTTGAGCTAGTTGTGTCCATCGTGTTTTGTTTTTGTTGATTTCTATGTTTCTTTGTGCCTCCATTGAATGCCATGAGTTTCGGATCAACTCGTTTGGTCCTAAACGAAGGTTACTAAAGGTTGAAGAAGAAATTCGGACGTTTTTCATGAAAAATCAAACCAAAGTTATTAAATCGACCTTGTCCACCAGTAACAATCATAGAAAGTTTTCTTAACCCAACAATTCAAAAGCCTCGAGCTCTTTCAAGAACAAAAAAATATACCACAAAAGCACCGACAGACAAAAAACTCAGCCACCATGAATATTCTTAATTAAAAGGAACCCACAACATTACAAAATCCAAAAAGCAATGGAAGAAACGCCCTACCTGGATTGACCAATAACATGAATCCGATTTAATGGCGGAGTTTCGAGGTTTTTCGACCAAGTTCCAGCAAACCCTTATCCCAGACCTTGAAAAAATCTCGACAATCTCAAAAGCTTACATTACCAAGTATAACAAACAATTCACGAAGCAATTCAAACTATACGTCGGCAACAAGCATGCCCCTACAGTAAGTGCATCAACAAAATGACTTAATTTATCAATGCAAAAACAATTTTTTTTTGTTTTTCATTGTTGAACATTTAATCATATGCTTTGTTATAACTCTCGCATGTTCCGAAACCAGGAGAGAGGGACGATCATGATCTACCGCAAAAGACATACTTCAAAAATACTGGAAAAGAGATGGCTGACGAAATGAGAACCCTAATGAACCCGTGGAGAATCCAGAGGCGTTCATGTACATGTGGGGAGGCCATGATGGTATCACTGATTGTCGAAACGATCACGTTGTGTGTGTCATCGATTTGAGTAAGTCCAAATAAGTCGAGAAACAAAGTACAAATGTTGTAAACTGGACGAACTGATAACGTAAAGGACCAAACACATTTAATTAAAAAACTGGTGACCAAAGTCTGTTCGACCAAAAATAAAGAGGACTATTGACATAGTTTACCCTATTATTATTCTATTTTATATAGATTTGAATTCTCACATTTATCTTATAAAGTAATAATATCTTTACTTAATAAAAATTTTGTATTGATTATTATTGTCACGGTAAACTACAACCATGATTATCTAATTATGAAAATTTTAATTTGACCATCAATCATTTAACTTTTTCAACCAGATCACTCAACTATTTAAATGATGTCAATCAAATTATTTTTCGCTAACATTTGACGATAAAATTAATATGTTATTTAACAAAATTGGTATAATTATATATTTAGTCTTCAATACTTATATATTTTATCAATTTAATTCTAATTTTAATTTATTCAATTAAATTTAATAATCCAAACAAATAATAACACTTTCATCTTTAGTAATAATAAGTCGCACAAAAAGGTAAAGGGAGAAAATGAACTTGGGTTTAGTGGAGAGTTAGACGTACCCTAACTGTTAAGCTAAAACTTCCATTTGTGATGTGCATTTTCAATGTTATGTATATAAGTTATAATGTACCTAAACAAATGAAAGAAAGAAAAATGGTTAAAATGGGATTAGAACTTAGGATGATAATAGAATTTAGAAATGCATAAATTATTAAAATAAATATAATAATTGTTTAATTTTTATATGTATCAGACATATTTTAAATACTAATTAATGAAAGATAAAAAGAAAAATCATGTTTTCAATATTTTTTTTCATTTTATTAACACATCATTTAGCATACTCAAACTCAAAAACATAACTCAATTCATAAGACAAATTTAGGCTTAAGGGCCACTTTTTCCATGTAGACTAAATTTATCATTTTCGTCCTTACTATATTTTCGCATCAATTTAGCCTAAAAGTTGTTTAATTGCATCATTGTATGCTCTTCCCCTAACTTAAAATCCTAAATTATAAACCTTAAGTTAGTGTTTAGAGGTAATAGGGTTATGGTTTAAGGTTTAGGGATTATAATTTAAGGTTTTAAGTTAGAGGTAGGGTTATAGAATGATGCAATTGAGCAACTTCGAAAGCTAAATTGATACGAAAATACGATGGGGACTAAAATGATAAATTGGGTATACTACAGGGGAAAAAGTTACCTTTGTTGGAAGAAAAGTCAAACGAGGGGGTGCATGGTTCAAAGGAGGGGGCGCATATTTTCTCAACATGAACGGTTTTTCAACAAAAGGGGCACCGAATTCGGTGCCCCAATTTTTAAATTAAAATTTAAATGGGTTAATTGCAACTTTAGTCATTGCATTTTTAGGGTATTTACAAGATTAGTCCCTAAGCTTCAACTATAAATACCCTAGCCCATTTAGCTTCAAAATCATCCCAAATCATTTCTTTCCCCCAATACTAGAGAGTTTCTTGTGAGTAGTGAGTGTTTTGTAAACACCTGTAATTTTCTCTCTTAGTAAAAGATCTGCAGCAGTCCGGAGACGTAAGCACAATTGGCTAAACTCCGTTATCAATTTCAGGTATTATTTTTCCGCTTTTATTTTGCATTCTCACTAATCTGGTTATAGGGAAATTACTCGTACTCGTTTATTTCCCAACAACTGGTAATCAGAGCTTTTGGTTGTGAATTTTGTCAATTTTTTGCGAGGTTACTATTCATTACTATTCACATGAATAGTGAATTTTGTTAATAGTAAAAAAATTTGTTAGTGATATGAATTTGTCAACGGAGGTGTTCTAATACACGGTGGTTCGCAAGAATTGTCATAAACAATCCAAACGAAGCCATATTCGAGTAGGAGCGATGGCTGCAGACGAAGGGAATGTGAAAATTGAAAAGTTTGATGGTGCGGACTTTGGCTTTTGGAAGATGCAGATTGAAGATTTTCTGTACCAGAAAAAATCTATATCAATCTCTTTCAGGAAAGCAACCAGAGGGCATTAAGAATGAAGACTGGGATCTTCTCGACAGACAAGCCCTCGGAGTTATCCGACTGACATTGTCCCGAAATGTTACTTTCAACATAGCAAAGGAAAAGACCACGACGGGTCTTATGGCGGCTCTCTCTAGTATGTATGAGAAGCCATCAGCCTCAAACAAAGTTCATTTGATGAGGCGATTATTCAATTTGTAGATGACAGAAGGGGCATCAATGGCTCAATACCTAAATGAGCTCAACACCTAAATGAACTCAACACAATCACAACCCAGTTAAGTTCCGTGGAAATTAAATTTGATGATGAAGTTCGAGCTTTAATTCTCTTATCATCTCTACCAGACAGTTGGAATGCTACTGTTACAGCAGTCAGCAGCTCGTCGGGAAACAACAAATTAAAATTTGACGATGTTTGGGATCTGGTATTGAGTGAAGAAATTTGACGGAAAGAATCGGGTGAAGCATCAAGCTCCCCAGCCTTGCACACGGAGTCTAGAGGGAGAACTTCAGAAAGAAATTCAAATCGTAGCAGATCGAAATCCAGAAGGGAGAATCAAGAACGGGAAAGAAAGATTTTACATGTTATAATTGTGGCAAGAAGAGTCACTTTAAAAGATATTGTCGAGCACTGAAGAAAGATACAGACACACATGAATCTACCAACATGACAGAGGAGACAGGTGATGCCATGATTTTAAGCGTCAACAGTCCGATTGAATCATGGATCTTGGATTCAGGGGCATCTTTCCACTCCACCTCATACCAAGAAATCATGGAGAATTATGTCATCTAGCTGATGATGAAACCTTGAAGATCGTCGGAAAAGGAGACATCCGACTAAAGTTGTCAAACCAGACCATCTAGAAGCTGAAAGGAGTGAGACATATTCCAGGCCTCAAAAGAAATTTGATTTCTGTAGCACAGGTTGATGGAGAATGATATAACACAACCTTTTCAGGCTGTGAATGTAAGATTACCAAAGGAGCACTCGTCATTGCTCGTGGTAAGAAGACTGGTACTCTCTATGTAACCTCAAATTTAGAAAATATCATTGTTGCAGCAGATGCTGATGGAAAATCAAACCTATGTCACCAAAGGCTTGGCCATATGAGCGAGAAATGGATGAAGACATTTTATCAAAAGGGAAGTTGTCGGATCTAAAGAATGTAGATGTCGGACTATACGAGGATTGCATCTTCGGCAAACAAAAGAAAGTCAGTTTTGTAAAGAATGGCAAGACACCCAAGGCAGAAAAGTTAGAGTTAGTTCATACTGATGTATGGGGACCATCTCTATTTTCATCTCTTGCATGCTCACTATATTATGTCATCTTCATCAATGATTCAAAAAGAAATGTATGGGTTTATTTTCTGAAGAAGAAAGCAAAAGTCTTTGATACCTTCAGAAAATGGAAGGTCGTGGTGGAAAATGAGACTGGTTTGAAAGTCAAGCGGCTGAGGTCTCACAATGGAGGAGAGTACAGAAATAGTAGATTTAGAGATTTATGCACAAACAACGGGATCAAGATAGAGACAACAGTTCCCATGACACCGCAACAGA
The DNA here is from genome assembly GCF_006381635.1 of Hibiscus syriacus. NCBI lineage: Eukaryota > Viridiplantae > Streptophyta > Magnoliopsida > Malvales > Malvaceae > Hibiscus > Hibiscus syriacus. The sequence goes on along the minus strand of NW_024062745.1, from coordinate 383,633 downwards.
ATGGTGTAGCAGAGCACATGAACAGAACTCTGAATGATCGTGCCAGAAGCATGAGAATACATGTCGGATTGCCAAAATTTCTATTGGTTGAAGCTATCAACACTGCAGCTTACCTGATCAACCATGGACCCTTAGTTCCTTTGGATGGTGGAATACCAGAGGAAGTTTGGAGCAGAAAAGAAATAAACATTTCACACTTAAGAGTGTTTGGTTGTATTTCTTATGTACACATAGATTCTGCTGAAAGAAGTAAACTTGATGCCAAGTCCAACAAATGTGTCTTTGTTGGTTATGGTGGTGATGAGTTCAGTTATCGGTTTTGGGACTACGAAAATCGAAAAATCATCAGAAGCAGAGATGTCATTTTCAATGAGAATGTGATGTACAAAGACAGATCAACCATAGAATCAAGTTGCTCAATACCAAAGCTGAAATAAAGGAATTTGATGAGTTTGAGGAGATTTCTGGAAATGATGTTTAGATCAGTCCTGAAGAAGTTCAAGAAGAACCAGGCACACCAGAACTAAGACGCTCCTCCAGAATTCCTAAACCAACCCAGCGTTATTCGCCTTCTTTGCACTACTTGTTACTGACTGACAATAGTGAACCAGAGTGCTATGATGAAGCAATGCAGGTGGAGGATTCAGTGAAGTGAGAGTCTTCCATGAAAGATGAAATGGACTCGCTTATGTCAAATCAGACGTGGGAATTAGCTGAATTACCACCAGACAAGAAAGCGCTTCATTACAAGTGGATTTACAGGATCAAAGAAGAGCACGATGGGAGTAAACGCTACAAAGCAAGATTGGTAGTCAAAGGTTTTTAGCAAAAAGAAGGTATTGACTACAATGAAATTTTCTCTCCAGTCGTGAAACTGTCTACTATCAGACTGGTGTTGAAAATTGTAGCTGCAGAGAATTTACATCTTGAACAGTTAGATGTAAAGACAGTTTTCCTTCATGGTGATTTGGAGGAAGAGATATATATGAGGCAGCCAGAAGGTTTCATAGAGGCAGGCAAGAAAAACCTGGTATGCAGGTTGAAGAATAGCTTGTATGGTTTAAAACAAGCTCCTAGACAGTGGTACAAGAAGTTCGATAGCTTCATGAGTAGCAGTGGTTTTACCATATGTCAAGTAGATCATTGTTGCTACATTAAGAGGTTTGACAATAGCTTCATTATTTTATTATTGTACGTTGATGACATGCTCGTTATAGGCTCAGACATGCAAGAGATTATACACTTGAAGCAAAAATTGTCGAAGTAGTTTGCTATGAAGGATCTGGGCGCTGCAAAGCAGATTCTTGGGATGAGGATTAAGAAAGACACAAAGTCGGGGACTTTGATGTTATCACAGGCTGAGTACATCAACAAAGTACTTTCCAGGTTCAACATGCAATATGTTAAACCAGTAAGTACACCTTTAAGTGTTCATTTTAGACTCTCCAAAGAACAGTCACCAAAGATGGAGGAAGAACGTACACACATGGTGAAGGTGCCGTATGCCTCAGTAATTGGAAGTCTGATGTATTCCATGGTTTGTACCATATCATATATTGCTCATGCAGTGGGAGCTGTTAGCAGGTACATGAATAATCCAGGCAAGGTATACTGGGAAGCAGTCAAATGGATCCTCAGCTATCTGCGGGGTACTACAAACAAAGCACTTTGTTTCAAATGTGGAGATACGATACTGACAGGCTATGTAGATGCTGACTTAGCCGGAAATGTTGACATCAGAAGGAGCACTACAGGGAATGTCTATACTCTAGGACGTACTGCAGTGAGTTGGGTTTCTCAACTACAAAAGATAGTTGCTCTCTCCACAACTGAAGCAGAATATGTCGTTGTTACGGAAGCCAGCAAGGAGATGGTTTGGCTCCAAAGTTTCTTGGAAGAGTTAGGCAAGAAACAAGAAAACAATGTCTTATATTGCGACAGTCAAAGTGCTATCCATCTAGCAAAGAATCAGTCTTTTCATTCCAGAACGAAGCACATACAATTGCGATATCATTTTATCCGGTCTCTTCTGGAAGATGGGATTTTGAAACTTGAAAAGATTAGCGGAGCTCAAAATCCGGCAGACATGTTAACAAAAACGGTTACTACGGACAAACTGAAGTTGTGTTCAGCTTCAGTTGGCATGGTAGAATAACAAGACTAGAAATGCTGCTTCATTGATCGAGGTGTGAAGACAGATTAAAATCAGTCTTCAAGTGGGAGATTGTTGGAAGAAAAGTCAAAAGAGGGGGGCGCATGGTTCAAAGGAGGGGGCACATGTTTTCTCAACATGAACAGTTTTTCAACAAAAAAGGCACCGAATTCGGTGCCCCAATTTTAAATTAAAATTTAAATGGGTTAATTGCAACTTTAGTCATTGCATTTTTAGGGTATTTACAAGATTAGTCTCTAAGCTTCAACTATAAATACACTAGCCCATTTAGCTTCAAAATCATCCCAAATCATTTCTTTCTCCCAATAATAGAGAGTTTCTTGTGAGTAGTGAGTGTTTTGTAAACACCTGTAAATTTTCTCTCTTAGTAAAAGATTTGCAACAGTTCGGAGACGTAAGCACAATTGGCTGAACTCCGTTATCAATTTCGGGTATTATTTTTCCGCTTTTATTTCGCATTCTCACTAATCTGGTTATAGGAAAATTACTCGTACTCGTTTATTTCCCAACAACCTTTTTACTATAAATTTATAATTCAAATCTTAAAATTTTGTCATAAGATTCTTTTTCAGGATTATTTCTCGTTCACTTACAATCAAATTTTAATATTATTAATGTTATAACTTAAATTACACATTTTAACTATGTAAAGTAGTAAAAAATTAACTAAAAATAAGTAATAGTATATTTTATTTTTAATAAAAGATTAAGATTATTATTCAGGTTAAAAATATTCAATTTAATAATTATGCATAGTCATTAAATTATAAATACAAAAAGAAAAAATATATTAGGGACTTGAGTCATACATGGCAAAGGCTAGTGTACTTGAGCCCTAAGAACAAGCTTGAAAGTCAAAATGTTAAAAATTCAAAGTCGTCATCGTCGTCACTCGCCTGTGTTTCTTGCTTTCCTTTCTTCTTTTATATAATTATAAAATTACTCAAAGGTTTTCATAAATTATCCTTTTATATTTTATTTTTAAAGTAGTTTATCTTCTAACGTGAAGTGATCCTAACCAGCCCCATATTTCTACATGTCTTGCTCACATTATTGAAGATCTCCATGATTGATTTTAAGGAATTTTTTCTTAAGTTTATCTTATGTTGTCTTATACATTCATCTATTCTATTATGAACATGCATTCACATCTTATATGCTTAGATTATTATTTCGTGCATTCTATTCATATTCATATTCATATTCATGTCATGATTGCATTTATCATTTCATATCATATCTTAGTTTTTATAATATGATTCTATTCATTATTTATTATGAATTGCATATTATATGATATTCATGCATAAACTATAGTTTACATATTTATCTTAAAAACAAACTTTTTGTTTAATAGAATAGTTTTTATGATTCAACTTAGGTTATACATTACATTATTATTTTGCTGCATTTTCATCTTATAATAGGTGTGCATCTTATTCAATATGTTATAATATATGCCTTGGTTTTGTTATATAGTTTTTATATATGCTTTGTTTGTTTTCAGAGGGAACAAACGGCTAAAGACATTTGGAGGGAACCAACGACTATGAATTCAAATGCTAAGGGACATGATTGTTCATCTACAAACGACTAGAAGGATGAAGGGATGCAGTGCTTACCAAACGACTTACACTTTCATGAAGGATCATTACTCTTCATCAAGAGGTGCCTCCCCAAAAGTTGTGTCTCTTCATCAAGAGTTGTCTCCCCAAAAGTCACATCTCTTCACCGAAGGTTGCTTCTCCAACAGTTGTGTCTCTTCATCAAAAGATGTCTTTTCAAGTAAATTTTGTTCACCAAAAGTTGCCTTCTCATCAAGAGGTGCAACCAAAAGTCATGTCTTTTCATCAAATGATGTTTCTTCAAACCATGCCTTTTCACCAAAAGTTGTGACTCTTATCAAGAATTACGTCTCTTCGTCAAAGGTCATATTCCAAGCATCATGACTTTTCATTACTAAGTGCCATCCAAGTGACATGCTTTATTTTTTGAAGAGTTGTTGTCAAAAGATACCATTTCGTCAACGTGTCTCTTCGTGAAAGGTCACCAAATTCAAGCATCACAACTCTCTTTATTTTTCCCTTTTATAAAGTTAACATTCCATGAAGAGATGCATCCAAAACAAGGCCCTTTTCACCTAAGGAACATTGGTGCCAAGATGAGAATGCATGGGATTCAAATTTCAAACAATAGGATGCTTCCAAGAGGCCTCTTTCTCTTTACTATAGCCGACCACCATTTCAAAGAGTTAAGTGTCTATTCGATCACACCCCTTGTAGGCAATGCCTTTGACATTTTTAATAAACTCGTTCACTCTATACAAATCATATTTGTGAGATTTTCTCTCTAATTGTTCTTTAAAGAACTTTATCAATTTATCGAGTCGTGTAATTATGGTGTCATCCTCATTTCTTGATATTTGTGGTTCTTATTTTCTCTAACTAGAGGGTCTTAAGTCATTTCCATCCGATCAAAGGTCCTATAAGATTCGGGTCTATACTCTTTATAGTTTAGTTTCATCCTTGATCTAAGATCAATCTATCCTTCATTTCCACCCTATCAAACGTCCATCACTATCTTCATATCACCTTCTTCACGCCATCATCATCCTTAAAACGCCATCTTTATCATCCTTGTCAAACTACTACCATCCCCACGTCAATATCATTCCCTACCATGAAACCTTTCTTTTGCACCCTTCTTATAATACAATGATTACTTATCTGCCTCCAAGGATCGGGAAACAATCAAGGTAGTGTTCTCTAACAACATCAACAAGAGTGACCTTGCATCATAACGTTTTAATTCTTATATTAAAATAGATCATATTAGATGAAAATTGTTAGTTAACTAACAATTAATTCATGTTGCTGACATAATATTTTTATATTGTCCAGTTGTTAACGTGATACATGTCACGTCATCATTTAGGGTGATGTGACACATACTACGTTATTAGTTTTAGTTATATGTTATATGTCAAGTCATTATTTTAAGTAATGTGTATATGTCACATCATTAGTTGAACACATTTAAAAAATATTCAACTAACGATTTTTATCTAATAAAATATGTTTTGACCAAAAATTAAAATATGAAATGCTTCAAAAAAATCAAAATAATTGTTTATGTAAACGATGAGTGCAATTTTATCATTATGTTTTTTTTCTTTCAATTTTCTCTTAACCGCTAGATCCACCGTGTCTATACCTTGCCATGGCTACTCAATTATTTAAGTATTAAAAGATAAAAAATTTTAAGTATGAAATATATCAATTTCATTAATAATATTTTTATATAAATATTTTATATACAAATATTAATTTTAAATGTTTTAAATTATTAATATAATTTATTTTGATAAAATTTAGAATATTAATAATATTTAATGATTGTAAATTACGATCATACTTAAATTTTACACATTCACGTATATTCAATTATTCACCTATAAATCATTAAACGTTTAATTCTTAAATTCAACACTCGAGAACTAAATATTTTAATTTTCAGATTCAACACTTAAAAGTTCAAAATAAATTTATTACATGAGAGATTCAAGTCTTTCACATATCAACCTTGTACACTTGAAAATGAGATACTGTAGGATGCATAAATATTGGACATACAAATTAGAGTATGTTAGTTTTTTTTTTTTTGTTGCTAAAATAAAGTTTAGGTCAAGGGTGGCTCCCCCAGTCCAAGGCCAGATACCTAAGATTCAATCGGGATTAAATAGGATTTTACAGATTGCCCACCAAGAGTGACGGCGGTAAAATTCAAACTTGACCTTACAAGCTCAAATTCTTGAATCACAACCACTTGGGTCAACACTCAGCCTTATTGGATTAATGTCTTGGTTTAAGAAATTAAAATTTGGCTTATTTACAAGGGTTGAATATTACGTTTATCTTTTTTTTAAGTATACATTTGAATTTTAATATGTATTTTACAAATGTCTACAGTGGCTGGCAAAAGTATTTTACAAGGGCTGATCGGTTGGGTTAGTATTTTAATGGGTTATTTATAGGGATAAGTCTATTTAAATTTTAAAATCTCATTTTTATTGAATTTTCGGATAATTCAAAATTAGATTTTAGTCGATTTATATTTGATTCGATTATCTAAATTTTTCTTTGGATATCCAATTCGAACTATCTCAAAGAAAAAGAAACGAATCAATATCTGAATTTTTTGATCGAATCAACAATCAGATCAATCGGATCCCCTAGTAATAAATATATGATCACATGTTATAAAAGAATGGAAAGTTCTGAAGGGATTTAAGAATGAAAATATAACAAAGTTATAGGATTGGTATGAATTGAGTCAAGGGTAAAATAAATTTTATCCCAAATGTAATTTACAAACTAATAAAAGCTATTACTTTACCGTTGTGTTCAACAGTTTTAACTATATTAAATGAAATAACAAAAAATAAATATATTTTTTTATATTTTTAGGTGATTATAAGATAATATATGTTCATAATCTTTTTAATAAGCAAACCTTAATCCAACAAACTTAACGACATAACTGAACTTAACTTCTATTGACAGGATTAAATGTACCATAATAAGTGTTGACGGTTTACTCTTGTTAGACGAAGAGATAGAGTAGAAAAGAGTTAAGGTGAGGTAGTTTTATTAAGATCTAATCTCGTCTCTCGGTCATGCTCAAGAAGTTATATAAAGACTTGTTAGTTAATATCAAACATAGAGTTATAATAGTTATCATTAGAGTGGCAAGTTAAGTTGATAGAATTAGGTTGTGGTGGATTTGACTCTTATAGGTCAAGTAGATTTGTGAAAGGTCATATCAATTAGTCATATATTTTCAAGAGATATTAAGTATTGTAGATCCTTTTTTCGAAGACGTGCTCTTTGTATCTTTCGAAGTTTCTTGGTGGTGATGTATGGAAAACTTTAAGGTGCGTTTGGTTCACGGAATGTAAGATTACTGGCGGGAATAAGATTACTAGGAATGTTGTATTTTTGTGTTTGGTTCGTTCAGCAGGAATGTAAGATTACATTGTCTGGTTAAAGGAATAAAAGATTATTGGAATGTATATTTATCAAATTGTCCTTATTATATATTGTTTTTTTAACATGTTGAATATATATAAATTAATTTATATATTTTCTTTAAAAAATTTAAATTCATAAAATTTATATAATTTTTTAAAAAAATTGAAAAGATAAATAGGTTTAATGAAAGGGTAAAATTTTATTTAACCCCTGAACTTCATATAAAATTTTAATTATGAACTTTTTTGTAAATCTAAAATAGTTTAAGGATAAATTTGTAAATTAACCCTCATAGAATTTTTTTATTCAACGACAGAAGAATGATATTTTTGAAAAATATTTAAGGGTATTTTAGTCCAAAACGCCAGAAATGTAACAATACCTAAGGGGAGGGGTAATCACATTCCCGGTAATATATCCCAAATACCACTGTTGGAATAACTTATTACCGGAGGCTGGGAATGTTTGTCAACCAAACGGGACCCTGAACCAAATGCCCCTTAGTAGGATGTAACAGCTTCATATATGTTCAAGCAGTTAAAGAGTTAAGAGGACTTACTTTAGGTAACAAAACTCAGTTTTAATGCAGAAAAATAAGAAACATAACTGGCACCCAAGACTCACGATTTTAGGAGCTTTTGTCAGAGACTTTGGCTTATTTATTTTACAGCACTTGAATAGCGCATACAACAAACTGAAACTATGATCTGGGAATACTTACTATAATGCCACCCTAGGTTACAAGCTACAACCAGGATGAATTATTGAATATGATTTTCACATCTATAGCTCAAGCCAACTTAAAGCTTGTTCACTAGTATTAAATGATTCATGCTCTTTTTCTGCTTGGAGGTGAACGATTGACGAGATTGTTCCTCACTGTTTTAAGCTTGCGAAGGGCGTCTCTCATGGTGATCCGTCCATCAGGGGAAACTGAGGTGCAAGACAGTCCAACTCCGATGATTGTTTGTTATGCAATCATGGTCTGTGTTTATCAGTTGATTACCGTCCTGCAATCTTGCAACAATAATAGGAGTTCAGGGTCAAGAATCTGTTCGACATTGGAAGGGAAAACCGATTGTGTCCATTTAATAAGACTTAATTCTCCGACAAAGCTTTCGTGGGTTGGACTCTTCCCTGTAAATAACTGCAGCAATACCACTCCAAAGCTATAGACATCCCCTGCTGTTGATGGCTTCCCTCCAACCCCATACTCTGCATTACACAACAGATTCATTAGTTAAATCTTAGAGCCTGTCAATAGCATTGTGGGGCGTTTGTGCTAATACTAACCTGGAGGTATGTAACCAATAGAACCCTTCAGGCATTGGTGGAGCTAATGGAAGGTTGATCTCTTGATTGCTCCATCAGCAACCTCGCCAACCCAATCGCGACCTTGGCAGTCATGTCTTGGTCCAAAATCAAATCACAGTGCACCACGGGTACTTCACAGTCGTGGTGCAGATCTAACGCCGAAGCCACGTCAATGGCCATTCAATCTTTCCATAACATTTAACCAGCGTCCATCTGCATTCCTTTGGCTCCCCTTAAGCCAGTCTTCGACGCTTCCATTGGCAAGGTATTCGTACACCAATGCCAGGAATTCCACGTTTTTGTTGTCCACACCCGAGCATGACGTGATTAGCTTGACCAGATTGCGGTGCCTCACGTTTCTTAGAGCTTCACATTCGGCTCTAAAGCTCTTCCAGGATCCAACCCGCCCTATATCGAGGACCTTGATTGCGACAAGGACGCCATTAAGACACGCTTTGTAAACTGAACCAAAACTCCCATTGCCAATCAAATTTCCAGGGTTGAAATTCTGAGTTGCATTGCGGATCTCATGGTATGATCAACTGTCCAGATTCATGTGCTTGCCCTTTTTTATATAGAACAACGAGGCTATAATGAAACACAAAGCAAATGTTGCAATTACAGCTACAATAACATAAACTTTGACTAATGTTCCATGGCGGCCACGCGTGTTCTTACAAGTCAAGGGCGAGCAAAGCTTTTACCCTCCAAATCGACGCTAGAAAGATTCTTGAAAATCCCACCGCTGGTAGGGTTCCTTCCAAGTCATTGAAAGAGAGGTTCAACGATTGAAGGATTTGTAGTTTTTGAAGATCTGCCGGAATGGAGCCTGAAAGTTGGTTTGATGAGAGATCCAACGTTTCCAGTGCTTTAACTTCCCCAATCTCTCCTGGAATTGGGCCTGATAGCTTATTGTCGGCCATGTATAATTTCTCCAAGCTCATGCAATCTTTAATCGAACTAATACCAGAAAATGGTTCATGGACAGGTCAATTGCAACAACACTTTTTAGAAGTCCGATCTCTTCAGGAATTGGTCCATTAAGAGAATTCATGGACAGGTTCAACACAGTGCTCAAGCTTGGGATATTGAGAATTTCTTTGGGGATGCTTCCGTTCAGCTGTTGTGGGACAAATCCATGGAGAGCAATTTCTGGAAGTTTTGAAAACTAGAAGGTATTTGACCCACCAGTTGATTCCAGACAAATCGATTTGGTTTAATTGTTGAAGATCACCAAGATCGCTTGGAATCCGACCAGATATCTGATTTCTGGCCAAATTCAATACTTGGAGTTCCACCAGTTTACCGATCTCTGGTGGTATTTCGCCGGATATGGAATTGTAACTCAAATTAAGCAAAGTCAAAGCCGCTAAGTTGGGAAATTGATGAAGGTATGTTACCAGAAATACGACTTTCTCCTATGTACAGTTTCCCGAGCACCTTGGAAAGATTACCGACGGATTCTGGAATTTCGCCGCCCAAAGGATTACCATCTAAAGCAAGAAACTTCAGATGAGAAACTGTTGGTCAAAGAAGTGATGATGTACTCAACACCATCATCGCCTGTGCTAGCAATGTTGTTGTACCCAATGTTATACATTTCTAGAAATGGAAGATTTCCCAAACCCGGTGGCACTGTTCCTTGGAGAAGATTGTGTGCCATGCGAATGACTTTTATATTGGTGAGATTGTGCAAAGAGCCTGGAATCCCACCGGTGAACTTATTGAAGCAAAAGTTAAAACCAAAAGATTAGGGAGTGTAACCCCAACGTCGTAGGGAAGTCTGCCCCAAAGATCGTTGGAAGCTAAGGCCAAACAACCAGGGAAGACATGTTGTAGATGGAAGAGGAACAGTCCCCGTTAGAGAATTAATGGTGAGGTCAAGTACCTTAAGATTTCGAAGACGGCTCAACTCGTTGGGAATGATTCCTGTAAGATGTTGGTGCCCAAATTCAGAGTTTCGAGTGATGAAATATTTGTTATAGAAGCTGGAATTGCACCATTGAAAAGGTTTGATGCCAAGTTTAGAACTTGAAGTTTGGCAAGCAGGTCAAGATCTTTAGGGATGCCTCCGGTAATCCTATTCGACATCAAATCAAGAACTGTGAACTCAGTCAATTTGGTTATATTCGTTGGAATCACACCAGCTAAGCTTTTTGGCTCAAATTTAGATTTCTCAAGCGAAAAAGATTCCCCATTTGATCAGGCAGTGCACCCGAGAGTTGATTCTTGAAGTTGAAGGGAACGAAGGAAGGACAGGTTCCCAATGTGAGGGCTTATGGACCCTTCAAGGTGAAACCCAGAAAGGTTGAGCTCAACCACTCTAGTGCTGCGTCCATTGCAGACAACTCCAGTCCATTACATGGAGATAAGTTCGGCTCCCATTGTGAAAGAGGATTCAGGCCCCCCGAAGTAATTATTTTTGACTTGAATGAGAGCAGAGCTTCCTTGTCTGTAACAAGGCTTGAAGTTTCTGATTCAATGCAAAGAAATAAGCATTTGAAAAATAAAACGAAGAGCAGAAAAGCAAATTGCAGGGAAGAAGATGAAGACATTTTCTTCTAAAGTAGTTTGCGTATTCAAGCATGAAAAGGTGACGAGACTCAAAGTACATCAATGTTTGGTATTTATAGAACTCTAATGTTAATGATATTTATTAATTGGACTTTTCTTTTATATTATTTTTCATGTTCATTGTGATTGAGATTGTGATTATTGTTTTTCGATAATTATAAATTTTAATATTTTTAATTTGATTAAATGAATAAGTTGTAAGACATTGTGAAACTCTACAAATTTTTAGGTCTCTTCATCCCAAAATAAATTAAATTGGAACTTTAAAAATCATTAAAATTGACATGTCGAAAGTTGTGAGTTTGAGTTTAACAATCCCTCATGTAGGGAACAAAATTGAGCACAAATCATATTAATTTTAGGATAATTTACGTGTGTATTAATTAAATCATCAGTTTGGTCTGTGTTAATACATAAATTTTTAATTTTTCAAAATCATGTCTAAAGTTCAGTTTTTGTTTTATTTTAATATCATGTCATTAAGTTTAGTTTTTGTTTCATTTTAGTACTCATTCAAAATTTAACGATAAGTTTCGAAAAGATTGAAAATTTAGGTATTAAAATAGACCAAACTGATAGTTTAAATACTAAATTTATTAAATTTTAACGATGAGATACTAAAATGAAATGAAAACTAAATGTTAAATATGATTTTGAAAAAAATGAAAATTTAAATACGAAAATTGATCAAAACTGATAATTTAAGTACTAAATATATAATTTACCCTTAACTTTGTAGAACAACCCAATACGTAGAATTGAAAAGTCAAAATCCCCCCCCCCAAAATTCTACTCATCTCCCAAGGGTAAAGGTGATCTTGTAAGTAAAAACCATGAAAAGAGTGATATAGTTTCCCACCCAAATGTGTGACAAGTGGTATACCCTCTACTACTCCGGAAGGATCACTTCAAAGCCACATGTGACATATATTGGGTCACTATCTAGACATTATTTTATAGGCTTAAGTATACAAAATGTGTCTAACATATATTTATTTTTGACAAAATAACCTCAGTGATCAAAAATCCCATATATACGATTTTAACCAACTTTTTCCGGATTTGCCAAAATGACCAACAAAATCGCAATGCGATCACTAATTCGCAACGCGATCTCCATTATCGCAAATTTTCCAGATTCGCAACGCGATTATGACTATCGCAATGCGATTTTCCAATTTCGCGTTGCGATTTTCCCAATTCGCAATGCGAATAAGTAAATCGCAATGCGAATTTGGAAAATCGCAATGCGATACTGACTATCGCAACGCGATAATACAAAATCGCAACGCGATACTGACTTTCGCAACGCGATTCTGACTATCGCAATGAGATAATACAGAATCGCAATGCGATTTTCAAAGCGCCATTAGTATCGCAACGCGTATTTTATTTTCAAATTCCAAACACGAATATTAATATATTGGAACACTGAACCGTCCATAGTATAACCTGTAATCGCAACTCATAACCTAAAACCTAAAATCACAACTCAGTCTCATCTCCATCTCTCACTCTCTACGGCGACATCCGTCCCCATCTCCGACGAAATCCGTCCCCATCTCCGGCGAAATCCGTCTATCTCCATCTCTCAGAGCCACCCTCACAATCATTCACGGTCAGAAATGAAAAATCAACCAAATCAACCACTGATGGTTAGTTTTTTTAATTATTTTTATTTTGAAATTTTTGCATTATTATTAGGTTTTTCATATTGAAATTTGATAAGTTTACTGGTAATTTCAATAATAGATTAACCATTTCATTAGATTGCTTATTAATTCATTCGATTGCTGCCAATACTGCTAAACTGTTTAGTCTTTAACCTTGTGAAGTTAGTATTTGTCTTTGTTTTGTCTTTTGGTTGAAGTAATGCAATCCATTCAAGTTTCAATTTTAGTATTTGAAACCGAGAATTGAGAATGATTATCGCAACGAGAAAATGAACTACGAAATCGCGAGAATCGCAACGACAAATGACTATCTCAATCGCGCAACACGAAAATGACTATCGCAACGCGGAAATGACTATCGCAACGAGAGAATCGCAATCGAATAATCGCAACGAGAATCGCAACGCGAAACCAAATTCGCGTTGCGATTTCATTTCCGCATTGCGATTCAATTCGCATTGCAATTATCTCGTTGCGATAGTCATTTCAGCGTTGCGATAGTCATTTTCGTGTTGCGATAGTCATTTTCTCGTTGCGATTTTAAGTTTCAGAAACTATTCTTCTTCTGCAAATTAAAACTTGAATGAATTTCATTACTTCAACCAAAAACAAGACAAATACTAAATTCACAGTGTGCAAATTTAAGTTTGAAGAATAACTACTACTCTTTATGTTATTGTTCTTGATATCTTCACAGTGTAGTTTTTTGGTATATCTAACTTGGTATGTTATGTTTTGTAGAACTTTTATTCGGCTCAATTGACCTTAAGAAATAAAGTAAGCCTGGCCAAAAAATTGCGTCGAAGCGTTCACCTGCACAAAGAAAAATGTTTGAGGATACTTGCTTCGGGCCATGGCTGAAAGTACAACATCGGTGGAGATGCGATGTTGACACACCTGTTTCTTCAAACCATGACTAGCGATCTACCAGAGACTACAACGTCGTGATGAAGAGATATGGTTTGATTTTCCACCGGCGTACGTGTTTTGGGCGGGAGGAGTTTTACTTAATCACCGGTCTACGCTTCGGACACGATGATGTAGGTCGGTACACTAGACATATTACCCGTCCATCATGGTTATCCCGGGTTTTTCCTGAGCTGTCAATGGAGAAGCCGAATCTACACGTGGAAGACTTGACGAGATTATGAATAAGAAAGATGGTTTACTCGGATGGATGACATCGATGTTGTCCGATGCCTTCTAATACTTTGCATGCCGGCTTTTTAGGCAGAGAGGCCAGACAACCTATTCCTAATGATCTAATTAAATTGGTAGAGGACCTAAACGCATGGAACATGTTTCTGTGGGGTTCGTATTTATGGAAAGCTACATGGAATAAGTTATCGTCTGCCTTTGATGATCGAAAAAGTTTGCATGGCGATGGTTCCAAATACACTTTGTCAGGCTTTATTTAGGCCTTTAAGGTAAGAATTTTTATATAATGTTTCCAAATTATAATTAATTATTTAACAATTACTAATGTTGTTATTATTTGTTTGTAGATTTGGATATTTGAGGCATTTCCCGCCATGCAGATATATGATTAAAAACTTCAAATGATATTCTCAGGGCTATTTCCTGGAAGAGGAACGGACCTTGCAATGGGAAGATTTACGGTATACGACAATAAATAATGTAAGTTAACATAAATACTACCATATGTTTATAAACAGTTATTACTAGTACACGTTTAACTTTGTTTGAGCTTTATTGTTAGGAGGCCAACACTCCATTACAGAGGCTGACACCCACGGAAGCTGAGCTTGCCTCTGATTGGTGGCAAGCTAGTAAGCGTTTTTTTGATGGCACGGATGAGCAGCCTCCACTTCGAGAGCCATCACCTCACCCAGAGCCATCACCTGATCGACCCGACTACACCTCCACAACGACAGCCATCACCTATTTTGTCACATCATCGAGCCTCTTCTCCACCATCACCTCAAGATAGGCGACGACAAAGGCCACGACGTTTATCTCCTATTCTCCACCTCCACGGGATGAGTTAGGGGAGTTACGTGATGAGGTCAATGCCTTGTGGAGGAGGTCGGTACTTTACGCAAAGACGATGGTGCATGGCGTGTTGAGGTGTCTACTTTACGTGGTGAGGTAGCCGCTCTACGTGAGATGGTAGCATCGTTGCAGAATAAGGTTCATACTCTACACAAGGAGGTAAGTTTAAGATTTTCATATTTAACTTGATGATAAATTTACTCGTAATTTCACTTAGATTAACCATTTCACTTAGATTGCTTAGTAAATTCATTCGGTTGCTGCCAATACTGCTAAACTGTTTATTCTTTAACCCTGTGAAGTTAGTATTTGTTTTTGGTTTTATTTTGGTTGAATAATGCAATCCATTCAAGTTTCAATTTGCAGAAGAAGAATAGTTTACTTTCGCAACACGAAACTTAAAATCGCAACGCGAAAATGACTATCGCAACGCGAAAATGGCTATCGCAACGCGAATTTGACTATCACAATGAGAGAATCGCAATGCGAAATGAAAATCACAACGACAAAAGCGCAACGCGAAAATGAAAATCGCAATGCGAATTAGTTTCGCATTGCGATTTGTGTTTCACGTTGCGATTTTCTCGTTGTAATTTTATTTCGCATTGCGATTCTCTCGTTGCGATAGTCAAATTCGCGTTGCGATAGCCATTTCCGCGTTGCGATAGTCATTTTCGCGTTTCGATTTTAAGTTTCGTGTTGCGATTTTAAGTTTCAGATTCTATTCTTCTTCTGGAATGTTTATATATGTTGTCCTTTTAAATGTTTATATAAGTGCTTACTTCTGGAATGTTATCTGATGCATTTTGTGAACTATGATAGAATAATGACTTGAGTGAATACAATGCAAGTTTGAAACTATTTGTCTTTCTTTAATATCATGTCTGTTTATTTACTGATTTATGTATTAATTTTTTAGCGGCCCGATAAGGTGGATGCTTTACGTCGAGCATGTGCTATTACGTCTCCGTTCAATAGTGCGAAGACTCTGTAAGAAGAAGCCCGACTCACCTGTCATCCCTCAAGAGTCCCTCCAATCATTCAAGAGGCCCCTATCATCCCTCAAGAGTCCCCTCCCACCGTTCAAGAGGCCACTGTCATCGTTGAGAGGTCCCTCCCACCATTCCGGAGCCCGATTCACATGGGGTAATATGTCGAATTATTGAGAAACCCCCACCGTTGCCGGACATGATGGATGAGAGTTGGCTCTTGTATGAGTTACTGGCCAGTACCATTCCGGTATCTGAAGTGGAGAAGAGACAACTACCGGAAACAATTCTGGATAATACCCTTTGGGATAAGACCGCAGTTGATTTTTATCTACATGAGCGGAGACAGGGGTGTTACACTGACATAAGCAAACTCAAAGATGATATGTATTTGTTGCTTAATCGGTCTTGGTGGGTATGTTATTAGGGTTGAAGACAATGGCTAGTTCGATGGGGAGGTAAGTCTTATATTTTTCTTATATATGATTTTGATTAATTTTTTAAAAATTTATGTAATTCACTAATATATGTATTTTTTTGTAAAACAACATATCGATGTGGGTGTCACGTCTTCTATAATAATAAGGAAACTTAGGAAAAATAAAAAAATCGCGATATACAATTATGCTGGCGTGTTTTCACGCAGTTCACTTGAAGAATCAACGAGATGAATCATTTGCGTTGGGCAATGGACAAGCTAAACTTTATCCTGCATGGTGGGAGGTCGATAAGGTTAGTATTTATTTTTTAAATTTTTTAAAGGTGTTCATAAATAAGTACGCAAATAAATGAATTATTACTTATGATTGTAGGTGTTTATCCCTGTTTTAGAACGTCGTCATTGGCTTCTCGTCCAACTTCAACTCCCATCCATGAAGATAATAGTATATGACAGCATGATAAATTACATCATTGTCTGATTTGAGAGATATTATTAAGGGATGGAGCTCTCATTTGGCTAAATTCTTGGATGTGATTAATTATTGGACTCATTCTGGACACAAGAAGCCAAAGAAGTTCAATGTTACAGTTGTCAGAGACGAGATCGCGCCACAACAATCGCCGGGAGCCAGAGGGGATTGTGGTCCTCTCGTATGCATGTGCTTGGCGCGTTTGACGATGGGAAGCATAGAGTTTCTACCTCCCACCGATAGAGATAGAGCTGCAGTAGGCTTTTGGTTTCGGCATTATATGGCTAGAGCGATATATTCGAGACGCTGCCTACCTGCATCCGCATTATGAAAGTATCCATAAATAATTGGTAAGTCAAATGCAAGTTTTGTTAACATATATACTCCTTTTGGTTTGAAAATGTTTGGTTAAGTACCTAGAATTCAATAATTTGTTGTTTGTAGGTTTTAGATGTGTAGGAAGTATTGTTTGAGCAAATGTTTGGTTTTTGCAGGTTAATCCTTAAGTGAGCTGCGTGAAATGGATGTATGGGTGCAAAAGTTGATTCAATAATTGATGAAGAAATAAGAATTATTATTATTTTTTATTGTTTAATTGATTTGTAAAAGATGATTTGTAAATGTTGATTTGTTTAATTGGTGTGTACATAATTCTTATTTGTGCTTGTTTAATTTATTGAAATGTAATAGTTGATTTGTTGATTTTCAATCTGCATTATGTTGAAGGCAAAACAGACTATCGCAACACGAAACTGACTATCGCAACGAGAGAATCGCAATGCGAAATGAAAATCGCAACGAGAAAATCGCAACGTGAAACTAAAATCGCAATGCAAAACTAAATTCGCGTTGCGATTTTCATCTTCGCATTGCGATTTTCACGTTGCGATTTTCAATTCACATTGCGATTCTCTCATTGCGATAGTCATTTTCGCATTGCGATAGTCATTTCCGCGTTGCGATAGTCATTTCCGTGTTGCGATAGTCATATTCGCGTTGCGATTTCCCCGTTGCGATAGTCAAATGAATGTCTAATAAGTGATAACAACTGAACAAATCATAGCAATGTTTAAACTCAAGTTACTAATACATGCCTAACTGAAAATGTTAAAAGTGCACACATAAAATACACATAATACAACGTTTGCATTTAAAAATCACCTAAGTTAACAGTCCCAAAAGGTGAAGCCGGTTGTGATTGGGATTTTGAAGATGATTGCGATTTTGATTGCCTTTTGCTTGACACCATATGAGCTTTGGATTTTGATAAGGATCTATATTTTGGTAGAGGAAAAGATGATTGTGATGGCGCTGGTGATCCACATGTCAACCTTGTATGACTACTTTCCTTGCACCGACTACATGTCGATCTCTTCTTATCGTGACTTTTTGGTCGGCCAGGTAGCCTTCTGTCCATGGCTGGTGGCAAAACTGTTTGTAAGTCATCTGGTATGTCCCAATCAGAAGGATGTGGAATAGGGTAGACAATCTCGGCATAAGTCTGTCGATATACTTCTGTAGTGTAGCAATCCATAGCGTATGCGCTTGAATCATCTTGGTTTAGATGAAGAGCAACTTTTATAACATGGCCACACAGATAACCAGATGTTTGCCATTTCATACAACTACACATCTTTGCATTTAGATCGACAATCTCATTTAAGTTATTATCCAGTACTTCAAACAAAGTGTTTGAACATAGTTCAACTCTCCATGACGTTGACTTCAACACGTTTCGTTATCTTTTTTCATTCCATGTGTAACACGATGTTCCAATGTTCCTGTAAATTTAAATAAATAATACTTAGTAAAATATATGATAAGTACGAATTCAAAGAAATAATACCTGCATGGTTTCTTTTCTGTAGTACCACTGTTGAATAGAGGCTCGAAAAAACTCCATTAACATAGTAATGGGTAATTTCCGGGAATGACGACTTAGAGCGTTGATTGATTCTGCACTATTAGATGTCATGAAACCATATCTGCTCCAAGTTGATGTACTCTTGACCATCTTTCAAACCCGACATCTTCTAGTGTTTGAGCACACTGAGGCAAAACACGTCTTAAACATTTATATGCTTATTGAAATCCACTTCCCTATAAGCTTTTACAGCCTTCAGTGTCCATTTGTGCTTTTTTATACCAGCAGACCTTGATTTTAGATTTCTATACAAATGAACACCACAAAGTCCATGAAAAACATCTGGGAAACACCTTCTAACAGCGTTGTCAATTGAGTTTGCCCTATCGGATATGATTGTCAGATTGCTAATAGGACCTATGCAATCCCTAAGATGCCCCATAAACCATGTCCATTAATCAGAGGTTTCAGATTTGCCAACCCCGTAAGCTATTGGCAATATCCCATTGTTAGCATCCATGGCTACTGCTAATAAGTTTACTCCAAGGTATCGACCTTTCAAATGTGCTCCGTCAACTATAATAACTGGGCGCATGCAAGTAATAAACGAACGAATCTACAAAATAATATACACAAGAAATAATCATTTAAATGTGAAATGCATGTAACTAACAAAAATCAGTCAACAAAATTATATGATTTACTAACCGCAGCACCAATGGAGATAAACAACAACTCAAAGCGTCCATCTCTATCTGTTTTGATATGAGTTACCGACCCAGGATTTTTCAGCTTTAAATTGTGACAATAAGCCGGCAGTTGGGCAAACGATGCTTCTGGCGACCCTCTCAACAATTCCAAGGCATAACATTTGGCTCTCCAAGCTTGAGAATATGATATACTAAACAAACAAGCTACGAAACTAAAACTGTTGCCGATGGGGAAGGATAGAAACGGATATAGGAACAGATTGCCGGAGAGAGTGATAGATGGAGATGGAATGAGTTGCGATTTAGGGATTTAGGTTATGAGTTGTTACTGCTGCGTAGATATATACCCAAAACATTTGTGTTGCAAAACTAAAACCTGTTGCGAACTTTGAAAATCGCATTGCGATTCTGTATTATCTCGTTGCGATAGTCAGAATCGCGTTGCAAAAGTATCGCGTTGCGATTTTGTATTATCGCGTTGCGACAGTCAGTATCGCATTGCGATTTTCCAAATTCGCATTGCGATTTACTTATTCGCATTGCGAATTGGGAAAATCGCATGCGAATAAGTAAATCGCAACGCGAAATTGGAAAATCGCATTGCGATTGTCATAATCGCGTTGCGAATCTAGAAATTGATTTGCGATAATGGAGATCGCGTTGTGAATTAGCGATCGCATTGCGATTTTGTTGGTCATTTTGGCAAATCCGGAAAAAGTTGGTTAAATCGTATATTATATGGGATTTTTGGTCACTGAGGTTATTTTCTCTTATTTTTTAGTTTAGCGCCTAACTTTTATTTTATTTCATTTTGGTGTCTAATGTTATAAACGTTATCTATTTAAGTATACAACCTGGTAATTTTTAAAATTTATTTAAAATTAAAAAATTAAAATTTATATATATTTTGGCTTAAGGGTCACATTTGTCCCTGTAGTAGACCAAATTTATTATTTTATCCCTTACTGTATTTTCGCATCAATTTAGCCCTCAAAGTTGTTTAATTTATTATTCTATATCCTTCCCTTAACTTAAAACCTTAAATTATAAACCCTAAATTAGTGTTTTGAGATAGTAGGGGTATGGTTTAGGGTTTAGGGTTATAATTTAGAGTTTTAAGTTAGGAGTATGGTTATGGTTTAGTGTTTAGAGGTAATATGGTTGTTTAGGTATTTAGGGCTTTATAATTATAATTAAGTACTTCAAGGGCTAAATTGATGTGAAATATGATAGGGGCGAAGTGATAAATTGGATCTACTACATGGTAAAAAGTTACCCTATTGCTTATATTTTTGAAAAAGAAACGCAAATTTTGAAATAAACCAAAAACTTTGAAAACCTTTATTTCAACCCCTAAACCCACGCTGACTGTCACCTTTTGCTGTCAACGAAGCTTCACCTGACCTCCCCTCTCCTCGGTGACCAAAAACCCATGAAATCGTGACCGATCGACGAACGATCGATGATGAATCAATGTTTTATACCCTGCGAACCCTAGGATGAAAATCTCGATCCTATGCAATTTCCGACAGTCGATCGACTGTCAATTGATCACGATTTCATAGGGGTTTTGGTCGCAGGGGAGGGGAGGTCGGGTGGAGCTTCATCGACGGAAAAAGGCGGTGGTCAGCATAGGTTTATGGGCTAAAATGAAGGTTTTTAAAGTTTTGGGTTTAGGGTGGCATTTTTTAATATTAAAAAATATGACAAGTGGCATTTTTATGGGTTAATGGCCCAACTTAACAGTCTGTCACGGCTTGACCCGTTTTGAGTAACGGAATAAAACGTTAGACACCTAACTATAACGAAATAAACGTTAGGCACTAAACTGAAAAAATGGGCATAGGCTGGGCACCTTTTGTATACTTAAGCCTTTTTTATATTAAGAAATTATTATTATTTTATTAATCTATGATAACTCCAATATAATATTCGTTCAAAGATAACTCTCAATTATTTGACAATGAATGCTTACACCCTTGCACACCTGGTGTTCGAGCCTGATACCTCAAGGAATAACAACAATTCATTTACCTTCAGTGGCAGATTTAGAAATATTTTTCAGGGTGGGCAGACATATGTTAACAATATAAAATTTTTAAATATGATGAGTACAAGTAAATTTTCAGGGTGGACACCGTCCATAAAATAAGTAATTAATAGAATAAAATTTAGATTTCATGGTGGACATGAAAAATTTCAGGGCGAGCACCATCACTAAAATAAGTAACTAATCAAAGAAAGTTTAGATTTTAAGGTGGGCACATGACCATTCTCACCAAACTATGGCTCCGCCACTATTTACCACCAAGGTCGCTAGGATGGTGCTTATATTAAGAAATAATAGGTTAAGTATTGAGGCAGATTTTTGGTTTGCCAAAAATGGAAAGCTTTGACAGAGTCTTGGTGAAATTTTTTCAAAGGAGAGTGGGAAGTTGGCGGTGTTTTGAAGCCAACAGAAGATTGACAAATTAAAGCTAAGGGCCAAATCGAACTGTAAATGAAGGGAAAATGCTAAGTACTTGGTCACTGCCTGTACGTCCATTGAAATAGATTCTGCTATATCGTCCACAAGTTCAGCAAATGCTAATTCCGTAAAGTCGTAGTGATCATACACATACTTTGCTATCTCCATTTTGTCTTTGTTACTATTTTCTCTCTTAGTCAAATGGATTGCAGAGTCTACTTTGCCACATTAAATTGTTCAAACTGTATTGATTATTATTATTTTCGCTTAAAAAAATTGTTCAAACTACATCCTCATTAAATTTAGATGTTTAAAGTATGTGTCTAACGTCTTTAAAATTAAGTAAGAAATATTGTTATTTAAGACATGTTGTCTTTATTTCTTTTAATTTATATAAAAAATCTTTAAAATATTTTCTTTAAAATCACACCACCCAAAACACTAAAATCCTTAATTTCAAACACCATTTTAAGCCATCGTCAGTCATCTCTAAATACCACCTCTATCATCAAACGACCACTCACCTATTGCCGCCCACCCACTATCTAATTATTTTTTAAATAATGATCATTTTTTATTTTTTAAAAAATTACAATAGTATAATATCCTATTTTAAAAATAAACATATATAAATTTAAAAAATTCAAACATTTTAAAACTTTTGGCATTTAAAAAAAATAAAACATAGAAAGCGACAAAATAATTAGACTTAATTATAATTAGGGTAAAGTGTACAAATGGTCCCCAACTATAGGGTACCACTTTATTAAGTCCATCGACTATTAAAAGTTACAAATTAAATGATCCTCCAACTAAAGAGTGTTGCTTTGTTGAGTCCGTCAATTATTAAAAGTTATAAAATGGTCACCTAATTATTCATTTTGTTCCAAACTTGTCCTTTTCCGTTAAAAATTGAAAGTATTCTGAGCTGAACATTAACATACTGACTGTGATATGATAAAATCTAATCTCAAAATCTCAAACACTTATCATATCTTAGTGATTATGTTAACATCCAACTCAGACGATCGCCAAATTGTTAACGAAAAAGGACGAGTTTGGATCATAATGAATAGTCTGGTGGCCATTTTGTAACTTTTAATAGTTGAGGAACTTAATAAAACAACGTTCTACAGTCATAGGACCATTTTGTAACTTTTCATAATCGAGGGGCTCAATAAAGAAAAAATGCATAGTCGAGGGACCATTTGTGTACTTTACCCTTATAATTAAATGTAATTACACGACTAGCATGTATGTTACGTTTAAATAATCATTGTAATTGTTGAATCGAAATGAATCGAGTATTATTAGAACACTCTAACTTCACTCTTCAATTTCTTAAAGGAATGTTGAGAATCAAACTAATTACACGTAAAGGTAGTCTAATAACTTCCAAACATTTTTGTTCATTTTTTAATCAATAGATTCCTCTTAATTATGTATAATTATAATATTTGTCAACCAAACAAATATAAAGAATTATAATTCCTTACAATTATAAATCATAATTTCATACTTTCGTATTCAATGTAATGTCCAAATATGTGAAGACACCTAATTTCATCCGATGCATATTATTGTATTATATAATATTATAAAATATATTATATAATACATATATGTATTCACAGTTTACTTTTGGTATACATGCCCGTTTTACAAATAAAAAATACATTTGCAGGCCCAACAAATCGCTGGAGTGCAACCCACCCACGTAGAGAATAGGGTTTCTGGAAACCCTAGCTCGCCTCTCTCTTGTCCAGTCACCAAGCGCCTCTAGATGAGATCCAACGGTCTATAACATACCCCACTTTAGGGTTTCAACATTCACTCGCTCCAGCGCCGCACTTCACCCGTCGAAGACCCCTCGTGTACCACGCCTCCTCACGCCACACGCAGCGGAAATCTCGGCACCCTCTAACAACCCCACATCCTCCGGCGCAAGGAACCCAACATCAACAAGAGTCACAGTTCGATTACAACTCAAAAAACCCGAACTAAAAATAGCATATCATCTTTATTATAAATAGCGTATGTAAAATATACACAAGGACACACAATATCACGTACGAGGATATCATAGAGCATACTACATAAAGTACAAGTCTTGTAATTGTTCGACAACAAAAGAAAATAAAAGGTACACTTTTAAATCAATCTAAGGTAAGTAATTGGAATCGTATTTTACCTTTTAATTTTAAATTACAATTTTCTTAATTTAAGACAACTGGAAATTGCATAGAACCGAAAGGGCAGTTCAAGGGTGCTAACCCTTCCTTGACTGTAACCGACTCCCGAATCCGACACATCTTTGGTAAGACGCAGATCAGGTAAGAAATAGGGTATCCGATCAACCCATTTGTTTTAAAATAAATGATCGGTGGCGACTCCTAAATTTATTTTCCTAAGTCGAAGCCCAATTCCGGGCCCAACCGAAAGACGGTTCCGACAGCTTGGCGACTCCACTGGGGACACAGGTAAGTGAGTCAGGCTAAGGTAATTTCCAGTTGTCTTTTTAACGAAAATGGTAAGTTTAAATTTTTAGGTAATATTTCGATCCTTTTCACTTACTTTTGATTATATTTTCGAGTAAATAGTTGTACTAATCGTTTTCTCATGATTTCAGCCTTCAAAGTTTTTTTCACTTAAGGCTCTAAACCCGAGCTCCAAACTCGTTTTAAGTGGGGGTGAAAGCGACGCCTTCGTGTGAATTTATTTGAACTATTTGAACAACTTCCCAGGCGAGTCAACCCAGCACCAGCCATCTTAGCTGAGTCATTTCGGTCTCTTAATCATTGCAGAAGAGCCGGGGGTAGGCAGGTTCGTTGGGTGTTTACTCCTTCAAGTCTGGATTCACAGCCACTTCTGGAAGAGTAACGGAGTTGCTTACCGTCGATTTAGCACCACTTATTCACCTTTGGGAGAATTCATCACTAGGAAGTGGCATGAAGGTGCTTCAAAAGAAAAGTGGATGAAAGTCTTTACGCATCTTCAAGATCGAGATATTACTTGGAGAGCCCCTTAGTTGTTCCTCGGTGACGTTCTTTTCCGGTGTGTGGATTATGATACTATGATCTTACTCGGACTTTGGGGTGCAGTTGGGTACGCTCCGTTGTTAGCACTTAGACAGTATGGGGCACGTCAGTTTGTCCCCGCAACATACGAACTAATTAAATCAGAGTTTGTGTATAGCAGTGACAGTTATAAGAAGATGATCAAAGAAGCATCTGAGTCATGGAAGAAAGTATTTCGAATGGATGTCGTTGCTGCCAGAGACATGCTTACTCCGGATTATGTGGAGTGGCGAAGATTGAGAAAGAATGATAACGTCCCGGTGCCAGACTGTGAAGACACTCGGACTATGGAAGAACATCTCAGGCCTGTCCCTTCTGGACTTGAGATAGCCAAGGCAGAGTTTGAAGCTGTGAATAACGAGCTGAAGCAGAAATTAAGGAACTTGAAGCTGAACGTTATCAATGGAAACTCGATGCCGACTCACAGAAAGATAAAGCAGACAAACTGGAAAGGGAACAGAAGAGAGTCCGTTTTGAGCTCGAAGACTTAAGAAAATGCTATCAAGATAAAGTCAAGGATAACTCCAAGTTAAAAGTAACCTCTGAATACTGGAAGGACGAAGCTCATAGTCTGAAAAGGAAATTCGAGGGACCGATAAAGAGCTTGGAAGGAACAACTGAAAACTGCTCAAAGGCGCTTGGCAGACAGTCAACATTAGAACCAACGCTTGAGAATCCGGGTGGCGGACTTAGAGAAACAACATGAAAAGGATGGAAAGACAATAGCTGAGTTAGAAGCTGTTGTAGATGGGTTCAAAAAGAGAGCGAACGAGCTTCAGATAATACCCTTTGATGGAGGTTTACAGTGGCGTTTCCATTGGGAGCAAGCACAACGAAGGGTAAGGGCCAAGGACGCAACCATCCGAGATTTCCTGGAACAAGTACAGAAGGCAGCTCATCATCTTCACGGCTTGGCAAGGGAAGCAGGAGTGGTTCGACAAGGCATTCAACCAGTGACAGATGAAGGCAGAAGACTTGTCAACCTACCAGAATGTGTTAGGGGTCTAGAGGATTTAGTCCGAATGTACCTTTAATTTGTTTTTATGTCTCTTAAAAGACAAAACATTTTTGTCTAATAAGGATTGTTTATAATAATGGACACTTTTCTGGATCAATGCCTCCAAATTGCATATATCATGCATTGCATTTCTTGCATTTTATATTTCATGTTTGTTTTTATTTTATATTTTCCATGTTTTTACATTCGTATTAACTAACAGAACATGTCTCAGACACCAAGCGTACCACCGCAAGCATTAGATACGCATCACCCTCACAACACTCGTGCAAAAAAGAAACAAATGGATGCCAGAATCGAGAAGATTGAAGAGAACATGGCAAGACTGCAGAAAGAATTGGAGGACAAAATGGCTCAGAACAGTCAACGTAACATGGAGTCCATTAAGAAAAACACGGAGTCCCTAGTCGACCAGATTGTGGCTAGGTTATCTGGTTTACAACAACAGACAAGTACACTTGGAGAAGGTGCATCTGAGGGGATAACCATACCACCAACCCCACAAGTGGTTATCTCATCCGGGACCTTACCCGAACTGCAAGGTGACTCATCCGCCGCCAAAGGGAAAGCTGCATCAGCGGTAAATTTACAGACTTCTGCGGCGAAACCTGACAGTCATCCGGACGACTGCCCTATCCCGGATTTTGACGAAGAAGATAAGGCAAGGATGATGGAAGAAAAGATCAGGATGTTAGAAGACCAAATTAAGATGGTCCAAGGAGACCATGATTATTATGGTGTGGATGCAATGGAACTAAGTTTGGTTCTCGATTTGGTGCTTTCACCAAAATTTAAAATTCATGAGTTTGAAAAGTTCAACGGGAATAGCTGCCCTTCAGCCCATATCACTATATTATGTCGGAAGATGACAGGGTACGGGGGAAATGACCAACTCTTAATCTACTGCTTCCAGGAGAGCCTGTCCGGTTCAGCTATCCGGTGGTACAACCAGTTCAACCGAACTCATATCAAGATATGGAAAAACTTAGCCAAGTTTTTCTTAGAGCAGTACAAACATATCAATGATATGAGACCAGACCGAGTTATGCTACAGAGCTTGGAAAAAAAGCATAACGAAAGTTTCCGACAGTACGCACAGAGATGACGGGATTTATCTGTGCAAGTTCATCCACCATTGGATGAAAAGGAAACTAGAAAGTTGTTTGTACAAACCCTAAAGGCACCTTACTTCGGGCATTTGGTAGCAATCACGTCGGGAAGTTTCTCAGATTTAATCATGGCTGGTGAGATGGTTGAACTGGCCATAAAACAAGTAAATATTGAAGGAGGTGACTCTAGTAGAAAGCCTCCCATGAAGAACAAGGACCGCGAGATCAACAATGTCAACACCTATAACGCTAGAAAAGGTGTTACGGTCTCAAGTTCAAAAACAGCTGCAGTTGTACCATCTGGTACTTCTAACCAATCTCAGAGAGAACCAATGAGGGAAAGGGAAAGGGAGCAGTTCGATCTCATTCCCATGACATATAAAGAGTTATATCAACAACTCTTCGACACTCACGCAGTATCACCCTACCCAATGGATCCGATAAAGCCCCCATATCCAAAATGGTTTGACGAGAACGCCCACTGTGAATATCATGGAGGTGTGCAGGGGTATTCAATTGAAAACCGTCTCGCATTTAAGAGACTGGTACAACGAATGCGGAATAAAAATTGGATTCATTTCAACTCCGGAGCACCGAACGTCGCCCAGAATCCCTTGCCTAATCATCAGGAGACAGAAATCAACGCAATTACCACTAAGAATGACAAGAAAATCAAAACTCGTGTTTCGGAGGTTAAAACTCCTTTGGCTTGGGTGTGGAGCCAAATGGTAAAGGCGGGGCTTCTTACACCCCAATCGTGTGCAACAAGGATTGAAGATGGTAACCATTGTTGTTACCACAACGAAGGAGGACATGAGATGCAAGATTGCCCAGAATTCAGGTCATTAGTCCAGCTCATGATGGACCGGAAAGAACTGGAATTTTACGAAGAAAATCAAGATTCTTTGGAAGCAGATGTTTGTGCTACCGGAGAATCATCTGACAGAAATACGGCAGGGGTAGTCCTTTGATAATTACCCCTATACAAAGATGACAATAACAACACCAGCCAAGGTGGTGATCACGACACATCGGTCTTTTCAATACAAGGAGAATCGGCAAGTGTCATGGAAGTATGAATGCCAAGTGAGTACTTCTAAAGGATGTGATGGCAAAGTGGGGCAGAGACCACTTGAACCTTTCAAAGAGGATGTACTAGCTGTCAACCAACCTATAAAGGAGGAAGAAGCTAAAGAGTTCCTCAAGATCTTGAAGCACAGCGAGTACAACATTGTAGAACAACTCCACAACTTACCTACGCGTACTTCAATGCTAGCACTATTTTTAAACTCAGAAGCACACCGAAAAGCATTGTTGAAGGTCCTTAATCAAACGTTCGTGCCACAAGATATACCAGTTAGCAAAATGGATCGACTGATGAACAATATTCAAGCCGATAATCTTATCTGGTTTTCAGATGATGAGATTCCATCCGGAGGAAGAGGCCGAACTAAGGTATTACACATCACTACCTACTGCAAGGGGCATGCCTTACCGAGTGTGAGCGACAACGGCTCGGCCTTGAACGTGATGCTTTGGTGACATTGAAGAGACTGCCAATAGATTCCTCTCATATGAGAGCCTGTCAGAACGTGGTTCGAGTATTCGACGGGACCAACAGAGAGGTTATTGGCAAGATCGAGGTGCCATTGACCATTGGACCTGCCGCCTATGATGTCGAGTTCCTTGTGATGGATATCATATCGTCCTATAGCTGTCTTTTAGGAAGGCTATGGATTCATCAAGCAGGTGCAGTACCCTCTACGCTGCACCAAAAAGTTAAATTTGTTATAGACGGGGCCCTAGTAATTATCAATGCTGAAGAAGATATCGTGGCAAGTGTGACCACGGAGGCCCCAGACATCGAAGTAGATAAGGAAACGATGGAGTGCTCATTTTGCTCTTTAGAATTCTTGAATGCCACATTCGTGGAATAGGGAATAAGGATTTCTAAACCCCAACTCTCCAGTGCACCAAAATGGAAATCAAGCAAACCTTGGGAAGAGGCGCAAAGATCGAAAGAAGGTTTGAGAAATCGCTATAAAGAATGATCAATTCAGTCCTTCCTGTTTTGAAGTTAGATCATTTTGGGCTCGGTTTTCAGCCCAGTTACCACGAAAAAATGAAGGAAGTCCAGAAGAATCGAGAAAGAAGACTAGCCAGGTTAACTGGAGGTGAACTTCAACAGGAACCCATGGCATTTCCGCCTCTTTACCACACATTCAAGTCAGGTGGTTATGTGTTCGAGACCACCTCATCCGATTTAGAAGCGGCTCTGGAAGATTTGAACATTAATGTCGTAACCACAGAAGATGTTGACAATGAAGACAGATCCGGGATATGCCCCCTGTCACCTGGGTTCGTGCCTAGCAGTTGGTCGGTGGAAGAACTACCTGTGGTTTACAAGAACCTTTCAGAGTAATATTTGAACTATCCCTATTTGCCTATACCCGGGGCAATAGGTGATCTTTTGTAAGGGTGAATAAACATTTTGTCTAAATTCAATAAAAGATGCATTTTTTCCTATGTCAATGGCAAACAAATTTTCTTTTATTTTTGAATTCATTGTCTATTTTCTATATTTCAGCACTTCATTTCCATTTCTCTGTCAAATTTAATTCTTTGACCGTTTCATGTGGGATATTTCCTCTCACACACCCATACCTTCTTTGTTCCTTCAGGACCCTAGATAACGATAATGTAGGCACTGATGATCTTGATCCGAAAGTGGATTTTGAATCAGCCATTTGCCTCGGGGAATTTGATGAATGTGACACTGAAGAGGAGTATAACTTGGCTACCGAATTGTTGAGGATGGTAGAAAGAGAGGAGAAGCAAATTCTACCACATGAGGAAGCGATAGAAATCTTGAATTTGGGCACTGAAGATGACAGAAAATAGGTTAAAATCGGCATAACTCTCTCGGCTGAAGGAAGACAAAGCATGATAGTCTTACTTTAAGAGTATAGAGATGTGTTCGCCTGGTCATATCAAGACATGCCGGGACTAGGCACAGATATGGTAGTTCATAAACTGCCAATTAAGCCAGAGTGCAAACCCGTGCAACAGAAACTGAGAAGGATGCGGCCTGAGATGCTCCTTAAAATTAAAGAAGAAGTCAAAAAGCAATTCGATGCCAGTTTCCTTCAAGTGGCCAAGTACCCAGAATGGGTGGCCAACATAGTGCCAGTTTCGAAAAAAGACGGGAAGGTTCGTATGTGCGTCGATTACCGGGACCTTAACAAGGCGAGCCCTAAAGACAATTTTCCTCTGCCTCACATTGACACGTTAGTAGACAATACAGCCGGGAATGCTTTCTTTTCATTCATGGATGGATTTTCGGGATATAACCATATCAAGATGCATCCTGAAGACATGGAGAAAACCACGTTCGTCACAATCTGGGGAACCATATGCTACAAGGTGATGCCCTTCGGACTAAAGAATGCAGGGGCAATATATCAAAGAGCTATAGTGACCCTGTTCCACGACATGACGCACAAAGAGATAGAAGTTTATGTCGACGACATGATTGTCAAGGCACAAACCGAGAATGAACATGTCGAGAATTTGAGGAAGCTCTTCCAGAGGTTGAGGAAGTTCCAGCTACGACTGAACCCTAACAAGTGCACTTTCAGGGTAACATCGGGAAACTATTAGGCTTTGTAGTCAGTAGGAAAGACATCGAGGTTGATCTTGATAAAGTTAAGGCTATCCAAAATATGCCTCCTCCATGAACACAGAAGGAGGTTCAAGGTTTTATGGGCAGATTGAACTACATAGCACGTTCATATCCCAGTTAACTGACAAGTGTGACACAATCTTTCGTCTTCTCCGAAAGAACAATCTAGGAGTATGGGATGAAAAATGTCAGATTGCATTCAAGAAAGTAAAGAAGTATTTATCTCACTCTCCTGTCCTGATGTCCCCTATCCCGGGCAAACCTCTGTTCTTGTATCTCTCTATATTCGAGAACTTCATAGGGTGTGTCCTAGGTCAACATGATGAATCCGAAACGAAGTAAAGAGCCATCTACTATTTAAGCAAGAAGTTCACTGATTGCAAGGTCAGGTATCCTCCTATCGAGAAGGTCTGTTGTGCTTTAGTCTGGGCTACAAAAAGACTCTGACAATACATGTTGTACCACACTACTTGGCTGATTTCCAAGTTAGATCCCCTGAAGTACATGATGGGTGTACCTGCTCTATCTGGAAAGTTAGTCCGATGGCAGATGCTCTTGTCTGAATTTGATATCGAGTACGTGAGCCTGAAAGTAATCAAAGGAAGTGTTATATCAGAGTTCTTGGCTAGTAGAATCGATGAGAGTTACGAGCCTTTGGACTTCGACTTCCCAGACGAAGACTTGATGGCTATCTCCTTAGAAGAAGCAGGGACTTAAACGGACAGTTCCTGGAGAATGCATTTCGATAGTGCGTCAAATGCATTAGGACATGGCATCGGGGCAATCCTAATTTCTCCAGAGGGGAGTCACTACCCATTTACTAGCAGACTCAACTTTGATTGCACCAACAATAGGGCGGAGTATGAAGCATGTGTCTTGGGAATCCGAGCTGCACCGGGGCAAAGCATAAAGACCTTGCGGATATATGGAGATTCAGCATTAGTAATCTATCAGCTACGCGGAGAGTGGGAAACCAAGGATGTAAAGTTGTTAGAGTACCGAAAACTAGTACTGAATCTGCTCGAAGAGTTCGACGAAGTCACCTTCCACTATGTGCCTAGAGAAGAAAATCAAATGGCTGACGCTTTAGCTACCTTGGCAGCCACATTCAAGGCTGGCGGGGAATCTGAAATGATGCCAATTAACATGCAGTCGTATGAGTGCCCGGCTCATTGTTACCAAATTGAAGAAGTGAAAGACACTAAACCTTGGTACTACGACATTCTGCAGTGTATTAAGCATCGGAGTTATCCAGAAGAAGCCACCGAATCGATAAGAGAACCCTTAGAAGGATGGCAGCTAGATACGTCCTTGACGGAGAGGTCTTATACAAGAAAAGCCATAATCAAGTCCTGCTAAGATGCGTCGATGCTGAAGAGGCAAAAATGATAGTGAAAGAAGTACATGATAGAGTTTGTGGAGCACATGCAAATGGACATATGATGTCAAGACAAATAATGAGATGCGGATACTTTTGGTCCACACTCGAAAGTAATTGCATTAACTATGCCAGAAGATGTCATAAATGTCAGATTTACGGAGATAAAATTAACGTTCCACCTCATCCACTTCATGTAATGACGTCGCCCTGGCCTTTCTCAGTGTGGGGCATGGACGTTATCAGACAAATCCATCCGAAGGCTTCGAATGATCATCATTTCATTCTTGTAACGATTGACTATTTCATGAAATGGGTAGAGGCTGCATCATATGCCAGTGTCACTCAGTCCACTATTTGCAAGTTTCTAAAGAAAGAGATTATATGTCGGTATGGTCTACCTGAAAGGATCATTACCGATATTGCTACGAACTTGAACAACCAAAATGATGAATGCTGCTTGTGAACAGTTCAACATAAAACATCACAATTCCACTGCTTACAGACCAAAGATGAACGGCGCAGTAGAAGCAGCAAACAAAAACATTAAGAAGATAGTGGAAAAACGACTGAAACTTACAAAGACTGGCATGAGAAGTTGTCTTTCGATTTGTTCGCCTATCGAACCTCGGTACGAACCTCGACTGGGGCAACTCCATTTTCACTAGCTTATGGAATGGAAGCAGTGCTACCCATTGAAGTAGAGATTCCGTCACTCCGGGTCTTGACAGAAGTCAAACTGGATGATGCAGAGTGGGTACAATCCATATATGATCAGCTTAATCTGATAGATGAAAAGAGACTGAAAGACATTCATCATGGTCAAATCTATCAGAAACGAATGATCCGAGAACATGACAAAAAGGTGCGCCCGAGAATATTCCGCAAGGGAGATCTGGTGCTAAAAAGAATTTGGCCAGTCCAAAAAGATTTTCGAGGAAAATGGACACCAAATTGGGAAGGACCTTATGTCGTGAAAAAGGCCTTCTCCGGAGGGGCTCTTGTCCTGGTTGAAATGGACGGACCTAAACTGCCATATCCCATCAACTCTGATGCAGTCAAGAAGTACTTCTCTTAGGATGAAAACCCGAAAGGGTGTCTTAAGTCGAAGAAATGAAAATAAAGAAAAAACATAAAGGAAAACATTTAGGGTAAAAACCCGAAAGGGCGCCCTAATTGAAAAAAGAAAAGGAAAAGAGAAAAAAAGAAAGAACAAAAGAAAAAAGAAAAGAAAAAATAAGGTGGGTTCAAGATGAAAACCCGCAAAGGGCGTCTTGCAACCAATGATGGGTCCAAGTTGAAAACCCGAAAGGGCGATTTGGATATCAGTTCAAGAAATCCAGACAGTGGAAGCATCTCGGCATATGAATCTTCTACAAACTCAATAAATCAGAGGAATGTTGCACTCCCCTGAACGTTGTTGCATTTTCAAAGATCCTTTAACAAAGGTTGCATTCAAGGTCACCAAACGGCTTTTCAGTTCAAAAGTGCCCACATTATCGAGATCTAAGACATTCATTTACACCTCAATATGTATTCATTTTTTCAGAATGTTTGTCGTATATTATTTGTTCTTTTTTCTTCCTTATGAATAAAGACAATCTTTTTCTCTAGATCAATTCCTTTTCGAGCATCTTCATTGAACTTAAACTCAATGATTTACCCACTTATGCAAAAGATAATCGCATATTACTGTACAAAGATTCATTGAAAAATACAGGTACCCGGAAGCCGATCAAGGCTCAGGCATATACTTGAGATGGTCGAGAAGTATTTCCCGGATCAAGGATCAAAAAACAAAATATGCACATCAGATTTCAACATTTGAAGAATTCAGGACCAGGGATCAGAATTTCAAGATTCCATAATCAAGATTCCAGACAAGCAACCAGAGATCGAGATTTCTCTTCAGAGCCCCAATATAACATATGTTGCATATGCATTTTAGGCACACCTAAGAGCATTGCACTCATAGCATCACATATATGCATAACTTTTTCAGGTTTTAGCTAGAGTCAATTTCAACTTTGCAGCGGAGGATATTGAACTCGAAGCGACACAATTTGCTCGAGAGTAGATTTCAACTCCAAGACGAAGGATATCTAACTCGAAGCCAAACTTCACAATAAAAGGGTCATCCACGTTTTCAACTTCATGGCGAAGGGAATCGTGTCCACCCGCAACATACAATACTTGGATTTCAACTTCACAACGAAGGATATTCAATTCAAGGCTCAACTTCACGACGAAAGGGCCACCCGCGATTTCAACTCCACGACGGAGGATATCGTGCCATTTGAGGCTCAACTTCACAACGAAGGGGCTTCCCAATTTCAGAGCCAATTTCAACTTCACAATGAAGGATATTGGACTCAAGACAACACAAGCTCAACTTCACAGCGAAGGGGCGGCTGACTGTCAACTTCCCAATCTCAGAGTCAATTTCAACTTCACAACGAAGGATATTAGACTCAAGACAACACAAGCTCAACTTCACAACGAAGGGGCGGCTAACTGTTAACAAACAATTTCCCAGTTCCAGAACCAATTTCAACTTCACGGCAGAGGATATTGGACTCAGAACAATACAACTTACTTGGATTTCAAACTTCACGACGAAGGGCCATATACAATTCCAACTTCACTAACAGATTGACCCAACTTCACGACGAATGAGTCATCTGTAACACAGTAACACCAAAGTCTTTAGGTCAAGTTTCATCTTCGTGACAAAGTATCTTGGGCTAGAAGACAATTCATGAGCTACTTCCAGTACTCTGAGTTCAATTTCAACTTCACAGCGAAGGATTCGGGCTCAGAATTTTCCAGTTTTGACTCAACCTCACGACGAGAGGGTCATTTCATATTGACAAACCAGTTTCAATATCGGATTTCAACTCTACGACAGAGGACATTCGATATAGTCGAAATTGGTGTCTTTTTATCTTTGCTCTATTTTCGTTACACGATAATGAGCAAAGAGGGGCAGCTGAAGACACCTAATTTCATCCGATGCATATTATTGTATTATATAATATTATATAATATATTATATAATACATATATGTATTCACAGTTTACTTTTGGTACACATGCCCGTTTTACAAATAAAAAATACATTTGCAGGCCCAACAAATCGCTCGAGTGTAGCCCACCACGTAAAGGAATAGGGTTTTTGTAAACCCTAGCTCGCCTCCCTCTTGTCCCAGCCACCAAGCGCCTCGACCGTTGGATCTAGATGAGATCCAACGGTCTATAGCAGACCCTACTTTAGGGTTTTAACCTTCACTCGCTCCAGCGCCGCACTTCACCCGTTGAAGACCCCTCGTGTACCATGCCTCCTCACGCCACACGCAGCCAAAAATCTCGGCACCCTCTAACAACTCCGCATCCTCCGGCGCAAGGAACCCAACGTCAACAAGAGTCACAGTTCGATTAGAACTCAAAAAACCCGAACTAAAAATAACATATCATCTTTATTATAAATAGCGTATGTAAAATCGACACAAGGACACACAATATCACGTACGAGGATATCAGAGAGCATGCTACATAAAGTACAAGTCTTGTAATCGTTCGACAACAGAAGAAAATAAAAGGCACGCTTTCAAATCAATCTAAGGTAAGTAATTGAGATCGTATTTTTACCTTTTAATTTTAAATTATAATTTTCTTAATTTAAGGCAACTGGAAATTGCGTAGTATCGAAAGGGCAGTTCAAGAGTACTAACCCTTTCTTGACTGTAACTGACTCCCAAATCCGACACATCTTTGGTAAGACGCAGATCATGTAAGAAATAGGGTATCCGATAACCTATTTGTTTTAAAATAAATGATCGGTGGCGACTCCTAAATTCATTTTCCTAAGTCGAAGCCCAATTTCGGGCCCAACCGAAAGACGGTTCCGACAATATGTATATAACATTTTTGTTTTGTAAAAATATTGGAATTAAATAGAATTTTGGTTGAGCCCTAAGATCAAGCTTTGGTCACCTGTCCACACAGTTGGGCACTTGAAAGTCAAATATTAAAAATTAAAAGTCGTAGCGTGAATCACGGCACGGGGTGTAGTGACTTCCTCCCATAGAACCAACTTTGGTCTCTCGTCCACACAGTTGGGCACTTTAAAATCTAAATATTAAATGTCTCTATGGCTTTTTATTGTTCATTGTCCAATTTTCCTCTTAACCACTAGGTGGACCGAGTCCATACTAAACCTGCTCAATTTAAGTCTTCAAGATAAATTTTCTCGAGTTACCTTCATTTCCACATGCGACTCTTCTGGTCAATAATATTATATGTTTATATTAGAGGGGTATATGGGCTAAGGCCCGCGGGCTACCAGATTAATCCGCGATCCGTGTGAGTTTTGGACATTAAAAATTGAAACTCATTTAAATTACGAGTTTTTTAGCCCGGACTGTTAAATCCGTGGGTTTAATGGGTATAACCGCGGATAGTCCGCGAAGCCCGCTTAATTTAAAATTTATAAAATTTTAGAAAAAATAAACTTAAAAAATTTTATAGAAAAAGAAAATAAATTACCTATAAATATGATGTTACTTATAACCATTGTAGTTCTTAAATTTATTAGAGTATTTGTCATAATTCTACCGCTGCTTGATAGTTTTTTCATTTACAATGTATCAAATTATTCTTCATTTTAAAAAATAAAAATTAATAGATTTATATAGTATTTTAGTCTTATAAAATTTACATCATTATTACTTTAATATTTAAAGATTTTTTTTATTTAATGTTGACCTTTATTTTTTTTATAAAGTATGTTATCAATTTTGTTCTTTAATTATAAAAAGTCACGTGATATTCTAATAATATATCACATGACACGTAATATTTGTATTAAAAATAAGAAAGAAAAGTAAAAGAAAAAATTGAAAGCATACTTTTAAACTTTTAAAGGCTTTTACAAAAGAAAATTTGTTAGATTTGTATAATGTTTGACTTTGTTGAATTTTTCTGTTTGAATTTCTGCTTCTAAACACTTATGTGTCTTCATACTATAACATTGAATAATCGTGTTTTATAAAAGTATAATGTGGTTATTGTTTTATTTGTTTTTCAATTTGGTGATATAAGTGAATATTGTTTTTTTTAATTTGAGTTTAAGTAATTATAACGTTATATATATATATATATATATATATATATATATATATATATATATATATATATATTAATGATTAAAAAATTTAAAAATATTATTTTATAATTATTTCCGACTATTTAAAATAAAATTTAAATATTTTTTTTGACGGTGTTACATTCCTTTTCAAGTTACTGAATCATTTTTAAAGGTGTAGCAAGTTAGAACATTTTTTTATTGCATTTAAAACATTTAAAATTATTTTTATTTAACGGGCCGCAGGTAAGCCCATTTAACCCGCGAGTTAAATGGATGGGTCGCGGACCTTAGAATTCAAAACCGTTTATAATTACGGGTTTTTTAAACCGCTCCTTTTAAGTCCGTACCGTTAAAACCTGCTAGCTAAACGGACGGGTAACCCGTATATCCACCTCTACTCTATGACTTTGTATTGTTCATTGTCCAGTCTTCCTCTTAACCACTAGGTGGACCGAGTCTATATACTAAACCTGCTCAATTTAAGTCTTCAAGATAAATTTTCTCGAGTTACCTTCATTTCCACATGCGACTCTTCTGGTCAATAATATATTATATGTTTATATTAAGTTTTATACAGTATTGGAAGATTTTCATTATGATTACAAAAATAAAATAAAATTTTCGGTGAACTTAACGAGCAACGAGGCAAGCAATGAGCTTAACGAGTAACGAGTCTAGTCGAACAATAAAATTTTTTAACGAGCACGAGTCGAACACTACCCAACTATCAATTGACTCGCTCGATAATCAGTCCTACTTCTTCCATTATTATCAACTTTGGTCTCTCATCCACACAGTTGGGCACTTAAAAGTCTAAATGTTAAAAATTGAAAGTCACTCGCCTGTGTGTCTACGGTTTTTTATTGTTCATTTTCCAATTTTTCTCTTAACCATTGGTTGGACCGAGTCTATACTATACTTGCTCAATTTAAGTCTTAAATTTTCTTGAGTTACCTTCGTGCGACTCTTCTGGTTTAGGGTGGGTTAGTTTAACATTATGTTTTTTAAAAAAATATACAGTTTGGATTCGATCACCATAGTATGGTTTTGGGGGAATCAAGCTCAAGCATATGAGTTGAGGTGATAACACTTCGCCACTAGACTAAACCATGTACTTTATTATGATTTAATAATATTATATAATTAATGATGCATCAAGGATATGAAAATGTTGCATACCTGAATTTCCCAAAATACGGAGGGAGTACGTAAATAAAATTGTATTAGGTTTTTTTTTGGCCCAATAGGGCAGCCCAAAAAAAATTGTAAAATAGGTCACAGACACTTTTATTTTGAGATCTACAGTATTTTCTACAGTGCATGGAACTTGTCACCTTGAGGTGTCGAGTTTGAATAAAAAATATTTTTATTCAAAATTTTTATCTCGTTGTAATAAATTTTAATTAAAAAATATATTTTATTAG
The DNA here is from genome assembly GCF_006381635.1 of Hibiscus syriacus. NCBI lineage: Eukaryota > Viridiplantae > Streptophyta > Magnoliopsida > Malvales > Malvaceae > Hibiscus > Hibiscus syriacus. The sequence continues at coordinate 345,081 of NW_024062745.1, read as the reverse complement.
AACTCGTCGTCTTGAGATGACGATTTTCAATTACACCGTAGCATTTGTTGTATTCTTCAAAGTAAAAAATCGAGTGTCCTTATAGGTTAAATAAAAAAACCCGGATACCAAATGGGCAAAAAAAAAAAAATTGTTATGAGGTATGGGCTGAAGCAGATTATTGGACTTTGGTTGGACCATTATTATTTCATTTTTATTTCTGTAAATAAGCCCACTTTTCTTAGGGGTTTCAGTTCAGTTGCCATGTACATAATTCAAAATATGATCCGATAAGAAAATGGGCAATAAATAACAGCACTATCTACAAAAGGTTAATGAAAAGCATTGGTTTCCTATGTTGTGGCTGTGGTTTGAGATGCCGATGCAACCGCACTGGACTGTAAAGTGAGCAATGTAGCGCCTCCTCTTTCATGGTACATGTTTTATTCACAACCACGGACCAACCCAAGATTTTATGTTAGATATACAAATTTAAACTTATAAAATTTCAGGGATAAAAATAAAATTTTAATAAAAAATATATGCTAATTTTAAATTTTGAGGGGATAACTACACCTATCTACTACCCTTGGTCCATCCATGTTCACAACTTTTATATATATATAATCACGGAAACGTAGATGTTTAAAAATTAATTTAGGATCTAGATCATTTGCTGCAATATTTTTGAAATACATCATGTCTTGGTGACAAGTTTCCTAAAGTTGGTACTTGTGATACTCTCATGACGAGTTTCATACTATTTTCATCAAGTTCACATGACGAATTACATATTTTTAATATATTTTATAAAACTTATCATGAAGGCATGACGAGTTACACGTGTACTATATAACAAATAGCATAGATCTTAAAATAAATCTTCAACACCTATATTTATTTTCAAATTAGGTTCGCAATTTTTTTTAATAATACATTTAAAAAAAATCAAAGTTAAATATTTCCTTTTCGTATAACGTACCTTATAATGCAACAAAGTTATTCATAACATATAACGTACATTTCTTTTATCAAAATACCTGTATAAGAGTTGAGGTGCATGTTCAGATCTTTGATTGAAATAATTTCAGTTCAGAATTAAGATGTAATAATAGAATTTTTTATTTTTAAAAATAAAAAAAAAATATGCGGTATTATTTTATATTTTTACTATTTCTAAATTAGTAAAACAAGCTTTCGAAATAGTTGGAATTCAATTCAAATCAAATTTGAAAAAAAAAATATTGACCCGACCCGGCCCAGGAAAGCTACGCCTTTGGTTCGCTATTGCAACAGGCATTCCATGCGGTTTCCACACGCCTTTTTCTTCAGCTTCACATCAAAACATCAACATGATCGTGCAAAGGTCCCACTTTAGAAAACGAATTCATCAAAATTCATATTTAAAATTTTTATATATATACTTATATATTAGTATCGGATCCATAAATTTAAAAATATGGTCTAATATTTTAATATTCTTTTTTTAAATAATTGGTATGTAATTTTTTTATTTTTTCTTAATATATTAAACTAAATTTCATATTTTTTCTTATATAATGGGATGCACTTAACCCCTAGAAGGCTTAATGCATCCGCCCCGGTTATATATTAAATTAAAATTTATAATATCTAAACTATTTATAATCTTATTTAATAAAAAAAACTATTTATAACCTTATTCTTTAAATCAGAGACAATTATATTTAAGTATACTTAAACCACAAATTTTTAAATGTTACATTAGCAACGAGATTAACTAAACTAATGCTCAATCAAAAAGATTTTGATATATTTTCATTAACATATTTGATAAAAAAAATATAAATACTATATTATACAATATTTAATTGAGTTGGCGTCATTAGTTAATTAAGTCTTAATTTAGTGGTAAAAAATAAAAATACAGTTATTTTAAATGAATACTATTCTAATACTTCCTCCGTCCCATTATTTATGTCCCGATATTAAATAATGACTATGCAAATAGTTTTAGGAGATATATTTGATCAGTAGAAATGACAAAATGATCCCTAAAAAGTAATTTATAGATTTAACAGATTTATTTTGATATGTATCAAATAATGGGATATAAGGATAAAAAATAAAATGTAAGTTTTGTTGTTTGTTGACTTTTTTAATATGACATTTTGAATAAAATAATTTTAAAAATTAAAAGAGACACATTTAGTGGGGCGAAGCGAGTAATATTTTTTTCATAATTTTATATAAATTTTTACAAAGGTTAAATATATTTCGACTCCTGAAATTGTACCTCGTTATTACATTGGTACTTGGAGAAATTTTTTATTCAGTTTAGTCCTTAAGTTATTCAACCGTAATGCATGTTAATCTAACTCAACATTTTGTAAAAATGTCATGTGACACACTGATATAATAATATATAAACAAATATCGGCAACCTACGAACAACACCAAAACAGAGCCACCGTAGTCAAAATGTTTTGGATTATAAACTAATTATAAGGAAGTAGTTAAAAATTAGATATAATTACAGTTAAAACGACATTTAATATAAAATATAAAAATAATCCTAACCTGATCTAATACGAGATGGTCGTAGCTGGCTTGAATAGAGTATTTAATTTCATTTAATTTATGCCGATATAAGTTTCAACGCCTTACCACATTCGATGGTAAAGCTTACCACTTGAACAGAAGAGTACCGGCGGCAGCTACACAAGCTAATACAATTCACCTCTACGATGAATTACCCAACCCGAGAGGAGGAGTCTTTGAAAGAAGAACCGGACAAGGACCAAGACACCACCGAGGAATCCGAATCCAAACGCCTCCTAGCATCCCAACCTCCTTCCTCCCCGTCGTTCGATGATGAAAACGAGGTCACATTCGAATCCCGAGAGAAAATCGTCATAGTCGACTTGGAAACCCCGGAATCCATCGGAAACGTCGATTACGTCCCTCCTTTTTCCTGGAAGAAGCTATGGATGTTTACTGGACCGGGTTTTTTTTATGAGTATAGCGTTTTTAGATCCGAGGAATTTGGAAGGTGATCTACAGGCTGGCGCAATTGCGGGTTACTCTCTGCTTTGGTTGTTGATGTGAGCTACCGTCATGGGCCTTCTGATCCAGTTGTTATCGACTCGGCTCGGGGTGGTTACTGGCAGGCATCTAGCGGAACTCTGCCGGGAGGAGTATCCGACTTGGGCTCGTTTTGTGCTGTGGTTCGTGGCGGAATTGGCGCTTATCGAGGCTGACATTCAAGAGGTTATTGGGAGTGCTATAGCTATCCAAATTTTAAGTAAAGGAGCTTTGCCGCTATGGGCAGGTGTCTTAATTACCGCATCGGATTGGTAAAAGCCTTTATCTGGAGTAATATAAATTTAGTTTATTCTGAATCTGAAGTTTGGGTTTCTGGTACTTAACTGGGGAAGGTCAAGTCAAATTCTATTTAAACTTGTACTAATTTATTTCACCTCTAACAAGTTTTACACCCTCTCTGTCTACAGTTTTATATTTTTATTCATGGAGAATTATGGAGTCAGGAAACTAGAAGCTGTTTTTGCTGTTTTAATAGCAACTATGGCTTTATCATTTGCTTGGATGTTTGGTGATACAAAACCCAGTGGGAAAGAATTACTAATAGGTTTGGCTTCTTTTTAAAAATAAAAACAATAATTGGTCCGTATCAAGCTAATATTTTTTTTTCAAGTATCATTTTATTTTTGCCATTGTTGTAGGTATTTTGGTTCCTAGAATTGGCTCAAAAACAATTCGGCAAGCTGTGGGAGTTGTGGGTTGTTTTATAATGCCTCATAACGTATTCTTGCATTCTGCATTGGTACAATCAAGAAAGATTGATCCGAAGAAGAGAGGCCGAGTCCAAGAGGCACTGAACTACTACTCAATTGAGTCATCCATTGCTCTTATGGTTTCCTTCATGATCAATTTGTTTGTGACAACGATCTTTGCCAAGGGTTTCTATGGTACAAAACAAGCTAATAGCATAGGACTAGTTAACGCAGGGCAGTATCTTGAGGAGAAGTATGGTGGAGGACTCTTTCCAATTCTCTACATATGGGGTATCGGTTTGCTAGCAGCTGGACAAAGCAGTACAATAACTGGGACCTATGCTGGCCAATTTATAATGGGAGGTTTTCTCAATCTTCGTTTGAAGAAGTGGTTGAGGGCATTGATTACACGAAGCTTTGCAATTGTGCCGAAAATTATTGTAGCAATTGTCTTTAATACATCTGAAGCCTCTTTGGATACCTTGAATGAATGGCTTAATGTACTTCAGTCAATTCAGATTCCTTTTGCACTCATACCACTTCTAACCTTGGTCTCCAAGGAGCTGGTCATGGGGGTCTTTAGGGTTGGGCTTATTCTTGAGGTACGCCTTCTGTTTCACTTGTCTTCAATTTTATCTATACTATATGTTGCTTCACATTAGTGACTATTGTTGGTAGTTTAGTTTGGCCTGCTAGTTATAATAACTAGAAGTATCTGCAGTTATCATGTTTGAAAACCGAGTCATTTTTTATATGTTAGCATAAATATTCTTGACATTTTGATTGTGAATAGATCATCATAACAAACATGGTCAACTGCCAGTAGTTTATGTTCCCATCTCCATAGTTGCTTGCCTCACTTTTATTGCTCTTCATATCTACCAGTGTCTTTTAAACACAAGTAATTTTAATTGATTTTCTACCATGGAAACCTATAGTTTATCAAGTTTTGATACAAGTAATGCAAAACTTGCAACCAAAGGACCCATCTAATATTTCCTTTCACTGATATTCTGTATCCATTTACTCATCTGGAAGGTCGTTGCCCTCATTTTGTCATCACTGTTACTGGCTAGGGCCTAGGCCTACACAGTGGAAAGGAATAAAGCTGGCTGATATTTGGTATGCTTGCGTATATGTAGAAAGCATATGTGATGGAGTATTCTTGACATTTGTTGGAGGGTTATCCTAAATTACCTTATGACATACATGTTCATTGCTATTCTTTAGGCACTTCCATTTAGTTGTATATTCATTTGCAAAGTATATTTTGCGATCATCAAATCTTAGACAGCTTTCCGATTTCCATGTTTCGGAAATGGAAACTTGTAGCTAGTTTTTGATGTCTACAGTTTTGCATCTGCTTGTGCTGCTGCGATTGATGGTACTTAAGTGAATTAATAGATATCCAAAGAATGCTTGCATGTATCATTAGGAAAAAAAACAGCTAAATTTGATGATTTTTATGTTATTTTGCAGAGACTTGCCTGGACTGTGGCTGCCCTTGTAATAGTAATCAACGGGTATCTTTTGTTTGATTTCTTTGTTTCCAAAGTGAAGGGGCTGTTGTTTGGACTACTGATCTCTATATGGACCGCTGCATATTTGGCATTCATTGTTTACCTTGTTATACGTGGCAATGCTCTCCCTCCCACTGGGTTCAGGATAGAACTATCCAAGCGTTGTTCGGTCACTGGAAGTTAGAGAAAAATGCAGTCACCGCGACGAATAACAACAGATTCTCTAATACGATGATGGGAACTGATCAATATTCTAAAAAATGAAGCACTCTCTTGTGCACTATGAAGACTTGCATTTAACCCATATACAGAACAACGGTGGAGACGCTGTGTACTGGGAGACTACAATCAATTCATTTCTCGAGGACTACATACCTGTTGAAGGAATAATGATTGCTCACTCGGGTCGCTGCATGGTGACCCTTTTCCGATTTGGAGATGCTGCAATGAGCCACACTCGGACCAGGATGGAAGAAGCATGGGTAATCGAAGAAGTGGCATTCAATGTTCCAGGCCTGTCCGCGTACTGTTTCATACCTCCTGATGAAATAAGATTGGCATGTGAATTCTCTCAGGGTCCAACGGTAAAATCATCTGTGGCTACTGCACCGTATCGAGCCAAAGTTGGCAAACTAGATAAAAGATCATCATGACCCATTGTATGTAGAAGAGGGCATTTGGCAAAGTTGAACACAACTTTTGACTGGATGTAATAGTTTTAGTTGGTTAACTGGTTTGAAGGTAAAGTCGAAAAGTGTAGTGTGTCTGATATTGGATAATGTGGCTTTTAATTTGTAAATACAGCATAAATGACTTCCTAATTTTCGTAGGATGAAAATGTATCATATATTTTTCTTTTATTGTTCGAATCTAATTCACCGGAAAAAAAATCAGTCCGTATTGATTACAGAAAAAAAAATGAACAAGAAATCATGCAGCTTCTGAAGACTGGTTAATGCATCAAAATCAGGTTAACACCGTCGCTGATCCGGTTGTTTTCTTCATAAGATTCCCTACAATTGAGCTGAAGATAAAGCCATGAACGTCTCAAATTTCATTATCTGTAGAAAATAGCTTGTGGAAAACACTGAGACATCATACCTTAGTATAAAGGTGAATCAGAATCACTCAGCTGCAGCCTCGGAACCGGTTTTTTCATATAAGCGATAAATCAGTGTAGACTTCGACGTTTGGGGCTCTCTTTCCAGAACAGCAATCACATCCTTAACAGAAATGGCACGGGCCACACTCGTATAGGTTGATATACCTTGGTTCCGGCCAGATTTCCTACTCGACCCTGATGCAAGAAAGTAGAGTGAAAAACAAAACAAATAGAGCAGGCAAGACAGAAACCATCCTCCCCTTGGGGAGGAATCTAGATAACAACTCGGTAACATAAGAAATCAGCAGAAAGTAATACTCACGTGATGATACAGTTGGAACACATGGGGCAGGAATGATTTATTTAAAAAGAAGAAGACGACACTCTGTACTTTTATTCTAAGCCAAGAATATCATAATCATAATATAGAGACACCAGAATTATATCTAGGAATCAGCGCCATTTTATACGAGTACATTTGCATTACACAGTTCAAAGCTGATATTAACATATAAAAAGTTTGTTCAGATCACAAACCAAATTCCAGGTTACTCAGCATATCTTAGCATATGATTCCTATTGCTGTCGGGTTTGCTGCACACATGGTTTTTATAGTTCGAGACTCGAATCAATTTCATGTAAATCACATTACTTACTAACTACCAATCAATATGATTAAACATAATGGCACCTGATTTCAACTTGTTGGGTCGTACACAAGCATTCATTCATGGCAGTGCCATCTAATGCAATGGTATGCATGATAAACTTTACAACCATATTCACAGTAAACCAAAAGATCTAGCCCTGAACCAAGCTTACCAGATGCAGGAGGACTGAGTGGACCCCTTTTCTCCGATTCTTGGTTGTCCCTTGTATGCTTTCCAGATGCAGACAGAGACTTGCTGTTCACATCTTTACCTGTTGCTGAATCAGTTCCCCCCTCGCGTTTCTGGCGGGCTTGCTCAGCCATAAGTTGCCATTTTGACAGCATGTCATCCCCTCCAACTGCAGCCCGTGCAGCAACATTTGCAGCAGTGGCCCTCATCTTGTCATCCTCCTCCTTGTTTACCTGGACATTACCTACTTATTTGGATGATCAAAGAACAAAAAATACTTCGGAAAATTACCCCTCAATAATACCTTTACCACTTTTACTCGACCATCATCTTTCTCCTTGTCCCCGTCAACTATAGTCTCAGCATCAGGCTGCATCCACGAATATTTGACAAATACAATCTTAAGCATAAATATACTATACCACAATCTTATGTCTATTGGTGCATTCATTCACATTATTGATCTCTCAGTACATTTTTTAATGCCTTAAAGATATATCTCTAAATAGAAACAGCACCCACATCATTAAGTTTCCGCAGCTTCTCTGCCTCAGCTTGCTTTTTCTCCCATTCTTCCCTAGCATTCTGGTTCATCATCATAATTTGCTGTCGAACATCTGATGTGATAATTGTCCGGTGTCTAGGCTTCTCAACATCAACCTGCTATGAGAGATTCATTCCGAATTAGAAAGATATAAAAGAAAATATGTGTTAATTCAGAGGAATTGAAGCTGACCTGTTTTGATAGTCTAATTAAATTGCATAGCAGCCCATGCATTCTTTCCTCCACACACTACAGATTCGGATGCATAAGGACATATATTAATGAATTATAAAGAAAAAGGGGTAAGAAGCTAGCCTCTTACCAGGGACAAGCATCGCTCAACATCATTGCTTATATTCTTCAAACCACTTTTGGCCACTTCATGAGGACAAGCATAAAAAATATGAAATAGCAAGAAAGATACAACTTATAATGAAAAACAGACTGTAAAAAAGGACCACTAAACCAGGTAGGTGTAAAGAAAATTAACTAATTTCAGCCAATTTCTTCTGCAAAGGGATTTTCTGCAAAATAACTCTTTCTTCTTCCTCTTGAACAATCCTTCTTGATGCCTCTGAAACTCGACTCTCATCCTTGGGGCCGGAAAATAGTTGCTCCTCCTCTTCCTATTTGATAGCAGAACGCCAAAAGGATGTGACTTATATTTTGGGGCTTATGTTTCTTTACATAACTACTTATGAGTTAATTTTAGAAAGATATGACCATAAAGTATTGTACCCTGAGATTCACTCCGCTGACAACAGTTACATCATTCAGTTGTTCAATGCTCTGATCTGAAAAGCCTCCAGATACTTTTGGCTTCTTACTGTTGGAAATAAAAATTTAAACAATAGAAAGGAATCAACTGATTGTAAATTGACCTTGATAATCATTGCAGGCTATAATGCAGCAACATATTTAACCTTGAAAGTGGTGGTGATGAACCAAGAGCTTCAAGCAACTTTTTCTGGCCAACACAGGGATTGTTTTGAGGTGCTCTTGCATTGACCCCAGCCATCGCAGGCACAGGTGGATTTTGAGAATCCAACTGAATATAGAAAGAATGTGAAAATTTGACAAAAGAAGCAAGGAGTCATAAGCATGCACTTCACTAGGGAAAACAATATACGAAGAAAAAAAATTAAATATGTGAACACAAGAGAAAGTAAATAAAATAAAAGAATAATATCATATATATATATATGACTGCATGTTTCAACCACCCGGTTATGTAGGACAGATTCGGGATGTTTTCCTAACAAATAAGGAATTTAATCAAACAAGTTAGCAAGAATGCCTCGTTATTCATTAACATATATCAAGGTAACTTGCCCTGTAAAAAACAAAAGGATAAAATAAATGGGAAATAAATCCACCAAGACTATCCACAAACAACTCAATCCTGACATCATATCGGTTATCCCTAGCAATTCAATCACATGCGAACTTCATAATTAAACAAAGTATCATTCTTAGATGGAAGATATTTAATGAATAAATTTTCATGTAAACATTTAGACAGGTGGTTCTAATAGGAATCAGCAAAAGCATCCACAACCATAGTTCAATATATCACAACAATAAAACACGGACTAAGATGAATTACTGGGACATTAGAATCCATTTGTGTCGGGATGGAAGGAGAAACCACACTAGTAGGCGTTGAGAAGCCAATTCTAGAAGACTGCTTCTCTAAAAACTCATCCTTGGGAGTAGCCGTAACTGCATTTCCCTCTTCAAGAATCGAGGTAAATGATCCTGAAGCTGCAGAATAATACGGTCCATGCTGGTCCCCCGCGCCTTGATCAACAGATTCCTGCTTCACGTATGTCTCAGTTGACAAAGGGCCCAGATTCAGCTCCTTACTTGATGGTTGCCAAGAAACTGAACTGCTAGAAAAGTGAGACATAGATCCACCCTGCAATCTATTTGGGTCATTAGTCGAGTTTTGCCTCTCAAGCTTAGGCCCACTCATCATGTTCATTGCCTGGGTTGGTCCTCCTACAGAATTTGATCCCAGGCTTTGATTATGTGCTATTTGACTAATTTGTGAATCATGAGGTTGCCGCTTTAAACAAGAACCTGAATTACTAACGTTTGACCCAGTGTATGTGTGATAATTACTACTCCCGTACATAGCAAAAGAAGTTTGTGTGAAATTCAAATGTTGTTGTTGTTGAGGCTGCTGCTGCTGCATGTTAATTCCTTGTACTGGAATTGAAGCACAATCTCTTTCTTGATTCACAGAGGTTGAACTGGAGGAAGGATTTTGGCTTCCTAACACACCAAAGCGAGAATCGGATTGCCGATCCATCTCCTGAGATTTTTGAACCTTGTTTTCAATGGATATATAACTTGAATTAGTCTGCATGAGGACCGCAAGAGGGGGAGGATGAGATGAATTGGCAGGAGAATTAGGGCCTTTTTGGTGCAGCTGAGCCAATGAATGTGGACCACCAAACTGTGTGGCGCCACCAACTGATGGCATGCGTGGAGTATTTGGCTGTGCTGTAACCTGGGACTGTAGTGGGACTTGGTTGGAGCTCATCTGGAAGTATGGATATGAATTTTAGGTTGTTATCAAAATTAACATACGATTAACTAAAGCATAAGATTTTACTCTAATACATAACACATTTGTACTCACCTTCACTTGCAACTTATTAACTGCCAACCTCAACGTCTGGTCCCCTACAATATCTCTCATGTGCCTGACAAATCCATCTTTCGCAATTTCATTTTTCTAACAGTTAAACACAACCGAAAATTCAGAATAAGAGACAAGGCAAAATCCATCCTGGCTATTGCATCCATTACTCAAGAAACAGTATAATTGTAGCAAATGGATTGAGGTTAGAAATCTACCTTTAGTTTACCATAAAGAGTGTGAAGCTGCATTGCTCTGTCTTTATCAAGTTGGGGCAGTAAGGAAGGCAACAGAACAGCAAATGGAACCTGTTTTCCTCGATTCACTTGATTATTTGGCTGCTCCGTGCCACTGGCCTGTTGATTACTCATCTTCTGTAATTTTGCATATTGTGATTCACTGTCTTGAATAGTGGCTCTCTCCTGTTCACGTGGGATAGAACTTCGTTCAGTAGTCTGAATCCCAGTTATTTGAGGAACCTGAGCAGAAATTTGTTCAGCTACTAGTTGGCGATGATCTTGGGGTTGTTTTTGTTGAGGTGTTAGATGATTTACTCCTTGCAGAGCATCATTTGGCTGTTGTAGACTCCCCATAACAAGAGCTCCCTGTTGCTTTTGCTCCATTTCAGACGAGCGCAGCTGTTGTTGCTGTGCCTTTTGAACAGCTTGTTGATTTTGAAAGTTGGTGTTCCCCTCTTGACCCATTATTGGCCATTGTGCAAGTGACTGACTGGAAGCTGGATTGCTTCCTTGAGACAAAACTGTTGCACTTTAAAAATCATCCGGGAATTTCCCAGTAAAAGCGATTCAACAATTAGAACTAACATAAAAGGAAAGCCAAATGACATTCTCAATTAGGATCTTTACACTCGAGGCATGGACACTTCTGTTAGAGGAGTATCCAAGTATCAAGTATGGCTCAAACACGAAAGAAAAAGTATCGGACATGCGAGGACACACAAAAAATATGATTGGAAACCAAATTTCAGGAAAACAAAAATTTGAAAATATACATGATTACTAAATTTAATTCTATTGTTACTATTTCTGAAACCAGATTCAGGTTCAGATTCACTGCCTTTCAAATTGGAAACAAAATTACTGCAACAGAAAAATGAAAACCAAAAAAAATATGATACCGGCATTTGAATCGGGTGGCTGAGAAGTGGATGCATCGCCTTCAATATCTCGGTTCAAGGCGGCCTGGAACGCCTCAACGTCGGCTCCAGAATGCATAGACTCGTCCTATTATCAGTTAAAAAATGAAAAGAAAACAGAAAATGCATAATGAATAACCTGAAGTTATTGCGAATTACATAAATATTGCAGAGAAAGAAAACAAAAAGAAAGAGAGACCTCATCTTCTTCAAAGAACTTTACTATGGAAGGGTCCATTACGGTTAGTATTCCGGTGATCAGCTTACAATGAAAAAGAAATAAAAAGAGATTTAAAAGGAAAATATGAGAGAGTGATTTTTGACAGTTGATCGAGAAAACAGGGAAGTGGTTTCATAGACCGGAATAAACTAATTTTCGGATCAACTGTTGAACCGGTTCGTAATGGGTCAAAGCCCATTAATAACTATCGGTTGAGGGTTTTTGCCCCCATTATCGTGGGCCCCAAATTTATTTAGGGAAAAAGGATGTCAGCTAATTATTTTGGGATTGCGACATTTTCTACGGGAACTCGTCATCTCGATATGATTAGTTCAATAAGATAAGATTTTAATATATAAACTATTGGATTGGTTTTTTTTTTTGTACTTAAATTTTTATTTGTTTTAAAATTATACTTAACATTTATTTTTTATTTCATTTTGGTACCTCATTATTAAAATTAAATTTAAAAGTTAAAGTGATTAAATTAGGAGAAATTTGAAAGTTATTAAATTTAATTTTTTATTTTAATTATATATTAATAAATTAATAATAAAAATATGATGTCACAAAATTAAACTTCAATGGCCAAAATAGAAGTGAGAAAATAGTTGAGTGATAAATGATTACCCATAAAAATGTCACGATTGTTTCGCTCAACTTTTAACAGCGAGGTACCAAAATAAATAAAAAGTAAACATTAGGTACAATTTTAAAATAAATAAAAATTTAGGTACCAAACGAAAACAAGACTAGTAGTTTATATATTAAACATGTAGTTTACCCCATATAAAAATTGATACGTTTTGAAATGTGTTAGACATTTCAAATATAAAAAAAAAACAAGTCTAATATTTTACATCAATGGAACTCATCTTCGAGGTGACGAGCTCCATTTTTTTAAAAATTAAATTTATAGTAAAAATAGAAAAAATTTAAATGAAACTCAATGCCTTGAAGTGGGAGTTTCATAAGAAATATTAAAATAATTGAATTCAAATATAAAAATAATATCACATGAAAATCATTACCTCAATATGACGAGTTTTTCCTATATTATAAAAAATATTATAAATCTCAAAATAATTTACTGACACTCCTTTTTCGCTAAATAATTTTGGAGCCGATTTAAGCTCAAAATATATGGTTGGTCTATTAGGATAAAAATCTAGATCTTTTAAGTAAATTTAAGGTTCGAAATCTTAACATTTACGAATGAAGCAATTCAGATTAGGAAAATTGCTCACATATTGAACATCTATAGTATTCGATCCGAATTAGTTAATTAATAAATTATATATATAATTTTTATAAAAAAATAAAAGAAAGAGAAAAAAATGTATTGATGAATAGCTAGCTTAATTCAATTATTATATTACATTGATTATTGATGAAATGGGTACAAAATAAATTCCATTGAAGAAGAAAGTATCAAAAGGTACCTCTAATTCGGATAGTTATGTTGTACGACAGCCTAATATACGACTAAAGAAAGACGCTACCGGAAATGTTAATATTTTTTAAAAATTTCTGGTAAAACGCTATCTAAAACATTATTTTTTCTACCAGAAATATTAATTTCGCTACCTAATTTCCGGTATAAGAAATAACATTTTAGGTAGCGTCCAATATTAACATTTCCGGTATAAAAAAATGTTTTAGGTAGCACTTTACAGAAAATGTTAAAAAAATATTAACATTTTCTGTAACGTTTTTCTTTAGTCGTATATTAGACTGCTTTTCCTTAAACATCCCCTCTAATCCTAATCAATTTCCCACATGAAAAGGGCAGTAAAAAACAAACAAACAAACTAACTAACTAACTAATAGCCTTTTGCTGGTTTTTATCGTAAATATTTCAAAAGTTCCGACATTTCTGTTGTAAATTGTTAGAAATTATGAACTGTAAAAAAGATGATTTTTATACGCTCAACGAGTACGATGAGTACTATTAATTTAATTTATAAAATTTAAAATTTTAAAGGGTTCAACGTATTATAAATTAGTTAAAAAATTAAAGGTAAATTATTTAAAATAAAAGGTAAACTATATAAGTGACAAGTTTTTATTTTGACCACCAGTTTTAAAATTTTATCAATCGGGTCACTCAACTAGTTAAATACATTCAATTAAGCCACTTGTCTTTAACATTTAACGGAAAAGCTCATGTGACAGTTAAAATATTTGGTATAATTACACATTTGGTCATTGTTTCTTATATATTCTATCAATTTGGTCCTAATTTTAATAAATTAAAACAAAAAAGAATTGATTTTATTCTATCACATATAATAATGATATATACATAGAGTATTATTTAGTCATCAACCTTGTCTTTGTCGTTATCAATTCAAGCACTATATCTTTCAACATATAAATATTGATTCAACAACAACTTTTATATTTACTTTAATGTAATATGTTCATTCTGTACTTTATAAAATTATTAGAAATCATACTCTCACAAAACAATGGATTATGATAATGATAAAGAAAGGAAGTATATAACAATAAAAAAGTTGTCATTATAAATCATTTTATTTTCTGGATTCTGGGATGCAGTCAAATGGTTAAGAGTTATCTTAGAATATATATCATCTTGTACTAACTCCAAATTAATATGAATTTTAAAATCTTTTTTATCACAAGTAGAGAAAGTTTCTCAATAAAAAAAGATTAATTATGTATTTAATCACTTAACTATCACTTTGGTTATATTAGGTTATCTAATTATTTGTTTTTCAAAATCTTCACTAATGTTAGGTTTTGATTTTATTTTGATCATCTACTGTTAAAAATCAACAAAATTTACCCTATATTTTATTTGACTTGAATTTTCACTGCAATTCTTTTTGTAAATTATATCTTAAAATCAATTTTTTAATTTTTTATACTTTAATCAATAATTTATTCTCAAAATATTTTTATAATTTTTTTAAATATATCTAATAATTTTATATAATATTTAATTTTTAATAAATTAAAATTAGTACAAAACATGTGGTAGGACTCTGTGGGATATGACGACAAACTCTGCTATTAGGATGTCCTTAGGGGTGGTGTCTGTTTCCGAAAAATTGAGGGAGGGAAGACTACGGTGGTTTGGGCATGTCCTTAGGCGACTACCGTCGGATGCGGTCAGGAGGGTAGAGTCGATTACAGTCGACGGTGCCAGAAGGAAAGGACGACCAAGGAGGAAGTGGGAAGACTGCTTGAGATCTGATTTGATGGATTTAGGCCTTACCGAAGACATGACCTATGATAGGAAATTATGGAGGCTTAAGACTAGGGTAGTCGAGTAGTGTGGGTCACATCTATAGGGTGTATCATCTTTGTCTTCTTTTAAATGCATTTGTAGTAATTTCCATGACTTTTACTTTTTATACTTTTCTGTTATTGGTATTTATGAAAGATTAGAACTGGGCTTGCTATAATTGTCTTCTGTGTATCATTCTCGTCATGTTTCCTCTGTTAAATTTAGCCGGTCTTATGTTTCTGTCTATATGCAGAGATTTATTTCGCAGGGATTATTTTGCAGGGATTACTCCCCATTACAGAAGCACATATGATATTAATGACTGCATATGAATACTGTTTAGCTATGTATTTATGTAATTATTTATACATGCATTGCATTTTATCTATATTTTTAATTTTCTGACTGCCGGGTCTTTCACGGAAGCTATCCTCAACCTGGCGTTGGGGGCAGCCTACTACCCTACCTCCCCCTTACCCCATACATATGGGAATTGGGTTTTGTTGTTGTTGTTGTTGTTGAATGACGAAATCTGTAATTATATCAAATATTTACCACGTCCGTTTCTCCATTAAATATTAATGGCAAGTGGCTTAATTGAATGTATTTAAATAGTTGAGTGATCTGATTGACAAAATTTTAAAATTGGTGGTCAAAATGAAAAGGGATAATAGTGGTGGTCACTGATATAATTTACCCTTTATTTTAAATAATTTACCTTTGATTTTTTTACTAATTTATAATTATATATGAGTCCTTTAGAATTTAAATTTTATAAATTAAATTAATTGTGCTCATCGTTAATGATTTTCATCGATACTCGTCGAGCGTTGTAGTATTTTTCGTTGACAACCATATCAAATTTTATTATACAAATTACTTCAAACATCGAGAACTACAAAACATTACCTCACTTCTCATGGCCATTACCTTTAAGTTGTGGGGTTGAGGGAGGAAGTTAGAAAACACTTCCATACGAATACTCTTATTCAATGTTTATTATTGTACGTATTTAATATTCTCTTATTTTGTTCGTATTGTCTATGAGAAATTAAAGTTGAAACATGATATATGAATCATGAAGATATATATATATATATATATATATATATATATATATATATATATATATATATATATTTGTTTGAATTTGAATAGTATTTTTCATATATTACGATATATTGTGTCTCAACGCTTTAGTCCATATTTCTTAATGAATAAATTCAATGTTTATTCCAAGACTAAACTCTATTGACCTTTCTCGAAATAATCATATGAATGTGTGTATAAATAAAATACTAGAAATATCAAACTTAATAAAGTTTCATTATGATTTTTTCTTATAATAAAAATTCAGGTAAATTACGCGTTTAGTACCTAAGTTATTAGTTTTGGTCCGTTTTAATACTTGAACATCCAATTTTTTTCTTCAAAATCATACCTATCATTTAGTTTTTGTTTCATTTCAGTACACCTCCGTTAAAAACTTAACGCACTTAATACTTAAACTATCGGTTTTGGTCCATTTTATTACCTAAACTTTCAAAAAAAAATCAAAACTTAATGTTAAGTTTTTAATGGGGTACTAAAATGAAATAAAAACTAAACGTTAGGTATAATTTTGAAGAAAAAAATTAAATGTTTAGGTATTAAAACGGACCAAAACTGATAGTTTAGTTACTAAACGTATAATTTTCCCTAAAAATTTATAAGGTGAAAAATATTTTTATAGTTACAACGTGGTCCTTAAATTTATGTGGTGCCATGTCTTTACTCAATAGATCGGCTAACATCCGCTAAATATTGATATGTTGAATGATCACTTTCTTTCTTTTAACATGTTCCCTTTTGACTACATACTTAATGCCGATATATCTATTTCGACATCTAATTTGGTTGCTCTTAATCATAAAGTCAATAGTTGAATTGTCACAATATATTACTAATAGCTTAAAAGAGTAATCTATAAGTCTTAGCCCATAAGTGAAACTTTTCAAGAATTCTTCATGTGAGATGGCCTCAAAACACGAAACAAGCTCAGTTTTCATAGTGGAAGTTTCAGAGATGCGTGATCCGTGTTCTTTTTGATCGGATTCAAGATAATTAGGGGGGAAATATCTTAAAACAAAGATTAAAATGAGGATATGTAGGTTTCGATCACTAGAGGGTCTAAAGTAGAAATAAATTAGCAATTGAAGAAATAACATCAGATTTAGCCTTGAAAAAATAAATCACATGCTGAAAGAGCATACGGAAAAGTATAAAATGTTGTTATTCTTAAAGGTTAAAAGATAACAACCATCCCTTATTTCAAGAGTATAAGACTACAAGTATTATATTTTATTAAAATTATAATGTAATTAAAATATAAAAATGACACGATATAATATTATATGTTAGGATCGAAGTGGCTCAATTGAACAACCGAAAAGTGTGCAAGAGGGGTGAACTGGCAAAAAATTGTTTAGGGAGTAAGGAGAAATAAAAGATGGAGAGTTTTGCACAGCGATTTATAGCGGTTCGACTTCTCAACTAAGTCTACCTCCACTACCTTAGCTTCTCACTAAGGATTTTCTAACAATCTACTAATTTGTTCTTTCTTTTTCAAGGATCAAGAGTAACCTTTACAAACTCCCTAGTTTTTCACTTGGCTAAACTAGAACCAATCCCCTTTATAAAGGTAAAAAAAGTAAACAAATAAACCTGTAGGGTGTTTACAAATTAAGCTCATAAGAACAAAATATTTACAAGAGAAAGTAAAATAGGAATGAAAAACTCTACTCTTGTGTTTGATTGCTTGGATAGGTGTTCTAACTCTTCTTCAAGTGTCTTGAACTTGTATTTATATGTTGGAATGAAGTTGTGGTCGTTTCTAGCCGTTGGGAGTCTTTTAAAGTTGTTGGGGATTTTTCTCTGCAAAATAAATTGCCCAGTATAAGAGTATCGTACTCTTATATCGTACTACCTTTGTTAATTTTAAATAAAACTAGCCATTGGGCCTGATGGTATCGATACTACTATGTAAAGTATCGGTACCCCTTTGGGTATTGATATCATTTTTGCATTCTGGAATTTGAGCAAAGCTGGTAGTATCGATACTACCTAATGAGTATCGATACTTCCCTTACCTTTGGTATCAGTACATGAACAGTCGGTACTGCTTATCCAGAAAAAATATTTTGTGCTCAATTCCAAGTTAATAGACTTTGAATTATTTTTTGAAAACTTTGAATAAATTCAATTCAAGTCCAAAACATTTTTCCATAAATTGTTATATCAAAATATAGTTCAACATTATATAATAAATATTTTAAGAGTATAAGTATTATTTTTATAAAAAGTATTATGTAATTAATAGATAAATGTCGAATTCTTAATTCAATAGTTATTCAAGATTAATAGTTTTATATAAAAAAGTATATATAAAAAAACAATAATCAATTGTTTAAATAGTTTTTAGTTATCTAGGGTTTGCTCAATTTTCTATTTTATCGTACTCGTTATTAGTTTCTTTTCTTTTCATTTTTTCCATTGATAATAATATCAGTTTTGGTGCTGATCATCGACGACCGATATTTATTGTTTTTCCTTTGTTTTATTATAACGTACTTTTTTTTTTTTATTTTTTTATTTTTAATAATTATCTTTATGGTATGTCTTCTTGCCTTTATGACAAATTTCTCTCACTTTATGGCAGATTTTCGATCATTGACCGTTATTTTGTTTATTCTTTTTCAGGGTTGGATTTGACATCACCACGACTGATCAAGATGACACTTTATTTGTTATCATGCTGATCTTCCATGCTTTGGATCCTCGGATTGGATTTGGATACATGATTTACGTTTGTGAATAACATTTTCAAGTGGCTCAATTCTGTTTGGATTTATCAGTGGTCTTTCATAGATTTATCCCCTTTTATGTCGTTTGCCGACAGTCGGATCTGTTTGTGTTTACATTTTATTCGAATTTATTTGGTTGAGTTTTTCAACCTTTACTTGTATGAACTTTATGATCTTAAGTGGCTAGTTTTCTCGTATTTACGAAATATCTTTATTATGTGTTTAGTTTATAATTGTGGTTACCTTCATTAAATTTAAATATTTTCTATTTTTAATAAATTATTTACTTCTTTAAAAAATGCTTCTGAGTTCATGCAGAAGTGTTTCTGTTTTAAATTTTTTGAGGTCCCATTCTTCATTATATTCGATTTTTTTCATACTTCCCATGAAATTGAATATATTTATATAGTTAATAATAAAAAGTTGACATTTTGTTTGTTTATTATTTTTTAACTATAATTGTATATGCATCTAAAAATAAAATTCGAGCATTGACCAAGTAGTTCAGAAACGACAAGCTTACGAGTATAAACACCATATTGAAAACTATAAACACCATATTCCTTGATTTATTGGCATTTTAAAAATACATGTCATTAGATATTTTAAAATATAAACACCGTATTGAAAAGTAATAAGTGTCGAGACGTTTCTTTTAAAATCTAATAGTCTCGAGTAAAAAATTAGGATGTTGTAAAAATGTTCGCCTCGAATAATATTTCTATAATTCATACAACTAAAGAAATCAAAACTATTTATTAAAAATCAAGTTTAAAAAAAATTAATTTAGTTAACTATCCATTTCTATCATTTATCAATATATGTAATACTTAGAAGTAAATGAACCGAGTTTGAACAAATAAAATTATGTCGTGTTCATTTATTAGTTTATTTTAAATGTGTTTGTTCGACTCATGTTCGTTTAAGATTTGAATATATTATTTATTTATTTTTAAATATAATCATTTTATCCGTTTAATGTTGGTAAACATTTGAACAATATTTGAAAACAGCTCTCCCTTTTCATTTATTATGTTGAGGACGAAAGCATAGTTTTACCAACCACGACGGCCCACATTAACATGGCGTTTCAAAAGTGATAATATTAATTAATCTTTTCACATTCTATATTGGTTGGAGCACGTGCAACTAATTATCTTTTAATTAAATAGTTAGGTAAAAAAGCATCATAGGTCCTTGTACTTTTGAAAAAATCAACGTGACTCTTTGACAACGTTTTTGTCATTGATCGTTACGGTACTGACGTGATAATTCACTGTACTATACGTGATGGTCTACGGTACTGACGCGATAATCCATGATGGTTGATAACGTGACGGATGACATGACAAATGAGCTAAATTGGTAAGTCAAATATGACAGATGGACTGTCATTTCAATACTGTGAATTGTCACGTCAGTATTGTAACGGTCAATAGCGGAAAAACATTGGTTAAAGGGTCACAATGAGTTTATTTTCTCAGTTAAAGGGCCGTATTGAGAGAAAAAAATAATACGATGGTCACATTAATTTTTAAAAGTACAGAAACCTTTAATGTCTTTTTTCAATAATTATGACATATAAAAAAATCAGTTAGCATTGCTTGCATGTATTGTAGGACCGAGTTCGAATATAATGGAAGAGTAACTAATGAGTGGAATAAGAAAGAAATAAGTGAGCCAATATGATCATTTGTAGTTTTATTTTGACTGATACATAATATAGAGACTAATGACAGAATTTCCCCTTTGAAAACTGAAATGAAAAGGTGTGATTTCTCAATGGATGAATAGTATAGAACAGCTAATAAGTCTAATTCAATGAAGAATAAATCAGATTTTAAGAAGTTAAAGTCCATCATTTGATAGTGCTCCTGTTATTTAAAAAAGTTTAAATCAGGATATACCGAGAGATAAGGAGACAGTCGTTCCTTTGAAAAATTTTAAATTATATATATTTTAAATATATATGTATTATTAAAATTCAATTTTTTTTATTATTAAATTTTATAAATTCAAATTCATTTTCTTAAAATTTAAAAATTTAAATTCATCGTCTTAACATAAAATCCTAAGTAAGCATGTAAGTAATGGGCGGTACTGGTCCCAAGAACATCAAAGACCTTGTTTAAAATACCTCAGAAATGGTCCATCTGACACGTACCTCAGGTTCCAACGAGGGTTTTGGCGGAATCGTAGGAACCAAAAGGTACAATCATTTGGTACGCCTCGACTCCGTTCAACTATATGAACATAATTAAAGATGCTTTGCTCTGAGTAAGTGCCATGGATAATGGGATTGTTTTTCTTTTTCTCAAATGAACTAATGGGTAAGATGCATGCTCCAGAATAAGTGGCCATGGGGGAATATACTCGATTTGCATTTTTATTGTAACTATTACACGTTAAACCTGAGTTGTAAAGAGATGGCATAATTACCGATGCCAAGTTAATAGGGTTTGAAGGAACAACTGTTAGGTTCTTGCCAGTTGCAATTTAGGACATGGAACAGTTTGGCAGATACCGTGTCGGGATTTCAAGTTCATTGTTAAATAATACCACCAAAAAACTCATTCCCCACGATCTGGCCGTCCTTTTTGGCTTTTGTTAATCTACTTAACATTCCTCATGCGTATTTTTTTAATGGAAAACTCTCACGTTCTCTCATTTCTAAATTCTAACTCGAAAGAACCCTTAGAGTGGTCCAAATTATTAAGGGTATTATTCTTTTTAGATGATTCAAATTTAAATAGTGTAATCTGCACGATAAAAAAAATATAGCGAAGGGAGAGTAGGCCCGTTTCATCTCATGTTGCCTTAAAGAGATGAATAAAACTGGATTCAACTTGAAAAAATTCGACTTGATTTAACTCGATTCGTAATTTCATAAATTTAACTCGAAAAAATCAAATAAAATTTGAGTTATAAACAAGACACAAATACTTGAATAACCCAAAGGTTTTAGCAATTAGTAGATTAGTTTTTAAGTTTGAGTTGAGTCTCTCAACCCACATGATATATATATCACTTGTAACAAAAATATGAAGAAATATTTGTATATCGTATATAGTTATAGAAAGTCGTTAAATTATAAATATTAATATCATATCATTAAATATTTACAATTTGATTTAGATAGAATCAAACAACTTAATTCGACTCACTATATAATAGAAATATCAATTGAATTAACTCAAATTATTTTACTTGAAACTCCATTTAATAATCCTCCTATTGCCTAGGCTACGTTTCATGTCTTATATTTTCATAAAGTAGTGATTCAATGATTATTCATGACTCATGAGTCATTCTTAATGAAGTCAAAGGTTTGTATTTGTTTAATCTCTATCATTGCATGAACTTGGCCAACCTAATGAGTTGTAATTGCCTGGTTTGGCCCCACACTGGACTCGCGGATTACTAAAACATTCCCTTTAGGATGCGTTTTCACGGAATGTAAGATTATCAGTGGGAATAAAAGATTATCAGGGAATAGATTACTGGTAATGTATTTGTGTTTGGTTGGTTTAACAGGAATGTAAGATTACCGTTTGGTTAAAGGAATAAAATTATTGGAATGTATATTTAACCAAATTGTCCTTATTATATTTATTTTTCTAACAAGTTGGAAAATATTTATATATTAAAAAAAAATTCATAAAATTTATATTTTTTTACAAAATTGAAAATATAAAAGGTTTAATGAAAGGGTAAAATTTATTTTAACCCCTAACTTCATATAAAATTTTTATAGATTTTTTTTGTAAATCTAAAATGTTTAAGGATAAATTTGTAATTTAACATTCGTAGAATTTTTATTATTCAATGACAAATAAGGATATTTTTGAAAGAATTTTTAAAGGACATTTTAGTCCAAAACGTTGTAATCCAACAATACCTAAGGAAAGGGAGGTAATGACATTCCTGGTAATATACCCAAAAAATCACTATTGGTAATGTAAGATTGGGAATGACATTTCTGGCCAACCAAACGGGGGAATGTGGATTTCATTCCATGGGAATCTCACATTCCCCCAACCAAACACACCCTAAAAGGGGCCGTTTGATTCACGGCATACAATACTGGAGAATGAAATCATTATTCTCCGGTTTAATTGGCGATAATTTTTATTACAACAGTTGATTTTTGGGGTATATTATCGAGAATGTGATTACCCTCTTCCCTTAGGTATGTTGAATTACCGGCGTTTTGGACTAAATGTCCTTAAATTTTTTTTCTTTCAAAATTATCATTCTTCTGTCGTTGAATAATAAAAATTCTACGAAGGTTAAATTATAAATTTATCCTTAATTATTTTAGATTTACAAAAAATCCAATTATAATTTATATGAAGTTAAGGGGTTAAATAAAATTTTACCCTTTCATTAAACCTATTTATCTTTTCAATTTTATAAAAAAATTATTTAAATTTTATGAATTTAAAATTTTTAAAGAAAAAATATAAATTAATTATAGGAGAATTAACTTCTTAAAAAAAATGAATATAATGACATTTGGTAAAATATACATTCTAATAATATTTATTCCTTTAACCAAACGATAATCTTACATTTCTACTAAACCAACCAAACATAATATACAACATTCTCAATAATCCTATTCCCTGATAATCTTTTATTGCCACGGTAATCTTACGTTCCGTGAACAAAACACACCCTTATGGTTTGGCCTATATATATATTTCTCCAGTTTCTGCTCCTACCTCAAGCACCATTAAGAGCTTCAAACAAAATAACCTCTTAATCTATCTCCACAGGCTTGAGTGTATAGGATCAGATGGAGTTGCTTTCAGCCTTTTCCGATGAAGAGTTTAATGCCTTCAACAGAATGTCCGCCATTGATGAATTCAACTTCACTCAGCAACTTCATTCTTCTCGTTTCCTTTAGAGAACGATGGGTTCAGGTTTATAAACCCGTCCAGTTTTTGTCATTTTCCTGGCGCTGAAAACGGTGGGTTAAGCCATAGAATTGTCGACTGGTCTTCCCCAACATTCCCAACCACTGCAATGGGTTACAGTAGTGTTAATGTCGTTCAAGATTCATCTGAAAACGTGAAGAAAAGACCTCTGGTTTTGAAAGATGTAAGAAAACAATGAATCCCAAGCCATTAATCCACTAACCATTTGAATGTGATCTTTCGTTTATACTGGTTTCTGATTCGTGGTTTGAAAATGCAGGCTCAAAGGGTTCATAAGAGAGCGCAGAACTCAAAGAATAACCGGAAGATTAGTTTGACGGAATGGTGGAGGGAGCAACACTGATGGGTTGGATGGTCTGATCAGTTGCAGTTCAGGAGATGACAATTCGGATTCCAATGCTTCTCAAGCTCTTAACTTGAATGCAAAAACAATATCCAGTAGAGGGGCAGCCACTGATCCCCAAAGCTTCTATGCAAGGTACGCAATATCATACTCAACATTATTTTAACTATTAGGGAATTTATAAAATTTTAGAGAACAAAATATATTATTAATAGATGACCGACCTATCAGCTCTCGATTCATCCATGATCATACCATCTTAGGGTTTATATTAATGATTCATTTAGAGATTTCAGTATATATTCTAAATCTTTCCCCTTGATTACCGCAGAAAGAAGAGAGAGGATTAACGAGAGGTTGAGAATTTACACACCTTGTCCCCAATGGAACCAAGGTAAATTATTAACCAATAATTTAGCTCCATGGTTGAATTGGTTGAGAAACTCATACGGTGATTAATGAAAAATGCAGGTTGATATCAGTACAATGCTTGAAGAAGCTGTTCATTATGTAAGTTTTTGCAGCTCCAAATTAAGGTAAGAGAAAAAGCAATAAGAAAACTCAAACAAATCATTAAGTCAAAGGTCTAATACTATACTGTTCTTTTTCCGCCATTGTTGCAGCTTTTAAGCTCTGATGATCTATGGATGTATGCTCCTATTGCCTACAATGGCATCGAGATCGATCTTGACAAGATCTCCAAATTTGTATAATATGAAGCATGGGAAGAAGCTACCCCAATCAAGAGTTGTTAGATTAACAATTTACTGAGAATATAATGATGTTAAATTTGCTGATTAATGTAGTATTGAAATTCTGAATGCAAATGAATTTCTTCTATTTGTCTATTATGTTTCAGGCTTATGTTATATACACACGCAAAATTCTATGTTAGGGTAAACTTCTAAAATTTTAAACGATAAATATAAAATTCTAAAGGACGAAAATATTTTCAACAGAAAACCATTAAATATCTAAATATTTGATGATTTAAATTTTTAAAGGGTAACAGTCCCCTCAATCTCTCTATATATTGATAAATTGGTTTAATATTATATACGACTCGTATTAATAAATTATGTTATGTATAATTCTTATTATATAGTCGTATTAAAAGACTTTCCTTACATTAATTTCGTGTTAAAAGGACCTTTAAAGATCCCGAAGAATATCGAATATCTAAATCTTGAAAAGCCCGATTTATGATATATTATGATAGATCACGTGATTTATGAGAATCAATTCATCATCAATTGGTCATATTTATTTAAATTGTTAGTTTTATGGGTAGTCATCATATCCCTATACTTAATTCAAGACTCACCGTAAAATCTCTCGACTGAATAAAGAGAAAGAATACCCTTCGATTGAACCACTTTAGACTTTATTATTTCTCTACCTTCTTATGAAGACAAAAAACATTTATTGACTAACATCTTTTAGCAAATGTATTCTTCTTCTAAATCAAAAAAAGGATAAAATGTTAACCATCTATTCGATAAAAATTGTAAATTGAATATTCAATCAGACCCGGAACCTTGTCAGAACATTAGCAAACATAGCTGCTTTGATTTCTTCTCTGGTACCCTTCTCTTCAAATGATCCTTAGCAGAATTAGAGAAAGTGACTCCCAAAATCATTTTAAGCTTCCCAACATTAATCTCCGAAACCGAGCAATCACGCTCTCCAACATATTTACAAAGAAATTGTACATTCCTCTGAAATTTACTGCTGTGTCCAAAAGTTGCCATTGATCATTCAGAAGAGCACGAATCATTTGTCTATTACTTAACAACCACCATAGAGTGAAAAGATTTAAAACTTTTCTCTCTCCCTCAAATCCACTGAACCCTCGCCTTTTGCTGCTGAAAACTCTCCTCAGCATTGGATAGTAACTGAACTTCCAATCTCGCCTCCCTTTCCCAAACTCGCAAATTACTGTCAAGAGGACTGACAATTGAAGCTATGCTCCAACTCATTATGAGATTTAGTGATCCGGGATCAAATAATTATTAAAAAAGAATTTAATTGTAGAGCAAGAATAAATAATAATTTGTTTGTAAATTATTTTTATTACGTTTAATAAACTATCTAATAAACAAAGCCGTCTCAGACATTTTCGAGGCCTTGAGCGAAACTAAAATGTAGAACCTTTAAAACGAACATATATTCTAATACTTGGAATAATTAATTTAATATTACGTTAGTAAATCGTAAAAATGATTAATTAGGGCTTAAACTATAAAGTAAAAAGTATGATTGAAAAATTAGAGACCTCAATATAAAGGTAAAAAGTGAGATTAAAAAATTAGGGGCTTCAATTTAAAGGTAAAGTGAGGTTGAAAAAATTAGGGGCCTAGATTATATAAGTAAAAAAATGAGATTTAAAAATTAAGGGCCTCAATTATAAAGGTAAAAAGTGATTGAAAAAATCAGGAGCTCAATTATAAAAGTACAAAGGGATTGAAAAACTTAAGATCATCAATTATAAATGTGGAAAAATGGGATTGAAAAATTAAGGGCCTCAATTATAAAGATAAAAAGTAGGATTACAAAATTAAGAACCTCAATTACAAAGAAAAAAAGTAAATTAAAGAAAATTAAAGGGTTAAATTAAAAATAAACATAATAGAAAAATTAATGGCTCCATAAAAATGAGAGGAATGAATATTGCTCGGGGTTCACCCTAATAACCAAAAAATAGAAAAAATAATTTAAAATATCATATCAACGTTGTTGCTTTTTTAATGATAGATAACCAAAAATTAAATGCAACATTAAATATAATTTTGAAAATAAATAATAATTAAATAACCAAACAAAATAAAATAACAGATGGTGACTAACAATAATTTGTTATTTTTAATTATATGAATTCCACAATTTTAGGCCCCAAACAAGAGGGGCCTAGGCAAGTGCTCTTACCCATGCTCAAATACGAGCCTGCAACTTAGTCATTGTAACAACCTTAACATGCATTCATACTCGAATACAAGTTAAGAATGTCACATTATTTCTGTATGACCTTACTGTTCAAAAGCCACAAAATTTTGTTTCTTTTAAAATCTTCAAACTTAACATTTATTATCAGACTACTTAATCACATAAAATCATAATATACTATTTATTTTCCAATTCATATCTTTTAGCAGCTACTAGGCAATTTAATATTGATTCATATCACAATTAAAACGACCTAATTTAAAGCTCAACCGATTAATTTTATAGCATAATTTATTACCACGTTCATACATAACCATTTAGCATCTTAATATATTTCACTTCACTTTATACATTTTCTCATACATATTATTCACATTTTATTACTCTCAAAATATCTTTTATCTCATCATATTTGTAATGTCTATTGTCGATCATTAAATCAACTTTTTTATTGTTGTCTGCCACAACTACCGCTGACAACTTTTTTTATTATCCTCATACACAACTATACACATCATTCATATGTAATTCAAACCAATAACTTTTTATCTATAAACCATTCCGTGAAATTTATACTATGTTTATAAAATTTTACTCTAAAATATAATTAAACTTGCACCGTTCCTTACCTATACTTGCTCTTTTTCCTGTATTGTTATATTACTATGTTGTATCTTTTGTTGTACTATCTTTTACTGTAATGTTACTTTTACTTATTGCACACATAATGCCAGGAGTACACGAATGTATTAGATCGCAATTGTACTAATATAGGAGTGTGCGTTCGCACAAATATATGAGTGTACAATTGTACTATACAGGAGTGCGTATTCACACTAATATAGGAGTGCACGGTTGTACTATACAAGAGTGCATATTCGCACTAACATAATAAATTCATATTCATATAAATATATTCAAAATGTCATTAGCTTATATTCGATACTAATTTCTTTTACTAAATGAAAACTAACTTTAATTCTATTAAATAAATCTTCCAATTTCCTTAAATAATTATTTTTTCACAACAATTTCCCTAACTTTTCAACATTCCACATTTAGCCACCAATAAACCCTTTTTTCAATCATAATCGCAATTGTTTAAAATATTCCAAAATAGTTCCTTAATATTCAATTTGAATCCATATTAATTATTTTCACATAATATCCAATTTAATGCATTAATTATCAGTGCACCACAAACTTTCCTAAAACTTACAAGTTGACATGTATCTTATAATTCCCACATTGATTTAAATTCTAATTTAACTACACAAGTCCCTCTAATACTTATTTAAACTTTACACTTCATCTCATACTCAAATTCTACTTTAATCCATAATTTCTCCATTTACAATTTAGTCCTTTAATAGATACATTCTTTCAAATTCAATTCTAAATCCATAATGTCATATTTTAATCATAGGGTAGATTATTTTAGAATTCATCTCAAATTTTCTATTTTATTTAATAGTCCTTTTGCCATTTAATCATAAATTCAAGCATCATAAAACAAATATTCCAACAACATGTTCAATTTCTACTCATACTTATACCATATCCATTTCAAACCTACAACTTATATAATTTATAATTTAATCCTCAATTTAACAATTTTACAAATTTAACTTCAATTCAAGCTTTAATTAATATAACCAAATTTCTAGCATTTTATAAAAAAATACCTCAATAATTTCACAATTTTCACTTAAGTCCCTACTTTAACCATAATTTATGATTTAGTTCCCAAACTTTATCAAATTTCCAAATTAGTCCAGTTTCACATTCTAACTCAAATTAAACATTATAACTTTTAATTTCTAGCATATTGCATCATCTATTAAATAATTTCACTTCAGTCCCTAACTTTTTCCATAAATTTCAAATAGGTCATTATAATTCACAAATTTTTAAATTAATCCAATCACCATCTAAACATCAAATTTTGCACTCCAACTTTAATTTCAACATAATACATCAATTATTAAACAAGTGCACATAAATCTCCATATTTCTCAATTTATACTATTAAGCCCATATACTTCACAATTTCCAATGGTCCAAATCATTCTAAGCATGTAGAATCACTCATACTTCATTTCTATAATTTGTATAAGTTTTTTCCATAATTTTTCTTCATTTATTTCCCTTTGGCTGAATTGATTAAACTTTCCCCAACATAGTTTCTATTTGATTCAAGCATGAATTCATCCTCTAAATAACATTTCCATGAAATTATCACAATTCCATCATATGATAAATGTCATAATTATCATGCTAAGATAATAAAGTTGGCTCATTTAAACCAATTAAGATAGCATATAACAAATATCATAAATGCATAATTTACCTCAATTTCATATTCTGGCAGTTTGCACTACCCTCAAAATATTATTGTGTTAATCTAGACACTTAAAATTATTCTGTTTGTACCATTAGAAACTAGACTCGAACAAAAATATAACCATATAAGGCAATTCTTCTAGTTCAACTCGTAAAATTTATGACAAATTTTCTAATCAAGCTTACAGATTCTGTTTTGAGCAGAATCGCTGCCCAAGTTTCTGACTTATCATCGGTTAAAAATTCATATCCTTTTATATACACTTCTAAATTAGTAGCCGTTTTTTAAACAAAACTATACTAATTTAAAAATCCAAAGGTATAAAAATCATCTTCTAATTATTCTTGTGGAATTTATGGTGGTTTATAAACTAACTGTTCATATTACCAAATTAGACAGATTTCACTAATTTGCATTTATTATCTTATTCACTAATTCTATTAGCTTATCAAATGAACACATGAAAACATATACAGAAATTAAGTTCCTATCATCATTTCAATGCAATCTCAATCAATTCCATAAACCCTAACCTTTACCAAATTCATCTTTAAACATTTCCAATTGATTTTAATCATTATTCAAGCTTAGAAACAACTTTGTAATATCAACAACACAACAATATATACTTAATCATTAAAATCTAATTAATTCATCATTCACTCTAACAATCAAACCAATGATTCAAGCATAGAAACAATGAAATATCACCAAATGAAAGATAATTTAATATTGATCATTTTTCTATTTCATAACATAATCCAAAATCAAAAGGACTAAAATGAAGAAAAAAGAAAGAAAATATACCTTACTTCCTTGTATCCATGGTGCACGAAATTTATAGAGAGAATGAGGAGTTTTCTTGATTTTTCTACAAAAATATCGATGTACACTTGTTAAAATTTTTTATAGAAAGTCGCTAGTTTTATTAAAATAGAAATATCCAAATTACAATGAAAATTTACAAGCATAACCGTAAACCTAAAATATTATGACATTTTCCTATTACCATTGAAACAAAAACTAGTCACCTAGATCACATAAGGACCAAGAAGGAAAATGTTAAAAAACCAAACCAAAAACTCGAGTAAAAAGATACGAAAAAATTTGACTGCATCGATAACAAACCACAAAGGGGATGAAACTACTAAAAGACCACCGACAAATCATAAATCAGTGTCAAGCGACATAAGACAACTATCCACGAACGCAATACGCTTATCCAAATCAATCTGAGGGCCCAAAGCAGGGAAGATCATCATGATAACAATAAACACTATATTTTTTTGGATAAGTAAGCTTTTTATTATCCAAATGAAGATTCATACAAAAACTCAAAAAAGGAAAGTATCAATGTACAACAAAATCAGCCTATGTTCCAATTGTTACAAATAAGCCTATTAACATTGTCAAGCCTATTAAAGTCTCTATTCCTATTATGAGCACCAACAATATCTTTAATAGAATCAAGCAAGTCTTCAACAGTTCTTGATTTCCCTTGAAATATGTGTCTATTTCTCTCCTCCCATATTTTGTAAATGAAAACATTCCATGCAGTCTTCATAATGGAGGTTAAGAGATTTACCTTTCCAAGTTGAATAAGCCCAAGTAAGCTTATTTTCCCAAGACATATGAGGCAAAGACAGTAGAGAAGATGTAAATACCATTCCAAAGAGAATTTGCCATAATGCAATCAGTAAATAAGTGGTTTCTCATTTCAAGAGCAGTATTGCATAAAACATTGACCATTGATGGTGAGTCCCATTCGTAAGAGTCTCTCCCTAGTTGGGAGTCGATCAAGGATAGCTAACCAAGCAATGACACTGAATTGAGGGATGTGAAGAGGAACCAATAAGCTTTTGCCAAGGGACTTTATCATGTTTGATTCGAACTTCTTCCCAAATCCCTTTAGCATTCGTAATTCCAGCGTCTAAAATGGGGATGTCCTCGGTTTTCAGTTTCAAGTTTTTTGAAGATGTAACTAGAGGTTGCACTAGAGGTCATAAGGCGAAAATCATTGAATTTAATTACATAAGAATGAGTCCATGCATTCCATAAAGAACCATGGCTAGCAAGAAGGTTTCGAACAAGCATTATCATGCAAACCTTATTCCAAGATTTTAAGTCTTTTAAGCCTAACCCTCATTCAGATTTTGGTTTACACAAATTTCCCCAACTTACCCTTGCTCCAGAGGCAGAAGTGTCTAAGCCTCTCCATAAGTATCTTGAGCAAAGTTGATTAATTCTATTGATAACAGAATGGGGGATCAGAAATTGACGGCACCATAAATTTGCAATATTTGTAAGACAGTTTTTATGAGTTCTAACCTTCCAGCATAGCTTAAGTGTCTCCCAGACCAATGGTGGATTCTGGTTCTGATCTTATCAATAAGAGGAGAACAATCCTTAATAGAGAGTTTCCTAGAAACAAGTAAAACCCCCAACTATCTTACTGCAGAAGACCAATCTTGAACCCAGTAGATATCTTGATGATTTCGATATTCCTTTGAGAAATACCTGCTACAAAAATTTCTGATTTGGTCACATTTAGTTGAAGCCTATATATTTCGTAGAATTTGTGAAGAACAAAAAACTCCAACAATAGACTCTATATTTCCTTTACAAAAAATTAGAAGGTCATAAGCAAAAGTAAGATGAGTGAGCCCAATTTTTTTTCATTTTGGATGATAACTAAATAAACCTCTGGTAGGAGCAAGATTAGGAGCTTAGAAAGAATGTTCATAGCTAGAACAAAAAGAATGGGTGAAAGTGGATCACCCTGCCTAAGACCTCTTTCACCTTTGAAGTAACCAATCAAGAACCATTGAAAAGAAATTGAATATCTTGCTCCAGAATAACAAGTTTCAATCCAAGTAATGAATTGAGGGGGCAAATCAATAGCTTTGAGAATGGAAGAGAGGAAACCCCAGTCCAAAGAATCAAAAGCTTTTTGGAGATTAATCTTAATAGCACACCTTGGAGAAATGGATTTTCTTCCATAGCCCTTAACAAGATCTTGTGCTAGGAGGGTATTTTCAATTATATTTCTCCCCTTAACAAGTTGTTTGATTAAGAGTAATCAAGTCAGGAAGAATGTTCTTCAGCCTATGAACAAGAATCTTAATTATAGCCTTATAGACCATAGAGCAACAAGAGATGGGTCTATAGTCTTTGACCTTGCTAGGATTATGATCTTAGGAACCAAAGCAATTATAGTGGAATTAAAAGCTGGTAATAAAGAGGTCTGAAAAAAATGTTTAACAGCTTTAATCACATCTTCACAAACCACAGACCAAGTAGATTTAAGAAGAATGAGTGCAACCATCCGGGCCAGGTGCCTTATCATTACCTTGGCTAAAAATAGCGTCCTTAATCTCCTCTTCAGTGATATTTTTTCCAAATCTGCTAGAGCCTCGGGAGACAGATTGAGATGGAGCAGATTTTTCATAACATTATGATCATGCTTTTAATATTCGAATCAACATTCCCCAACTGATTTTTAAAAAATTTGATAACTTCAGATGCCATATCATCAAAGTCCTCTAGTCTACTGCCCTGATCATTCAGAAGGACTCGAATTATTTCTCTTTTATTCTTAGAATCAATTACAGAGTGAAATACTTAGAGCATTTATCACCCTCATTGAGCCATTGGATTTTAGCCTTCTGTTTTAAAAACAGATTTTCAGCATGCTCAAGAAAAAGTTCTCTCTGAATAATAAGCTCGGATTCAATAGAAGATGTTCTGTTTAGGGTAGAGAGCTAAATTTGTTCAAGTTCTGATTTCTTTTGTTTGACTCTATCTGAGTTTGCTAAAGCATTCCTTGTTTAACTTCCTCAACAAGTCTTAAGATTATTAAGCTTATGAAAGAGAGACAGCATTGGATTTCCTTTCATTGGTTGCCAAATTTTGAACTTCAGTAAGGTTAGGGTTCTTAGTCCAGAAGTTAAAGAATTTAAAAAGTTTGGGTCTATTAGCATGCGAATCTTTGTTGAGCCAACCAATAGCCATACAATGGTCTGAGGGGCCCTGGAGCAAGAAATTCCACAAAGAAATTTTGAAAGGTGCTGACCCAATGAGAATTAACAAGAACTCTATCTAGTTCCCTAGCAAGGTAGGAATCTTTTTGTTTATTGCTCCAAGTGAAAGTTGGTCCAAAGAAAGGGTGATCCTGTAGGAAGAAGTTATGGTAGTGTCTTGGAAATCCTTCATTTCATTAAGTAAAAGGACCCAAGATGTCATGGTCAGAGCTTTCGAATGAGTGGAGAAGTATATTAAAGTCACCCTCTAAGATCCAAGGAGAAGGGCTAATACTAGAGTCAAGGTCTTTTAAGTGATTCCAAAGATACTTCCTTTGAGTACAATCGTTGCTGCCATATATGGCAGAGATAAAAAAAAGGAATACCATATCTAAGAACTTTAGCAGTTATGCTCTGGGCAGTAGATTGATATAGAGTTAAGTCCAAGCCCTTTTTCCAGAGGAACCAAATCCTACCATTTGATATATAGTCATAGTTTGTGAAACAGTTCCAAGAGTTGAACTTGGAGTTAATAATATCTTCAAATTTTTCAGATTTAACCATGGTCTCTAATAAAAAGAACATCACATTATAAAGAGTGGCCCTATGAAGAACCTTTCTGTTTTTGAGGATTATTCAACCCTCTAACATTCCAAAAAAAAATCATTGAGAAGATGAGGTTAAATCACCCCCAAATACTTTATGAGAGACACTTTTAGACTTGTCAAGGTGTTTCTTTTTTTTCAATTTGAGATCTTTAATTAGCAGTGCAACTCCCAGAGCAGACCTGGGCTTTTTCTTTTGATTCTCTAAGGAAGGAGATGATTCTTCTACAGAATTCAAGACCTCAAATATGTTAGAGGATGCTTTTAAAATGGTATTGTTTTTGGATTTAATAGGTCGGCCCCTTCCTCTTTTAGGAATTTAGAAATTTTGGAAGCATTTTCACTAGGGGAGATAATCTGTTCTTCGGTAGAAATAATGTGTAGAGTAGAAGCTTTTGAGGTATTACCATCCTCATTAGAAACATGAAGATGAGTGAAATTTGAGGCAGTAGGGTTAAGGACAGTATTGACATTTTGAGACAATGAAAGTAAAGGAGAACTGCAATCTTCATTTGAAACGGGAGGAGAGATAAGCTTGTTAACTTTAGCATCAGAATCAGTTGGGGTCATTGATGAAGTTTTAATGATCTCGTTAGAGTTAAGAACAGATTCATCCTGAACAACATTGGCAGCAATATCATAATTGGTCATTGAAGTGGTTGATGTTTCTTTATTTGGTTCTTTTTCTTTTGGTGGAATCTCAATAGTTTCGAATGAACCAGTAGAATGAGGAGCTTGGGAACTAGATATAAATGAAGGATTGGTTTGTACAGCAGGAGTTTCCTTTTTCTTCCAGATTTGTAATTAGCAGGAGCTGAGTCTTTGGATAATATACAAGCTTTATCAGAATGACCAAACTTGTTACATTTTAGACAACTATGAGGAAGGCAAGGAACTTCGACAAAAACTGTTGTAGTCTGCCCATTAGTAAGAATTACTTCTATAGTTTTAGGGATTACATCCTTTACTCCAATCTTGACACAGATTTTGGCAAATTCTAACCTAGATTTCGAGGCAGTAATCGAGTCCATAGTTAAAGGGTTCCCTATGACACTAGCTATGTAGCTAAGACCCTCTCTCAAAAACATTCGAGAGGAACATTGAAGAGATGAACCCACAGAGGGATTTTAGAAAGATAAAATTGAAGTCGTTTGGAGTTAGGCTCCCATTTCCTTAAGATTAAAGGTTTGTTCAGTATATGCCAAGGGACCGTTATGCAACACCCAATCTCTCGCAAATCATTATTGAATGAAAAAATGTAAAGATTGTTACCTGCGAAACTTACTTGGACACGAACGCCTTTTGACTGGTTATTCCACAAGCTTTCCACCATTCTTTGCATAGTTGCAAAATTGGAGCAGCCCCCAGGAATGGCCCACCAAGGAAGAACTCCATTGAGCAATCTCAGCATCGAAAAATTGCTTGTGGAGGTGTGAACAATAGGGCTCGGGTCACTGGATTTGGGGGGAAAGTATTGCAGCACTTGTCCAGGTTGAGAACCAAATAGCTTCCTCCAGTCCATAAGATTGTAGAATATCGACACGAAGACAAGGGAAAGCAGAAAGGATCAAGAAAATCACCAGAGACACCCCGTTCTCAAATAAACAAAACAACGAAAACAATGACAAAAAACCTTAAGCTACCAAAAGAAAGAGAAAAACATGCCACAAAGGCAGAGATAAACGTGCCATAAAGGAAGAGAACATGTCACAAAGACATAATTATTCTTATTAAAAAACTAAAACAAAGGAAAAAAAAAGATAACTGGAGGGGAAACCAGTATTAAAACCAGTGCCGCCGTTGGTTAAACAAAATTAAAGAAGAAAAAATTGGGTTGATCAATAAAACTGAAACAAGTTTGTTGAAACATTTAATATTTCGATATAACAAATTAAGTTAAATGGATTTTAAGATTTTCCAAATGATTTTCTAAGTATATTCGATATAACTATTCGAATATCAAAACATTACTCCAAATATTTCAAAAATCATTTTTGATCCTTACTTAAGTGTAAAATTAAGTTTTAATCATAAAACAATTTCAAAATAATTTTACAAAGTATTTCGAACCAATTCAAAGCCAAAAATTCCAGATTACTCAGAGGGAACTGATTCCCCCCCATAGGAGGAACCGATTCCCCCCTGAATGGTTTGGCTCCGAGATTTCCAGAATGCTCGGAGGGAACCGATTCCCCCCAAGGGGGTACCGATTCCCCCCTGTTCAACGTCGAAATATTTGAATTTTACACTTAGGGAACCGATTCCCTATGAGGGGGAACCGATTCCCCCCACGCTCCAAGCTGTTTATTAAATGTTTTCACACTAAAACGGCTATAATATCTTCTCTAATCATCCCCAACGTTCAGAAGTGATCCAAGGTGTATTTAAGCAAGCTTAGAAGCCATTGATCAAAGACAAGAAATATCAAGCAACTAGAATCAGAGAGAATCAAAGAGAAAGCATCAAACCTCAAGTTGAGCATTTCAAGCCTATTTTCATTCAATATTTTGCTTTCAAGAACACTTTCTGTGCTCAATTGTATTCATCTTTGAGTGTTCTTTTCTTTGTTCTAGAATTGTGCAACATCTTACCTCGTGAGGTTTTCTTGTAAGTTTGCAAATTTGTAATCTTCTCTTTGAGAAAGAGTGTTCTCAAGAGTTGGGTATACTCTTGAGGGAATTGTAAGGTTATCTCTTTGGCCTCAAAAGAAAGAACAAATTAGTGAATTTGTTGGAAAATCCTTAGTGTGGATAGCTAAGGTAGTGGATGTAGACTTTGTTTGAGAAAGTCGAACCACTGTAAATCGCTGTGCAATTACTTTCAATTTTCTGCAAAAGCTTCCCAAAAATTTTTATTGCCAATTCACCCCCCTCTTGGCCAAGTTCGTCATTCGATTAACTCAACAAAGTTGTAAAGAAGATAAAAGAAAGGGAAAAGAAAGGAAGAGGAAGAAAGCGGTTAGGGTTTATTAATTGTTAAAATATTAATTAAATGAATATAAATTCATTTAATACATAATTACAATTTTCCTTTAAAATCATGATAATTACCATTCACTTTCACCTTTTCCTTTTGTAATTTTCATAAATTACAATTTAATCACTAAAATTTACAATTTCAACTTATCATGGAAAATCCATCTAAATTCCAAGGATCCATGTCAAATTTTGCCAGTATAAAATATATAAATAATATTTCTAAGCTCTTTCCATTATCCTTCAAATTTTTGTAAATTTCCTATTCGATTTGATTATCCGAATACTTACTAAACTCTATTGTTTCATAACTTTGCATACAAATTTCAGATCAAAATATAAATTTCATAGAAAATCCATTCTTAAGGATAAACTATTAATTTGTGGAACAAAATTCTTATGGGCAAAACTACTACTTTGGTCCTTAAACTTTTCCCAAATTTCTACTTTGGGCACCAAACTTTCAAAATTTGCATTTTAGTCACTAGTCAAATTTTAGGGTATTACAGTCTTTTTATGCTTAAACTGGAAAGAGAGCTGCTGATAAGATTCATATTAGACATATATTCTATGATATTTTCCTCATATTTGAATAACTAAAATTGCTTAAATCATGGATTTTGATTATATTTCGTATTTTGTGGATTACGTTGAAGATTTGGATTAAACAAGTTCAAATCCAATGAATGGCATGATCTTCATGAGATCCCCAAATTAAGGAGGAAAAATCGATATTCAAGAAGTTGGCAAGACAAGAAGAGGTTTTCGCATAAGGTTTGAGAACGACTTAATCATCCTAAGCTAGAAAAAAGAGTTTAATGAAAACTGGAAGACTCTTTTGAATCATCCTTATCGTTAGAAAAGGATGAGGGTATTTAAAAGCCCTATTTTTGTGGGATTTTCTTTGGGGGAAACTTCCTTTTCAAGAATAGGATAATCCTTATAAAAGGGGAGCTAGAGTTTTCATAGGAGGCATTAAGTTTTTTTTAGGTTTAAGTTTTTCTCTAAGATTATTTTCAACTTCATCTTTATTTCTTCTGGTGTTCTTTCAATTATGAGTAGTTAAATACTTTTGTTCCAACTGAATGATAATTGAAGTTTTGGTTCTTCAAGAATTGTGAGATCTATAATTTTCATTGTTCTTTTACTTCTCCGCTATTTATATATATTTTGTTTTTATTAAGAATTATTGTCTTGATTGATTGTACAAAGGGCCCGTTGTTCAATTATCAGGTTGATAATTTTCCATTAGAACTTTAAATCCGTAATTGTTTAAACATTCTAATATTAGTGGTAAAGTAACATAGTTAATTTTTGATTATGTTATGAAGGTATATATCTAGTAAATAAATCGAGCTTGTGTATTTGTTGGCTAGAATTGGTGGTCTCTCTAGTGGTTAATGATGTTGGATTAAATCTTAAATGCTTGTCTAGGGTTGTTCGTTAACAAGGGAAATAATCAAGAGCTTCTCTTGATAATCAAGGCTTCTCTTGATAATCAAAAGCATACAAAATTTGGAGAATCAAATAAGTCAATTGGCATCCTCCGTGAGTCAGTTAGAATCTCGAGGTAAGTTACCTTCTCAAACTATTGTTAATCCAAAAAATATAGTGTAATCACATTGAGAAGTGGGAAGGAGTTGAAGGAACCAAGTCCATTGGCACGTGGGAGAGCCTTAGAGAAAGAAACTGAAAAAGAAGTTGTTGCTCCCCAGAATCAGAAAGACCAACCCAAAGACTCAAAAGCGAACAACCGAAGGCATTGGTCATAAATCCTCCTTTTCCCGCTAGATTCGCTAAGTCCAAGAAAGAAGCAAAGAGAAATAAAATCTGAGACATTTCGCAAGATCGAGGTAATATTCCTTTACTTGATGCAATTAAACAAGTGCCCTCAATATGCTAAATTTCTTAAAGAATTATGCACCAACAGAGAAAGCTCAAGGGTAATGAAAAGGTAAGTATGGGGGAGAATGTTTCAGCTGTCCTCCAGAAAAAACTACCCCCAAGTGTTGAGACCCAGGTATGTTTACTATCCTTGTAAACTCGGTAACGTTAGGATTGAGAGAGCAATTTTAGATCTAAGAGCCTCAATAAATGTCATTCCTCTTTCTATTTACTCATCTTGAATGTTGGTCCTTTGAAAGAGGAGTGATTATTCAACTTGCTGATAGATCTAATGTATCCTGAGGAGTTTTAGAGGATGTTTTGGTGCAAGTTAATGAACTGGTTTTTCCAGCAGATTTGTATGTGCTTGATATGCAAGAAGATTGATGTAAATGATGGTACACTCACCATTAATTTTGTTAGAAATTTCATTTTTGAAAACAACTAGGACAAAAATTGATGTAAATGATGGTACGCTCACCATGGAATTTGATGTTGAAATTATTAAATTTAATATTTATGATGCCATGAGATATCCTAGTGATGTATCCTCTGTTTTTGTCATGGATGTTATTGACTCTATAGCGTAGGAAATTTTTTATTTAAATGATGATGATAAGTTGAAATTTGCACTCAACATGAATTTCACTTCTGAAGGATTGCAGCGAATCATGAAAAAGTTTGTGTGTGATCTTGATTTGCAAGATGCAATCCAAGAACTAGAATCACTCAAACCCCTGCGGTATAATTTATCTTATATGAGTTGCCTCTTTCTCACACCAAACTTCTTCATTCTCTTGTGCAGGCAACAAAATTGGAAATGAAGCCTTTTCCAAATGATCTAAAGTATGCATATTAGGAGAAGAGGAAACTCTCCCGGTGATCATTTCCAACAAACTATCGCTTAGAAGAAGAAAAGTTGATTCAAATGCTTAGAGAGTACAAGGAAGCTATTGGGTGGAGGAAAATTTTCTCTATTGTTGAAATACAAAGTTTGGATACAGGTCAAATATTTAAGGTCAATGATCATCATCTGAAACCTTTTTATGAAGCTTCTCAGGTGCATACTGTTGGTCAAATCATTTTGGAGTACCCAACTTAGGATGATTGAGAAGCTACGACGTCTAGCCAAGGACATTAAAGAAAGACTCTTAGGAGGCAACCCATTTTTTGTTTTCAACTTCTATTTTCATTCTTTTATTTTTTTTTTATTTTTATTTGATTTTTGATTTTTCGGAGTATAATTATCTTGTTTATTCTTTAGGCCAGAAGATGATTTTTGTAATCCATGGGCATACCTTATAAAAGTAGAAATATTCCTAAAGTCTCTCACTATCTAGAAGATGTTTTTGTATAAGTTGTGCCCACGTCTAAACTCAAACAACTTCTGGTTTAAGAAGAAAGATTCGAAGAAACTTTTTAAAATATAATATGCCTTATATTTTCTTTATTTTCTCTGCTCCTTCAGAAGAATGCACGCCACCAACTGTCTTCCCCGCTCCACCCGACCCACGCTTCCGCTCAGTCCGAAAACTAACCCAGCCGACGAACAACAGCTTCACCCCCAACTCGTGACATATATCATGGTTGATGCTCAACATTTTCAGGGAGTTCTACTTTTATTCTTTTATGGTTTTGAGCATATACTTTTGATACATTAAGGACAATATATGAACTAAGTGGGGGGGAGTATTTCATATATGATTTTGCTTTGAACATAATTTTGCTTCAATTTTGAAAAAAACAAGTATGCTTTAGTTCTTCTTTGTGATTTTTCTCTTCGAAATTCTAGATTCTTTCGATGTTTGTCCTTACATGATTTGGATTGTTTTGAATTATCGAATTAAGTTGAAGCATAATAGGGGATTAGCTTTAGTAGTTGAATTCTTATTTTCTACACACTGTTTGATTACTCTTGATGACTGATTAAATGAAAATGTGTGGGATTTGATACATGTTTACCCTTTTTGCGAGTTTTTGGGTCAATGAGCACTCATTTTCAGCATGCTCCATTTCTTGATTGAGTGATTGCCAAACATAGTTAATTTTTCTAGAACTTG
The DNA here is from genome assembly GCF_006381635.1 of Hibiscus syriacus. Lineage (NCBI taxonomy): Eukaryota > Viridiplantae > Streptophyta > Magnoliopsida > Malvales > Malvaceae > Hibiscus > Hibiscus syriacus. The sequence continues at coordinate 304,090 of NW_024062745.1, read as the reverse complement.
TTTTTCTATACATGTCGAAGACCACATTCTAGAATTGGATGTATCAAGAACGATAAGGTATTTAGGTGAAACCACTTTTAGCTTTCGTAAAGAGCCTACCCTAATTATCATCCTTAGAAAGCCAACTTTCAGCCTGGACCATTTATTCGAAATTAACCATGGTACAAGCAAATATCAAATCATTTTTGTTAATTTTCCCTCTTTTGAACCTTGAATTGGAGGATTGTATGAGCTTCTTCACATGAGAATTCAAATTATCTTGAGAAGAAAGGAAGATGGAATAAAGTAATTTGAGTTGCATCTCTTTCATTTAAAGAAAAAAGAAAAAAATATGCAAAGGAAAGGAAGAAAGAGAGATTGTGCAATGAAAAAAAAAGTTATGTGGCTTAAATATAACATTTGAGATTGAGTTCCATGTGGATAAGTTGTATGACTCCTTCGATAAAACAACTCAAATTCATTTCCTACCAAACCTCACGTAAGCCCCATTACACCCTGTTTAAGACTCTGAGGTTTTATGCCATACAATTCATTGATTAGTGGTGGGGATGTGATAGGTTAGCAAGCTTATGGTAAAAATCTTTCTATGTTTTGGCTTGAGAGTTTATTGACACCCTAAACACTTCGAGCGTATTGAGTGAATCCAATGTGAGGGTATTAGATCCCACTGCATTTTGATTTCGAAAAGATTGATGGAGTGATTATTCATGTGTGTTGGTTTATGAGAATTTCTTCTATGAATTACTTGTGTCTAGATTTGAGTCTTTAAGGCATACCAATTTTGATTGTGGAAGGATGAGTAAAGGAAGAAGAATGATTGATGTTGAGAAGTTAGAATTTGAACTATTGTATGCTTGAGGACAAGCATTGGTTTAAGTGTGGGGGAATTTGATAAGATGCATATTAGACATATTCTATTATATTTTCCTCATATTTGAATACTAAAATTGCTTAAATCATAGATTTTGATTATATTTTGTATTTTGTGGATTAGGTTGAAGATTTAAAGTAAACAAGTTCAAAATCCAATGAATAGCATGATCTTCACGAGATCCTCAAATTAAGAAGGAAAAATTGGAATTCAATAAGTTGGCAAGACAAGAAGAGGTTTTCGCATAAGGCGTGGGCACGACTTATTTCTTGAGCTATCGCAGAAGAAGTCTTCAGTTAAGGCGTGAGCACACCTTACTAGTCTGTATAACCCTAAATTAGGGTTACAAATTTCAAAGGAAAAAGAGTTTAATGACGGATGAAAGACTCTTTGAATCATCCTTATCGTTAGAAAAGGATGAGGGTATTTAAAACCCCTATTTTTGTGGGATTTTCTGTGAGGGAAACTTCCTTATCTAGAATAGGACAATCCTTATAAAAGGGGAGCTAGGGTTTTCATAGGAGGCATTAGGTTTTTTAGGTTAAGTTTTCTCTAAGATTATTTTCATACTCCATTTGTTTTTTTTGGTGTTTTTCATTATGAGTAGCTAATACTTTTGTTCCAACTAAAGGATAATTGAAGTTTTGGTTCTTCAAGGATTGTGAGATCTATAATTTTCATTGTTCTTTTACTTCTCCGTTTATATATTTCTGTTTTATTAAGAATTATTGTCTTGATTGATTGTGCAAGGGCCCGTTGTTCAATTATCAGGTTGATAAATTGTCATTTAGAATTTTAAATCCGTAATTGTTTAAACGTTCTAATATTAGTGGTAAGTAACATAGTTGATTTTTGATTATGTTATGAAGGTATATAATCTAGTCTAAATGAATCAAGCTTGTGTATTTGTTGGCTAGAATTGGTGGTCTCTCTAGTGGTTAATGATGTTGGTGGATTAAATCTTAAGCTTGTCTAGGGTTGTTCGTTAACAAGGGAAATAATCAAAGAACTTCTCTTGATTATAAAGAAACTAAGGAGAGACAGGTTGTTAGAGCTTGTCAATAACCATAACCAATTTAGTGAAAAGTAGAAGATTTTATCATTGCATCTATGATCAATTCTCTGAACCAATTTTGAAATTATACCTTTAGTTGGTTATTTGCTTAATATTAATTTCTCTAAATTTTTGGTTGATTATAATTGTTTTTTCTTTTGATTTTTCTCAATTTCAAAACCCCTTTATTTGTTTTAATTTTCATTAAAATAAATCTACTCAATCCCTGTGGATTCGACCTTGCTTATCACTACTACAATTTATATTTCTTAAAGCATGTATTATTATTTGTTGGATTTGACACCCAACCAGCTGCTCATACTTGACTGTAATAAAATTCCTTAACATTGGTTTTAATCTTTTCAGCTTGAGAAATTGAACTCGCATAGGATCAACAGTCAGTAAAGGCTCCACCCAACTCTCTTCCATCATCTTAAGAAAATCTGAATCATTGGTCCAAATATTAAAGAACTGAAAAGGTTTAGTTAATTAATTATGCATACTATCCATTCTAATCAAAGCTAGGCAATGATCGGAAAGACTTGAAACAAGAAATTCAACTTGAGCCTGAGGCTTGGGAAAGCCTCCATCAAAGAAGTAGAAACCATCACCCTATCAAAATTTCGAGTTAAAAAAGTGTCATCCTGACAGTTATAGGTAGGACCTCTAAAAGTGTGGTCCAACAACCCAATAGAACTAGTACACATATTAAGCGCATCCATATCGTGAACCAAGAACTGCTAATTATTTTTGAATCTCCTCATGAGAAGCCACAATTTGAAAATCTCCGGTCGCCAGCCAAGGGCTATCCCCAATAAGTCTCTTGAGATCCACAAGCTGCTTCCAAAGCCTCAGTCTATCCGAACCCAAATTACAATCATACACTCCAGAGACATAAAACTTAACCCCGCTAGCCTAAACCAAACAAGGCATTGGTCAGAAATATTCACTTCCTCCACAATGAAAGCGTTTTCGTAAAAAAAATAATCAGATTCTTCCAAGCTCCGAGAAGGCGTAATTATGAAACCATTTCCAATCAGGAAAGAATTTCCTCCAAACAACCTATTTATTGTACTCCCTAACTTGGTTCCAGCAAGCAAACAAGATCAACGTCCAAACAGTTAATTTTCTCTAAAACACCTAACTGCTTCTGAGGGTTATTAACCCTCTAGTATTCCAGGATAATAACTTCATGAAAAAATAGGAGAGGAAGTGCCATTACGCTGCATTTACTCCTTACGAGCATTCTTTTTATTTTTCTTTAACCCCTGCATTAAAATAGCAACACCCTTCGTAGCCTCCCTAATATGCTTAGCCTCAGTGGGAGAAGCAACTATCAAAACATACTTCCCTTTACTAGGAATAAGATTATCCACAACTGTTATCGAATCACCTTTGGCAGGAACATCTATTATGGCACCAACCAAACCTGCTCCATTCGTATCCAAAGTAGCTGTTTGATCAACAACTGCCCCACATCAATTCATAGTTCGATCTTGATTTAAATCAATAGCACCAGCCTTATCTGCATCATCCAAGACAACCTCCTCAGTTACAACTACAGCATAATCCTTGCTAACATAAAAAACAACATCTAAAACTATTGTGTCATCAAACACACTGGTTGAGACCCTCCAGACGAATTCTTAGGCACCCAAATTTGTTGACTAGCTTTCCTATGCACAACTCCTTTCATTATGATCAAAAACATGATCGTGAAAGCAATGAGGGAGAATCCATGAGATGACCACCTTAATCCAAGTTGTGGTTCCATCACGCAACTGTACATTAATGACCTTTGGGGCGCTGAAATCAACCTTCATTGTAACATCCCAAAATCCGGGTGAGTTGAATCGGGCTTATAATCGGGTAATTTCGGTGATTTATGATAAAATATTATTTTTTAATTTTGAAGTGGGAAATATTTCTAAAATATTTCCGAATGATTTTTGAATATTAATTGTGATATTTAATAAGTTCAATTGAATTATTTAAGTGACTACATTTAGACTATTTTTAAAATAAGACAAATTAAATGACTAATCGAATAATTTCAAAATCTTAAAAATCTATAAAGCAATTTCACCAAGGTTGTGATTGTTCTCTTTTTCTCTCAATTCCACTGCGTTTTCTTTCATCCTTATCTATGAATTATTTTATTAATTAAAAGTTAGTTTTAACTTCCACCTTTTTATCACGTTTTGTGCAACCCAAAAATTCTCTCTCTATTTCTTTGATTTTTCTTCACATGCCTAAAACTTCCTCTTTCAAATGCCCATCTCATTCGCTGATTTTATTCTCTTTTGATCATCTCTTTCTAAATTTTTAATCTTTTCTTCTTTAATTCTCATTTTTGGCTGATTATTCCTAGGGGTCTCTTTGGCTTCTTCTTCAACTTCATATTCATCTTTTCCATCTTATCTCCTTCCATTTCTAGCAAGGTAAGCTTTTTTGGCTTTCTTGAAGCTTTGCTGATTAAAAGATTTTTTATATCAATGAGTATTTCATGATTTCGTAAGTGATTAGAAATATTTCATTTTGGGTTGATTTTCGGAATAAATAAAAGGGATATTTTCTTGATCTTATTTCTATTGATTATTTATGGATTTAAGATGTTTAAAGGTTGATTATAATGATAACAGAAAGGTTTTCAATTGGATTTAATTTCCATTTTGATTTGAGCAAGAAAAGATGATTTTAGTGATTTTCGGAAATTTAGGAATGTTTGTGTTAGCTGCTAGTTTTGGGAGATTTATTGGGTTCTAAATCAAGTTTACGATTGTTTAGAATAAGCTTAAGTGTGAGGAAGCAAATATTCTGAAGTTAGAATGTTTAGATCGCGTGGATGGTAAGGTTTCGGTTCTTTGTTCAATTTTCGTTCTATTTTAGAAGCATAATTTTATTTTCTATTTTGGAGGTTTTTGTGACATGTTGAATTGATTTTAAGGTACCTAATGTGTCTATGTTTGAGGAAAAATGGTGCATCAATAGTGGGTGGTCATTTAGTTAGCGTTTGGGGTCGGATCGTGTTATTTCGCCATTGAGGTGAGTGGTTGTCCATTCACTCGTGATGAATGTGTTTAATGTTGAATGAAGGTTTAGTATGTGTGAACTTTAAATCTAAGGTTGTAAACTTTTTTACTTCTTGTTTAAAATTAATGATGTGAATCCATGATGTTTGATTTAAGTAAGTGATTATAATGAGCATGTATTTTATGACATGATTTGTGGCATTGAAAGAATATGATTTATGTAAGCATGTGTAATGTAACACCCCTATCTGTACCCGACCCAGATACGAGTCCGAGAAGTCACATTGACTTTTCAAAACTCCTTTCTTTACAAATCCACCAAAATTTTAAATTCATCATTTGAGAGTACTTTTCATAAATAAGTATAATCAAATTGTTTTACAAACCAATCAGAGCTATTCAACTCAATCAATTCGTACATGCCAACTATATTCAAAATAACCAAATACATCAAAATCATCTCTTTTCTGATCTGAAACATTGTAAGGAAGATACTGACTTGTCTTGCTCCTCATAGCTTCTCTCCTCGTTCTGTAACTTACATGTGAAACAATCACACATTAAGTCTATGACTTAGTGAGGCATATAAACATATAATAGAAAAAAATCTAACTTATAATCATGCATGAACAAGTACTACTATCATATCATGCACCAACATATTTTCAACAGGACAAGGAAATAATAGGAGGTAGGAACGAAGTGAGAGAAGCTCCAGCTTCTCTCTAACCAGGCGTTTTCAAATTTCAAATTTCAGGCGATTTCAAACTTCAAATTTCCATTCCTTGTAAACCACATCCACACTCCCCGGCATCTTTCCTCTCAAACCCAGTGGTCGGCCACCACTTCGCTGCCGCGACAGTCACCGTCAATAGTCTCCAACCGTCGCTCGGCGGCATCGGAAAAGGAAGAAAAATACACCTTTTGAATCCTCTCTTCACCCCAAGCATAGATCGGACGTTGGTTTTTTTCAAAATCGAAATAAATCGGAGTAGATCTAGAAGAAAAAATTCGCGTTCAGACGAAATTCTCCCGTCAGACAGGAAATTAAAAAGGTTCGTGGAGTTCGTCAAATGATGATTTCTCAGTGGCGGTGCTTGCTTCCGAATTGGGTATAGATCCCGTCCTTTCTTTTTCAACCACGACACTGAAATCGAAGACCAAGACCACTGGCTCGACTGTCCCCAGGATTTTTCCGACCTCGTTCTCCTCCAGTTCTTTTGCCATCAGTGACGCGATAAATTCGGTAACTATATCATCCGTATCATCGGAAAGTATTTCCCGTTGAACACAGGGACTTCCTGTTTTGCTCGCTTCGAAGTCATCATCAGGATATACTTCCACAATGAACATAAGCTGACTGATTCTTCAATTTTGCCGCCCTTGTTGGCTCTACCGAGCATTCTCTGTATCTTTGAAGAAAGAAGGATTCCGATCAGTTTTCAAATTATGCTTTGCTTCAGATTTTTGTTATAATATGATTTAATTGCCTTCCGAGTTGAGAATTTGGTTCAATCGTCAACGCGTGTGCTTGTGTTATATCGGATTTGGCGTTAAATCCAAGCTTGAGATTTTCTTCGGGTCGTCTTATGATGGCAAGTAAGGTGACTAGTTCTGCTGGGAAAAATTGTTTTACGGTGATCATTTTCAACATTCCAGAGCGTCTTCATCATAAAGGGCTTTGGCTGGTATTCGATAAACATGGAGAGGTGGTCGATTCTTTCATCCCTAACAAAAGAAGCAAGGGAGGAAGTAGGTTTGGCTTGTTCGTTTCACCAGATTGGAGGACGCAAGGAAGGCTATCAACTGTGTTGACAGATCTAGGATTCGCGGCAATGAAGTTAGAGTTTTTTTGGCCAGATTTCAACCCCGGGAAGCTTTTTGGAGAAAGAAGTTTTCGGGTTTAAAACCAGCCGAGATCAAGAGTAAAAGGGAGGATGTTGGGCATTTAGAGGCTCCCATTGTGGGTTCTGTTGACGAGGACAAACTGCTAACTTGCAGAGGCAGCTTAATAGGGTGGTGCAGAAATTTTTTAAAGATGAATGAGTTGGCTGCCATAATGCATAAGGAAGGCATTTTAGGCCCGAAAATCATGAGGCTAAGCGGGTTAGCAGTTCTAATCATTTTTAAAGATGATGAGAGTAGGGATTTCACGCTGAATAATCAGATGGGGGCATTGAATAAATGTTTTGGCAAAGTAGAAGTGTGGTCGGAAAACTTTCATTGCAGCAGCCGTCGGGCGTGGCTTTCGTGCAAAGGGATCCCACCGTTTTTGTGGAATCCCTCCACCTTCAGAAGCATTGCAGACAAATGGGGAGAACTTATCTCCATTGACGAAGGATCTGTGAATCCAGGTTCTTTTGAAAGGGCTTTGTTTCAAATTATTACAAACCGTCAAACACGTGTGGAAGAATCCGTTGTTTGAAAGCCGGGGACTTGTTATTTACAGTTTGTATTTCTGAGTTTGAGCCTTGTTTCAGTCCCGACTCAGTCTGGGTAGACTCGTTCTTGATGGATGAGGCAGTTGCCTCCCCGTTATCTTTGGGGGGGAGCTCGTCGGTGTCTCGCCAGTTAATTCTACCGTGGTGGAGGTATGTCTTGAGGGAGCTGGCAGAAACGAGGACTCTTCGGTGGAGAAGATTTCTGAGAGTTGTTCTGTGGATGAAGAAAGTCTATTATGTTGTATGGGGGAAAGAGTTAGTGGCTGCTTCGTCGGGTGGGGAAGTAGTGGAAAGGAACATAGGGGAGGATTTTATTATGGGCTTAAAGAATTATGCTGCTGGTGTGGGGATAATTCCATCGGAATTCGAGGATGTGGTGGAGCACGAGAATGTGCTGGATCAAGGGGCTAGAGAATCAGTTTTTGAAAGCAGCGAAAGTTGTATGTCTGCACGTGATAGAGAGAGAATATTGGATTTTTTTGATTCATCCAACTTGGATGGTCGGTTAAAGGCAAAGGTGATGAAAAACGTGATTAACATTATTAAGAGGCGTGCTATTAGTAGTTCCAAGGGTGTGGAGGCCCATCAGGATGGGGATGCCCAACAGGTTGGGGCGTGGTTGACAGGATGGATGGCAGAGATATATCGGGGTTAGCAGAGAAAGTTTCGGGTCCCCAATTAATGGCCTGATACAGCCAAATCAAGCAGCAGTAGAAGGTTCAATGTGTGGGAGATTTGTATGTTCTAGGAGCCAGATTATGATTCCATTTTTCCAGCTTTGGAGCCAGAGTCTATAGTTTGGTTTTCTGCCCTCTTCGTGTGGATGGAAGCTCCTGGATGTCTGTGTTTTATTTTGGATACTATGGTTTGAGTCAGCAGTCATTTTTTCTCTCTTTTTAGGTGTTCTGTTTTCTGGTGCTCTCAGAGTCAAGAGTTAGACTTTTAGTTGGGTCAGTCCTTTAGAGGCTGTTGTGGTTGATATTAGGTTGAGCTACTGTTGCTGCTATGGGGGTGTTTTTGGTTGTTTTATGGTGTTTGTTTTATGTACGGGGTCGATATCTGGATGTATTTTGGTGTTCTTATGTTCAATGAAATCCTAAGGCACTCTTTTCCTCCTTCCGCTAATTAAGGAGCTTCTCTTTAAGTCTCTATAATCAAGAGGGAGGTTTTTAATGAAGCCTTCAATTCCTATAAAAAAAAAAACATATTTCTATTCATATATCAAATACAAACATGTACATATATCATATTTCTATTCATATATCAAATACAAACATGTACATATATGATTATATTCTTCTTATCATTATCCTATTATTATCATTACCTTTATCGTATAATTATATACTTATCATTTATACCCATCATATATCATTTTATAAAGAAATGCACTTAACATCATATAATTCATGTAATACAGTTCATATAACTAAAAGCATATAACCTTTCATATAATCAATACACACATATATATATACCATTATCAATATATCATGCACTAACCAAGCAATACTCCAATACATGAATCCTGTAATTTATTCTATATAACTAATCACACGTACATATCCCATTCAATATCTGTTTAATCTTTTTATTAGCCCATGTACACCTGTGAGAACTTAAGGTATGTGAGTACATTGAGGTTGTGCACTATTGCTGTCACCACAGCTCGTATAAGTCCCACTGAGTGGCATATGAAATTTGTCCCGAAAGACCTATGTATTTGTCCCGAAAGACCGCGTAGACCCTCGACTCTTAGCATGCCAACTACCTGTAGCTCTCGTATCATATAACATGGGCATCTTTCTTATGCTTCATATATATGTATTTACTTTCACATAGCTCATCACATAGACATGTATTCTCATATGTTCACATAATTTGGATCTCATATACATATAGTCACGTAGATCACTTTTTCATAACTTATATCAATTTTTCATGTCATTTCACTCTTCTTGTTACATTGTTTATATCTTATTCTTATATCTTCTCATATACATATATTCACATATACATGTTATTTCATTATCCTTATTATTCTTATCATAACCATTAACCCCTTTTCTTACCATATATATCATATACCATGAAACAAACATACCATCATGTAATTTCTATAACATATTTCATATGGCCTCATATATCACATCACATAGATACATACTCAAATACTCATAGTTACATAGTACTTAAATTATTCCTATTTACATCATTCATGGTCATATAACTTCCATCACAAATTCACTTATTTTATCCTTGTTCTTATATGCTCATATTTATCATATAACACATAACCTATGTCATATATAAACATATATCTTATACTATGTGCATATCATCATTTTATATTCAAATTTCTTAAGTGATATTATTATCAGATCATTCTATAATTCAATCTTATCTAGTTTTTTTCAATTCTCCATAAATCATAACTCTAATGCACTAATTCTCATTATTACTCATATTACTATGTATTTGTCTCGTTCATGTTTCTATTATTTATAACCTTTACGCATGTTTACCTAGTTCATTTTCACATAAGTTATTGGTATTTTACATAATTCGCGATCCTATAACTTATATCTCATGTTCATATAGCTCATATAACATTTTTCCTATAATACATAAATCATTGCAATATAACACTTATCATATAAATTCATACCACATAACATGTAATACGAACAAAGCATATTCATGTAATATCAAACATAATCATACTTTAATCATAATCATATATTCAACATATTGGAACAGACTTGTCACAAGTCCAATTTTCATATACAATACGTATATTCTAATAATACGCACTCACCTGGCCTCACTAGTCAATACTGATCTCTTATCTTTTCCCTTGATCGATCTTACTTGTCAATGGTTCCGGAACTCGTTAGGCTCTGTATCTACATAATTACACATTTTAAGATAATTATTAGATGCCTACACCTTTTAATTCGATAACAACTTAAACGAACTTAATAAACCAATATTCACTTTCTCCTTTAGGGGGGGTATCAGTACCCTCCTTAGGGTATCGGTACCCTCATTGCATTCTGGAATTTTTCGTTTGAGAGGGTATCGGTACTTGTTGAATGGGTACCGATACCCCTAGCCAAAAATCACATTTTAATTCCGAAAATTACTTCATTTCAGCTCAATCACTTCATATCATTCCCTTTTATATTCTTAACTTACATACACATGCTTAATCTTACTTATACTCCTTTATCACATCTTTAACCTCAAAATCATATCCTCCATATGTAATTCAAGAATTACACTCGATTTTCAACATGTTCCAAATTCAATTATATTGCTTCTAACTTTTTAATTAAACCTATGACAAGTCAATTCAACCTCAAAATCTATTAACTCCGTTAACTCAATAATTCACTTAAAAATTCCTCTTACATAATATCTCCTAACTCTGTCATCTTTTGATTTAAATTGACTTAAGCTTTCTTTAAGCTTAAGTATACTCTAATGATCATAACCAACTCAAAAATTTAACAAGAAATTAACTATTGAAAAACTCACCTTGTTTGGAGCTCACGGCCACGATGGAGAAGAAGAGAACCCACTCTCCAGACTCTTCTTTCCTTTTTCCTCGTTTCCCACGTTTATCATCCTATATAAAGAGAAAATAAAAATCTTTCTTATCAAATTATATTATCCCCTTCAAACTTTCATAATTACCATCTAATCTAATACTGAAATATTTATTTAAGTCATTAAACTTTTAACTTGTTTCGAAAATCGAGCACATAATTTTCAAAATTTACAATTTAGTCACTGACCCTGATTTTGGGATATTACAAATCTCCCCTCCTTTTAAGAAAATTTGTCCTCGAATTTTCATTGCACGCATTAATAAGAACATACCTTCTAATGTTCATGTTGCCTCCTTTACTTAATCTTCCATTCCTTTAGTTCTTCAACTACCTTTTTTCCTTTATATTCATCTACGGTCACTTATCATATAAACAATAATCAGTAACTTCAATCAATTTCTGTCTTTTCTCTACTTCTATTCTGCATTTTCCTTTGATTATTTCTAAAATTTCATATTGTCACTCATCACATAGACAGTAACATCCATTTTTATTACTCAACCTCATAAATCTATCTCTAATTACCTTATAACAATAACCAAACTTGTTTTCCATCATCATTTGACCAAGAACACAACCTTAAATCTTCTTTAAATATGATTAAACAACACTTTAAAGAATATTTTCACATCACCTTGCACACTTTTCTTATTTCTATATCGAAATTATCATCTACACTTCCATATAACATTTATAGTATCTGATCCTTTAACTCGATCCCTTTCATTTCTTTATTCCATTATTCTTTATTTATTCAAAATTGAAATCTCCTTATACACAAATCATATATTCTTTCATGTTCACATACTCTTGTCTTATCACCTATACTCATCTCTGTGATCAATCTTCATTGCATCGTCGCAACTTTGATAACCCAATTTACTTATACAAAACTTTATTCTTTACCATTTCTTATACTTGTATTTTCTTTCCTTAAGATTTCTTTAAGCTTAAGTATACTCTAATGATCATAACCAACTCAAAAATTTAACAAGAAATTAACTATCTGAAAACTCACCTTTGTTTGGAGCTCACGGCCACGATGGAGAAGAGAGAACCACTCTCCAGACTCTTCTTTCCTTTTTCCTCGTTTCCCATGTTTATCATCCTATATAAAGAGAAAATAAAAATCTTCTTATCAAATTATCATTATCCCTTCAAACTTTCCATAATTACCATCTAATCTAATACTGAAATATTCTTATTTAAGTCAAACTTTTAACTTGTTTCGAAATCGAGCACATAATTTTCAAATTTACAATTTAGTCACTGACCCTGATTTTGGGATATTACAAATCTCTCCTCCTTTTAAGAAAATTTGTCCTCGAATTTTCATTGCACGCATTAATAAGAACATACCTTCTAATGTTTTCATGTTGCCTCCTTTACTTAATCTTCCATTCCTTTAGTCTTCAACTACCTTTTTTCCCTTATATATTCATCTACGGTCACTTATATAGATAATAACCAGTAACTTCAATCAATTTCTGTCTTTTCTCTACTTCTATTCTGCATTTCCTTGATTATTTCTAAAATTTCTATATTGTCACTCATCACATAGACAGTAACATCCATTTTATTACTCAACCTCATAAATCTATCTCTAATTACCTTATAACAATAACCAAACTTGTTTTCCATTATCATTTGACCAAGAACACAACCTTAAATCTTCTTTAAATATGATTAAACAAACACTTTAAAGAATATTTTCACATCACCTTGCACACTTTTCTTACTTCTATATCGAAATTATCATCTACACTTCCATATAACATTTATAGTATCTGATCCTTTAACTCAATCCCTTTCATTTCTTTATTCCATTATTCTTTTATTTATTCAAAATTGAAATCTCCTTATACACAAATCATATATTTCCTTTCATGTTCACATACTCTTGTCTTATCACCTATACTCATCTCTGTGATCAATCTTCATTGCATCGTCGCAACTTTGATAACCCAATTTACTTATACAAAACTTTATTCTTTACCATTTCTTATACTTGTATTTCTTTCCTTAAGATTTCTTTAAGCTTAAGTATACTCTAATGATCATAACCAACTCAAAAATTTAACAAGAAATTAACTATCTGAAAAAACTCACCTTTGTTTGGAGCTCACGGCCACGATGGAGAAGAAGAACCCACTCTCCAGACTCTTCTTTCCTTTTTCCTCGTTTCCCACGTTTATCATCCTATATAAAGAAAATAAAATCTTTCTTATCAAATTATCATTATCCCCTTCAAACTTTCCATAATTACCATCTAATCTAATACTGAAATATTCTTATTTAAGTCATTAAACTTTTAACTTGTTTCGAAATCGAGCACATAATTTTCAAAATTTACAATTTAGTCTGACCCTGATTTTGGGATATTACAAATCCTCCTTTTAAGAAAATTTGTCCTCGAATTTTCATTGCACGCATTAATAAGAACATACCTTCTAATGTTTTCATGTTGCCTCCTTTACTTAATCTTCCATTCCTTTAGTTCTTCAACTACCTTTTTTCCCTTATATATTCATCTACGGTCACTTATCATATAAATAATAACCAGTAACTTCAATCAATTTCTGTCTTTTCTCTACTTCTATTCTGCATTTTCCTTTGATTATTTCTAAAATTTCATATATTGTCACTCATCACATAGACAGTAACATCCATTTTTATTACTCAACCTCATAAATCTATCTCTAATTACCTTATAACAATAACCAAACTTGTTTTCCATTATCATTTGACCAAGAACACAACCTTAAATCTTCTTTAAATATGATTAAACAAACACTTTAAAGAATATTTTCACATCACCTTGCACACTTTCTTACTTCTATATCGAAATTATCATCTACACTTCCATATAACATTTATAGTATCTGATCCTTTAACTCAATCCCTTTCATTTCTTTATTCCATTATTCTTTTATTTATTCAAAATTGAAATCTCCTTATACACAAATCATATATTTCCTTTCATGTTCACATACTCTTGTCTTATCACCTATACTCATCTCTGTGATCAATCTTCATTGCATCGTCGCAACTTTGATAACCCAATTTACTTATACAAAACTTTATTCTTTACCATTTCTTATACTTGTATTTTCTTTCCTTAAGATTTCTTTAAGCTCAAGTATACTCTAATGATCATAACCAACTCAAAAATTTAACAAGAAATTAACTATCTGAAAAACTCACCTTTGTTTGGAGCTCACGGCCACGATGGAGAAGAAGAGAACCCACTCTCCAGACTCTTCTTTCCTTTTTCCTCGTTTCCCACGTTATCATCCTATATAAAGAGAAAATAAAAATCTTTCTTATCAAATTATCATTATCCCCTTCAAACTTTCCATAATTACCATCTAATCTAATACTGAAATATTCTTATTTAAGTCATTAAACTTTTAACTTGTTTCAAAATCGAGCACATAATTTTCAAAATTTACAATTTAGTCACTGCCCTGATTTTGGGATATTACAAATCTCTCCTCCTTTTAAGAAAATTTGTCCTCGAATTTTCATTGCACGCATTAATAAGAACATACCTTCTAATGTTTTCATGTTGCCTCCTTTACTTAATCTTCCATTCCTTTAGTTCTTCAACTACCTTTTTTCCCTTATATATTCATCTACGGTCACTTATCATATAAATAATAACCAGTAACTTCAATCAATTTCTGTCTTTTCTCTACTTCTATTCTGCATTTTCCTTTGATTATTTCTAAAATTTCATATATTGTCACTCATTACATAGACAGTAACATCCATTTTTATTACTCAACCTCATAAATCTATCTCTAATTACCTTATAACAATAACCAAACTTGTTTTCCATCATCATTTGACCAAGAACACAACCTTAAATCTTCTTTAAATATGATTAAACAAACACTTTAAAGAATATTTTCACATCACCTTGCACACTTTTCTTACTTCTATATCGAAATTATCATCTACACTTCCATATAACATTTATAGTATCTGATCCTTTAACTCAATCCCTTTCATTTCTTTATTCCATTATTCTTTTATTTATTCAAAATTGAAATCTCCTTATACACAAATCATATATTTCCTTTCATGTTCACATACTCTTGTCTTATCACCTATACTCATCTCTGTGATCAATCTTCATTGCATCGTCGCAACTTGATAACCCAATTTACTTATACAAAACTTTATTCTTACCATTTCTTATACTTGTATTTTCTTTCCTTAAGATTTCTTTAAGCTTAAGTATACTCTAATGATCATAACCAACTCAAAAATTTAACAAGAAATTAACTATCTGAAAACTCACCTTTGTTTGGAGCTCACGGCCACGATGGAGAAGAAGAGAACCCACTCTCCAGACTCTTCTTTCCTTTTCTCGTTTCCCACGTTTATCATCCTATATAAAGAGAAAATAAAAATCTTTCTTATCAAATTATCATTATCCCCTTCAAACTTTCCATAATTACCATCTAATCTAATACTGAAATATTCTTATTTAAGTCATTAAACTTTTAACTTGTTTCGAAATCAAGCACATAATTTTCAAAATTTACAATTTAGTCACTGACCCTGATTTTGGGATATTACAAATCTCCCCTCCTTTTAAGAAAATTTGTCCTCGAATTTTCATTGCACGCATTAATAAGAACATACCTTCTAATGTTCTCATGTTGCCTCCTTTACTTAATCTTCCATTCCTTTAGTTCTTCAACTACCTTTTTTCCCTTATATATTCATCTACGGTCACTTATCATATAAACAATAACCAGTAACTTCAATCAATTTCTGTCTTTTCTCTACTTCTATTCTGCATTTTCCTTTGATTATTTCTAAAATTTCATATATTGTCACTCATCACATAGACAGTAACATCCATTTTTATTACTCAACCTCATAAATCTATCTCTAATTACCTTATAACAATAACCAAACTTGTTTTCCATCATCATTTGACCAAGAACACAACCTTAAATCTTCTTTAAATATGATTAAACAAACACTTTAAAGAATATTTTCACATCACCTTGCACACGTTTCTTACTTCTATATCGAAATTATCATCTACACTTCCATATAACATTTATAGTATCTGATCCTTTAACTCAATCCCTTTCATTTCTTATTCCATTATTCTTTATTTATTCAAAATTGAAATCTCCTTATACACAAATCATATATTTCCTTTCATGTTCACATACTCTTGTCTTATCACCTATACTCATCTCTGTGATCAATCTTCATTGCATCGTCGCAACTTTGATAACCCAATTTACTTATACAAAACTTTATTCTTTACCATTTCTATACTTGTATTTTCTTTCCTTAAGATTTCTTTAAGCTTAAGTATACTCTAATGATCATAACCAACTCAAAAATTTAACAAGAAATTAACTATCTGAAAAACTCACCTTTGTTTGGAGCTCACGGCCACGATGGAGAAGAAGAGAACCCACTCTCCAGACTCTTCTTTCCTTTTTCCTCGTTTCCCATGTTTATCATCCTATATAAAGAGAAAATAAAAATCTTTCTTATCAAATTATCATTATCCCCTTCAAACTTTCCATAATTACCATCTAATCTAATACTGAAATATTTTTATTTAAGTCATTAAACTTTTAACTTGTTTCGAAATCGAGCACATAATTTTCAAAATTTACAATTTAGTCACTGACCCTGATTTTGGGATATTACAAATCTCTCCTCCTTTTAAGAAAATTTGTCCTCGAATTTTCATTGCACGCATTAATAAGAACATACCTTCTAATGTTTTCATGTTGCCTCCTTTATTTAATCTTCCATTCCTTTAGTTCTTCAACTACCTTTTTTCCCTTATATATTCATCTACGGTCACTTATCATATAAATAATAACCAGTAACTTTAATCAATTTATGTCTTTTCTCTACTTCTATTCTGCATTTTTCTTTGATTATTTCTAAAATTTCATATATTGTCACTCATCACATAGACAGTAACATCCATTTTTATTACTCAACCTCATAAATCTATCTCTAATTACCTTATAACAATAACCAAACTTGTTTTCCATCATCATTTGACCAAGAACACAACCTTAAATCTTCTTTAAATATGATTAAACAAACACTTTAAAGAATATTTTCACATCACCTTGCACACTTTTCTTACTTCTATATCGAAATTATCATCTACACTTCCATATAACATTTATAGTATCTGATCCTTTAACTCAATCCCTTTCATTTCTTTATTCCATTATTCTTTTATTTATTCAAAATTGAAATCTCCTTATACACAAATCATATATTTCCTTTCATGTTCACATACTCTTGTCTTATCACTATACTCATCTCTGTGATCAATCTTCATTGCATCGTCGCAACTTTGATAACCCAATTTACTTATACAAAACTTTATTCTTTACCATTTCTTATACTTGTATTTTCTTTCCTTAAGATTTCTTTAAGCTTAAGTATACTCTAATGATCATAACCAACTCAAAAATTTAACAAGAAATTAACTATCTGAAAAACTCACCTTTGTTTGGAGCTCACGGCCACGATGGAGAAGAAAGAACCCACTCTCCAGACTTCTTTCCTTTTTCCTCGTTTCCCATGTTTATCATCCTATATAAAGAGAAAATAAAAATTTCTTATCAAATTATCATTATCCCCTTCAAACTTTCCATAATTACCATCTAATCTAATACTGAAATATTTTTATTTAAGTCATTAAACTTTTAACTTGTTTCGAAATCGAGCACATAATTTTCAAAATTTACAATTTAGTCACTGACCCTGATTTTGGGATATTACAAATCTCTCCTCCTTTTAAGAAAATTTGTCCTCGAATTTTCATTGCACGCATTAATAAGAACATACCTTCTAATGTTTTCATGTTGCCTCCTTTATTTAATCTTCCATTCCTTTAGTTCTTCAACTACCTTTTTTCCCTTATATATTTCATCTACGGTCACTTATCATATAAATAATAACCAGTAACTTTAATCAATTTATGTCTTTTCTCTACTTCTATTCTGCATTTTTCTTTGATTATTTCTAAAATTTCATATATTGTCACTCATCACATAGACAGTAACATCCATTTTTATTACTCAACCTCATAAATCTATCTTTAATTACCTTATAACAATAACCAAACTTGTTTTCCATCATCATTTGACCAAGAACACAACCTTAAATGTTCTTTAAATATGTTTAAACAAACACTTTAAAGAATATTTTCACATCACCTTGCACACGTTTCTTACTTCTATATCGAAATTATCATCTACACTTCCATATAACATTTATAGTATCTGATCCTTTAACTCAATCCCTTTCATTTCTTTATTCCATTATTCTTTTATTTATTCAAAATTGAAATCTCCTTATACACAAATCATATATTTCCTTTCATGTTCACATACTCTTGTCTTATCACCTATACTCATCTCTGTGATCAATCTTCATTGCATCGTCGCAACTTTGATAACCCAATTTACTTATACAAAACTTTATTCTTTACCATTTCTTATACTTGTATTTTCTTTCCTTAAGATTTCTTTAAGCTTAAGTATACTCTAATGATCATAACCAACTCAAAAATTTAACAAGAAATTAACTATCTGAAAAACTCACCTTTGTTTGGAGCTCACGGCCACGATGGAGAAGAAGAGAACCCACTCTCCAGACTCTTCTTTCCTTTTTCCTCGTTTCCCACGTTTATCATCCTATATAAAGAGAAAATAAAAATCTTTCTTATCAAATTATCATTATCCCTTCAAACTTTCCATAATTACCATCTAATCTAATACTGAAATATTCTTATTTAAGTCATTAAACTTTTAACTTGTTTCGAAATCGAGCACATAATTTTCAAAATTTACAATTTAGTCACTGACCCTGATTTTGGGATATTACAAATCTCCCCTCCTTTTAAGAAAATTTGTCCTCGAATTTTCATTGCACGCATTAATAAGAACATACCTTCTAATGTTTTCATGTTGCCTCCTTTACTTAATCTTCCATTCCTTTAGTTCTTCAACTACCTTTTTTCCCTTATATATTCATCTACGGTCACATCATATAAATAATAACCAGTAACTTCAATCAATTTCTGTCTTTCTCTACTTCTATTCTGCATTTTCCTTTGATTATTTCTAAAATTTCATATTGTCACTCATTACATAGACAGTAACATCCATTTTTATTACTCAACCTCATAAATCTATCTCTAATTACCTTATAACAATAACCAAACTTGTTTTCCATCTCATTTGACCAAGAACACAACCTTAAATCTTCTTTAAATATGATTAAACAAACACTTTAAAGAATATTTCACATCACCTTGCACACTTTTCTTACTTCTATATCGAAATTATCATCTACACTTCCATATAACATTTATAGTATCTGATCCTTTAACTCAATCCCTTTCATTTCTTTATTCCATTATTCTTTTATTTATTCAAAATTGAAATCTCCTTATACACAAATCATATATTTCCTTTCATGTTCACATACTCTTGTCTTATCACCTATACTCATCTCTGTGATCAATCTTCATTGCATCGTCGCAACTTTGATAACCCAATTTACTTATACAAAACTTTATTCTTTACCATTTCTTATACTTGTATTTTCTTTCCTTAAGATTTCTTTAAGCTTAGTATACTCTAATGATCATAACCAACTCAAAAATTTAACAAGAAATTAACTATCTGAAAAACTCACCTTTGTTTGGAGCTCACGGCCACGATGGAGAAGAAGAGAACCCACTCTCCAGACTCTTCTTTCCTTTTTCCTCGTTTCCCACGTTTATCATCCTATATAAAGAGAAAATAAAAATCTTTCTTATCAAATTATCATTATCCCCTTCAAACTTTCCATAATTACCATCTAATCTAATACTGAAATATTCTTATTTAAGTCATTAAACTTTTAACTTGTTTCGAAATCGAGCACATAATTTTCAAAATTTACAATTTAGTCACTGACCCTGATTTAGGATATTACAAATCTCCCCTCCTTTTAAGAAAATTTGTCCTCGAATTTTCATTGCACGCATTAATAAGAACATACCTTCTAATGTTCTCATGTTGCCTCCTTTACTTAATCTTCCATTCCTTTAGTTCTTCAACTGCCTTTTTCCTTATATTCATCTACGGTCACTTATCATATAAACAATAACCAGTAACTTCAATCAATTTCTGTCTTTTCTCTACTTCTATTCTGCATTTTCCTTTGATTATTTCTAAAATTTCATATATTGTCACTCATCACATAGACAGTAACATCCATTTTTATTACTCAACCTCATAAATCTATCTTTAATTACCTTATAACAATAACCAAACTTGTTTTCCATCATCATTTGACCAAGAACACAACCTTAAATGTTCTTTAAATATGTTTAAACAAACACTTTAAAGAATATTTTCACATCACCTTGCACACGTTTCTTACTTCTATATCGAAATTATCATCTACACTTCCATATAACATTTATAGTATCTGATCCTTTAACTCAATCCCTTTCATTTCTTTATTTCATTATTCTTTTATTTATTCAAAATTGAAATCTCCTTATACACAAATCATATATTTCCTTTCATGTTCACATACTCTTGTCTTATCACCTATACTCATCTCTGTGATCAATCTTCATTGCATCGTCGCAACTTTGATAACCCAATTTACTTATACAAAACTTTATTCTTTACCTTTTCTTATACTTGTATTTTCTTTCCTTAAGGCTCCATGCAAATACTTATCTCCTTATCTACATTATAGTTATCTGATCAAAATACACAACTATATTCAGATCCACTTCATATTAGTTTATCTTAACCTGACAATATCTTATAATCTTATACTTCCAGTACATTTCCATCACATACTCTTGTTAGCTAACGTTAACTTTTTCCATCTAGAATACAAATCCTTTTCATAACTAATATCACATCCACACTCTTGCTTATACACAATACTATTCCTTTGTTTCAAATTTATAAACTCTATCTCCATATATCTGATACACTTGTCATTGATGCACTTATTCTTGAACTCTTCTATAAGTACTCACCACGTAATTTGATCTTTTTAACGTTCTTATGGTGACACTTGTTCACCATATTCTATCTTATCCACGTACTAACAAAACTAATCTATATTGCTTTTCTGATTCAAAACAATGAAGATCTTCTATCACTATTCTAATATGATTTCAATCTTCTGAAATCAACTTTTAATCTTATAAAACACTTTCTGAGATTTCTGATCTTTATCCTGCCTGGCCAGGGCAGGTGAATTGCTATCACCATCATATTTGTCTGCTATCGATTCACTTCGACAATTTCTTGCTCATTAGTATGCATTTTTTTGTATTTTTCAGGAAAAAGATCAATCCCAGCTCCATTTTTAGCTTCTATTTTGCAAAGGATCGATCCCCATGAAAAGTGATCGATCCATTCATTTTGAACTTGATAAAAATATGTAAAATTACATTCATTAAATTCCTAAAGTGTTCCCTAAGTCAATGGATGGTCCCTAAACCTTAAAATGTATTCAATTTGGTCTAGAAACTTGATTTTACAATTAATGATTCATTTTAAGTCAAATTTGGTTGAAATTTGTTATGACTCTATAATATCACTATTTTCATAATGGTACTTTAAATTTCATGTTTTTTTCTTTATTTGCATATTTTGAAAAGTTTATGTTTTAGTCCCTAAATTGAGCATGTTTAATTAAGTCCTTAAATGATGTCCGATTAAGCTATAATTTTACATGTCATTAATTAAAGGTTAGAAATGCATATTGGTAAGTTTAAATTTCTCTTTGTCATGGATTTTATAATGACATGTGAAATGAGTATTTTACCCCTACATAGTTAATAGCATTTATCTTGTGATACATGATTGTATGATTGTCGCAAGCATGATTATGTTATATAACATTTTTGTGTATTTCATGATAATTGTTTATTTTTAATTTATTTTGCTTAGTACGCATGATTAGGGTTTTTGTTATGTCCAACAAGTTTGGAATCTAATGTTGATGGAGCAATGGTGAAGGGGTGGAATAAAGGTGGTATAGGAGGTCTGATTAGGGATAGTAGTGATGTGATGATTCACTGGTTTTCTGAAAAGGTTAGGGGTGGTCCTTTGATTTTGGCAGAACTTTTGGCGATAAAGAGGGGGCTGAGTATGCTTAATGATTCAGGTTTGGTTCTTAATCAGAGGATTATTTTAGAATCGGATTCAAGTGTCGCGGTGAAGTGGATCAAAAATCCAGAATTAAGCAACCCTATGTTCCAATCCTTGGTGAAGGAGATCGTCTCTTTAAAGGAATGGAAGGATATTTTGTTAAGGCTTATCTTGAGGGCTGCCAACTGGGAAGCGGATAGATTAGCTAAAGATGGTATAGGTTGATTTTTTGGCTTTGTTTGTGGGATGTTAGAGGGTGGATTCCCTTCGTTTCAGAAGGGATTTTGTTTCCAATCTTATGTAATTAGTGTTAAGGTTTTTCAGCAGAAGGTGGTTTTTAAGTCTTATGTTTTTGTAGGAAGGTATTATGTTTGTTAGGGGTGGCAGTGTATTATTCTTCAGATTAATAAAATTATAGGCACTCTTTTCCTCCTTCCAATGCCCTTCATGTTATTTTCGTAACATGGAGGGTAAGAAGGGGTTTTTTAATGAGGCCTAATCTTCTATCAAAAAAAAAAGTTTGGAATCTAATGTACGCTCAAGTACCCGGGTTATTCTTCGTAACCGGGTATGGGGTGTTACATTTGGTTGTATCAGAGCCAGGTTATTGTTTGTTTACTTGAGTGACAAGGTTCAATTCGAGAACAATATTGCCTCATAAAAGTTTTTATTTTTCAGGAACTTGCCTTTGATCACTCGGTGTCTCTCTCACTCTAGGTTTGGTTATATGTATGCTTTGATTATTAAATTTGGTATTTTGTACCTTGAATTCATTTTCCTTTGAATTTATTCTTTTTAATCTATTGAGTTATTAGATTCGCCAAATTCGAGATTATGATTGTGTATAACTTGTGATGCTATACGATTCGATGAACTCATATGGTATGATTGGATTGATTTGATATAGTTCAAAAGGTTCACATGATATGAAAGCGTTAATTGTTTGATTATGCAGTCTGGTTGAGTCCAGTGACATCACTATGGTCGTGTCAGTGTCTTGGTAGTAGTGTCTTGGTTGATAAGGTAAATAAGAGAAGTTCATAGGCATTCCTAATTATTCCAAATCAAGGCATTTTTCATAATTGTCTTTTCGAGGTTATGAAATTATTTATGTGTGAAACAGTAAGTATGTTTATTAAGTGCATCCGAATTTTGAATTAATCTGTGTGATTATGATGATTTTGGATCGATTTTAGTTTTGTGATTATCTATAGATTGTTCAAATTCTTTTTGTATGTTGATTTAGTGTTAGAGGTGAGCGAGTTATTGAATTGTGTAGATGAAGTAACTTGGTTGTTTAAATCGGTTGGTAATAAGTAACATGTGTAAGATATTCAGATCGATGAGTTCAATGGTTTTAGAAGGATTTTTGGGTTCTTATTGGACCGTAAAATTTAATTTTGCAGTGAGATTTGTTAATTAACTCTGGTGTATTGTGTTTTTCGTTAAGTGACATCGAAGGGATTAGAAGAATTGAAATTTGGTTTGTAAAATTCGTTGGATCATGGTTTCTTTGGACAAGTGTTTCTTGAATGGTGTATCCAAGAAGAAGGTTAGTGGTTAGTGCTTGGTTAGCGACATCTCTCGTGTTGATTATGAAGGAGGATTGTGTAAAGCGTAAGTGCGTTGACTATCATTAATGGAACAAGATTGTGATCTTGAATAGATACTGTCACCAAGGATTGATGTCTTGTTTGGTTAAGTTTTGAGGAGTTAAGATTTTGTCAAAGATTAATTTGTGATCGAGTTGTTAGCAATTAATGGTTTGTGAGTTTTATATGAAGGAAATTTCTTTTCGACACACTAAAGTTGTTATGAGTTATTGGTAATGTCGTTTAATTTGGCGAATATTCTTATTGTTTTGAGAGTTTGATGAGTTAAATGTTTCATCCGTAATTCGCCTAGTTCTTACCGTTGTGAAAGGTCATCTTGTATGCTTTTATACCAAAGAGGAGAGTGATCGTGTCTCTGAGATGTTATTCGGGTTCATGCCAAAAGTAGTTAGATATAGAGTTATGTATTGTGAGTTTTGGTTTTGAGGAATGGCTTTTATGGGTCGTGATGTTGTAGGTAAAGGTAACCATGTTATTTTGATTGAGGTTTAAGTTGTTGTGAATTGGAGTTCGTTGAGGAGTGCTAGTAAGGCTTACAGATGTTGTGTTTGGCTGGTTTCATCATTAAGTTGTTAAAGAGTTTTTTGTTATTGTTTCTTCTTTGTTGAATTTGCTTTGAATGATTTGCCTAGTTTGAGTGAACTGAAGTTCATTGTTGTTTCAGTTGAATTTGGAAGACTTTCGTGATTTTTTATGATATTCGATTGAGTTTTTGTTATATATTAATGTTAGATGGTAAGACAATTATATGTTTTTAAGACGGGTGAGGTTATACAAGTGTAATTATCCGATGTATATTATTAGGTTATTTGTTGTCGAGTTTTTGAAGGATTGTGAATGTTGGATTGCGTATCGTTTGGAAAATCTGTGATTATTGCTAATGTTATAAGTTAAAGTCAATGTAAGAGTTGAGTGCTTCATTGTTGGGTTGAGTATCCAGGTGGTGCTGTATGGTTCATTGATTTTTGGTTTGATTGAAATTGTAGCATTGTGTTTAGTGTTTGGAATAAGTTGTTTTGGATTTTGTTATTCAAGATATTTCTAGGGTTCGAGAGATTTTTTCAGAGTGGCATAGAGGAAGCATGGTAGTTTGAACTGAGTTATGCGTTGTCGAGATCGAGTATCTACATGGTGTTTCATTTTGACAGTTCTAGATTGTAATTTATGTTTGTGACAAGGTTCAGGTAATGGTTGTAAGAAGCTTTGGGTTTGATGAAATCCTTGATGTAGTTTATGTCTCATTGATTGATGGTTAGTTCAGACTCATATGGCTAGAGGTGATGTATTTCGTTGTTTTGGTGCAAGCGTTAGTGGATGAAGTGTTGTTGATGTAATTTGATTTGCAAGGTTGATATTAAGTGCAGTTGTTTCTCAGGCTAGTTAAGGTTGTGTTTGATTGTCGGTAATCGTATGTCAATTTGTAGAGTGGTGAGATTTCATGTTGGGTTAGTGGTTTTGTTCCAGAAGGTTTTGTTGTGGAAAATGGTTTTGAGATGGAATTTGTGGGATAAAATCTAGTTAGTGGTTTACTAATTTTATGAGATTTTTGTGTGTATTCGTCTTGTTGCTCAGTGTCTATGTCGGTATTTTGAGCTGGGTTATGTCTATGATATATCTCTGTGTTGATGATTAGGAAGATTTGTTTTTATTATTTGTGTGATTGTCATTGTTTTGGTCTTCGTATTTGTTTCCTTAAGTTAATTTCGAGGACGAAATTATTTTTAGGGGAGAGAGTTGTAACATCTCAAAATCCGGATTAGTTGATTCAGGCTTATAATCGAGTAATTTTCGTGATTTCCGATAAAAATATTATTTTCTAATTTTGAAGTGTGGAATATTTCTAAAATATTTCCAAATGATTTTTGAATATTAATAAGTTCAATTGAATTATTTAAGTGACTAAATTATACTATTTTTAAATAAGACAATTGGGTGACTAAATCGAATGGTTTCAAAATCTAAAAAATCTATAAAGCAATTTCACTAAGGTTGTGATTGTTCTCTTTTCATCCAATTTCACTGTTTTCTTTCATCCTTATCTATGAATTATTTTATTTTATTAATCAAAAGTTAGTTTTAAGTTCCACCTTTTATCATTCACGTTTTGTGCAACCCAAAAATTCTCTCTCTATTTCTTTGATTTTCCTTCTCATGCCTAAAATCTTCCTCTTTCGAATGCCCATCTCCTTCGCTGATTTTTATTCACTTTTGATCATCTCTTTCTAAATTTTAAAATCTTTCCATCTTCTTTAATCCTCATTTTTGGCCGATTCTTCCTAGAGATCTCTTAGACTTCTTCTTCAACTTCATATTTCATCTTTTTCATATTATCTCCTTCCATTTCTAGCAAGGTAAGCTTATTTCCTTTGTTTTCTTGAAGCTTTTCTGATTAAAAGATTTTTTATATCAATGGGTAGTACATGATTTCGTAAGTGATTAGTAATATTTCATTTGGGGTTGTTTTTCGGAATAAATAAAAGGGATATTTTCTTGATCTTATTTCTATCGACTCTTTATGGATTTAAGATGTTTAAAGGTTGATTATAATGATAACAAAACAGTTTTTCAATTGGATTTGATTTCCATTTTGATTTGAGCAAGAAAATATGATTTTAGTACTTTTTGGAAATCCGAGAATGTTTCTGTTAGCTGCTGTTTTTGGGAGATTTATTGGGTTCTAAATCAAGTTTAGGATCAACTTAGGTGTGAGGAAGCAAAGATTCTCAAGTTAGAATGTTTAGATCGTGTGGATGGTAAGGTTTTTTGGTTCTTTATTCGATTTTCGTTCGATTTTAGAAGCATAATTTTCTTTTCTGTTTTGGAGGATTTTTGTGACATTTTGAATTGATTTCTAAGGTGCCTAATGTGTTTATGTTTGAGGAAAAATGGTGCATCAATAGTTGGTGGTCATTTAGTTAGCGTTTGGGGTCGGATCGTATGATTTCGCCATTGAGGCTAGTGGCTGTCCATTTACTCGTGATGAATTTGCTTAATGTTGAATGAAGGTTTAATGTGTGAACTTTAAATCTAAGGTTCTAAACTTGTTTACTTGTTGTATATAATTAATGATTTGAATCCATGATGTTTGATTTAAGTAAGTGATTATAAAGAGCATGTATTTTATGACATGATTTGTGGCATTGAAAGAATATGATTTATGCAAGCATGTGTAATATGATAAGTTGATCACGAGTTGTTGTGTATTGGAATTAAGTGATCTTTGAAAGCATGTATATTTAAGCATGTTAATTGGGAGCTATGATGAATTGAAGGTGAGTGGTTATTGCAAGCATGTATATAGAAGCATGATTTATTATGAGTTATGAAGCATGAGATATAAGTGGTCATTGTGAATGTACATGTATCATGATGAGTTGGTTATGAATTATGATGCACAGAAATAATGTGATTTATGGAAGATGAATTGGATATGTGATATGATTTATGATATGTGAAATGTATAAGTTACATTCGATGCATAACTGATTTGGAAAAGTATGTTTCAAACCTATGTTTAGCTTAGGGAAGAGTAGAGACACTTTACTATCCATGGACGAGTGGAGACAGTTCGTTGTCCAAGAATGAGTGGAAATATTTCACTATTCTATTTGGGTTGTTCATGACAACCATCCTTAGTTTGCAAAACTACGTTTAAGAATATATACATATATATATATATATATATATATATATAATATATATATATATATATATATGTTATACATTGCTTGTTAACTACTTATGGTGATCTTGGATTGATTGACAATTTGTTCTTAATGGGACGTTTGGATATGAAAGGCATGTCTAGGAAAGAGTACTCTATGTTTTTGGTAAGTATATGTGTAAGGGTAACGAGGTTAGGTTGGTACTTTGAGCTTTGCTCCGAGAAGTTATACGAGGTAAGGTTGGTGCTTTGAGCTTTGCTCCGAAATTTGGAAGCTGGGACCAATGTGAGTCCAAAATAAAAGGAGTGATATGGAGTTCGTTTATCCAATGAGTAGTTGTGTTTTGAACAAATTCCATTGATCTTATATGGAAACAAATGTGTGTTGTGCGTGGACATTCCAAGCAAGGTAATTGTGCATGAGTGTATGTGATTGACAGCAGTGAATATGTTGTATTTAAGCATGTTTATATTTCGTAATTTGTGTGGAATTATGGTGCATTAGATGAACATTGAAGCATGACATTATAGTATGATCATTGGGGTAAAAACAAGTGAGGTTCCATGGTATATAGGTTGTTTTCCTTTAACCTTGACATGTGCATCATACTTGAATGTTTAGTCATTCACTGAGTTTTCCAGCTTACACTCATTGTTTAACATTTTTCAGATTATCGCTTGTTGATTTGAGATTGAGAGGCAAAGAGATCAAAGCAAGGAGGCATTTGTAAAGTTATTTTGAACCTTGATTTCATTTTCAGGCACATTTGGATATGTGTTGGCTTGTGCGTTCGCTACTTGTTAGTGTACAAGTGACCTTTAATGACCTATGTTGAACTTTGATCATTGAATATGTGATAAAATGATAAAAGATGATGTTGAATTACATGTTATGCAATATGTTTAAGTATGCCTTAGGAGACTAAATGATGTTATATGATTTAATTAAGTGTTTATATTATTTAGGCAAGTGAGAATAAGTGAATATAACATGTTAGGCCTTTAGGATGCATGAAATGACCAATGATGCACAAAATGGTTAGGTGACTTATGTTTAAGTTGACTTTCTATGCAAAATTTGATTTTGGATTGCTAAATACTTGTTTGTTATGCTAAATGATGTTATAGAGCAAGCAACATATGTACTATGACATGTTCTAAGTGGTTTAAGCGTCTCCATGTATGTTCGTAGACCCTAGGGTCGATTGCATGACCAATTGGATGCATGTTCCTGCTCATTAATATGCATTTTCTACATTTTTCAGAAAAAAAGATCGATCCCTTTTCTAAAGGATCGATCTCTAGCTCCATTTTTAGCTTCTATTTTGCAAAGGATCGATCCCTTCATTTCGATCTCGATAAAAATAGGTAAAATTTCCTTCATTAAAGTCCTAAAGTGTTCCCCAAGTCCATGGATGTCCCTAAACTTTAAAATATATTCAATTTGTCCAGAAACTTGATTTTACAGTTAATGATTCATTTTAAGTTGGATTTGGTTGAAATTTGTTCGACTCTATAATATCACTAATTTCATAATGGAACTTTCAATTTCATGTTTTTTGCTTTATTTTCATATTTGGAAAAGTTTACGTTTTAGTCTCTAAATTTGGCATGTTTAGTCAAGTCCCTAAACGATGTCCGATTAAGCTCAAATTTTACTTTGATTAATTAAAGGATAGAAATGCATTGTTAAGTTTAAATTTCTATTCGCCATGGATTTTATAATGACATGTGAAATGACTATTTTACCCCTGCATAATTAATATCATTTATCTTATGATGCATGTTATATGATTGTCGTAAGCATGATTATGTTATATAACATTGTCATGTATTGCATGACGAATGTTTATTTTTAATTTCTTTCGTTTAGTACGCATGATTAGGGCTTTTGTTCTGTCCAACAAGTTTGAAATCTAATGTACGCTCAGGTATCTCAAGTTAATCTTCGTAACCAGGTATGGGGTGTTACATTCATCTCCACACAGATCTTTGCAAATGATAATCTATTCTTCGGGTAGTGAGCTCGTGCATATACAGCGGAGTTCCAAGAACACTAGATATATAACTCATCCTTAAACTAGTGAACAACTCTAAAGGAATGCGATTAAGATGAACCCAGACAGGAATGATATCCATATTAAATTCCAAAGACTGCATATTAGGTTCTCATCTCCTCAAGATAATCAGTTTGTTAAAGATATGCCACGGTCCATTCGAAAGCACTCACGAGCAGTTGCCTCCAGTTCATCCGGCTTGAACTCGCTCCATTCTCCAAAATCATTCACGAAACAATAACAAGGAAATAGAAACAAAATCGACGAGAATGGTCAAAGAAACCAAAAACCTCCGGTGATCAAAAGATCCGCTATCGTGTACCGAGAGCTTTTTCCTAAACATGAGCCATTCTCAAAATTCATTTTGTCATTTCTTGAAATTTTATTTGTCATTTTTGTTTAAACACTCAATTCACCTCTCTTGAATCAGTATTAATTATTTTTATTTTATTTATAATTATATTTAAATGTAGGTGATGGGAACATAATTTGCATGCGTATTAGTTTCAAAATTTGGATTTTCATATGAGGGTATGTTTGTTTCCCGTAATTCGAATTACGGAATTGGTTTTCCCCGAATTCCAGTGTTTGTTTCACGTAATTCGTTTTCCGAAAATGTTTTCCCGTGTTTGTTCACGTAATTCGTTTTCCGGAAAACGTTTTCCCGTGTTTGTTTCACGTAATTCGTTTTCCGGAATGTAATTCATTTTCCTAGTAACAGGATTTCCTTGTGTTTTTGTAAATGACTTACGGATTCATTTTCGTAAGTCATTTTCTGAACTTTTCACTTCAAAGCAAAATACTCAAATAATTTTATTTATGAATTTATATATAAATATTTTAATATCATTTCATCAAAATATTAATTATTAAAATATTAAAATATAAAATAATCAATTATATTATAATTAAATATAAGAATATTTTATTTTATTTTATAATATAATAAATTTTTTATATATTAATAATGAATAATATTTATATATTTCAATAATATTTTAGTAAGATATTTAAAATATACTAATAATATTTTAAAATAAATATAGCATTATTACTTTAATAAATAATGTTTTAAATAATATTATTTATTATATTTAAATTTGTAATAAATAATTTTTAAAAACTCTTCAACTAGTGAAAAATGTTTAAATATCTTCCAAACATCATAAACGTTTTTCAGATGTTTTCCAGAAATGTAATTCATTTTCCAGAAATGTAATTCATTTTCCAGAATTCAAATTCTAGTAATTCATTTTCCAGTAATTCAAATTCCAGTAATTCAAACTCCAGTAATTCATTTTCCGGAAAACCAATTACAGCCAAACAAACAGACCCTAAATACATTTATATGTAGGTAATTGACGTATATTTACATGTCAATAATATCTATAAACAATATGTAAAGGAATATTGACAAAACAAAGTGGTAGTCTAAAATATACTGATAACAATACGTACTGATACTAGAGGAAAAAAATAATATGTTTGTTTTAATACTAATAAAAATTGAAATTGGTTATAAAGTATTGTTTTTTTATTAGCATGGTGTTATAAGGGAAAATCTATTTAAAAGACTCTCAACCATTTAACAACGAATGCTCAATACCTTTACAAATGTTCTATTCAAATTCTAAGATTTTTAGGAATAACAATCATTATTTTAATTACTGAACTTTTCTAATTATTTTAATTATTATTTTAATGTACTGTCTTAAATTTTCTAATGATTTTTTTTAATAATATTTACCTAAAAAAGGAAGGAAAATTTTACTCTCGAAGAATATTAAACCTATTTTGAAAATTTGTAATCATCTATTCTATAAATTGTCAATATTTTCTAATAATTTTTTGCACCTAATACAAATGGCTGTGAATATTGACACACAGATAATATATGAATATACAAATATTTCAAAATTTATTTAATACATGAATCATATATGTTCGTCATAGGGCGTAAATATAACACGAAAAATATGGCTACAAATATAATATGATACTAAATACGAAAAGGAAATACAAATTTATACGAACGATCACGTGACCGGTTGGGTCGGATTGAATTTTTTATTGACTCGACTTTGATTTGAATGTTATATTTTGATTTGACATTCAATCTGATTTGAATTTAAGGAAGTTACATCCAATCTAAAATCAGCTCGAGTTATGAGGCTAAAAATTTGCATTGTCAATTTAACACAAATATATACAAAATGCTTTTATTAAATAAAATAAGAATCTAATTAAAAAAATATAGAGAGGGGCGTTACAAGAATGATCCCTAAGTTCAAATTTGACTCAATTCGACCTCGTCATCTACAAAACTCAACTTGAATCAAACTAATTCAAAAAAAATGATCCTATAAGATCAAATTGGATCGAAACTCATCATATTTGAGCAGTGATGTATCAAAAAATAATTTATAAGGTGGGCACATATATGCTAACAACACAATTTTTGAATGAGATGAGCACAAATAAAATTTTATGGTAGACATTATCAATAAAATAAAGAACTAACCGAAGAAAAATCGAATTTTGGACATGTGTCGACCCTCAACTATATGGTGACTCTGGCGTTGAATTCGGGTAAAATCAACATCCCTTCAAATATATCATATATTATTATTTTAACAAAAGTTATATACATTCCTAAGAAAGAAAAAGTAATTTAGATATGAGTATAATTTAAAACAAAAACAAATATACGAATCGATTCCGGTATCGTTAGAATTTTTCTCTTGCGATTTTAGACATTGTAATCGTGCACAGTTGAATTCTTTAAAAATCTACTAAAAAAATATTGAGATAAATAATATTTGTGATCAAAGGAATTTGAGATATTTTAGGATTGTATTTTAAAGGAAGAAATCAGATTAAACATTGATTTGTATTATAATAATAATAAACCGTGTACTAGACGAATAACAGTTCTCATAAATTTAATATTTGTTTATAGTATTTAATTAAACATCTATTTGTATAAATAACCTATCCTCCTCGTCTCTAAAAATTCCTTTAGTTACCTGTTTTTCAAGAAATATCTCTTAGCTCCCTGTTCTAGAGAGAATCGGCCATGGATGAGAAATCCGCGATGTTTGCAGTTGAAGGCGAAGGATGTGAAGAAGATGTTCTGAAGTGGTACTACCATGGAGGTTCGGGTCGACCGAAGAACTCGGGTGAACTTACCTTGAAAGTAAGATCATATCTTTCGTCTAAGGGATGGGTTTTCCGGTATGCCCTCAAAGACGGTAAACAACTTCGATATCAATCGCCCCATGGACAAGTTTACAACTCATTGAGACTCGCTTGCAAAAGTTATATCGATCAAGGGTCGAGAGAGCCAAGGATGGGAAGCTTGGAGCCCAAGCAATCTAAGAAACGAAAGTGTTCGAGCCCGGAGAATCAGCCATTGCCGGAATCTGTTCAATCCGAGTTGCGGAAAAGAGGAAAAACACTGAAGATAAAAGAGGCTCCGATTGTAAAATCTAGTAAAAGAGTGCGGGAGGGTCCAGTTCCTAGGCGTAGCCCTCGAACTGTTCTGCCTTTGTTGATAGATAATAATGTTGTTCCGATGTTGGGAAAGGTGTATTATCGCACTAAGACAGGGGATCCGTTGATGAAAGGCCGGATCACTCGTGATGGGATTCGATGCGACTGTTGTTCAAAGGTTTTCTCTCTCACTGCCTTTGAAGATCATGCTGGAAGTACGAATCACAGGCCAGCGGCTAACATAATCTTGGACGATGGCACCGGCAGGTCACTTTCTGATTGTCAAAGACAAGTTTGTGATCCAAAGAAGAGCACAACTACCGCACCAAGAACTCGTCCTATTGTAGAGAGCCCTAAAACAGTGAAGGCCGCTGACGATTTATTTCGAAACGAGAACGATGAAGTTTGCTCTGCTTGCTACAATGGAGGAGATTTGATTTGCTGTGATTACTGCCCTTCAACTTTCCATATGAAATGCCTTGGCTTAAAGGAAGTCCCCAATGGCCCCTGGTTTTGCCCGTCTTGCTGCTGTGGAATATGTGGCATCGGATATTCAAGGGACAAAAATTTAGTTACTTGTCACCAATGTGAGCTTAAATTCCATGTTGATTGCTTGGAGTTGAAGAAACCAAGCGAGAAGAAGACAAAGGAGAACGTGGTATTACTATGTAGCCAGAACTGTGAAAAGATCTTCTATGGCCTGCAAAAACTTACAGGGAAGCCAATTCCAGTGGGGAACGATCTGTCTTGGACATTGCTGAAATCCGATTATCGAGCTCATGGGCATAGCATGAAGTCATCTCAGAGTAAGTTGAGAGGTGCAGTTGAAGTGATGCATGAATGTTTCGAGCCAAGCGAAGCTGTAGGGACGGGGAGAGACGTAGTTGAAGAAGTGATATTCGGCCGACCCTCTAAGCTGAAACGATTGAACTTCAGAGGATTCTATACAATGATTCTGGAGGACAATGATGATTTGGTTTCAGTGGCCACTCTGAGGGTACATGGTAACAAGGTGGCTGAAATGCCCCTTGTTGCCACCAGGTTCGGACACCGCCGCCGTGGAATGTGCCGAGTTTTGATGGATGAACTTGAGAAGAATCTGGTGAAATTAGGGGTGGAGATGCTGGTTTTACCTGCAGTGCCTACCACATTCGAGACGTGGACTAATAACTTCGGGTTTTCGCTCATGCCATGTGTCGAAAGAGCAAAGCTTCTTCCGTATAATTTACTAGACTTCCAGGGCACCATAATTTGCCAGAAACTCTTGAGATAGAATAGAAGCATTACTTGGTATTCACTAGAATGAATGTAACAGAAGGATTTTTCTCCAATTGTTTAAACAATGGTATTTGTTTTCAAAGTTGTCCACATTGCGTATGTATGTGTATGTATGTATGTATGTATGTATGTATGTATGTATGTATGCATGTTAAGGTTAAAGACCTGCATGACATCTTTAACGTTCTGGTCTTTCATTGTCCGGTATGCGAAGTCAAACATTCGGTTTCCTTCTTCAAGGACCGCTTTCAAAAGCCTTAATGATCTTAACTGAGCTATCTCTCGAAACATCCATGGAATTGATATGTTTTACCACTACCCACTTATGTGTAACACAAAAATATGTTAATTGCTTCATGAAATTATGCTGTTTTCTTTCATATATAGAAGCTAATATTATTTTACCCAAATCTGCTGCCGGCATGACCAGTAAGTTTGGAAGTGAGAAGTAAAATAGGAGACCATAATTATTTAGTAAACATTATAAAGTCATTGTTTGTCATTATAATCGTGAAGATTTGGAACGCCCTGGATCTCGGGTTAGTAGTTTGGGTTAACCCGAAGCTTAAAGTTGAGCATAATTGGACCTTATAAAATAGTTAGACCCAGTTTAGTATTTTGGGCTTGAGTTGGGCCTAAGAGTTAGTTGGTAAAAGTTGAATGTCTTATGAATTAGAAAATAAAGGGACTAAAAGTGTAATTTACCCAATTCTTAATTCAAAAGATGAAAACTCTCCTATTTTATGAGATATACGGGACAACTCCCCATTTTCCCCACCAAACACTCATCTTCTTCTTCCTCGTGAAGATTTGGAACGCCCTGGATCTCGGGTTAGTAGTTTGGGTTAACCCAAGCTTAAAGTTGTGAGCTTAATTGGACCTTATAAAATAGTTAGACCCAGTTTAGTATTTTGGGCTTGAGTTGGGCCTAAGAGTTAGTTGGTAAAAGTTGAATGTCTTATGAATTAGAAAATAAAGGGACTAAAAGTGTAATTTACCCAATTCTTAATCCAAAAGATGAAAACTCTCCTATTTTATGAGATATACGGGACAACTCCCCATTTTTCCCACCAAACACTCATCTTCTTCTTCCGTTTTTTCTCTTTTCTTCTCCTCATCTTCAAGTTTAAGGATTTAGGACTTCAAGTTTAGTTTGGGTCAAGCAAAGGTAAGATTATTAACCTTCAAGCTCCATTTCACTAGTTTTTATCCATAAAGAAAAAAAAAGTTTTTAGAGGGTTATGAGAATCTATAGATTCTAGCTATGTTTTGGATTATAAGGAGTTATTTAGAATGTATTCAACCTATGGATGGATTAGTAATCCATTTTCTTACCATGTTTAGTGAAGAAATTGGGAGAGAGATCCAAATCAAAAGGAAAAGAAAAGTTGAGCATTGGTTGAGTTGAGGAGAGTTATAGCCACCAAAGAAGCAAAGTAACACCTTTCCAACTCTTCTATACTCTTAGCGAGTCTTTAGAAGTTCAAAATAGTTTAAATGGCTGAGTTGAGCATGATAAACATTTTCACGGTGAAATTCTTGTTTTAGAGTTATAAATGTGTTTAAGGTCTCTATTATGACCCTTGTTGATTCAATAGAACTTTAAGCATGGTTGGGGACCTCACTAAGGTCTTTGGGTTTGAAATATAGTTTTTAAGGGAATTAGACTCGATGTACCCCCAACACTTCATTTTATCATCAAATAAGACTGCAAATGAGAATATTAATGATATTAATTACACTTAGAAACAATATTTATTAGGATGACATAAAAATAGCATTGGATAATACTCGAGAAACGATCAGGACAACTGAGTTCCTTTAGAAAATGCTAACATTATCGAAAGTATAGATTCAGTCCAGATATATCCTTAGGTAGGGTCAAGGCCCTTCTAACTATGTTTTTCGAGGCCTTAACACTCTTTAGAAGAAAGTGTGGGTTAGTCAGGGGTATGGTTTTTGATGCAGAGAATTTCGGGGCCATATACATGGTAGACTAGAAGGGTGTGTGAGCTCCGAGATGCAGAACCCTCAGCCACACCATGATGTCTACCATAGCGTAGAGAGTAATACTCACTAAAGTTGTTTTAAAATAGACTAGCTTGGGCGCAAGGTCCAAACTCAAGGAGTGGGCTAGTAGACCAGAAAAATTAGTAGAACATATAGCAGTGGACTTGATAGCTTGAGCATGTCATGAACACTTTAAGTATGGCTTAGTTGTTAGTGTGGCACTGGGCTAGTTAGCTCAGTGTTTGGAATTTATTTCCTTCTGTAGGTTAGACGAGGAGCAGTCCGAGGACTTTTTGGGACCAACAGTGATCCAGACCCAGTAGTGCAGAGTACTTATAGAGGGCATATATACATGTGAACCCCTTTGTATATTTTTGTTTGGGTCATTTTTTAGCGATGGTCTGTATGATTTCAAATAATATTTTTGGGAGCTCCTGATGTAATCATTTTATTTAAATTTTGGTTGATCCATTTTAGCGTGATTGATTACAATGGTCATTTTTAAAACGGAAAAATTTACAAGAAAATTTTGGTTAACCACTCCGGTGGTTTCATGTAGCATTTTGATCGGTCGACTGTGTGTCGTACTGGTTTAGGGAGTTACAAGATTCATTCTATTTGCATATAAATTCCATAAATGAGGAGGTTATCTAGTTGATGCATTGAGTGAGCTCTAAAACTAAGTTACTTAAGTTTAACGTCATATCTATTCTTATGAATATATTCAATAATTTAGTTATAATATCATAACGATTATCATCAAACAAAATAAAAACATGATCGAAAACAAAGAACACCAAAATTTATGTGAAAACCCCAAAAGGAAAAAACCACGGGCAGAGGAGAATGGTTTTAGTAATATGAAGGAAGAAAATATAAGAGTATTTTGGTGAAAGAAAAACTTTGATATCTAATCGTTTAACCTTTGTATCTATTTATGGGATAAATACTTGATTACAAAGGAAAACTAAATAAAGTATAAATATATTTTAGTAAAGTTATCTACTTTTAATCAAACTATGATTCTTACTTTCCCAAATTTAAATATTAATTAATTTGTGTCACTTTAAATTTATGTCAAACTCTAACAAATCTCCACCTTGACGTGAATTCTGAAAGTGCAAAGGTTTCAAGATAAAACACCAAAATTTGATGAGGCACCCAAACTCAACAAAAAAATCTTCACTTCAAAGAAAAAGTTCTCCACCTCTTCCACAACACCCCTCAAAGGGGTAATCTTCAGTAATGGATACTGACTGAATCCAAGCTTTTTCTAAGTTTAGATTTAGTCTTCAGATCGACATGGTTATCATAAGTGTCAATTTTGCTCACAAATGTTTCAACACGAGCAATATTAAGCACAACACAATCCCGATCATCAATGATAATTCTATCTTCAAATTCGTTATGCCCACGAAATTGAACTCTTTTCTGCTTCACATAACCATTCTACCCACGGTAATCTTGTTCAATAACAAATCTTGTTTTGCTTAATTTAGTCAAGATGTTTTTACCAGTAACATCGTTGTTTGACATGGGAGGAAACATCAGTTACATTATCTAAAACTGTTGAACATTGAAGAACATAAAACTTGACATTCTTTTTTTGCCTTTTCATCACAACAAGAGAGACTTTGAAAATTTTAATAGCTCCACCTTCACTGTAGAATTTGTACCCATTTGAATCTAATGTCTCTAAAGTAATTAGATTTCTACTCAAATCTGGAAGACGTCTCACATTTCCAAGTGTTTGAACAATCCCATCAAATATCCTAATCTTGATTGTGCCAATACATGTAACTTTACAAGAGACATTATTTCCCAAAAATATATCACTTGTAGATACAACTTTATATGTCGTAAACTAGTCACGATTAGGACTCATATAAAAACTGCTATTAGAGTCAAGTATTCACTCATCACTTGTTTATAGAGTTGTTAGTCGTAACTGGGAGTTCTTTGTCATCTCATTTCTCTGCTACACCGACCTCACCAAAATTTTCAAAAGTTTTGCTCTTCAGTTTATCTCTTAATTTTATTATGTAACTTGTAAAACTTCGATTTAACATGACCTTTCTTTTTACAAAAGTGGCAGGTTTTACCTAGATTGAAAGATTTTGATCTGCCCCTTCTTATACTACCAGAAGAACACTCACCTTTTCTTTCATGGTCTGAGCTAGTCGATCCATGCACCACGATACCTTATACATGGGACTTGAAACCAGATACAAGATGTTTCATCTTGTCAAATGAGTGTAGGCCATTGTACACTTCTTCAAGTGTAAGTATTTCACGACTGTACAGGATTGTATATCTAAAAGATGAGTAGGAAGGAGGCAGTGAACATAGGAGGATCAATCCTATGTCTTTATGGTCATACTTCACTTCTAAAGTCTCTTGATCAGAGACAGTTTCCTTGAATGTGGTTAGGTGCTATTAAAGAAACGAACTATCCACCAACTTGAGCGAATAAAGACGTCGCTTTAATTGCAACTTGTTGGTTAACACTTCTACATGCATAGTTGCTCCAATTTCGCCCACAAAGAAGCAACTGTTTTTTTCTTTCAACACATCCTGTAAAATTTGATTTGATAAGTGTAAACAAATCTGAGAAAGGGTTTTACAATGCTTACGTTTTTCCTTATTCGTCCATTGTGTTGATGGATTCTCATTAAATCCTTCTATTACATCTTCGAGATCTAATTGTGCAAAAACATCCCGAATCTTCACTTGCCACAACGAGAATCTGGTGTTATGATCTAACAGTGAAATATAATACTTTATTGTTGCCATAATATTGAATCAGAATTTCTGATACCAATTTGTTATAATATCGAACAATTATCCGCAAACAAATAAATATGATCGAAAATAAAGAACACCAAGACTTACATGGAAAAACCACGAGCAGAGAAGACGAATTTCGCTAATATGAAAAAGGAAAATATAAGAGGGTTTTGACAAAAGAAAATTTTGATATCTAACTCTTTACCCTTAATATCTATTTATAGAGATAAATAATTAATTACAAACGAAAAATAAATAAAATAGAAATATAATTTAATAAAGTTATATACTTTTAGTCAAACTATAACTATTACTTTCTCAAATTTAAATATTAATTAATTTTTGCCACTTTAAAATCGAATAAAACTAACAATTTTTTCATATTTGAGGATCATATCTTATGCACTTGTTTGGAATATATTCAACATGTCTAAAACACATTTTTTTACTATATTAAAATACATCTCCAAAGGTAAAACAGTCGATATCATCTCTAACATCTTAAAATCTCCCTCAACGTATTCGATTGTTTCTGGCTAATATTTACAGATCGAAACTTGCATGCACGATCACGACCTTTATAGGCAGTCGCAGTAACAAGACTAGCCCCATCTTACAATAAATACTACTACAATTATTGAGAACACTTTTCCAATAACAACAACAACAAAATGAAATAAATCATATTAGATCAATGATATTTAAATTTGAATATTTCACTTGTATTTCATATATTAGATCAATGAATACATCACCTATTTATACAAATAGTTTACTGCTAGGCTAAGGAAGTAACAAACTAACTACACGTAACTAACCCTTAACTACTGCCAACACTCCCCCTCAATTTGGTAGTTGAAAAACATTTTTTTAACCCCAACTTGGAAATTAGTACTCATGTTGATGAACTCCCAATGCTTTTGTCATCAGATCTGCTAATTGTTCTCCTGTTCGTACATGCTCTAATTGTATCACCCCTTCTTGAATTTTTCTCTCACAAAGTGACAATCAATTTCTCTGTGTTTTGTTCTCTCATGGAAAACAAGGTTCGCTGCTATTTTGCAAAGTTGTCTTTCTGTCGCACAACATTTGTGTAGTGCCTTCCATATTAATCTTTAGCTTTTTCAACAAACCTTGCAATCATACTACTACTGCTGCTGTAACCTCCATACTCCTGTACTCAGCCTCTGCTGATGAACGTGCCACCGTACTTTGTTTCTTTGATTTCCAGGATATCAAAGAATCCCCTAACTTGATGCAAAAACCAGTTACGGACTTTCTCGAAAAATGGCATGATGCCTAGTTCGAATCACAAGAAGCCATCAACTGACATTTACTCTTGGAACTCAAGAAAATTCCTTTTCCTGGACTTCCCTTGATGCATCTTACAACCCTCAAAGCAGCATCTAGATGCGATCGTTTTGGCTACTGCATAAATTGACAGTGTGTAGACAGCAAATGTGATATCCGGCCTTGTATTAGTTAAGTAAATCAACCTTCCTATGAGTCTTTGGTATGCCGTCTTGTCTTCCAACAACTCATCAGCCTCATTTGTGCTTCCATCAAACTC
Source organism: Hibiscus syriacus (assembly GCF_006381635.1). Taxonomy (NCBI): domain Eukaryota; kingdom Viridiplantae; phylum Streptophyta; class Magnoliopsida; order Malvales; family Malvaceae; genus Hibiscus; species Hibiscus syriacus. Next base: position 263,418 of record NW_024062745.1, on the reverse strand, counting down.
CACCGGAGTCAACTTCTTGTTTACTTCTAAGGGAGTCACTGCTGACTTAGTTCCCCCTATCCCCGTATCTTCAATTAATTCCAAAGCGTATTTTCATTGATTTAAGACTATACCTTCTGCTGTTCGTAATACTTCTAGGCCCAAGAAATACCTCAATTCACCTAAATCCTTCATTCTGAAATTTTTGTGCAGTCTTCTTCATTCTTCAATCATATGTCTATCATTGCCTGTTATTAAATCAACATGATGACCACCTTGTTTCCTTGTTACTTAGCAAACAACGAATAATCAAACTTGCTTTGTTGATAGCCTTTGGACAACAAGGCTTCGGTCAACTTCAAATTCCACTGTCGCGAAGCTTGCTTTAGCCCATAAAGCGACTTTTGCAGCCTACATACCCGAGTCTCCCCCTGGCTGAAAAACCCTTAGGCAAGGTCGTCATATAAATTTCTTCAGCCAAATCACCTTGCAAGAAAGAATTGTAGACATCTAGCTGGTAAAGTGGCCAACTGAAAATGGAAACGAAAGCAAGAATGAGAGGAACCGTGCCAATCTTGGCAACCAGGGAGAAAGTATCACCATAACCGACCCCTTCCTTTTGAGTGTACCCTTTTGCGACAAAACAAGCCTTAAAATGCTCCACATCACCATTAGCTTTATACTTAATCTTGTACACCCATTTACACCCAATCGGTGTCTTCCACGGAGGTAATGGAACGACCGACCATGTGCTGTTTGATTCCAAAGCAGAGATTTCCTCATTCATGGCTCGGATCCAAGAAGGGTCTTTAATGGCATCATGAAAAGTCTTAGGTTCAACCAAATTAGAGGTTAAAGAAAGAAAATTTTGAGTTCGAGAAGGCAAATGAAAATAAGAAATATGAGAAGAAATATGATATTTACTTGGAAGGGAAGAAGATTGGCAAGAGTGAACATAATCATTGAGCCAAGGGGGTGGTTTAATCGACCTAGATGATTTTCGTGGAAGAGGATGAATAATGGAGGATGACTCGGCAACAGGAATTTCTTGATTTCCAGAAATAGGCAGGGATGTCTTAGGAGACTCGTGTGAAAAAGAATGTATAGGAGAAGACCCAACAACAGGAGAATGACTTGATGAATTCTATGGTGCAATAAACGGTTCTGAAGAATCAATAGAAGGAATGGCAGCAACGGGATGAGCAGGGGAAAATCAAGTTGCAAAAAATCTGAATAAGAAGGTTGAGAAGATTGTGGGAAAAAAAACAGAGGATTTCGATAGATGAAAACGAAATGGAAAGATATTCTCTTTAAAGACCACATCACTATTCACCAAAAAATAATGTGTCGCAAGATTGACTAGGATATATCCTTTTTGGATGGACGAATAACCCATAAAAACAGAAGGGATCGCCTGAGGAGAAAATTTGACAACAGGATTGGTCTGCATAGCATAACAAAGACAGCCAAAAATTCGCATATGAGACAAATTAGGAGCCTTCTTAAAGAACACTTCATAAGGACATTTCCATGCTAAAATAGATGTAGGAAGCCTATTTATTATGTAACAAGCAGTAGAAACACACTCACCCCAAAATTTTATTGGCAATTTTGAATGAAAACGAAGAGCTTGAGCAATTTCTAACAAATGCCTATGCTTTCGCTCAGCTACCCATTCTGCTGAGGAGTCCTAACACAAGGAGACTGATGAATAATCCCAAGGGAAGTAAAGAACTCTGAACACTCACCAATAAAAAATTCAGAACCGTTATCGCTGCGAATAGTCTTAATGTTGGTAGAATGTTGGTTTTGAACAAAGGAATGGAATTTTTTGAGAAAAAAAGTAGCACCACTTTTAGAATTCATCAAGTAAACCCATGTCATCTCATCAACAACAGTAAAAAAAGAATCAATGTGCGAAATGGGCGGAAAAACGATAAGGACCCCAGAAATCAATGTGCACAAGCTCAAAAGGAACACTAGATCGAGAAGTACTAATCGGAAAGGGTAATCTAGTTTGTTTAGCCAACAGCCAAACATGACAATTAGTAACATTCTCAAGATGCAAATTAATGTTATGCAAGAAGGAAGACTTATGAAGTGTAGCAATAGGGGCATGACCCAAACAGGCATGCCAAACTGAATTTTTATTAACAGAAGGTTTGGACAACGAATTGGTACAAACAGAAGTAAAAACTGGAAAAGTGGTATTAGAAGAAGGAGAACTACAAGGGTTACCATATGACACAGCAGGCGCAAGACTTGAAGAATTAAAGAGATACAAGCCTCAAGACTCATTACCAATCCCCTTCATCCTTCCACTGTAAAGATCATATAAAACACAAAAATCGAGATAGAAATTAATTTAATACTACAATTGAGGTCACGAGTGAGTTTAGAAACTGAAAGTAAGTTGTGAGTAAAATGAGGGACATGAAGAACATTTGTAAGTTTGCTAGTGGAACCAAATGAACAAGACCCAACATGGGTGATAGGTATTGTTTACCATTTAGAATATGGACAAGGTGAGAATCCGGAGCACATGAAGTGGGAAAATCTAAGCTATGCCAGTCAGACACCATATGATCGGTAGCACCACTCTCCAAAATCCAATTAATAGATTCACAAGAAGTCATACCTTGCTGAATCATACCTGCACAAATAGCAGCAGACTCAACAGATGAGGATTTATTCAGCAACCCAAGAATCTGGTTGTACTGGTCACGACGAGTGAAGACCGGAGCATGAACAACATTATCAAAAGAAAGACCCAAATCACTCTCATGAGGCAAGGATTCAGACATAGCAGCCATGACAGCAGAGGTACCCTTCTTTTTGGTGAATTTAAAATCTAGAGGAAAACCATGAAGACGGTAACAGTTCTCCTTCTTATGTCCACGAATCTTGCAATGATCGCAAGTACCATTAAAACGCCACCGTTCAGAAGAGCCAGAGGCCGATGAAAACATCACAGTAGCCTCAGAGAGAAGGGAAATGGAAGACAAGTGAGAACGCTGCAATTCTTCCTGAACAATCATTGAATAAGCCTGATTCACGGTCGGAATAGGTTTCATTAACAGAATTTGACTCCGAATTGCCATGTATGACTCATTCAAACCCATTAAGAACTGGAATAAGCGTTGTTGAGCAATATGGCGAAGAGTTTGCTGAGAACCCTCACAATCCACGATTTTGTTTTTCGCAAGAAGTGCGATAAGCATGGAGCGACTCCAAACGTTGTAATTGTCAACACCAACAAAACGATTAGACACCAATAAACCTCCCGGTGTATCGGACGGATGAAGAAAGAGGGGGTGATTGAAATCAATGACCAACTCATCCGTGGCCGGAGACATATTTTGGGAGAAAATGAAGAAATGAAGCCCTAAGGGAAAGAAAAATAACCGTCACCAAAAAGAAACCCAAACACACAAGGCCCAAGTAAAAAAGACCCAAATTGCTGATACCCTGTTAAGAAAGAATATTTCACTTGTATTTCATATATTAGATCAATGAATACATCACCTATTTATACAAATAGTTTGTTTACTGCTAGGCTAAGGAAGTAACAAACTACCCGTAATTAACCCTTAACTACTGCCAAAAACAGAGAAAAGAAAAGAAAAAGAGATGTATATTTCTTTCCTTTAATTCCCGAAAAATTTACATAAAATCAGTAAGAATCAAAAGCAACGCTACTCCTCTTGGTGACAGCGTAGGTTTTACTTCTGGTAAACAATGAATCTTGTTTCTTATTATTATTTTCAACACGATGGACTTGATTATTTTCTTCGAATTCAAAAGGTTTATCTTCATCGATTCTTCCCATCCCGACACTGGAACTCTTGGGCAACTCTTTAGCTGCTCTCATCTGCTTCAATTGTTCTTGCAAGAACATCTCCACTTCGTTCTTATGACCCAAGCTCCTAGCCGACGCAGCCCTGATGAGATCCCTGAGATCTTCGTCGTCACGGCTGGATGCCGCCGAGCTCGCACTGAAGCTCCTCGGCAAGCCCGGGTATTGTCCCGCGTAATCACCGCCGCCTTGGCTGAAGCTGACGCTTGCGGCGCAACTCGTCAAGCTCTTAACGTAAAGATCCTTTGCTTTGCCCAGGGCTCTGAAGGGAATCATGATGAACCTCAGGAACTTGTTCTGTGAATGCACTTTGCGGCTCATTCTTGATAATGGAGATTTCAATGATTGGGAAAAATAAAATCTGGGTTTTGATGAGAAAGGTTGAAAAACAAAGAATTATTATGGAGGACAGAGAGTTGGGTATGGGGAGGTAGAGTTGAATGAAGGTAATTGGTGTAGTTCAGTAGTTGGAAGGGTTTTATAAGGTACTTGAGGATAAACTACATTAATGGGAGAAATCCGATGCTTTGTTGGATTTTGACTATTTCACAAGCACTCAGATTACACAAAACCATCAGATAAGACCCAGCATACGTGGAATGTGTCCTTAGAATTTTTTAAATATATATATATATATTCGTATTTAATTTATTGATTAATTAATTTAAATTAATATTATAAAGATATATTATGAGGTTACTCTCTTAATCTAACTTATTTTATTTATAATATTTAAATTCAAAACATTGCTTAAACGGGTTAATATCTCATCTTGTATTCTTGTCATACTTATTTTCTATCTATATAAAATTCAAAAGGATGATAATTTAGGTCTAATTACAAATTTCATCCATTTACTTTACAAAAGTTCAGAAATTAGTTCTACGTACCTCTTTAATTTATTGTAATTTGACCTTTGTATTTAGAAAGAACTTAATCTAATTTAATGATACTATTAAGTCTTTTTGTAATTTGTTGACCTAAAATCTGTATGTGATAAGAATTGGCAAGCCAAGAATCATCAATTCAATTATTTATATATAACTAATTAGCAAAATCTAATAGTTTAAGTTTAATGTTTATCAATAATTAAACTATTTTTTTTTTAATTTTCACAAAGTAGAAGGACTAGATCGTGAGAAATAAAGTGAATGGGTTAATATCTCAACTTTTTGTAAAGTAGATGGATGAAATTTTGAATTAAACCTGATAGCTTATACTATATAAATTTAGAGATATTTATATTTTTACTAATAACTTTTGCCCGTGTTAATTTAATATGATGCGTCTAAAAGAACAACGGCAGCCGTTGTTTGAAGAAGTTTGTTAGACTGCCGAATACCTTTTGACAGCTTCACTTCCTGTTTCCCCTTCCTTGTCATTTCCCAGTTCTCATCTCTTTGCCTAATTTTCAAACCGGCTTTACATGCCCCCTTTATTGAACACTTGTTTATTCCATTCATACCTTTGAACCTAAATATTTATTTTCTTAGAAGTGTCTTGTTTAAATAATTATGTTATAGTGTTTGTACATTATCAATACGATTTTTTTGTAAATGTTTTTCTAAATTAGTTTTTCCAACTTAAAAACGTTGTTTTTCAGCATTTTGGTGCAAATCAATAATCACGTTTTAATAGTGAATTTTTTATTGAAAATGAATTATTTAAAAATACTTCTATGTTTCGGACAGAATTTGGATCAAAATCACTTCTATAAAATACTCCTTTCTACTCAAATGAGACTGTTCAATAAAATACTCCTTTCTACTCATAAATTTAAAAATAATCATGTATGAAAAACTAAAAAACCAAAACTTGAATTCATTTCTAATTATGTGTTTAAGCACATTTAAATTAACGTTCTTATATCTCTCTTTCCTTTTAGTTTTTCTTCTTTATAATTTGTGTTAATTTTGTTGATCAATCCAACTTTTTCTTCTTTAATTTTGTTTAAACAAAGGCGACAGGGGTTTGATTCTGGTTTTCGCTCATCGGTTATCTTTTTTCTTTTTTTAATTTTTTAATAATAATAATTATGTCATTGTGACATGTTTTCTGTCTTTATTCTATGTTTATCTCTGTCTTTGTGGCACGTTTTCTATCTGCCTTTTGGTAGCTTACGATTTTATGTTGTTGTTTTCGTTTATCTTTTTTCATCAGTGTTTGATTTGACATCACCACGACTGATCAAGATGATACTTATTTATTATCATGATGATCTTCCCTGCTTTGGACTCTCGGATTGATTTCGATACGCATTTTACGTTCGCGGATAGTTTCTCACGTCGCTTGACTCTGATTTACGATTTGTCGGTGACCTTCAGTAGCTTCATCCCCTTTTATGGTTCGTTTACCGATACGGTCAGATTTGTTTCTATCATTATTTTGTTTAAGCATTGGTTGAATTTTTTAATCTTTTTTTTTTTCCTTGTGTGATCTATGTGGCTAGTTTTGGTGTCAATGGTTATATAAAAATGTTCCAATTATAATTTTGTTTACGTTTACATTATACTTATAAGTTTTCATTGTAATTCTGAATATTTTCTGTTTTTAATAAAACAAGTGGCTTTTTATTAAAAAATTAACGTTGTTATATATGTTACAAAAATAGCAATATTCGTTAAGGTGAGATTAGATCAATTTAAAATTTTGGGATTAATTTATATAATTAAACTGTTGACGGATTTCAATTAAAAAATTTAGTGATAAAAGTAAAATATTTATAATTTAACGACCAAAATGAAATAGAGTGTAAAAGTTTAATATTTAGCTATTTAGTTTATCCATGTATTATTGTATATGTTTGTTGGGTAACGTGAAGATACTTAAAATGAGGTTAGAAATGTTTCTTATTGTTTGGATTTTGTAAACTTTAGGTAACCTTGCCCAAGTTTCACATGACATCTTTTGTAAATTACTCAAATTTTTAAATTCTTAATCAATTTTTAATTACTAAATATTAAAGTAATTAAATAAAAGAGAATTTATTTGTATATTTGTTTTTAAAATATGTGATACTTGATAACGACGATATTTGACTGTCATTATAGTAAACCCTAAAAAAGGGACATTAATTTAGAAAATTAGACTTAAAACACCCAACGGTATAATAAATATGAACAACATTTAGGCCGCCGCTTCATTTTCAACGCCTGTTAAGCTTGGTTCCTTTTTTTTTTCTTCGTTTTGCTTAGGTGTTTAAACTTACATATTTGATAATAATCATTAAAAAATAATTGTTCATTATCACGTGGATTCCACGTTTCAAATATTATATCTGAATTTAAGTACTTTCTAGTTTCTCCCATACTAAAATGTAGTATATATATATATTGGTATAATCATCCGTATCTCTGATTTATTGATCGATTAATTTGGATCGGGTACTGCAGAAGCAAGGGAGACCCTTCTAATCCAGTTTGTTCCATTTGTAATCTTCAGGATTCGAACGTCTGACCTTGCTTAAGGGATATAATGTCTCATCTCACTATACCAACTAATTGTTGGTAAAATGTAGTAACATAATTGTATAATCACACGGAAAATTTTAGTTACAACATTAATAATTATATAATAATGGAAATGTCAAGAATTCTAATAAACTCAAGTGATTATAAAGTAGTATATGTTCTAAATACTCTCAACCATTTGACAATGAACACTCAATCACCCTACTACAATCATTAGTGCTCGAACCCGTAACCTCTAGGAACAATAACAATTCATTTAACCACTGAGGTAAATTGGTGTGTGCAATATAATTGGATCTTAATTCATATTATATTTGGTTATATATATATATATAATTGTATAAATTTAAACTTTAAATAATATTTATTATTATAAAAACCTAACCTTAAATTCTAAGAATATTTTACAAAAATTTAATTATTCGATTGTAAAAATTACTAATGATAATATTTATTTACAACACTTTTTTAAAATCCCGATAAATTTATCATTATTAGTGATTTTATGTTGAATATTCACTTAAGATATGAACAAAATAATAACAACACAACAATAATAATTTTAAACATACTATTACTACAACTAATAATAATGATAACATTCTAATGTGTGAATTAATAAGAATATCCTTAAGAAGTGAATATCTTAATTACATTAATTTTCACATTTTCTCTTAAGAATTGGGTGTGATTGGAATTATCTAACTATACACTATTCAATATGATCTAAATCATGATGATTGTTAAAAGCATGTTACAATTATATAATTATACTCCAAATTCAATTATAAAATGACGTTTATTCGAATTTTCATAAAATTATTCATGTAACTTTATTAATATATTCGAAAATTGAATTCTTAAAAATTCAATTATAAAGAACCCATTGAGTGGTCTCATTGGTTAAAGGGAGTATTGTTTTTCCTTGATATCTTGGTTTTTAGCGGCTACATTTTTAGGGAGTGTATTGTCAATAATTAAAAAATTATGAATATACATTACGTTACAATCATCTTATACTATTAAAAAGTTCAATTATAAAGATAATTATGACACCATAAAAGAGTTCATAATTGGAAGCATAGATGGATATTTTTTTTTTGTATTTTTAATGAAAAGGTCAAAAATATTCTGTTAACCCTGATCTCATAAAATAAAGGAAGAAAAGTGGTATTTTTCCATGAAAATAATCCCTATAGATAATTAATTAAACTACTTAAAATAGTGACGTGTATGTACGACCAGACTATTTTCGAGGAAAATCAAACAACCAATGTCGTGTACAATTATTTTTCAACAGCAAAGGATAGTCCAAGCATACTTATCATATAAATAAGACAATTTCAAAATATTGTTTGACTAATACTTGTAATAAGAGAGGGATACAATTTGTTTAAGGTAAGAGGAATGGAATTGTCAAAATATTAACATTATCCTCAAAAGTTGAATTGAATTTGAATCAGAAAATTCAACTTTTTTGCATTTATATTTTCTAATAATTTAATTTTATAATATGTTATTTTAATATAATATAAGTATAGATATATATATATATATATATATATATATATATATATCATATTTGAACATTTCATATAATTTGATTACCATTCTCTTATATTTATATTTACATTTAAATATGTATTCGACACAAATATTAAATACGAAAACGATAAAAAAAATTGAGTGACATAATACGCAAGTACCATCTTTAATCTTGAATCTGTTAGTATTTATATAAATATATAAAAACTTTAAACACTTAAAAACAATAAGCCCTTTTGGGTGGTTAACTAAGGGTCAATGTTATTATTGACTTGACATGACAATTTGAGGGCCCAATTGAAAAAAATAAAACTTTGAGGGCTTCTTCAATAATACATGTTTTTACTGTTAATTTATAATTTTCCTTTGAATGTGAGCCTATTTTAATAATTATTTTTATATAAAATATAATTAAAATAAAAATTAAACTAAAATAAGTAAGAAATTATAAATAAGGAAACTATTAATCATATATCACATGTTTTTCTTGTTTTTTGGGGGATAAAATATGCACACTTTTCTCTTAGTTTTTTTTCTTCAATTTGATCCTCCGAGACACCCTTCTGATTCTCCGACGCACCCTTCTAATATTACGTAGGGGTAAAAGAATATTCTATCAAACATGCTTTTTAAAAGATTCGATTGATGTGACAAATCTTTGAAATGTTTATATGACACTTTTGTTTATGTGACATTTAAAGGGTGTTATTTCAATAAATAAAAATATGTTATTTTATTGTTTAATCTCAAAAATGATATACTAAGATAAATTAAAAGATGGAAACGTCGACGAACTAAGCTTATAATAAATGTACAAAGATTTAAAGTTGAAATGAGAATAGAAGCGTTTAGATCAAGTTTATTTAAATTGTCTAGTCGTTCTTAGAAATTAAAATATACCCCATGAGCTAATGAGTGTTAGTACAAGTGGTTGAATCTCACCGTCACTCTTGGTGGGATTCAGAAATTAAGTCTTAAGAATTTACAAATTGTCCACTAAAAATGACGTTAGTAGGATTAAAACTTAGCGTTACAAGTTCAAATTTCTAAATTTCAACTATTTATGCCAAAACTAGTGTTTTCTCTAAATTTTTTATGTCAAGAGTCATGAGATTAAATTCTCATATTTGTTTCTACATGATATTTGTAAATTTTAGAGTTGAAAGAGTTTTGTGGTCTGTATATATTTTTTTTATTAAGTGAAGAGATATTATATTCTTAAAATAAATATTAAAATTTAAATTCATATTTTAAAATATTTATGATCATTCGATAAATTAATAAATATCTATTGAATACTCTCTTTGAATATATAAGAAGATGCATTGTGTCACGGGGCTAGACTGCTGCTAGCAAGCTCGTGAGGCCTTAGACGTTTTCAAGGTCGAAAATCGGCTAAGTGACCCGAACCTTCACTAAGCTAGAATGCTTAGAACGTTGGAAAACCCAAAGGAAATGGGGAAACAAAGAGATGGGTGCACAAAGGAAGAAGAGAGATTTGAGAGTGAATACTAGTTTGTATTTCTCAACTTGAAGTGTGTAAATGAAGGGGGGTGAGCCTCCTTTTATAGTTGGAGTCCCCTACAATGAACGGTTGTGATTAAAATACATCAATGGCTAAGCTGAGAGCTCTACACTATTTACAACAAGTGGGCAATGAGTTGGCATCATTATCTTCTAAGATAATGCTAAACAATTATCATGTCTCCAAGGTGGATTGGGTCAGCTCACTTGGGTCTTCTAGAAGGCCCAAAACGTGGTAAAGATAGTCCTTGGCAGCCTTGATTGCATTGAGTTCGGTCATGGGCTGGCGGTCTGGGACATTCTCCCCCACTAGTTCTAGCGACGCCCTCGTCGCGCGGCTAGAGTGAAACTGATCAATCTTATCTCGGAATTGCCATAAGTCTTTGGAAGGCTCCCAACTTCCTTCACTCTCGGGAAGTCCCTTCCACTGAACAAGGTATTCATGCCTTGGTCGATGTCCCACTCGATGAACGGCTCTCTCCGCATGGATGGCTTCTACTTCCTTCTCGTAAGAGACTTTTACCCCGACTGGCGCTCGGTGTGACTTGCCTCGATCTAGCTCCTCCTTGTCCTGATGGTATGGCTTCAACAAACTCACATGGAACACAGGATGAGCTTTGATGGTTGGAGGCAACTCCAATCTGTAGGCCATGGTGCCTACTCGCTTTAGAACCTTGAAAGGCCCCTCGTATCTTCGCACAAGCCCTTTGTGATATGGGTTGCACAAGATGCCACTTAATTTGCCAAGGACTAGGTCACCAACCTCAAAATTGACATCCCGACGCTTTCGATCCGCCCACTTCTTGGTTCGCTTCCCGGCCTTGTGCAAACAAGCTCGGGCTAGTTCATGTTGCTCTTGCCACTCCTTGGCAAATTGGTATGTTGTTGGATTCGGCCCCTTGTATCCGGTCGCGATTGCATTTGGGGTGAGCGGTTATTGCCCGGTAACTATCTCAAATAGACTTTGATTGGTCGCTTCACTCCTCTACAAATTGTAGGAAAATTGGGATGTATCCAACAATTTTGGCCAGTCACGTTGCGTGGCACTCACATAGTGCCTTAAGTAAGTCTCCACGAGCGCATTCACTCTCTCGGTCTGCCCATCCGTCTGTGGATGAACACTCGTTGAGAAGTTCAAGCTTGATCCCATCAACTTGAACAACTCCTTCCAGAACCTCCCAGTGAACCTTGTGTCCCGATCACTGATAATCGTTTTCGGTACGCCCCAGTACTTTACCACGTGCTTTAGAAAAAGTCGAGCGGCGTCCTCGGCTGGGCATACTTTGGATGCTGGGATAAAAGTTTTATACTTGGAAAATCTATTGATCACTACCATGATGCTAGAAAATCCATCGGTAACTGGCAGACCGACAATAAAATCCATGGAAAGGCTTTCCCATGGTCTCTCAGGGATTGGCAAAGGTTGCAACAATCCAGCTGGTTTCTTCAGCTCAATCTTGTCTTGCTGGCACACAAGACATGTCTTCACATAGGCCTCAACATCATTGCCCATGTGCGGCCAGTAATAGTGTTCGGCTATTAAGGCCAAAGTCCGGTGGATCCCCGAATGTCCTTCCCACTTAGAATCGTGACATTCCTTCATGAGCTCCTTTCGCAATCCTTCAAATTACGGCACATAGAGGCAGTGTCCTCGAGCATACAATAAGCCTCCCTCGAGCCAAAACTTTCGAGTCTTACCCTCAGTGGCAAGCTCAATCAACGAAGCAGCTATTGGATCATGTGACAACCCCTCTTTGATGCGTTCCCGCATCTGTCCCATCGGCATACTGACAAACTCCATGTCGTACCTTCGGCTTAAGGCATCGGCTACGAAATTTACTTTCCTAGATTTGTGCTCGAAGGACAAATAAAACTCGGCAAGAAACTCTTGCCATCGAGCCTGCTTCGGTGATAACTTCTTCTGGGTTAGGAAGTAACTGTTGGCAACATTGTCAGTAAACACTATGAACTTGGACCCAAGTAAATAATGTCGCCATGTGCGCAAGCAGTGCACAACCGCTGTCATCTCTTTCTCGTGGACCGTGTATCGCCTTTCGGTCTCATTTAGCTTCCGGCTTTCGTAAGCAACCGGATGTCCTTCTTGTATCAAGATCCCACCAATAGCAACGTCGGATGCATCGGTGAACACTTCAAAGGACTTGTTGTATCAGGCAGCACCAAGACTGGCTCGCTTATCATAGCAAGCTTGAGTTCGTCAAAGGCACTTTGACACTTCGGGCTCCAATCCCACCTCTTGTCTTTCTTCAATAACTCGGTCAAGGGGACAGCGATTTTAGAGTATCCTTTGACAAAATACCGGTAATAGTTGGCCAACCCCAAGAATGACCTCAGCTCCGTCACCTTGGTTGGCACCTTCCATTCTTCAATGGCTCGAATCTTGTCCCGATCCATCTAGATCTTGCCACCTCCAACAATGTGGCCAAGGAAAGGAACCTCCGTCTGGGCAAATGAGCACTTCTCCTCTTTAACATAGAGCTCATTGTCTCGCAATACCAAGAACACTTGCCTCAAGTGTTCGACATGCTCCTCCAACGTCTTGCTATAGATGACGATGTCGTCGAGGTAGACTACAACGAATCGATCTAAAAAGGGCTGCAACACCTTGTTCATCAAGGTGCAGAAAGTGGCTGGAGCATTCGTGAGGCCAAAGGGCATCACAAGGTATTCATAAGAACCGTACCTGGTCACGCAGGCTGTCTTCGGTTCATCTCCCTCGGCTATCCTCACTTGGTAATAGCCAGATCGCAAGTCCAACTTTGTGAACCACCTTACACCACCAAGTTGATCGAACAAGTCCGCAATGAGAGGAATCAGATACTTGTTCTTCACCGTGAGCTTATTCAAAGCCCGGTAATTGATGCACATCTCAAGGAACCATCGTGCTTCTTTTGAAATAACACCAGAGCTCCATATGGGGACTTTGATGGTCGGATGTAACCAGCATCGAGGAGATCCTTCAACTGTCTGCGCATCTCCTCTAGCTCGGGCGGAGCCATTCGGTAAGGGGCTCGAGCGGGTGGCTCTGCATTCGGCACAAGTTCAATCTTGTGATCAACCTCCCTCTTTGGAGGTAACTTCTTAGGCAATTCGACAGACATCACGTCTTTGAATTATGCCAAAACGTGGCTTACCACGTCGGGAACATCCTTGGTTGTGGCTGGCTCGTCACACACCAAGACAGCTAGGAAGGTTGGTTCCTCCTTGCGTACCGCCTTCGAGAATTGAATCGCAGATAAAACTTTGGCCCCGACTCCTGACCCTCGGTTTACTGGAACTATGCATTGTTGCTTTTGATCTAGGATGCACAAGCAATCGGCAAAGGGTACCGGGAAAACATTGATCCTGTCCAAGAAACTTAAGCCAAGAACAAAATCGAAATCATCAAGAGGAATTACCTTAATGGTTTCTCTTCCGGACTATCCCCCAACGGTTAGCTCGATTCCTTTTGCGACCCCCGCAATCGGAACTTCCTCGGCATTCACGGTCTAAATGGAATCATTCGCCTTCTCTACATGAAGGCCAAGTTTCTTGGCAATGCCAAGTTTCTTGGCAATTGGTTCGGACATGAACAATTCTAAGGCACCAGTTTCCACTAATGCACTCAATTTTTGGCCAGCAACGTTGACGTCCATGAACTTCAACCCCTTCTTCTTTCGACCCTTCTTGACCTCCATGGTGCTAAGGATGGAGCCAAGCTTAAGAGTCTCACTCTCTTCCCCATCTTTCTCCTTGATGGCTGAGAGTTTGTTCTTCTGCGGACAGTTCCTTGCCAAGTGTCCTTGGCCCTTGCAGTTGTAACATTGGATAATCGGCTTATCTTTTTTATCCAAGTGCTTGCTATTCGATGGCCTTCCACTGCCACTCGAATCCCTATCGGATCTGGACGCCCTGTCCCTATCGCCACTGCTGCCTCGGAAATTTGGCTTTGGTTTGGAGTCCACACTCTTGATGCCAAGCTCAATGACTGACTCGACTGTCGTCAAGGCAGTCGAGAGATCCTTGACCCCTCGTTGCCTTAGCTCGTTCTTTGCCCATGGTTTTAGCCCATCCATGAAGGTGAAGAACCCGTCCTCTTCACTTAAACTCGGGACTTGGAGACTTACTTCGACAAACTTTCAAACATGCTCCCTCAATGACCCTTCTTGCTTGAGACGCCTCAACTTTGACCGCGCCTCATCTTCGGCATACTTTGGGTAGAATTGTTCCTTGAACTCTGCTTGGAACTCTTCCCATGTTGCGATGGGAGCGGTACCACGCTTCACATCGTTGCATCTATGTCGCCACCACATGAGGGCAACCTCAGATAAGTAAACACTAGCGATGCTTACTTTCTTGGCATCCTCCGTGATGCCCATGGCTGCAAAGTACTGGTCCAGGCCCCAAAGGAAATTCTCGACATCCTGGGCTGACCTGTACCCTTTGAACTTTTTCGGCTTAGGGATGTCGCCCAAGGCTTTGGGTGCAACCGTGGCAACGCCACTTCCGAATGCAGCTTTGCACACCAATAGCTCGGTCTTGAGCAGCTCGACCTCCCTCTTTAACGTTGCCACCTCAGAATTAGAACCCTCGCTCTTGAGTTCCTCAACTTCCTTCCTTAAAGCTACTATCATGGCTTCCAAGGAATTACCTCGATCTGTTGTCTTCACATCCAACCCATTGAGTGAATCCTGAACATCATCCTTAATAGAATCCAAGGATTCTAGCTTGTCGAGATCCAATGATCCCAACCTTTCAAGGTCTACGGACTCTAGTTTGTCCAGCACTCTTTGGGCATCCGCCATGGATCCTTCGAGTCTGGTAACCTTCTCTTGGAGGGATGTGAGAATATCTCTCGATGGTGCTATCTTCTTTCCAGCATTCCGGGATTCATTTCCATCGGAACCTCCCACATCACCATGTTGTGGGGCCATCTCAGTTAGCAAAATAAATTGAACAAGTTGTGAGTAAACAGAACTTACCCAATTTCGTACCTTCCACCAAACTCGGTCGAAATAATCATTGTTTGCCCACAACGACACGCTCTGATACCACTTTTCACGGGGCTAGACTGCTGCTAGCAAGCTCGTGCGGCCTTAGACGTTTTCAAGGTCGAAAATCGGCTAAGTGACCCGAACCTTCACTAAGCTAGAATGCTTAGAACGTTGGAAAACCCAAAGGAAATAGGGAAACAAAGAGATGGGCGCACAAAGGAATAAGAGAGATTTGAGAGTGAATACTAGTTTGTATTTCTCAAATTGAGGTGTGTAAATGAAGGGGGGGTGAGCCTCCTTTTATAGTTGGAGTCCCCTACAATGAACGGTTGGGATTAAAATACATCAATGGGTAAGATGAGAACTCTATACTATTTACAACAAGTGGGCAATGAGTTGGCATCATTATCTTCTAAGATAATGCTAAACAATTATCATGTCTCCAATGTGGATTGGGTCAGCTCACTTGGGTCTTCTAGAAGGCCCAAAACGTGGTAAAGATAGTCCTTGGCAGCCTTGATTGCATTGAGTTCGGTCATGGGCTGGTGGTCTGTGATAATTGCATGGTTTTAGGACAAAATGCTGAAATTGGAAGTGAAATTGAATAGATGATTATCAGTAATGGTCTCTTGGGTGAAGCCCACTACAACCTTTAATAACATATATGCTAGCCAACTCAAAATTGGTTTTTTTTTTCTTTAGCTCAATAGCGCAGAACCAAAAAAAAAAGTCTAATAGGTAATGTGAAAGTTTATTTAGAGACTTCGGATTTGTTACCGTGACTTAAAATTCGTTACATCGAGGTAACAAGTATTATTAAAAATATTTTTTATTCAAATTTTTTATCTCAATATGATAAAAATTAATTAAAAAATTATATTTTATTAGAACTTGTCACATCAACGTGATTAATTTGAATAAAAAATATTTTTTATTTAAACCCATCATCTCAACGTGACAAATTTCATAAACACTATAGAAAATATCGTAGATCTCAAAATAAACTTTTACTTGTTCTATTTTTCAAAATATTTTATTTAATTGCCCTAATGGGGCAAAACAAAACTCCTCAAAAACAGAAATTACAAATTCGGTTGGACCCTAACAGAGATAACAACTTGATTTCAAACACAGAAATTGCAACCGACTCGATTAGAATATTGACTGTTTAACCAAATGACTATATTGAAATGATATTAACAGTTTAAATACTAAATTATAACTAAGAATCTAGACAAGCTTGGAATGTTTGATTTTATCAAATCTAATTATAATATACTGCTTATTTAATTTGGTAGTATAATCTTTGAGAATTATAAATAAAAATTTAATATAATATATAAAAAAATAAACTGGGCATCGGGTATCCGATTAAACAACATTTTTTATATTAAATTGAAATTAGGACCTAATTAAAAATTAAGAATTAAAGTTAATTTTGGTGATCAAATTGATTAATTATAAAATCTAGGGGATTTAATCTTCAAATTTAATACATTACTAGAATAAAAGATTTTAAAGTTAATGCTCAAATTAAGGCATTAGACAGCACAATCAGGATCAAATTGGATTAAATGAAAATTCAAGGAAATAAATCATATACAAGTAGTGACCAAAATAAAAAAAAAAGCAGGATGTCAGCACCGCAAGTACGTAACTTTACAAGGACCTTTACCTAATTATATTAATTTTTTTAACTGTCACGTAAATAATTTCGTTAAATATTAAAGTCATATGATTATATTAAATTTATTTAAATATTTTAATAATATATTTGTCATAATTTAAAAAATGATAGTCATTTCGCGACATTAATCATTTATGTAGTTTACCTTTAAATAAAAATTATCTTATCTCCATCTACTTTGAAACGAAACCCTAGATATCTCGAGCTGGGAAACCTTATCAAAAAAACCAAAAATTCTGAGGGTCAATATTTATTTTGCATTTTGTATTTGAAAAGCTCTTGCTTCCAATTCTTGTAATTCTAGTGTTTGGTTTTTGTTAATGGATTTGCAATCGGTGAACAAGGCTTTGACTCTTTCGCGCCGGAAGAAACAATGGCTTATACTGTTAGCTGTATGTGGCGTCTCTGTTTATGGAGCCTACAAGGTCTATAATTTACCCTCTGTTGTGAAGAAAAGGAAGACGTTTTCCAAGCTCTTCGGAGCCTTGGTTTCGTTAGCTGAGTTGGTCTCGGAATCCGCCGACGCGGTCAATGTTGTCTCCAAGGAGTTGAAGGAGTTTTTGCAATCTAATTCCGATCAAGTTCCAAAGAGTTTGAAGCAACTTTCAAAGATTTTGAGGTCAGATGAGTTTTCCCAATCTTTAATTAGGATTACAGAGGCTTCAACAGTTGGGGTTTTAAGAGGCTATAAGTTAGAATCAATGAATGTGAATGAATTCAAAACGAGTTCGGAGAATCCCAGTTTTACCGATAAGGTGTTGGATAGGGTTTTCTCTAATGCTGGGTCTGGTTTTGTATCAGTTGTAGTTGGTAGCTTTGCTAGGAATCTGGTTCTGGGGTTTTACTCGGCCGGTGGCGAAATGGAGCGGTTGAATGGGAACGATGGGTCATCTAATAATGTGCCCGAATGGGTTAATTTGATGCTATATGATGACAAATGTAAAGAGCTGATTGCTGATTGCATTCAAAGATTAGTAAGCACGGCTGTTGCGGTTTATCTCGACAAGACAATGGACATTAATACTTATGATGAATTTTTTGCTGGGATGACTAATCCTAAACATGAAAAACATGTCAGAGACGCTTTGGTTTCTATTTGTAATGGTGCTGTGGCAACTCTGGTGAGAACGTCTCATCAAGTGTTGACAAGTTCGGACTTGAAGTCGGGTTCTACTTGTTTGTTTCTTGATCGGAGCTTGGATGCTGGTGGAATGAGAGATGGTTTCAAGAAGGAATTGTCTTTAAACGGAATGGAAAGGGGGAGCTCATTTGATGGGAATCAGAATAATGGGTGGGTCAATAAGGTCTCTTCTTCATGGGCAGTTCCCGCCAACTGGAAGTTTGTGCTTGATGTGACTGGGAGGGTGACTTTTGAAACATTAAGGTATTTGGTGGTGTTTGTACTATGGAAGCTTTCAGAGGGTTTGAAGAGAAGTATTCATATTGTTCGTGAGGAGGTTGTGGAAAGGGGACTGGATGTTATCAGATATGTTGGTGCTAAGTCTTCCATTATAGTCACAGTTTGTGTTGCTCTGTATTTACATATCCTGGGTGGTAGTAGGGTTGTGATGCCTGCTTGAATGAGCATTTGCTCTGACTTTTTACCGAAATACAACAAAATCTTACTGAAGCTGCTTATATCAGACTGTCTTGTACCGTTGTATGTATATTTCTCTCATGCAAACTGTATATAGCATTAGCAATACCCAACTTCCTTCAAATTATTTTCCATATACAAATCTATACTAAAAAATATCAGTTCTCTGCTGCTGTATACCAGAACTAGTGCCATTTTGTTGTTCCAGGAAATCTAATTCTTATTAGTGATGGATCGACAGTGTTTTAGAAATGAAATTGGCTTTGGGATTAAGAATTCCAATTCTCGTGTCATTTTTTTTGCCGTTCTTGTTGATGATAGCTTTTAGCATCACGTTATATGCTTTTTGAAAAATGATTTACCTTGATAGGAGAGAATTACCATAGGAGCATCAGCTCTGTTAAGGAAGATTTTACTGATCTCGCAATTTGATTCTACATGACTGGATTATGATAGGGATAGTAATCAATCTTTCTGGAAAAGATCAAGAGATTGGTCAATCTTAATCACAGAATGCTAAAATAAAAGCAATCACAAAATGATTGGACTTACGAACTATCCTTCAGCCTAGTTTATTTTTTGGTCTGTATTTTTTTCTTGTTGATAATACAAATCTGTGCATACAGATTGAGCTTGTTTTCAGTGGAAATCTGCTTGAGCACGAGGAATTCATGCTTCTTTTTCAACTAAACCTACTGTATTGTAGATGATAATTTACTCCTACATGATTTGTTTTTGGCTTATATGATCTAATGTTAATGGTACTAGCAAGTAGTAATATTATTTTTCTCAAGTTGATAGGGGATGAACCTGAAAATTATGTGATTGGCAATCATGACATATTTCTGCTTATGAGAAGCAACTGCATTATCAAAAAGTATGGACTACGCAGTTTGGATACAGAATCCTTCTGTTGAGAACAAAATGAGTATGTATTGTTTTGTGTATTCTGTCCATTCAAATTTCAGATGCTTAAACTTATGAGAATAAAATGAGTATGGACTGTGCAGTTTGGATACAGAATCCTCCTATTGAGAAATTTAACAGCTTGGCTTAAATTGTGTGCAGAGATTTCTGAGGTCAACCAATGCCATTATCTTTGTTTTTGAAACTTCGTGGGTGGATATGTGCTTTCATCTTTAGTCTCGCATTCATCTCCAGTTAAAATGTAAAGCAAATTATTCCCAGCAAATGATCTCTGTATAAACTTAAGAACCGGCTAAGTTTAGTTATTAATCAGTATCACGCCGCATGGCTAGAGAATGAGCGGTTAAGATCCGAATCCGATGCTCTTTGGGCGAAACTATTGGATCTATACAGGACTTGAGCCATCACGCAATGCAATCACGGCATTCTTATCAAGTTTTAACTTCAGCTGAACCCGCCAATTAAGCTCAAATTAAATGCACTAAACAATGAAGATGAACAATAAGGAATTGGAGCTCTCTCTCTCTCTCTCTCTCTCTCTCTCTCTCTCTCTCTCTCTCTCCTTGTTATGCATGTATAAATGTCAAAAAAGATGATGGCTTTTATAAACCCCACGTTTGTTGTCTTGTGGAAAAGGTGGTTTCCGATTTTATTTTAGCCGCTAGCTTTTGCATGTTTCTAGCTGGTTAGGGTTAAAGAGAAAGGAATTTTGTCCATGCGTCAGGTAATTTGTGTAGTTGTTTTCGTACTGCATGTGTAGTTTTGTCATGTTAGAATTGTGGTTACGATCCTTTATATCAAATAATTATTATGTTAATATTTTGGTCGCAGAATACTTTTTAGTTTATTAATATTATAAAAATTTATTATTTTTCTCGCATTTCATTAAACCGTTAACAATATTGCTGATATTACATTTTGTTAACACTTATATATTTTATTAAATTAGTTATAATTATAAATGATTTATTAAATTAGTTATAATTTGGGGTGAGCATTCAACCGAGTCGAGTCACAAAATTGAGTTATTCGAGTTGACAAATTCTATTTTACAACTCGGACTTTATTTGAAATTTTTTCGAGTCGAGTCGAGTTGATTTTTCGAGTTTATATTTAAATTTAATTATAAATATTTATAATATTATAATATTATTTAATTCTAACTTTTCTATAACCATATATACAATACAAATGTATTTCTTTATATTTTTTTCATAAGTGATATACATATATCATACAAAGTCAATGACTCGACTCAAACTTAAAAATAAATCCACTAATAAGTACAAATTTTGAGTTATTCGAGTTGCATTTTACAACTCGATTTGAACATGAATTTTTTTTGAGTCGAGCCGATTTTATGAAATTGCAACTCGAAGTCAATTCAAATAGAAAAATTTAATTTCTCTACTCGATTTTTGTTCACCCTAAAAAGAACACTTGTAATTTATTCGTGTGGTTTGGCTCGGCTTTAAATTAGGTTATCCTATAAAATTTGAAGTGGCTCAATGGAGCTATAGTTTAATTGTGCCAAAATTAATGAGCTTTTTTTACCCCAATCACACCCTGCTACAAATTATTTATAGAATTAATGAGCTATTACCTGAGTTGATTCAGTATGGTGATCAACAGAGGAGTATTTCAAAAACAACTAAAGCTTTTCTCTCCTCCAAGTTTGCAACGACAACGACGAAACTAAAGGCAATGATACTAATCGACTCGAAACAAGATAAGAAACACGCTGATATTAAACCCAAAAGTGGGATTATTTTAATTTTTTTTAACAATGAAAATTGAATTTCATTAATAAAAATGAAGTAATCAAAATTACAAGAAAATTGGAGACAATAGTCATAAAAAACTCATACATAAAATAAAAATATAAAACTTAAAGTTATGAAGAGATTGAAACCTTCCAAATATCAAAACAATCCATTAATCTTCTTAAAATTTAGGATAAAGTATAGTAATGGTCACTGAACTTTTTTAAAGCTTTCATTTAGGTCCCCTAACTTTTAAAACTTGCAATACAGTCCCTCAACATTTAATCCGTTTGTAATATGGTCCCCGACATAACCGTTCGTTTGCAGTATGGTTCCCGATATAACCGACCGTTTGACTCCGTTACACTACCGTTAGTACGTTTGCAATATGGTCACTGAACTTTTAGACGCTTGCATTTAGGTCCCCCAACTTTTTAAACTTGCAACACAATACTTAATTTCATTCTAAACCCCAAATTCCTTTTCGATCTCAAATTTCCTTTTTCGCTTCTCTTCTCATTTACAGCGTAACTTTTTAGTCGGAGATGCATGGGAAATTCTAATCTAACTTTGAATTATGTGGAGGTGTTGATTAGAATAAGGGTTCATTGAGATAAGACTCGACCAAGGGACTATAGGGACCATCAACGATTCAAGGTATAATGTTAGATACATGTCATCTCAGGTGAAGCATAGATGTTTGATGACATGCTTGTGAGAAAAAAATAGGGTTAGAAATCATCAAAATAGATTATATTTGATAATCTATTGGAAAATCTTTAACCACAAGGATTAAATTAAGAAATTATTATTTGCCATTTATACAAAATAATTTCAGCTTTGTTGGTGACTTTCAACAATGATACTTAGTTCATCTTAGTAGTATTTGTCAACTCTGTATTTCTAACCCCATTTTTTCTCACAAGCATTTCATCGAACATTTATGTTTCACATAAGATTACTTGTATCTAACATTACACCTTGAATCGTTGATGATCCCGATAGTCCCTTGGTCGGGTCTTCTCTCAATGAACCCTTATTCAAGTCAACACCTCCACATAATTCAAAGTTAGATTAGAATTTCCCATGCATCCCCGACTGAAAAGTTAAGATGGAAATGAGAAGAGAAAAAGGAAAAAGGAAATTCGAGATCGAAAAGGAATTTGGGATTTAGAATGAAATTAAGGATTGTATTGCAAGTTTAAAAAGTTGGGGGACCTAAATGCAAGAGCCTGAAAAAGTTCAGTGACCATATTGCAAACATACTAATGACAGTGTAATGGCGTCAAACTGCCGGTTACGTCGGGGACCATATTGCAAACGGACTAAATGTTGGGGGATTGTATTGTAAGTTTTAAAAGTTGGGGGACCTAAATAAAAACTTTAGAAAAGTTCAGTAACCATTACTATACTTTACCCTAAAATTTATTGTCTCTGTCGAATGAGACGTTTTACGATGTGATAAAGGAGTGTTAGCGAACCAAACAATTTGGCAGACTGTTTTGCTACACAATTCTGATTATATCGGCGAACGACCATTTACAAAAGAGGGGATCTGGCAATACTTAACTACCGACAAGCCAATCAGAAAACAAATGCGGTGAGGATATTTGTGGAAGCACCAACACGACCACAGAATTATACGAAAAACTTATCAAAAATCATAAAGAACTTGTCACTAGAGCATAGAAAGACGTGTCACAAATACAAAAATTCTTATTTAAAAGTGAAAACAAAAACATAATATGAAAAAGAAAAATAATAATCACCGACGATCGGCAACTACTATTAAGATTGGTGTCGTCATAGGTTAAAAAACAAAAGAAAAGAAGAAGACCACACTTTTAATTTTAATTTAACAGTAAAAATTTAACCCTTGAATTAAAATTAGAGTATGACAGGGCCACCAAATTAGTCTGTCCCCAGACAGTGGAAAGATTTAGTATATTGTAATGCCAAATTTAGCACAAATTTGAATCAATAAAATTTCAGATAAAATATCTTTGCGTTTTTCCCAAAAAATCATCTTTTTAATTTAATATTCTCGATCAGGCACCAGTCAGACTATATTTCCGGATCTAACACCCTTTGCAGTATGGCGCGCCCACTGCAGCGCGCTATACGCTAATTTGGCGCCACATGGGGGTAAGGCGCGCCCCCTGCGGCGCGCCTTATGCTGACATGGATACACGTGTGTATGGCGCGGGGTAGGGGCCGCGCCATATGCCACGTAGGGGCAAGGGCCGCGCTATTCAATTATCTCAATTATCAAATAATGCAAGGCGCGATGCAAGGACTGCACCTTGCATTATTTTCCCAAACTTCTCGACTTTAAGGCATCCTCTCTCGGCTATAAATAGCCGTCTCCCGTAAACTCTCTCACCAACAATCCTTTGAATCAGTAAATAACATCCGACAATCATCTTATTTGATTCAGAAGTTTGCTCGATCTTTCGTTATAAGGTAATTTTGTTATAATATTTATTTTATAGTTATATATGATTATTTGAAAAAAATATTATACTAATTGTTTTCAATTAATTTCTGTGTTTGTAGAATTAGAAAGTGAGAACATACGTCGAAATATTTTTGCGGTGCAGGTAATAATATAAAATTATATTATTTAAATTATTTACGTTTATGTGTAAAAAATTTATTCTGTTATATTTTGGTAATATTATTTATTTAATCAGGTTTGTTTCAGTTGTTTTTTTGCAGATATAATATTGTTGCACTTTTAAACTCTAAGAATGACGCGACTTTCAGCTATTGTTTATTATGATGGAGAAATTCGAGAAGATGAATCCAGCGTTGTTTTCGTATCAAATGAGCGTGTTAAAATATCATTCAAGAGAAACATAACTCTTGAGGAGCTGATAACGAAGATTTCGAGGAAGGTTCATGTTGGAAGTAGTAGAAGAATGTCGTCGTTGCAGTACATATTTCCAACATCATTGTTTCCATTAATTTATACAGCGTTCGAACTATCGAACAATGATGATGTTGAAATGTTGGCTGATTCTTAAAGTAATTATTCAGACGGCGATATTGAGATGTATGCAAAGTTTGTTCAAGTGCGTGCTGTTCGGGTCAGCCATTAAGCTCACACTATTGTCAGGCTGAACAAGTTGATCAAGTTGACAGCCCGACTACAGTAATGTGTAATGATTTTAATGCCATAATGGGAAGTCCACATCATGGTGCCGACACATCAACTTCAATGGGGAGACATTCATCCTCAACTCCTTACGATATGTACCGAGGTAGGTCCACGAACAATTCGTATGGTAACATCGCGTCCAGTTCGAGGGGAAGGCATTCATCTGCAAATTTCTTTGACCTTAATATGGAGATGCCATCGATACAACAATCTGTGCAGTTTCCATTTGACACGATGGCTTCAAGCTCTAGGGGGAGGCATTCGACTTCGAGCTTTTTCGATCTCAATCCTGATATGCCTTCTAGTTCAAGGGGAAGGCGTGCCAGTAGTAGGTTCTTCGACCTAAATGTGGAGAGCATGGAGGAACCATCATCTCTACCAGAAGAACCGCTTCGTGAGCCTAGTGCGGATGGTGCTGAGACTGGACTATTCATTCACCCAGAATCACCGCAATTCAACTCCGATGGTAATGATGATGTAGATGAAGTTCCAGAAAATGTGGCACAAACTGACCCTCCAGCACACATGTATGAAGCTGATTATGATGCAATGTAAGGGCCAGAATTTGCGGATATGCCTCATCTCGGTGACTATGAATATTACTCATCAATAAATAATGGTGAGTTATCTTTAGGCATGGAGTTTTCAAGCAAAGAAGAAGCAATGATGGCTATCAAAAATTACAATATCCGTAATTCTGTTCAGTCCAGAGTCGACCGCTTCACGACCGAAAAATATGTATGCTACTGTGCCCGACGCGAAAACGGATGCAATTGGATGGTTCGCGTATCGAAGAGAAAGAGGAAAAACAACAGATGAGAACTAACAATATAAAACGATCCTCACACATGTTGTGCTGGAGGGGTCAACCAAGATCATCCCAACTTGGACTCTGAAGTGATATACCAAGCCATCATGCCCGTGGTAAAAGTAAGCTCTCATATAGATGTTGCAGTGTTGATTTCAGCTATACAATCACAATATGAGTACAATGTCTCATATAAAAACGCTTGGTTGGCAAAACAAAATGCCATTGTCAAACTTCATGGTGAATGGGATACATCTTACAACGAACTTCTAGGTTGGTTTAGGCTGGTGCGGACGTTGAATCATGGGACAATTGTGGACTTTGAAACCTACTATGCATACCATAATGATCGAGTTCTACGCGATCGATGCCAATTCTACTGGGTTTTTGGACTTACCCATAGTGTGTTAATGCTGTCAAATACTGTAAGCATGTGGTCCATATCAACGGGACTTTCTTGTATGGAAAATACAAACAAGTTTTATTATTGGCAGTTGTCCAAGATGGCAATCACAACATTCTTCCAGTTGCTTTTGCTCTTGTCCAATGAGAAGATACATATTCTTGGGATAAGTTGAGAGGATTTGGTGTGATGAAAGGGATTGAGAATGAGGGTATTTATAGGGAGAGATGGGTATGAACGGCCGGGGGTAGGTTGGTAATTAAGGGTATAGCGCGCGACAGGGGCCTCGCCTTTCTGACGCGTGTCAGAATCACAGGTAAGGCGCGGCCCCTGCCGCGCGCTATACCCTTAATTACCAACCTACCTCGCGCCATACACACGTGTATCCATGTCAACATAAGGCGCGCCGCAGAGGGCACGCCTTACCCCACGTGACGCCAAATCAGCGTATAGCGCACTGCAAGAGGCGCACCTTACTGCAAAGGGTGTTAGATCGGGAAATATAATATGACCGGTGCCTGATCGAGAATATTAAATTAAAAAGATGATTTTTCGGGAAAAACGTCAAATTTCTCTTCACCAGCATGCGTGCAAAGGCAGGACTTCCACCGGGGTCCTTGCCCAAAAGCAAAAGTCACCCTTTCCAAAAACAAATCATGGCTATTTCTCATTTTAAAAAAATTAATAAAACATTAGTATATATTTACATTTTATAAAGTTTGAAATATTTTATTACATCAGTATTAAATTTTAAAAAATTCAGAACTATCAAATTTTCAAACTTTAAACCAACGAATGGAAGGCAAAGAAAGCCTTTCTTCCTTTTTTTTTTTTTACTGTATCTTCCTTTTTGTTAGTGAAATTTTTATATGGATGATGATGATAATACGACTAAACTTCATTTTATACTATCATTATTTAAAAACGTGCATATCCCTACACGTTCATGGTTAGACCACGTAAAAGAATTATTAGGTTTTATTTAAAACATATAATTAAAAATAAAAAATATAATTGAAGATCATTTTTTTACATTTAGTTTAACAAGATTTATGCATTAACTAACTTACCTTAGTGGTTGAAGGAATTGTTGTTATTTCTAGAGATCATGGGTTCGAGCATTAGTTACTGTAGTATGGTGATTGATTGTTCATTATTGAATGGTTGAGACTTTTTAGAATATATATTATTTTGTAATCACCTTACCTTAATAAAACAAATTAACAAGATCGATAAAGTATGATAATTATTTGGATAAAGTATGCATTTAGTACATAAACTACTAGTTTTGGTCCGTTTTAGTATCTAAATAAATTTATAAATTACTTGGGTAAACTACGCATTTAGTACATCACCGTTAAACTTAATGGGTGATTTGGAAGTGGCACCCTTTTATGGGTAAATTATATTATTCATCACTCAACTATCTTATCATTCCTATTTTGGTCACTAAAGTTTAAATTTTTTAATTTAATTATTTAACTTTCAAATTACTCCTAATTCAATCACTCTAACTTTCAAATTTAATTTAATTTATTTTTAATTATAGATTCATAAAATAATAATAAAAATTTCATATCATAAAAATTATTAATAAAATAAATTAGAGTGGTTAAAATAGGAGCAATTTGAAAGTTGAGTAGTTAAATTGAATTTTTTTAAAATTTAGTACCAAAATAGGAGTTAGAAGATAGTTGAGTAATGAATGATGTAATTTACTCATAAAAAATACATTACCATTAAGTTTTTATTGACGAGGTACTAAAATAAAATAAAAAATAAATTTTAGGTATGTTTTGAAAAATTAAAAGTTTAGATACAAAAATGGGCTAAAACTAATAGTTTAGATACTAGACATGTAATTTACCCTAATTATTTAGACACATTATAATCTGATAATTATATTTTATTATATCCAATCCAATACATAACGTTGAATCATAAAACTAGTCCAGTGAATTTTCTCAGGAGATTTGATTATTCAACCACTAACGGTGCTTAATGAGTTAAACAGCTCGTGAGTAGTTCGAACTCAATTCGGTCAGAATTTGATAAAGTCTCTACTTGGGTTGATTTAACTCGAACTCGAGTTCGACTAGAGATCTTAACGAATTGAGTCGAGCAAAGTCCAACTCGACTCGATAAGTTTATAAGCAGCTCGTTAATTTTTTATATAATTTTTTAGTAGTTATCTTAAAAAAATTATTTCATACACTTAAATTCAAACCTTATTTATTATTTTAATATATTTTTGGATTGCTACTTTATAGTTTAAACTTTTAAAATTACTTCATACACTATTTTGATAATTTTTTTGGTTAAATTTATTTATTTATGTTTATATTAAGTTATATATAGTATTAGTAGATTTTACCTATAGTTAAGAAAATAAGATAAAAATTTTGGTGAGTTTAACGAATAACAATGCAAGCAATGAGCATTGAGTTTAACGAGCAACGAGTTTTCTTAACGAGCATGAGTCGAGCAAAATTTTAACGAATTAACGAGCATGAGTCGAGCAAAATTTTAACGAATTAACGAGCAACGAGTCGAGTCGAGTCGAGCGATAAAATTTTTTAGTGAGCACGAGTCGAACACTGTCCAACCAACTCGCGATCGACTCGCTCGATAAACACCTCTATCAACCACCATAACAAATAATAAAAAAAACAAGCAATTAAACCCATAAAAATGACCAAATGATACGTGAGATCTTTTTTTTGACCCAAAAAGCATAAGAAAAAATCGATATTTAATTTGAAAATGTCGAATAAGATGATACTATCGAATTTGATGATAAGACGCTTTATAAAATTAAATCTTGAAAACGAGATAATTATAAACATAGATCATAAAACAAACATAAAAACAAATACTAAAAATAATATTTTGATATTATAACTGGATTTATCCATATACTGGGCTAGGGTTTGAACTTAAATTCCATTCAATTTAACCCCGGTTAAAGAACAATGTGCCAACCTTGATTCCAATTTTGGTAAATAGTAAAAAAGATGAAAAGTATCAACAATCAGTTGGTCTAGTGAGATAAGGTACTAGATTCTTTAAACAAGATCAAGAATTTGACGTTTGTGAATGGAGTAAATTTGGTTGATAGAGTCACTATCGTCTCTACATTACTCGTCATAGATTAATAGATCAAATACATGCGATTATACACGAAAAACCACTAAGTCCGGTTAAAATGTCAAACTCGGCGAAAACACCCGCTCCAATGGGTCTTAATAAATAACAACACCCCCAACCCCCTCTCAAAATAAATAACCAAAATGACAATGATTCCAACATGACATTGTTCTAATCATTGGAGAAAATAATAGGTGTTATGCTGGTAAGGGATACATATTGGTATGCTGTACTAAAATTATTTATGAATTATATATTAGTCTCTGAACTTTTTTAATAAGTGCAATTCATATCCAAATTATTTTTAGTTTACTTTGAAATGTATTTTACAATATGATTACATAGCTAATTGCATATTACTATTGACATTTTTCTATTTGGATTGATTTGAGATTTTCTTAGTTATTCAATTAAGTCCTTAAAATTATCCATTTTGGTTAATTGATGAATTTTCAAGTACAAAAAAGTGTGTGTATATATATATATATAACAAAAAAAGACACCCAATTGACCTCACATTTTAAAAAAATATTTAATAATAAAAGTTTTAAAACTCAATCTTACCGCTTAAAAATTCTTCACATAATTTCTAAACGGGTAAATTATATGATTGATTATTTTCGTTTAAGTTTTGTATATTTTTTTCATTGAATTTAGAAAATATAATATTTAGTCACGTTCATTTTTGTTTAATTAAGATTTGATCACTTTCGTTTTTATTTAATTAAGATTTTGTCACTTTCATTTTTATTTAATTAAGATGTGATCACTGAGGCCTAAGGGTTAACAGTCATTAAGCCTTTAACAGATTGTTGATGTGGCAAAATGAATTTATAATATTAAAAAGGGTAAACTACACAAATAGTCAATAATTTTGAGTAAGTTCTAATTTTCCTCACTAAAGTTCCAAAAGTAACAATTTGGTCAATAAAATATCAATTAGATCCTTGACCAATGATTTTATATCTAACTTATTCCAAAATCTTTCTAATTTTTTGTTTATAATTCAAAATATTCAATTGCTTCATGTCCAGAAAAAGCTTATTTTTAAGTTTTATTTTTAAAATTTAAAAAGTATATATATGCATTGGAAATTTTGGGAAAATTAGAATATTTTTACGGTAAATTAGATATAAAATAATTGTTCAATGACCTATTTGATGTTTTATTGACCAATTTGTTACTTTTGAAAGTTTAGTAGAGAAAACAAAACTTGCTCAAACATTAGTGACCATTTGTGTAGTTTACCATTTTTATTTTTATAAATTTAGTGTGGTACGTCACCAATCCGTTAAAGTTCTAACGACAGTTAATTATCAGTGACCACATCTTAATTAAATAAAAATAAAAGTAATGCACGAATCAACTTACCCTCAATGGTTAAAAGAATCGTTGTTTTTTATAGAGGTCACAAGGTCGAGCACCAACGACTATAGTAGGGTGATTGAACATTTATCGTCAAATAATTGAGAGTATTTATAACAAATACTACTTTGTAATCACCTTAGCTTTATAAAAATAATTAAATATTATGTTTTTTTAAATTAAATGAAAAAATTTACAAAGCTTAAATAAAAGTGAATAATCCTGAAATTTACCATTTCTAAATTCGACACCTCAAATCAAATTTTCTAGTTCCGCCCTGATCCAGACACGTATATGGGTTTGTGCAAGAAGGACACCTGCCCAGGTCCCCTATCAAAGGTTAAAATTAATTTTCTTTTTCCCTTCCGAGGCCCCAATCAAATGTTAAAATTAATTT
Organism: Hibiscus syriacus; assembly: GCF_006381635.1. Classification (NCBI taxonomy): domain Eukaryota; kingdom Viridiplantae; phylum Streptophyta; class Magnoliopsida; order Malvales; family Malvaceae; genus Hibiscus; species Hibiscus syriacus. The sequence goes on along the minus strand of NW_024062745.1, from coordinate 232,799 downwards.
CTATTTTCCCTGCCTGGGACCAATCAAAAAAAAATTAACACTAATTTTCACCTACTGCATTATTCTGGCATTTTTGCCCAAATTAATAAAACGACACAAAAGCCAAAAGTTATAATCGTAAAAATAATCCAAAAGCAAAATTTTAAAAATGAATATTAATTTCATTTTTGTTTTATTTAAGAGAGTCATTATTAATGATTATTCTCTTAGTTTTCCTATGCTCCTTTTGATGCAACCAATAAACCATATTTATGTTCAACGATTGTTTTCTCTTTTGTTTATGTAATGAGCAGTATGTTAAAAGAAATTTATTATTTTGTTTGAATTTATATATTTTCTAAAACCGGTAATTCTCTTTTAATATTTTCTTATATTAGAATTTGAATGTTGTCAATTATATTTTTTTAATTGTTTTCTTTTGTTAATTATGAAATATAAGTGAAGGTGTATTACATCGTCGATTAATTTATCTAAAAATGAGGTAAAACTTCAACGACGGAGACTCAAATACTATCATCCTATATTTTTTGTTTCATATTTTTATAGTATAAACTATCGTGAAAACATGTTTTCGGTAGAAAAAAAAGAAGAAAACAAACACAAAAATTAGTACAACCATAAAAGGGAGTTTTAGATATACTCTTAAAATTTATTTTTTAATATTTGTTATCAAAAGTCATATTTTTAAATTCGTCTTAAACTACTAAGATCTCATAAACGGGTCTGCCTGAACTTGTTAATGCTGAAAACAGACATGAAAAACACGGTGTCCATTGTTGTCATTTTGAAACAACAAAAAGCACAAGAAACACAAAAAGGTAATAAATCTTCCCATTGGAGACGATCAATAAAAGAACAGATAATATAAGCAAAAAGTAGAAGGAGATGCTTAAGCCGAAAGATGAAAAAAGTTGCCTCTTCATTATTGTGATTGAAAGTAGACAAAGCGTCCCTCCAATGATGGTTTCTTCTCAAATCCCACGTATTGTATTAGTATTAGCCTAAGGCCAAACCATGAAACCAACCTACTCTTTTCCTCCAGGTTTATATGGTTTCATCTTGACTAATTTGGACCGACTCAGGTCGCATATTTAATTTTGGTGGATGAGTTTTCCAATGAAAATTTTCTGTATATACAAAGACTCGAACTAGAGACATACTTAAATGATATCAATCTGTTTACCACCTGAGTCAACCCGTTGTAAACCAACCTACTTTCTAATCTTACAATAATAATTATATTAATTAAATTTATCCGGCATGTTTTTATCATAAATATGTTGTTTTTAAAAATGTTTTTTTAATATTGTTACGTAAATGATATTTTTTAAAATAAAATTACCATATCATTAATTTTAAAATTCTTTAAAATTTAAAATATAATCGAATTAAAGAAGTGGGGGACAAGGCATCTCACGCCATCAATTTAGTCATGTCCTTATAAAAAATAAATATTTCAATTTAATTTATTGTTTAAATATGACATCGATTAGATTGCAAAATTCATAATGTGACATTTTTCAAATTTTCATACTGTAAATTTAAAATTTAACTTCAAATAATCACTCTTAAAATTTAAATTTTTTTTTGATGAAAACACTGGAACAGAAGACGAAAGTAGAGTAAAAAGCCTTGAGTTTTATCTTTCTCCCACATCTCCCTAAAACCTTGCTTTGTGTTTCTGGTATTGATCAGTCCTAAACTGACAGGTATGTCTTGTCTTCCTTCAACTTTAAAACCCATAATTCAGACCATTGAGCTCAACAACACTGTTCTAATGGCGACTCAATCATCCAAGCCAGCAGCAATGCAACTCGGTGAACTCCTCAAACAACAACAAGAACCTTTCGTCTTAGAGATTGACCAATCGGAAAGAGGGTGTTTGAAGAAGAAGAAGTTATCACCGGGATCACCCAAGTTTGGCTGCCATGGAAGTTCAGGCAAGTTTTTGAAGATGAACAACAAGGGAATTCCGAATTTCCCGAAAGCACTTAAACTTGTGATGTGTAACAAGCTCTTTGCAATCAAAGGGTTGAAGACCAACAATTCCAATGATGAAAATGGAAAGGTTAGTGCCACTGCAGAGCCTGATAGATTTTCCACCGCTAGCAGCACAACCGTGTATAATTCAAGCACAGATATTGACACAGATGAACCATCGATGATTAACCAGGTAAAAGAAAATGATTTATAGTTTTATCTTTTATGTTTTACATAGAGCAGCAGATTCGAAATTTTGCTACTTATAAAGCTAACATGCTGCTGCAGATTCCAAGTTTCAATGGAGTTCAAGGCAGAAAAGCTTGTTCTTGAGTGAGCTGATAATGGAGGACACGATACTGTTACTTCTTCAAGCCACACCGGACAAACCAAGTTGTGTAAGAGAATTACAGGAGGCTGGTGGGTCTAATTCTTTGCTATTTTCGACATCGAAAAGGGTTTAGCAGAATTCGAAGAAGCTCGAGGAAGACCAAAGGAAAGAGTGTTTAGGGTGTTCAACCCAGGAATGGAACGATTATGAACACCAGAAAGAAGTAGGGCTTGTACTTGGAAACGCCATTGAAGATGAGATTGTAGCTGAAGTTGTAATGGGACACGATGTTCATGTTTCATGGCTAAGATGTAATTTGTTTTTCAATCATACATGTCGATTGTTCCTGTCTTAAGTTCAGATTGATTTCCGTGATAGTAAAGTAGCTAGAAGTGTCTTGGGGGTGGAGGGATGGAAAGAAAATTAATGGTCTCTTTGACTTTAGCTGGGTATGGAGTACACGGGGAAAACGACCCAAATAATGCAAATGGAAAACTTTAATTCCCAAGATAATGTTATCAGGTTATTATTTCCCCTAATAGAGTGAGTGATTGCTATAGGAAACATGCAAAGCTTGGCGTCTCTCGGCGTCTTCATGTTTAGGGAGCATATTACTCGACGCCTTCAGCTTTGATGAATCTCTCGGCGTCTTCAACTTGGATCTCTAGGCGTCTTCATTTTCTATCTTGGATATCTAGACGTCTTCATTGTTATGTTTGATATCTAGGCGTCTTTAGGTGTATTCCATGCAATTTGAACATAGTTTGGAAGCCATGGAATTTGCAGCAAAATCAGGAAACCATGGGAAGATAAAACAAACAAAGTGAATCAATAATGCACGTGGGGACAGGATGAGATTTAAAACAAAGCAAAAGCTAAAGAAAGGGATGATATTTAAAACAAAGCAAATTTTTATCAAACAAAAGTGAATCAATAATTCACGATAATGGGCATAAAACAATACTTATTTGATTTAAAACAAATCAAAAGCAAAAGAAATGGGATTGAAAACAAAGCAAAAGTAAAAGAAAGGGTGCGAGAATCTCTCCATGCATGCATATATTACGTTTAGAAAAGTGAATCAATAATGCACCGAGAAAATTTTGCATGGGGGTCGGATCTCTTCATTGTAAAGCAATTATCAATCAATGGTGGCATTGTGAAGCAACAATGCACTGAAAATGATTTATAAATAGGAGGATAAGTGAGTTCAGGGAGAAGTTAGAAAAGAAGAGAAGAGAAGCTTGCATGTTCGAGAGTTATTTCGGGAAAAAAGGAGAAAAAAGTTTAAATAAAGGAAAAAATAAATTGAATATTGGATAAGTTTTATGTAATTTTTATAATTGTTACATTATTATAATTTTAAATAGAAATTAATTAGATTAATTTTTTGATTTTTAGGAATGAACTATATTTTAGATTTTGTTATTGAGTAATATAAATTATGAGACTAGTTATTATGATTTAACAGATTTAACAAATTGTAAAGAATATTTTACGTGTAGAGAAAATGCACAACAAATTTTTCATGATTGTCCATTACAATGGACATATGATGGAAAATGAGACCGGCGTTATTTTCAGTCTGAAACACTTATAAATATGATGTATAAAAGGGACATCACTTTTGTAGAGATGAAGGAGAGGATAAAAAGAAAAAACTGTGCTAAAGTTGATGGTTTGAGGTACAGATTTATTGTAGGTCCCAATCCGGTCAGGTATGTTGCAGTACCACTAGAAGACGATGATGATATTATAAGTATGGTTGAATTACATGACTCAACAAATATTCCAATTATTGAGTTATTTGTTGAGTTGTGTAATATATCTAATGTGCCTGGGTCATTAAGAAATGCGGTTGGAACTTCATCTCAAATGGGTTTTGAGAGTTATTTTGACAGTTTTGTGGCGATGTTGGAAAGTGCAAATGAAGTTGGTGGGAAGAAATACTTGAAGATTCCAGTGAAGATGAAGAAACTGAGGAACCTCCTTTGGCTGAGGATGATGCCATGTTCGATGGTGATGAAGTTGATTTCAATATTGCTGAATATTCATCGTATCAACCCACCCGTCACATGTAGGAGATTGATTATGAAGTAATGAGGGCACCTAAATTCCCGGAGATGCCACATTTAACTTCAGGCTACATGAGTGAATCGTCCGATAACTCTGGTGAATTATCAGTTGGGAACCAATACAGAGGAAAAAAAGAAGCTACACTAGCGATTAAAGAGTATTGCATAAGAGGCCATGTAGATTGCAAGGTTGTAGAGTCCAACCAGAAAACTTTGTACGCGAAGTGTGTTAAATATGAGCCTGAGTGTAAGTGGCTGATCAGAGTGTCCAAAAAACAGAGGCAAGATGCTTGGGTCATCACAAGGTACAATGGTCCACACACATGTTTGCAAAACTCTATCGAACAAGACCACCGACTACTGGACTCCGATGTAATTTGTCAATATGTGAAGGTTTTGGTTGAACAAAATCCAAGGATCCCTTGCTCGATGTTGGCTGCATCTATTCGATACAGTTCAGATACAATGTAAATACAAACCCGTTTGGCATGCGAATGAGAAGGCAAGGAGGTTGATATATGGTGATTGGGATACATCATACAATGAGTGGAACATGTTTGCAAAACTCTATCGAACAAGACCACCGACCATTCCTCACCGACCCTACCCCGCCCATCTAATCGATGGAGAACATCATGATTTTCTGGAATGACTGGAATAGGTTGGTGGAAGCCGAACTGCCTCAACACTCTATCGGCAAATTGGAACTCAACAAATGTGAAATGGATCAATGGTGTAACAGCACATTGATATTGACAACCCTCCCAAACATGTTGTGGCACACACGCCATAATTTCTCCATCAGCGTACGGTCTCCAAATTAACTATAAAACAAAATTATATAATTACTATTTAATTAAATCATTATAATAATCAACTAAATAATTAAAGAATAATATTGTAATATAAACATAATAACAAATAAATTCGCTAATTAATTTTATATATACCTCAACTTTGCATTTGATGTCAATCTTAAACCTAAACTCTTTCACGTTATTGTGCGCCAACCCCGTTCTTTCTATTTTATGCCTCCATCTGTATACCAATCAAAATAAAATTATGTAATTATTTATCATTTACAAAATATTCTTTATTTAATTTAAGATAAAATATTTTAAATCAATAAAATTACCTTCCGACAAGAGGAAAGTCAACTGCAGTTCGGCTAATAGGTGTTAACCATGGAATTCTATACCACGCTCACGATTATAATAACATCGTGCATCCACCGATTTTAGTCGTATACGCATCATTTACAAGTAATGACGCCTTGCACATCTCGCGATACAAGAATGTTAATATTGCCGATCCCCAGCTATATTGACGGGTCATAAAGAAGTTCTCCAAAAACGAAAGATATTGTATATGGACAAGATTACTGGATTTATTTGGCATCAAGATTCCGCCGATCAACCGTAATATATATGCTCGAGTTGCATATATAATGTCTTGCTCACTACAATGTGGATCGAGCTTAAACTCATTTGTCAACTAGGATAATCTCAGTCGTGACCCTTTTGCTATATCTTTGTCTGGTACCTTCCCAAGGTAACGCTCACATATTGCAAACACGTCAAGATCGGTATTTCCCACCACTGCCATTCCATTTGTAGGAACCCCTAGTTGTAAAGCCACATCCTCCAAAGTGATCGTACATTCGCCACATGGAAGATGAAAAGTATGAGTTTCTGGTCTCCACCGTTCAATTAATGCACTTATCAAACCGGGGACCAACTGAAATTCTCTTACAAAAGCAACATCATAAAAACCAACTATATTCAAATTATCAACAATACGTTGATCTAGCATCTCACAGTTGATAAGTCGAGGACGAATGACTCATTGTTCTTCATCTTGCAATTTGTTAATCAATGTAATTAGAATTAATTCACCGTTCTCAAATCAAAAAATTAAGTCGATAATATTACCAGTTCTCCCAAATGACTCGAAATGTGTCTACCATCTAGTCTCAAAAGAACATTTTAACAAATCTATACAAAAAATTTAAATATTACACTTAAATATTACATTGTTTTATTCAAATAATCAATTACATGTTATCTACTTTCATAAAATAAAAATAAAAATAAAAATAAAATATAAAATGATCCCTAATTACTATTTGGTTCTCAACATTTTCAAACTTTGTAATTTAATCCCTAAATTTATAAATTCTTTCAAATTAAACCAATTAAGCATACTAATACTAAATTCCAGTATAGTATACCAACTTTTAATAATTTACTCTTATACCTAAAATTCCTAAAATTTTACAAAATGATCCCTAAAACTTTACAATGTTCCAAAATGGTCCAAAGCTTATTTCAAATTATGTAACAACATATAAATCATTATTTCAGTGTGTAACAACATATAATCACAAAATTAATAAACTTATGAAACTAAAATTATGAGATCAATATGAAACCCTAAACCTTTAAAACAAGAATAAAATGAGATCTAGGGCTTGAGTTTAAATTACCTCAATTTTTTGACAAAGATGATGGCTATGCTCTGTGATCTCTTTGCTTCTGCTGATCGATATCTCCCTCTCACTGCTTCTGTAATTGAAAGCTCACAATGAATTGCCTAAGCCCCGAGTACTATTATAAACACATTCGGAACCCATCCCGTGCATGCATTATTCGACTTATATGTGAAGAAGACACCGAGATTTCCACATCCCATGAAGAAGACGCCGAGAAATACTTACCCTAAAGTGAAGAAGACGCCGATAAATCCTCTAATAAATCCAACAATTACATGCATGATACAGACGTGCAGGCCCCCCCACATGCATCTTTCTGTGCTCACCTTGGGACATGCAACAGTATCTCCCTGCTCAACCTGTGCTTTCTGTGCTCACCCTGGGACATGGAGTAACATCTCCATGCTCAACCCGTGATTTCCCATGTCCAGTTCCACATGCACAACTCCCACACCACTGAAGACGCCGAGAGTTCCTATAATGAAGCCAACACCACTGAAGACGCCGGTAGATCACATGTCACCTGTAGAAAACACCCCATTTGGGGAAATAATCGGCTGAGTGGATTATTTTAGGAATTAAACATTCTAAGCAACATTATCTCGGTAGTTTTCTTGGAGTACACGACTTAAAAAATAAGGTAAATTATAAACTTCCTCACTAAATTTTCCTATCTCTTATTTCACTTTTAATTTTTCAAATTTCTTTACTTAACTTTTGAATTATTCTTGTTTTGCTCATTTTGAATTATTTTATTATTATTTTCATTGTAACACCCTAATCCGATCCGACAAAAAAGCGATGGACTATGATGTCACACGGAGTTACCTAAGTGACCAACCCTTTTTATTAAAACATTTGATCAAAAACAAAATAATAAATCATCCAAATACGATATGCGGAAAAAATAATAGTAGTTTAAATACGGAGAGCTCCCGGCATAAGTCTACAAATACGAATATAAACAAAATACAGAGTTACAACTCAAATACACATAAGGGTCTATGACAGTACATGTCCACTAAATACTCGAGACGTACTCTGAAGGGATCAAGTCTGGAAGCTCTGAATCGGTGACTTACTCCTCGATCTGGCACTTAAGGATATGCGCACGGAAACACATTCCACACAATGTGCTCCCAAGCTCAGTCCCACAAAAATAACCCTACTATACTACATGCATTCAACATATGAGCATGATATAGTATAGTTATGAACGATTGTAAAGCACTCAATCAAACAAGTAAGTATCATGGTGTAGTTCGGGGTCACTTAGCCTGACGGAACTCACACCCCTTTTTACTTACTACAACACTTAAGGAAGACATGGGTCACATAACATCAATGTCCCCCTAAGCATCGAGTCAAGTTCGGGTCACCAAGCGTCGGTACTTTACCCGACTAGTCTACTCCTCTAGAGTACTTGGGGCGTGTCTGGGTCACATAACATCGACACAACATCCAACTAGAAATTAGAGTGCCTAAGTACTTATTTAGAATTATCTGGATACTTCTTACACATTCATACTAACATCATTAAGTAACTCGGGTGTCCTCATCGTTTTCCTGAGCATCAAACAAAGGCATAAGACTTATAGAATCTTACCTCATTAAGTTCTTATGTTATCACACATTTTTTTCTTTTGTAATCTTATGCAAAGGTAACACTTGGTTTCCCTTGGGTCCCTCAAGTCAATTTCCATAAAATTTTAGTCTCATCTTACCCAAATCTGACTGTTGGTATTGATATTGCTCCTTCAGTATTAATACTCATGATCCGGTGTCGATACCTTATGCAAGTCTCAAAACCGAAAATGGCTACTAGAATCTGGGTCTCGAGATACCAAGCTAGTCAGTCTCGAGATCGTGTCCCCGATATCGATACCACTGAACGAGTATCGATACCGCTGCCCATAAAATAAAAAATATACCCAAAAATCGAAGAATAGTCTCGATACTACTCTTCTAGTATTGAGATCGAACCTGTAGAACACTTTGTTTTATCAATAAAAAGCCTAACTTTCTATCCCAAAACCCCTAAAGGGGTTCTCAACTAATATTTAAGGATTATTCAATCCACAAGGGGTATAAAAGAACTACTACTCTACACAATAACACAATAAAACCCATTTACATGCTTTGAATCCCCACCCAAGTGCATACAAAGGTTCTTATACACAACATGCATCAAAATTTCACATTTTGAATTACAAACAGTAGATGAAGGTTAGAAATGTGTTATATTTCACTTAAGAGTTGTAAAAGCAACCATAAGCTCACCCTAGAGTCTCATTTCCTTTGCCTTGACCCTTAGAGCTTTCACCCACTTCCCTTACTAAAATAAGTAAATGCAAGGGGGTTATTAGCACTCTTAAAGGTTTAGAACGTTAGAAGTAAGGATTTTAAGGTTTAGAAATGTTCTAGAGTTCTCCCTAAGCTCTAGAACTCAAAACCCTCCTTAAACCCAACTTTGGCCACCATGGCCAAACCCCAAGGTTGAGAGCTCATTTTGAAGCTCTTGAGAAGATGATTCTAAATCTTACCTTCTTAATTTTAGAATATGGATGAGCACCAACAAGTTCCCACCTTTGTGTTCTTACTACTCAAGAAGAAAATAATAAAAAAAGGAAGAATAAGACAAGAGAATGGTGAAGAAAAAGATAGGTGCAAGAGCTTTTCCAAAATGGTGATATGTTTATGGCGTGACTTCCCTAAGCAATTAAAAGAATTCAGTCTTTTTACCAAGCTAGGGAAAATTACACTCATAGTCCTCCAGGTTTGATGCACACTTTAAAATACCCCTTTTTAAACCTTATTGGGCTCAAGCCCAAATCAAAACAATTATACCTTAGTCCAAAACTCATAAATGGTTTCTTTAGACCATTTAGAACCCATTCGAGTTTACCCAAAACTACTAACCCGAAAATTGGGGCGTTACATTCGTATCACATGACATTTATTATTTTTTAAAATATAAAAATAATTTAAAATTTAAAATAAAAACAAGTGGTGACTGTCCACTATTCGCATGGGTTGGATCATTGTCGACCACTGTAGATGGTGGTTGTGTAACACCCATAATCCGTATAGGTGTACCAATACGAATTAAAGATGTCACATTAACTATTTAAACCATTTCTTTACTCAAACTAGGTAAATTTTGTTTCTTTCAATATTTCTAGATTATAACTGTTAATATAAAATATTTCATTATAGAAAATCAAAATATAACATTTTAAAACATAATTTGATATAAAAACGTTCGTTCATACTGTTAATACTAAATAGTACCAACCATAGTAAAGTATAACAAGGCATTTCATTTAACTATTACAAACCAATTCTAAAGATAGTTTAATAGAGCGACTAGGACACTTATAAGGTACATGTCACTAAACAAGTCAAAATCACATCGAAAGATGTCTTATTGATACTGTAAATATACTCCTCGATGCTTGGTGTTGCTCAGTACTCCTTATTCCTCTCTTGCTTTTTACCTACGCGTGAAAAGCATCACACGCTAAGTATATACTTAATGAAGCAATTAAAATAATAAACAGTGCAATACATCACATGCATGTAATTTAAATACCATTATTCCATGCAACTTGATCACTATACATGTATATCCATCATGTTGCCAATAATAACCATGATATAAAACATATATATAAAAGACTTTATTTCCAATAAACCATAGCCCAAAATATAAACCTACGAGGACCTTGGGTACACAAGTCAAACATGCACTGAAGTGCTTACACATAAGGTCGTGCCCACCATATGCACCAAAGTGCTTACACATAAGGTCGTGCCCACCATATGCACCGAAGTGCTTACACATAAAGTCGTGCCCATCATATGCACTAGGTTTCATTTAATGCTAAAATGATATGCAACTGCTACTAGACTCTATGATATGCCAATTATACCCTATCCCTTAATGACTTACTTAAGCATATAGTCTATATATTTAATTCATCCTTGACAATGTATATCAATATTACTTAACATTAGGCATTTCATACCCGAAATACATTCATCTCATAACATCATATATATTAGTGATCAATGCATTATATTTTCAACTCTTGACATAATCAGAACATGTCAAATATATGATAAATGACATAAATATCATGCCAATATAAACAAGGTATACTCATCGCAAGTCTTCTTAATGATGTATAAAACATCCATGTATAATGTCATGCATGCATTGTACTCACCTAGACACTTTATATATCAAAATATTACTCTCACTAAGCTTCAAACTTGCTCCTCGTTCTCGATTCACTTTGATCAAGAAATCAGCCACGATCTATACAAAGTCACAAATGCATATTGAAAGCATATGTTAGTATTGTACTAACATAAGTACAATACACTAATAACAATCCATAAAATATATTCGAAACTTATTCGAAACAATTTATTTCGACATTTATGAATTATTTTAGAATTCATACCAACTTTTATAATTTATGTAAAATGGTCATTCACCATTTTACCCAATCAAATTTCAATATTAAATTTCCATCATTGAAATAACTACCAAACTAGTCCACATAAAATTTCAAAATCATCTTTAAAGCCCCTTAATTATTCAAATTTTCCATATTAGTCACCTAACTTACCAAGCTTCCAAAATGACCCAATTTCAAATTCTAACTTCAATTTCAATACTCAAACAATAATTTCCAGCATAGTACAACAACTACTGAATAATCACACAACAACCTCATAACTTTTCAAAATTACCAAAAAAGTCTCTCAACTATCACAAAATTACAAAATGGTCTCAAAATTTTTATAAGGCTTGTAGAATACTTCCCACATTATTTCCAACCCTTACATAATTTTTCCATAATTTTTCTCATTTTCTAAAGCTTGGGACGAAAGTTAGGGGATATGTTCTATGATTTTCACTTGATTTCAATTTGATTCAAGCACGAAATCAACCTCTATTCAACATTTCAAAACCTATACAATCAAACACCTAACTCAATTTCCCTTAAATATATGGTTTAGGCCGAAACTCCTATAAGTTTATCTAGGTGATTTTAATCATCAATCAAGCTTGAAATTTTTTCTACAACCTAAATAACCTCAAAATCCATCATCAATTCATGAAACTCTAATATGAACATAAAACCTAGAATTTGTGAACTTAACATTCAAGCAAGATTAACATGCAATAAGGGTCTGAGATGATAGTTTTTTTTTCCCGAATAGAACAATTTTCTATTTCATAGCTCGATCCAAAATCCAAAGGAAATTTCTCAAAAATGAAAAATAAAATTTTCTTACCTTGGTTAGGGACTCAAGGCTACAAGGGGTTGAAGATGAACAAGTTTCATTAAATTTTAGCTTAATTTCATGTTAATTTGTCATTTATTTAGCTTAAATGAAATTTGATAATTACCATTAATGAAACTTGATAATTACCATTAATGAAACTTGATAATTACATTCATACCAAGTCAGATAACTCTTATCATCTTCTCAAATTCAAATATGAACAAAATATTATACCCTTTACCATTTTATCCATGCAACTTTCCAAAATTTTCAATCTTGCCATTTTAATCCAACGGTCCATGTTGAACATGGAAATAAATTCTCAAATTCAATGATTCATATTATTTTTCATCATTTTAAAATGTGGAAATAATATTTTTAAGCTTAATTTATTATCCTTCAAATTTTCTCAGAATTTCTATTCAATTCGATTTTACCGAATTTTTACCAGACTTTAACACTTTCTAGCTTTATAACAAATACCGGATCAACAATCTAATTCCCACCAAAATGCTCTCTTGGGGGTAAACTATTCATTTATGAAATATAATTTTTTTTGTAAAATTACCATTTTGGTCCCTAAACTCTTCCCAATTTTATACTTTGGCCACTAAACTTTCAAATTTTACATTTTGGTCACTAACCAAAATTTGGGGTATTACAGGTTGTTCGTCCTAGATTTATTGGTTCACTTTGCCTCGGTGTTATGAGTCTGAATTTGGTGGTTTCCTCACTTTTGATCTCTAATCATAGACTTCGAAGTATATTCCAACAAAATGTAGGTTGAATTCGGACTCAAGGGTTAGAGACAAAGTGACTCATGAAATTTAGGACTGAAACGACCCCCATCTACGGTAGTCGACGATGATGTCCAATTCCAACAAATAATGGATGGCCACATGTTGATTTTTATTTTATATTTTTAATTATTTTTATATCAAATAATAATGCCACATCGTACTATAATAAAAAATAATTTATAGTGAGAAAAACAGGAACAATATGAGTTCAGTAAAATTGAAATAATTGAAAGTTGAAAATTAGAGAGTATGAGTTCGTTTGGTTCTAGAAAATATTTTTTTATTTTCTGTTTTTATTTTTAGAAAATAGATTTCATTTTTAGTTTTTGAAATTAGGAAATATTTGGTTAATATAAATGAAAATTAAATTCAAATAAAATTGTGAAATAGATTTGGTATATATCTAATTTTTCAAAATAGAGATGAATAATAGTTATAAATAATTAAATTAAAATATATTATTAAAAAATTCATTACATAATTTAACATGTGAGTTATGCCAAAACAATAAATTGAAAAGAAATTTTATACGTAAAAATCTATTTAATATTTTGACTAACTCAATCAAACCATCAAGACGATTACATGACATTCACAAAGTTTACATGACAATCTGCAATGTTGATGGACAGTTATGTTGTTGTGGCAGTACATGATAGATAATGATGTGGTAAATGGTCTATGGGTTTTACTAGTTGAGGGCCTAATTAATTTTAAAGTTTAAGGACTTATAAATTTAAAAATTAAGGTTTTTTAAATTTAAATTTTAAATAATTATTAAGATATTTAATACATAATATAAAAATTCTAAAATATTAAATTATTTTTAAAGATCACATTAAGTGTAAAAAAGTTTAGAGACCATATTGATTTTTTTTCAAAATTTTGAGAGTTTTAGATGCCATTAATCAAAAATTTATTGTTAGAAGGATTTGAACATGCATAAGTTAAGTTAAAATCTAGATTTTTTTTTTTCTATTTTTCAAATTTTCAAACAATTTTAATGAAAACATCTTTTTTTATGTTTTTATTTTTCATTATTTTTTTTGTCATTTTCTAGAAATTATTTTCTAATTTTACCACCAAACATTTTTTTAAAATATTTTCTATTTAAAAAAAAAAATGAAAATAACTATTTTTTCAAATGGACCCTAAATTCAATAAGAAATGTTTTTACCCTAAAAAGAAAATTGAAATAAATAGGGTAGGTGTTGAGGTTTTATAGGAAATTTATGAGAATATTTTTATTAAACAAAGATGATTATAAATTATATATTATCATCCAAACACATCAATTCAAATAATATTTTAATTACGTAGGATGAGAGCACATCCAATCAATCATACTTTTCAATGATGTTTTTATTGACAACACTTTATCGACGTACCATAGTATTCTTTGATTAACTTAAGGTGGGATTCTTAACTTACCTCCTACTTCAAATTTATTTGTGATTTTTTTTTTATATTTTATAACCAGTTTAATATTTTAATTAATTTATATTATTTAAATTATTAAATAATTTAATTAGTTGATATTAGTTTAATTGAATATATTATATTTAGCGTTATTTTTTTGAATGAACTTGTTTATTTTATAATTTAATTCATTTAAATAATTTTGTTATAAATCTTTATATATATATATTTACGGTGGTCAGGACGTGGTGTAGGCCTAGTTCGGCAAAGTGAAGAGACCTTGTGATGGCTCGGCAAAGTGGGGTGGTGTGCTTCAGAATTTCGATGGTCGGTGGTTACTCGGGTTTCAGAAGTTAATTGGGTTGCTCGTATTGAAGCGGAGCTATGGGGAATTATGTGGGGCTTGATGTTTGGCTTGGGATCGTGGCTTTCCCATGGTGGTGGTTGAATCGGATGTTTGCAGGCTATTCATTTGTTGCAAGAGCATAGACTTGACAGTTGTTTATTACCAATGAGCACCATATTCATGATTTCTCACGCGTAGATGGTCGGTGAGGTTCTCACATATTTCTCGGCATGCAAACCTTGTGTTGATTGCCTGGTTAAGGCAGCTCGTTCTGTGAATTTATGACTCACGTTTTGGACAGTCTGTCGATTGCAGTTATGGATCTATGAGGGAGGATGTGATCGATTCTCATTTGCGTGTTTAGTCTCCTTGGGACTCTTGTTTCGCTTAAGGCTTGTTTTAATCGTTTATTTTAGGAGTTAGGTATGTAATCTTTTCCTTCATTTAGGATTAGGGAGGTTCTTGCAAATTTTGTTCTCTTATACATAATCTCCTTTAATCATACCGACTTTACCAATATATATATATTTAATAAACACTTAAAAATATATTATATATAAAATGAAAATGCGATTATAAAAATAAACACATAGACCTTTAAAAATAATAAAAATTAATAACAAGATGAAAATAAATGCAGGTTACATGGAAAATTTAAGTATTTACTTAAACAATTCTCAAAGGCCCAATAAGAGCAGATTCATTGCCCTTAATGAGACCCAATTCTTAGCCCAAATTTGTTTTTTAAAAAAAAAAACCAATTTCCCAACTTCCTTTTTTTAACCCTGTTTTCTTCGAAAGAAATTTCACGCTTTTTCACCCGTTTCAGTACTCGAACAAGCTTTGCTGTTTTAGGGTTTTTATGATTCTCGTGTAAATTGGGGGTTTCAGGTTAATAGCTTCCGATTAGGGTTTATTTGGTTCCACTCCAATGGGAATTTCAGTTCTTCTGTATTTGAGTTTTAGGTTGCACCCTCTTTATTTTTCAGTGTTCGTTTTATTTCTTTTGGGTTGGGTTAGGGTGCTACTGTTCTCTCTGCAATAAGTTTTTTTCCCTTTGCGAAAGTAATGTAATTCGTGTTTGTTGTAATTGGAATTTTTTATATGTTTTTGTTTCAGTAGCTAGGGATTGGGACTGGGGTTTTAGCCGAGCATGGAATCTGATAAAGGCAAGCTATTCGTGGGAGGGATATCTCGGAGACAACTGATGCTATCCTCATGATTTCAGCAAATACGGCACCGTATTGACTCAGTTGTAGCTAAAGACAGGAACACCAAAAGCCCTCGAGGTTTCGCCTTGTTTGTTCTCTGAATCTTCATCAGCTGATAAAGCTCTTCAAGACACCCTATTATTCTCGGTAGAACGGTCAGTTCAAAGCTCTTTTGCGGCAGTCATTTTATACTCTATTTTATTACTGTTAGAAATGATGAATTATACTTGGAATGAAGTTAAGGTTTTAAATTTTTTTGGGAAATGATTGATTGCTGGTATTTTGGTTGTTTAATATATGGTTTATGAATGGGTTTTCTAGGTAGAAGTGAAAAAGCCATACCCCGAAGCGAACAGCAGCAGCAGCAACTACACCACTATCCGAATCAACAACAGAATAGTGGGTTCAGTACGAATGGTAGTGATGCTGCTGACAGTAACAATAGCTTTAGGACTAAGAAACTTTCGTAGGGGTTTATCTGCTACTCTAACTGAGGAAGAGTTCAAGAAATACTTTGAAAGATTTGGTAGAATAACAGACGTTGTTGTGATGACAGCATGACCAACCGACCTAGGGGATTTGGGTTGTTACTTTCGACTCGAGGAGTCGGTGGAGAATGTTATGCAGAAGAATTTCCACGAGTTGAATGATAGGCTTGTGGAAGTTAAGCGTGCAGTGCCCAAAGAGGGAAGTAATGGTCATTACAGTAATCAAAACATGAAGCCTGGTGCTGTAAGGGGGTCTTCTTATAATGGCTTTCAGGCTGTTGAGTTCACTTCTAATGGTTCTGGATACGGATGGTTCCTGGCTATGCTCCTCTTCATGCGCATAATCCTGTTGGGGATTATTATATGGAACAGGTGTTTATGGCTCTGGGTACCCTATGGTAGGGTATGGTAGGATCGACTATGGTGTCACTACACCTACTCCTCGAGTCCTTCATATGCTGCCCCTGTAATGCTTGGGCCTAGATTTACCCGCTTCCTTACGGCAGTCCTCCATCTACCTGCTTATATGAACGCCGGGGTTGGTTTCATGGGTGCAGCTGCAGGTGGTTCAATGGGATTATTGGAAATGTAATTGATGGGAAATGGAATCAGGTTCCAGGTAATGGTGATCTGCCTGCGAACGACATTCAACCTCATATTGAAGCAGCAAACAACGGTACTGACAGTTCTGGTTTAAAAGAGCTTAGTGGTAGTGCTTCTGCTGAACAGGATCAGAAAAGTGTTGCTGGGGAACTTAAGCCTTCACACGTAGATGTTTCTAGATGATTCATTGACTCTGTTTAGGCTTCGAAGGGTTAGTAAATTCTTTAACTGACCAACTTAGGGAAATTTAACCATCAATGTTCAGTGTCCCTTTTAAGCATAATCTGTCATAAACATGCTGCATGTATCTTATTTTAGTGTTATCATTTGGGGGTACAGAATTCAGCATTATGTACATATTTGCATCCGGTTTCCACTTCCATTGTCCATTTCACGTCTCTGTCTGGTAATGTTAATAAAAACATGGCTTTATGTGATTGTGGGGTTTCTATCGGTATTGCTGAAGTTGTTTATGCAGAGAAAATCCTGTAGTTACACTATGTTAAAGACTTCTAGATTTTGCTGAAAGGTCGATTTCGCTGAGAAGTTACGCAATGATCTTTGATTATATTTGAATGCGTGATTTGGTCTGCTATATTTTAATTTGACGGTTTTATGCATTTAGTTGTTCTTTGGCTTTAAATTCGATCACTCATATCACACAGGAGGGATTTGGTCGGTTCGATCTTTATGTTAAAACCATCTTTGTGGAAAGAAGAGGATGAACTACTTTTTGTCACCCAAATTTCTTAGTTTCACTCGCTGTTATCACCAAGGCTGTCATGGATGGAGAACCGTACCATTTAGCCCAAACGGTTGGTTAGTGGATATAATGGTGATGAGATTTTTCTAATTGTAACTTAAATCATTAAAAAATAGTTAATCGCTAATGGCTAATCGTTATTAATGGTTCAGCTACGAGTTAATCTATGATTAACCTATTACATATATTTTTCAAAAAGAAAAAAACAACGTGAATGTTTTTTAAAGTTTCATAATTCATGCTCCTAAAAAATGTAACATTTAATATAAACTTATATCAGTGTGAGTGAAATAAAAAGGTGTAATATTTAATACATATTTATACTAGTGTAAGTACGTACATCTTCTAATATCTTGGAATCTAACAATAAACACATGATCAAGGACCTAACAATAAACATATGATTATGTTGGTGTAAATATGTTTATGTATTTTCAAAGAAATAAAAAATTTAAAATAATAAAAAATATATACCAAGTTATTTGTGTAGAAACTTTATTAAAAATATATAATCAGAAGTAATAGAAAATTATATTAAGTTATTTGTGTAAAATTATAATAAATTATAAATATATTTATAAATTTAATTTATTAATGATTAATCATTTTTTGAAAATTGTAATCGTAACTTTAACATTTAACAATCATTTCTAACGATTCGATTAATCGAAACAGTTTAACATTAACGGTTCGATTAATTAATCTGTTAAATAGAACGGTTATATCGGTTAAATGTTGCACATTTCTTTGAACACATCTATTTATCACTCAATAAGTGTCTTGACGGTAACCTTTTATTCCTAATTTTTTTTTGGAATTTAAACATTCTCTTTGGAATCCTTCAATTCCGTCGTTATGCTGTTGTTGGTCAACATTTGTGGAGTATATGATACTAAAGCGTTTTTCTTTTTCATCTCTTATTGCTCGATTTGTGTGTGTTTCCCTTTTTTTTCTTTTTCCTTTTTGGAAATTCCCTTGAAAAAAGGGAGTTTGGAAATTTGGGGTTGGAAGGAAAATTTTAAGGGTTTTTGTGTGTGTGAATTTATATAAAAAAATGAATAATGTAAGACAGTTAATGGTAAAATCTTTATAGATTTCCTTGTGGTTAGGTATATGGGTATGTTCTTTTCTGCAAGCCCCTAATGTGTGTGGTGTACAAACACTTTTTTAGACCATAAGTGGTAAATTAAGCCTAAAAAGAAAAGTTTAAATAAAAAAAATCGAATTTCAATATTAAAATGAATAAAAATTAAACAAGTTAAAGTACTAAAATGCATATAAATCTTTTTAGATTGTAGTTTTCATAAAAGTAATGAAAAAAGAGGGAGTATTATGACTTAAAAATTATTTTTTAGCCATTCTAACCGCAACTTAGAATATGTATTTTCTTGCTATCAGAGTTGATTACAAATAGGGATGAACGAATGATTTTATGTTAATTGACAAATTTCTAAAATTTTAGAGGAAATAAGGAGACAAAAATATATTATTAATAAAAAATATAAAAAGAATATCTAACATGTGTAATAATTGAAAGTTTTAAGGAGACTATTGCCTCCGACCGTCCACTCGTTCCAACCCAAAATACAAGATTCATTTGTTGTTGGATATGGTTTGTAAAACAACCTTGAAAAGCTTCTATCATTGTTGCAAATCTTTCAGCTGATAAGATTTGGTAGTATGGTTGAGGGAGGAGCTATTGTCCCAAACTATAACTGGGTGAGCCACCCCCACCTCTGCTGATGGGATACGTCCCCACGACTGCTCTCCAGTTAGACACCCCCATGTGCTTTCCGGCAGATACCTATGGGAGTTATTTTAGTAGTAATCAGTATTAAGGGTGGGCAAAATTCGACTCAATTTTTTTTCCAACTTGAATTATAAATTCAATTTTCGAGTTCAAGTTGAGTTGAATTTTTGAAATTTCGAGTTATTCGAAAAATAAAAAAATTGACTAAGTATTTTGATATTTTTACAATTTAGTCAATAATTTCATTATTCTTTCAATCCCTCTTCATTTTAAGTCTATTTTTTTTTTCAAATTTTAACCGCATGCTCTTAAAACATCGTAAAATACATATGGGAGTTATTTTAGTAGTAATCAATATTAAGGGTGAGCAAAACTCGACTCTAAAAATCATTTTTTTAATTTCGAGTTATTCAAGTCAACTCGAATTATCATTTCAATTTTCGAGTTCGAGTTGAGTTGAAATTTTGAGTTACTCGAAAAACTGAAATTTTGACCAAGTATTTTGATAGTTTTACAATTTAGTCTATGATTTCATTATTCTTTCAATCCCTTCTTCATTTTAAGTCTATTTGTTTTTACCAAATTTTAACCGCATGCTCTTAAAACATCATAAAATACATATGTATTTCAATTCCTCTTTTTGATAATAAATTTTTATTTTTCAATTTAGTCCCTCAATTTTTAATAACTTCCTTATTTCTTCAATTCTTCCTTTATTTAAGTATTTTTTATCAAATTTGAACCACGTACTCATATACCACAATAAAATATCCATGTAACTTCAATTTCTACATTTTTATTAAAAATGTACTTTGCCTCTTTTTTATTTAGTCTCTTAACTTTGCATTTTACTCAATATGGTCTTTTGACTACAAGTGTTTGCAAATTTTTTATTCCCATCAATTTATTGACTCCTTTATACTCTCATAAATATTTTACTCTCAAAATACTTTCTTTGAAATATAATATTATAAACATATTTTATAATTTTAGATTGTATTTATTTAATAAATAACATTATAATGTGAAAATAATATAATATATATATATATATATAGGGATTTAAATAGCATTCACGATCACGTCACGTTTATCGCGATTGTGGAAATAACAGATGTCATCGCGGTCACTGCATGTGTCGCGGTCGTGATTTTTTTTAAATTTCGCACAATTTATCCAAAAATATAATAATTATAATTATAATGTTAAGGGGCCGTTTTTAATGTCTTTTAAAATGTTTTCTAAGCGAAAATGATATATATATACTTTTAGAATGACTTTTGAAGACAGTTAAAAATGAAAAAATACACCCTAATTTAAGGGAGATGATGAGGGGGAACATTACGTTAGATAAAAATTAGTACTTTTTTTTTCTTAATTTTTACGTTAACACACATCAACCAAAAAAAAAAGTCATGTCATGTCAAAAAACGATTTTGAAAAGTTTAGTTCTATCATCGGAGTTTTTTAAAGTTCAATGGCAAAAAACAAAAACAATCCTAAAGTTCATTGATTAATGATGTCGTTTATACTATTAATTAAAATGTAAACTATGTAGATACTCACTCGATTATGAGATATTTTCAATCGAGTACTTGGTGTAAATTAGAAATTAGTCCTTCAAATTATCAAAAGTTAAATGTGACAATCGATCTCTAATTATTAGATATAAAGTTGATGAAATCATAATAAAAAAAATTTAGTCATTACCTTTTACAAATTGTTATCATCTGGTTCTAATTATAAAAATTTCTTTTTAATTCTAAAGTAATAAGATTTTTAATTAATAAATTTATTTTTCACATGCCTTAAAAATTTACCATTTAATATAAATTTTCTAATTTACCAAGTTTAAAAGTTCTTACCAACACCTAACTAGAACCATTCAACTCCTCAAAATTATCAACAACAGATAATAACTTTATTATTTTAAAAATTAAAAAAATCAAGTAATTTTTTTTTAACATTTCCTAAAACTGAAAAAAGAAGATAATGTAATTTTTTTTACTAAAACATCAGTGTAAAATTAAAAAAATGTTTATATAATATTCTTGGATCCTATTCCTCTTTATATATGAATTATGTTTTACTCTCAATTTATATTTTTTTACTTCTACATTATATATTGCTATTTTCAAATTTTCTATATAAAGATAATTTTTAATACATTAGAAATTAATATTTCAACAAATGATGGTTTTTATATAATATCTAAACTAAATACAATATTAAACTTTTAATTAGAAGAAAAATATTCATTTAATACGTTATTATCAACTAAATTAATATTCATTCGAAAATAATTATCGTAGTTAATGGAATATCTCATATTAATAATAAGGGTAAAGTACAAAAATGGTCCCCTGTCTCTAGGGTCCTGCTTCATTAAGTCCCTCGACTATTAAAAGTTATAAAATTGTCACTCGACTATTCATTATGTTCCAAACTCGTTATTTTTCGTAAAAAAATGGTGGTTGTTTAAGCTGAACGTTAACATGATGATTGAGATATGATATTCGTTTGAGATTTTGGGATCATATTTTATCATATCACAGTCAATACGTTAATGTTCAACTTAGAATACATTCTACTTTTTTTACAAAAAAGGACGAGTTTGATACATAATAGTCGGGTGATCATTTTGTAACTTTTAATAGTCGATGGATCAATAAAGTAATACCCTATAGTCAAATGACCATTTTATAACTTTTAATAATCGAATAACTTAATAAAAAAGTACTTCTATAGTCAGTGGATCATTTGTGTGCTTTACCCTAGTAATAACTAGTTCACATCACATGCATCTCACATGTATGGTGCATGATGAATCAGTCAGCTCTTAGGGTCTATCATGCATCAATATTTTATTTTAATCCTTCAACACATCACTTATGGGAAAGGAAAGACATGACAGAATGAACATTATCAAAATAAAAGTAGTCAATTTATCAAGTTTGAAAATTTCATTTAAAAATAGTTAACAAAATAATACCGCATTAAATATTTGATATTGAAAGTTAAAAGCTATGATTTGAAATAAAAAATCTAAGGTAATTAAAAAAAATGTAAAGTTCAAACCTTAATGCATAAGGTTTTAATTTCTTTTAATAATCTAAGATCATAGACAAATAAATAATTTTATATTAGAAGGATAAATTTTTAAAATTTTAAAGGGAGGAAACTAAATTATTAATAAAAATATATGATAATTTAAAATTTGTATGTACAATTGCTCTAATCTCCTCATAATCCACCCATATATAGGGTGGTTTAAAATAATATTTATTTAAAACTATTTAATTATCGATAACATTCGCCTTATATAAGTAATTGTCGGAATTTAAATCTCTAAGAAAACAATATTATCTTTAATCACGTGGATCACTTAATAAAACTTGATGAATTATAAAGGTATATATTTCGTTTTTTTTTTTTCTAATCACACCTTAAAAAAACCGTTCTATGCGTTAACTTGTTTCTCTGTTGTTGTAAAATTTAAAATCTAAAATGATCTCACAAATTAATTTAATTCCCACAACTCTGATTCGTCACCGGCCGCGACTCCACTTTAGATAAATT
Source organism: Hibiscus syriacus (assembly GCF_006381635.1). Lineage (NCBI taxonomy): Eukaryota > Viridiplantae > Streptophyta > Magnoliopsida > Malvales > Malvaceae > Hibiscus > Hibiscus syriacus. Next base: position 209,662 of record NW_024062745.1, on the reverse strand, counting down.
AGGCCGCGAAGTACACTAACAAAACCATCAAACTAGCGTGTGCCGAGCGTAGCCGACCAAAAAAATAAAATAAAAACTGTAGTGAACAGAATCGAAGCTTGAGGCAGAGGATCTCACAAAGCTGCCTAATTTTTCGCCATGTGGCCCTCCGTCGCCATCGCGGTTAAGAAAGTCGTTTGCTCTTTTTATATATTTCCCGGCATTAATTCAATAATTGATTAATAAATCCAGTCTTCTAAACGTGGCATTCGCTGGATTGTTGTCAGTGATAATAAGCATTGAAAACATTTTAGCGCGTGTAATTATCGTTTGAATTGCTTTTCCATCTTAATTTATTTCTGAAGAAGGCTGTTGATCATCTTTCTCTTCCAGCAAATTGGATCGAACTTAATTCCCTTTTTTTTTGTCTTTTTCATTTGAAGTTAACGGAAAAGCATAACATTTGGCGTATAAGTGATAAACTCAAAATTTTCCAAGCATTTGGTTTCCTACGTTTTAAGCGAATAATTTTGCTTCGGAATCTCATTGCGTTCGTGTTGGCAACCTTTTCGAAGTTCTTACGCTTTACGGGGTCCTGATATTTGCACAGGTGCTTTAGTTTATTTCACATTTTTTTTCTTTTTTCCAATTGGTTTAATTTTGTTCGAGTTCCGTCTTGGACTGATTGTTAGGATTTTAAATTTGATTTGTTATTGCTTTAGGTTCCGTATAATCTTTTGTCTTGGAACTATAGAAATGAATTAAAAGAAAATTGTGGAAAGTTAATCAGACAGGAAAAGTATAGTTCAGAATTTTTTTAGCTCTACTACTAGAAAGGGAAACTATTATTAGGGTTTCTTTTTTTAATTTTTTGAAGTTTGATGATGCTTTCCCCCCATGCGCGTTTAGTTTAGGTATTGTTATTCTTACTTGAATTGAATTGATTGTTTTTGTGATTTGATCGGTGAGAATGTTTTTAAATTTTGGTTTATGAACTATGACAATTCCCAAATCAATTTTGCAGCGCTTGATTCTGTGCCAGATTGAGCCAAACTACTTTCTGCATTAGTTGTCATGGAAAGATAAATTATGTTTTGAGCAAATTGAAAGTAATATTGGTGTCCTTGCTCTGTTAAGTGCTTTAGTTATTGAGATTTCTAAAGCTCGACTAAAAGGATATAAGGGACTGAAATGGACATTGGGGCTCTTTTAACTTCTGCCGGAATCAATATAGCTATATGTGTTGTGCTGCTGTCGTTATATTCCATACTGAGAAAACAACCGAGCAATGACACTGTGTATTTCATGCGGAGGCTTATTTCAGAAAAAATAAGCCTGATCCTTTCGGCCTTGAAAGACTTGTGCCCTCTGCGAGCTGGATTGTGAGGGCCTGGCAAGCAACTGATGAAGACATTGGATGCTGGTGGCGTGGATGCTCTAGTTTTCTTGAGAATAGTTGTTTTCAGGTGATTATGTTTCTCTACTAAGTTTCTCGAAAGACTATGCGTGCAATTATATCCAAAAACTTTTGAAGTACTTTCCTGTTTCAATTATGGTTGGTCGGTGTCTGTTTCTCTTATGCTGGTTTATTAACCGCACTTCTGTTTTCTTCCGTTCTTAACAGTATTCGGATATCATTGCTGCTATGATTTGCGTTTTTCTGGTGCTTCCAGTAAATTATTATGGACAAGAAAGGCAGCACAAGAAATTCAATTCAGAATCACTGGATGTGTTTACCATTGGAAATGTAAAAGAAGGCTCAAAATGGTATGATAATTGGACCCATTATTATGATGGGATAATTGCTTTAGTTTCTTCTTACTATGAAATGTTATTTGGAAGCTACCATGTTGAACCATGAATGAAATTGACTTTTGATTCCCTGTAGAATTCTGCTTTACAATGTTTTAACCCAAAGGAAGAATTTAAGATTTTTTTATTATCTATTGCACATCTAAAATTCCCGGAAATATCTAATTAAGAATTGATTTCAAGTACTCAAAGCAATGACTTTATAAAGTTCTGTTCCACTAGCTGTGCTCTAACATAGTGGTTTTGTGGCAAAATAGATTGGAAAAAATGAACTGTTTATTGATTGTTTCTTTTGTTTTAAAATATTACAGGTTTGGAGTCACTGTCTTGCTTTATACGTCATATCCTGCTCAGCTTGTGTTACTTTACTTTGTAAGGATTTGCATACTGAAATGCATTACTTGTATATGGTAGGACTTTTACTGAAGCATTCTTAAACTTCCTCTAGCTTTCATTTATGATTACTGCTTTGCTATAGAGTACAAAAGCATCACTAAAATGAGATTAGCACATATTACTGATCTCCTGTGAATCCAAGTCATTTCACAGTTCTGTCCGTGGCATCCCGTGGTCCGGGATCATTCATACAGTGAGACAGTCGAACACTTCTTTTCAACTTACTATCCAGCAAGCTATGTGACCCACCAGATGGTATATCGAGCTAGTAAAGTAGACAAATTAATGGTACGCATTTATCTCGAGTGACTATATTAGGATGTAAATAATATATTTATTTATCTTTTTCTAGGGAAGGGGGAAAGGGGTTGTTCAAGGATTGAAACCAGGAATAGTGTCAACTGAAAATATCTTTTGCACTCGGTGGTTCAGTCAATATATGAGTTTTTTGTTGAGAAGCTTTAATTTTAAAAATTTCATTAGTATCTTTTTGTTTAAGGAAAAAATGAATTAGCTGGTTTTACTTTAGTGCAGTTATTCATTACTTTCTTGACGTCCAAAGAATGAATTTGGTGTCCATCTGAGGTGGATGTTATTAGTGTTGACACATAAATTGCTGCTTTTTGTTTAGCATTTTGTTCTATAGACCAAAGAAAGTGGTTTCTTTATTGGAATTCACAACTCAACACATGATATGAAACCTGAGAGAACTAAAAGATAATTTATCCATTGCATTACTACCTTCGCTAGGTAATCTTGATTTTCTCAAATTTGATTTTGGGACAGTATTTAAATCTTCACATCATTGACTTTGTTCAGTCTTATTATACACTTATGGCTTGCTACCACTTACTAAATGATTCTTACTTATTTTAGAATACAAACTAGGAGTTACTAACCTGATGTTGGTTCAGGTGCATTACATTTAAGTTGAATTTTCCAATTTCTCATTTTTATTTGCTTGTCTTGACTAGGGTTTCTTTTTAGTTCAACCGAGTAATTTAGAAAATAATGTGTATTTCACCTACTCTATGCTCATTCTACTCTGCTATGCACATGCAATGTTCTGTTTGTTTATAATATTTAACAATTCTATGTATATTCTCTAACAATATTTTCTTTGCAGAAAGACGCAGAAAGATGTACAGAATGCTGAAAACCATTGAATTGCAGACAGAGAGAGTTATATGCCATTTTGTCTTTGTGGTGGAACTACACATTCTTTTACGTCACTTAACATTGAAGCAGAAAGTTTTAAGAGTAAAACCTGTAGTGATGGGCAGCAACCAATTCAAAGAGAGAAGCTTGAAAAGGTTGAAAATCTTGGAATGAATATGCTTTTGATTTCTGGTTATAGTATTATATACAGTTTTTTTATTCCTTTCCAATGGTTCATTGCCAAAAGTTATGTTGTCTCTGATAGTGTTCTGTCATCAGTCATTTTACTTTTTGTATCTCCTCTGGATTATTTTAATGTGCAATTGGCATATCGGTTCACCATTATCTAGTTTTTCCTCTGATATCAAAGAATCCTACTGGATATATATCTGATCTTTGCGACTTTTGCAATAGCCCTCATTTGATGCTAAAAAGCAATTTGCATATTTGATTTGATGGTTAACATGTTAATAATCTCAACCTTGGCGTAATGCTAGTTCTGGTGCCTCCTTTTTTAGATAATTATGATGTGAAAAAGAAAGCTGTATTATTGAATTTGAGCAACTAGTTTCCTCCTGTTTTGATAGCAGGCATGACGGCATTTACTGTAACTGTTAATTCTAATCATTATAAGAATATGGGATATAGTAGTGGCCTTCTACGTTATGTGATCAGTTTTCTGTAAACTGTTATTTCTTTCCCAACTTTATGATTATTTTCTTGATTTGTTTATAGAAACTCTTCTCCCTACGTAGCTTCATCATGTTGTTCCCCGACGCCTTCTACAGTAATGACTTGGCACTACTTGCTGTACAATTACTTTTACTTTATTTTAGAAAATAAGATAGGATTTAGATTGCTGATCAGCTGATGCTAGTACATTGTATTTAACTTGAATTTTCCAATTTCTCATTTTCATTTGGTTGGTTGGTTGTTGTTGTTATTTGAAATAAACTTGAATTTCACCTTTCCTATTCTTATTCTATTCCACTGCATCACACAATGTTCTGTTTATTTTATAATTTGTAACAGGTTCTATATATTCTCAAACATTGCTGTCTTTGCAGAAGGATGTAGAGAAGATGTACAAAAAGCTAAAAACCATTGAGCTGCAGAATAAAGGGAGTTCTATGCCATGTTGTTTTCGTGGTGGACTTTTGCATTCCTTCAAGGTGCTAAAAAATGAAGCAGAAAGTGTTGGGCGTAAAGGCAGCAGTGATGGGTTGCAACCAAGTCAAACAGATAGGTTGAAAATCTTCAAATAAGTAGTCTAATAATTTTGATTAAAGTGTTATAGTAGTCGTGTATAATTTGTATATTCCTTTTGGCAGTTTGTTTCCAAAAGTTAACTTGTTTCAGTGATTGCTCAGTCATCAATGTCGTTTTGCTTTTATATCTCTGGACCATTTCTACGTGCTATAAACATCATCAGTTTACTGTGATCTAGTGTAGATCTGATCTTTCCCGCCCTAGCAATGCTGTCATTTGATTATTAAAAGCATTTTGCGTGCCCTTTGAAGGGTTACCTTACATGTTATTAATCTCATTCTGAATTTGAGCAAGTTGGTTTCTGCTGTTTGAATTTATGCCAGTATTTACTGTAATTGATAATTCTAACTATTGTAAGTATGTCAAATATAGTGGCTGCCTTCTACATCATCTTAACACTTACTTTTAAACTGTTATTGCTTCCCACTTCATGATCTTTTTCTTGATTTCTCTGGAGACTCTCCCTATGTGGTTCAATCTTATCATTCCCTTTGCTAGCATGTGTTGGATGGTTTTTGAATCACATATTGATCTCTAACTTTTAAACCTTTGATTGAAATGGCCATCTGATATCCTATGCTATCTTTGTCTTTGATACAGGAACGTCCGGCGCTTTGTTTTCTTCAGGACTCGTTATGATGCTGTTGTTGCAGCAAGTTCTTCAATCATCAATCCCATGTTATGGGTGACACAACTAGCCCCTGAGCCAAATGATGTTTATTGGTCAACCTCTCCATACCCTACAAGCAAGTTTGGCTCCGTAAAATAGCAACTCTTCTAGGTGCTATTGTTTTTATGTTTCTGTTCCTTGTTCCTGTTACATTTGTACAAGGCTTGACTCAACTAGACCAGTTAAGACAAACATTTCCATTTCTTACAGGCATTTTGGAACAGTAAGTATCATTCTACTAACTATGTCGCTAAAGTTGTGTTAGGTTGTTAGTTTTTGTTATGTTGCTATCATTACACATTGCAGTTGTGGTTGATGCCTGATGCAACAAATAGATTATGGAATTTGCATCAAGTTAGAATATGCATTTATATGAAATAAAGCATGAAAAGACCATACTTTAAACCCTTTTGTACTGCTATATCTACCATTCTAAGCTCTTATGTGATCATTTTTTTTATTTTATTGACTTCTCAAGGAAATCAGAATCCAGGAATAGATGGTGTTGTCTTGTTTTTGGAAATTATATAGAAAATAGTCTTGGAATTTCACGTGCATTGGGATGATATGAACATTATGCATGAATATTTTTAAAATGTTGTGGCATATACTGAGAACAGACCCATTGTGAAGGCTCTGACAAGACAATCTCAATGTATAAATAAGAACTAGATGTAAATCGAAGAATAAATATTAATATCCCTTGATCATCAGGTCCTTCGCTTTCTGTTCCTTGTTTAATCTGCTGCAATATTTTGTTCTGACAACTGAAATGCATTATGTATTGCAGATAATTTTTGTTTCTTATTTGTGTTTTAATTGGTTCTATATATATGTTATTTATATGAACAATTGAGAAATTATTCAGGAGCTAGTACAATAATTTCCAATTGACCAACTTACAGAAGTAATTTGTTTTGTTATGTTCATCATAATTTGCTGTTTCTTGGTTATTAGTGGAGAGAATAGATTTGACTTATTGTGCACCATCCTGTTTGTTCATATGTGCAGGAAGTTCATGAACCAGCTTGTAACAGGTTACTTACCAAGTGTAATTCTGATGTTATTTATGTATGCTGTTCCACCAACCATGATTGTTTTCAACAATTGAGGGAGTTGTTTCACGTAGTGAGAGGAAAAAAAGTGCATGCATCAAGGTCCTGTTTCACAATCTGGAATGTTTCTTTGTTAATGTTCTTCTGGATCCATAATTAGACAGTTGAGTGTTTTCTCAAGTGTTAAAGATATACCTACACAACTTGCCAAAGCGTGCCAACCCAGGTAACTTTCCACGCCCCTCCATAATATCCTGTTTAATAGAACCTCATTCTTCCAACTTCATGGCAGAGTTTCAGATGCATTTAGATTTAGATTTTATCTTGGTCTGCAACAGATGCGTCATATGCTCTTTTTATATTAATCTAAATTATACTTTTGAAACATTATCTTTCATGAGTACTAAAAGTGCGATAGCCAACTTCTGGGTTTAACAAGCCTGCATAGCAATACCTCTTGGTTTTTCTATGGGACTTAATCTTCCGGAATTTTGACAGTCGTTCTTATCTTCTTGAGTAAATGCAGGCTACCTTCTTTACGACTTATGTTTAACATCAGGCTGGGCAAGCTTGTCCTGCGAAGTAATACAACTTTTCCTTTTCTTTGCAATTGGTACAAAGATTAATACTAAGAACGCAGGAAGAGCCATGTACTAGCTCTGCTCTAACCTTCCCTCACCATACTGAAATTCCACGACTTCTGTTTGGACTGCTTGGCTTCACTTGTTCTATCATGCACCCTTAATATGCCGTTCTTGCTGGTTTACTTCTTCTTGCTTTCCTTGTCTATCGGAACCAGGTGTGTATTCTGCCAATTTTGTGCCCTTCTTTTGTTAATCAAATAATAGTGCATTTTGTTGTATCTGTTCAGTTTGTGCCAACATTGTTTCTTGATGTGCTGCCTTTGCTTTATTCACTCTAATGAACCAAGCCAAGAGAATAGGATTCTTGATTACAAATTGTTAAACATATCATTTCGGATTGAAATGCTTTTCATTTGAGTGATCAGCCAAAACCCCCTTAGCGAGAGCCATTCACGGAAGTATATTCCAAGCTTGAGTATCTACATGTGAACCTTGTTTATAGAACAGTTGTTTATCAGTAACTCTGGCAAAGCTTCTTCATGCAATTACATTCTAAGCTTCTATGTCCTCGATGTTATAGAATATGTTAATGTTTTTTTATACTTGAAAGTACTGAAACATAATCTGTCTCTATAATTTTCACATTTATGTTACAAGGCGTTTACGTTGTGTATTTTTAAATGCATGATATTACGCCATTAAGTGCAAGAGATTTTCAGAAGAATTCATCTCTACGTATTCTTTGATCATGCCTTTTGTCTTTTCTTTCCCAGATTCTCAATGTATATGTACCAGAATATGAAAGTGGGGGACTGTTTGGCCTATCGTTCACACACAACAATCTTCTCTTTAGTGTTGACCCAAGTTATCGCCTTGGGGTCTTGGTATAAAAAGATCACCGGTTGCTTCTGGTTTCACCATTCCTCTAATATTCTAACTCTTCTGTCAATGAGTACTGTAGGCAGAGGTTTTCCCTGTTTTCAAGAGAAGTTCTGCACAGGTAAGAATCAGAACTCTCTCTCGCCCTCGATCTCGGACTATAACCATTTTTGGTGTGATGGCTTGGCTGTTCAGGTTCTTATAGAGAAGGATAGACAAGATGAGAATTCGGGTAGGGCAGAAGAGATATAAAGCTGTTCGTACATCATATTGCCAGCCCATTACTTGTCCAGACTTGTCCATTCTCAGGACCCATCCACATCTCAGGACTCCTCCGTGCCTGGAAACAGCGGGCAGAACAAAGATCACGAGAGTTCCAAAGATCCCGAGTCTCCTAATCCAGGTATGATTCCAGTGCTAACTGGTTCTGGACTTCTATCCATCTAGAATCAATCCGAACTGCTTGAATCTATTACCTTTAGAGTTTCAGGAAATCAGCTTGTTAAGTTAAATGAATAGAACGCTGTTTATCGCATTTCGGAGGGGAAAGGCTCAGCGTACAAACCAAACTGGTTCATAGAAGCATCCCATTTAGAGGCTATGTTAATGGTGGCTATGGGATGTCTAAAATGGTACATAAGGTGACAATTTTGGCTCTACCAAAACTACACATGAATTTGTCATTTTAATTCTCATCCTTAATGGGGCAAAGTGAATAGAGAAAAAGCCCCTTGATATGTACACTCAAACATTCTACAGTTTCAAAGGAAAGTGTTAATCATGTTTGATTGAGATGTACGAATATTATTTATTCCCTTAAATGTTTCTTTTCTACTTTAGTTGGCCGTGATGGGTTAATTCCTTGAGCAAATAACCTGTAAGCAGTTGATTAGTTCGAGTTTACAATTCTAAAAATCGAACTAATCAAATTTTAAGTTTTTCCGTTCTAAATTCATCCACTGTAACACAATCTTGAAATTAAAAGCAAAAGTAAACTGAAATCGCTAAGAAATTTTTATAAAGTCTATGGACGAAAGAAAATTACAAAAAAAAGCAAAAAGAATTCTCATACTGGAACTCAAATCAGGCCATATAGTGCAAGTGCAGGCTGCATGTTAAGCTCGGTGTACTAAAAACTCCCGATCTCTTCAACTCCATGAAGCAGTGAAGCGTGAGCAGGCTGTCGAATCGATCCAGCTAGACAAGTGACGTTTAACATCTCCGCCACATTCTCCAAACAACCAAACAAGTCAAAGAACTTGAAAGTATGCTTGATATCAAAGATCCCCCGACCAAAAATATAAACCAATTCTCTCATGAAACATTGGATATGAACCGGCAATGGACGTTGATTTATGACCAAGTATATTGAACAGAAAAGGAATACCACATCTGGTTTACAACTCCTCTGCTGTTTATATACAGCTCTTCATAGTTGTTATAGTCTTAACAGACTTTGTAACTAACCATTAACAACCTCAACTAAACATTAACAGCCTTAACTGCTAACAAACTTCTAGAATCACTAAACAACATGATGATATTAACGCCATTAAGTGCAAGAGATTTTCAGAAGAATTCAATCTCTACGTATTCTTGATCATGCCTTTGTCTTTTCTTTCCCAGATTCTCAATGTATGTACCAGAATATGAAAGTGGGGGACTGTTTTGGCCTATCGTTCACAACACAACAATCTTCTCTTTAGTGTTGACCCAAGTATCGCCCTTGGGGTCTTTGGTATAAAAGATCACCGGTTGCTTCTGGTTTCACCATTCCTCTAATATTTCTAACTCTTCTGTCAATGAGTACTGTAGGCAGAGGTTTTTCCCTGTTTTCAAGAGAAGTCCTGCACAGGTAAGAATCAAACTCTCTCTCGCCCTCGATCTCGGACTCTAACCATCTTTTTGGTGTGATGGCTTGGCTGTTCAGTTCTTATAGAGAAGGATAGACAAGATGAGAATTCGGGTAGGGAAAAGAGATATAAAGCTGTTACGTACATCATATTGCCAGTTCCCATTACTTTGTCCAGACTTGTCCATTTCTCAGGACCCATCCACATCTCAGGACTCCTCCGTGCCCGGAAACAGCGGGCAGAACAAAGATCACGAGAGTTCCAAAGATCCCGAGTCTCCTAATCCAGGTATGATTCCAGTGCTAACTGGTTCGGACTTCTATCCATCTAGAATCAATCCGTAACTGCTTGAATCTATTACCTTTAGAGTTTTCAGGAAATCAGCTTGTTAAGTTAAATGAATAGAACGCTGTTTATCGCATTTCGGAGGGGAAAGGCTCAGCGTACAAACCAACTGGTTCATAGAAGCATCCCATTTAGAGGCTATTCATAGAAGCATCCCATTAGAGCTATGTTAATGGTGGCTATGGGATGTCTAAAATGGTACATAAGGTGACAATTTTGGCTCTACCAAACTACACATGAATTTGTCATTTTAATTCCATCCTTAATGGGGCAAAGATGAATAGAGAAAAAGCCCCTTGATATGTACAAAACATTCTACAGTTTCAAGGAAAGTGTTAATATCATGTTTGATTGAGATGTACGAATATATTCATTCCCTTAAATGTTTGTTTCTTTCTACGCCGATGTGGCAGTGAAGGAAACGAGCAACAACTTGGCGAAGGGACTTATGGGCAGCTTCCTCGGTTGTAACTCTAACAGACTTTTCATCGATAGTTTCTGGGCACTTAGGGATAGCAATCCAGCCGGTGATTGGGTGGCAGATGGAGAACCCGATTGCAGGAATGATACAGGAGATGAGGGAGGGGCGATAAAGGGCATTACAATGCCAGTCAGATTGCTTACATTTTCAGCAGTTGAAACTGCAGCTCCAGTGCCACTGGTTCAGGGACAAGGACAACATGGCCAATTCGCTTACTGGTTTATGAGATCCGAAACACCAGTAAAAGCTCCAGCAGCTTCCCATCGTTTCTTCTTAACTGTGGTAGGCTGGACTATGGACTTGGCTGAGACGATGGCGGAGGCAGCCGCCAATGGCATATTCTTCCATGCAGCGGAAGAAAAAATATAAAATCAGGACCGTTTGGCGAATGATACCATGTTAAATATTTAGTGAAGAAACACAAAATACAAGTATATTGAACAGAAAATAAATACCACATCTGGTTTACAACTCCTCTGTTGTTTATATACAGCTCTTCATAGTTGTTATAGTCTTAACAGACTTTGTAACTAACCATTAACAACCTCAACTAAATATTAACAGCCTCAACTGCTAACAAACTTCTAGAATCACTAAACAACATGCACTAACTCATTATGCTAACACACATCAGTATCGCAAAATCACTAGAAGTGATACCCTTTTCTCTATTCTTCACAAAGTCGGTATCTTGTCGCTTCAATAATTCAATCGACTCCAAATCACAGTTATCCTCATCAACATCAAAGTTTGAGAAATTAAACTCCATAACATAGCAAAACCCAGTACCGAAATCCGGTAAGTTACCCCTGAGTCTGAAAGGAACCCGAGTTGGATTATTTGTAACGCATCGACATTGGATCTCAAATACTCGTAGTTGATAGCCGGGTCACCTTCTTGGATGATTTGCTTACTGGGTTTAAAGATAGTACCAGGGAATTCAGTATCCATCGAGACAAAACGATACATAAGAACTGCACTCCTAATCAACTCGAACTCGTACTGCAACCCATCCGCAAAGACTTGTCTCACAATCACTGGTTTCTTGCGAAGCATCTCCGTACTTTTTGTTGTTCTAATCAGCGATCTGCTACGAACGATACGGACTTTCTGGCTTCTGTTATGCAATGGAGGAACGATAATGGTTTCTGGGTTTAGGTAATGACCCCTACTTTACCGCTAAATATATTCAGTTGTGATACATAAGCATTATTAGATCATTTATATTTATATATATATGTCGGCTACTTCTTCCTCAAGTAACTTTTGTCGAGAAAAATTTTGAATTAGTTCCACCCAAAACCCGTTTAAATTCTGAAATAGCTAGCCGTTATCATTCTTTTAATTTAATTAATTAGTAAGAAATATGCCTAAATAATGTTTAGGTAAACTATACCAGTGACCATATTTTTTAAATTTTATCAATAAGATCATCTAACTATTTAAACACATTCAATCAAGTCACTATAGTATAATTATATATTTAATTCTTAATTATAAATATTTTCTTAATTTTAATTAATTTATTTTATATCTATTCAGGTGATAATACTTGTCACACCTTATTTAATTCAAGATAAATGATGATAACGACTTGTTTAAGTTGGAGTTTGAACCAAGGAATTGCATTTTGGGAGAATCAAACTAGGGGCAAAACATAAAACTAATTAATTTATTTTATATCTACTCAGGTAATAACACGTGTCATCACCTTATATACTTCATAATAAATTAAGGTAACAATTTGTTTCTGCCGACTTAGAAGAATCGAACTAGGGGCTAAAACATAGCTTGGGCATGCCTTAACCATGAGGATAAACCTCATTTTTTTTATAACCATCAATATCTTATTTATTGATCGATTAATTCTGATTGAGTACTATAAAGGCAATAGTAACTTTCCCAACGTAGTTTGTTCCACTCGCAATCGTCAAGATTCGAACTCCTAATCTTACTTAAGAGACATAATGTCTCATTCCACTACATTAACTGATTGTTAATATAAACCCCATATTTATTGTTAGATTGTAAACTTTTTTATATATTTTGTTTTAGATTTTTTACTTGTAAAATATTACAATATTATTAACAATATTTCATATTTTATTAATTAAAAAATAAACTAATCTTAAATTAATATACAATCAATTTGTGATTTTTTTAGATACATCATTTATAAATGTAATAAAATAAGTTTAAAGATACGATAGCCAACTAATTCAAAATTTTATTGATAAGGGTTACTTGAGAAAGAAATAGCCGACTAATAACATAATAAATGGTCTAATAATGTCTTATTTACGAAGCTATGCTATATTTAACATGGTTTTCAGAACCAGACCGGTTAACGAACTGGCCATACTATCAGTTCATTGGTTCAACCAGTTGAATTCGACCGGTCGAAAGAACCGGACGACGTCATAATTATTTAAAAAATTAAATAAAAATACCCAAAAATATTTAATAAAAAATAATTTTTTATATCACAAGTCATATTCAAAGCAAGTCATAACATATATAAGTTAAAAACCATAAAATCAAGTGAAACAAAATGATTCAAATTAACTACAACATAATATTTAAGGTAAAACATATTAAATAATAAATATAATTATATAACTATAATTAAAAAATAAATTTGGGACTAAAAAAATCATAATAAAATAATTTTGTTTGGTTTAATTTAAAAAAAAAACAATTCCACATGGTTAAGAAACATAGAAGAACATCCCAACTAACTTCTATAAATAATAGAGGTAATTTAAAATTCAAAATCATGGAGCCTTTTGGTGAGCATTGAGTGAACTATTCTTTCACTTCAATCAAACTCGAATTTTAGGCTTTAATCGAGCTTCTAATTTTTTTTTTGAGTTCAAGCCTTTTCGAGTTCAAGTTTCAATATTATATTTCGAGTTCGAGTTGAACTTGATAATTTTTAGCTCGTGAGTTTGAGTCGAGTTGAGCTTACTTTTAAAGTTTTCAAGTTCGAGTCGAGCTCAGCAATACTCGAGTTCAAATTGGCTCGTTTAATAAACGACGTCGTTTGGTTTAATTTTTTTTTTTAAAAAAAAAAACAAAATTGACAGTTTTTTTCGGTTTTCAGCCGGTCCGGTTCGAACGATTCAGTGGTTTCGGCTGGTTCACTAGTAGCGGTTCCCGGTTGAACCGATTGAATCGGCCGGTCCGGTTTGGTTTTCAAAACACTGATATTTAAGGATAAACTAGGGCTTATCACCCTAAACCCAGAAACATGAGTTCCCTAAAACAAAGCTATCGATTTCTCTCAAGCATTCGTCTGGTGTATTAGTACTACTACAAGTTTTGTAGTATCTTTGGTGATTTGTTGCTCTATGAAGTATGACCTTATCACTTGAGTTTATCAAAATATGTGTATTTGTTCGAGTTAGAAATCATCTAATCCAAATTAAGGATCTCTAAGTGGACAAAGTCATGGAAGCGGAGAAGATTCAACCGTTCGTAGCAGCGCCAATCGCGGCCCCTTGGAGCATCAGCATGGAGAAGATTCAACCGGGCATTAAACATTCTATCAATGCTATCAGGTGGACGGTTTTGGTTGACAACCTAAGTAGGAGAGTCTCGAGGTCTGCATTGAAGGAACTATTCCGTTTCCATGGTAAGGTCACCACTCACCAGAGTCTTCTTCCAGTCGTGAACCAGAGGGCCAAATACAAATTCCCTACCTTCGCCTTGTTAGCTTTGGCTCCCGCGTTGATATGGAGCATGTCATCTCGAAGGTCAACAACAGTCTAGACGGTAAGACGGTGATGCTCTCTAAAGCTATGTTCCCTAAGCCTGGGTCTATACCGCTGGCAAACCCAAGCCTCCTTTAAGCTCTATGCCAAACGAACCTTCCAATGCAACTCTTCACCCTTCTCCCCAAAACCAGCCCAACCCATAGACCAAAGGACTTATAGTGAGGCACTGTTAGGTAAGGTTAAAGCTCCCCTTATTACTGGGAATAACATCATTATCAACAAGATGACCTTAGCTCAATGATCTTTCATCCCTCTGTTGATGGGCTTTCGTGGCTTAAAAATAGTATGGTTGGGATAATCAAAAGTTTGTTTGACATTGAATTAGTACAACAGCTCTTTTAAATTAAGGATTCAATGTGAAAGTCTCCCAATGGGGTTTCGAGTGTGAATAAACTATCATGTCTTTTGACTCGGCTGATAGTCTTGAGTATGCTTGGGTTCATAAGAAGGATGCCTTATTCTTCTGGTTTGACCACCTTGCTCCAGTTCTGCTTGAAGATGGCCTCTCGTACCTGTTTTGTAAAGTTAACCTAATTGGTGTTCCATTGTTGGAATGAAAACTTATGTTCTACGTTAGGTAATAGACAGGGGTACTTCATTGGTTTGGATGTTGAAACCAAAAAGGATAGGCTCGATGTTGCCTGTATGACCATCAGGGTTACTAGCTCTGTCACCATCCCTAAATCAGTCAAAATTTCATTACAAGGGTACCCATACATAATCTCCATAACTGTGGCTCATTGAAAATGCCCATGTTGCTAATGCTCAAGATTCAGATGGTGAAAATTTCGCTGATATATGGTCGGAGAATCCTTTTTCTCAAAACGTTCATGCTCCGGTGGAAGTTGAAGAGGCTAGTAACGTTAGCTCCCCAGTTTACCCTACTCCTATCGGTTCTGGGAATTCTATCGTGTCTCCTCGTAACTGTAATACACTGGGGGAGCCGTCATTACCTTTGGAAAATAGGACAGTTATCCCTTCATCGAATGCCTTGGTTTCTTTTGCCTCTAACTCATCACTCTTGAGGCCTCGTCACCCATTTTGTTCTCTAGATAGAATTTAGTTGGGCCTGCCAATCTGGTATTACCTGGGTTACATCAGTTGCAGCCCACTATCGCTATTAATCCTTGTTCTGCTACTGGCTCGGACTTCCAAATTGTCTAAGACACTTTTGCTAATATCTTCAAATAATCACATGGGTCTATCCATCGAGTTTGTCTAAGACTATCTTGAAGGTCATGAGTATTTCAGTACTTTACTGGCTCAACCAGGATCTAATGGTTCCCCTCTCCCTCTCTGAACAAATCCTTCCAGTTCAACTCCTCAAATCCCTGTTCCGTTTCCCTAACTTCAACCCCAGGCCTTCCAATGCCTCTCATAGGCGTTTTATAAGGAAAATTATCAGGGATCAGGCGATCAGCACAAGGGAACTTCGCTCCAGTCAACTCCTATCAAACCTCTTTCCTCTACCTCCATGGAAGAGCAGCAGTTGTATGGGAAATTAGTAGAATTTTAGAGGTCTCCTTCAAGGGGGAAGAGAAGCGGTTCTGAAAAAAAATTGCGAACTTGAACAGGAGCTTCGTAAAGGTATAATTCCGGTTTGGTTTTCTCTGGTTCTTATCTAATTTTAGATGAATCTTGCGATTTTTCATGGAATATTAGATTAATCGACTTACCTTTGCAAGGTGGCCTCGTACTTGGAGCAATAACAGTGCCCCTCCCACCTTTGTGCGATTAGTCGCTTCCATTACTGCAGACTTTCTTGAAGCCTTTCCGAATGTTACACAAATTACTCGCGAAATCTATACCTGATCACAACGCCATTTTTCTAGTTGATGAGCGGTTAAATTGGGACCCCCCAAGCCCTTCAAATGTTTCGATTACTGGTTCTATGACAAGTCTTTTGAAGAAACTGTCAAGACAACCCTCAGCAGAGTAGTATTGGTATTGGTGGCTTACTCAATGAATCATAGATAATTAAGAATGGTCAGCTAATCAATGTCGCGATTTTAGAGATTCTATTCTAGTTCTGGAAGACAAAATTAGATGTCGAAGGTAAAATCATTAGTGGAGACAATAATCCTGCGTTGTCGATTGATCTAAAATCCCTCAAGATGTCTCTTTAAAAGGTATAGGGAAGAAGAAAGGGCATGACTCCAAAAGTCTAGGCTCAAATGGTTTCAAGAGGGGGGCTAAAAGTACTAGATACTTCCACATCTCAAATCTTGCTAGAAGAAAATCAGACTACATTTCCTCCGTTCCCACGAGGGTGAGGCAATTTCGGATCCCATCAGAGTAAAATCAGTCGTGCGTGAGCAATCCTACAGCTCGTCCTCTACCCTCAATATATGATCTCTATCTCAATTTCTCTAAGATGACCCCAGATCAAAACGCATTGCTCACTAACAATTTCTCTGAGGAGGAAGTTTAGTTTGCTTTTAGCTCATGTGATGGAAGTGGAGCCCCTGGCCCAAATGGTTTTAACACCGGTTATCATAAAAAAAATGACCGCATCTGAAATATGAGTTCCTCCGCTTCTTCGAGGAATTTTATCACCATCGCAATCATGATGAAGGTCTCTTCCACACTTTTATCACCCTTGTTCCGAAACTTCTTGCCCAATTTCTATGGAGGACTACCGTCCTATCAGTTTGGTGGGCGGGGTCTACAAGATTCTTGCCAAGGTTCTAGCAAATTATCTGTCTCTACGCAGATTCTATTATTAGTAAAACCCAGTTCGCCTTTATTCCTGGTCGGTAGATCGACTGTTCTCTAATAGTTTAATGAAGCCATTGATTACATCTCTAAATCTGGTCGTAGTGGGCTTGTCTTCAAAACTAATTTCAGAAAAACTTTTGTACTGTAAATTAGAACTATCTCAATTTAGTTCTAAAGAAATGAGATTCGATGACAAGTGGTGCAAGTGGGTTCATAGCTGCCTCTCGTTAGCCTCCATGTCTAGTATCGTCAATGACAGCTCTACGGATAGCTTCAGAATTTCGAGAGCTTTGAGCTAGGGTTATCCTCTCTCACCCCTTCTATTCAACATCATTGCGAGTCCCTGAATCTAATGTTAAATAAAGCAAACAAATGGCTTATTCTTTGGTTTTTCTATTGGGCACAATAACGATCCTCTTTGTATTTCCCATCTGTAATTTGTGGATGATTCGATCATCTTCTGGGTGGTTCCCAAGGCCAAGTTCTTAATGTCAAAAGTGCAGATTATTCGGATTAAACGATGAAGTAAATCTCGTAAATTGAGCTTCATCTTTGGGTTGCTCCACTTGCTCCTTCTCATCTGACTATTTCGGTCTCCCACTCGGCCCTAAGAGAAACTCAAAAGTATTTAGGGAGCCGGCCATTAGAAATTTTCTTCAAGATTAGCTACCTGGAAGTCCAAACACTTTCCCTCGATGGGAGGTTGACACTGATCAAATATATTGTGGAGCTTACCAATTTACTTCCTCTCGATCTTTAAGGTTCCTGCTTTTATCCTTAAAGAACTCAACAGTATAATGTCAATTTTTTTTTCCTGGGGGTGGATCCTCAGAGGCTAAGAAGAATCACTGGGTTAGCTGGTCGAATATCTGCAAGCCCACCCTTTGGGAGGCCTTGGTGCTGACTTAGGGTTCAAACATAGCCCTCCTTGACAAATGGATATGAAGCTTTGGTAATTAGCCAGACAACCTTCGGAAGCAAGTTATGTCTCGTAAACTCAAGTCGGATGGTAGGGTCCTTCGCTCTCCTCCTCCAAAACTGAGAGCATATTCATGGATTTGATCTAACATTGCTGCTTTTTTTTCTGCTAATGATTCCCTGGGCTCTTGCCTCCGAAAAAGTCTTCAGATTCAAGTTGGTGATGAGACCTCCATTTCCTGCTGGAAAGATGCATGGCTCTTTAAAATTCCCCCGCAGTTTCGTTTCCCTCGCATCTTTGCTCTTTTCCACAACCAAAGATGTAAAATTACTGATTTTGGTACCAAAATCAAAGATGTATGGTTATGAGATATTCCTCTTAGGAGAAACCTCTTCGGTTTGGAACTAACTCCATGGAATTTCCTCTGGTTCTTGCTTTGAAGCTTTAAAGTCAAGTCTTAACTAAGGATTGGTTATTTTGGAACGGCTCTTCAAATGGGGAAATGATCACATGTAACAATTTTAATATGCGGTTAAAAAAGACGTTATTGGTTTTGTTATTATTTTTTTAACAAAAGCGGTAAAAAATTACCTAAAACATTATTATTTCTATCGGTTTATTATTATTGGGTGTTTTATCGGTTTTGGTAACATATCTGATAAAATACTACCTAAAACATTATTTTTTATCGGGTTTTTCTACCACGTTTACCAACACCGATAATTAACAATTATAATAAAACTGGTAGAAATAATAATACTTTGGTAAATTTTTATCGATTTTATTAAAAAAAAATAACAAAATCAATAACATCTTTTTTTAGTAGTATATTTGAGGTGTCGCACCTTAGAAGATCACCTTCAAATGGTATTTTTTTATTAAAACTATTAGCTCAACAAGTTCACCTGCCTCGGAGTCAGAATATTGTCGGAAATCTTTGTTTGGATTGGTATAATGGGAATGTTCACGTGAGGTGATATCGGTTTTGTTATTGGCTAAAAAAAGTGTATCGATTTTGTTATTGTTGTGCATAACAAAACCGGTAAAATTACCGAAAATATCATTATTTCTATCGGTTTTTTATTATTTGGCATTTTACCGGGTAAAAATATACCGATTTATTATTGTTGTGCATAATAAACCGGTAAAAAATACCGAAAATATCATTGTTTTAACAAAAAGGTAAAGCATTACTGGTTTGTTATTTTTTACCGGTTTTTTGTTATTGTTGGGTATTTTACCGGAAATGTTAAAAACATTGATGTTTTAGGTAGAATAATAATGTTTTAGGTAATTTTTATCGGTTTTATTAACCCAACAATAACAAAACCGGTAAAATAAATTTTTTTAATGATAAAATTAGTAAACACAATTATACAATTTTTAAAAAATTATTTATTAACATCAAATACAATAATATATTATTTATTAACAAAATAATAATATTATTTTTAAAATTTAGAATATTTATTTAATATTATTTGTCAATATTACGATTAAAATATTATATCTATAATTTATAAATAAAAAATTATGATTATTTTATTTTATTAAAATAAAATTATTATAATTATATTATTATTTATTATAATAAGAATAATATATCTTAATTATATTATAATGATAGAATAGTGAAACATATGTGTCGATACATTTTCAAAAAGTATCGACATATGTTACATAGAAATCGATATAATGTAATAGGTAAATTTATAATGTAACCTGTATAAATATACCGATTTATGAGAGAATAAATCAACATAATGTATCGACACAAATTTAAAAAGTGTCGACATTTTGTCTAGAATGAATGCCAAACGAGGTGCACATATAAAGTGTTGATACATTTATTAAAAATATCGATCCCAAAAACATCGAAACCGATAATTACAATGTAATAGGTAAATTTACAATGTACTCGGTATAAATATACCGGTTTTATGAGAAAATATGTCTACATAATGTATCGACACATTTTAAGTTTGTGTCGATACTTTTTTCCAGAATGAATGCCCAACGAGGTGCACGCATAAAGTGTCGATACATTAAAATTGTATCGATCCCAAAAATATCGAAACGATAATTATAATGTAATAGGTAATTTACAATGTTTATTTTAAAAAATATTGTTATTTTGTTAATAATAATATTATTTTATTATATCTTGGTAACATTTTAAGTATTACTAATATGTTATAATAACAAATTAAGTAATTAACAAAATATATATAAGCGGTTATTACTTAACTTGTACATTATAAAAAGTATTAATGAGTTTTTACGTCATTAAAACAAAAGATCCTTATAATAAAAAATAATCTTTGCAAGTCCTTTAAATTACGTTAATATGTATAATTAGATAATAAATATTTTTTACAATTCATAAATAATTTATTTTCAAATAATATTCTTATTATATTACATTGTAAACTTAATTACAAGATGCAATTATTTTTTTCGTTAATAAATGAATAAAAATATTATAATCAACATAGCTTTTTTTTTTTATAACGTACAAGTAAGTAATAACAAAATAATGTTATTACATCAATAAAGTACAATTATTTTAAAATAATAATTAACCATATGTATCTTAGTAACATTTTAAGTGTTTACCTAATACGTTGTAATACAAATTAAGTAATTAACCTATTTATATAAGCGTTACCTATTACGTTATATAAGTGCTACCTAATATGTATTGTGCTTGATAATGTTTCCAGTAATTAACCTTTTATTATATAAGTGTTACCTATTACATTATATAAGTGGTACCTAATATGTTATTGTGCTTGATAATGTTTATAGTAATTAACCTATTTTTTATATAAGCGCTACTATTTTATATACAAGCGCTACTTATTACATTATATAAGTGCTACATAATATGTTATTGTGTTTGATAATGTTTCCAGTAATTGATCTATTTTATTATATAAGTGATACATATTTATTATATAAGCGGTACCTAATATATTATTGTGCTTGATAATATTTCTAGTAATTAACCTATTTTATTATAAGCCTTACATATTACATTATATAAGCAGTACTTAATATGTTATTGTACTTAATAATATTCCGGTTAAATGATATAACATAACCGGTCTAAATTTAACCGATCACTTATTTAACCGGTCACACCATTTTATAAACGCCGCACGGCAGAACTTCCCTGTATCACCCTTCTAAAATTCGAAATCTTCCTTTGACTTGTTATCCAAAAGCATGTCCCGGTCGGAGTGGAACTTCTTAAAAGGGGTGTCCCGACCATTAAGATTCTCATTGTCCTTTATGTCTTAAAGCTGCAGAATGGGTGGACCATCTCTTCTTCTATTGGGTATTCTACTGGAAACTTTAATCTAGGATGTATGCTTTTTGGGTATCGTTATTTTTCTTAATCAAGACCCTACATTGGCTCTCCTCTCCTGGCAGTGGCAGTCCTCACATAAGCATTGCTCTAGTTCCATTCGGTCACTCATTCCTTTCGTATTATTTGGAATGTACAGTTGCTTAGAAATGATATATTATTTAATGGTTGCGACGCTGATTACTCTCAGATGGAAAGCTTGGTCAAGCTTCGAATTGATATCAAAGTAAAATTTCCAAATGCTCCGATTTTAGAGACGGTATCTTTGCAGACCCTTCCTTGGATGATTGTGTTTCAAATAGAGTGGTTAATCCTTCTAAACCCATTTCTTGTTCTCCTCCTCTGGAGGATTTTCTTAAATTCAACGTTGACGGTGCCATGTCTCATTCTAAACAAGCCGGTGGTAAAGTGGATTCCTTCGAACAATGCTGGTAAGGTTCTCTGTAGTTTCTCCTCAAGCATCGGTCCTGGTCTCGCTATCTTGGCTGAGCTCAAGGCCATTGGCTGTGCTACTTCCCTATTCAAAGGATATTTTGGTTGGGGCACTTCGCTTATCATTGAATGGACAATCAATCTGCTGTGGACTGGGTAAAGTTCCCTGCCTCCTCTCCCCCTTGCTTCGCGAGTTTTATTAAGAATATTACTGAACGAATCGCGTTCAACGACTTCATTCGATTCATCCCACGTGTGCTCATAGTGAAGCCGATTCTTTGGCTAAATCTGGAATTGGATAGTTCTGCTTTATTGCTTGTCTCCTTGTTTTTCAGTCATTGTGCTTTGGTTTCAGGGTCCTATTAGGATCTTTTGTTCTATTTGCGGTTTGCTTCTTAAGTTGTATTTTGAAATCTTTTTATTTTTATATTGGGCAATCTTTTCTCCCTTCCGCTTGCTTATTTTCTTAGCCCTTACTGAGTTAATAAGTTATGAGTGGGGTGTTTAACGAGATCCCTATTCCTATAATTTTTTTTTAAAGATATAACATAAAAGAATTGACCGAAATGACACTTATGACAAGTTCTTATTCAGTCAAGTACAAATCATACTTGATCCATTCAAGAACTGCATACTTGATTCATGAAGGAACTTGATGGGTCCAAATCTCAAGAACACCTTGTGATTTGTATACCTTACCAGTATTGTTTGTGAAAAAAAAGTCTAGTTTGAAATTTGTTAATACTTGTTATAATTTAGTCCTGCTATGTTTAGCCTGCTTGCAATTTTGAAAAGTTTTTAATTTAGTCCCAAAGTTGCTCTACCAAGGCTCGAAGAACCAAAATAATCTATTACACGTGAGTTCAAGCATTTAATATGAAAAAAGTGTACAGGCATTAGAAACACACATTACATATTTTGTTACATATATCCACCATAGACAATATGAGCAATGGTTACTGGGAATTTATCATCTTCCACAGGCTATCACAAGCATCAAAAGCAGCCATTTTTGATGGGTCAAATTCAAACTTCTTAAACACCTTTTTATCTCTATCCACTATACCTGTGGTAAATTTAAATAAAGGAGAATCTCATAAAGCAATAAAAATAACTTTAGATATGAAAAAAAACTGATAATTGGCAAAGAAACAAGAAGAAAGGAAAAGTAATATTTTATCCGAAGGATATGGGCTGAGATTTTGGATTGGTCTTCCAAGTCTGGAATAATGTTAGTTACAAAGGCATACATCGAAAGCTTTCTCCTGCAAGATCAAAGAACAATGATTCATTTCTGAACTCTAGACACCGACTCAACAAAAGACAGCTTGGGAACCATTACAACTTCTTTGGGATAAGAAAATATTAGGATTGATAGTTCAGCTCGTCAAAAAAATACAAATAGGAGACTTAAACTGTATGATTCGTAATTGAGAGACCTAGATCTTAGTAGGGGTTTTTTTAATATAAATTTTGCTTCCATTTCATGCCCCTTTAGATAAGGACCACCCTTACAAAAAAGAGCAAATCTATTCTTAAAAGGATAAAAAAATCAATTAAAATAAAAGCATAATCAAGAAACACGAAAAGAAAACACACCAAGTTGACTCGGTGATAAAAAGGAATATTGTTCTGTCTCGGATTCAGGCTATACGTTTGCAGGTGTGTACAGGCGTGTACGTTGTCATTAGACTAAGAAAGTTCAGATTAGATACAACCTTGTAATCACACAACTATTAAAAAAAACACTAAATCAATCAAACATCACTGATCCCATTTGCATTATCGAGGCTGGATCATTTTAAGGAAAAACGCCCACAATACCCCACCAAGAAACATATACATGGAAATAAAGTTAAGAAATTCAAGTCAAGATCTTTCTCTTATTTTTCCAGACACATTCATGCAAAGAACAGTTAACAGTGTATGAACAACCAAACATGAATTGGTACAGAAATAGGAATTCCTCAACTTACTGTTCTTTGAGATTGTCTTGCTCAAATTTTCTTAGCTTTTTCTTCTGTTCTTCAATCAAACCTCTCTGGCGCTCCAGCTCCATTATCTCCTTGCAAATAGCCGTGTTCTTATAAAAGAATATTTAAGAGAAACAAATCAAACACCAAAAACCAAAGCTTTAAAAAATAATACATACAAAAACTCCCAAAAATACATATACTTATCTAAACTCCTCCTTAAGACGACTTTCTTTTCAAATTCCTCTTGGAATTCCTTCTGCAGAATCCATTTCAGCACAATCGACGACCTCAGACTTTGACAGCTCTGTTTTCTTCTTGCAAGCTTCGATCTTTTCTTCATATTCTGCATTTCAAAAATAAAAAGAAGGAAAAGATCTTCATTCACTTCCATTCTTATCCTCTTAATTTCTGCGGTAACGAAGAGAAGTAGAAAGGAAAGACACCTTGAAGCAATCGATAAACTTCTTTGAAATCAGAGTCGCAATGCGAGCGGAGATCGTAAAGTGCTTCAAACACTGCGTTGCGTTGGTAATGTCCCTTCTGTCCCTCAACACCTCCACTAGATCGTCACTATAAGATATCAACTTCTCCACATCGATCATTCTCGTGGATTCCCCCATTTTTCTAGGGTTTCCCTTTCTTCAACTTCGAGCGCCAAAAAGGGAGACAAATTAAGGCAAGCGATTTAGTGAAGGAAAAAAAAAAGAAAGACCTTTGGAACAAGAAATTGAAATGGGGTCCAACGAGGGATACAAAAGAGGCGGCTAGCAGTGAGAAAGCTCCGGTGAGAGGGAAAAGTAGGAAAATGTACGGTTTGGGTCATCTTGACTTTAGACTTTATTCGGGTTGAATTCTAGTTGAGTAGGATTAATTTCAGTTTGAGTTTTATTTGGGTTATAATAAGTCAGATAGGTTTAAGTATCAAATCTGATCAAATATCATATAGATTAATTTTCAGTTCAAATCAATATCGAATCTATTTATTTTAGATTGGATCAAATCGGATAGACTAATTTTCGAGTAGAGTTAATATCAGATCAATTATTTTTGGTTCGGGTTAACTTTAAATTTTCGGGTCAATTCGGGTTAAGTTGGATATAGTCAAATCAATTATATATATATAATTATTAATATATTTTTGTAAAAAAAATGTTTTTTTTTATAGAAGTAACTAATTTTATTTAAAATAGAAAATATCCAAATTACAATAAAAGTTTACAATCATAATCATAAATTAAGCACTAAGTAGCAAAATTTCCTTAATCATTGAAACAAAACTAGCAACTTAAGATCACAAAGGATCATGTAAGGAAATATTAAATCTAACCGAAAAATTCGAACAAAGATAGTAACAACCATATCTGATTGCATATCGGCAAACAAACCACAAATAGATCAAACTATTGAAAGACCACTGACAAACCAAAAATTAGATTCGAGTGACGTGAAAAGCTATCAACGAACATAAATCAGGTATCCAAATCCAATCCAATGGTCCAAAATAGGAAGAAAAACAAGATATCAG
Source organism: Hibiscus syriacus (assembly GCF_006381635.1). NCBI lineage: Eukaryota > Viridiplantae > Streptophyta > Magnoliopsida > Malvales > Malvaceae > Hibiscus > Hibiscus syriacus. The sequence continues at coordinate 184,465 of NW_024062745.1, read as the reverse complement.
ATAAACGCTATCTTAATCATTGTGACGATGTCAAATCAACCATTAAAAAAAATAAATTAAAAAAGGTCAAAAAAAAAAAAAAATGCCAAAAATCATAATAAAAGTGTCATAAATACATATGAAAACGTGTAATACAAGCATACTTATTGAAAATCAAAAGACAAAAGGAAATAAAGATATGATATAAAGAAAAAAGATAATAGAGAATACCGACTATCAACAACTAACATTATGATTTAACCTAAACTCATCTTTTTTTTAATCTTATCATTTATGCTTAATTCATGGAATTTAAATTATTATTTAGGGATTATAATTTAACCTAAACTCAATCTATAAGATATGTTAGAGGTTGTGTTATTTTTCTTATTGATCCGAACAGAAAAATTTATGGTAAGATTTATTTGATTAGAATTTTTTTTTATATGAGTGTTTATCAATTAAAATTTAAACTAGATGTTTAACATTCAATTATAAATATGATATTTTTTATTACACTTAATAATATTATTATACTATTTATGTTTGAATAAATATTATTTTTAAATATAATTGTAAATGATATTATATTATCATATCATTGATGATATTTAATTTTAAATTATAAATAAAAATTGATATCTTTATATTGTAAAAATAAGTTTTTTATATTAGGTTTAAATAATTGTATTATATATATATATGTAGGAATTAAAATAATTTATAAATCAATTTAATATTTTAGAAAATTATTTTAGTAGTTCTAAAGTAAAATATTAAATTAATAAATCATAATTTAATTTAAATAAATTAGAAACCAATTTAATAATTTTGAATCACAAGGTAGTAGAATCTAAAATGAAATATTGAATAATAAATTATTATTCAGATGATTTAAAGATTAATTTAATATTTTAGTTCATTAATTAATGGAATCTAAAATAGATATTAAATTAATAAATTACTATTAAATTAATAAAATTAAAAAATTTAAATAAAATTTAACATAAATTCTGAGATGATAAAGCTATTATTATTTTATAGAAATAGAATTAGAATATTATATAAAAATATTTTATGAAAAAAATTAATTTTATCGTAATAATTAATTAATTAATGAATTAATTTAAATTTATTTAATTAAATATATAAATTTTAAAGTTAGATTTAATTAATAAAAATAATTAAAGTTGAAACCAAATAAATAATTAATATATATACTTGAATTTATCTTACTAGTTTATTATTTAACACATTGCTAAAAAATAGATAATAATACAAATAAATTATTTGTACACTTTAACTCAATTATCGGGTTAAAATCGGATTGATATTCATTTTAGATCGGCTTTGGATAAATTAGATTCGAGTTACTTCTGGTTAAGGTTGCTTTTGATTTGGTTACTTTCAGTTTAGGTTGCTTTCGGTTCGGATTATTTTTATTTTGGTTAAAATTCATGTCAGTTTTGGTTTGATTTGATTTGTTTGAGTTTTGAGTTAAATTTGGGTCATCATATTCGAGTCTATTTCGGATCACGGTTTGAGTAAATCGGTTCGAGTCAAATTTGTAAGGTCTAAATTTATCTTTCAAATGTTTTGAGTAAATTATAGCGAAGGTTAATTTTATTTGGATTTCTTCTGATTTTGACTGCTTAACTTTTAATTATTTCATATAAATGAATTGTTATTATTCATTGAGGACCCGTGTATGAGCATCATAGATGTTAGGGTGTGAGTATTCAATAATAAAAGGTTAGAAGTTATCTTTGAACATATACTACCTTGTATTTATTTCATATTAATAAAATAAAACATCAAGTAGTTAAATCTAATTATATATGTGATGTGGCATGTTAAAAATGATTAATTTTTAATTTAAATTTTAAATTTTAAATTTTATATAAAATATCAATTTAAATTTTCTTGAGAAATTTCTCTTGAGCCCTAAACTTTTATTTATTTATTTATTTATTTATTTATTTTACCTTTCAGACAATCCTAAAAACACTTTTAATCTCTCCTCGGCTCACAATATCGTCACTCACTATTGATGTCACTCTAACCACCTTCTTCGTCCAGTGACAATAACAAAATAAAACTCTGCCTTTTTTCTTTTCTTCTACGATTAAATTTTTTATCCCGAACAAAAAAATTACATTGCCATGTAAATTATCGAACCGACATAATCTTATATAACCTCCGGACAAGAGTAGTAATGCATTGATTCTGAGTAGATGTAGGATTATACGTGTGTGATTTACATATTTTGTGACAAACGTCGTAATTATCAAATAATTAATTTTTTTCTCGGATAATTATGTTAAGAATGTAGAATAGAGAAGAAGGATATTGGTCCAAATGGATTCAAAAGTTTTAATATCAATCTGAATTGATCTTTAACCAAAAAATCTATAAAAACAAAAGAATTAAAAGATGGGTTTTTTTGAATAATAAAGTAAACTAAATAAATAAAATAAAATTAAGGCGAAATGAATAATAAAAAAATAGAAGAAGTAAATTGTAAAGAAATAATAAAGATGAAAGATAGTCTCTAGATTCATTTCGCCTCAATCTGTCTCGGTCACTGAAATAGATTTTACTTTGTATACTTGTCGGTTACGATCTATAAGGACCAACCCTTGTAACTTGCTCTTCTCTCTTGTGAACTGATTTCCAAAGTTAATCCTTAAAAATTAGCCCTTGTTTGGATTAATATCAACTATCGATATTAACGCCAATGCTAGTTGGAACTGGAAAAGCCCATGCTAGGACTATGGTATCTTAATGAGAATCAAACCCGATCTTGATTTCCCTTAGCAGACAGTCGCTAAGTCTTAAGTGGCGTTTGATTCGCTAGAATGTTTATGAGGGAATTAGAATCTGTGAAGGAATTAGAATCTGTAGGAATTGGAATCCAATTTCATATTCTGTTTGGTTCGCAGACATGTCAGATGAATTGATTTCAGTAATGTAAAATGACAGAATTACCCTTCTTGTTTTTTGTTTTTATTTAGTTTATTTTACAACTTACATATAGTAAATATATTATAAAATTAAAAAATATTAAATTTTCATTTTATTGATTGATTATTCATTTCAATAAATTAAAAAATCATGCTAATAAACATTATAAGTTAAAATCATCGCAATCAAATATGTAATAAGTTACCAAAAGATAGAGCAATATTTCGATACATTCAATCGGAGTATGTTAATTAGTTACCAAAAAATATACCAAAAAACTATTTGATTCAATATAATTAGAAACTCAACACGACATGACTCAAAAAAAATGAAAAAAATTATTTTTATTCAATAAAAAACATTGACTTAATTGAAAAAAATTATATATAGAGGGGTATTATTGTAATTATTCTTAAATATATAAGGTAAAATTATATTTTTTTTCGGGTCGGTCCGATTTTTTTTCACCCTAAACCCGAAACCCGACCCGACCTGACCTGGAATATCACACTTAAAAAACCCCGACCCGACTCGACCCAAATATCACACTTAAAAAAACCCAAACCCAACCTGAACAAATAAAGTTTCATCCGACCCGACCCGAATATATGAATTAGAAATCCGACCCGACCCGACCTGAAATAATAAAAAAATATTTTTATTTAATAAAACAGTGACTTAATCCGACCCGACTGAATTTTATATTTTTCGGGTCGATCCGGTTTTTCACCCTAAACCCAAACCCGACCCGACCCGAATATCGCACTTAAAATAACCAGACCCGACCCGAATATCACACTTAAAAAACCCGACCCGACCCGAACAAAATAAAGTTTCATTCGACCCGAATATATGAATTAGAAATCCGACCTGACCCGGCCCGAAATAATAAAAAAAAATTTTTATTAATAAAAACAGACTTAATCGACGCGACCCGAATTATATATATTTTCGAGTCGATCCGGTTTTTTTTATCCTAAACCCGACCCGACCCGAATATCACACTTAAAAAACCAGACCCGAATATCACACTTAAAAAGCCCGACCCGAACAAAATAAAGTTTCATCCGACCCGACCCGAATATATGAATTAAAAATCCGACCCGACCTGACCAGAAATAATAAAAAATTATTTTATTTAATAAAAACAGTGACTTATTCCGACCCGACCTGAATTATATATAATTTCGGGTCGGTCCGGTTTTTTTCACCTAAACCTGAACCTGACCCGAATATCACACTTAAAAAAACATGATCCGACCGACCAAATAAAGTTCCACCCGACCCTACCGACCCGAATATATGAATTAAAAACTCGACTAGACCCGAAATAATAAAAAATATTTTTATTTAATATATAAATAAGTTACCAAAGGATGATGAGGGTAGTATGGTCAAATTTCAATTCCCTCCATCAAGGGAATTGAATTTCATCCATTTTGGATGGAATTCACTTTCCCTCATTGATGGAATTGAATTCCATCAGAGATTCCAATTCCCTTGAAAAACTGAACCAAACTGAGAAAGTGGTGGAATTGGATTCAAATTCCCACCAATTCCAAGGGATTCATCCAACCAAACGCCACCTTAAGGAATTGAATTTGCTACAAGCTGACTCTCCTCCTAACTGTAGATCACAAAGTTGATCAAACCAATGTGCACTCCTTGGATTGAAGATATTGAGATGCATGAAGAAAAGCAGATACTTCTCCTTGTCTGTCGAAAATCAAGAAAGAAATATGAAGATATGAAGTGTTTTTACAATTCTCACGAGAATGGATCGACTCTTCGCTCAGCTATTAGCTAAAGAAAATTTTAGCCAAACATGATCGAGATCATGCTTGGGTGTAGAAAGAAAGAAAATGAAGAAGAAAAATATTTCTATTAAACTGAAAACCTAAAATAGAAGAAAATCCAGGACCAGTTCTATACTGAATTTTAAACTTGTACATCTGTCAATCTTTACCTAAAGAAAATAAATTACTAACTCTTAAGAGTATTCAAACTCTTAATTCTAACTTGCACATCACCATGCTTTAATGCACATCACCATGCTAAAGGTTATGCTTTAGTGCACATCGCCACGCTTAATGAGAATCAACCCGATACTAACTCTTAAGAGTATGAAACTTGCACATCACCATGCTTTAATGCACACACCATTCGGTCAAACTTTAATTCGGCTAGCCCTTCCTTTAAAACACACGTCTTCCCATGACCGAATGGGATGTTAGTTCGGTTGGAATGCGTCTTGAATGCATTGCATCCCCTTGGCTGAATAATGATGTTGGTTCGGTAATGGCTGGAAGGCATATGTGGTTCGATTGCAAATTTTGAAGCATTCTTGGCCGAATAACGATGCCTTCTCATCTTTAGCGCCTAGATGAAGGCACAGACCCTTGTGGATGTACATGATGGTTCGACTTTGGTGTGCCTTGCACATGATAGTTTGGCGCCAAGAGAGGTGAATAGCTAGCTAGCTAGGTGACTTGGACTAGCGAGGACCTCAGCTAGGTATCTAGTGTCAGTCCAGCTCATCAGCTCATACTCCAACTCCCTTGCAGCTAGCTACACTTCACTAGTCAGTCAGCTACTTAGTCCTCAACTCCCTTCCATCTAGGTTTAGCTTCCATTTTGTTAGTTCATCTACTCTCCCAACTAGTTCAGCTCTCCATAAGCTTTGAATTTCATTTAACCTGAATGAGCTATCATCTTTGTCCATGAATGCCATAGCTTTTATATTCTAGCCTTTCACCTATGAAAGATATGAAAACATTAAGTTAGACAGAAATAAAGGTAGGAATATTGGTAATCCTCAATCCCATAGTATTGGAAACACTATTGGGAATGGTTTAAGTCTTGGCTTTCCCACTTCCTTGTTGAGTGATAGAGAACAAGGAGACTCTCGCGCACCACCGCCGCCGTCCGTCCGTCTCGGCTCGGTCGGCACGGCTCGGCTCGGCTCGGCTCGTGGTCGTGGTCGTGGTAATACATGTCTTCAACACGTCCGCGCGGATACTATCTTTTTTAGAGAAAATTCTTGAGGAATTTCTCTTTGAAAAACAAATGGAAAATTGTGAAAGATTTCAACTGATATTTATAGGTTGCTGAGGACTGTTTAATTTAAAATGATAACAGTTGGTTATGAGAGTTATCAGAAATTAAACAGCTTTTCCTAAATTAAATAAAAAACGTTAAGATATATTTGGACTGATTTCCATCTTTGTACAGAGGAGACAAGCTGTTAATATCAGGAGTTACAGGAGTTATTTGATTTAATTCCAGGGATTACATGATATAATTTCAGGAGTTATAACAGCTGAATAATGATGCAATGAACCTGGACTATTTTTGAGTCAGGTTCATCTAGACGTTTCAGCTGTTACAAAAGAAGAGATTTAATCCTGAAATTTTATGGACGATATAACCCTATTTCTAGCCTATAAATAGAGAGCTATATTCAGCTTCTCAACTCACTCTCAAACATTCACAGTTCACTTACAAAAGTGTTTTCTACAGTTATCTCTTGAGTTCTCTGAGTGCTTTCCAATCAGAAGAGCAATACCACAGCAGTCCACTCCGGTTTCGGGTGTACAGAATTCGGAGCGACCGTGTTAACCTCGGGGGACGGTCCGCCACTACAGCGATTACACACATCGGGGTGAATTCGTTTAACAGGTTTTTTACCACGACACGGTTTACGAATTTGTTCCTTTTAATTACTGTTTATATTTTCAGTTAGTGCTAACGGTGTAGTTTTGCAGTTCATATATTCAACAATTTAGAAACGAATTCCATACTGCAATCATGACAACACCTTTGAGCAAACTAATCCCTGATCTTTCCAAGCTCGATGCACTTGATGGAAAGAATTATAGAAGGTGGTCCCAAAGAATCTGATATTCTTCAAGCAGTTTGATCTTGACTACGTGCTACTCAAGCCACCATCTACCATGCCGCCAACCCCAACTGCCGTAATGATGCAGATGTGGTCCTCAATGATGATACCTTAGCAACCGCCGCAGCCGCTCTCGCTATCTACGAGAAATTTGAGAAAGACAACAAGACGGTACGAGGACATCTGCTCAGCCACATGTCAAATAAACTATTTGATATGTTCCTTAGAGAAAGGAGTGCCAAGGCAATATGGGACACTCTCGACAAAAAGTATGGTGCGGACGATCCAAGTATCAAGAAATATGTTGGCGAATGGCTCAAATTCCAGATGAAAAACGACAAGCCAATAATGGATCAAGTCCATGACTATGAGAACTTAGTCGCTGACATCATCGCTGAAGGGATGCAAATGTGTGAGGTGCTGCAAGCCAATGTACTCATTGAGAAGCTGTCCAAGTCCTGGTCCGACTACCGCAACTCTCTTAAGCATAAGAAGAGAGACATTTCGCTTGAAGAACTTGTGGGCCATATGAAGATTGAAGAAGCCAACCGTTTAAAAGATAAGCTTACTAATTCTATGAGTAATTTATCTTTTAAAGCTAACTTGGTTGAGTCTAAATTTAAGAAGATCATGAAACGTGAGAATCAAGACAAGAAGACGAAACCACATAGGCTACCACTTCAAGAAGTCAGGAAAGCCAAACCGGAAGAGACGTTCAAGTGTTATGTATGCGGTTTACCCAGCCACAAAGCTTACCAATGCCAACACCGCTCAGACTGCCAGAATGACAACAAGCCACAGATGCACGTTGTAGAAGAAGATGATGAGATCATTCATGTGGTGGTCTCAGAAGTTAATCTGGTGGAGAACAATTCAGAATGGGTAGTTGACACTGGCGCTTCGAAGCATTTCTTCGCAAGGAATGAGTTTTTCACCGAGTTCGAGGATGGGAACACTGGTGAATGTGTGTACATGAGGAACTCTAGCAGTTCTGAAGTGCTAGGCAAAGGCAAGGTTTTACTCAAGCTGACTTCTGGTAAAACTCTAGCTTTAAATAATGTTCTGTATGTACCTATCTTGCGTAGAAATTTGATAAGTGGTGGGCTCTGAATAAGGCAGGCATTAAGTTAGTTTTTGAGGTAGATAAACTTGTACTTTCCCGAAATGGTGATTATGTGGGGAAAGGGTTTTTAAGCAATGATTTATTTGTCATAGAAACTCAATTTAATGAAAATAAAGCTACCACTTCTGCTTATATTGTTGAATCCATTGATATGTGGCATGCTAGATTAGGACATGTGAATATATTCATGCTTAAAAAAATTAATGAATATGAATGTTCTGCCTAAACTAGACACAACTAGCTTTAACAAATGTGAGATTTGTGTAGAAGCTAAGCATACTAGACCTCACTTTAAGACCGTTTCTAATAGAAAGACTGAACTGTTAGAACTCATTCATACTGATCAGATTTTAGAAACACTGAAAGTAAAGGAGGAAACACTACTACATAACTTTTGTAGATGATTATTCAAGATATACAAAAGTTATCTCCAAAGAACTAAAGATGAAGCTGAAAACTTATTCTTATTTATAAGGCAGAAGTAGAAAATCAGTTAGATAGGAGAATCAAACGGGTTAGATCTGATAGAGGTGGTGAATATGGATCTAATTTCTTAAAAGGAATTTGTGAAAAGAATGGCATAATTCATGAAAGCCCCCTATTTTCCTCAACAGAATGGTATAGCCGAAAGGAAAAATAGAACTTTAAAAGAGATGATGAATTCTTTACTAATAAGTTCAGGGTTATCTGATAACATGTAGGGGGAAGCCATTCTATCGGCAACTCATATCTTGAACCGGGTTCCTCATAAGAAATTAGATTCTACCCCATATGAATTGTGGAAAGGATACGCTCCTAATTTACAATACCTGAAAGTGTGGGGTATCTGGCCAAAGTGGGTTTTCTAGACTTTAAGAAGTCCACCATCGAACCTAAAACTGTTGATGCAGTTTTATAGGGTATGCTACAAATATTGTTGCATACAGATTCATTATTTTACAAGATTATTCTATTTGTGAGTCAAGGGATGCTGTTTTCTTTGAAAATACTTTTCCTTTAAAGGAACCGAGAATGAATATTGAAACACAAATAGAATATTCCATCTACTTCTTCTAGTAATCCTGCTAGGTCTTCTGAACATTGATTTCGAGCCTAGAAGAAGTAAAAAACAAAGAGTTGAAACCTCTTTTGGACCAGACTTTATTACTTCCTTTATTTCTAAGATAAATGATTTAGACTCCATTTCAGATCCTATAGCTCAAATTTTTCTATTAGATGAGTATCCTAAAACTTTGAAGAAGCTATAAGATCTATCGATGCTAGTTTTTGGAAAAGCGCTGTTAATAATGAACTAGAATCGATAATGTCTAATCATACTTGGGAATTAGTTGACTTGCCTAAGGGATTCAAACCAATCTCCAACAAATGGGTCTTCTAGAAGAAACTAAGGCCAGATGGTTCGATTCAGCGGTACAAGGCAAGGTTAGTCGTCAAAGGGTTCACTCAAAGGTTTGGTTTAGACTACTTTGATACATATTCTCCCGTTACAAAAATCTCAATGATTCGTGCATTATTTGCACTAGCCTCTATTCATAAGTTGCAGGTACATCAAATGGATGTTAAGAATGCTTCTTGAATGGAGATCTAGATGAGGAGATTTACATGGAGCAGCCACTAGGTTTTGAAGCACCTGGTATAGAAGGCAAAGTCTGTAGACTCAAAAAGTCACTCTATGGACTTAAGTAGGCTCCTAAATAGTGGTATGAGAAATTTCATAAAACTATTCTTAGTTTGGTTTTGTTGTGAATGGTTCGGATGCTTGTGTGTATTCGAAGATGTTTGACACTGAATGTTATCATAAGTCTTTATGTTGATGACATGTTGATTTTCAGTTCTAACATTGAGTCCATTAACAAAGTTAAAAATTTCTTGTCCACTAAGTTTGAGATGACAGATTTGGGAGAAGTAGATGTAATCTTAGGAGTCAAAGTTACCAAAACTAATAAGGGATTTTCTTTATATCAAGCACATTATATAGAGAAAGTGCTAAAGAAATTTGACAGTTTTGATGTCGTCCCTGTTCGAACTCCTTATGACCCTAGCATACATCTAGTTAAGAATAAAGGAAGTAACGTTTCCCAAACTGAATATGCTAAGTTAATCGGAAGCTTAATGTTCTTAATGAACTATACTCGGCATGATATTGCTTATGTTGTGAGTAGACTGAGTAGATATACTCATAATCCGAGTGGTGAGCACTGGATTGCTCTTAAACGCTTACTGAAGTATCTTAAGGGTACTTTGGATTGGAAACTTGAGTTTGTTGGCTTTCCTGTGGTACTGGAAGGATATTGTGATGCCAAATGGGTTTCTGATAATGATGAGGTAAGCTCTACGAGCGGTTATGTTTTTACTTTGGGTGAAGCAGCAATCTCGTGGAAATCATCAAAGCAGACTTGTATTGCTCGTTCTACTATGGAGTCAGAGTTTATAGCTCTTGACCTAGCTGGGCAAGAAGCCGAGTGGCTCAGAAGTTTATTAGCAGATATTCCGTTGTGGGGAAGACCGACTCCTCCAGTTTCATTATTGTGTGATTCACAAGCTACAATATGTGTGGCTAAGAACCAAGCTTACAATGGTAAGAAAAGACACATTCGTATAAGACATGAGTCAGTGAGACACTTAATAAAGAATGGAGTGCTCTCTTTAGAGTATGTGAAGTCAGAAAAGAACCTAGCAGATCCACTTACCAAAGGGTTAAGTCGAAAGCTGGTCTTAGATTCGTCAAGGGGGATGGGTCTAAAGCCCATTGATTGAGGAATTCATGGTGGATACCCAACTTAGTTATCTAAGTTCCATGTGGTCAATTGAAACCATGGAAAGACTCATAGTGCACATTCCTACTGCCTATCCCTATGATGAATAATGTGCATGCCCAGGATGAGCTTAATTGTTATTAATAAATTCATAACTCAGGCTTTGGGTGGTCTTAATGAGAAAGACTTGATGAATTTACCAATTTTGGCTGAATATCTATTCTTAATAAGTTCATAACCCAGAGTGAGTGGGTATGAAATTATGAACTTACCTACAGAAAGGTTGAGTTTGTTAAACTCTTAATAAATTCAAATCCAAGTATTTGGATGGTTCTAGTGAGAAGGACTTACTGAATTTACCGATAAATGAGGTTGAATATTTATTCTTAATGACTTCTTAGCCCAGAGTTTGGGTGGTTCATTTATAATGAACTTGAAGAAAGTCATCATACCCTTTGTGAGGTTGAGCTATTATAAAAGCTCTTAATTATTTCATATCCCTTTTTAAAGGGTGGTTTATGTTGAGATAAACTTGATGAAATAACCTATGTAAGTGAGAAGGGTTAGCTGCCTTCTATGAAAAATGTTGGGCCATTTTTCTAGTATACTTACTAGAATCCTGAGGTAAGATGGCCAAATATATACTTTGTATATATATATCTTACACATCGAGGACTCAGGTGGATGAAGGGGTTAGTTGTGTGTTATGAGTTTACCCTGATCTTAGAAAGTTCCAGACTAGTTTCACTTATCTAATAGAAGGATTGCTCATCATCACTATGTACTAGTTCCAGATACGTTCACTAGTGGTTAAGCAACTAATCTCGCTATTGCTCTTCTGGAAAGTTTGTTTTCGAGTTTCATAATATTTCTTTCGCATTAGTGGGGGAATGTTGGTAATGCTCAATCCCACATAGTATTGGAAACACTATTAGGAATGGTATTTAAGGCTTGACTTTCCTACTTCCTTGTTGAGTGATAGAGAACAAGGGGGACTCTCGCGCACCGCCGCCGCCGTCTGTCCATCTCGGCTCGGCTCGACACGGCACGGCACGGCTCGGCTCGGCTCGTAGTCGTGGTCGTGGTTGTGGTAATACGTGTCTTCGACACGTCCGCGTGGATACTATCTTTTTAGAGAAAATTCTTGAGGAATTTCTCTTTGAAAGAAACAAATAGAAAAATGTGAAAGATTTCAACTGATATTTATAGGCTGCTAAGGACTGTTTAATTTCAAATGATAACAGCTGGTTTATGAGAGTTATCAGAAATTAAACAGCTTTTTCCTAAATTAAATAAAAAACGTTAAGATGTATCTGGACTGATTTCCAGCTTTGTACAGAGGAGACAAGCTGTTAATATCAGGAGTTACAAGAGTTATTTGATTTAATTTCAGGGGTTACATGATATAATTTTAGGAGTTATAACAGCTGAATAATGATGCAATGAACCTGGACTATTTTTGAGTCAGGTTCATCTAGACGTTTCAGCTTTTACAAAAGAAGAGATTTAATCCTGAAATTTTATGGATGATATTAACCCTATTTCTAGCCTATAAATAGAGAGCTATATTCAGCTTCTCAACTCACTCTCAAACATTCACAATTCACTTAAAAAAGTGTTTTCTACAGTTCTCTCTGTGAGTTCTCTCTGAGTGCTTTCCAATCAGAATTCACTTACAAAAGTGTTTTCTACAGTTCTCTCTGTGAGTTCTCTCTGAGTGCTTTCCAATCAGAAGAGCCACCAGTAGTCCACTCCGGTTTTGGGTGTACGGAATTCGGAGCAACCGTGTTAACCTCGGGAGACAGTCCGCCTACTGCAGCGATTACACACATCGGGGTGAACTCGTTTCTAAGGCAGTGGTTTTTACCACGACACGGTTTACGAATTTGTTCCTTTTAATTACTGTTTATATTTCCAGTCAGTGCTAACGGTGTAGTTTTGCTGTTCATATATCCAACAAGGAACATTAATGAGACATGATGCACTCCTATGCTAGGTATGCAAATGATATGCAAACATAGGTAAAAGACGTGTAACATGAAATATGAATGACAAAGCTAGCTAATATTATAAAGATGTGGGACTTATAACCATTCATGTAATGCGCATAATATAAGGACTAAGGTACATGAACATGAGTTTTAATATAAGATGCATATTATAAAGTATGCCATTAATATAATAATGCATGATATGCAAAACGTAACAATCAAGGTATAGAATGGTTTGAATGATAGAGTTAGCATAACAATAACAAGATATAAGAAAGAAAAAGCTCCATGTAAAGAGTATAAAGACTGAGAAGAATGATGAACAAGAGTATACTTGAGTATGATCACATCCGAGATTGTAATGGTTTACGAAAATGAAACACGACCATATAATCATCGTTAAGGATAAATGATTGTTATTTTGTGTAATAATTTTTTCTCCATACGACTTATAATGAAGATGTAATTAATTGGCGAAAAGTTTAAAAATAAATACATATTATTTTAATCTATATTATATAAGTTTGAATGATCCCTTTGCTATCTTATGTCATATTGTTAATAGATTGTTTGATTAAATTACGAATAAAAAGAAAAATTATGATTGAAAAATAGACTGTAAAAATCATTTATTTAAGTAATAGTAATTTTATGTGTAATGGAAGGAATAATAATAATTTGAAAATTAATTTCATAAATTTTAAATTTTTATTCATTTAATTAAGTTTAGAGTAGAATAATAAATTATTATTTAAATTAATATATTTGAATTGAAATAATTTCTACAACTAACAAATTTGCTCATAAAAAAAATAAATGAGATCCCAAAAGTACATCTAATCATTCCTTTACATGCACTATATGTCTATACATAGCAAAAGCAAACCTCTATTATTTACATCTCCATTCAGCAGAATCCGCTACAATTGATGACAACAATTTCTTCTGCTTTGCACTAGCTTTTGGTTGCATAATATTGTTTGGCCTTTCCTTGATTGGATTTCTTACGCTACAAAGCCTGTGCTTCATCCGCCATGGCAACAGCATTTCAAGCCCACAACGCTTTGTGGAAGAAGACAGTGATGATCGTTTTATTACTGCTTGGGAAACACAAGGTGACTGATCCAAGTAATTGCATAAGTAAGGAAGCTTTCTTTTGGACATGCTTAGAGCAGATGATGCAGCCAATGCTATGGCGTCCGGAAGAAAGCGTTCGATTATGAAACTTGGAGATGGACAATCACTGTGCTCTAAACTCATAGCTAAGTTCATGCCATCCATTTCACTAGGCTCTAAGCCCTTTGATGATTCATGGTGGAGCTTTTCTGTTTTCTCAACGATGTCTATTGCTTCCGTTAGTGATAAGACTTCGGCGGCGTCCGAGAATACGTCGTTGTTGTCATCGTTATCATAGTGGTCCACATCGGCATCGCAACCTTCGTCATGGTGATCATGACTGTGACCATAATCCCCATTAGTTGCCTCTTTTGGTACTGGAAGCCATCTGCCTGGTGGGGGTTTCGGGCGAGGCGTTTCGGCTTCATCGACGTGGTTACTTCTCTCCGAGTTCTTCGGCTTTCCGGGAGCCTGTTCCCAGCAGAACGGAATCCCGTTACTCGAATTGATGCATGAAACTTCATCGCTAATGTATACAGCAGCAACCGGTCGCCTTGTCGATAAGAATGGTGCGTTTAAGTTGAGCTTTCTGGGGCGTTTCCTTTCCATTGCTTCATTCATTCCTTCTCCCATATAGATAAAGATCGTTTCTGGAAGTGAAGGGTTCATTGGAGTAGGTGAGTTGAGATGCATATGATCATGTGAAAGAAGAAAAGTGGTGGTCTGAAATAATTGTGAAGCAACTGAAACTATGGGGATCTCGTGCAGTGTATTAAAACCCATATTTTTCACTTCATAAGGATCACATGTTGGATGAAAAAAAAGTCCATTACCCTTCTATGGTGAATTCATAAAGTGAAGCATCACGTTAACCTTTGCTGGAAACCTGGGATCATCCGAAAACCATGTGGCAGAACGTTAAACCACTCAAATTCGTAGCTATGGCAAGAGAAAGGACATATTTCCTTTTATTATCCCTTTGATGTTAATAGTTTTTGAGTTTAGTTGCTCCTGGATTCTTTATAGGGGTGAAAAATAAAGAATAAATATTGTTCCCCCCCCCCCTGTTTTTTCCTTTTTTTTAACATAGAATGAAAATTACCGAGTCCTATTGACAAAATTAACCTCAACGTTTTATATGGAGATCATTTTGGTCTATTCTTTTTTTTTTTATAAATATTTTAACTTCTAAAATTTTATTTTTTGTCAAAATAATCTTCGTAGGATAGAAATCGTTAGTTAACTAACGATTAATTTATGTTTCGGACATATCATTTTCATGTGTTTAATTTATGACGTGACATTTATCATGTCATTAAAACAATAATGTTACATATGTCATTTTAACAAAATTAATGATCTAATATATTACTTTATTCGAAATGATGAAATGATATGTCATATCATTTGAAATGATGATGAGATATATATCATCACCTAAAGTGATATCATGAAATATATCACATTAGTTAAAGTGATAACACGATATGTGTCACATCATTTTAAGTGATGATGAGACATATATCACGTATTAAACACGTGAAAATATAATATCAACATTCAACATGTATTGACTAATTTTGTCTAATATAAATTATTTTAACGAAAAGTTAAAATAAAGGACAAAATAATCGTTTATATAGAGGTTAATTTTAACATTATGCCAATTATTTAATATAGCAAGCTTTTATAAAACAGAACAAATAGACAAATAGCATGTATATAAAATATAAAAGTGTAGACTGTTTGAGAATGAACCTCTTTTCAAGAAAATTTCAAGCTTGAACAACAATGACAACATTCTGGATTAGAAGAGTTAGAATACCTAAGGTATTTCGAAAAAGAAAAGGTAACAGTGTAAAATCTCCAGACTGGATTGATTTCTGCAGTTTCATTTACATTGTTCTTTTGACAGTTGCATTTGCAAAGGCCCCTTGAAGAGTAATACAAAGGGCAGCACGCAGTAGCAGCATCAATATGCCTGGACGTTTTACATATATATTAGTCCAATCCTTAATACAGAAAAATATTTACAAGTTATCTTGTCCATTAATTTTCTCATTTTCTATCACACCAAACACTATCCTTTCTCTCCTTCGAGGTTCCATATCTTCATGGCAGTGCTTCTGAATTTCCCAGGGACCTATCCAGCAATTACGGTGCCCCTTCCTAGTAATTAAACAAAAAATACTCGAAAGAAAAAGGGTGGCGAAAATCAGGTTGCCCAGAGGGGTTTATGGAGAGAGAAGATGACTACGGGGATTCTGACTTTCTCACTTTTTCTCTTTAACATGCTCACAAACTTTATTATATAGGTCGAGAGTATCGGCATGGTTGGGATCAAGACATAGGGCTGCTTCACAGTCTCTAACAGCGGACATATAATCACCCATTGAGTCATGGAAAGCAGCTCGAAGATGTAGCAGCTGCAGGTCCGGCTTGAAAGCTAGTGGTTTTGTGAGCTCTACAATTGCTTCATTTTCTTTGTGATCATCCATTAGAACTGGAAAGACAGATATTCCATGTCAGAGGCTGAAAAAAGCGAGCCCCATATGCAAATATGGCCTCGGTATTCAGGATTGAGAATAAATAACAAGCAACTATCGTACCTGAACTTGAATTTCTCATGGATTAAATACAGCAACTATTATACTCACGTAATAATTAAGTTTTTCATTGTGTTAAATACTTATGTAACCAAATGTAGCATAAAAGCGTATGAGTCACAGTGCAAAATCAAGGTCGAATGCAGCAATTTACAAAAGTTATTGCGGAAAAGTAGCCACATCTGTGGCCGAGGAATTTACCTGCTGCTCTGTATCTGTATGGATATGTCCTCAAGGGATCTAATTGTGTAGCCATAGCAAGATCACTCTTTGCCATGTCCCGGTCAGAATATTCTGAACGCTTCTCATAAGCTGAAGCATTGTTGCGTGCCTTCTCTATCAGCTTAGTCATCTCATCATATGCAGCTTTACGCTGATTTTTGAGATGAAATACACGAGCTAGACCCTGATGTGCCCGTGTATGCTTAATGTTCAGTGCATTCATGTAACAGTCAGCAGCAAGATCTAGCTTTTCACAGTCCACATACACACTACCTAAATTATTCAGTGCCTGCAGAAATAAGGAATCACTCAGAACCCAAAACCAATTCATTGCACTTATAGAGGTAAGTTTTATTAGAACTATATAGCTGGAGTTAGAATTGCTCCAAAAGTACTCACTTGTCCTTTCCGAAGTCCATCTGAAGGGCATCTAAGAGCGTCCAGAAGAAGTTGGATAACATACGCTGAGGACTCCTGATCAAGATTAGTATCTGCTAAAGCATATGCTTTGAGGAAGAAAGCTTCAAATGATCTCTGGATGGAGATTGACTCCTCTGCTTTAGCTAGCGCTTCTTCACAGTGGCCTGTGTCGTACAATATCCATCCTTCATAGACAAGCCTTTCATGTTCTGAGGTTGAATGGTTTCTAGCCAACCGTAGACTACGCATTGCAGCCTTTTGACAATTTAACCTACAGTATTGAGTAGCAGCAAACACTTAGAAGTTAGAACTGATAGAATATCAAGGTGAACAGAATATTGCATTCTGTCAATGTTTAATTAAACTAAAGTAGTATAGAAAGAATTTATATGCCCCATTTATCCGGATCAATGCCATTGAGAAACAACCTCATGTGCCATCGTTAGAAATTGCAAGTTCAATTACTAAGATTACTGACAAGTACAACACATTTGATACAGAAGAGTTAACCTCAAAAAATACTGTGTTAATACTAGGAAGAAAATGATGAATGGAATTCAAACATTTACAACAGAATATTTGAGGCCAAGAACCATTATGAAAATAATGGAATGGGGGTTACTTTACATCTCCTAATAGTGGTAATCAGGCTGCACATAGTGATGAATCAGATTTCCATAACATACCGTATGGTATCACCTTGAAGGCAAGATACCTACATCTCAAAATAATACAGAAGAAAACATCGCTTGTCTTATCATATGTTCATAGTGTTAATCTTAGATCCAGTTCAAAAAGGAAAATGAACAGTCATTTATACAAGGGCACAAAGAAGTTCACCTTCACTAAAAAGCAATAATGCAGTTCTTCCATTGAGTAAACAAATTTTAATCTATTAGAACAAATCTATAAGAAATTTCAATTCAACAGAGACAGCAAAAGGACATTTTATTCAATCAGTGAAAGATTTTGTCACGTTACCTTAAAAGGAGGAGAGATTGCCTGAACCATAGAAGGCTTTTTCCAGGGTCATTTGCCAACATATGGTGTACAACAGCTAGGGAACCAAGATCATCGACAGAAGACCAGCGGTCATATAATTGCATCCAGCAATCAGCCTGACTCCACTGTTGAACATAAGGACGTAGGAGCTCCACCATGTGGTCACCATGCATTTTCCCATAAAACACCATGTAATTAGGTTCCAGAGTCAAAAGTGCCCGAACATCTCTAAAAGCTCTTTCATAGTCCTCCATGGAAATCGAAATCCAGGCACGTAACTCAAGGCAATCGGGGGATACCTTGAAACTGATTATTTTACTAATCTCTGAGATGGCTGCTCCAATCTTGTTGTTCTCCAACAGTGAAACAGCTCGATATTTGTATGGAAAAGAAAGTGTTGGATCCAGTTCTGTAGACATCTCTAGATCCAACATCTTCTCCTTCCCATCACAATACAGAGAACGTTCTAGATGCATCCACCCAACTGGCTTATATTCTGAGAAGAGTGAGTTAATAATCTTGTAAGCTGAATACCTGTGGCCCCGCTTGAACTTGGCTCTTGCTACGCCCACTTTTGAATATATATGACCAGACTCGCATGCTGTCTCAAACCAATTTTTAGCATCTTTGTACTCTTTTCTCTCAAACATCACAACACCTAACTGGTGATACGCAAGTTGTTTCTGCCAACTTTCCGTTGCGCACTCTGCCAACCTTTCTAGAAGCATCACAGTAGTGTTAGCTTTCATATCTTCCTCCATCGCAATTTGGCTCAAGAAGAAATATAACAAAAAGGAAGCATGCCCAACTAAAGCCAATCTTTCCTTTGCATCCGGACCACAAAAATATTTCATCACATTAGGACTATGCATTGAATTTGGGAGCTCCCTTAAAAAGACCTGCAAGCAAGCTGCCACAAGAAGATGCGCTTTTTCCTCCAATCCATAATCAATTAAAGACAGTGCATCCTCCATATCATTTACCAAAGATGCTAAATAAGAATCACAAGCAGACTTCAAATTGTCACAACAAAACCTATTTGAGAAAGAAAGAAGCTCCAAAACAATCCGTGGATCAAAAGAATCTAATCTTTTGGTTCTGCTATATAATTCAGCAGCTTTCATACACTCTACTGAAATATTGTTATGGGTAAAATTTATCTCCTCTCTTTTAGACTCCCTGAAACCACCATACAACAATGTCCTAAAAGGTATTGATAACGATGCAATATTGGACCGTATACACCTAATCTCATCATCTCCAATGAAAAATGACATATCCCCATAATCATCAGAAGTTGAACACTCTCCATCCTCGATAGAAAAGTCATCCTCAATTTTGCTTCGAGGAGTCTTAGAACAATTACAAGGATCATAAATAAACTCCGGGTTATAACCAGCTATCAAGGTGGCCTTAGGGCACTCAATGTTTCTTCCACAACAATTCATTGAATTTGTACCAACAAGCTCATCCTCCCTCCTCTCATACCTCAACCACGCTGCTAAAACAATCTTCGAATGCACATCAACGCCATGTTGCCTGGCAGCTCGAAGAGTCCTCCGTAAAAGCTTCGGATCTGATAAGCCCTTAAAAATTGCACATTGCTCGAGATACATTCCAGATTTCTCAAATTGAGGACACCTCTCTATCCTGCGGTACACATCAGCTAGAGTTCCTATAAAATCGACGAACTTTAGGCATGGTTCGATGGGGGGCTCGAGGAGATCGGAGACAGGGAGGCCATAAGGAAGCAGGGTCTCATTTACAAAACCAAGGTTCACGTTAGAAGGTTGGCCATTGTTAATAGATTTAGGTCGAACCGTATTAACCCTAAGATGGTCCTGAAGCTGGTGGAAGAGTTTTTCACCGGCATCCTCACCACCACCACCGGTGTTGTTAAGAGCATAAACTTGCGTGCCTTTACATTTATCTATAACCCTTAAACTACGCATTGTGGAAAATTTTTTACGATGCATCTTTGTCAAGATCAAAGGGAAGAATTCAACAAGGTTTCAGACCACCCAAAGACAAAAACTGATGATCTAGAAATGGGCGTTAAAAAAACTAAAAATGAACGATAAAACAAATTTACCTGCAGAACACCACAGCTTAGAATACAGAAGCTGGCAACATAATGGTAAAGCAGGCTTAAATTCAATTGGGTATTAACAAAGAAATGTTTGGGGGGGGGGTTCTGGGATTTCTGCTCTGTTCCTTTTTTCTTCTTTTACTTTTTCTGGAGAAACAATCAGAATTGAGGGAGGAAGTAATCAGAGAGCGGCCAACCGGAAGTTGTTTGAGAAGCAGAGGTGACTGTTGAAACGGCCACGCTCTCTTTCTCTACCTGTTTTTTTTTTTTTTTTTGTCTATCAATCGGCTATATTTGATCATTCATTCCTCTCTTTTTTGGGGGGTTTTCTCTGTTTCTCCAAATTCGATGGGAGCTGAGCTGTTGTTCGTTCAGTGTTTGCCCAAAGTTAAAACCATGCCCGAAACAGGGATTAATGTATTGTTACTAATTGTGTCATGTGCTTTTGCTGTCAGAATCTGAAGAGGAGAACAGCTAAAGTTGCGCCCTACCTGTCTTTCACGCCATCTTCTTTCTAAATTCCATCATCACCTTTGCCATTCAATTTCCGATCCTACCTCCATTAATCATTATTTTTAAATCCCTATTTTTTATTTGCTCCTCGATCCATTATTTCCAAGCTCCGCATTCCTCGCCAATTGCAATACATATACATTTCTATTCTTAGTAGAGTTCATATAATCCAAAAATATAATGTCTTGTGAGTCTATGTATGTTTAATGTGTGTTATAAATATATGTACGATCTGAAATTTTTGAATGATTTTGAACTTATAAATGGATATAATTGTCAAAAGATATTTTATGTCTTAATCCAAAAACCTACTAAAATGACTTAAAAAATTAAAAAGAAAGCTTGTTCACCTATCCTTGGAGGTCACGGTTTGAAAGGAAGAAGATGAAGAGTTTTTCTTAATTTTTCTAACAAAAAATCTCCTAATATTTATCTTATAAAGCTAATTTAATAAATTAAAAATCTATTTAATTGAAAATTACCAATTTTCCATTAATGGAACATGATAATTTTCACTTTGCCATTACCATGACATCATCTTCAAAGTCAAACATGAATAAATTTTTTCATACTTTTCACTTTATCCTTGTAATTTTCAAAAATTACAAATTAGTCACCATAATTAAACAAGATAGGTTTAACGTGGAAAATAAATCTTAATTTCAATTATCCAAGTTAAATTTCACCATTCTAAAATATGGAAATAATATTTTAACCTTATTTTATCATCCTTCAAAATTTCTCAAACTTCTAATTCGATCAGATTATTCAAATATTTTTACTGAACTTTATTACTTAAATACAATTTCCGGATCAAAATCGAAAAGAGACATAAATACTAGAGAAAATAGCCTCAGTGACCGAAAATGTCTTATAATATACGATTTTAACCAACTTTTTTTGGATTTGCGAAAATGACCAACAAATTCGCAACGCGAACTCCAATTTCGCAACACAGTTTCCAAATTCGCAACACATAAGTCAAATTCGCAACACAGAAGTCAAAGCGCGTTTATTTTCGCAATATTAATTTCGCAGCACAAATGTAAACGATATTATCGCAAATCATAACCTAAAACCCTAAATAACAACTCAATCCCATCTCCATCTCTCACTCTCTACAGCGACATCCGTCCCCATCTCCGACGAAATCCGTCTATCTCCATCTCTCATAGCAACCCTCACAACCATTCACAATCAGAAATGAAAAATCTACCATCGAGGGTTAGTTTTTTTAATCTCTTATTTTTATTTTGAAATTTTTGTATTATTATTAGATTTTTCTTATATTGATGATAAATTTACTGGTAATTTCAATATATAGATTAACCATTTCACTTAGATTGCTTAGTAAATTCATTCGGTTGCTGCCAATACTGCTAAACTGTTTAGTCTTTAAACATGTGAAGTTAATATTTGTCTTTGTTTTATCTTTTTGTTGAAGAAATGCAATTCATTCAAGTTTCAATTTGCAGAAGAATAGTTTTTGAAACTTAAATTCGCAACACGAAAATGAAAATCGCAACGCAAATTTAGTTTCGCGTTGCAATTTTCTTTTTTCGCGTTGAGATTTTCATGTTTGCGTTGCGATTTTCATTTTCGCGTTGCGATTTTCATTTTCGCATTGCGAATTTAAGTTTCAGAAACTACTCTTCTTCTGCAAATTGAAACTTGAATGAATTGCATTACTTCAACCAAAAAACAAAGACAAATACTAACTTCACAGTGTTGCGAATTTAAGTTTCAAGAATAAACTACTACTCTTTATGTTGTCCTTGAACCTGCACTAAACCTATATGTTATCCTTTTAAATGTTTTATAAGTGCTTACTTTTGGAATGTTATCTGATGCATTTTGTGAACTATGATGGAATAATGACTTGGGTGAATACCGTGCTAGTTTGAATTATATTTGGCTTTGTTTTCACTGTTTATATCATGCCTATTTATAGTGTATAATTTGTTGTTTTTGGTATATCTAACTTGGTATGTTTATTGTTTTTGTAGAAATTTTTTTTCAGCTCAATTAACCTTAAGGAATAAATTAAGCCTAGCCACATTGCGTAGACGCTTACACCTCTACAAAGAAAATTATTTGAGGATACTTGCTTTGGGCCATGACTGAAAGTACAACATCCGGGTGGAGATGCTATGTTGACACATTTGTTTCTTCAGACCATGACTAATGATCTACCCGAGAGGATACAACGTGGTGATGAAGAGATGTGGTTTCATTTTCCTTCGGCGTATACTTGTTTTAGACGGGAGGAGTTTTCTTAATCACCGGTCTACGCTTCGGACACGATGAAGTAACCTGGTACACTAGTCATATCTCCTGCCCATCATGGTTATCTCGGGTTTTTCCTGAGCTGGCAAAGTCGAAGCCGAGTTTACATGTCAACGACTTGAAGAGATTATTTGTTAAAGATGGTTTTACTCGGATGGATGACTTGATGTTGTCCGAGTATGCTATTTATTACTTTTGCATGCCGACTTTTTAGGCAAAGAGGGCAGACAACCTATTTATGAGGACCTAATATTATTGGTAGATGAACTAAATGCATGAAACCTGTTTCCGTGGGGTTCATATCTATGGAAAGCTACCTGGAAGAAGTTGTCGTCTACCTTTGAGGACTGAAAAAGTTTGCAGGGCGATGGTTCTAAATACACTTTGGCAGGCTTTATTTGGGCCTTTAAGGTAAGAATTTCTATATAATGTTTCCAAATTTATAATTAATTATTTACAATTACTGATGTTTTTTTATTATATTGTTTGTAGATTTGGATATTTGAGGCTTTCCCCAGCATGCGGACATATGCGATAAAAAATTCAAATGATATTCCTAAGGCTATTACCTGGAGGAGGATCTGCCTATTGGATTGGGAAGAGTTACTATCATATACGACGATGAATGATGTAAGTTAACACATAAATACTACCATATATAAACAAGTTATTACTAGTACACGTTTAACTTTGTTGGAGCTTTTATATTGTTAGGAGGCCAACTATCCATTACAGAGGCTTACACCCACAGAGGCTGAGCTTGCCACTGATTGGTGGCAAGCTAGTAAGCGGTTTTTTGATGGGACGGATGATGAGCACCCCCTACTTCGAGAGCCATCACCTGATCAGGCCGATTCTACAGCTCGACACCCGGAGCCATCACCTGATCGAGCCTCTTCTCCACCTCCACCATCACTTATTCCATCACATCATCGAGCCTCGTCTCTACCATCACCTCATGATAGGCGACCGAAAAAGAGGCCACGACATTTATCTCCCTATTCTCTACCTCCACGGGATGAGTTAGGGGAGTTACGTGATGAGGTCGGTGCTTTGCGTCATGAGGTCGGTACTTTACGTGAAGACAAAGGTGCGCTATGTGATGAGGTACGGTTTTTACGTGGTGAGGTGGACGTTTTAGGCGATGACAATGGTGCGCTACGTGGTGAGGTATCTACTTTACGTGATGAGGTAGCCGCTCTACGTGATATTGTTTCATCGTTGTAGAATGAGGTTCATACTCTACGCAATGAGGTAAATTTATTTAATACTATACTAAAAATGCAAATAACATTTTTTCGATATTATTTATTTATTTATTTACTGATTTATGTATTAATTTATTTTCAGCGGCCCGATAAGGTAGATGCTTTACGTCGGGTTTTTCTTGCACGACAGGGTTCACGCATCAGACGTCGTGCACATTCCATTACGTCTCCTTTCACCCCACTAGTGCCAAGACTTCGTAAGAAGAATCACGATGCACCTGTCATCGTTCAAAAGGTGCCTCCTGTCGTTCAAGAGGCCCCTCACACCGTTCAAGAGGCCCCTCCCACTGTTCAAGAAGCCGATTCACATGGCGTCATATTTCAACATATTGATAAGCCCCCTCTCATGCCCGATATGATGGATACGAGTTGGCTTTCCTATGTGTTACCGGCCAGTACCATTCCTCAGCAGGAGAGGGGAACACTACCGAACACAATTACGGATAATACCCTTTGGGCTAAGACCGCAGTTGATTTTTATCTACATGAACGGAGCAAGGGGTGTTATCTGACATATGCAAACTCGACGATGTTATTCATTTGTTTCTTGATCGGTCTTGGTGGGGTATTTTATTAGGGGTTGAAGATAATGACTATCTCGAAAGGGTGGTAAGTCTTATATTCTTCTTATATTGCATTTTGATTAATTTTTTTTAAATTTATTAATAAATTCACTAATATATTTTTTTTATAAAACAACAAATTGATGCATTGGTGTCACATCTTCTAATAATAAGGAAATTGAAGAAAATAAAAAATACTCGATGGACTATTATGATGACGTCTTTTCACGTAGCTCACTTGAAGGATCCGAGAGATGTTTCATATATGTTGCGTAATAGAAAAACTAAACTTTATCCTGTGTGGTGGGAGGTCGATAAGGTTAGTATTTATTTTTTGAATATTTTAAAGGTGTTTATCCATGTTTTGGAACATCTTTTATTTGATGTGCGTAATTATTTATGATTCCAGGTGTTTATCCCTGTTTTGGAACATCGTCATTGGCTTCTCATCGAGATTCAGCTCTCATCCCTGAAGACAATAGTGTATGACAGCATGTTAAATTACATACCATTGTCTGATTTGAGAGATATTATTTGTAAGGGATGGAGCACTCATTTGGCGAAATACTTGAATGCAATTGATTATTGGACTAAATCTGGAAACAATAAGCCAAAAAAGTTCAAAGTTACAATGATTAGAGACGAGACCGCGCCACAACAAATGGAGGGAGGCAGAGGGGATTGTGGTCCTCTCGTATGCATGTGCTTGGAATGTTTGACGACAGGAAGTAAATAGTTTCTACCTCCCACAGATAGAGATAGAGGTGCAGTAGGCTTGTGGTTTCGACATTTTATGGTTAGAGCGATATATGCGAGACGCTGCCTGCCTGCATCCGCGTGCTAAAAGTGTGCATAAAAAATTGGTAAGTTTGAGCAAGTGTTGTTAACATATATACTCTTTGTTGGTTTGAAAATGTTTGGTTAAGTACCTAGAATTCAATAATTTGTTGTTTGTTGGTTTTAGATGTGTAGAAAGTGTTGTTTGAGCAAATGTTTGGTTTCTGCAGGTTAATCCTGAAGTTAGCTGTATGAAATTGATGTATTTGTACATAAACAATTGTCTGGGTACACTTTTTTTGCTTGTTTAATTGAATTTTACATTGATTTGTAAAAGTTGATTTGTTTAATTGATGAGAAAATAAGAATTATTTTTTCTTGTTTAATTGATTTGTAAAAGTTGATTTGTTGTTTATTCAATCTTCATTATGTTGAAGGCAAAAAAAACCTATTGAAGGCACACTTTCGCAACGCGAAAGTCAAATTCCCAACGTTAAAGTCAAATTCACGTTGCGATTTTCGGTTTGCGATTTCGCGTTTCGAATTTGACAATCACGTTGCAATTTTGACTTTCGCGTTGCGAATTTGACTATCGCAACGCAAAAATCGCAACGTAAATTTGACTTTAACGTTGCAAATTTGACTTTCGCGTTGCGAATTTGACTTTCACATCAATCGCAACAAAAAATCGCAACGTGAATTTGACTTTCGCGTTGCTAATTCAAGAAAAACACCTTTAAAAAGATAACAGACAACAATCTGATAAGTGATAACAACTGAACAGATCATAGCAATGTTCAAACTCAAGTTACTAATGAATGTCTAACTGAAAATATATGCATTCACACATAAAATACACATAATACAACGTTTTCATTTAAAAATCACCTAAGTTAATAAGTCCCAAAAGGTGAAGCCGGTTGTGATTGGGATTTTGATTACGATTTTGATTTCCTTTTGCTTGGCACCATATGAGCTTTGGATTTTGATGAGGATCCATATTTTGGTAGAGGAAAAGATGATTGTGATGGCACTGATGATCCACAGGTCAACCTTGTATGACCACTTTCTTTGCACTAACTAAATGTCGATATCCTCTTCTCTTCACCCTTAGACTGTATACGATCGTGATTTTTTGGTCAGCTTGGTAGCCTGCTATTCATGACTGGTGGCAAAACTGTTTGTAAGTAATTTGGTATGTCTCACTCAGAATGATGTGGAATAGGGTAGACAATCTCGGCATAAGTCTGTCAATATAATTCTGTAGTGTAGCAATCCATAGCGTATGCGCTTGAATCATCTTGGTTTAGATGAAGAGCAACTTTTATAACATGGCCACACGGATAACCATATGTTTGCCATTTCATACAACTACACGTCTTTGCATTTAGATCGACAAGCCCATTTAAGTTATTATGCAATACTTCAAACAAAGTGTTTGAACATGGTTCAACTCTCCATGACGTTGACTTCACAACACGTTTCATTTTCTTTTTTTCAGTCCATGGTGTAACACGACGTTCCAATGTTCCTGTAAATTTAAATAAATAATACTTAGTAAAATATATGATAAGTTACGAATTTAAAGAAATAATACCTGCATGGTTTCTTTTCTTGTAGTACCACAATTGAATAGAGGCTCAAAAAAACTCCATTAACATAGTAATGGGTAATTTCCGGGAATGACGACTTAGAGCGTTGATTGATTCTACACTATTAGACGTCATGAAACCATATCTTGCTCCAAGTTGATGTACTCTTGACCATCTTTAAAACCCGACATCTTCTAGTGTTTGAGCACATTGAGGCAAAACACGTCTTAAACAATTTATATGCTTATTAAAATCACTTCCCGATAAGCTTTTACAGCCTTCCAATGTGTCCATTTGTGATTTTTTATACCAGCAGACCTTGATTTTAGATTTCTGTACCAATGAACACCACAAAGTCCATGAAAAGTATCTAGGAAACACCTTCTAACAGCGCTGTCAATTGAGTTTGCCCTATCGGATATGATTGTCAGATTGCTAATAGGACCTATGTAATCCCTAAGATGCCCCATAAACCATGTCCATAAATCAGAGGTTTCAGATTTGCCAACCCCGTAAGCTATTGGTAGTATCCTATTGTTAGCATCTATGGCTACTGCTAATAAGTTTACTCCAAGGTATCGACCTTTCAAATGTTCTCCGTCAACTATAATAACTGGGCGCATGCAAGTAATAAACGAACGAATCTACAAAATAATATACACAAGACATATAATCATTTAAATATGAAATGCATGTAACTAACAAAAATGAGTCAACAAAATTATATTGATTTAATAACCACATCACCAATGGCGATAAACAATAACTCAAAGTGTCCATCTCTATCTGTTTTGATATGAGTTATCGACCCAGGATTTTTTAGCTTTAAATTGTGACAATAAGCCGACAGTTGGGCAAATGATGCTTCTGGAGACCCCTTCAACAATTCCAAGGCGTAACATTTGGCTCTCCAAGCTTGAGAATATGAGATACTAATCTTGAACCGAGCATTCATGTCAGTCATAATTTCATGTCCCTGATATACTCTGTCATTCAAAAACATTAACTCAGCCAGAAAACCACCCAACACATTTTTGTTTGTCTGTCTATGGTGAGGAAAAACTTGGGTTCTTGAACATATATGTTTATCAATAAAAGTCCTAACTTGAAATATTTCGCAATCTTTTATCCTCTTTGCAATCATACGCCACTTACATTGTTGTCAATCATACACTTTGTTTCAAAATGATCTTTGCTTGATTTGTTAACTTTTAGTTGATAGCCATCTTCCACACATTTCGTATACAAAGTTATCTTCAAGTCTTCCTTTGTATCAAAACAATCATCTTTCTTGATACGAATAACTGTTGTGTAACAATCAATTACTATCTTTACCAACTCTTCTTCCGGTATCTGAAGTAATTCTGGCATATTCCAGGTATACTCCCGTGGCATTTTCTTCTTTTTCTTTTCTTCGGGGACTTCTTCTTCTTCTTCAGGGTTATATAAATTACAGAATGGATGTTCAACATGTTCATTCACAGTCATAACTTCCTCATCATTATCATCAACAACATCTTCCTCGGCAGCGGCTGTTTTATCATCAAAATTCGGGTATTGACCAATATCAAAATCATTACACCAAGATCAAAGTTCGGGTATTGACCAAGATCAAATTTCGAATACTGACTAGTACTCACAATATTTTCTGTTGGCTCATAATCATCTAACTAGTCAATACGAAAACCGGAATTTGGTACTGAAAGTTGATTGGGATTTGGATTAGGAAAAGGTTGTGGGTTTTGAGATTGTGTTTGGTATTGGAAATGTTGTGAAACAAAATTTTCTTGGTGATGAAATTGTGGTGGAACCATTAAATTTTGAGGTTGATAACAACGTTGTACATTGTGAGCACCAAAAACTGGGGTTTAAGAACTTAGTTGATTACTACCCGCTACTGACCCAACTTCACTACTTCTAGTTTCAACAACATACAATGTAACATAATCTTCTTGCGAAACACTAATGTAAGAAATGAATCGTTGAACATCTTCATTGTCGGTTAACAAATAAACTTTACATTTTCTCTGATAAGATAGCCTAAATCCACTTAGAGGCTCTAAATTCAATTTCTTTGCAACACGTAACATTTGAGTTTCATAAGTTAACTTTTTTAATGACAGTTTTAGTTGAAGATTCATGGGTAAAGGCACATATTGTAAAACACCATGAACATTCTCCCATGACCCTCCAAAACACAAATATATCCAAACATGTTCAACATTAGATGATTTCATTCTACAAATTGTAAATTAATTTACTAAACAAATGAGCTATAAATTACATATCATCACTAACTTAGAGAAAAACATACCTTTATTAAGTTGATAGTTGATAATTTGGGAGAGAAATCATTGAAAAATTATATAGAAATAAAATTATGTAAAAACAAATTAGAGATGGGGAAGGATGTCGTTGGATATAGGAACGGATGTCGCCGGAGAGAGTGATAGATGAAGATGGAAAGAGTTGCGATTTAGGGATTTAGGTTATGAGTTGCTACTGCTGCATAGTTATATACCCAAAAGATTTGTGTTGCGAAACTAAAACCTGTTGCGAAATTAAATTCGTGTTGTGAATTCGAAAATCGAGTTGCAAATTTGAAATTCAGTTGCGAATTTGAAATTCAGTGTTGTAAATTTGGCAAACGCATTGTAAATTTGACTTCTTTGTTGCAATTCTAAATTCGCGTTGCGATTTTAGAAAATCGCAATACGATTCACATATTCTCGTTGCGAATTTGTTGGTCATTTTCGCAAATCCAAAAAAAGTTGGTTAAAATCGTATATTATAAGGCATTTTCGGTCACTGAGGTTATTTTCTCTAAATACTATTCTCAAAGGTAAACTATTCATTTACGGTATAAAATTTTATTTTAGGAAAATTACCATTTTGGTCCTTGAACTTTTCCTAAGTTTATACTTTGGCCATTATTTTTTTATAAACTACATCTTGGCCACTTGCCAAAATTTTGGGGTATTACATATCTTCCAAGTTTCACGAACGTAACAATCCATGTAGATATATATATTTAAGCAAATGTGACAAAAAATTAAAATGTGGCAATATTAATCATTATTCATGCTTGTGACATTGTTGTGGATGTTCTTCCTTTGGATTAAAATATTTCCAAGAAAATCCCATCTTACTTTGAATTGATTGAATTAAGCTTTCATGAGTTCCTTGAAGTTTCCGAGAGATTGATAATTTACCTTAATTAAATGATCTCGTAAAAGTTGTCGAGAACCTTGAAAAGCTCGTGGTTGTGCTTACATTAGGATTTTCTAATTAATAAGAGAAATGATCATTTGAGCATCTATTAATCTGATTATTGATCAAATAATAAGAGATTAGGTTTTTAAGGCATCTCGATTAATTATAACCAATATATTCAGAAATAGTTTAAATAATCCCGCGTTAAAATCATTGATTGAATCATAAATTAAATTTCGTGATTTTTTTTGGTTTAATAAGGTACAAGGGCTGTCTAGCTGCCCGTTCTATCAGCAGTTAACAACTCCTCAACTTCCTTGGGTGAGCTTTTCAGAAAAATTATGTCTTCCTGACACTTCCATATCTGCTTGGTGATGAAGTCTGCGACGCGGTTGGCCTCTCTAGGTATATGCTTCAAGTCTATTTCCCAATTTTTCTTTAAGAGATTCTCTATGTGTTACAGAATGGTAAGTTTTTTTTGTTCAACTGATTTGTTTTTGATAAGGCTTATAGCTTCTTTATTATCGAATTCCAAAACCACTTTTCTTTCTCCCATAATCCAAGCCATATTTAAACCCTCGTGAATACCCCATAGTTTCGCTTCCAAAATTGAACACGTCCCTATTCTTCTTCCAAATCCCCATCGCCAATTTCCATTGTAGTCTCTTGTAACTCCCTCGTATATAGATTCTTCAGTTCTCTGATTTCTGGTTCCATCTGTATTTATTTTACAAAAGTTTCTAGTAGGCTTCTACCATTTGTATCAGCTGTTATTTCTGCTTTGTGTGTTTCCAGACTTTTTGACTTTTGGGTTCTGTAAATCATGGTTCAATCTTATAGATTTTTGAATAATAGATTCCCTTTCGATTATTTCTAGGTCGAAAATTGCCTGATTTCTTCTTTCCCAAATGTTCCAGATTACAGAGCTGAAAAATGATGGCCAGCTTTCAATTGATGGTGCAAGTGATTGGGTTGTTTCTAGATTCTCGGTAATACACTCCTTGATGTTGCTACTCATGAATTTTTCCAGCTTCTGGGAATTTATCAAATCTACCCATATCAGCAAATTTCTCGGGCAGAATCTCAACATATGGTTTAAATCTTTTGTCTCATAGTTGCATATGGGGCAGCTTGCATCCGTCGTCATGTGCCTGCGCTTTCTTTCCAAATTAGTCAATATTTTATCTTTTCCAATGAGCCATAGAAAAGCTTTGATTGTGGGAATATTATTATTCTTGGCAATGATACTCCAAATCTTTTCTTCTGCTGAATTATTGCTTTCTAACTCCTTATACGCAGATTTGACTGAGAAAACTCTTTTCTTCGAGGGGATCCAACCTGGTGTGTCAGCAAGATTTTCTTCGATAGGAGGTGGTGTAGCTTTCAACTTACTGATGATTTGATCCGGGAGTAGTCTTGTGAGTTTATTCCAGTCCCAATTGCCATTTTGATTAATTAACTCTTTGACTTTAGACTTGTCGTTCTCTACTTCCCTTGGTTTTTTGCATAGATTGAATATGGATTCTTTATTATCTAGCCATATGTCATGCCAGAATTCAACATGTTTTCCGTTTCCAATGTTCCAACATATGTTCTGTTTAAACTTTGGCCATAGGTAGCATATATGGTTCCATAGAGATGATCCTCCTCTTTTTTCTAGCTTTCAGGTAGAATATCTTTCGTTATGTATTTGCTTCTCATCACCTGCACCCATAAAAGATCAATTCTATTAGTAAGTTTGTTGGAAAGTTTGAAAATGAATGCCTTATTTTGATTCCTCAAATTCGTCAAGCCTTGTCCCCCTTCTTTGATCGGTTTACAGAGTGTATCCCAACTCACAAGATGAATACTCTTATGCTCATTAGTATTCCCCCAGATAAAATCTCTGGTTAGACTTTCAATATCCTTGCATGTTCCTTTAGGCATTAATATTGACTGCATAGTGTATGCAGGAATTGCATTGAGGACTGATTTAGCAAGCATAATTCTTCTTGCTAATGATAATGTTTTACCCTTCCAACCTGCAAGTCTATCTTTTATTCTTTGGATGATGTTGTTGTATGTTCTTTTATTGATCCTGTTGTGCAGTAGTGGAACTCCCGGATAATTCCCAAGGTTCTCGACTTCCTTGATGTCAATCATATTGGTTATGGAATTTCTGACTTGTCCATTAATATTTTTGGAATAAAAGATGTTGAATTTCTGCAGGTTAACCTTCTGACCCGAGCTGCTACAGAATTTATGGAGAGTTTTTTGAATAATTTCAATTTGAGTATTGTCAGCTTCAGCAAAAAGCATAAGATCATCTGCAAAAAAGAGGTGAGAAATGTTAGGACCATTTCTAGACAATTTAATTGGTTTCCATTTTCCTTGCTCAACTGATAATGCAATTTCTTGTGCTAGCCTTTCCATGCAGATGAAAAAGAGGTAAGGTGATAGGGGATCACCCTGTCTGATCCCCCTAGTCGGTTTAAAAGGCTCGGTAAGATCTCCATTCTAGTTGATTTGGATAGTCATGGATTTAATGCAGTTCATAATGGCCATAATAATCTTATTAAATAGACCCAATTTCTCGATGTTTTCCTTAATGAAATCCCAATCCAATCTATCATAAGCTTTTTCAAGGTCAATCTTGATGGACAACCACCCCTTTTTTCCTTTATTTTTCTTCATGGAGTGAATCACTTCTTGTACTAGAATTATATTGTCAGTAATAGTCATGCCCGGAATGAAACTCGTTTGGCTATTAGAGATGATGGTAGGAATGATAGGTTTTAGACGGTTAACAATGACTTTGGTAATAATTTTGTAGGTCACTTGACAGAGGCTTATAGGTCTAAATTGTGTAATTCTATCAGAATTATCTACCTTATGTAATAATACAAGTCTCGTTCTGTTAAGAGCTTCATCAATCTAACCCCCATTAAGGCAGTACTTAACTAAATGGCAAACTTTTTCTCCAACAATGCCCCAATTGCTCTGAAAAAAAACTCGCATGAAACCCATCAATTCTTGGAGCTTTGAGTGGGCTCATACTGAATAAATCTTCTTTGATCTCAATATTATCAAAGGTTTGTCAAGCCAATTCCACTGTTCACGATTCAGATTAGGGAAAGGTCTAGGATTATCCAGTGATTGCTTGATCAAAGGGTCCATGGTAAACAGTTCTTCATAGTACTTCCTGACATGATTTTTAAGCAAATTCTGATCACCGCACCAAGTATCAGCTTCAGTTTTAAGAGTTGTTATAAGTTTTTTCCTGCCCTTTGTGATCGCACAAGAGTGAAAATATTTGGTATTTTTATCTCCGTAATTGATCCATTTACATCTTGCCCTTTGAGCCCAAAGCAGTTCTTCTTGTCTTAGAATAGTATCTAGTTCAGTCTTGAGTTCAGTCTCTAAGGTTTCCAATCTTGTGGAATTATAACAACGTAAAACTGTATCGATACCTTTCAGTCTAGCCACAATTCTTTTCTTCTTTTGGTTGATAATGCCAAAAGTTTCACTATTCCAAACCTTGATGCTATCATTGATATGTTTGATACTTTCTATAAGGTTATCTTATACTCCCTGAAGAAAGAGGGAGCGAACACGTTTTCAGATGATTTTCGAGTTCTATACTCCCTAAAGAAATAGGGAGTGAACCCGTAGAAAAAGATGTTCGAGTTCTATACTCCTTGAAGAAAGAGGGAGCGAACCAACTTTTAGAATATTGTTTGAGTTCTATACTCCCTAAAGAAAGAGGGAGCGAACCCGCTTGCAGAAATTGTTCGAGTTATATACTCCCTAAAGAAAGAGGGAGCGAGCCCGTTCTTAGAAGATTGTTCGAGTTCTATACTCCCTAAAAAAAGAGGGAGCGAACCCGTTCTCAGAAGATTGTTTGAGTTTTATACTCCCTGAAGAAAGAGGGAGTGAACCCATAAGAAGAATACGTTCAAGTTCTATACTCCCTAAAGAAAGAGGGAGCGAACCCGTTTTCAGAAGATTGTTCGAGTCTTATTCTCTTTGAAGAAATAGGGAGCAGACACGATGTTGAAGATTATTCGAGTCTCATACTCTCTGAAGAAATAGGGAGAAAACAAGATTGTTGAAGACTGTTTGAATCTTATACTCTCTGAAGAAATAAGGAGCATACATGACTGTTGAAGTCTGTTTGAGTCTTATATTCTCTGGAAGCGATAGAGAGCGAACCTGTTTATAGAAGATCGTTCGAGTCCTATACTCTCTAAAAGAATTTGGAGCGGACACCTATTCAGAAGATTTTTCAAGTCTCACTCACCCTAAATGAAGAGTGGAGTGGATGAGTCTATCAAAGTTCTTATGACCGGACAAACTTGAACATCTATTGATCTTTGCTATATTATCGTTACACGACAATGAGCAAAAAGGGACAGCTGTAGATGCTCATTTTGTCCGGAGCTTCTTTTGAATTTATATGAATATCCTTTTATTATTTTCTTTTCGATTGTTATCGAGTTTATAGGTTGATATTCGTCGAAGCTATTAGTAATATAGTTTCGTAGGGGTCACGTACTTTATTAGTAATACATACAAGTATGTTTATTATTATGAGTACGTATAAATAGTATCCTACTTATATATATATATATATATATATATATATATATATATATATATATATATATATATATATATATATATATATATATAAATATAAGTAAATAAATAAATACTAATTAATGTCTTATTTATGTTTGTTACAGTCCAAATTACAACAGATTGGACCAGGTTGGCTCAAATAGAGTCCAAATCAAAACAGGCCCGGCTTGGATGTTGAAGCCCATTTTTGTAGCTCAATTATGGAAACCCTAGTCTCCATCATATTGCCCAGCCACCGCATGCCCTGGACCGTTAGATCTGCTTCTCATCTAACGGTCCAGATCAAGGGACCATTAGGGTTTTTGGTCTAAGTTCTGACGCCGCCAAGCTGCCACCGTTGGATCTAACGAGATCCAATGGCTCCCAGTCCTCCTTGGGTGTCAAACCAGTATGCATAGAGAATCCGAGATAGTGCGTGAACTTATCAAGGGAGAACCACGCCTTGTCGGCCATCCACCGAGACTGAGGCTACCGTTATCTCCACCTGTTCTCACCATACCCGAAAGGAGGGCCCTGCACACCAAACAAACAGAACACGGGGAAGAAAAAAATGAGGATATTGACTAGAAATAACAGGGATTAAAAGGAGAATCCAGGAGTTTACTAGTTTTTTTACGAACCAACAACCGTAGAGATGAGAGAACTAGAAACCATCATCAGTAACGAAAGAATCCAGTCAAAAAATGAACCATTAGTGGCCATCACCAACGGGATACACACAAGCAAAACAGTCGAACCCAAAATACCCACCATAAACCAAAAAGCCAAAATAACTAAAGAAACAAATAAGACCTTACCTTATTCGTCGCTTGGAGTCCGAACCATAACCAGTCACCCAAGGTAACCGCCCTAAACCTTCGATTTTGTGATTTGTGTTAGAGACCTAGGTGGTTTTGATGGGAGAGATTTAGGTTTTCGTTTGAAAGTTTAGGTTGATAGACGAGAAGGGAACCCACGGTGGTCGCGTGGTTCGGCAGTAAGGTTAGGGGGTCATTTTAACCCTTAGGTTTTCGTTGTTATAGTGAGATATTCGAAGCTTAGGGGTTTGGGGTTTTACAGGTAAGGCTAGTACCGGCGTGACTCCTCATTGGAGTCATTACATGGCGGAGGCCATGGATTTTAGGGGTTTCGGTGATGGTTGAGGGAGAAAGAATGAGAGAAGTTGAGAGGTTTAACTACGCCGAAGTCCCCTATATTTCTTAGTAAATTTCGAATTTGGCTCTCTATCTTTATATTTGTTACATTTTAGTACGGGCCATGTTGTTTTAAGTTTTTCACAACTTTATGTATTCGGCTCTTAAATTTCATAATGTTTATTTTAGACCATCTCGTTAGTTAATTTGCATTTTGTGTTGTTTATATTTCTCGCCTGTTATTTCGAGTTCTTTTAATTTTCGTCCTAAATCTTGATTTGTTTCATTTATGTTGTTTAGATTTTAGACTTTAAGGTTTTTGCATGTTACATTTTAGTCATGTGGGTATGTTATTTTAAGTTTCTGTGATGTTGCATATTTGGCACAGCATTTTCCCGATTTTCATTTTAGTCTTATAGGTGGCCTCGGTTGTACTTTGATCTTAGAATATATAACGCATGGATAGGTTTTTTTTGTGATCTTTGTTTAATATTGATTTTAGCTTTAGATTTATTTACTCATTTATTTTAATCGCATATTTAATTAATTTTTACATGACATCCTTTTTGCATAATTTGCATCTTGGCCTCATGTGCATAACTCGACGTATTTACATAATCGAATTAAGGGTAATATCCTTTTAATTTAAAATTATTTTAAGTGGGTTGTATTAAATGATTAGATATCCGCTTTTGACGATTTTAAATGAAAAGTATATCCCATTATTGACACTTTTAAAAAAAATTGATCTATCACTTTAAAATTTGGGAACGGAATAAAAATAAATGTCCGGCTATTTAAACTTATCGGGAAAATGTTGTTATAACTGTTTAAGATATGGTCTCGATATTTTTAAATAATCGAACATTCTTTATCTTTCTAAAGACTTGGTAATTTTAATTTAATTTGCTTTGGTGCTTTTGAATGACGTAAAATTCGTATGTGGTTGTTTAAGGGATCATAAACCAAATTAAACTCGAATTTGTAAATTTCATTGCAAAGACATTAATTAATCGACGAGATACCGATTTAGGGCGCTGTGGGGGTGTTAATCATCCCCCACGCGTAACCGACTCTCGAACTCGAATTTTTGGTAATGTATACCTAAATTTGTTGTTTTAATTAAAATTAACTTTTTATTTAAAATGGCAAAACATTTTTGGGTGCCCAATCACACCCTAATCAAAGATTGGTGGCGACTCTTCGAACCTGTATTTCTATCATGAATGAACTTTCGAATTTTCGAAACGAGAGGTTTTTCTAAGATCACATTGTTTTTAATTTAAAATCAATCACAAAGAAGATAATTAAAAATGATGTGGCTTTTCAAAATCTCGCTCCCACCATGTGAAAAGCGTTTCGACAATCTTCACACTCCGGTTTGCCCCTTCATTATAATTAAGAGGGCTGGTTAGAGTCGATTATCGAGTTTGCTTAGTTAATTGTGACTATGAGGATTCATAAGACACTTATCTATCGTTTTCCATCATCATCATCAAATCACCATTCTCACCCATCATCACTAAAACCTTACTTTTAGCTAAGTTATTTCTATCCTATTATATTCTTTATCTTTTTTATTTTATTTTTACTCTTTATTCTATCTTATTTATCATCATCTTATCTCTTTTGTTCAATTTTCTAGCAACCTAAATTCCATAAAACCCTATATGTCATACATCGTCCTCTTCCATCTTCCTCTCGCTCCTTGATCGAGTCTAGAGCTTTCTAGGTTTGATTCTTCGACAAGAGCAACATTTATTTATCCGTTGTCGCTGCTATATCATCTAACCACACATTTTAAAACTTTAAGGATCATTACTTGAACATACATTAGACATAAAATCCATACATGCTACACATGTTGATTATCAATATCCTTAATAATTTCGAAAGTGTTATCTTACTTAAGGATCAAATTGAAAATTTTCAAAAGTTTGAAGAATTAAATGAAGATTGTCACATAAATTTATTATCATGAACATATCAAATATCTTAATATTAGTAATTAGTCCAAGTTGAAATTAATGCATATAATTTACTCTCTCGTAACTTATGATACTAATTATGGATCTCTTAAGATGATCTTAATCATAAATTAACTTAAAATTGAAACTTATAACCTAAAATTAAAATATATAATATTATGTTATTCTTATACATAACTAATCTTATTAATACATTGATAACCCTAAGTAATGATTAGAGACTAATTTGTAATGTTTCATAAGTTTAGAGACTAAATTATAATTATTCAACATTCGAGAAATTAACTTACAAATTATTATACACTTCTTATGCTTTTACCTTATAACTAATTTAGACATTAAACATACCGTTTCAATCCAAACATAAATAATACATACAAACACATTTAACATAGAATCAAGAACTATAGTTTCATACCAATTCAACCTATAATTGCAAGATATATTTATGATTCTTATTTTACATTACTCATACTCAACATTCAAAAATCATGAAAACATCTCACACAAAACTTATATGACATTAACTATAACCAATCATTTACAATCATCTAACTCAAGCATATTAAGTACATTCAATATTTTCTTGCAACTTAACTTATCGAAGATGACATAAGTCATGTAATCATGAAACCAAAGCACTTTACGACTTCATAATTATAAACTTGCTAATGAAACCATACCTTCATTGTAGTAATAAAAAAACTTTATTATCACTAGCACAAACATTCATTTAAATTCAACATAGACAACTTTTAACCAAATTAAATAATACAAAACCCTAATTATATACTAACTATAC
This sequence comes from Hibiscus syriacus, assembly GCF_006381635.1. NCBI lineage: Eukaryota > Viridiplantae > Streptophyta > Magnoliopsida > Malvales > Malvaceae > Hibiscus > Hibiscus syriacus. Next base: position 145,544 of record NW_024062745.1, on the reverse strand, counting down.
AACCAAAGATTATGCCACCATTTAGAAGTTTTTATAAAATGAAATTACACTGAATACTTTGGAAGTGACTTACAACGTTCTAACTACAATAAAAGAGCTATTGAACTTATTTTCCTAAAATGATGAAACAAAGAGTATGTAAGCTTATATAGCTTAGTGACGTAGTTAACACAATACAAATCAATGAACATAACATATTAATTTGCCCTTGACATGTTTGAATTACAAATGCCACATAATAAACATATTGTAACAATAACTTTGATAGCAATAACTTATATCATAACAGGTAACTCTCGTGGTAAAATCTTATATCATTTCATGAAAAGAATTTATACCATAACATCTAACTTTCATGATAAGAATATATACCATAACACATATCCTTCGTGATAAGAATTTATATCATAACATGAAATTTTCATGACAATAAGTTATCATATAAATAACAATTTAGTATACGACTTTCATTGTTTATCTCATTGTGTTCGTAATCATAACAATAACCTATAACATGCTTGGACTTACTACATAAATAACAATTCTTATTATCGTATACTTTGCTTACTTGTAAATTTAAGATATCAAATAATCATGACCAAATCATTTATCAACTTTCTTTGTATAGAATCATAATCATATTAATTCAGTAACTTATCCCGTTGGATTATAAGTAGTTATGGATACATAATTTCATACACATCACCAAATAATTGAGAATGGTCTTTCCCCACATCGTCAATGACCAATAATTTCCCTCTTGTCATCAGAATGGCCTCTCTCCACATCACCAATGACCAACAACTTCCTTTCAACATCGTCAAATAAGGATCATAATTCATGAATCGTAATCCACAATATGACATGAGCTCAAATGGACTATATGACATGCTAATGGTACTCAAATTAAACTTATCATCCAATGACAATACTTAACATTTTTTTACACAATTTCTTATCTTGGGAAAAGGCAACCATTTAACAACTTCAAGGAGAATGGAGTCGCCAACCTTGTTCGTAGATAATCTACCAGATGCTCTTCATTGGAAGGGATTGTGGCAGCTCGTTGGCAGACATGGAAAAGTAAAGAGTGTGTTCATTGTAAGTAAACAAAGTAGAGGAGGAACAAGGTTTGCATTCGTAAGGATGGATCATAGGGATGAAGCACTGGAAATGATTGAGAAGCTAAGTGGATCAAACATCTATGGTAAGCGTATCTTTGTAGGGTTGGCTAAATACGAAAAGAGAGATAGGTTGACTAGTGTTAAGAGAATGAATCTCCACCTAAACAGGAAGAATTCATGGGAAGGAGATTAGGGGTTGCGAGTGACCAGTGCAGATTAGCAAGAAGAAGCGTCCTGGGCATGTTGAAGAAGAAGAGGTGAGGAAGATGAGAAAATGCTTAGTTGGTGTGATGGCTACTGTATGTAGTGTGGGGAGTATCAGGAGTAGACACCTGCAGTGGGGCTTGAGCGAGATCAAAGTTCATAGGCTAGGGGAAAGTCTTTCTTACTTACTATAGATGACGATTTATTCCTGTTGTTGGAGGACCTCCAATGGTCATAACTCAAAGAAATTTTTGTGGAGGCCATGCTTTCTTCGGTGATCTTCGAAAAACGCAGTGCTGAGAGATCTGGATTTAGTGGAAGAAAAGATGAAAGAGATTCAGGAAACAGTTACGGGGAAAGAAGAAATAGTAGAAACTGTAAAGAATCTCAAAAACACGGTGATTGCAGTGGCCTTCATAGAATTTTTTCTTCAGATACCTATGAACAATGCAGCATTGAGAGATCTGGACTTAGTGGAAATAGCGATGAAAGAGATTGAGGAAACAGTTTCTGTGAAAGAAGAAATAATGGGGATGGTAAAGAATCTCAAAAACAAAGTGATCGCAGTGGTTTTCATAGAATGCTTTTTTCAGATACCTATGAACAACACAGCATAGAGAGATCTGGATTCAGTGGAAGAAATGTGATAGAGAATCGGGAAACAGTTATGGTGAAAGAAAAATCTTGGAAATGGTAAAGAATCTGAAAAGCATGGTGATCATAAGAGAACTTCTACCTACTTTGAGGTAGTGGATGATAGATCTCGAGACTATATATCTGAAACTCCAAAGACATACGATCTGCAGGGAAGGCTCTCAAACCAGCATACTGCACTGGATTCATCCAGGTCACGAGAAGTGCATTCTCTTAGTTATATATTAGATAGAATCCCCTCTCTGCGACTAAGTGAAGCTCTAAAAGATGGCGGTAGGCCTAGTCCTATGCAAGTTAGTCACTCTTATCTGCTTATCTTGTACATCATTCGTAACAGTTAGGGTAGAAGTTGTATGCTTTTCTTGTGTTATTTTATAATTGGTGTTTACCAAGTATTTTCTAAGTTATTTATTGTCATGGTTTTCCTGTAAGTATGTTATGAATATAGTCTTTTAGAAAGTTATTTATCTTGTTATTTACAACTTTATGTTGTATAAATGGATGAATCCTCATGGCTTGGATTGTAATATACGTGTTAGAATTGGTTTATTAGCATCTTCCTATAATATTCTGGAATGTGTCTTCTCTGATTCTAGTAAAAATGTTCATTGCAGAGGACCGAATCTACTACTAAACCAAGGAAAAGTGATGCACATTGTACGGAACCTAGTAGCCTAAATTCTATGGGAAACGAAAAGCACACTTTAGAAAGCCCAGTAAATATCAGTTCTGAACCTGAGCCTTCTTCAAAACAATCACAAAATCCAGTAGTCATTCTATTACAAAACCAGCTAGTTCACCATGTTCTAATAATCCAGTGAGCATTGACTGTCTTACTCCGAGAAGTTGAGCGAAGGTTGCTTCAAAAGCAAAAAATCCTGGACTCTGTAGCTCCTGTGGTTAAACATAGGAACATTGTGTCAAAGGAACCGAGTACAGGTGGTGTGCTCACTGCTGAAATTATTAACATACTTAGGACACCTAGCGGTGATGATGTTTCTCCTGCTACACAACGAAGTTATGTATCGACTTCATTCCCTACTTCCAGTTTCCTCAGTCCAAAAGGTTCCTTAAAGAGTGCCTTATCGTCATTGGCTACTAGTAATGGTGGTTCCTCTAGCAACACTAATCAGATGGAACAAGAGAAAGATACTGCACATCCTCTGTGCTCTATATTCCCAGATACTGCCATTCAATCTACTTCCCCTGTTCCTTCAAGCAATCCAAATGTGCAATCATCTCAATTTGTCCCACAGAATATTCCTCAGGCCATATTTGGAGTTGTAATGGAGTCTCTACCTTCGGAACATGAGGAATTTCAAGTGGTAAATTGAAGTTTATTTCTGTTCATTTACGTTGGCAATCAACTCAGAGCTGTAATGCTTGGCATAGAGATATTTGAGATCCACATATTTTACGGATAATTTTCATCTTTTATGCAAAATAAAGGATAGAAATTATGCTAATAGGTTTCTTTCTTACTCTGGAGTATTTCTTCATGTTCTCTGTGCAGAGTCAGGGGACTGATCCTCTACACATACCGGATTCTGCCCCGCCCCCAATAGAGCAGACATCCAGTGAGAGAAAAGAACTTCCAGAGGTAAACTGAAGTACATTTGTTGCACATTTTCATTTTTTCATTAGTGTTGAGAAATTTGCATTTCCTATTTTCTATGCATACATTTCCTTCAAGTGAAAATAAGGAAGAGATGAGTTCTATTCTTGTTTAGTAACTATATTCTGATTGTTCTGCAGCATCTTTTTGTAGCAACCCCTTCACCAGCTCCTGCACAATCCCCAGGGTGGCAAGCACTTCGAGCCCACGTCATGCAGCCTGTCTTGGAGTATTTACATGTGCCTTTACAATCCTCTAGGTGCCAAGCTGTTCAAGCCCACATCATGGAGCAAGGCTTACAATATTCACCTGCTCCCATACAATCCCCAGGGTGGCAAGTCCATGTCATGAACAATGGCTTGCACTATTCTCCGGTGGCGGTAATTCTTCTCAGAATAAGAATTCTCTTTTCGTAAAAACTTTCTAATCTAATCTGTGGTTTCTTTTACAGAAAATGCCAACAGTATATCAACCAGCAAATCCAGCAACAATGGTACACATCCAAATTCATCTTTAGTTGTTCTAATGAACGATTATCTAACTTGTGCTAGAGGTTTTCATCTTTAGTTTTCACCGAATAAGCTATATGATTTTCTTCTACGTCATTTTTCAGAAAGCTAATTCTGGTTATTTTTGTGCTGTGTGGAACTTGTTTTAGTTCCTTGCAATCCTAGTCACAGGCAGCATATCTGAATACAAGTATGGAGATATAATCTTCCAAATACATGGAAATGCTTTAGAAAAAAAAATTCCATGTCGAACAAATATTTGTATTTAACACTGGTACCTGAACCTAGTGTCATAGTGAAGCAGGTATCTTAGATTATTTTCTACATGCAGTTGAAAGTATTAACGATTGCTAAATTGTGGTACATGTTACAATCACCTTCCATGACTTCTTGGCATGTATCTCAACCAAACATATTGGTATCCCCAAATTTATCAGTCTTCCAGCCTTGATTCGCCTTCTATTCAAATTCAATGGTTGCCACCACAGTCGTATCCTTCAGGTAAGTTCCCATCTTTCTAGGGTTTTTCTGTATGCCACTTATCATTATTTTGCAGACGAGACGGTTTGTGTATCCTTGTCATGTTTAAATACTTTATAAGTTTTGATACGTAAAAGTGTTATTTGGATTTTGCAGACATTCATGTATTTCTTGTTATTTATCACGTCATTTTTTTTATTTGTTTATCTGAAATATATATATATAAACCTCAGGTTCATATATTGGGCAGCAACTTCCCAAGAGCGCACCACCTGCAAGGTAACTTCATTTCTCATCCTTAATAGTGAGCATTTGAGTACTTTAAACACCAACCAGCATCCTAATGGCGAATTCTTCACCCCTGCAATCTACAGGTCGTCTTCTTCTTCTGTTGGAGGAAATCCCTTCGCATAATGCATATATTATATAATTCTCCATTCTGAGTGGGATCAAAAGGTTTAACTACAAATCTGACTATCCCCCAAGGGTTTACAATTTGGTCATGCGAATATATATTACCACCATAATCTGAATTGAATGAAAAATCATTTTCAGTAGCCACCATATCAATCCAACCCTTTCTCAATTCCTCCTCTTGATTTTTCAATTCGCTTAGGGTCTTCCAAGACAAATATGATTGTACTGCGACGAAGTCACAGACTACAAGAAATATACCCAAACAACGTATCTCAATTCTTTTATAAAATGGGCACAAAATTGATCCCCAAAGATATAATGCACAGCCTTTTGTATGTATTTGATAGTTGTCAAATTTAGATCTAAAAACAAGCTCATAACCTCTCTTTATATTCCTTACAGAGAACTAGTTGTCAAAAGTAGCCTTAAATTGATCAAAATCGTCCCTAGAAACAACTAGGGAAGAGTGTGGATCGAATTGGATCTAATTTCTAATAGACCAAAAATATATACACCCTCCACCCAAACCTGACCCAAATTTAGGGTGACTTCCTTTGACCTGAATCCGACCCACTTTTTTGAGAAAAAAAGTCGAACCCAACTCAATCCAAAACGAAAATATTTATAAAAATGTTAATTTTATTCAATAAAAATAAAAATCGAATTACCAAAAAAAAACACATTATATCTAGGGATGGCAACGGGCCGAGTTTGGGCCGGGTATTGGTCCCCCGTCCCCGTTTAAAAAATCTATACCCGTCTCCGCTTAAAAAATCACGGGAATTTAAACGGGAATCCCCATCGGGTAATCAGGTAAAACTGCAAGGAAACGGGCCCGTTTAGCATAAACAATTATTTAAACGGGTATCGGGCCAGATATATATATTTAAATTAAATATATAAATATTATATATATATATATATATTAATTTAAATTAAATTTATTAATATTATATATATATATATAAAATAATTATTTTTAATATTTATCGAGCCAGATATCAGGCTGGATATCGAGCCGGGTAATCGGGGTGAAAATTACTAAACCCGTCCCCATTCCCGTTTAACATAAACGATTTTTTCCCATCCTCGTTTAACATAAACAATTTTTCCCTATCCCCGTTTAATTCAATTTTCGATTTTCCCCGTCGGGTTCGGATTTTTTTGTCATCCCTAATTATATCCATAAATAAATAAGATATAACTACATTATTTTTTAGATTGAATCGAGTCAAATAAGATATTTTTTATCATAAATTTGAACCCGATCCAAATCTTATTTTTTTTTAAAAAAAAATGCCTGACTTATAAGATCAACTCAAATCACCTATCGGGATCGGGTCCCGTGCCCTTCCTTAGAAACAACTAAATCATCGCGGAACTATACTTGTAGGCATGTTTTCATTTTTGATCTAATAATGGTTTAAATCACTATAATTAAACATGATGATTCAATATTAAAACTAATATTATAACACAATGTAGACGTATCAAATTTTGTAGAAATACACAGAATAATACACACGGGTATATGAATACGCTGGATGACATACATACGGCATGAGCAGGATCCACTGTGTATTCTGCCCCATTCCAAAATTCTATGACCGTCGATAGATCCAACTAAACCTCCAGGAACACAAGACAATCGGCCCTCTTGTATCACTTGTTTCTAGCTTCCACGTTTGGTACAGAAAGAAAACTATATTATTTCACGAGTTCTATAGAAGTATCTTTATTTTAATATATTTCCTATTCCAAATATGTCAAAATCCGAAGAGAAAATTCTAATCCTATTAACGCACTGCATTTAGATATATATCTGGGAAAGAATAAATACGAAACTAGAATTCTGAAAGACCGAAGAGATTCAAATTCAAAATGATGACCGAGATGTACCAGCATCTTTGAAGTGCCAATCCAATGAGACAAAACTGGGGGGTTTGCACAAACCCAAACTCGGTCATGTGTAAACTGAATTCTAACCAATATAATTATCCTTTAAGAAACAATGATGACTATGATTTCTCACCTTAAATATGTTCTGAATGGAGCTCGAACTGAATGTCTTCACGAAACCACGTGATCTGGTGTAACCACTGCCAACAGGGGAAATTTTTATAAGAATTGTGGCATTACAGAAAAAAAGAAATGCCGAAAACATCACATGAAAAATAATATAACACATTAGTGTTCTATGCCATACAGCATCCAAAAAATTCATTACCATTTTTATGCTAGACGGCAATAAGTTGAAACAAAAACACATTAGATACGAACAGTACACGGAATATAGGCATCAGAATTCAATTTAACTATAGCTTACCCAAGTTCGGCACAAAACATTGTTAACACGAGGGGGAAAAATGAGCTATAGCAACCAAACATGTACCCAATTCAAAATAAAAAAACGAGGCGAAAAAAAAAACAGGAATACTACTACGGAATTTAGCTTCCAGTATGTGTTGTAATCAGTGATTGCAATAGAACAAATCATCAAAACAGAGTCAGATAAGCCGAAAAGAGAAAGGGGATTAGAAATGGCATTTTAGACACAATTAATCACCAGAGATGATTTCGAATTTCACAATGCCCCAACCAATTGCTTTTAGGCTGACGGGGTTCCCTCATTATTCGTACCCCACTCTTCTTCATGTTCATTGCCATTGACGAGTACTACACCATCATTAGAATCAGCATCCACGACAACAGCCTCCTCTTGGCTACCCTCTTCTCCATTCTGCTCCTCTAGATTCTAATCATATCAAAGCAGTTTCTAGGTCAATATGTTGCCTAACTATAAGAAAAACAGATGCATATATATATATATATGGATGATATACCTCGTGAACAGGGTCACCAATTTCAAGAGGCTCCTCTACTGGCATGTTTCTGAAAGCCTCCACGAGTGTCATATGTGATCTATCAGCATGTTTCAAATAGTCTGATGCAGGAGGATAGACACCCCTAAAATCAATTTGAAAGTTAATAGCATATCCATGAGTAGATTTTAGCTGTGCAATTAAGCAATATAAGTCTTAAAGACTCTTGTAACTAATATTTTACCTGTAATCTGACATATCGAAAAAAAAAGGCAGAATAGGTTTCTGTCTAAGTAGGTTAACACCTAATACGACTCTAAGATTGTAAATTACAGCAGGACATTACTGTTGTAATTAGCCTATTTTAATAAGCCAAACTTCTTGTATTTGAAGTAAAAAGAGAGAGAGAGAGAGAGAGAGAACAATTTCTTTCTTCCAGAAAATCTTCTCTTCTATGGATTAGTTATGTACACCTTGTGAGACAAAAAAATAAGATGTGCAAACAATAACACTTAAAAAATCAAGTGGTACAAAACCATAGTCCATAGAGCAACCAAAAGAGACCAAATAACCGGAATCTGAAAGTGATCTGTTCAAAGAGATCACACAGAAATCGTAACACTAGATAACAGAGAAATCCTGCTTATCAAAATACGGTAGCAAAATGGTAACAGATAAAACAACTAAATAATGCAAGGAATCAGGTCTGATACCTTGTTTCTGCTACTTGAGATTCAAGAGTTAGAGCAAGTTTCCAATCCTCAAACAAGTTGGGATATTCTTCAGGATCAGACAGAGATTCAGCCGCTTTTGGATTAACCTGCAGATAATGCAAAAATAATGTCAAAATTGTTATGCAAACTGTACCGTCAATTATTAACATAAGTAATCAAGTGGGGGCAGGTAGTTTTGAGTATGATTACAAAGAAACATGCAAGTCTAACATATTCATGTTGCAAGGGTACAAAGAAATTATATATCATGACACTTAGAGTAGAAATAAAAAAAATATTTAAAAGCACATAATCAATGATTTATTAGACGAAAAACAATTCCACCCGAGTCTAAGATTCCAGTAGTACTTTACTGCTGCAATGTTTGACTGGGAAAAAGAGAAGGTTTTCCTTAGATTTTGGGTGTAAAGCTCTGTAAAACGAATTTCAGACTAATGTTTCCCAGGAATTTATAAAATAAAAAAAAAGTACAAAAAAATAGCTATCAATCTGGAAAAAAGGCAAGTCGAGATAAACTGGGTCACATCGCAAATAAAAGAGGGACGATAGATATTCTGACAATGTTATTCAGGACAACATTGAGTTGAAACAAAGAATACTCATGCATCACAAAGGAAGAATCAAACACAGAGGAAGAGGGAAAAAGCTTATATTTGTTGACTATAGAAATGAAATATTTTGACTTCATAAAATAAAAAAATAAAAACAGTGGAATTGAAATGAACAAAAGGATTGATACAGTTAACCCATCCCATAAAGAACTAAGAACAAAAAACAGGGAAACGAGTATTGTCAACTAACCACGTTGAGGTCTTTTCTCCAAATTGCTACCATCTCTGAAACCTTGCTTGGAAGATAAGATCGTGCCATCAGAGCAGCCTCAGGTATACGATTGCTACAAAAGCAAAACATCAATATTTCCATAACTATGATGACATGAAGGCCATTCTACTATTTAAGGTATTTGATAAGGTTTACCTTTTCACCAGAAGCTGGAGGCAATCCTCCAATTTACCCAACATGAATAAACAAAGAAAAGCAACATTGTTCTTCCCTTGCTCTTTGGAAAGAGATGCAAGTCTTGATATTCCATCCACATCTCCCATAGAGGAATAAAGTAGCAATAAACCACTCAGTTCCATTGCATGCTTCATGCATTCCTCGGCCATTTGTAGCTTCAATGACAAATTTAGCATAATTAATAGAATTATTAGAAAACAAGTGGAGGGTGCATTACTGAAGCTAAAAAATTATATGATGTGTATGCCCATAGAGCAACATTAAACAAACAGCTACTTCATGGTAAAATTAAAAATCCACATCAGTAAAATGTAATGCTCAACACTAGAATTAAAAAGGACATCAGCAAAATATAAAAGCGGTCTTCCTAGAACTTATTTACTAGTTAAACAACCTATTAAGCCAAAAAACTCAGACAATTTTAAAAATATTTATTGAAAGGCAAAGCTTTATATTCCTATAACCTTGAGATTTCAGTCATAGAGCTACAGCAATGAATATTTTCAAATTTTGATAGGGAACAACCTCATGAGACCAATATATAGGCAAGAGAAGCTACAAAGAAAAGTGATGGGAGAACCACGAATGACAATCATAACAGAGCAAGATGACACAAACAAATCTGGCAAATTGAAAATGCACACCACCTTTCCGGTGGACATAGCCAATTCTCCCAATTGCTTCCATTTAGACTCACTCTGAACTTCGGCGGCTATCTCCTGTACAATAAAGAGTGAATATCTAGTGGAGATAGAAAATTTGTTAAATGACACAATCAAGCTCACTACAAAGACTCATGCAGAGATTAAGGAGAAAAACAAGGATCTAAGTAGTTATACTTCCGCTTCCAAACCAATTAAACAACTTACCTTAGCAATATCTAATTTACCAAGCTGTATAGCAAGCTCAAATCTGTAATCAGGGTCTGTAGCTACTTCTAAAGCCTCCTCATTCATACCTCGTGATTCTAGGAAATGAGCCACACTATAAATCAAAGCAAATCATCAATTAAATTCAATAAATATTCAATAATCACAAACTTAAATAAAGAGAAAATTAACACAATAAAACTTTAAAATAAAGCCTTTCTGAGAACAGATACCCAAAGATAAAGACCAGCCTTTTGGTAAGCTAGATATGGAGACATGTTAGCTTTGGAATTGTAAGTTTCCAGCACATGGAGATACAACACATATTACCAAAGATGACGACCAATTTCCAACCACAAGGGGAACGAATATTCAGCACAAAACGACTAATCAAGAACACAAATTTCAAATGAAGTAGGAAAGAAGAAAGGAGTAGAAATGAATTCCAGTCCCAGAGCTTCAACTTGGAGTATAAGCAACAAGCAGGAAAGATGATCAACAATAATCTTTAAGAATGGATATTTTGAAAGTGTAATCATACCTATTATGGTGCTCTTTAGGAATTGAAGGTAAAATTTCATTGGCCCTTTCTAAGTCTCCACGCATCACAAGTGTCTTGTACTCAATCAGGCTGAGAAGTAATGTATACCCAATAACACTGTACAATATGACAGATGAGGATAGATAGGCATTAATAATGTACTTTCAAAGCAAAACATAATGTGCATTTTGACGTAAAAATAGCAATTACTAGATGACTCACTTAAACTCTTTGTCTATCAGATACACCCGACTTTGACTTGCAAGATATCCCAACAAGTACATAGGACGGTCCAAATGAAACATAGTGGTAACCTAAAATCATTACATTATCAGAAAGAAACTGTCAAACCCTACAAAAACCAATGCATGAACATATGAAACACTTTCATGACAAGTGTAAGAACACAAATACCTCTCCACCAACACAATAATTAAGTCTCCATGAAGAGTTGTTGTAAATGAAACAGTCCCCAACCCAAAGGCCGGTCCTGACACGTTCATTGGTTTCATGAAGAAGCTCAAATGCATCCTCGACTCCTTGTTCATCAACTGGTCTTCCACTGTCTAAATAAGATTGAACTACATCCCGCTACAGCATAAAAGTAACAAGATTCAGTTATGCATAACTGTAAGACAGTGTGAATTTAACAGACAAGAAAAGCCCAACCTGCAAAAGATTTTGCTGATCTAAGTAGATTATAATAAGGAGACTTACATTGTACTTTAGAATATAGAAAGATGTATCACTGGCAATGGCTACCAAATCACCACTATCAGCCCAGTAGAGATTCTGCCATTTAAGAAACATAAACAAAAATAACTTCAGGATGCAAGGTAACCAAAAGAAACAAATGGGGTCATATAGTTATTTTAGCTTACTTTCACAGTAACATCAATTCGACGAATCAACCTGCATTCAGCCCAATCATAAAAACAAATGAAATCATTGGAGCAGATTGCCAATAAATAGCCCCCAAAAACATGCTCAGCAGAGAAAGTTGGTCGGACACTCCTCTTTTCCTGGAAATGTTAAATCACCGTCAAGAAACTACTTTGCAGAAATGAAACTTGAAAACAGCATTAGTTAAAGTTCCTTAACAATCATAATGTAAACTATCATTTTACACCTAAAGAAATAGTCCATTCCATCCATTTGTTTAAAAATAATTTTAAAAAGAATGAAATCCTCTTCCCTGCCCAGAGTTCTAATCGTCCTACTAAATCCAACTCTCCAGCTGCAACTCATCTGTTGCTATGTTGAACATTCGAAACAGGGTGTGACATTCGAAACAGGGTGTGCCTCCCATCCTTTTTTTATTAAGACTTCAGATTTTAAGATAAGAAACCATCTAAAAAAACAAATAGTACAAACCTGGAAATTTTTGCTGAAAATCTTTATCTTTGATGAGCTTTCTCTTACAGCATACTCTCCTTCAGATGACCAAACGAATTCCAGTGCTGAACCAAATGACCTATTTCTCCATGCCAAAGCTGTATATATGATGTACTCACCATCTCCGCAGACAACAACAAACCTCCCATTTGGATTGTGCTTTAAGATCTGAAAATAACAAGACAAAAGGGTACATAAAAACAGAACTTACAAAAAAAAAATTAGGAATGGCCAATTCATTTCAATGAGGATATGAAGTGTCAACTCACTGATGTGGATGCCTTTATTGGAAAGGAACATCAAAGAAGGGAATAAAATTAGAGACGAGAGCAAACTAGAGTTTTATTTATTTCCTCTGTTAAATTAGATTTTATTTTTATTTCCTTTATGACTTAAGTCTAGCCAGCCAAGATCCTATAAGTTAGGGATGGAGCCGTGGAGAAGTCTTGGTGTAAAGGGGGAATTGGTGGTATTATGAGGGATGATGACGGGGCTGTGTTGGGCACTTTCTCTGAGAGTGTTGGGGGAGGCCCTCCAATTCTGGCAGAGTTAAAGGCTATCCAAGCAGGAATATTATTCTTTTTCAAGTCTAGGTGGAGTTCGAGGGGCAGACTATTGGTGGAGAGTGATAGTAGTAAAGCTGTGGAATGGATAGTGTCCGAGTGCTTCTCCTGCGATTTTCAGTTCGCTAGTCAAGGATATTAGTGAATTGGTAGAGGATAAGAGTGTTCTTGTTAAACATGTCAGTAGGATTGTGAAATGTAAAGCGGATGAATTAGCTAAGATAGGAATTGGGTGATCTTTTACCTTTAGATTTCTATAAGTTATTTTGTTTTGTTGGTTCTCTCTGTTATGTGCTGGTTATAATGTAATGATTTATTTGACGGTAATAAAATTATGAGGCACTCTTTTCCTCCTTCCAATGGCCGTCAAGTTAACTTTGGTTTTTTGACAGTTATGAAGGGGTTTTTTTAATGAGGCCTCCATTCTTGTAAAAAATATATATATATTTTATGTCTATTAGGCCTCTTTCTTTTGTCGCTAGCGGTCTATAAAAGGCTACCAATATTGAAAAAATAAAGGGGAAGCAATTATTCTATTATAAATGTTATTCTTGGGGGGGGGGGTTCAGTCAATGACAAATCTGCCACTTTGATTAACCATAGGTCAGAACAAGAATTCTTTCACGTCTAGATGTGTGACTAGATCCTACACCAAGATTCATAACACTCACCTGAGGGTACAGATCACAGGTTCCCAATTCCTTAACAGCCAAGGGCAATCTTTCTCCATCAGTAACCTAAGAAAAGAAAACGAGCTTACATCATCACCTTAAGCCCAATACTGAAAGTTGTGCCATGAATAAAAAGACATTTTCAAAACAAAAAAAAACCTCCTCAAAATTTGCTCCAACACTCTTAATATTCACAGTTTGAATTTCATTGTGCTTAGCCCATATGATCTTCCCAGTATTGTCCATACTTGCTACAGGTACCTCACGACCAATTTTCACCATAATAGTTCCTTCATCATACCCAATCACAATCCTGTAAAGCAAAAACAATATGGTAGTTTTAACTAGAGCTGACTATCAAGAAGACATGTAAACTAGTGAAGAATTGAACTCATGAAATCTAGCATCACAAGTCTAAATGCAAAACATACATATATATGCAACTAAAGAAAGTTTAGTTATCCTAGAAGAATGACATTTTTAATCGACTCCTCAAGCCTTTGAGCAGATAGGAATACTCTAAACTGAGGGTGTGCTTGGTTGAGCGAAAAGTGGAAGGAGGGAATGAAACACTGAAAATAAAATAAATTTTGAGTGTGTTTGATAGGAAAGAAAAGTGAGGAAATAAAATCAGAAGAGCGCTAATTTTCTATCCTCGTCTTTAAAAACAAACCATTCCAAATTAAAATAATAAGAGAAAAAAATGTAAGAGATATTAGTTATTTCAAACTTATGTATTTTCAAAAGCTTTAGGGTCCGTTTGGTTTTAGAAAATGATTTCTGTTTTGTTTTCTGTTTTTATTTTTAGAAAATAGTTTTTATTTTCATTTTTTAAAATAGAAACATGTTTGGTTCATATAAATGAAAACTTGAATTCAGAAATAAAAATAGTGAAAATATATTTGATAGCCAATTTTTTATGATAGAGATGAATAAATAGTTATTAAATAATAAAATTAGAATATAACTATTAAAAAAATTTATTACATAAATTTAACATGTGAATTATGCAAATATAAAACAATAAAGTTGATAAGAAATTTCATACCACAAAAATTATTTTACCTTATAATAAGAATATAATATCAATGAATATTGGACATCAATTAAATTTAAAAAATAAACAAAAATATTGTTGCAAGCAAGAGCATACAAAAGTATCAACAAAATTAAAAATATGTTTAGTGGTATTTGAAGCCCTTAAACTTTTGTGTGTGTGGGGGGGGGGGGAATTAGTGTAGCTCCTGAACCTTTTTTGCACTCAATGTAATCCTTAAACTGAAAAATTCAATCTAATTCTTTGACCAACGAAATTTAATGTTGACTGTCACGAGGCTCATCTAGTAATCTACAATGTTGATGTGACAGTACACGATGGAAGGAGATGTGGTAGATGGGCTTAATTGATTTTTTTTTAACTAAGTTCAAGGGCTTAATTGCTTTTTTAGAAAATCTGATGACTTCTTTAAATTTTAGAAAAAATAAGAAATTATTTAAATTTAAATTTAAATATAAAATATAAACAATTAATGATATTCAATACATTAAATATAAAAATACTAAAAAATTAAATTATTAAAAAAAGTTCAATTTAAGGACCACATTAAGCATAAAAAAGTTCAAGAGCATATTGATTTTTTTTTTTGCAAAAGTTTGAGGGCTTCGGATACCATTAAGTTAAAAAATACGTTGTTAGAAGGATTTAAACATGTGTAGGTTAAGTTATAATTCCAAATTTCGTGTTTTTATATTTTTCAAATTTCCAAAACAATTTTAATGAAAATATTGAAACCATCGTTTTTATGTTTCCATATTTTCACTTATTTTTGTTTTTATTTTTCAGAAATCATTTTATAATTTTACAACAAGCATGTTTTTTTCAATGTTTTCTATTTCTTGAAAAAATGAAAATAGCCTATACTTCTACAACCATACAGACCCTTATTTTCTTTCTTCTAAATTTCCAACTCTAAGCTGGAAAAAAAATATTTTCCATCTTTCTATTTTTTGACTCCTTCCAATTAACCAAGCAAAGACTAAATGAAAGGCATTGTTTTAGAAGTTAATGACCTCTAGTATTTGAGCATAAATAAACAACCTAGGAGACGTTAGGCTGAAAAAATAAATAAATAAATAAACATAGCATTGTTGCATGATTTAACCAAAAGAAATTACCTCCGTGAACCTTTCATATATCCAATTGCCCAAACTCTCTCAAGACCATAATTCAATGTATTTTCAAGCCTGAAAATAATGAATTAACCAAAAAGTTGAAAAATTTTCAAAAATCTCATGACATATATCAAAGACTGTTGAATCAAAATATCTTAAGAGAACACTAAAGTCATATGCAAGGAAGAAAAATTAACGGCGAAGCACTAATGTGACTCTCGACCGTGAATTGCTACATCTACTTCAATGATGCTCAAGCTGACATTTTTATACAACCAAAATGCATCACTTTTACCAACACAAGGCTGAGAGGAAGTTGAGGAATGAAGTGGACACGTGAATTGTTATATAGTAGCAGGACCAGATAAAATCAGCCTCACCACAAAACTAATGGCCACAGGAAATTGGAAAGGGTAAGCATGCCAAACCAAAAATATTTTCTATCTCAAGAATTACCTATAAGTGATAGCATGCCAAATACGAACTGTCCCATCCTCAGAACCGGAAATAATAATTGGAAGTTCAGGATGGAAACAAACTGCGGAAACATTGTGTGTGTGGCCTTCCAATGTTTGAACACAACTCCTGGTTTGGTAATCCCATACCTGCATACACGGAATATATATGTGAATAGTTCCTCGATATTTATTTATCATCAAAGATAGCAGGACACAAATCGTAAAAACAAGCTGCATACCTTAGCAGTTTGATCATCAGAACCAGTGATTAGATAGGGTTTATCACCACCTGTAAAGTAATCAACACAATTTACACCTTTCTGATGGGCATCCAAAGTAAAATTTGGATCAGGTGAACCAAGGTTCCAAATCTAGAAATTTCAAACAGAGACAAGGAAATTTAGCATGGTTATATCAAATGAAATAAGAAATCATGAAAAAAAACTGAAAACAGAAAGGCACTTTATACCTTTATCGTACGGTCAAGAGATGCACTAGCAAAAGTGTTAGTGTCTTTGGGATTAAAGGTCACTTGCATGACATAATGGGAATGTCCCTCAAATATTTGAGTACACACCCAACCCTTCTCCCAGTCCCAAAGTTTTATGAGCGTATCATCAGATGATGACAACACATATGGAAGAGTAGGATGGACAGCCACACATCTAATGTAATCAGTATGTGCCTCAAATACTTTGACCTTATCCATGGTGTTGTAGTTGTATACACGAATAAACATATCATCAGCACCAGCAACAACCCACTGCTTGCGTGCAACAAACTTGGCCGACCTAACTGCAAATACAAGAGGTCCACTTTAGAGAATGATAATGACTTCATCATGATGAAACAAAGATTGAAACATAGTATCATCATACTGAGATAAGTGCATTTTAATCATAGATGAATACAAACCTGGCAACTCAGTGACCTCAAACGACTTAGCCATGGCCTGTCCACCAAAGACGGTTAAAGTTAACACTAAACAATAAGTGAAAAATTCAAATTCAAGATATTACGACCATAAAAGTTCAAAATAACCCTAATACTACTTAAATAAGATGCACAGAACTAAAAATCTCATACCAATTAAGTTCCATGAAACTACTAGTAATTTCTACATCCTTACATTATGAAACACTTAAGTCAAAAAGTGCAGACAAAAGAAGTAGTATTCATAAAAGAAACAAAAGGAATAAGTTATCAAAATAAAAGGTTTTACAGATAAAGGGCAAGTCATATACATAGGGCTCAGACAAGATACATGTTTCTATGTTCCTCAGGTTTAAGCAGAATGTTAAGCTAGTGACTAAGCATATAATATAGCACTTATAGACAATACTAAGGATGATAGTTTAATCATAAAATAGAAATAGATGAGAGCTATACAATCTAAATAATGCGGAATAAGGAGTTGTGCTTATGATTTCGACAAAAATGAAGAGGACTGTGGCCTTAAAAGAAATGATGAAACAAGAAATGGATTAGTCATAATCAAACCAAAGAGTCAATTCAAGCCGAACGGACAAAATCTGTAGAATATTAGAGTGTGAAGCAGTAAATTATTTGAATTAGTAGTTTAGATTAACTATAACTCTATCCTATTTGATTTGGTAGTTTAGATTAACTATGACTCTATCTTATTTGATTTAGTAGTTTAGATTAACTATAACTTTATGCTTTTATTTTCTAAATAGGATAGAACCTTCTCTAGGAGAAATTGTAGTTATATTTGAACTCTTCTACTCAGCCTATTTAAATGAGGCTTGTACTTCTCTTCTAATCAATCAAGAAATTCAGAGTATCACTTTGATCTCTATTTCTAAAACCTATTTCAGGATGTTACAAATGTTATTCTCCTGTTACAAAAGGACCTATGTCTCTATGGATGTTGACAGCCTTCAACATTTGACAGGTTTGTCTTCCAATCTTACATCTCAACTGATATTAGCTTCTGAACCTCCCTGCAATCTTACATCTCAATCCTGAACCTCCCTATTCACTTATACAGCCTTCTCCAAATCCTTCTACTCAAACACATTCATTCTATGCCTCCACAAAAAACTAATACCTTGCATTCCTAAACACCTCAAAGAAGGGACTTTAATGTCTACAAAAGGAGAGAGAAATCCACTCTACAACATAGTAGTTACCAAAAATTGGACTAGAATCCAATTACCATAAAAAAATTGGAAGGTAAGAAACCTTCTCCTAGTGAAAATCCTATTCCTCTTGTTATTACTGATGATTTGTCGATTGCTCAAAGGTACTGTGTAAGAAAGTGTATTGCTCATCCCATACAAAAGTATGTTGCTTATAATCGTTTGATGCCTGCGTTCAAGGCTTTCACAACAGAAGTGTTAACAGTACAGCAGCTCCAAGGACAATAGAAGAGGCTCTAGGCGATCCTAGATGGAGAAAAACAGTGGAGGAAACGATGAGAGCCCTTGAAAAGAATGGAACTTGGACTTTGCCAGATTTACCTCGAGGAAAGAAACCAGTGGGATGCAAATGGGTCTTCACCATCAAAGGGGTTCACACAATCTTACAGTATAGATTACTAAGAGACCTTTGCTCCAGTTGTGAAGCTAAACACAGTGAGGTTCTTATTATCTTTAGCTGTGAACTTGGATTGGCCACTTCATCAATTAGACATAAAAAATGCCTTCTCGAATGGCAACTTGTGTGAAGACTTGTTCATGGAAATTCCTCCCGGCATTAAGAAAGACTCGACAATCCATAAAGTGTGCTAGTTGCAGAAATCGTTGAATGGTTTAAAACAATCTCCAAGGGGTTGGTTCAACAAGTTTTCCAAAGAGATAATTGAATATGGTTCTAAGCAATGTCAAACAAGCCACACTTTATTCATTGAGGGAAATGAAAATGGAAAAAGAACCATTTTGGTTGTGTACGTGGATGACATAGTCATCGGAGATGATGTTGAAGAAATAAAGAGGCTAAACATTTCTCTAGCCAAGGAGTTTGAAACCAAAGATCTCATTAGTCTTAGGTATTTTCTGGGAATGGAAGTTGCAATATCCAAGGCTAGGATTGTTATCTGTCAAAGGAAATACATACTCGATCTTTTGACAAAAACCGGTGTGCTTGGATGTGATTTATTTGTCTTTAACACGACCTGACATTGCTTTCTCAGTTAGTGTTGTTACCCAGCACATGAATAATCCAAGTGAGGAACACCTTGATGCAGTACACAGGATTTTACGATATTTGAAGACAACTCCAAGAAATGGCTTGTTATTTAAGAAAAGTGAAGAAAGGTCAATTAAAGTCTTTACTGACTCGAGTTGGGGAAGTGAACTCACTGACCGAAGATGAACGAGTGGGCATTGTGCCTTTTTATGGGGAAATCTAGTTACTTGGAGAAGTAAGAAGCAGGTTGTGGTTTCAAGGAGTGGTGCAGAAGTCGAATATTGAGCTCTTGCACTAAGAATTTGTAAGAGCATGTGGTTACAAAGAATGTTGCCCGAATTGAAATTAGAAGGTTGTAAGCAGTTCAAGTTGCAAACTGACAGTCAATCTATTATTAGTATTGCAAAGAATCTTGTCCAACATGATCGCACTAAACATGTGAAGATAGATAGGCATTTTATCTAAAAAAAAGTAAGTACAGGAGTAGTTTAACTCAATTACATTTCTACAAAGCATCAATTGGCCGATATCTTTACTAAAGCTCTTCCAAGACCAGTTTTAGATGAATTTTCATCTAAGCTGGGAATATTTAACATATACTTAGCTTAAGGGGTAGTATAGATTACTGGAGTGTGTAGTAGTAAATTATTTCAATTGGTAGTTTAGATTAACTATGACTCTTATCTTATTTTATTTAGTAGTTTTGATTAACTATAACTTTATTCTTTTATTTTCTAAATAGGATAGAACCTTATCTAGGAGTACTTGCAGTTATATTTAAACTCTTCTACTCAACCTATTTAAATGAGGCTTGCACTTCTCTTCTAATCAATCAAGAAATTTAGTGTATCACTTTGATATTTGTTCCTAAATCCTTACTTTCTACAAAATCTAGTCCTGATTAAGGCTGCCTTAGACTGATTTTCTTCCAATGAGAAATACCTTAAGAGGAAATAATCATCCATATGCCAAAAATAGTTTCTCACATAAAATCAAGCTCTATCATTAACATTTCATAATTGGTTCGTTTAGCCACGCCTTAAAAAATATAATATGAAGAAAATATTGTTAAAATGAAGCAAACAAGACATTTATCTAACTAAGTTTTAGACAATAATTGTAACCATTAAATGTATGATATTATAGTTTTCACAGCCATAATGACAATCAGTAAAACTCCCATGCCTGTGACTGGTAGTTCCAGATACAAACAGTTCCAGAATACAAACTTGCTAGAATCCTGCAAAAACAATTACAGCGGAACAAATTTAGCCTTCAATGTTGAGAATGTTAAATTCAAAAACATAGGAATCTGAATAAATGATATAAGTTACCATGGTTCAGTTGGATGAAGATCTACAGATTTTACTCTCTCTGATCTTTGAGCAAGTTTCCTCTGATACAAATATCACCATTAAGAACATTACTCGCAGAATTTAGCAAACATTCATACAATAATAATAATTTCTAATCCGCACAGATAAAACTGAACTCAAATTAAATGAACAACACATACCTTAATTTCGAGTCTGAGTGGCTGTTAAACACAAAAAAGAAAAATTACATAATTAGTCGAAATTTAGTAACAAATCTTAAAGCAAACTCGTCAAAGGAGGCCAATAAATCAAAATTCAAAATCGACGCATTAATTTCCGAAGTGAAAAAAAAAAAGTTCACGCGGCAGATCTAAACTAGATTAAAATCCCCAACTCTCCATCCCAGCTGGATAGAAATGAAATGATAAAAGAAAAGAAAAAATTCCAAAGCCAATAAAACTCAAATCGAGCATAATTCAAAAGTCCTCCCTTATTAAACAGAAATCGGAGAAGGAATATAAATCAAACGTATTTGAACCGATCCAAAGCGAAATAAAAAAGATCAATAAATTAAACTTACCATTTTTCCAGATAAAAATTAAAGATGAAGAAGAGTAAGCTCTGGGTCGATTTAACGCTTTTGGTGTATTGAGAGAGAGAGAGAGAGAGAGAGAGAGCTCTTCTCTGTGTTAAATTACCTTTTCGTAACCTAAGAAATATCATACTACATTTATTCAAAAGTTACAGTAAAAAAATTTATGTTTGGCTGGCTGCAATAGTGCAATAGAGAGTTTATCTTTTTGGATTTTGTTAATATCGAAATAAAAAAAAGTATTTTTGGTATTTATATTATTGATTTATTATAATCTAATTATTAAATTGTTAAATAATGTGTTATGTTAGTAAAAATAATTTAAAACTTAGGTTTTAATCATTGAAAGAAATCATTTTCACCTAAATGATCATCTCGAATGAATTTAAATTTTCACAATCTATATTTAATTATATTTCATTTACTTTTAGACTAAGTACTAATCATGCATCACTAACACCACAAGGTGATAATCAAATATTAGGAGGGACAAGGTACTTAATTTCAAAATAATAAGGATTTATTAAGTATTTAATCTAAAAATTTAGGGGGAAAGTCTAATTTTACTTAAATTTAAACTAATAAAAACCTAAAATGATATTAAACCAGAAATTTTGGAAGGGGCAAGAGCCCCTCCTACTCCCTATATAGCTTCGTTCCTGACTATCACATATCACAACCATAAATTAATTAAGTAATGTTTAGAATCCTTACACAATATCCAAAAATAATATATAAAGTATATATCTTAAATAAGTCTCGTATTGTATGAAGCTCATGTTAGAACTAAATCATAATAAATATGAAAACAAATCAAAATCAAATCATGTCAAATCATCAAGAATAAAATAAATACTAGAATGCAGACGAATAAACTGATAGGTTGAAATCCTTGAGTCTTTCTCTGGTTGGGATCTTCTAAGAAGATAGAGTTCCCTTAAGTATAAACTCTTTGACGGGGATAAGAGTAAATACTAGAATGTCTATTTCTTGGGGACCACAACCCCTTTATATAGCTTATTTAAGAATCAACTATTGTCTATATGTTGAGTTAATCGATTGAAGGAATCGGCCAAGAGGGGGGTGAATTGGCAATTAAAATTTTTGTGGAAGCTTTTGCAGAAAATTGAAAGTAATTGCACAGCGATTTACAGTGGTTCGACTTTCTCAAACAAAGTCTACGTCCACTACCTTAGCTATCCACACTAAGGATTTTCCAAAAAATTCACTAATTTGTTCTTTCTTTTGAGGCCAAAGAGATAACCTTACAATTCCCTCAAGAGTATACCCCAACTCTTGAGAACACTCTTTTTCCCAAAGAGAAGATTACAAATTTGCAAACTTACAAGAAAACCTCACAAGGTAAGATGTTTGCACAATTCTAGAACAAGAAAAGAACACTCAAGGATAAATACAATTAAGTACAAAAGTGTTCTTGAAAGCAAATGAATATTGGATGAAAAATAGGCTTGAAATACTCAAACTTGAGGTTTGATGCTTTCTCTTTGATTCTCTCTTGATTCTAGTTGATTGATGTTTCTTGTTATTGATCAATGGCTCCAGAACTTGTTTAAATACCCCTTGAATCAATTCTGAACGTTGGTGATAATTAGTGGGGATAATAGAGCCGTTTAAGTGTGAAAACAATTAATTTTTCTAGGTGGAGCGTCTCATGCATCGATGCATGATCAAGTATGCATCGGTGCATTCGTGTAAAATTCAAATATTTTGACCGTTGGAACACTTGATGCATCGGTGCACCAAGTGTGCATCGATGCATGAAATGCATTCGATGTTTGAAAAATAGCCTGATGCATCGATGCATGGCTTGTGCATCGATGCATCAAATGCATTCGATGTTTTGAAAATATTCAGAGTGCATCGATGCATGGAGAGTGCATCGGTGCATGGAATGCATTCGATGTTCAATTTATTCATCGATGCATGGACTGATGCATCGGTGCATGCCTTTGAATAATTGATTTAAGGCTTGTTTTTGGTTCAAAATACTTTGTGAAAATTGTTTCAAAAATAGTTTAAGTACAAATCACAATTTTACACATTTAGTAAGGATTAAAATTGATCTTGAAAAACTTGGAGTAATAATTTGATATTCGGTTAATTGAATCGAATTTGTAAAATCATTTGTGAAATCTTAAAATTCATTTAACTTAATTTGTTATATCGAAATATCAAAAATGTTTTCAACAATCTCCCCCTTTTTGATATAACAAAACATTTGAATAATTTTAAGATTTGTTTAAGAAATTATTTTTGAAATCGATTTTGAAAAACTTACTCCCCCTTACTATAGCACATCTATAGCACATCTTAAATTTTCTCCCCCTTTTTGTTAAATAAAAAAGACTCTATATAAACATTTTAAACAAGAATTTTGAAAAACATTAGCCAATTGATTTATTAATAATAAGCTGCTAAGATCACAATCAAAAGAGAGATTAGCCATTAGTTTTCATAAACAATATTCATAATAAAATGTGAAATGGCATAATTGGTCATATATCTAATGATGAAAAATGAATAAAATTCAAACCAAATATATTAAAATTAAGTTCAAACATTCAAGCATCCAAACAAACATAAACATTCATATCAAAAAGTTTAACAATCCAAGTTCTTAAAGTTTAAAACCAAATATCATCAAATAACGTTTAATCATCCATAGCGGAATCGGGAGGAGGAGGAGGATAATGAGCTCTAACTTCAAGAGTAAGAGCATCCATACGATCACGCATCTCCCTCTGAAACTCAGTAATCGTAAACTCCATGGAAGCAAAACGCAGATCAAATGACTCTAGAAAAGATTGGAAATAAGGTGGCGTTTGATCATCTTGCCGAGCTGGTACTTCCTCGTCAATATCTCTCATAAGCCTTTGAAGCTCTGGATCATTATCAGCGTCAAGAGCTGGAGGAGGAGGAGGAGCACGAGAAGAACTAGGAGCAGCTCGTGAAGAACTAGCTCCCAGGGTTTGCTTACCGGGTCGAAAAGACCATAGTCCGGTGTTCTCATCCAATTTCCAATCCGATTTCTTTAAGGATGTGATATTGATTGGGTTTTGGAGCGGAATAGGATTGTCAAGGGAGACATCTAGGCCGAGTTTGATAAACAAATTGCTTAGTAGACAACCATAAGGTAGGGTTTCTACATGCTTTGAGGGAATGATGTTTATGATATCGACAAGCGCGCTAAAGACAATATGTGGAAAATTGATTTTCTTTTTGTTCTTTATACAGTGCATCCACCATAAGTCTGTAGTACGTAGTGTGGAGTACCGACCTACGGATGGTCTAAACCACCAAGAGTTAAGTGAAGAAATCGATCGTGGTGAGACCTAAAGGTACTGACACTAGCATTAGGAAGATATGGATATTCCACATCTTCTTTCTCATTAAATAAACCCTCGTCATCTAAACCAAAATGAGATGCGATGGATTCAGAAGTAATAGTGATATATTGTCCTAAAAGATAGGATCTAATCGCTATAGTACCGCACTGAGTTGTGTTCTGAATACAAACCGCATTGGAATAAAAGATGCGGACAAGTTGGTGAAAGACGATGGGTTGAAGAGAAAATAGTTTATCAAACTTCCATCAGCGAAGAATTGAGAGGTATTCAAATTCAAGTTTTATCATAGCTTGTAGAGAAGGAATACGCTCTTCCCTAATACGATAGGATTGGAAGGAGTTCATGTACCTAGAGTACAATTCATCCCTACGGTTTTTAGGCATGTTAAAACAAGTACTAATGAGGGATGAAGGAATATTGGATGGATTTTGAGGTCTAGGAGCGGGAGGACGGTTTTGGTGAGACCGACTCGAGGATGATCTAGGGCATTTGGGATTAGACATGGTTAGGGAAATCAGAAAAGAAATATCACCTGCAATTTAAAAACACATGTATGCACAAAATTCAATCCCAAAACTCAAATGAGTCCTCAATAATTCAAGGTTCTGTAACATAATCCTAATGGGCAAAGTTTTGAAAACTATTTAAAATTAATATCATAATACGCATAGTTTTCATGAAAACAACACAATTTAATCAATAATTTTCGAAATAATAATAATAAATTTTTTTTTTGAATTCGAAATTTCCAAATAATTTTGAAAAATTATGCGTTTTTGATGAAATTCGTTGTAGAAACTAGTTTAGAATCATCATATAGCCAATGTCCGATAATTATTTCAAACTAGAACTAATCTAAACTAGTCCTAAGTTCAAAAATTTAATGAAATAGAGTTTTTGTGAAAATACCTTGAAAAATTCGGATTGAGGGGAATGAGGAGATGTTTTGCGCGATTTAATGAGTGTAGCAGGTTTGTAGGATGAAAAACTTGAAGAATCCGATGTTTTCCCGAAGATTTTGAGCAAAAATAGAGATTTGAGGTGAGAGGGGGACGAACGGCCGAGAGTTTGTGTTTTAGGTTTTGAGAAAAATGAAGAAGATGAAGATTTTAAACCTAAAACCCGACGGATGCATCGGTGCATGGTCTTATGCATCGATGCATATTCAAGGATGCATCGATGCATTGTTAAATGCATCGGTGCATGAAGCGCAGAAATGTCAAAAATCCATTTTAAACACTTAAAATGCTAAATAATTTGGCTCTAATGGTAATGGCAACTCATATATATCAAAAATTAATTATGTTCAATCAATCAAATTAATCTTCAAACTTTATTTGAACATAAAATTAATTTTATTAAGAATCATAAACTCCCCCTAACTAATAGCAAGAATACAATCAAAAATTATTATTATAAGCATTTTTCAGTATTTATTAAAAGTGCTAAATTATTTTAAACACTAAGTGAAGATAGGTCAGTTAAACCTAATTCTCTTCTAAGTGTCCAAAATCTTTCTTTATCTAAGGGTTTTGTAAAAATATCCGCTAATTGGTGCAAAGTATCAACAAATTCTAGAACTACATCTTCCTTAGTGACATGGTCTCTAATGAAGTGATGTCTTATTTCAATGTGTTTAGTTCTAGAGTGTTGGATGGGATTTTTAGTGAGACAAATAGCACTAGTATTGTCACACTTGATAGGAATAGTACCTACTTCAATTCCATAATCAAAAAGTTGTTGTTTCATCCATAAAACTTGTGCACAACAACTACCAGCTAAAATGTATTCGGCTTCAGTGGTAGATAATGCAACACAATTTTGTTTCTTTGAAAACCAAGAAATCAGCA
Source organism: Hibiscus syriacus (assembly GCF_006381635.1). Taxonomy (NCBI): domain Eukaryota; kingdom Viridiplantae; phylum Streptophyta; class Magnoliopsida; order Malvales; family Malvaceae; genus Hibiscus; species Hibiscus syriacus. The sequence goes on along the minus strand of NW_024062745.1, from coordinate 119,020 downwards.
TATTTCCAAGGAATTGGCAAGTACCGGAGGTGCTTTTCCTATCTAATTTGCATCCTCCATAATCCGCATCAGAAAAAGCATGCAAGCTAAAACTAGAGTCTCTAGGATACCAAAGTCCTAAACTAGGAGTGTCCTTAAGGTATCTAAAGATTCTCTTAATAGCTAGTAAATGTGATTCCTTAGGACATGATTGAAATCTAGCACATAAGCAAACACTAAACATAATGTCCGGTCTACTTGCAGTTAGATAAAGCAAAGAGCCAATCATTGACCTATATAATTTAACATCTACACATTTACCTCCTTCATCTAAATCAAGCTTTGTTGAAGAGCTCATTGGAGTGTTATGAGGTTTCCCATTTTCCAGTCCAAACTTCTTGAGCATATCTTTGACGTACTTAGCTTGATTAATGAAGATGCCATCTTTTCTTTGCTTGATTTGGAGTCCCAAGAAAAATGAGAGCTCCCCCATCATGCTCATCTCAAACTCACTTTGCATTAGCTTAGAAAATTCTTGGCAAAGAACATCATTAGTAGAACCAAATATTATATCATCAACATAAATTTGAACTACTAATAAATCTTTACCTTTTCTCTTTAAAAACAATGTAGTGTCAACCTTTCCTTTTAAAAAACATTTTTCAATTAAAAAATTTGACAATCTTTCATACCAAGCTCTAGGAGCTTGTTTTAAACCATAAAGAGCTTTTGTCAATTTTAAAACATGATCCGGAAAATTTGAATCTTCAAAACCTGGAGGTTGTTCCACGTACCCTTCTTCTTTTATAAAACCATTTAAAAATGCACTTTTAACATCCATTTGATATAATTTAAATTCATTGAAACATGCAAATGCCAATAACATTCTAATTGCTTCCATCCTAGCTACGGGAGCGTATGTTTCATCATAATCTATGCCTTCTTATTGAGTATAGCCTTGAGCAACAAGTCTAGCCTTGTTCCTCACTATATTACCACTTTCATCAAGTTTATTTCTAAAAACCCATCTAGTACCTACAGTAGATTTATTACTAGGCCTTTCAACTAATGTCCATACTTTACTTCTCTCAAATTGATTTAATTCTTCTTGCATAGCCATAATCCAATGTTCATCTTTTAATGTTTCTTTGATGTTCTTAGGCTCTATGCATGAAATAAATGCAACATAATTACATATATTTCTAAGAGAAGATCGAGTAGTTACCCCTTTTGATGGATCACCTATAATTTCACCATCCTTGACATAGTTGTACTCTCTTGGAAAAGATACTTCCCTTTCTTCAATGGTTGGATTCTCGAGGGGATCATGAGTTTCCTCATCTTTTGTTTCTTCCTTTGATGATGATTCTCCAACGTCATGTTTAACGTCATTTGCTTGTACAATACCTACATCATCATTAACAGAAGAATCCTTCCTTGGAAGGGGATTATCATCGAAAACAACATGTATAGACTCTTCTACAACTAAAGTTATTTTATTAAATACACGATAAGCTTTAGAATTTAAGGAATAACCCAGAAAAATTCCTTCATCACTTTTAGCATCAAATTTGCCAAGATTTTCTTTACCGTTGTTTAAAACAAAACATTTACATCCAAAAGGATGAAAATAGCTAATGTTAGGCTTTTTATTTTTGAGAATTTCATATGGAGTTTTCTTTAAAATTGGCCTAATCATTACTTGATTTACAACATAACAAGCAGTATTTGTGGCTTTCGCCCAAAAATATTTTGGCAAATTATTTTCACAAAGCATGGTTCTAGCCATTTCTTCTAAAGTTCGATTTTTCCTCTCAACAACTCCATTTTGTTGAGGGGTTCTAGGTGCTGAAAAATTATGGCTAATACCATTAGAATTACAAAACTCAATGAATCCAAGATTTTCAAATTCAGTTCCATGATCACTTCTAACACTAGTGATAGAGTAACCTTTTTCATTTTGGATTATTTTTGAAAATGTGATGAAATTTTCTAATGCTTCATCTTTAGTACTTAAGAATAGAACCCAAGTGTATCTAGAATAGTCATCTACCAAGATAAAAGCATATTGTTTTCCTCCCAAGCTAGTAGTTCTAGTTGGCCCAAAAAGATCTAAATGGATCAATTGTAATACTCTACTAGTTGATACATCATTAATAGATTTAAAAGAAACTCGTTTTTGTTTTCCTTTAGCACAAGCATCACAGATTTTATCATTATCAAATTTAAGCTTAGGCAACCCTCTTACTAAGTCTCCATGAATTAACCGTTGCAAAACACTCATACTAGCATGACCTAGTCTCTTATGCCATAACCAACTATCATGCTCATCCTTAGCAACTAGGCATAAATTAGTCATATCAATAGAATCTAAATGCACCATGTAAATGTTTCATATTCTATGACCAATAAGCATAATCCAATTAGATGCAATGTCAATAACTTTACAACCATTAATTTCAAATAAGACATTGAATCCTTTATCGCATAATTGACTAATACTCAAAAGATTATGCTTTAATCCATTCACATATAAAACATTCTTAATTTGTATGGAAGAGGTATTACCTATTGTACCAATACCTTCAATGTGACCTTTTGAATTGTCTCCAAAAGTCACTTCTCCTCCATTTTTGGCGTTAAGCTCAATGAACCGGCTTTTGTCTCCGGTCATATGTCTTGAGCATCCACTATCAAGGTACCATGAGTTTGAATTTGTTTCCCGTGCCTTGTAGCAATGCTCATTTCCCTACAAACATAGATTAATTTTTGATTTTTGGTACCCAAATTCTTTTGGGTCCATATTCATTAGTTTCCAAAATCCTAGTCCCCTTAGGTATCCATTTGTGTAGGATATTTTTATCTTTAGTAGTAATGAGTTCTTTAGGAACCCACATACTTCTAATGATTTTTCCATTAGAGGTTCTTTGGGGACCTCTATGATTGTAGTTTCTAAAACTTTTTCTAACAAAGTTGGATTTTGAATTTCCACCTCTTTCAAAATGTTTTGTTCCAACTTTATCAAAAGAAGTTTTAAGATCATCAATTTTCTTTTGATGATCATCATTGATCTTTGAAAGTAAATTTTGCAAATCTAAATTTTTCTTTTCAAACTCTTCTAGTTTGATTTGCAAATCTTTGATTTTACTTTCAAGATCATTGTTGGTTTTGGATATGAGTTTGTTTTCATTTTTCAATTTTGAAACATCATTTTTATATTTTAAAAACAATTTCTCATAATCCGAAGCCAACCCATTGTACTCCTCAAATAACTCATCATAAGATAAATCATCAAAATCGGATGAGTTAGAGGTTACCTTAGAATCTTCCCCGAATGCCATCAAGCACAAGTTTGCTACTTCTTGTTCCTCTTCATCGGAACTTTCTTCATCGCTCCATGTAGCCACATGAGCCTTGTGCTTATTCTTTGATTGACCCTTTTTCTTCAATTGTGGGCAATCATATTTGACATGCCCCGACTTTTTGCATTCATAGCAAATGATTGGGTCCTTATCTTTTGGTTCATTTTTGAGGCCTTCGTTTATTTTGAATTTTCTTCCTTGGTAAGGTCTCATCATTTTTCTGAACCGTTTGGCAAACAATGCCATTTCCTCGTCATCATCATCATTATTAGAATCACTCTCATATTTTGTGGATTTGAGAGCAACTCCAATATTTTTCTTCTTCTCCTTTTCCTTTGGTGTCTCTTCAACTTTATCAAGGTCCACCTCATCTTCGAGCATCATCTCATGAGTGAGGAGTGAACCGATAAGTTCTTCAAGAGTTAAGGACGATAGGTCCTTAGACTCGATGATTGCCGTCTTCTTTGATTGCCATGATTTTGGGAAGGAGTAGACTAACTTCCTCACAAGCTTTTCATTTGAGATGATATCTCCATATGATTTGAGACCATTGACAATCGTTGAAAATCTATCCGTCATAGCTTTGATGTCTTCATTTGGTTTCATCCTGAAATTTTCATAGCTATGCGTTAGAATACTAATTTTTGATTTCTTTACCTCATCTGTACCTTCATGTGTGACTTGAAGTTTGTCCCATATTTCTTTGGCGGTTGTACACGATGAAACTCTTCCGTATTCATCTGGTCCAAGAGCACAAAAAATAATATGGATGGCTTTGGAGTTAAGCTGGAACATTCTTGTCTCTCCTTCACTCCACAACCTTGGATGAGTGAGAGGTTTGATGTATCCTTCTTCTACAGCATTCCATGCTCCCATGTCACTTGCTTGAATGAAGTACATCATTCTATTCTTCCAATAGGCATAGTTAGCTCCATTGAAGAAAGGAGGCTTGTTGACGGGCATCGAATTGAGACCGGAGTCGAAGTTTGAAGCGGAGGCCATTGATGACTTTAATAATCGATATAACTCTTCCCGAATCGACTCAAGAGGCGATAAAACCTTCAAATGAGTTAGGCTCTGATACCAATTATTGAGTTAATCGATTGAAGGAATCGGCCAAAAGGGGGTGAATTGGCAATTAAAATTTTTGTGGGAGCTTTTGCAGAAAATTGAAAGTAATTGCACAGCGATTTACAGTGGTTCGACTTTCTCAAACAAAGTCTACGTCCACTACTTTAGCTATCAACACTAAGGATTTTTCAACAAATTCACTAATTTGTTCTTTCTTTTGAGGCCAAAGAGATAACCTTACAATTCCCTCAAGAGTATACCCCAACTCTTGAGAACACTCTTTTTCCCAAAGAGAAGATTACAAATTTGCAAACTTACAAGAAAACCTCACAAGGTAAGATGTTTGCACAATTCTAGAACAAGAAAAGAACACTCAAGGATAAATACAATTGAGTACAAAAGTGTTCTTGAAAGCAAATGAATATTGGATGAAAAATAGGCTTGAAATACTCAAACTTGAGGTTTGATGCTTTCTCTTTGATTCTCTCTTGATTCTAGTTGATTGATGTTTCTTGTTATTGATCAATGGCTCCAGAACTTGTTTAAATACCCCTTGAATCAATTCTGAACGTTGGTGATAATTAGTGGGGATAATAGAGCCGTTTAAGTGTGAAAACAATTAATTGTTCTAGGTGGAGCGTCTCATGCATCGATGCATGATCAAGTATGCATCGGTGCATTCGTGCAAAATTCAAATATTTTGACCGTTGGAACACTTGATGCATCGGTGCACCAAGTGTGCATCGATGCATAAAATGCATTCGATGTTTGAAAAATAGCCTGATGCATCGATGCATGGCTTGTGCATCGATGCATCAAATGCATTCGATGTTTTGAAAATATTCAGAGTGCATCGATGCATGGAGAGTGCATCGGTGCATGGAATGCATTCGATGTTCAATTTATTCATCGATGCATCGATGCATGGACTGATGCATCGGTGCATGTGTAGATGCTTAATTTGTCTGGGGCCTTTACCATTTTCAAATGAAAGCAGTTCTGGGGAGTTAAAAAACCAGAAATAAACGTGAGAAGGCAGTTAACAAAAAGAGGAGCCATTATCGGTAGTGGAGGAGAATGCTACTTGAACAATTAAGAAACTGTAAGGAGTCAGTTTTTTTTTGGATGGATATCAACCACTGGAAACTACAAACGAGGGGGGGATCTCCATGTTTTTTTTGGTTTTTTACTTTTGACAGAAAATAGAAAAAGGAGAAAAAGAACATTGTATGGGATTTGACTTTGATTTTGGAGATCAAAGGAAACAAAATTCATTGGTCTTTTCAAAGAACCAAAGCAATTCATTCTTTATATCACATCCATTTTTCAGCAAATACAAAACGCAAATCTTAGGAGCATTAAATCATCATTCGGAAACCATTTGCGTCGACACCATAAAATCAGATTGGAACAGATATACATTTTAAGGTTTTCGATCTACTTTCCTATTTCATTTTATTTTCTGTTATTTCTCTTTGTTTTGAAACGATTTCAGCGTGAATACTGTATTATTTCATTCCATCTTTTTCTGTTTTTTTAAAAAAATGATAATAATAACGAAAAACCCATAGAACTCAGCTAAAAATATGAACGAAAGGAAATAGAAGAGTGTGAAGCATTTACCTTTGGTTGAGGAGTCTCGTCGGCTGTAGAACTTAGGGGTCGTAGCTCGTAGGTCAGGGCCTTTGGTCGTGTTAAGCATCGGTTTAGGGTTCCGGGCATTAGGTTGTTAAGGTTGAACGGAAAAAGGTTGAGATTTTGAAGAGTTGAGGAGCGACGCCTTGATGAGAGTGAGACGAGAGGAAGGGATGAGATAGGGAGAGGGGAGCATTGCGGCTGTGAGGAAGAAGAAAATATGAAGAATGAGGGTTAGGTTTAGTTTAAAGTGGGTTTTATATTATAATTTTAGGGATAATTTCTTTAAGGTTACTACACCTCTGCCGTTGATTTCCATTTTGGTCCCAATCGAGTCTTGTTTGTTTTGTAATTTGGACTTCATCTTTCATATACATTTTATTTTAGTCCTGAATGATATGGTATACATTTTCTTTCGTTTGCACATTTGGTTTTCAAGTGTTTGCACGTTCTATTTTAGTCCTTGAACATAGTTGTTTTGAATTATTCTTTGTTTGTACATTTGCTATGTGGTTTTGTAAATCTACATTTTGGTCCAGCATGTAATTGTGGATTTATTTCTTAGTTAGTCATGCATTTATTCGATTTAGTTCATTTTAATCCATGAATAGAGTATCTTATTATTTTTAATCTGATCTTTATAGTTTTATGCGTATTTAAGTTCAGTCCCAAATGTTTTGTCATTTAGTTCTTGTTATTTTAGGCATTTTGCTTTTATGTTTTTTCATGTTTCGTTTGAATCCCTAGGCTGAATTTTTCATGTTAGTAATTTTGTTCCTTTATTTTATGCGAATTTAATTTCAGTCCTACATATGTTTAGGTATTTATTTCAAATTTGGTACATGGAATGTGATGGTTTTATATGTTAGGACTTTATTTATACTGAATTTATGATTTTAACTTTAAAATTTATGGCTCGTTCCATTTCAGTCCTTATGTTTGTTTGACATGGCATTTTTATTCATTTGTGTATTTATCTAGGTATAGGTTTTCTTGAAATCATTTTGCATAATTTGCATGATAGTCTCACGCGCATAACTCGACCTATTACATAATCGGACTAAGGGTAATACCCTTTTAATTTAAAATTGTTGAAGTGGGCAGTCATAACTGATTTGAAGTCCGCTTTTAATGATTTTAAAATAAAAGTGTATCCCGAAAGTGAAACTCAAAAAAAATGATTCGTCACCTAAAATTTGGGAACGAGAGAAAAAGAAATGTTCATTTATTTAAATATATCGAGAAAAGGTTGTTATATCTTTAAGATCTGGTCTCGATATTTGTAAATAATCGAACATTCTTTATCTTTCTAAAATGACTTGGTAATTTTAATTTAATTATTTTGAGTGCTTTTGAATGTTTTAAATTTACATTTTTATTTGATGGGATCAAAAATCAAAATAAATCCGAATTTGTAAAGTTCATTGCAAAGACGTTAATTAATCGATTAGGTACCGATTTAGGGCGTTGTGGGGGTGCTAATCCTTCCCCACACGTAATCGACTCCCGAACTCATTTTTTTGGTAACGCAGACCTCAATTTGTTGTTTTAATTAAAATTAATTTTTACTTAAAATGACGAAACGTTTTTTGGTGCCCAATCACACCCTAATCAAAGATTGGTGGCGACTCTTCGAACCGTATTTTTCGATCGTAAAGAAAATTCAAAATTTTTAGAAACGAGAGGTCTTTTAAACTGCATTTTTTTAATTATTTGAAAGAGAATAATTCAAAAATTAATGTGGTTTTTTAAAATCTCACTTTTTCACTTTTAAGGAAAAATCGTTTCGACAGCTTGGCGACTCTGCTGGGGACCTTTTTTAGAGAGTCAAGCCGATAGTCGATTAATTAATTGTCTTTGCAATTGAAAATTACAAATTCATTTTAATTTGATTTTTGATCCCTTGTTTGGTTTTTAATAAGTTTTGTTTGAATTTTGATTTAATTCGATTAACAATTAAATAGTTGTACTAATCTGTTTGCTAATGGTTTCAGATTAATTGTGTGAATTTAGGAAATTTTGAGTGTTTTTATTGTGTTTTTCGCTTTTCCTCACACACTGCACAGTTGCATTATCATAACATGAGCTAAAACCCCGCTCTGTCCTATTTATGTAGGAGTGAGAGACTATGCCCTCGTGTGGTTTTCACCTCCGCATGGGATAGTGGATCGCTCCTGGAGCTCACGCCTTATGGTCCTCGTGATGGTAATCACCTCCGCATGGACATAAGGAGGTGTGTTCCCTCGAAATTGAACTCGATCCCCTAAAGCCTGTGATGGGCCAGGATTGAGGGTTCGGCAGCCCAATGGGGCACCGGCAAGGACAATTCGAGAACCTATTACTTTAGAACCTAACCCGGCATATAGTGAACATAGAGCCCGAACTTAGGTTGAGCCAAACCCGAGCCTTAAGAATCCCGTGAGGAGGGTACACAAGGAAAAGCTTTTTTGAGTCATTTATTTTCGTTTTTTCGAATAAATGCATGCGAATTAGATATCATGCGGTTAGGTTTATTTTTCGAACAAGTATGCGAATTAGATATCATGCGGTTAGGTTTTCTTTTTGTGAATAACGAGGCATGGGGTAGATATCATGTTGGGTAGGATCTGATAAAGCATGATTGGGTAGTCAGCATATGTGGGTAGGATTTTTGAACAAATTATTATCCTGAATTAATTGCTTCATGTTTACTAACCGATCTTTTGTTGTTTTTGCCTTGTTTCTTTTCTGTTTTGCATTGCATTTTCCATTATATGGTGTTGATTTGGGGTCGATGTCCATATAGAAGGCCAGTAATATGGAACGAACGGTTCAGAAAGAGGTTGAGGACAATGCAGATGTTCTGAGGTGGTCGGAACAGTCCCAATTGACCAATGGAGACAGCGTGATGCCTGGATACGTATCGGAGTTATTTGGTTATACTCACATCAACGTGCGTCAGAATGATCTAAGTGAGCTAAAGGAGATATGGGGAAGATGGGAAGCAGCCGATAAGGAGATGTTTTATCAGTTGTACGGCGATATTCCTTATCTTCTGGATGTTCATATTGATCGAAATCTGTTTAGAGCATTGGCGCAGTTCTGGAATCCGGCTTATAGCTGTTTCACATTTGGTAGGGTGGACCTGACACCAACAATAGAGGAATATCAAGCTTTGGTCCGTTGTCCGAGGTCCCAGATAGATAGAATATATACCAAGTTGCCAGTCACTCCTTCATTTAAGAAGAAATTACTATTGATGACCGGAATGAGTGAAGATTGGGTAATCAGAAACATTAAGAAGAAGGGAGACAGTGAGTGCATCTCTTGGGCTGCTCTGAAAGAAGTAATTGCTCATCATCCTGATAAGAGAAAGAAGCTTGACTTCTTTGCTTTAGGGATTTATGGGCTCGTTATTTTTCCAAAGGTGCTAGGATATGTAGACGTATCAGTTGTTGACCTGTTTGAAAGATTAGACAAGCGCGTGGATCCTGTTCCAGGTATTCTAGCTGAGACGTTCCGGTCTTTGAGTTCTTGTAGGTGCGAGGGAGAAGGACGCTTTATAGGATGTGCGCCTTTGCTGCTAGTGTGGATTCTGAATCATTTTAAACATGTTGAAAGTGCACCAGGACGAGTGTTTCTAGAGGGGTTTTCGCCTTTGAAAGATTTTCTTCCTAAAGAGTGGCCTGGGGGTTTTACTGAAGAAAAATGGATGGTCATCTTCAAGGATATCAGAGATGGAGATATTTTGTGGCGAGCTTCGTGGAATACCTCTTCGGATATACTTTACCGATGTGGAGAGCGAGATTGGGTTCCTTTGCCAGGTATATGGGGTTCTGTTGGGTATGCACCGCTACTAGTTTCCAGACAGTATGGGTCAAGGCAGTTCATTCCAGCCACATAGGACTTGGTAGGGTCGGATTTTGCATTCAAAGGAGATCAGTATAAGGGTAAAGTTAAAGGGGTTGCTGAGGCCTGGAAGCAAACTCGTCGTGTGAATTTGTTTGCCTATGATCTCGAGTTGTCTCAAGAGTACGAGCAATGGAGAAGCGGTCGAGTAAATGGCAATATTCCGATGGTGAATCCAGAAAATATTCAGCCAGTGGAGGAACAGTTGAGAGTGGTGCCATCTCCATTAGAGTTAGCCAAGCGCGATTTCGAAGCAGAACGGAGACAATGGAGAATGACTTTGCAGAAGCTAGAAGATGATGTGTATCAAAAGGGATTGGAGATTGACATTCAGAAGAGTAGAGCAGATCGAATTGAAAAAGTAGAGAAGCAACTTCGGCTAGACTTTGACGATCTTCGGTCAACTTATCAGCGAATGGTAAAAGCTCAGGCAGGTTCTAGCTCGAGTAAGTCTGTCGAATTGAGGCAAGAGGTGGCAAGCCTCAAAAGAGTATCCGGAGAGAATCAAGAAGAGCTTAAGCAAAGCAGACACCAAGTGAAGATTTTATCGAAAGAAAATGATTCTTTAGAGCAGCGGTTACAAAAGAGTCAAGCCCAGAATGAAAAGTTGAAGGAGAAAATTTCAAGTTTAGAGACTGCATTACGACGATACTGAAACAAGGAAGGTAGCTCGAGCCAGGGAGAGGTTGAAAGTCTGAAAAGACAAGTGAGCGAGCTTGAAGCCATGGTTCAAGATTTTCAGAGGCAAGCAAGTGAGCTATCGATAGTTCCTTATGAGGGGGATATACAGTGGCGTTTTCGGTGGGAGCGAGCTCAGGCGAGAGTTAAGCAAATAGAGGACTTTATTGTTTGTTACCTAGACCACGCGCGGGGGATAGCTCAATATTTGGTCATTTATCTGAGGAAGCTGCTGATGTGACTGAAGAACTGGATCCTGAGGCTGAAGAAAACCAGAAGATTGTAGAGTTACTAGCACACGTACAAGAAATAGGAGAGATGGTGCAGATTTATTTGTGATATGTTTCAACTTTGTAATTGAACGTCGTTCTAATATAAAGAGTTGTTCTAAGGAGTCGTTCCAGGATCAACACCCTGCATTTTGCATATGCATTTTTTTTAATGCATTTAATTTTTGCATCGCATTTTATTCATTCATAATCATATATCTCATATTCAATAATAAATATCAGTGATAACAAAATGACTCTGTGACAGAGTAATACTGGAAAATCCCAAGTATATCTACAGAACCAGGAAGAAAGTTATGGAAGACAAACTTGCCCAAATTGAGAAGGCTCAGTCGGAGTTACAAGATAATATCAAGAAAATGCAAGAAGATATGATGAATGCCCAAAAGGAGATGTTTGCCAAGTTTGCGAGTATGTTGGAAGGAAGAAATCCAGAACATGGGAAAAGCCCTATGCCAGAAGGTGTAACTGAAGACCCACTTCATCATCCAGGGTTAACCCCAGAACAATCTCAGAATGTTCAAGTGACCCCTGTTCATGTCGGGAAGGTACACATTAATCCAGTCGGTGCTTCTGTTAACGTACAGCCTGGATCTAGTTCATATCAGGAAGAACATCAATATCATCAAGTTCCGGACCTTGATGAAGAAGCCAAGAAGGACCAAAACAATCTGTTGGAAGAGAAATGGAAGCAGTTAGAAAGAGAGGTCAGAGCCATGAATGAAGATACCAGTGTCTATGGATTTGACGCAAAGGAGTTAAGTCTAGTTCCCGATCTGGTCTTGCCTCCAAAGTTTAAAGTTCCTGACTTTGAAAAGTTTGATGGTACCAGGTGCCCCTCTGCACATATCACAATGTTTTGTAGGAAGATGACCGGATACATAGGGGACGATCAATTGTTGATACACTGCTTTCAGGAAAGTTTAACTGGCTCGGCAATCCGATGGTATAACCAGCTGAGTAGAGCTAATATTAAATCGTGGAAAGACTTGGCTAAGTCCTTTCTTAAGCAATACAAACATGTGAAGGATGTTAGGCCCAACAGGATGATGTTGCAAGGAATGGAAAAGAAGTCTAACGAGAGTTTTAGACAATATGCTCAAAGATAGAGAGATGTAGCAGTGCAAGTCCACCCGCCATTGGAAGAGGAAGAAACAAATATGCTTTTTGTCAACACCTTAAAGGATCCTTTTTTCTCGCATCTTATCGGTAATCCTTATCGAATTTTTGCTGATGTAGTTATGGTAGGAGAAATGATTGAAATGGCTGTTAAGAGTGGGAAGCTCGAGGGAGGAGAGTCTAGTAAGAGGCCACCAACGAGGAAAAAGGAAAACGAAGTCAGTAATGTGAGGCAGTACGATTCTAATAACATCACTGTTTCCCGTCCTCAAGGAGCAGGGTCATCAACACAAAATGACAATAGACAAGGGGTAAGGGACCAAAGGAGAGAGAGGCCTCAATTTGATCCAATTCCGATGACTTATAAGGAATTGTTTCAGATTTTGTATGATCGACATGTGGTTTTACCGTATCACGTGACACCAATGCAACCTCCTTTTCCCAAATGGTATAATGCTAGTGCTCAGTGTGAGTACCATGCAGGGAACCCTGGGCATTCCATTGAGAATTGTACTGCTTTTAAGAAGGTTGTCCAAGCTTTGAGAACGAGGAATGTCATCAACTTTGGTGACAGTGAGCAGCCAAATATAGCTCAGAATCCGTTGCCAAGCCATGCAGGGGCAAGAGTTAACGCGATTACTGAAGAGAAAGGAAAGAGAATTGTAAAGAATGTTAGTGAGGTGGTATCACCCATGAGTTGGGTGTGGTGCCAGATGGTCAAGGTAGGATTGTTGAAGCCTCGTTTGATGGGTGAACAGTTTAACAGTGGAGAGGTGTGCCAGTATCATAACAGTGAAGGACACAATATTCAGCAATGTCCTGACTTCCTATCTTTGGTACAAGACATGATGGACAGTAAAGAAATTGAGTTCTTTAGAGAGATTGCTGAAGAAGAGGAAGCGGAAGTTTGCGCTTCAGAAGGATCGTCTAAAGGGGTATACAATGCCAGTTGTCCTCTAATTATTACTCCCAAAAATCGAGTTGCTGAGAAGGTAGCCCCGAAAGTGGTTATTACACCTCCATCTCCATTCCCATATCGGGATAATAAACAAGTGCCTTGGAGATATGATTGCCAGATGGGAGATGTAACAAAAGAGAATGAGGAAGTAGATGAGGTGGGACGCTTTACTAGAAGCGGTAGGTGTTATTCTCTTAATCCACCTAAAGAGTCTGAGAAGAAGGTTGCAGTTGATAAAGGGAAAAAAGTGGATGTGCAGATAGAAGAGGATAAGCCTGTTATCAATGAACCAGTAACCGAGAGTGAAGCGGTAGAATTTTTGAAGTTTCTGAAACACAGTGAATACAGTGTTGTGGAACAGTTACACAAGTTGCCTGCCCGTATTTCTGTTTTATCATTACTTTTGAGTTCAGAGGCCCATAGGAATGCTCTGTTAAAGGTTTTGAACCAGACTTTTGTTCCGAAAAGAGTTGCCCATTGAAAAGTTGGATCGGTTAGTTTCTAATGTACAAGCTGATAATTTTTTATCTTTTTCTGAGGATGAAATCCCTTCTGGGATGATGGGTAGTCAGAAGGCTTTGCACATTACAGTTAAATGTAAAGGGTATGTGTTGTCCCGGGTCTTGGTTGATAATGGTTCAGTCTTGAATGTGATGCCTTTAGTGACTCTAAAGAAGCTTCCATTAGATAGTACACTTATGAGAACCTGTCAAAGTGTGGTTCGAGCTTTCGATGAGACTAAAAGAGAAGTGTTGGGCAAGATTGATGTTCCTCTGAATATTGGTCCAGCAACTTATGAAGTGGAATTTCTCGTAATGGACATTATGCCTACATACAATTGTTTGTTGGGAAGGCCTTGGATTCATCAGGCCGGTGCAGTTCCGTCCACATTGCACCAGAGACTAAAATTTGTGATTAATGGAAGGTTGGTATGTATTCATGCTGAAGAGGACATTATTGCTTCTGTTTCTACTACTGCTCCATATATTGAAGTTGATGAGCAAGCCGTCGAGTGTTCTTTCAGATCGTTGGAGTTTTTCAATGCTACGTTTGTGGCCGAAGTCAGGAAGATATCAAAGCCTCGATTGTCTGATTGTACCAAGATGGGGCTCAAATTGACTCTTGGAAGAGGAGCGAAAGTTGGAAAGGGGTTAGGTCGACAATTGCAAGGACCGGTGAATCCAATATGCCCTATTACTAAAAAAGATCGATTTGGTTTGGGATATCAGCCAACTTCGAGGGATAAGATGAGGGGAATTAAGAAGGGCCAAGAAATCAGAAAGGCCAGATTGGCTGGTGAAGACCTTAGCTGGGAACCCATGACCTTCCCGCCGTTGAGTAGCATTTTCATGTCTGGGGGGCATATGTTTCAAGGGAATTCAAGAAACACTGAGACGATGGTTGAGAATGCCTTGGGATATTTAGGCATTAATGTTATAACTGATGATGAATCCGAGGAAATGAGAGCTATGGGCATTTATCCTGCACCACTGGGCTTCGTGTTGAACAATTGGACCGCGGAAGAACTGCCTGTAGTTTAAAAATCTGTTACAGAGTAATGCACTGGAACTTTCTCCCTGTTGTTCATACCCTGGGGCAATAGGTGATTTTATGTAAAGGGTTAAGCTGTCTGTTTTTTCTTGCTTTCAATAAAGGATGCATTCTGTTAGTTCCAAATGGCAAACATTCTCCCATGCATTTCATTCATTCATTCTTTGATGTATATATGTATGTATTTATTTCTTTTTATTTATTTATATGGGAAAAGATCCTCCCATATGTATATATGTATATATATCTTCTCTTTCATTATTTTTTCAGGAGCTCAGATATCAATAATATGAATGCCAATGACTCTGACCCGGAGATTGATTTCGAGAAGCCTATATGTCAAGGGGAAATCGAAGATTGTGATGATGATGAGAGATGTGAACTACCTTCTGAATTGCTAAAAATGGTGGAGAATGAAGATAAGCAGATTCTGCCTCATAAAGAGCCTACTGAGATTTTGAATTTGGGGACAGATGAGGATAAGAGAGAAGTAAAGATTGGTACCACTCTATCAGTTGGAGGTCGATATGATTTGATAGAATTGCTTCAAGAATACAAGAATGTGTTTGCTTGGTCATACGAAGATATGCCGGGTTTAGATACAGAGTTGGTCGTTAACAAACTGCCAATAAAGCCTGAATGTAAACCGGTACAATAAAAACTGAGAAGAATGAGACCTGAGATGCTGTTCAAGATTAAAGAGGAAGTGAAAAAACAATTTGATGCCGGGTTTCTTAAAGTGGCCAAATATCCTGAATGGGTAGCTAATATTGTCCCAGTACCGAAGAAGGATGGGAAAGTTCGAATGTGTGTTGACTATAGGGATCTCAACCGAGCTAGTCCAAAAGATAATTTTTCTTTGCCACATATAGACACTCTAGTGGATAATACTGCTGGAAATTCTTTGTTCTCTTTTATGGATGGTTTCTCTGGCTATAATCAAATTAAGATGAACCCTGAAGATATGGAAAAAATGACATTTGTTACCATGTGGGGAACGTTTTGCTATAAAGTAATGCCGTTTGGACTGAAGAATGCAGGGGCAACATATCAAAGGGCCATGGTGACGTTATTTCATGACATGATGCATAAAGATATAGAAGTTTATGTCGATGATATGATTGTCAAAGCTAAGACAGAGGAAGAACATATTGGGAATTTGAGAAAGCTTTTTAAAAGACTAAGAAGATGCCAACTAAAACTCAACCCAAATAAATGTACTTTTGGGGTGACATCTGGAAAGTTGTTGGGATTCATAGTAAGCCAAAAAGGAATTGAAATAGACCCAGATAAAGTAAAGGCTATTCAAAACTTGCCACCCCCACGAACATAAAAAGAAGTCAGAGGATTTTTGGGGAGATTAAATTATATAGCTCGGTTTATTTCACAGCTGACAGAAAAGTGTGATCCCATATTTCGCCTTCTTCGCAAGAATAACTCAGGAGAATGGAGTGAGGACTGTCAAAGAGCTTTTGAAACAGTGAAGAGATATTTGTCGAGCACTCCAATTTTAGCACCACCCATCTAAGGTAAACCCTTGATTCTTTATTTATCAGTTTATGAAAATTCAATGGGGTGTGTGCTGGGGCAACATGACCAAACTGAGAAGAAAGAAAGGGCTATCTATTATCTCAGCAAGAAGTTCACTGAATGTGAGACAAGATACTCACCCGTTGAAAAGTTGTGTTGCGCTTTAGTATGGGCTACCCGAAGGCTTAGGCAATATATGTTGTATCATACTACTTGGCTTATATCCAAGCTTGATCCCTTGAAATATCTAATGGGTGTGCTTGCATTATCTGGAAGATTAGCTCGTTGGCAGATCTTATTGTCCAAATTTGACATCCAGTATGTAAACCAGACGGCAATTAAAGGAAGTGCTATTGCGGAATTCATTGCAAGCAGGGCTTCGAAAGAATATGAGTCGTTGAGCTTTGATTTCCCGGATGAAGATTTAATGGCTATTTCGATAGAAGAAGCAGTTACATCCACTAGCAAATATTGGAAGTTGAACTTCGATGGTGCTTCAAATGCCTTGGGACATGGAATCGGGGCGATTTTGGTCTCACCAGAAGGAGAGCATTATCCTTTCACCAGTCGGCTTAATTTTGATTGTACAAACAATATGGCCGAGTATGAAGCTTGTGTTCTGGGTCTTAGAGCTGCTGTTGAATGCAAAGTAAAAATGCTCAAGGTGTATGGAGATTCAGCTTTGGTAATATACCAGCTCAGAGGAGAATGGGAGACAAAAGATCCCAAGCTTGTAGAATACCGTAAGTTGGTTATGGAGCTTGTTGAAGAATTTGAAGAAGTAACTTTCAATTACCTCCCCAGAGAAGAGAATCAAACGACAGATGCTTTAGCCACACTGGCAGCAGCGTTTAAGATGAACGAGCATTCAAATATGATGCCCATTGAAATGAAAGCTTATGAGTATGCAACCCATGGTTTTAATATCGAAGAGGAAGAAGATGGAAATCCTTGGTATTATGATATCTTGCAATATATAAGGTATCAGAGTTATCCAGAATAGGCCACTGAGAATGATAAGAGAACCATTAGAAGAATGGAATCAGGGTATGTGCTTGATGGTGAGACCCTATACAAGAAAAGTTTGGATCAGGTCTTGTTAAGATGTGTGGATGCGAAAGAAGCCAAATTGATTCTTGAAGAAGTGCATGAGGGAATATGTGGTACCCATGCTAATGGGCATGTTATGGCTAGGCAGATTATGAGATTTGGGTATTATTGGTCAACTATGGAAACAGACTGTATCAATTATGCCCGAAAATGTCACAAATGTCAGATTTATGGAGATAGGATACATACTCCTCCTCATCCGTTGCACGTAATGACAGCGCCGTGGCCATTCTCAATGTGGGGCATGGATGTTATTGGACAAATTTCACCCAAAGCTTCAAATGGTCATCGTTTCATTCTGGTAGCCATAGATTACTTCACCAAGTGGGTAGAAGCGGCTTCTTACGCAAATGTTACCCAGTCTACAATATGTAAATTTTTGAAGAATGAGATCATTTGTAGATATGGTTTACCCGAGAGGATTATCTCCGATAATGCGTTGAATTTAAATAATAAGATGATGGACTCGGTCTGTAAACAGTTCAAAATAAAGCATCATAATTCCACTACTTATCGCCCAAAGATGAATGGGGCAGTAGAGGCGGCCAATAAGAACATCAAAAGGCTCATAGAGAAAATGACTGAGACCTATAAGGATTGGCATGAGAAGTTGCCCTTTGCTCTGTTTGCTTATCGAACTTCAGTACAGACTTCAACTGGGGCAACTCCGTTTTCTTTGGTTTATGGGATGGAAGCTGTCTTACCTATTGAGGTGGAAATTCCCTCACTTCGGATTTTGTCAGTGGTAAAGCTTGATGAGGCAGAATGGGTCCAAGCTAGGTATGACCAGTTGAATTTGATTGAAGAAAAGAGATTGAAAGCTATTTGTCATGGTCAGATGTACCAAAAACGTATGATACGGGCACATGGTAAGAAAGTTCGCCTTCGAGAATTCCATGAGGGAGATTTGGTGCTTAAAAGGATTTTGCCTATTCAGAAGGATTTCAGAGGAAAATGGATGCCCAATTGGGAAGGACCTTATGTTGTCAAGAAGGCTTTTTCTGGGGGAGCTCTAGTCCTAACTGAAATGGACGGATCAGAATTACCATATCCAGTGAATTCCGACGCTGTTAAGAGATATTTCGCTTGAAGAAGAAATAAAAGAGAAAAAATGAAAAATGAAAAAATAATAATAAAAATGAGAAAAAGAAGAAAAGAAGAAAAGAAAAAATGAGAAAAAATAAAAATGAAAAAAAATAAAAATGAAAAAAAGAAAGAAAAATAAAAAGAGAAAAATGAAAAAAAAGAGAAATAAAAGGAGGGTTCAAGACGAAAACCCGAAAAGGGCGTCTTGGAACCAAAGGAGGTCTCAAGTTGAAAACTCGCAAAGGGCGACTTGAGTTGAGTTTGAAACTCAGAATTCGTGCATGGTGGAGGTTCTGAATCAATTTTGGAAGTGGAAAGAGCTCCTGATATGGATAGTAACAATGACAGTCGGTGATCAGGGATGAGACTAAAGATTAATGAGTCTCGATCGAAATAACAAAGAGAAATTGAATGCATATGAGATTCAATACTGGTTTAGGGCATCCAATGATAGAGATTTGGGAGTTTAGAAGTAGCTTCATACTCGTAAGCATCACAATTTTGGAGATCCTTTTGACAGAAGCTACACTCGAGACATTCTAACGGCGTGCCAGTTCAAAAGCATTTGCATTATTGATATTTGAAGACGCCTACTCTTTTGTTCTTTTACTGTTTTCAGTTAAAAGTTTGCCATAAAATTACCTAAAAATTCTCTGCATTTTATAAATAAAGAGATGTATTTTCTTGTTAATTTCCCTCTTACAAACATCTTATTTTGAAAGGTCAAAACATATAGCTTAACTTGAAGTACATGAGATCATTTTGTATTATTGTGCAAAAGGTTTTGGAGAATACAGGTATTCTGAAGTTGACAATGGTTTAAACATGTAAGCTTGTGTGGTTACGGGAAAATGAGATCTTGAAGTTCGTAGAAAATTTCAGCCATTAAAAGATGACCCAAGGAGGTTATCATTGATCAAGAAGTTGGTCATGGGTACTGACGGGTTTCAAGAAAGAAATAAGTCAAGGTACTGTTAAGCCGAGAGATATGGAATTGAGATTGTTAACTGGGGTGAACTGGTCAAATGTTCTGTGCCCAAGATGAAGCCGAATTCCATCGAGATCAAAAGGAGATAGAGTTCCTTCAAAGAAGAAAACGCATTGAATTGCATAATTGCATACATTTTAGGCATGAGTAGGATCATGGCATTCATAATCGCATGATGGCTTAAATATCTACAGGTTTCCCAGGGATAGTTGAAGATTGAAGATATGAAAGCATCGAGATGAAGATAACTGGTCTTGAGATTTTGACAAGAATGATGTTTATACGAAAATTGAGTCAAAGCAGATTCAAATATCCAATGGCTCCAGACAAGTTTTCACGATGGAGATGGATTTTCAAAAAATTTCTCAACTTCTAAATTTTTTAGTATAATATTTTTCAAATATACATTCATGATGAATAATGTTTGATTTTCATGTTTGACCTTTGAAGCAAATCATCTATAAGCCTTCACGAAAGAGTAGTGAAGCAAATTCGTTCGTTGAAGATTGAGTCCTATACTCTCTGAATGAATAGGGATCGGACAAGTTCGTTGAAGATTGAGTCCTATACTCTCTGAATGAATAGGGAGCAGACAAGTTCGTTGAAGATTGAGTCCTATACTCTCTGAATGAATAGGGAGCGGACAAGTTCGTTGAAGATTGAGTCCTATACTCTCTGAATGAATAGGGAGCGGACAAGTTCGTTGAAGATTGAGTCCTATACTCTCTGAATGAATAGGGAGCGGACAAGTTCGTTGAAGATTGAGTCCTATACTCTCTGAATGAATAGGGAGCGGACAAGTTCGTTGAAGATTGAGTCCTATACTCTCTGAATGAATAGGGAGCGGACAAGTTTATTGAAGATTGTTTGAGTCTTATACTCCCTGAATGAATAGGGAGAAGACACGTTTGCAAAGGATTGTTCGAGTCTTATACTTCCTGAAGGAATAGGGAGCAGGCTCGTCATTTGAAGATTTTTCAAGTCTTATTTATCCTGACGTAACAGTGAGTGGTTTTTTTTGTGAAGTTCTCATGACCAGACAAATTCGATCATCTTTTTATCTTTGCCCTATTCTCGTTACACGACAATGAGCAAAGAGGGGCAGCTGTAGATGCTTAATTTGTCTGGGGCCTTTACCATTTTCAAATGAAAGCAGTTCTGGGGAGTTAAAAAATCAGAAATAAACGTGAGAAGGCAGTTAACAAAAAGAGGAGCCATTATCGGTAGTGGAGGAGAATGCTACTTGAACAATTAAGAAACTGTAAGGAGTCAGTTTTTTTTGGATGGATATCAACCACTGGAAACTACAAACGAGGGGGGGATCTCCATGTTTTTTTTGGTTTTTTACTTTTGACAGAAAATAGAAAAAGGAGAAAAAGAACATTGTATGGGATTTGACTTTGATTTTGGAGATCAAAGGAAACAAAATTCATTGGTCTTTTCAAAGAACCAAAGCAATTCCTTCTTCATATCACATCCATTTTTCAGCAAATACAAAACGCAAATCTCAGGAGCATTAAATCATCATTCGGAAACCATTTGCGTCGACACCATAAAATCATATTGGAACAGATATACATTTTAAGGTTTTCGATCTACTTTCCTATTTCATTTTATTTTCTGTTATTTCTCTTTGTTTTGAAACGATTTCAGCGTGAATACTGTATTATTTCATTCCATCTTTTTCTGTTTTTTTAAAAAAAATGATAATAATAACGAAAAACCCATAGAACTCAGCTAAAAATATGAACGAAAGGAAATAGAAGAGTGTGAAGCATTTACCTTTGGTTGAGGAGTCTCGTCGGCCGTAGAACTTAGGGGTCGTAGCTCGTAGGTCAGGGCCTTTGGTCGTGTTAAGCATCGATTTGGGGTTCCGGGCATTAGGTTGTTAAGGTTGAACGGAAAAAGGTTGAGATTTTGAAGAGTTGAGGAGCGGCGCCTTGATGAGAGTGAGATGAGAGGAAGGGATGAGATAGGGAGAGGGGAGCATTGCGGCTGTGAGGAAGAAGAAAATATGAAGAATGAGGGTTAGGTTTAGTTTAAAGTGGGTTTTATATTATAATTTTAGGGATAATTTCTTTAAGGTCACTACACCTCTGCCATTGATTTCCATTTTGGTCCCAATCGAGTCTTGTTTGTTTTGTAATTTGGACTTCATCTTTCATATACATTTTATTTTAGTCTTGAATGATATGGTATACATTTTCTTTCGTTTGCACATTTGGTTTTCAAGTGTTTGCACGTTCTATTTTAGTCCTTGAACATAGTTGTTTTGAATTATTCTTTGTTTGTACATTTGCTATGTGGTTTTGTAAATCTACATTTTGGTCCAGCATGTAATTGTGGATTTATTTCTTAGTTAGTCATGCATTTATTCGGTTTAGTTCATTTTAATCCATGAATAGAGTATCTTATTATTTTTAATCTGATCTTCATAGTTTTATGCGTATTTAAGTTCAGTCCCAAATGTTGTGTCATTTAGTTCTTGTTATTTTAGGCATTTTGCTTTTATGTTTTTGCATGTTTCGTTTGAATCTCTAGGCTGAATTTTTCATGTTAGTAATTTTGTTCCTTTATTTTATGCGAATTTAATTTCAGTCCTACATATGTTTAGGTATTTATTTCAAATTTGGTACATGGAATGTGATGGTTTTATATGTTAGGACTTTATTTATGCTGAATTTATGATTTTAACTTTAAAATTTATGGCTCGTTCCATTTCAGTCCTTATGTTTGTTTGACATGGCATTTTTATTCATTTGGGTATTTATCTAAGTATAGGTTTTCTTGAAATCATTTTGCATAATTTGCATGATAGCCTCACGCGCATAACTCGACCTATTACATAATCGGACTAAGGGTAATACCCTTTTAATTTAAAATTGTTAAAGTGGGCAGTCATAACTGATTTGAGGTCCGCTTTTAATGATTTTAAAATAAAAGTGTATCCCGAAAGTGAAACTCGAAAAAAATGATTCGTCACCTAAAATTTGGGAACGAGAGAAAAAGAAATGTTCATTTATTTAAATATATCGAGAAAAGGTTGTTATATCTTTAAGATCTGGTCTCGATATTTGTAAATAATCGAACATTCTTTATCTTTCTAAAATGACTTGGTAATTTTAATTTAATTATTTTGAGTGCTTTTGAATGTTTTAAATTTACATTTTTATTTGATGGGATCAAAAATCAAAATAAATCCGAATTTGTAAAGTTCATTGCAAAGACGTTAATTAATCGATTAGGTACCGATTTAGGGCGTTGTGGGGGTGCTAATCCTTCCCCACACGTAATCGACTCCCGAACTCATTTTTTTGGTAACGCAGACCTCAATTTGTTGTTTTAATTAAAATTAATTTTTACTTAAAATGACGAAACGTTTTTTGGTGCCCAATCACACCCTAATCAAAGATTGGTGGCGACTCTTCGAACCGTATTTTTCGATCGTAAAGAAAATTCAAAATTTTTAGAAACGAGAGGTCTTTTAAACTGCATTTTTTTAATCATTTGAAAGAGAATAATTCAAAAATTAATGTGGTTTTTTAAAATCTCACTTTTTCACTTTTAAGGAAAAATCGTTTCGACAGCATGCCTTTGAATAATTGATTTAAGGCTTGTTTTTGGTTCAAAATACTTTGTGAAAATTGTTTCAAAAATAGTTTAAGTACAAATCACAATTTTACACATTTAGTAAGGATTAAAATTGATCTTGAAAAACTTGGAGTAATAATTTGATATTCGGTTAATTGAATCGAATTTGTAAAATCATTTGTGAAATCTTAAAATTCATTTAACTTAATTTGTTATATCGAAATATCAAAAATGTTTTCAACACTATACTTATAACTCTACCCCTCATCAAATTATAAATACAACTTTAATAGTGTCTACACTTTTATTTCCATGACATTTTTAATATCTTATGAATTTATAACATAATTGGTCACTTAATTTATTCATATTTTATGATAACAATATACATTATATATATGTGCCCATAATTATGGATTTTAATCCAACAATTTCCCACTTGGGTAATATATATTTCCTGATAAATGTATAATCTTATGAGCTCAAAACTTGTTATCATGTAATAGGTATTCTATAGCAATCTCGTCCATCAACTATACCTTTATAGGATCAAAGTTGCCTTTGTCATATCAATCATGACTAGACCCGTCAATGGTCGCGTATACAAACACAATCAAATGACATAGATCAATCATGGAGTGTAGCATGGAAATTACATTCAATGTGAATTGCACATGTCTATTTCCAACTGGTCCTCTTTAAACCTTAATGAGATCAAATTTTACCAAAATCAAAGTGTGGATAAACCAAAAATAAACTTTATTTCTGCAGAAAATAAATTTAAAATAAATGTCCTTAAACTGAAGTAACTAAAATTGTGTTTATAATAAACGAGCATTAAATACAAACTTCCACTAAATCTCAATATTCTTAAATGATATTACACCCACATAAGTAGTGTGCTCACGAAAGACCTTAGGTGATAGTTCCTTAGTAAGTGCACAATTATGAGTTTGTACCAATATGCTCTATAAACACACAATCACTCTGAATTTTCTTTAACAACCAGAAACATAATGTTTATGTGCTTAGACTTAAGATGTTTATGTTATTTATGGAATAAAGAACTGCAACTTAGTTGTCACAGAATAACTCAAGTGGTCTTTCTTATCAATCTATAATTAGCAGTTCATGTGATAAAATTTTGCATCCATATTCCAATAAATCGGAGTCCATAAACCTAATGAACTCTTACCTACTGGACCTCCGATATGTGAACATGTAACATTTTGTTCTTAAATGTATTGTATGAATCAATTTAGCTACTATCCAACGATCTATACCCAAATTGCTTAAATATCTTCTTAATATCCTAAAATCATGCACTATGTCTGAATGCGTATAAACTTGAGTATTGTAACATCCTCAATATCGGGTTAGTGACTAAATTGTAAAATTTTAGAATTTGGGGATAAAAGTAGAAAAGTTGAATAGTTCAATGATTTATGTGGAGATATTTCCTGAAAGTTATTAGTAATTATTAAATGAGATTAAGGGAAAAATGGTCTTTGTTATCTAAAGATAATTATCTTATCTCTTTATTAAGAGATAAGCTTATGGGGAGAGTTATCTGGAAAACTCTTCTCCCTTCTTCTTCCTCCTCCACGTGAGAGCTCAAGCAAAGGTAAGATTTCTTGTTGTTGATTATTAGCTGAAATTTAAGGTTGAGTTTTGATTATTAGGTGATAATTAAGCATAAGAAGAGCTTAAATTATCTTGAAACAATAAGATGAAGAGAATAGAGGGAATTAAAGAAAAGAGAGGAATAAGTTAAATTTTGAAAGAGGGTTCTTTAATGAGGTTTTAGAGTGAATTTGACTTGTTATCAATCTAATTAATATGTATGAAGTGTTAGAATTGGATTTGTAACATGTTAAAATTTGGGTATGATTCTTGAATTTCTTAAGGAGAATAGGATATGGAGGTTAAATAAGTGATTATTGAGTAGAATTGAGTGCAAATATGTATATATAAGTTAGGAATATAAAAGGGGATGAAATATGAAGCATTTGAGTTGAATTAAATGGATTTTCGGGCTTAAAATGTAAATTATGGGCAAGGTGTATCGATGCACATTCAATGTGCATCGATGCACTCTTTAAAGAAGAAACATCGAATGCAATTGATGCATCGATGCATAAGGAGTGCATCGATGCATCCCTTTAAAAATGAAAACATCGAAGGTAATTTGTATATCGATGCATGGGTAGTGCATCGATGCACATGTTAAAGAATGCATCGATGCACTGTAGAATGCATCGATGTACTTCAAGGGGAAATTGAAATAGACATTTCTTTTGGTATAAGAAATGATAGATTAGTGTATATCAATTGGATACTGATATGTATTAATGTATGATTATATAGATATCAAGCACAAACAAGTCCGGGTCGATTGGCAAGTTAAGATTCGATCGAAAAAGAGGAAAATCATAAAGTGTATTAGAACGTAGTGAGGCCAAGGTGAGTGCACATTAGATAGTGTATTATGTTTAATGGAAATAAGACTTGTGACAAGTCTATTTCCTATAGTAGAATGCATGAATTCATTAATATGAGCATATGTTCGATATGTTATGTGTGTGTTATTGATTGTTACATATGTTAATGATATGAGTGAATAAATGTTTATATGATACATGTTAAGTGTCCATGATATATACACACATGATAATATGATATAAGTTAAATTATGTAATATGATAAATAACTATGAGATAAGTGAAGAAATGTATATATGATAGAGATTATGTATGTGATAAATGAATGATATGAAAAGTGGCATGAACTACGTGAAAAAAAGCTACCTGATTACAGGTACATGTGAAAGAAGTTATGAGTTTATAAGAACATGTGATATGAATGTGTATATGTGATACTTGAAAGTGAATCATATTATTATATGAATATGAGAAATGATATGATAAAAGCTATGAGCATATGAGATATGACTATGTGAAACGATATAAAAGAGAATGCCCATGTAAGTGTTAGGAGAGCTAGAGGTATAATTGGCATGCCAAGAGTCGAGGGTCTACGCGGTCCTTTGGGACATAGTGGTCCTTCGGGACATATGTGTTATATGTAGTCCTTTGGGATATCTACGTGGTCCTTCGAGACAAATTCTACGCACCCCTAGTGGGAATTATACGAGCTGTGGTGACAGCATGTGTACATGGGCTAATAAAGAGATAATTGTGAAATCAATGTATGTGATATATGTATATGAATTGCATGATATGCTATATGAGTGATATGGGTTATTGTATATGTTACATGAATATATGTTGATGTATATATGAGTGAATATAAATGACTTATATATGATGATATAAGAATTTGTTATAAGTTATAGAATATGAATGTAAGAGATCATATGAATAAGAAATAAGAGATATGAAGTATAATAGTATAGGAGCAGGATAAAAACATAAATAATGATATGTATGTAATTGTTATATGAAAAGCATATGAGTGAGATGATTTGATATGATGTGTATGATATGATCATAATAGTTGTTCATGCATGATTATAAGTTAGAGTTTACATTATATATTTATTTGCCTCACTAAGTCATAGACTTAGCTTGTGAGTGTTTCACACGCAGGTTCTTACAAGCTTATGGATTTTTGAGGAAGTCAGGTCAGCATTTTTCCTTACAAAGTTTCAGATCAGAAAATAGATGATTTAAATGTATTTTATGGTATAAAAGTCTAGTTGGCCTGTATTTAAAAGATTTGAATTGTATAAGCTTTGAATAGTTCTGTAAACGTTTTGAATAAGTTATATGTTATAAAATGTTAGGATTTTCGGAAGCTCGAATCGACAACCGGAACGGTTTGCAAAGATGGGTCGGAATGGTTTTGTGTTTAGGGAGTAAGGAGATTGAAAGATAGAAAATTGCACAGCGATTTAGAGTGGTTCGACTTTCTCAACCAAAGTCTACATCCACTATCTTAGCTCCTCACCAAGGATTTTCCAACAAATTCACTAATTTGTTCTTTCTTTTGAGGATAAAGAGTAATCTTACAAACTCCCTAGTTTTTTCGGGCTAAACTAGAACCTTTCCCTAGCTTTTACACGGGCTAAGCTAGAACCTTTTCCCTTTACAAAAGGATAAAAGATGTAAACAAGAAAACCTCTCTAAGGTAGATGTTTACAAGAATTAAGCTCACAAGAACAAAATATTTACAAGAGAAAGATGAAATAAGAATGAAAAACTCTTCTCTTGTGTTTGATTACTTGGATGGTTATTCTCTTGCATCTTCAAGTGTCCTTAGGTTTTATTTATAGCTTAGAATGTGTTTGAAGTTGTATATAGCCATTGGGGATGTTTTGGAGCCGTTTGGGAATGAGAAACAATTAATAAAACAACTTGGAGCGTGGGGGAAATCGGTACCCCCTCATGGGGAATCGGTTCCCTAAGTGTAATCTATTTTTGACCGTTAGACAGGGGGGAATCGATACCCCTGGGGGGGAATCTGTACCCCTGGGGGGGAATCTGTACCCCCTGGGCAATCTGATTTTTCTTGAAACCCTTTAAAAAGAAAATATTTTTGGCTCGATTAAGGCTCGAAATACTTTGTAAAACTGTTTTAAAATAGTTAAGTATAAAACACAATTTTACACTTTAGTAAGGATTAAAATGAACTTTGAAAGACTTTGAGTAATATTTTGATATTCGAATAATTATATCGAATATATTGAGAAAATCATTTGCAAAATCTTAAAATTCATTTGTTATATCGAAACATCAAAATGTTTTCAACATAAAAGTTTTTAAATTACTCGCTATTTTATGCAAGTAAATGTTTTAAAAAGTCAATGTGACACCTCAGACTCGGATCCAGGTCGGATTCGGGTTGGGGTGTTACAAGTATACATTAAATTCTTTATTTATTTTGAAGTATAAGGAACCTTTTTACATTTCCTTATTTTTAAAATCATCCTTAGAGCACTAATCAAGACTAAACTTGTTTCCTTTAGCTATAATGGGTATCATTTGGTTTACTCCCACTGAACTTATAGTATATACAATTGTCAACCAAATTCATCTCAAAATCAAACGAGATAATCACTTGGTAAAATTTGTTATACAATTAACGAGAGTCATACTTAAACTCATAAATGTATTTCTCTAATTTGTATATCATTAATTTTATATCATTACATACAATTTTCTAATTGCACCGTATAAACCATCTCATAAATGTTACCATTGAGAAACACAATTTTGAAATTCAACTTATGTAACTTAAGTTCAAATATGAGCAACAAATATCATGATTATCCTGAAAGAGTCTTTCAATGAAACCAAAGAGAAAGTCTCTATAAAATTAATGCTTCCTTCATGAGTATAACATTTAGATGCAAGACATGCCTTATACTTGTTAACATCACATTTGCATTTATTTTGGTTTTAAATATCCATTTTGCAAACAATTAATTTTGCACCTTCAGGTAATGAGACAATTTCTTAAACATTATTATCTTGTATAGAACTTATACTCTTCTTCCATGACATTAACCCACTTATGAGAGTCAGAACTTTTATGACATAGCGAAAGTTGATTAGATCATCCTCCATCATTCCACTATCATTATTATTTCTTGGAGAAATACAACATAATAATCTAAATATTATTTCTCTTCTTGTGGATCTTCTTAATTACATTTGTTCTTCGAGATTGTTGAGTTTGTTCTTCCGAAATGATTTCTCATCTTAAATGATGAGTTGTTCAAAATAACCTTGTTGAGATTCTAGATTCACTTTTTAATTAACGACATGTATAAACACATGGATATCATCAAAAGTGATAATAGAAATTGAGTTATAATCCAATTCCTCCTTAAAATTAATTTATCAAATCTTATTTCTCCCTCCAAACTCAATATCCTCAAAATTAATATTATAGATCTCATCTTAAAAATATTCCTAATTATGAGATAAGAAAACTTATAACCCCTAAATCACATAGAATAACCAAAATAATTGTTTACTATTTTATAATTTAATTTCTCCTCATATGTCCTAACTTATTACAAAAAAGAACAGCCCTTTATAACATATTATTATCTCTTTTGAGTTGGACCCTTAACAACTACATTCTGGTTTTATTTTTATAACACCCCA
Organism: Hibiscus syriacus; assembly: GCF_006381635.1. Classification (NCBI taxonomy): domain Eukaryota; kingdom Viridiplantae; phylum Streptophyta; class Magnoliopsida; order Malvales; family Malvaceae; genus Hibiscus; species Hibiscus syriacus. The sequence goes on along the minus strand of NW_024062745.1, from coordinate 90,050 downwards.
AATTTTAGGCTAGTAGTTTCAGGTTTACTTGAGAGGTAAGTGGACCTCGTGGATTTTATGATTTATGTTGTTAGGATTAATTGGGTTGGTTTTGGGCCCAATTAGCATTGAAAAGAGGATTTTAAATTTGGAGTCAAAATATGAGGGACCAAAAGAGTAATTAGACCATTGTTGGATTTTGAAGCTAAAATTAGGGGTTTTACTGTATTTTTTACGTGGGTTTCTGTAACATCCTCCATACCGGTTAGTGATTAAATTGTGAGATTTAAAAATTTAGTGACCAAATTGGATAAATTGAAAAGTTCAAAGAATTGATTGAAATGTTTGGTGTAGGATCAATTAGCAAAGAATGTGGAATTAAAGGGGCAAATGAATATTTTGACAAGGAAAATAATTAAATCTTAGTTGATGATATTTATACCCACGTGAAAGCTAGTGAGAAAAACCAAAGTTTCCAGATTTCTCTTCTTCTTCTTCACCGTGAAGACAAAGTTAAAGGTGAGCTTTCTTGTTAATCAAATTGTTGATGAATTTAAGGTTGCTTATTGATCATTAGATGATAACTAAACTTAAGGAAAGCTTAGGTTAACTTAAAATCAAAAGATGATGGAGTTAGGAAAGATTAAAGAAATGAAGTAGAAAAGCGAAATCTTGGAATAGAGTTCATAATAAGAATTAGAAGTAGGATTTGACTTGTCATCCAGTTAATTAAGGAATAAGAAGTGTTAGAATTAAAATTAGAACATGTTGGAAATTGAGTGAGATTTTTAAATTCCATATAGAGGATTGGATTTCTAAGTTTTAAAAGTATTGAATGGATAATAATTAGTTTAAGTAAGTGTATGCAAGTGAGGGATGTAAAAGAGGGAAAAATATAAAGTGTTGAGAAGTTTATGAAGAGATTTTCATGCTAAAATGACATTTCTAGGAAATGTGCATCGATGCACTTTCAAGGTGTACCGATGCATCAAGGATAAATCCCAGAAATTGTTCAAGGTGTATCGATGCACATAAAGTGCATCAATGCACTAATTTAAAATACAAACATCGAATGCCATCAGTGTATCGATGCACAAGTAGTGCATCGATGCACCCCCTTAAATACAAACATCAAATAGGATTTATATATCGATGCATAGATAGTGCATCGATGCACCCATCAAGGGATGCATCGATACATGGTGTAGTGCATCGATGCGTACCTTCATTAAAAGATGAAAATGACTTTTCTTTTGCCTAAGAAATGATAGTTTAGAATATATTAATTAATATGCTGATAAGTATCAGTGAATTACTATGTAGATACAGAGCCTAAACAAGTTCCAGAACAATTGCCTAGTAGGATCGATCGAGGAAAAACAAGGAAATATAGGTGAGTGCATATGCATAGCATGAATATAATGGTATATTCAGTTATAGACTTGTGAGAAGTCTAGATTCAATACATTGATGCATGATTCATTTCATATTGTGAAGCATGATATGAATTCATACTATGTGCATTGTGTAACATGTTTTAAATGAATATGTATGCAAAGTTATATGAGTCATGTGATGAAGGTAAGGAAATGATATGTTTATGTGATATACTATGTAAATTGGGAAAAACTCGTGTTATGTAGATGAGAATTATAGGTATAGTTGGCATGCCAAGAGTAGAGGGTCTACGCGGTCCTTCGGGATATATATGTATTCTTTGGAACATGTGTAAGGTCTTTAAGACACATACTTGATCCTTGGCATATGTATATGATTCTTAAGGAATTATCTACGTGGTCCTTAGGGATAATCTTATATGGCACTACGGTGCAATTCTACGTGGCACTTCGATGCAATTCTATATGGCACTTTGATGTATTTATACGAGCTGTGGTGACAGCATAGTGCACAACCTCACAGTACTCTCATACCTTAGGTTCTCAGTATGGTATCATGGGCTAGTAAACTGATTAATATGAACTTATGAGTGTTAATGTGATGAGTCTATGTGTAGGAAACATGGTTATGGACATTATACAGATTAAATGCATATGTTATTGCATTTCATTTCATTTTGGCATTCTCATGATATTTCCTTATTATTATTATATTGCCTCACTAAGTCGATGACTTAGCGCGTGAGTGTTTCACATGTAGGATCCGAGAAAGTAGACGAGACAGGTTAAGTAGCTGGACAACACTACTCCTGCAACTATCAGATCAGAGGCAACGTAATCAGTAGGTTCTTTTGTTATGTAAATAAATGTTGGCATGTAATCAAAGGGTCGAGTTATGTATGCTCTGAGTATTTTGATAAACTTGTATTAACATATGTATATTATTGTATTTTAATAATATAAGTTCAAATGTTTTATCGATTTTTTTTAAGAGTACTGTTTTGTTTAGTCAATGTGACATCCTGGACTCGTATCCGGGTCGGGTATGGGTTGAGGGTGTTACAGTTTCATTTCTCATTCTCTTCTCTTCATTTCTTCTTATTATATTTTCTTACTTCCTTCATTCCCTCTCCAAGATCCATTAGCAAGGTAAGATCTTGAGCTCCTTTATACTTTATTTTTGTCCTAATAAACCCCCTAGCAATCTCATTTTTTAAAGATTCAAGCTTTGGGTTTTTTTTTTGCAAAAAAAAGGGTTTTCATCATTGAAGCTTTATGGAGGGTGAATGCTAGCTAAAGAAAGTTCATTTTGAGTTTCTAAAATCAAGGTAGTGTGTTTATAATCATTTGGGGTATTGTGCTTTCATAAATTTCAAGTATTTGCTAGGATTTGGTGATTTGAGCATTTTAGGGTTTACTTTTAATTTCTCAAGTAAATCATGTTTTAGGTGTTAATAACACGTTTTTATTATGCCTTAAGACCCTAAACAAATTACTAAAAATTCATAATAAATTTAGAAGCCAAACCAAGTCATTTATGATGGTTTTGGGTGAATTCCCGAGCCTAAATTATGAGTTTCTGGGTTCGAGTATTGATACTGGGATAAATAGTATCAATATCTTATGAACCAGGCAGGGAGCATCGATACTGCCCACTCAATCTCGAGACTGAAAGTGTTGGTCTCGAGACCGCGCCTTAATTTCAGTAGGAAAATATATTTTTAGTATCGATACTCATTTGGGTATCGATAGTTGACCCTAGGGTATTGATACTACAAGTAGAGTATCAATACTACTCACTTGAGATGGCCAGATTTGACCCGATTAAGGCCGATAAGGACTAAAGATGACCCATAATATTAAGACTTAGTCCATGATGGACATAAATGACTAAGTATGCCTAAAAACACTCGTCGAAGTGGGTTACATCAGGAGTAACCATACTAAGTGTAATACATTGAAATACCTTCCGTCAAGTATGTACACGGATCATTGAGAACGAGGATCATTTTAAAGGATATAATGAAGAGAGTTCATGAGGCATTTTGTAACATCCTTAACCCGTATACGCGAACTAATACGAGTTACAAATGTCACATAAGAAATTCAAAACATTTCTTTAATTGAACTAAGTAAAATTTTGTTTCATTCAAACATCTCAAGTTTCATAACTTAAACAATTATTATAAAATAATTATTCAGAGAAAAATCATAATATAATATTATTGGTTACCAATTCAATACCAGTTTCAAGCGGTGATAGAAAGGTTTGTTCTATTTTCGTAAAATAAATAAGATTGTCTAACACGTTTGATTTAAAACCCAAATTAATTTTTGCTAAGCATAGTTTAATATCATAATATTTATTCATACTATTAATTATATTTAATACTAATTATATTAAGAAATTTCAAACATTTCATTCTCGTATACATGTCAATCAAGACTTTTAGAACACAATAGGATGCCATCATTGTTACCTGTAAATATTTCCTTGGTGATTGATGTCAAACTCACCTCCTTACTCATTTTCTTCTTTTTTCCTACGCGTGAAAATCATCACACGCTAAATATACACTTAGTGAGGCAATCATGTAAATATTCAAAACAATGCAACATATAAATATAAAATGAGTAATTTAACCATGTTACCATAATTTAACAAGATATAATCGGACATAAATTTTCTTACCAATATACTTGCCATTTATACCAAAAGCTCGTAAGCTTATTTGCATGCTTATCCTTTATTAACCAATAAACCATAACTCAATTTAAACCCTAAGAACCCTGGGTATTCGAGTCAAATATATGCACCGTAGTGCTAAACCTGCACTAAGTTTATGCTCTAGTGCTAATCCAGATATGACACATAAGGTTGTGCCCACCACCTACACTAGGTTTACACTCTTAGTGCTAATCCGGATATGGCACATAAGATTGTGTCCACCACATGCACTTAGTGTCATTACACACTAGTGTTAATATAAACATGTTGCTGCTATACTCTATGGTATGCCAACTATATCCTGTCCCTCAATGACTTACTTGGGCATATAGTCTATTTTTTATTCCATCCATGACAATGTATATTAATATAATTTTAACTTTGGGCAGTTCATACCCGAAGTAATATTCGTAATAAACATCATATATATTCATGATAAAAATCATATATATAATAACTAGTGATCAATGCATTTTATATTCAACATTTGACATATTTAGAATATGTCAAATATATGATATATGACATAAATATCATGAAAACATAAATAAGGTAGACTTATCGCAAGTTATACCCAACGATGTATAAAATATTCATGTATAATGTTATGTATGCATTGCACTCACTTTGAAATTATATACACCTAAAAATATAAGCCTCACTAAGCTTTAACTTGATTATTTGCTTCTAATTTGGTTAAATCCCAAAATTTGTCATAATTTCATATCCTGGCAGTTTGCACTACCTTTAAAGAAATATTATTTTGTATTAATATACACCTTTAAAAATTATTCCGTTTATACCACTAGAAACTAGACTCAAATAAGAATTTATCCATATAAGGAACTCCTTCAAGTTCGATTTATACAATTTATGGTAAATTTTCAAAGTTGATCAACAGAATCTGTTTTGAGCAGAATCTATTGCTCCGTTTTCTACCTATCCTCGGTTAAAAATTCACATCTTTTTATATATACCTCAAAATTAGTTTCCGTTTGTTCTAAAAAACTATAATGATATAATAATCCAAAGGTATAAAAATAATCCTCGAATCATTTTTTTAGAATTTATGGTAATTTTCTAAACTTACTGTCCAGAACATAAATTCTAAGCAGGTTTCACCAATTTGCATTTTCGACTTGTTAACTAATTCTATTAGCTAACCAAATGCACATATATGCATGCATCACAAATCACATAACATTTTAGGAGTCAATTATTACCATAGTAACTCCATTAGTGGCTCATTGCAAGCCAATGTTTGTTTGATAATATAAGTACAAATTAAATTTGCACTCACCTATTATCCTTAGCTTACAACATTCCTTGGAATTTCCCATTTCATCATTAAGCTTCTCCTTAGCTTTAATAATATTTGATCTTTATTTCAGGTACTCAATATCTAGATGAACATCATTATAAAAAATATACAAATTCAAACCAAATGTTAGAATCTTACTAACATAGGCATACTTTGGAAAATAAATTCCTAACAAATTTTACGATGCTTATTCAATATAATTTCCATGTCACAACATAAACGTTGATCTTACCACTTCCAATTAAATATTCAAATTCTATTTGATCCAAGTTCACATAACATTTTCACTTAAGCTCCCAACCTTTTCATATTTGTGATTTAAAGCTCAACTTTTACAAGTTTTCCAAAATAATCAAATTTCACATCCTAACTTCAATTTCAACAGTCAAACATTAATTTCCAGCATAGCACATCAACTATTGAACACTTACACAACAATCTGTAACTTTTCAAAATAATATCGATTTGGTCCCTAACTTTTCAAAAATTACAAAATGGTCCCCAAAAATGTTCTAAGGCTTTTAGTGTAACATCCCGAAATCCGGGTCAATGACTAAAATGAGATTTTTAGAAATTTGGGGATCAATTTAGGAAAATTGATAGTTCAAGGATTTAAATAAGAATATTTTATTATTGGATAAAAGGGTAAATATGAGATGATTATAAGGGTATTATAGTAATTTAACTTGGAAGATATTTTATCTCCCTTATTTAGGGAGATAACACGTGTGAAAGAGGAAAAGCTTCGGAAGCTTATCTTCTTTCTTTCTTCTTCTTCATCTCGTGGCTTCAGCTCCTAAAGGTAAGTTGATTTAATTGGTTAATTTTTGGAATTTATAGGTTGGGTTGGAATAATTAGGTGTTATATAAGCTTAAAGAAAGCTTATATAAGCTTAAAACACCAAGAGGAAAGAATTAGAAAGGAATTTCTATTAAGAGTTTAGAAATGAACTTTTGTTATAGAAAGATTTTTGAAGTTCTAAGGATGAATTTGACTTGTCAATGGGTTAATTAAGAAGTTAAAGGTGATAGAATTGAATTTAGAACACATGGAAAATTTGATGAAATTATTTAATTCAAGAATTATGATGAATTATGAGAGATGGTAAAGTGTTATAGTGTTATAAGAAGGTTTATATATGTATAGATAAGTTTTAAGGTATAAGGAGGGATTAATAAGTAGAATTTGGGGTCAAAACAAGACATTTTCGTGCTCAAGAGGTAATTTCTGGGTTGTGTGCATCAATGCACATTCAATGTGTACCGATGCACTCTCAAATAAATGAACATCGAATGCCATTAGTGCATCGATGCATGAGGAGTGCATCGATGCACCCCCTTAAGAGTAAAACATCGAAGGTGATTTGTGTACCGATGCATGGGTAGTGCATCGATGCACATATTAAGGGATGCATCGATACATGGTAGAATGTACCGATGCACTTTCATAGGAAATGAAATAAATCATTCTTTCAGTCTGAGAAATTATAGATTATAGTATATCAATGGGATACTGATAGTATAAATATATGATTGTGTAGACATCGATCGAAAGCAAAGTTCGGATAGGTCGGCAGAGTAAAATACTCAAAGAAAACAAGAGCTTAAGAGTGTTCATTGAGACCAGGTGAGTACATGATAGTAAGTGTACATTATGTTAAGGAATTAAGACTTGCGGTGAATCTAATTCCGATATTATATGATATGAGTACTAAAGCATAAACATATAGTGATATGGTGTTAGATGTATGGTATATGAGTAAATGCATATATCTAATTGTTGAATGCATATTTATGTGTGAACTATGTAAATGCATGTATTTATGATAATAGGTCATGTGATCATGAGATATATGATAAAATATATGTGAAAATAATATGACTCATGTGTTTCTATTAGAATGTTATACGATATGTTATGTATGTGAAATGAATGATATGAATACATGTTAGTGTAATAAGATAGATTAGATGTTATAATTGAATGAAGAGGTTGTATGAGAACATGTATATGAAACAATGTGTTGTGAGATAAGAATCATGGCTATGAACTATGTGAAAAGGAATACAAGTAAAAGTGAAAAGCTATGTGATAAGTGAATGTGAATTACATGGAAATATGCTATGTGAACGTGAACTATGTGCCTACATGAATATGTAAAAAGATAAATAATAATGCCCATGTTATAAAATACGAGAGCTATAGGTATAGTCGGCATGCCAAGAGTCGAGGTCTACGTGGTCCTTCGGGACATAGTGGTCCTTTGGGACACAGTGGTCCTTCGGGACACAGTGGTCCTTCGGGACACAGTGGTCCTTCGGGACACAGTGGTCCTTCGGGACACAGTGGTCCTTCGGGACACAGTGGTCCTACGGGACAAATTCTACGCCCCCTAGTGGGATTTATACGAGCTGTGGTGACAACATTGTGCACAACCTCTAGGTACTCACATACCTTAAGTTCTCAATAGTGTGCATGGGCTTTGAAAGAAACATAATTTGATATGATGATATGTGTGTTTCCTGTGAAATGGTATATGTGATATGTGATATATATAAGTGATAAGTTAGGATCATATGATAATAATGGTAACAAGTGCATAAGTGTAGTGGTGATATGAGATGCTATATGGTTATGTATGATATAATCATAGTAATCATTCATGTATTATTGTGTTTTGAAATTATATTATATGTTTATGTTCGATATATGCTCATATGATGGAATTAAATTAATGAAAAGGAAATAAATAAGGATAAACATGTTAGTGATGAGTTCAATAGGTATATAAGTATAATGTGTATTACATAAGATGTTCATGCATTTGTTAGTTACTTTATGTATTTACATGTCTCACTAAGTCTATGACTTAGCGTGTAAGTGTCTTACACGTAGGTGTGGATAAGTCAGAAGATCAAGCTTCGGATCCGTAAAGCAGCATATCTCCGCGCAAAGTTCAGATCATAAATATTTTGTAAAATATGTCTTGTCATATAATTTAGTATGTTGGTATGTAACTAAGTCATTATATATGTACGCTCTGATGGAGTCTTTTAAGGTTTTAAACATGTTTATGTAAAAGAATTACTTTATAGAATAGAAGTTTTAAATTTTCTATGGTTTTTTTTTAAAGTATATGCTTTGAATGGTCAATGTGACACCTCAGACTCGTATCCAGGTCGGGTACGGGTTGGGGGTGTTATATGTAGAATACTTTCTACATAATTTCCAGCCCATACATAAATTTTCAATAATTTTAGCATCGATACTGCCCACTCGATCTTGAGACTGAAAGTGATGGTCTCGGGATCGTGCCCCAATTTCAGCAAGAAAATACATTTTTGGTATCAATACTCATTTTGGTATCGATATTTGACCCCAGGGTATTGATGCTACAAGTAGAGTATCGATACTACTCACTTGGGATGGTCAGATTTGACTCAGTTAAGGACGATAAGGACTAAGGATGACCTGTAATATTAAGACTTAGTCCATGATGGACATAAATGACTAAGTATGCCTAAAAACACTCATAGGAGTGGGTTACATCAGGAGTAACCATACTAAGTGTAATACATTGAAATACCTTTCGTCAAGTACGTACACGGACCATTGAGGATGAGGATCATTTTAGAGGATATAATGAAGAGAGTTCATGAGGTATTGTGTAACACTCATAACTCGTATATGCGAACTAATACGAGTTACAAATTTCATATAAGAAATTCAAAACATTTCTTTAATTGAACTGAGTAAAATTTTTTTTCATTCAAACATCTCAAGTTTCATAACTTGAACAATTATTATAAAATAATTATTCAGAGAAAAATCATAATATAATATTGATGGTTACCAATTCAAAACCAGTTTCAAGCGGTGATAGAAAGTTATGTTCTATTTTCATAAAATAAATAAAATTGTCAAACACATTTGATTTAAAAACCAAATTAATTTTTACTAAGCATAGTTTAATATCATAATATTTATTCATACTATTAATTATATTTAATACTAAATATATTAAGAAATTTCAAACATTTCATTCTCGTATACATGCCAATTAAGACTTTTAGAACAAAATAGGATGTCATCATTGTTACCTGTAAATATTTCCTTGGTGATTGATGCCAAACTCACCTCCTTACTCATTTTCTTCCTTTTTTCTACGCGTGAAAATCATCACACACTAAATATACACTTAGTGAGGCAATCATATAAATATTCAGAACAATGCAACATATAAATATAAATGAGTAATAATATTCAATGCAATGTGGTCACTTTATATGCATTCCAACCATGTTACCATAATTTAACATGATATAATCGGATATAAAGTTTCTTACCAATATACTTGTCATTTATCCCATAATCTATTGAACACTTACACAATAATCCACAACTTTTCAAAAAAATATCAATTTGGTCCCCTAACTTTTTAGAAATTAAAAAATGGTCCCCAAAACTTTTCTAAGGCCGTAGAATACTTTCTACATCATTTCCAACCCCTATATAATTTTTCCATAATTTTATCATCCTCTATAGTCAAGGCCTAATGCTTTGTATGTTCAAGATTAAGGTTTTCATGATTTTACTCGATTTTGATTCGATTCAAGCATGAAATCAACTTCGATTCAACCTTATAAAATCTCTACAATCAAAGCCCTAACTTAATTTCATCAAAACACATCTCTCCCCTAAATCTAGGGTTTGGCCGAAACTTTATAGGTTCATATAACCATGTATAAGTGATTTTAATCATCAATCATGCTTGGAAATGATTCTTCAACCTCAAAAACATCAAAATCCTTCATCAATTCCATAAACCCTAGAATTTGGGATCTTTGAACACAAACCAAATTAGCAAACAATAATGGTACCAAATGATAGCATTTTTCGAATAGAACAATTTTCTATTTCACAGCATGATCCAAAATCCAAAGGAAATTGCTCAAAAATGAAAAAAAAAATCTCTTACCTTATTCATGGGGATCACGAAATTTTGGCTGAAAATGACTAATTTTTCATGAAATCTCTAATGAATTTCATGTTAATTTATCTTATATTAAGCTTAAATGAATAAAATATTATTTTAATGAGAAATGTCCATTTTGCCATTAATGAAACTTGATATTTACCTTAATACCAAGCCACATAAACCTTATCATCTTCCAAAGTCAAAGATTGATAAAATATTTTACCCTTTACAACTTTGCCCATGCCATTTTCCAAAAATTTCAATATTGTAATTTTTCATCCAACGGTCCAAATTGAACATGAAATAAATTCTCAAATCCAATGCTCCATATTATTTTACACCATTTTAAAACGTGGAAATAATATTTCTAAGATTAGTTTATCATCCTTCAAATTTTCTCAACATTTTTTTGTTCGATTCGATTTACCAAATTTTTACCAAACTTTAACACTTTCTAGTTTTTAACAAAATTTTCAGACTAAAAATCTGATTTCAATAAAACTCCACTCTCAAGAGTAAACTATCCATTTATGGAAAAAATATTTTTTGAAAAAATATCACTTAGGTCCCTGTATTTTCCCAATTATCTACTTTGACCACCAAACTTTCAAAATTTACATTTTGGTTACTATCCAAAATTTTGGGGTATTACATATTGAAGGGAAGTACGATAAGAATGACCAGAGTGTTTTTCTCAATAGAGTACCAGAGTCTGGTATCGGGTTACCTTGTGTTTCAGACTTTGATTAACAAACTCAGAAATCATCATTGAAATCACAAAATGGGTAGAGACTTCCCTTGAGTCAAAGAGACCAAAGAATTCTTTAGTAACGTCTGATCCAGATAGATTCACTTAATAAATAACAATTGCAACAGTCTTCTAAGCCTGCGTATAACATTCTACGTAAGAGAACGAACAAGATAGCAGTTAGTGAGAGGATAACCTAATTTTAGTGAGCCTAGCAATGCTAGAGCATAACAAGGTTGCTTAGGTTGCCCTAGTGAGGCATTGGTAGTGAGTGAGGCAATTTAGGAGCTAACTAGGGTATGAGGCCCGAAACCTCGCAAGGAGTGGGTTAACATTGTCAGTGTTGTATGGCCTTTGGGCCTTAGGTATGTATGGGTAATAATGAATATAAATTGCCTTAAGAACATAAGAGTATAAAATATTTTTAAGCCTTTGCATCACGTTCTAAGAGAGAGAACAGTCAAAATACTAGTAAGTGAGGAAGCGTTCTCATCTACTTTTATCGTGAATGATAACAGAAAAAATGGAAATATTATTTGAACCCGTTATGAGCAACATTAAATTATGTGGCATAAAACTATCATTTTTTTACACTCGAGAAAAAATGAGGACACCCGAGTTACTGGAGTGTATATATATGTACTATTCGAATAGTAAGCAGATATATCTGGATTTTCTTCCCCAGTGCTATGGCACTTTAGTATCAATGCGATTGCACTTTTGTATCAGTGCTAAGGCACTTTAGTATCAGTGCTGAGGCACTTTAGTATCAGTGCTAAGGCACTTTTGTATATTGATGGCAGTGTCAATATATATATATATATATATACTTACATATATTATGTTTGGATATGTATCATGATTATTGCATTTTGTCACTAATTGGTATTAGGGTTATAGACTATTTAGAGGTGAACTCATGGCGAGGCCCTTAGTAGAAGACTGAGGGAAGCATAAGACTCATACTATAGCGATAGAACTATTGAACCTTAAGTGGGCAACACTTGATTTAGATCTTCCTTGTACATACTGCTTAGTACCATGTCTTTAGCATGCTTATGTTTATGAAATCTTATGCTACTCTAGATTAGCAATTATACTACTGATTTTGTAAGCTAAGCCTTCAGATGTTTCTTGTTGGAAGGTCTGTAGCTTGTGTAGTTCGTGGAGCACTATCATGGAAGAATTTCCAACATCTCTTTCAGAGTACTGTTTCGTAGTTAGTGGGCAAAATGTATTCATAGAACCTTACTTGTGTATTCGGTTGTTAAACTTGGGTTTGTATTATTTGAATTTTAAATTATGTATCATAGACTTGATGTTTTATAAAAATGTTTTATAACAATTATTTATGTTTTACTTATGATACCATTTAGTATGTTTTGAAAGAAAATGAATAGGTTTTGAAAATCAGGGGTTGTTGCGGTAGCCTAGTGTGGCACTTTTGGCCTAATCGGGTTTAGGGTGCTATAATTTTTGCCCTTATCTTTATATGCACTTTTCAAGTGAGTACTTTGAAACTTATTATATGCTTAAACTTTCTTCCTCTTGCACACAATGAAAAATGAGCTCACTTAGAGTTTATTTCTCCCTTTGAATTGATTAAACTATAAAAAAATCGATACTGAAATAACAAGAACAAATCATTCTTCAAAAAAAAAACTCAACCATAAGTGTCTTAAGTCTTGAAGCAATATGAAACATATTCATAATGTACTCCTTCACATTTCCTTGACATTTATACTTTATAGACATCAAATAAGTCTAAAATGATGTTATTTAAACATTATTGTTTTTGGGGAAACATTTCTCAATTTCGTCAAGAAAACCATTAGCCATAGTAATCTTTTTCAGATTATGTACCCCTAAAAATTTCTAAATATTGTGCTTTATGACCTCTAGACTTATGCAATTTGAACAAATTTCACCTCTCAAAATCCAATTAAGGATGTTATCCCTCATGAGATGTGGAAATTGTTCTTTCCTTAGTACAAAGTTTATGTTCATAAAACCAAAACCTTATGTAAGTGCATTTTCTCATTCCTTGAAATTTGTCCCATAAGCATGAGAATAAAATTGATATTAGTAGAAATTGTGACAACAAAAGAACTAGATGAACAAAATCAACAACAAGCTCACATAAGCAAACAATAAATTCAAAATAATGGCTAATTCCCATCACAAAATACCAAACACTACATCAATATCAAGTCTTTGGACAGTAATATTAACAATAAACGATACTCTTGTTGTTGTAATCAAACACTGACAATAAGCTATGTCGAATAAAAGATTAATCTTTGGACTAATGCAATGCTCACATAAAAAATACCTTATAATTGTCACATGTTATTGCCACAAGTGTCGCTCTAAATCCAGCCAAATATTAACTTTCCTTTAGGAAAATTAATAAACGCATGAATCACAAGAAATACATAATCATCTTGATATTTTAAATAAATCAATTACACAAAAGAGGTCACTTTGGCGGCATTTTGTTTCAACTAATCTATCAAAATATCAGACCTAGCCAAATATGAATTAATTTGTTTCAATATATATTCCAATAACCAATAAACAAAATTGAAATTTTGATCAAATCGAATTGAATATATATATATATATATATATATATATATATATATATATATTGCATTAACAATATAAACAAAGCCATATATATTGTCAATCAATCAATTTCTCTTAATTTTTTCTTTTAATTAAAAGAAAACTAAAATAATATTAAATTTGAATAACCTTAAACCTTATCTCAAGATATCAAATACTCTATTAAATTTTATCTTTAGATAGGATATTTACCTTAAGTGATATATGAGGTGGTAATCAAACACTGATAATAAGAACATGTCAAGCAAAAATCTTCCTTTGGGCCGATTTATTACTCACACATCAAACCGAATAATTATGACATGTTTATTACCAAAACTGTACATGCGATTATGTCAAATATTAATCTTTTCGATCAATACTAACATATCCTAAGTTACATGCGCATAACACTTCATATTTTAAAATAAAATATTTTACATAAATGGGTCACTTTAATGACTTATTCCTTTAATTAAGTCATCTCAAAATAAATACTAGTATTCAAATTTAATATTTCTATAACAATCAAATGGTAAAATTGAAATTTCTGATTGCATCACAATATTTGAAATAATCCGAAACAAGGTTACTTAAATGGTGCTATCAAAAGTCGGAAACTCAATTCTTTGATTGTTTCTAAACTATTCCTTAAGCATACATTTAATTCATAACTTCATAACTTATATAAAAAAATAAACTGAATTCAAAATAATCAATATTTAATTAAATGTCAAAAGTATATACTAGTGAATCAAAACTTTTCCAAAGATTAAAAAAATATTTTTTAATCAAACTAAATCGAATATATCAAAGTTAAATATATATTATATAATCCATAACAGTAAAAAACCAAAATTTAATTTTCTAATCCCGTCATTATTTCAGAAGTAACCTATAATAAGGTTGTCTTAACGAGGTTATTAGAAACCAAAAAACTTAAACTTTTTTTTACCATTCCTCAAGAACTTCTTAATCATGGATTCACCAAATTAAATTAAAACGCGATATAAATATGTATTTATTCGCTAAAATAGCATAAACCCATATTGAATCCATTGTAAAATTTACCATTTGAATCAATCAAATAAATTATTTATTCCTGAAGAATTTCCTTAACGCACTCCTATTGTACATAAATCCTTCAATATGCTATAAGAGGAATAAAAGTAATATACCATAAAACTTCTCTACACACACATATGCTTAGGGATGGGCATGGGAAATGAACCCAACGGGTTTTGACCCGACCCGATAAATCTGTCGAGTTCGGGTCGGGTCGGATTTTTAAAAGGTGATGTTTGGGTCGGGTTCGAGTTTAGAGTGAAAAATACCCGACCCGAAAAAAATAATTTTATCTTGTATATTTAGGAATAATTACAATAATACCCCTCTATATATTATTTTTCAATTAAATCACTTTTTTATTGAATAAAAAATAATATTTTTTATTATTTCGGGTCGGGTATAATCAGATTCGAATTTTATCTCAAAAAGTCAGGTCAGGTTCGAATCGAGTGGAGGGTATATATTTTTTCGGGTTGAGTCGGGTCGGGTCGGATTGGCCAAAACCCTACCCATGCCCATCCCTACATATGCTATTAGAGGAATAAAAGTAATATACCATAAAACTTCTCTAGACACACATTCATGGAAATCAAAATCAGTTATCCCACAATTGCAATCAATAACTTATACATATATATATTAATGATAGAAACCAAACCATCAAAACCAATGAACGCATATGCCAACAATAAATTATTGCAATTTAAAACCTAATTTATACAACACAGGAAAAACCACATATAGCAACAGCAAAGTTTGGCAATGAAAATCGCCTAGAAAATTATAATATACAGCAATGTTGACACCAAGATTAACATATATAAATTTATCGAAATTGTTTGATAACAAATAACCAAAAAACCTATCGCTAATCAATTAAGCAATATAAAAAATATTTCCTAATCTATTCACAGTGTTAATCGAAAATATCAATTGAATAAATAAAATAAATAAACCCTAAATATTATACAACAGTTTTAATCTTATAAAACATCAATTCTAAAATCAATTGATTCTCAATGATTCAACATGATAAGGCGATGATACCACTTGTAAGAACTAAATCGTAATAAATATGAAAACAAACAAGGATCAAATCATGCCAAACCGTCAAGAATAAAATAAATATTAGAACGCGGAAACGTACATGAATTAATTGATAGGTTGAAATCCTTGAATATTTCTTTGGTTGTGATCTTCCAAGAAGATGAGTTCTTTAAGTATAAACTCTGACGGGAGGAAATACGAGAATGTCTATTTCTTGGGGATCATAACCTCTTTATATAGCTGATTTAAGAATCGGTTATTGTATGTACTTATAACTCTGTTCCTCATCAAATTATAAATACAACTTTAATAATATCTACACTTTTATTTTCATGACACTTTTAATATCTTATGACTTTATAACATAATTCGTCGAGTTTTAATCAAACAACTCAATTTTAAAACCTCAAGGAAACTTTATTATTTATTTAACAAATGTTTTCGTTGGATCACTTCACTTGTCCTCTTCTCCAACCTCTTTAATTCTATTTTTCTACATGTTCGATAAAACGAGTGCGAGTTCATATAAATTCTGTGTTGTAAAATACCACAAACATACACTACTATCTAAACTAAATAGGAGCATATTATATGCATCATACAAACCATTATTCTTATCAAGTTTCATGCATTAATATCATGTTTCTTTTAGCCACATGTGAATCATGCTCATTAATGCACTACACAGCACATGACACAAAGCATTACTTGAATTTTTTACCTTTGATTTATTGACACTTGTCATCATATGAAACGTTATGTAAACCTAAATGGATGGATCCACAATTCTCCTTATAACGCATCGGAAAGATTTATAGAGTCAAAACATGTATCCATATCGAAGTATAGCATAAGCTAAGCATTTTCCCGCACACCAAACATGCCACATGAATGGTTGATCTTTCTCTTATCTCTCTAACATATCATGAGACTTCAATGTCCATTAAAATACATATCACGAGTATACTCAATCCTATAGCATGTTATCTATCTAGTGGGATGAGACACTAGGTCCCTTAAGCAAGGTCAGGGGTTCAAATTCTGGTATTTGTGAATGGAGCAAACTGGGTTGGGAGGGTCACCCTCGCCTCTGTAGTACTCGATCTGGATTAGTCGGTTAATAGACCAGATACCACTGATTAATTCAATATATATATTCATATCCACACATATGTATTTACTTTTTAGAATATATATTTCACTAATTTTTAGTTCATCGTTTACACATTCACTTTTTAAGTTTTTCATATCTCAATTAAATTCTTAGATGGTGCTTTTAAGTGTCATTATTGAATTGCTTGAATTTATATTATATTATGTGCATTAAAACAATAGTCATATCGTTACCACATGCTTAGCATTAATCATCTACATATGTCTCACTTATTCATGCAACATATTAAAGGTCTTAAAGGTCTGTTCGTTTCACTGAAAATATTTCTGAAAATTCAAAAAATATTTTTTGTTGTTTGGACGTTGCAATGTAAAATGTGTCCTCCAACCTTAAAATAACTTAAAATACTCATTGATATGGCTTTCATGTCATGGTAAAAGAATACAAAAGAATCGATTTTCCATATAAACATAAATATCATGAAAACTTGTCATTAAATGTTGGAAAACCATAAGAAACTTTACAAAATGTTGATATAAGGGATTTTCCCTTAAAAAATACCTTAGTTTGACGAAACCTTGGATCAAATGCTCAAAACTCTATTTCTAAAAGCTTAAGCACACCCCAATAATCACATTTTACCATCTAGGAAAGATTTCAATCACTAACAATTCCTAAAACTCAGATTTGTCAACAAAACAAATACTAGAAATATTTCTCAAGAAAATCATCAAATCTAAAAATTCCAAAAATTTGGTAAGAAAATCATATTCGTCATTTCAGATTGAAATTTAATTATCTTGTTTGGATGGATCAAACCTTGATCTAAAAAGTAAAATCACTAATTAAGATATAAGAAGATACAATCGTACATTACTTGAAGCAGAAAAATGATTTTGAACTTGGTTCCAGAAAAATCAAGTAGATAAAAGCTCTAGGTTATATATATATAAAAGGTCCCAGAAAAATGATTTTGAACTTGGTTCCACTCAGCAGCAAGAATGGAGCACTTGGAAATAGTGAAATCTTTGCTCAGCAAGGATCCAACTACTGGTTTTTGCATAGACAAGAAGGGTCAAACGGCACTGCACATTGCGATGAAGAAGGTTCGTACTCAGGTGCTTTCTCATTCATTAAATAAATTTCAAAACCATCAATTATAACTTCTATGGTTAGAGGGAATCAACTGTTTGTTCTTTTTAGTGCTACATTCAATTTTTTTCTGATGTGCCAGGAAAAACATTAGTTCAGGTTTAGATTAACAGGGATAGACATCTATCTTGATTGATTTTTGGTTTTCGCTAGCAAAACCTTCTCTGATTGATTACAAATCTTTTCCCGTTCTTGATAACAAGGCATCGTTAATTGTTTTCGATGTCCTTGCTTTGTTCATCTCCTTGGCTGTGGTGGTTATTCAGACATCGGTGGATGTTCATGTGGCCGCCATGCCTCTTCATTTCGGTTGCATTTATTTCGCGACTTATGTGGTGGTCGGAAAAGAGTCTAGATGGCTTGCTGTGTGCGCAACTGTAATTGTCAGCACAATCATGCTTGCTGCATTTCGCTCGATGTGTTATTTTGTTATTTTACATAGAATGGTGGAGTCAATGTTAAGGAGCATAAGGATAGCTGAGAGTCACTCCCTTTCTTTCTCTATGTCCATGGCTTCGAATTCTGAGATACTGAATAATGAATATAAAAGGACCGTTGACCATGGAAGAAGAGAACATGTATGGAACTATGGATCATCTATAACTTTACTTTGAAAGGAGCAGCTGCTGCCTCAGCTCTATTGGTTTGTATAATTGCGTAAATTAAGTACTTGAGCTGGAGTAAGTATCCCTGCTTCCAGTGGGCATGAAGAGAAGAGAGAATGAAATAGTTGATGGTTGTATTTGAAGTTTGAACTGCCATCTTGTCGCTGGTGGCTGCTGAAAATATATTTTGGGCATGAAGGCTGCATTCTATCCAGCGGCAGCATGGCAGTGGCTTGCTAATTGGAACATCGTTCCACAGCATGGTAACACTTTTTGGGGACAAGCAGGAATGAATTGGTAAATGCAGCCAGGCAGGCTTTGTTTGCATTTCCCAGCTCGATAAAAACCACTCGGGTTTTTAACCCCAATCCAGTGCAAACACATAAACTAAACTACACGCATACATACATACAAATAAGCATCACACAGAAAGCTAAACAGATTTATCATAACAAGTAATATTATTGCATATTCAATCATTATATATGGGGCATTTGTCATCCATTCACTACATCAACCCCAATCTAAAATCCAAAAATTTAAAAGAAAAAAAGAAGACATGCATATGTTTTTGCATCTTCCATATCCACTGTAACAACCCAGAAATTTGAAAATAATATTTAATTGAAATTTGAGTTTTTAATTGTGAAAATTGATAAATTTTGGGGACTAAATTGAAAGATTTTAAAATTTGTAGCCTGTTTTAGAAGTAAAGAAAATTCAGGGACCAAGCCCCGAATTTACTCAGAAAGTGTCTAAAAACTATGTTATATACGTGGTTTTCTGTTTCAAAAACAGAAAACCATTCCCAAAATTCCCTTCCCAACGCCCATCTTCCAACCACGATCCCGACGTCGTTCGACCTCTGATCTTTGATTTGAAAACACCATTGTTTTCATCATCGAGCGAGGAACAAATCCCTTAAATTAATTGAAGTGAAACGTTGCCAAACGTCGTGAAATTCAAGTCCAAGTCTCGATGTTTTTTTTAGCTCCATCGCCGATGAAATCTTAAATTCATCGTCGATCGTTGCTCCGTTTACGACACCTCCTACACCATCGTGTTCCTTGTGTCGTTCCGAGTCCACCGGTGTCCTCCTTTTCTCCGACGGCGGCGACGCGTGTGGTGGTGAAGCGGTCAAAGTTTCCGATTTGATGAAATCGAGTTCTCCGCTGTTCAAAAATTTGAACCGAGCTTTGTAAGTATCTCGAAATCGCTCAAAATAATTTTTGGAAATTTTTCTGTGAATTTTACGCTGGCGTAAGATGTCCCACGCGCTGCCACTGCGCGTGGGGAAGGTCAAAATGACCGGTTTGACCGGTTACAACCCGACCCGTTGAGCCGACCCGACTCGTTGACCATTGACCATTGACTGAGTGACATTTTAGTAATTATTTTGAAACTGGTAACATATTGGGAATTAATTCGAAAAGGTGCTATTTTTGTAATTTTTAAAATGCTATTTTTGTAATTTTGAAAAATGACATTTTAGTAAATATTTTGAAAATGGTGCTATATTGGTAATTAATTTTAAAATGGTGCTATTTTCATAATTTTGTAAATAAATAAATAAATAATAATTTCGTAAAATGGTTAACCACTATAACTTTGACCGGCTTTGACCAGATATTAAACAGCCGTTAATCTTTTCCGAGAATATCTATCCTGACATTTTTCGATGTTCCGAATCCATTTTTGTGGTCCGTTTCACACAATTCAAACCTAAAAGTCTCCAAATCGTCAGTCAAACACGTTGACTTTGATTTTAACCAATAATTCAGAATTTCGGGAGGTCATACTTTATGTTTTTCGACGTCCTGAATCTGATTCCGAAATTCGTTTTGTCAAATTCTGACCCGAAATTCCCGAATCGAGCTTGTGAACCCAAATAGGCTTAGTATTTTAGTATTTTGATTATTTATTTGAGATATGGTTAAGGAATTAATTAAGTAAGATATTTTATGAAGGTACTCGTGTTTCACCTGAGCGAGGATCAGTCAGGTCCGGTGTTGTCCGTTCATCAGATCATTCCAAACCGCGTAATACAAGAATTACTCGTAGGTTTCCGTATATGATTTAAATAAAGATTAAGATTTTTTTATATATTAGGATTCCAATATGGATTTTTCCAATTCGTAGGATCTAGCGCTGCAGCAGAGCGTGATCAACAAACCCAGTAGTAGGCTTCCCTATCTGATTCCCAGACTGTTACAGGTGTGTTTCCTGACAGTGTTATCTTACTGGTTTAAACTATCATATGAATAGTTATATGATATGATATTTGACCTTAATTTTTATATGATACTTGACATGGATTCTGATATGTTACCTGGCCTGAATTTTTATATGATACTTGACATGGATTCTGATATGTTACCTGACCTGATTTATGTTTTAATTTTTTTAATATATATATCCGTTATGAGCGGAACATGATTTATTTGGGGGTAATGATGGAGGAAGTATACATGGAGGCTCATCTGCTGTGTGCTCAGGGCCTTACTTACCAGCTCCTCTGCTGTGTGCTCAGGGCCTTACCGGACTTGTTGGTGTGTGTATGGTTCTGGGAACCTACACATTTTGGACTTGACGGATGGGGGTAGTGTTCATATTTTAAAACATGTTTGATAATCGGTTTTACTGGAATATTTTATTCATATGTTTTTAATACACTGTTTGGAGCACACTGGGCTTTTTAGCTCATTCTGTAGTTTTTACCTTTTTCAGATAACAACATACCTTAAGCTAACAGATTTGGCATCAGGAGAGATCAACTACTTATTTTGTATGAACATATATCTCTATATGTTTTTTCGGTTATATTTGATGACATGTATTTGCTATCGTTTTGGATATATCTGTATTATTAATATTTTGTTCTATATTATATTTAATGTTCTATAAGTTGTTAAAAAAAACCTATGAATGGGACATGTGACCACTTAGGTTTGGGTCTAACTTACAGATCGGGTCTGGAGGGTTACATTTGGTGGTATCAGAGCTTTGGGTTTTAAACACTTGGACTGTATATGGGTCCTAAACTTTGGATTTTTAAGAAATTTTTAAGAAATTTTGAAGAAAAAAATGTGTCACCTTATTTTATGATTTAAAATTTTCTCGAGATCTCTGATGCTAATCTGACATATGTTTCAAACTATTTCTGTAGAGCCTTATAGATTCAACGATGAGTGCTGCTAGATGTCGTAGGACAGGACGTGGCCGGGGTCGAGGGTGAGTCACTCGACCTTCTGTTACGATCGACAATCCGATGTCTCCACGTGATCCTCCTGTTCCGCAAGTAGATCCGACCCTTTCTCATGATGACTAGTTTACTCCTGTGAGAGATCCTCCCGTCACTGGAGATGAGGATACTGACATGAACGAATATGCCATTAATAGAGCTATATTCCGCATGTTTCAGAGAGCTGTCAGAGCCCCTAATAATATGACTGCGGTTGAGATTTCAAATTCTCTGGTTGCTGCTGGTGTAGTTCCATTCGAGGGTATTACTGGTGGACCTCTGACAGATGATGAGTATTGGCTGGAGGACACAGAGAGGATTATGGATGAGATGAACCTCAGACCTGAACAGAAGTTGAAGGAGGCCCTAACTATGTTGAAGAAAGAGAGCTTCAGATGGTGGCAATCAATTTCTAGTAGTATTCCGAGAAACCAGTTAACATGGGATCTTTTCAAGACGCGCTTTCGAAGTCGCTACATCGGAGAGAGATACCTACAGGAGCGTCGTCAGGAGTTTCAGAATCTGGATCGGGGTAACATGTCTGTTATGGACTATGAGGTTGAGTTCATCCGATTGAGCCGTTATGCTCCTGGACTTGTTGACACGGAGACAGATCGATGCTTGAGGTTCGAGAATGGACTTAGGTATGAGATCAGGAGTCGAGTCGCTACCCACCGAGAGAGGAATTTTGATGCTTTGGTTGAGATAGCCAAGACTGCTGAGGAAATAGAGCGAATGGGTATGGAGCACAAGAGAGATAGTGATCGAGCTCAAACCCGATTCAGGAGGCCTTCTGGTTTTGTTGATTCTTCTACACACCCTAGCAAGAGAGGCAGGGGTGAGTAATTTCAGAGAGGCAGTACGAGTGTCAGACCTGTTACATCTGGTTCTTCAGTTGTACATTCTTCTAGACATGGTGGATCATCTGGGTTACAACCTTTGAAGACATGTGATTACTGTGGAAAACAACATCTTGGAGAATGTAAGATGAAATTGGGCACATGTTATAAATGTGGTTCTGGTGACATTTTTTGAAAGACTGTCCAGAGAGAAATCGTTCATTTCAGACACCAGCTCGTACACCCGCTAGTTCTCATAGTACAGTCCAGACTCCAGCACAAGGTCGTACTCAGGAGAGAGCACCTGGATCGACTAGCAGAGGCCGAGCATCTTAGAGTAAGGGTCCAGTCAGATCTGAGGCCAGACAGCCTGCATTGGTTTACACTGCCAGACTTCGACAAGATCGTGATGGGCCTAATGTGACTGCAGGTACTGTTACTATTCATTCAGTTCCATATTTTGCATTGTTTGATAGTGGCTCTACCAATTCCTATGTATCGCATTCCGTTTCTGAGGGTTTAAATATTCCTGTTAAGAATACTGAGCATTCGGTGATAGTTCAAAGTCCCTTAGGCAAGTCCATTGTATTGGAGCGTATTTTTAGAGAGTGCCTTATAGAGATCAATGGGGAGATTTTTCTGGCTAACCTGATGGAGTTACCTTTGGAAGAGTTTGATTTGATTCTTGGCGTAGATTGGTTGGACAAACATCGATTAAATATTGATTTTGAGACTAAGAGAGCTGTTCTGAAGACCCCGGATAATCGAAAGATTGTAATGATTGGGGAACGCCGTGGATTTCTGACGAATATTGTATCTTCTTTGGTAGCTGAGAAGATGATCATGAAAGGTTCCGAGGCGTTTCTTGCTTATAAATTGGATACTAGGAGTTCTCAGCCTGATATTGAAGGTATCCGGATTGTCAAGGAATTTCCCGATGTTTTTCCCGAGGAGTTGTCTGGATTACCTCCGGATAGAGAAGTCGAGTTTAAGATTGAAGTCTATTCTGATTCTACTCCGGTTTCAATGGCTCCTTATCGTATGGCCCCAAAGGAGCTTAAGGAACTGAAAGTTCAACTCCAGGAGTTGTTGGATAGGGGATTTATCCGACCCAGTGTATCACCGTGGGGAGCCCCAATTCTCTTTGTCAAGAAGAAAGATGGGACATTGAGACTCTGTATTGATTATAGGAAACTAAACAAGCTCACAGTTAAAAACAAATATCCTCTGCCCAGGATCAATGATCTATTTGACCAATTTCGAGGGGCTTTTATCTTTTTAAAAATAGACTTGAGGTCTGGTTATTATCAACTCAAAGTGAAAGACTCAGATATTCCGAAGACTGCTTTCCGTACTCGGTATGGGCATTATGAGTTTTTAGTGATGTCATTCGGGTTAACAAATGCCCCTACTGCTTTTATGGATCTGATGCATAGGGTGTTTCGACCTTATTTGAACCAGTTTGTAGTTGTATTCATTGATGACATACTGGTGTATTCTAAAAGTGAGGCAGAATATGAGGAGCATCTAAAGATTGTTCTACATACTCTAAGAGAGAATAAGTTATACGCCAAATTGAGCAAGTGTGAATTCTGGCTCAGCGAAGTGACTTTTCTTGGACATATCGTTTCTACTGATGGTATTCGGGTGGATCTAAGCAAAGTGGAGGCTATTTTGAACTGGAAGCAACCCAGGAACATTTCTGAGATCCTTAGTTTCTTGGGCTTAGCTGGTTACTACCATCATTTCGTAGAGGGGTTCTCCCTTATTGTAGTTCCTCTGACGGAACTATTAAGGAAAGATGTTCTATTTGTCTGGTCTGAGAACCAACAAGCTAGCTTTGAGAAATTGAAGAATGTTCTAACTTAAGCCCCAGTATTGATTCAGCCTGAATCTGGGAAAGATTTTTCTATCTACAGTGATGTTTCTCACTCCGGATTAGGATGTGTTTTGATGCAAGATGGGAATTTTTTCGCTTATGCTTCGCGTCAGTTAAAGCGCATGAATGTAATTATCATATTCACGATCTGGAGTTAGCTGCCGTGGTTTTTGCTTTAAAGATTTGGAGACACTACCTATACGGAGAAAAATGTTATATTTATACTGATCATAAGAGTTGAAGTATCTACTTACTTAGAAAGAATTGAATTTGAGACAGCGTCGCTGGTTGGAGCTTCTAAAGGACTATGATATAGAGATAGAATATCATCCAGGGAAGGCTAATGTGGTGGCAGACGCCTTAAGCCATAAGGCGATATCAGATCTTAGAGCCTTATTCGCCAATTTGAGTTTATTTAATGATAACAGTCTGTTAGCAGAGTTGCAGGTTAAACCCACTTTGGCCGAGGAAATTAAGGCCAAACAACTTCTGGACAGCTCATTACTCCCCATTATTGAACAAGTTAAGCAGGGATTGAGTTTAGAGTATACTGTGGATCAGGATGGTATTTTGTGTTTTCACGATCGTTACTGTGTCCCTAAAGATGATGAGTTGAGACGGGTTATTCTTCAGGAGGCTCATAGTAGTCCTTATGCTATGCATCCTGGCGGGGACAAAATGTACAATAATCTCAAAGAGCGCTACTTCTAGACTGGTATGAAAAAGAATATTTCAGATTTTGTGGCGAGGTGTTTGACTTGTCAGTAGGTTAAAGCAGAACACTAACATCCATATGGATTGTTACAGTCAATTAAGATTCCTGAGTGAAAATGGGAACGCATTACGATGGACTTCGTTACTAGTCTTCCTCTGACTCCTTCCAAAAAGGATTCTATATGGGTGATTGTTAATCGACTCACCAAGTCAGCGCACTTTATCCCTATTCCGATTAATTATTCTCTGGATAAACTGGCTAAGTTGTAAATTTATGAGATCGTTAGACTTCATGGTGTTCCGTTATCTAGCATATCTGATCGAGATCCGAGATTCACTTCCAAGTTCTGGAAAGTTTTGCACGAGGCTCTGAGTACTCGTTTGAATTTCAGTACAGCTTTTCATCCTCAAACTGATGGACAGCCTGAGTGAGTTATTCAGGTGTTGGAGGATATGTTACGGGGTTGTGTGATTGATTTTCGTGGTAGTTGGGAAGATTTCTTGCCATTAGCTGAGTTTGCTTACAATAATATTTACCAGGCAAGTATTCGCATGGCACCGTACGAGGCTCTGTATGGACGTAGATGTCGTACTCCTATATGTTGGACAGAGTTGCATGATAGAAAAACTTTGGGTCCAAACTTGGTTCGAGAGACTGAAGATACTGTCAGATTGATCCGTGATCGCTTAAAAGAGGCATTCGATAGGCAGAAGTCATACGCAGATAAGCGACGTAAGGATATCGAGTTTGAGGTTGGAGATCAGGTTTTTCTCAAGGTATCTCCATGGAAGAAGGTATTGAGATTTGGACGTAAGGGTAAAATGAGTCCGCGATTTATTGGGCCGTATCGTATTCATGATGTTTTTCATGTGTCTATGTTGAGGTGATATCGTCCAGATCCAGATCACATCATTCAAGTTGATGAGGTAGAGCTGAGACCTGATTTGACATAAGAGGAGGAGCCTGTTCAGGTTTTAGAAAGGGATGAGCGAGTTCTTCGGAATAGGCGTATTCCAATGGTCAAAGTTCAGTGGAGTAATCGTAGCCCCTTAGAAGCTACTTGGGAAATATTGGAGTCAATGGAGGTTCAATTTCCGTATCTATTTTCATAAGGTAAATTTCGAGGACGAAATTTCTTGTAGATGGGGAGAATTGTAACAACCCGAAAATTTGAAAATAATATTTAACTGAAATTTGAGTTTTTAATTGTGAAAATTGATAAATTTTGGGGACTAAATTGAAAGATTTTAAAATTTGTAGCTTGTTTTAGAGTTAAAAAAAATTCTGGGACCAAGCCCAAAATTTACCCATGAAGTGTCTTAAAACCATGTTATATACGTGGTTTTCTGTTTCAAAAACATAAAACCATTTCCAAAATTCCCTTCCCAACACCCATCTTCCAACCACGATCCCGACGTCGTCCGACCTCTGATCGTTGATTTGAAAACACCACCGTGTTCATCATCGAGCGAGGAACAAATCCCTTAAATTAATTGAAGTGAAACGCTGCCAAACGCCGTGAAATTCAAGTCAAAGTCTCGACCTTTTTTTTAGTTCCATCGCCGAGAAAATCTTAAATTCATCGCCGATCGTTGCTCCGTTTACGACACCTCCTACACCATCTTGTTCCTTGTGCCGTTCCGAGTCCACCAGTGTCCTCCTTTTCTCCGGCGGCGGCGGCGCGTGTGGTGGTGAAGCAGTCAAAGTTTCCGATTTGATGAAATCGAGCTCTCCGCCATTCAAAAATTTGAACCGAGCTTTGTAAGTATCTCGAAATCGCTCAAAATAATTTTTAGAAATTTTTCCGTGAATTTTACGCTGCCCTAAGACGTCCCACGCGCCGCCACTGCGCATGGGGAAGGTCAAAATGATCGGTTTGACCGGTTTTTAACCGGTTACAACCCGACCCGACCCGACCCGTTGACCCGACCCGACCCGTTGACCATTGACCATTGGCCGTTGACCGTTGACTGAGTGACATTTTAGTAATTATTTTGAAACTGGTGACATATTGGGAATTAATTCGAAAAGGGTGCTATTTTTGTAATTTTTAAAATGCTATTTTGTAATTTTTGAAAAATGACATTTTAGTAAATATTTTAAAAATGGTGCTATATTGGTAATTAATTTTAAAATGGTGTTATTTTCGTAATTTTGTAAATAAATAAATAAATAATAATTTCGTAAAATGGTTAACCACTATAACTTTGACCGACTTTGACCAGATATTAAACAGCCGTTAATCTTTTCCGAGAATACATATCCTGACATTTTTCGACGTCCTGAATCTGTTTTTGGGGTCGTTTCACAAAATTCAAACCCGAAAGTCTCCAAATTGTCAGTCAAACCCGTTGACTTTGATTTTGACCAATAATTCAGAATTTCGGGAGGTCA
The DNA here is from genome assembly GCF_006381635.1 of Hibiscus syriacus. Classification (NCBI taxonomy): domain Eukaryota; kingdom Viridiplantae; phylum Streptophyta; class Magnoliopsida; order Malvales; family Malvaceae; genus Hibiscus; species Hibiscus syriacus. The sequence continues at coordinate 62,237 of NW_024062745.1, read as the reverse complement.
TACTTTATGTTTTTCGACGTCCTGAATCTGATTTCGAAGTCCGTTTTGTCAAATTCTGACCCGAAATTCCCGAATCGAGCTTGTGAACCCAAATAGGCTTAGTATTTTAGTATTTTGATTATTTATTTAAGATATGGTTAAGGAATTGATTAAATAAGATATTTTATGAAGGTACTCGTGTTTCACCTGAGCGAGGATCAGTCAGGTTCGGTGTTGTCCGTTCATCAGATAAGTCCGAACCACGTAATATAAGAATTACTCGTAAGTTTTCGTATATGATTTAAATAAAGATTAAGATTTTTTTTATATATTAGGATTCCAATATGGATTTTTCCAATTCGTAGGATCTAGCGCTGCAGCAGAGCGTGATCGACAAACCCAGTAGTAGGTTTCCCTATCTGATTTATAGGTGTATTTCCTGACAGTGTTATCTTACAAGTTTAAACTATCATATAAATAATTATCTGATATGATATTTGACCTGAATTTTTATATAATACTTGACATGGATTCTGATATGTTACCTAACCTGAATTTTTATATGATACTTGACATGGATTCTGATCTGTTACCTGATCTGATTTATGTTTTAATTTTTTAATATATATATATGTTATGTGCGGAACATGATTTATTTGTGGTAATGATGGAGGAAGTATACCTGGAGGCTCCTCTGCTGTGTGCTCAGGGTCTTACTTACCAGCTCATCTGTTGTGTGCTCAGAGCCTTACTGGACTTGTTGGTGGGTGTATAATTCTGGGGAACTTACACATTTTGGACTTGACGGAAGGGATTAGTGTTCATATTTTAAAACATGTTTGATAATTGATTTTACTGGAATATTTTATTCGTATGTTTTTAATACACTGTTTGAAACACACTGGATTTTTTAGCTCATTATGTAGTTTTTACCTTTTTCAGATAACAACAGACCATAAACTAGCAGATTTGGCATTAGGAGAAATCAACTACTTATTTTGTACAAACATATATCTCTATATGTTTTTTCGATTATATTTGGTGACATGTATTTGCTATCGTTTTGGATATATCTGTATTATTAATATTTTGTTCTATATTATATTTAATGTTCTATAAGTTGTTAAAAAAACCTCTGAATGGGACATATGACCACTTAAGTTTGGGTCTAACTTACAGACCGAGTCTGGAGGGTTACATCCACATACAAAATCAGAGGAAAATGGTCTAATTAGCTACATCTACCTGCCATAGAACAAAAACCCGTCTGCCACCCAAGACTTTTTTAGCACACCTCCCTACCCCTTTATAACAATGCACAAAGTTGCACGATTATGCAGCAGCGTAGATATTCATGGAGTATTAACAGCAACTGGCTTCCCCCGACCCATTGCAAATCCTCTCGTGCCATCTGGCATTCGAGGACCAGGAGTCTGCTTTGCTACAGTAGGTTGCTCATTACTGACCCAATTACTTGAAGCTGGACTGCCTACTTGATTTCCGTGACTATTATGATGGTTAATATGGTATTGAGTCCGTCCACGTCCTTTGCCCCAGCCCCTGTTTCTCCCTTTTTTCTGCCCACCCTCTTTGTCATTAGGATGCTCCTCACCCTGTCCAAGATAAATATATGGTACAATAAATTCAGGAAACTGGGATTAAAAAGAAAAAGCAGCGACCAAAGCAGTCATATCACCAAAGTTTCAAACTTTCTTTTCAGCTCTAAAACCCTACAGGTAACAGTGTCGGACCAATTGTTTATGTTAAATCATAGAATCCAATGTTATGGTCTTAAGGTATCTTCAAAGTAACAAGAAATCAGAATGTGGAACAAGCCCATTATTTTAAAGGCACAGCTAAATTCCAATTATATCCATTAGTTCAGCAAATTAGCCAATTAAGAATGGCACCATATGTTCATAATTGGCAAGGGGACATTTCAATATTTAATTGGTAGGGGAAATCTTTTAGGTATATACTTATTTGAATTGAGTCGATACTTACAGGATTCCCATGTGAATGAATATCAAATAACTGAGAAGGATCTTCTTGTTTCTTATTTGAATGCATCTCAGTATTAGAAACTTCATATTCCTCACATTGACCTTTTCCATTATGGCCCTTTTTCGCTCTTGCATGAACTGGTTGTAACTAAAATGAGAGAATACAAATACAAATCAATGGTCCAGTATTGCTTCATAGTCGATTGAAATTAGCAAAACATATAGAATTTTCTCCATCAAACCAAAATTTCAACTGAAAATAATGTAATATATGATATAAGAAACAACTTAGTATAGTTGGATCAAATTTTGTGTTGTGCTTGGACTGTACGATCCGCTAAATACTCATTTAACATTAAATTTTGGTTCTGCTGGAAAACATAGCACGTATTCCACCCTTTTTCATTGTGCATAAAAAAATTCAACTCCAGATTCTTCACAGAAAATGAGTTGCACAAAATAAAGGCAAAGAGAAAGTAAGCAAAGAGCAAACAAAATAATTGAAGCAAAAATCTACATACTGCATTTTGAAGCATTAGACGGACCCTAAGGCCACTCCTCCAATTTCCCTCATCGTTAAGCTCAACAACCTGCAAAGTTAGTCACACATACATTTGTTATAACTACAGAAGGTAAAAAGGGTCATTCCATAAAAATTCAGGGTACTTACAGCTTTCTCAGCCAACTCCACAGATTCATATTCAACAAATGCATGCAACTACAGAAGGAAAACAAAAGAATCCAAAATTAAAGCACCTTCCAATGGTTGATACTTGTTAGTTAGGATAAAGAAAAAAAATTATGATATATTTCCTTAGAATTTGACCAAAAAGAGGAAGATTTTCCATACAAAATAAATAAAATAGCCAACATATCCATGATAAGAAAATGTACCTTGTTACTGAAATGCATGCCATCACTCTTTGCTGACCTAGATGCTGGAGACAACCCACCACCAGAGGGTTGAGGCTGACAGGTACGGATTGTTTTCACACTAAGAATGAAAACATCAAGAGATTTTGGTCCACATTGAACCAATAAAAATAGTTGGAAGTAAAACTCACTACCCAGAGTTTATAATTTCTCTGGAAAGGTAATAGTCTCGGTACCTCCCAACAGCAGAGAAAATCTTCATGAGGTTCTGATGGCAGTGATCCTCGGGCAAATTTTCAGCAACAATTATACGAGACTATAAATCAAAAGAATTTGAAAGCAATATGTAAAGACATTAGAATATTTAATTTGATGAATATAATGTAAGCTACAAAAATATACAAAATTCTCATGCAACATTTTAAGATGCTGCCTAACTAAAAAAGACGACATTTACATGAAAAAAAAAACATAATAAACTTGCATAAGAAATATGAAGGGGGAAATAAAATGAACAAAACATACTTGCAACTCTTCCATATCTGATTCAGTAAGGGGAAGCAGGCGTCTTACTTTCTTTCCATCTTCACTCACTACCTGTTATCATGGAATCAAAAAAATAATTAAGCATGGCCATTGAGGAGATATGAGGCAACTACAACTACAAAAATAAAATAGAACCTAAGAAGGAACTGTAAGTGCATAAAACCTAAGACAAAGGAAAAATACTCACAAGTTTTGATGAGTTCCGCAAAACAGTAGCTAGCTGGGAATGAGTTGTTACAAGGGCTTTAATCTTCTTAAAGGATGCAGCAACAGATATTGGCGCTATATTGGAAACAAAGAACAATTTTAGTCTAAAATAACCTTTTAAAAACCAGACAGGTGGTCAAACCGGTGAGACTTCCCGTTTAAATGGTATGAATGTCAATAAACTAGTTCTAGTCTAAAACTTTTTTCTCAATATCGGAAAGAAGTCATACCATAACCTTCAGGATCCTTGTTGATGAATCTCATGAGATGATCCGTCGTGGCCAAGTTCAAATCACTAAAGTAGTATTCAACCTGTTAGATTGTGGTGTTTTACATTAAAGAAAAATTGCAATGGGAAATGACAGAGGAGAAGGCCGCAATGAGAAAATTGGTAATAGTCTAATAGCTATGGTTAAATTAAATTCACGAAGAAGCTGACAACATCAGTCCAGCATTTAACTAATCTTAGAATTAGATTCTAGAATAAAGCACAAAGAAATTCAAGCAGAATAATCAAAGAAGGAATAAGCACAAGCAATTGAAGAAACACATAAAGAAGACAAGAATTAGAAAAAAGTAGCAAAAAGCGGCAGAAGAAACATTGTCTAGTGATGCTAGGGACCTGATTCAAAATCTTTAACGCAGCTTCTTCGGATGGTCCCTTTTTGGAGGAAGCTGTATCATGATCCTTGTGCTCCTTCTGATCTTTCCTCGCAACAGCTTCCGTTTCTTGCTCTCGATGATGATGGTTGTGGTAAGGACTAGGGTGATGGTTTCGCATGGATATGTGATGGTGAACTGGAACCAAGTGAGGTGGCACAGGCACGGGGAGGTGAAAACCCGTGCCCGGCAGTGCAGGATGAGGAGAATACACGTGCATCATGCCAGGGGGTGGAGAAGGAGGGATCATCATCCTCAGACTTTGCTGCTGCTGCTGCTGATGATGATGATGATGAGGCGTCGTGCGAGTAGGCACGAATTCAGCAGCTTGGGCGTTGAGACGGCTGGATGACAAGCTCCTCGATAGTTGTGGATCTGAAGAAGAAGCGGATGATTGCGGAGAATCTAGGGTTTCCGACAGGGCCATGATTTGGGGATAATCGAGATTTTAGAATTTGCTATCTTTTCTTATTGTAACTTTTTATTTATTTAATTTTTTTTTGGGGGGGGGGGGGGATACAGTAAATAGAAAAATGGGTAGACAGACCGAAGAGGGTGTAAATCTTTGACTACGTAGTGTTTACTGGCTGCCGTGAGTGGGAGTTAGAGGACCCTGCCTGCGAGAGGGGAGAAAGCGAGGCTAGGCCGAGGGTAGATGACAACGGAGAGGATTTCTCGGCCTTTACTAAACCTTCATACTGCCGTATTTATATCCACCAGCAACTCTAAGTACGTTCATTACACGAATGATGATTTTGGTTTACGGAATGTAAGATTATCAGTAGAAATAAAAGATTATTAGGTAATAAGATTACTGAGAATTTTATATTTTGTGTTTGATTGGTTTAGCAAGAATATAAGATTATCGTGTTTAGTTAAAAGAATAAATGATTATTGGAATGTATATTTAACTAAATTATCCTTATTATATATTTATTTTTTTAATAAGTTAGAAAATATTTATATATTTTATTTTAAAAAAATTAAATTCATAAAATTTATATAATTTTTTTATAAAATTAAAAATATAAAAAAGTTTAATGAAAGGGTAAAATTTTATTTTAATCCCTGAACTTCATATAAAATTTTAAATATAGATTTTTTTTTTGTAAATCTAAAATAGTTTAAGGATAAATTTATAATTTAACCTTCGTAGAATTTTTATTATTCAATGACAGAATAAGAATATTTTTTAAAGAAAAAAATTTTAAGGGCGTTTTAGTCCAAAACGCCTGTAATCCAACAATACCTAAGGAAAGGGAGGTAATGACATTCTCGGTAATATACCCTAAAAAATTTACTATTGGTAATGTAAGATTACCGGGAATGACATTCACGACCAACCAAACGGGAGAATGTGGATTCAATTCCCATTGAGATCTCACATTCCCCCAACTAAACACACCCGAAAAGTTCCCCCCCCCCCCAAAAAAGAAGGCATCAAGGCTCCCTACATCTTTGAAGAAAAACTAATATGATTTTCGAATGCTTTTTCTCTCGACCTTGTTCTCTAATTTAAAAAATAAATTTAATATGATCTTTTAATTAATATTTTTTATCGTTGACCGTTGTAGTATTGGTGTATTAGTTCACAGTTCTGACCTGATTGTCCATGGTACTGACATGACAGTTTATCTGTCATGTCATCTGCCAGGTTAATCTGTTGTCACCACATCAACATCGTAGACCACCACATCATCACCGTAAACTGTCACATCAATATCTTAATGGTCATCAATGTAAAACATTGATTAAAGAGTCACATTTATTTTATTTTTTGAGTTATAAGGTCGTATAGAAAGAAAATTAATATGAAGGGTCATATTAATTTGTTTTTAAAGTACATGCTATTTTTTGGGTAAACTACTTATATAGTAACTAAATTATAGAAATAATTCATTTTATACCATTAGCATATGAAATTTGTCAATCAGATCATTTGATCATTAAAATGGTATAAATCAAACCATTTATTCTTTTGAACCCATCATGTGAATGCATATATTAAAAGGGTTGTTATTCTCTTTAGAGATCTTAAGTTCAAATAACTATAACTTGTTGCGTAATACGATTATCAAATAGAACAAAATCGCAACTGATAATATGAGGAAATAAAAATGAAGATAAAGAAGATACAAATTTTACGTGAAAAACCCTAAATAATATAGGGTAAAAACCACGAGCAACATTAGAAGAATTTCACTATGAGAAAATAGGAATTACAACTTCTCTCGATCTAACAAAGAGAAAACAATAATAGTTCTCTCTTGAAAAAAAATGAGAAAACAACTATCAAGAAAACTCTCTTAATTCTCTAGTATTGGGAGAAAGCTAGAATGATTGAGATGATTTTGAAGCTAAATGGGTTAAGGTATTTATAGTTGAAGCTTAAGAACTAATCTTGTAAATATCCTAAAGTACAAAGACTAAATGTACAATTTTTTCTTATCACTTTTCAACCATTATTGGTGTCAACTATAAACCATTATTGTTGTCAACTTTCAATCACCTAAAGTTTTGCCAACTTTCAATCACCTAAAGTTTGGCCATTAATTTCAACAAATTGACCACTTGATGACCACTTACTTTTTAACATAATTATCATATGATGTGATTAAATCTAAAATCTCTAAAAATTTGAGATAACAATCATCTCTTTAACTATTAAATAATTTAGTTTGTGCAAAATGAGCTATAATTTAAGATATAAATAAAATATTGTAAATGATAAATCATTTATTGAACTTCTTTCTATAGTTTGGAATACTCATCATCTTCCACGTATCTCAAGTTTCTTTTCTAAAAAGATTACCCAAAACCATACGAACATTAGAAATATCAACCTCACAAATGAAATTCTTCTGGGAAAATTTCTGTCACATCAAGGCAGAACTGCAGAAGCCAACGTTTGTTTCTCCACTCAATTTCTGGGATCAGTGTTCTATCACCATGTTCCAAAGGTCTCCAACATTCATTTCTGTCCATATGATGATGTCGGAACAAAAATTGAGAGAGAAATTTAAGAATTATTGATGGGAAATTGTTGGTTATAATGATCATAGATATTTTTCTTTTAATTTAGACGAAAAACTAAAATCGATGGTTTTACATAGTGTGGTATATTGAGGACGATAAGTCATGCCTGAGCTAGAGAGGGAGTATGAGAGTTCTCTTTTTGTCAACTTTATATGATAGTTTATATGGTCCTTAGTGTTAGTATCAGACTTAGGACGATAATGACTTTTTATATACTGAAATTTGAAATAGATCTAACTGTTAAATAACAAATTTGACTACGACAAATTATATAAGTTTGTCTATCAAAGATTATGTAAAAAACTATAGAGGAGAAGAAAATATGGAGGGATATTTCTTATAAATCCACATGAGCCATGCAATAGTATCAAAGGAATATAAGCAAGACACGAAGGAAATTACATGAAAATTTGTAAGAAAGAGAGCCGATTGTTCAAATGAGTGGAGTAGAACAGCTTCAACCAAAGACTCGAGAATAACTTGTGACAGGTGCACATCACTTACCGAGCACAAAGTAGAATTTAAGGTAGCAAAAGAACATGATCATGAATCAGAGCAATGCCTTACTAGATATCTTATCTACCATGCTGCTTTAAACTAGCAGTACCTGATCAAGACTTTGCAGTGCCTCCAGACCAAGTGTGTATTTTTTTTTATCTCATTAAAGCCTCAAACAAATTTAAACAGGAAGAAAAGGTCAATTTCAAGAGAAAAAATTTCTTTTTAATAAAATTAACGACTTTTTGCATAAACATAATAATAATAAAAGTAATGTATTAATACCAAAATTTCTCTTGGATACCATTTTTTTTTGTTGTCCTTCTGGTTCTAAGGTTTCGCCTTGACTAATCCGGATCGACCCGTGTCACACACGTGGCTTTGATAGGTGAGTCTCCCAGCAGGGATTTTCTAAATACACAAGGTAAATCCGCACTGTCCATCAGACAACAAAAATCTTTCACAAAGATACGATAATAGCACGCAGAAACTGTCACTGATGCACAAGGATGCACAAAGCTCCATTAAATGAAAAGATCCGGCATGAGATTTAGCTAATCATCGATTAGCGAATACAACTGAACCCTCGCTGGATTTCTTTAATCAAATCTTACCTGCGAGTTCAATACTTGTCGGATGACTGATTTGTCTTCATCCAATGACTCAAAGAGACCTCCACCATATCAGTCGGCTCAAGGCCAGCTTTCTTTCGTAATTTTCGAATTCTATTAATAACTTACAATAAACTTAGTTACAATGTCCAATACATCAGAAATAACACATTTATTTACTCAGCGCATCTTTGCCAACATCATTCTTGGCTAAGAACATCAAACTAATGTAAAACTTTAAGCAATCCAGACTTATTCAAGAATGTACAGCACGGATAAGAGCCAAGTAAAAGAAACAGGTAGACAGTAGACACTAACCGATCACTTCAGTGTTTCAATTGATGCGTCAATATAAAAGACTAAACAAATGAGACACCAAACAATTTGAACAAATACAATATATTACATTTAGTAAAAAGCTATGCAGAACAACCCTGCACATGCCAGAATAAGTTGCCATACCTTAATGTCTGTCAGCTTCAAACAGTGTGTAGCAATAGTCACCTCTCCAGCTTTCTCAAAAGCTAGTACGCTGCAAGAATAATAGAGTAAGCAAACATAAGTTTTCAAACCTAGTTTGATACCCTCCCCTGCTCCTCACAATTGAATGGAGGAGCAGTGGAGAATAAAGCAGCGGACAAAATAACAAGTACCATACCTAAAATCAAGCTCTGCACAAACAGATGCATACTTCAAAGTGTCTTTACACGTAACAAGAGACCTTATATTGAGCTCCTTCAGCACATACTAGATAAAGAGAATATGGGGGAAAAGACGAGAAAAATCAGATGCAAGAAAAACATGGAAAGTATTGCCCAAGCACTAAATTTTAATTTCATGATCAGCACACCGAGAAAGGAGAAAGAAATAATTGGCAAGGGGGTCGAACAAAGTGGATAGCCTTTAAATAATACCATAATATTAGATAAATTCTAATTCTTACTGCCGTTAAGCTACAGGGAAATTTTGCATTCATTTGACACACTTTCTTGTTTCAACTTAAAGGATCATCTAATATAACTGCTGCATCATCTCCTTAGAATCCCAAACAAATTTGGAAACAACATGCAATCAACAAAATAAAATTTCTTTCCTTTTATTATATTTCCCTCTACAGTTTTTCCAATTTGATTCCCCCATCCCCCCCCCCAAAAAAAAAAATAAAAGAATTTGAATGCTTCATTGAAAACTTGAATAACTTTGTCTATAGGTAATGTCTGCCAATGAATAACAAAGAGAGAACAAGTAGAACAACAGGCATTTATTAAATTAAGAAAAAAGAACTAAAGTTTTCATATTGCCCATGCACCTCTCTTAATTTGCCAGCTATGTCCTCAAGAAAGTCTTCATCTGGATGAACAACTACCATCTCCCTAAATTATAAGAACGAATGGGTGAGAGAATGCAGAAAGACAAGAAACATATAAGTGAAATATCAACAAGAGAGCTTATAAGCAGACCTCAGAGGTGTTTTGAGAGGCTTGTTGTGACGCTCACGATTGTTGCGGGCAAGATCAATTATCTTCATCATCCTTGTCACACTTTCTTCAATTCGCTCCCCCCTCTTAAGACACCAATGACATTTGACTCGGTAAAATTTATAGTAGTATGATACAACTTTATAATTAAGAAAACAAACCATTAATGAACTATACAGACCAGACTATATTAGCATAATTACAACAAAAATGAACAATACCTTTCCTTCTTCCTGACGAAATCTACAATAATGGATGTTTTCCTCTGCTCCATCACTGACTTTTCGCATATTTTGATAAAGAACCTCAGTTAAGAAAGGTGTGAAGGGAGCCATCACCTTACATGAAGTTAGAAGCACCTAAAACCATCGTACAAGTTTCTAAGCATGTGAATAGTGATACGATCATTACTGAACGCATAATAGCAGATAAGAAGCAATAAGTCATCGCTAAGAAAATGAAACAATATTACATACATTATAAAGAGTGGAGAGTGCCATACGGCAGTCTTCCTCTCCAGTACGGCCTTTCAGTCTCTTACGGTTGAATCTCACATATATATTTGTGAGGTTGTCGAGAAACTTCAAAAGATATGGAACCACCAAAAAAAGTATACACATGCATAAATTCTTTTCAGTTTTACAGAGTGATATTATAGATGTACAACAAACTAGCGCATAACATCTATTGAAAGGTGTCTCAAATGTGTTATGGTAGTGGTATTCCCTAAATCTACATTGTAGCAATAATATAAGAAGCCGATTTAGTCTGTTTCAAAAAACCATAGAACCAGTACCACACATTTCTTAAATCTTAAAAATCCGGTATGCACCATCAATGTTGTTAAGCTGATGCCAACTCTGAATGCTAAAAAAGTGTGAAATCTATATCAAAACCTAGATATATGTTGCCAAAATTTCTAAATTGAGTTTGGTATTAAATTCAAGGTTTCTCATATTGATATATAGGCAAGAAAATTTCATGAGGTTATGTTGGTTTATAGACAGAACCTTATAAAGTCGATACGCATCCATTTCCTCTCGAACAAAGTGAACAAGACTTTGAGTTGAAGAGTTTATCCATTGATCAAGCACATTAGATGATTTTTGAAGAACAGTGACAGCAATAGGAACAAATGGGGCAGACCCTCATACTCGAGTCTTTTAGCATTCTGAACAAGAAACCTATACGCATTATACCATGGGAGGAAGACATCTTTGACCTGGGCAGATATCAAGATAAGGGATTAAGAAAATTCATGCCACAAATATGAAACAGAACACCAAAAAGTAAATATAAGGAAACAATAATGTGATAAAAAAATATCTTCTTAGAAGAAGAGCTGGTACGTAGCAAGAAATAAACAGAAAATACTCACAATGTCACAACCCCATTTTAAAATAAAAATAATAAAAAAGTACAAAAAAATTATAAAATTAATTTAGTTAATTTAGGAACTGAATTGCAATTTTTCAAATCTTGAAGTTCGATTTTGAATATGTAGGAAGTTCAGAGACTTAATCTTGAATTTTCTCTTTTTTGTTGTCAAAGAAAAAATTAAAATAAAATAGGTAAGAATATGGCTGAGGGGTTTCTAACTCATATCCCAGACATAGCCGCCTATCATCCTACCATTAGGTTGGGAACTGTTAATGATTTTTATTAAATATATATATTTTGAAGGCTTAAGACTAAGGTTATAATACCCAAACCCTAAATTCCCAAAATTTCCCCAACTCTAATCCCTCTAATCCCTAGTCGCTGTCACCCCTTCGTTGATTCCTCGCCGTTCGACCATCTTTGGACTGCATCGTCGCCAGTATTCGACTCACCATTGACCGACGACTAAAACCCCTCCAACCTCTCTCCGAAAATCGGCGTCATTCACCGTAAAAATTCATCCCAAAGCTACGCCCAAAACCCACCCCTATTGCTTCAATTTTTCATCTTTTTCAAACGACCCCGGTGTTTGTTCGCCACACTGCCACCACCATGAGACTCTTGATGTGCTGATCTACAAGACTAGAAAAGTTCACGTCAAACTGACGACCAGAGCTGCCGCACACACCGCTCCCTGCTCGTGGGTGTCGTCTGTCAACCAGGGGGTCTGTTGATCAACTGAATCAGTCTGAAACTAGTTTAAACTGGTTGGGTCGGTCTGGACCGAGTCGTTTGAGCTGAGTCGAGCCGAGCTATTGACCGAGCATTGATCGTCGTTGGCTATTTCTTAGAACAAATATCCTGATTTTTTTGACGTTTTGAGTTCGTTTTTAGGTCTGTTTCGCCAAATTCAAACCTAGTAAGTTGTTTTTCACTTATTAACCTCTCGATTCAATCTATTTTTCGCAATTAAGCTCTATTTCTGATGTAATATTTGTTGATATGTATCCGAGATATTATTGGATGTTGGATTCAAGTGTGAGAGCGATCGAATAGAGTTTGAATGTTCGACCAGTGTAGCTCGAGAATCAAGGTAATACTTTACTTCCCTATACATGCTTTACGATACATGTTGGTATTGCTAAGTGCATGGATAAATATGTTTCGTCTCATTTGTATAGTTAATTATTTCTAAACTCGATTCGAATACGGTGAAAAGTAAGTAACTGAATAAAACTCTGATGACTCGTATAAGAAATTAGAAGATTTATAAGGAACAATTCCAAGTTTTGTGATTAACCAGTGAAGCGTTTAACCTCATAACCTTTAAAATTTGATTACTCTTATTAATAATTGAAACACAGAAAATAACTAGATGAAAAATTATGAAATTACCCTTGAGTGGTAAAAATAGCCCGTATTGACCCTGAGAAAATACCCTGAGAATTCATATATAGTCAGATAAATTATTGATTTAACTGTTAAGTTCCTATTTTATTCGGAATATTTTTTATAAACAGTTTGTAACCTGAGAATGCACTAGACACAAAATTTCTAATTTACTAGAATTCACCTAGGACTAACTTATCGAAAGTACTCTTATTCTCAGAATTGTTCGAAATAACTTAAATAAATGACAAGTTTAAATTAAATGGAAAGACTGGACCGAAAAAAGGACTGAAATATCATTGAACTGTAAAATGACTAAAATACCCCTAAAGTGTGAAATGACTTAAAATACCCCAAGCCTTGGAATGACTGAATACCCTTAGGGTGCGTTTGGTTCACAGAATGTAAGATTACCAGTGGGAATAAAAGATTACCAGGGAATAGGATTACTGAGAATATTACATTACTTTGTTTGGTTAGTTGGTTTGGCAGGAATGTAAGATTACAGTGTTTGGTTGAAGGAATAAAAGATTACTGGAATGTATATTTTACCAAATTATCCTTGTTCTATATTTTTTAACAAGTGAAATTCTAAATATTTAAATAAAAATTATTTATATAAAAATTCATCGATAATATATTACTTGAGCATTTAAATATATAATTTATTATTTTAATTTTAATTAATATTAAATTTTACATAATTTATATAAAAATATATTAAAATTTTATATTAACACAAGGAGCGGATCAAAACTGAACATCATTATCTGGCCCGGGAGATCGTCAACATTATAGCATGCGAAGGGCTTGAAAGAGTGGAATGTCATGAACTTCTAGGAAAATGGAGATCAAGGTTTATTATGGTTGGCTTTACACCCTCTCCATTAAGCTCATTCGTCAACAATACCATCAAAACTTTGCTGCAAAGCTATTGTGACAAGTATACACTTGAAGAGAGAGATGATGTTCTTTATCTCGGCTGGATGAATCGAGCTATTGTCGCTTCCTGTGCATGGAGATGTTAACCGATTGATAACTGTTTTGACAGTGTTGATACAACCTTTATTTGGAAAAAAACATGGCAAAACACGAGATTAGAGCTTACTTGGTAACTATGTCATTTCTAGGGATGCAATGTAAACAAGGTGTTTTTATAATTAAATGTTAGTGATTAATTTCTAGTGGTTAACTGTTGCAGCTTGTCTTGTTTACGTGTTTTCCACTCTGTAATGTTAACATTACATAGTTATGGATATGTTCTTTTTTTATGGATATGATGCTAGCTGGTCCATTTGCCTGAAAACGTTCACATTTCAGTTAAAATCTATGACAAAACGCTCACATTCTTAAGATATGATAGAAAATATATATTGTATTTCTTACAAATTCCATTACAAGAACTTGTTTTACAAACACTTTCCTGTGAAAAATAAAATTGTATCCGTTCCACTTTTGTACAAACTCCCAAGTTTAATACAAATAGTGATTGGCAACGTTCATCTTAGACTGTGTTAATCAGGATTTTACTTCGACAGAAGTCATTTTTGTTACTGCACTCGAAACCGATTGCCATTCGATCGAGCAATTTACTTTCATGAGACTCGCAGATTGGTTCTCCTCGTGATAACCTTTTCCTTGCATTTATCCAGTACATTTCTGGTTGGTCTTGCAAGGAAGCTCCAATCACTTTAAGTGCCAATGGAAGTACTTTGCATTCATTAGCAATCTATCAAATCCAGAATTTGAAAAACATCAGCAAAGATAAAAGTCAGGTTAACTATATCAACTACTAATCCTTCAAAATCATTCTTAGTTAATTACATGTTTGATCAAAATTGCATTGCCAGTCGGAGGAATCGACTTTTGTCCAAAAGCAGAGTGACAAAACAGGGACATAGATTCATCTTCCCTCAACAACTCATCGACAGTGGAATCCACATATCTATTCAATGCATAAGGGCTTATAATCACTATAGTTGCAATTCACAAAGCTGGAGTATTGAACTGACATTATTCTCTGCAAATAAAATAAAGAACATTAGAAATCATAAAGAAATTAGATGATCGAGGATAGTTAAAAAATGGATGTTCAGAAGTCTGTAGCTCACACTAATAGTTTTCCTAAAATTCTTTGGATCCTCCTGGTCCTCAAACGGGTAAGCACCAACCAACATAACATAAAGAGTCACTCCACATGACCATACATCTGCCATATGAAAAAGGAATACAATCCTAAAATTAATCAGAAATAGAAAATGAGAAGACTTTATATCTATGCTTTGGAAAGACTTAAAAGAAATCCAGACCTCAGTTTCTCTTTGCCAAATATCTTAGGAGCTATTGCTTTCATGATCGTTAAAATGAAAACCTTCATGATAAAGTGCACTACTAGTAGATATCCAATCAATTGATAAATATTCTGAGCAATTGATCTTTAACCAAGCTTATAATCACCCTCAACAATTCTTAAAATATTATCAAGTAACATCTGACTATCTTTATTCTTTAGAACAGTAAGTTAAGGCATCAACTACTCCATCATAAAACTATTTAGCATAATAATACAATCATAACTGAAAAACCCTAGCCTCGTAAACAAGCCACTATCAACAATATTTGAACAAAAGTAGATAGAGAGTAAAGTACCTTGCCATCATATTCTCTCTGAGAAAGAACTTCAGGTGCAATATAAGCTGGAGTTATGGTTTAGAGTTTAGAACATCTATTCAATAGGCAAACACATGAATCGTATTATGGAAGTGGCTTGCACTTGGAGACGAAGCAAACACAGATCCAAAGAATTGGGAAAATTGATTCATAATTCGAAAATGATTATGGAAATCTAGGGGACTTACGGTTTAGAGTTTAGAGCGAATATACTGTGATATTACCTGGGTTGTTCCTCAATATCGAATTTAGAGTGAAAAAGAAGAAGCAAAGACCAAGATTGATCCCAACATAAGTTAAAAGAGCTGAAAGAATCTTCTTTCAAAAACATCTTTGATATACCAGCCTCTATAAGATTATTAAACACAACAGCTCAATTGTAGTCCTCGACTGCCCAAACCAAATTCCCTGATTCAAAATTTAGAAAATTGTGTCAAAAATCTCAAAACCCAACATAAAAGCGAAATTAAAACATAAAATTGATCAGCAAAGGAAACACAGGAAAATGTTTTTGCTATCAAAATGAAAAAGGGCATCACTTTATGAACATTTTTTTTAACTTTTTAAACTAATTGTTTGGTTAGTGTTTTGATTTGCAATGTGTATCAAAAACCCTTCATGATTCTTCGCGGTTTTACTTCACAAACAATTTAATAACTAATATCAAGGTTAAACCATGAGCAAAGCTAAGGATTTGCTTAAGATTGAAACGGAACAACCAAAATCCAGGAAAGAAATCTATGTTATAACTCAGTTTGATTATGCCCTAAAACCCAGAAAAGAAATCCAAAAATGAACTCCTTACAAAGAGAGAGTGAGAAAGAAGACCTAGTTTAGACTTGCAGAATGAGATGAAAAGGTAAAAGTGGGGCGCAACAACACAAACTTTGGCTTGCACTTGGAGACGAAGCAAACACAGAGACAAAGAATTGGGAAAATCGATTCATAATTGGAAAATGATTATGGAAATCAGGAGGGGACTTACGATTGAGAGCTGAGGAGGAGGCGGATAGATGATATGATTGAGAGGCGGATACTGGTCTAGGAGATAAGGCAAAAACATGTACTCGGTTCCCTGGTACCCTTTGATCCCATCCGATGTTCGCATCTCAGGGCCGAGACTGCACAACACGAAGTGCTCAAATAAGCTATATATCTTCTTAGTTCATCGCCATTTCTTTCCAATGAATACTGGAAGCTTAGCAGCAATTCTTTCATATCCACCCATGTCTTTATGCAACAAATCCATTAGTTCCGAATGAACATATATTTCTGACTTAAGCTTCCATCTGCTTGAAACAGCTGCATCGACATTCTCTTCATCACAATTTCCTATCAGCCATAACCAAGCGGGGAGAAGGGTACTTTAGACAACGGGACCGAGAATAAACAAATACCTAAGAGAGGTGGGGGTATGACATTCCCGAGAAAGCATGAAAAAAATACCACTGTTGGTATTCATTCATTCCCTACACTTGGGAATGTAGACCATCCAAACATGAGTATATTTACCTGGAAAAAAACATTCTTTTCGGGAATGAAATATGACGTTAACCAAATGGAGCCTTAAACTCTGGAATTTACATGTGTTGTATTCTAAAGTAATCTTAAATTTTATAAATAAAATAAATAAATAAATATTTAGATTAATTTGTTTGTTATTTATTATTATATATTTAAATGAAGTTTTTTATATGTATTTTAAAATAAAATAAAAATCGATTTTTTTGTTAATACAATAGAATTATTGGATTTTTTATCAACAAGGTAATATTATAGATTAAACAAAACCGATTTGGTTATATGTTTAGTTGAAAATCTCTCTAGACCTAAGTGGAAGAAAAGAGTACGTATAATTAACTAAGATCCACCTGAAGCAAAACTACACAATATCCAAGCTTACAACCAGCAAAAGAAAAACAGTGCTGCAAACGATCATGGTACCGACAAAACCGCAGGAACACAACACAAAGCCCAAAACTAAACGCACATCCAATCATCAAAGCACACACTAGATACATAAAAGCCTAGAATAAACAGTAAAGCTTAAGTGAAGAGAAGAAGACACACAATCAGGGCCCTCCACCAAACCAGCGGCATTTGCTGGACTCTAAACCGAGATAAAGCAGCAGCTGAACGCCAATTTGAAACATCAACAAGCTCCACATTCGACCCAGTCCACAGTCCCAATAGTAAACCAACAAAGCTTACCGCCAGGCCTTAAAAGTATCATGCCTCAATCTCATCCAGCAGCTGCGCAAGTTTCATTGGTCGATAGCAGGGATTCAAATCACGGTCGCGGTCGTGTTTTCGGTTTGTCTCGTTTACTGCAATTACAACCATAAAAGACATATCAGAAGACAGCGCGATCGCTATTTTGCGGGTCCTATCACGGTTCTATTTAAAACCCTGGTTGATAGATTGGATTGGAGATCCAATTCAAAGCCACACGAGAGGTGGAGATTCAATTCAATGTCACACGAGAGGTGGAAACCACCAACAAATACTTAGTTCCCTCAGAAGCTGTATCCAGGGGGGGGGGGAAACCTTCCAAATCTACTTTTATCGCTTCCAAATCAGAATCAATGGAACTACAATCCAAAGAAGGGGCATAGAATAAGGCCCTAATGAAACCCGAAGGCGAGCGAAGACAACCCCCCTACCCCTCTTTGACAACACCTGAAATTCAGAAAATCCAGCCGCTAGGACCCCAAACAACAGCTCGCCCAAATAAGCTCAAATCCGTGGACAGGCAATCCCTCGAATTTGTCCACCAAGCCGATTCATTAATCACAATACTAGCTTTCAGCGCATTTAACCAAACCAACACCGGTAGTTTAACTTGAAACAACAACACCTTTAAGGAGATACGCTTCCCATTAAACATCCATATATTACGACACAACCATGCAGACCAAAGCGCAGCCGAGACTGATAATATGGAATTGATAAGCAAATAAATTGAACTCTTTTGACCGCAAAGACACACCCACACAACCGCTTCGCTCGGCCTTATTCCTCACCACATTAAATTCACCACCAATTACCTAGAAGTTTGAATCATTCACCCTCAAGCTTAAAAGAGTATTCCATAATTCCAGCCAGAATTATTTAAAATAAATATTTAATGCTTCATCCCACCATATCAACTAATTCTCTTAAAAAAGACCAGTAATTTTGTTGGTTCTCGTTATGTAACAATTTTTCGCGAGTCATGTAACATTTTCCCCAAACAATTTTATTTGCTTTCAATCAAGAACACAATGCAACCGATTTCAATTCTATACAAAGAGAAGTATGAATAACTCGTGCACTAATCAAACTTAAGCCCAACTAATATCAGAATGTTGGTAATTTTGTTGTTAAGGTCATTTCAAAGAATTCAATCAGAGCATTGTTGATGATTTTACTCGAACAACCTACGTTTATCTTTTGCAACATAAATATGAGGCGATATTAGACAAGTTAATATTAAGGAGGGAAGGAGTTCAAAATTTTGAGTGGTATAATAGTTGTTGCTGCCCAGGATCGAACTGGGGACCTTCAGTGTGTAAGACTGACGTGATAACCACTACACCACAGCAACTACATGCCGAGGTTGATGCAGTTAAATATTGAACGTTTAAACAACAAAATGTTGACTATCGACCTAGCAGGATATAAACCAAGAGAGAGATTGCAGGCAAGTAAAACAATAAACTAAGTTTATGCTTCACCTGGACTTAACATTCGGTAGTCAAATACAAATTTCCACAGCACCTTAACCATGACTATATTTTACCATCATGTCTTTGGTTCTGTTTTAACAAAATTATTTTTGAGAGATCCAAATATAGACACCATCAAAATTTGTAGTTGTCGTAGTTTAAGCTTTGTCTGCAAAAGGTCATGATGATCCATTGTTGCCCAAGAATTAAGCTTCGCCAGAGGAATTAGGAGCAGATGATAGCAACTAATATTTAATTGGTTTCATGGATTAATGCCCAAGGAAACAGTCGATGGGATAGTGATTATTCATCAACTGCCTTACCATATTAAAAAAAACATTAAAATTCCGTGCCGGGTCTTTCGTGTGAGAGCCGAATATCCTAACCAACTAGACTATAACCGATTGATGTTGGGTAGTATTTCTTAAATAATATTTAAGTTGGATGCCTAAAGACCTGTAACTGAAGCCAAAGTTCTAATTCCAAACCAACTAATCTACCATATCGGATGGCGTGGCTTTCAGCTCACCGTTGTTCTGCAGCATTTAACCGGATTAAGTAACGTCATTAATGAAAAAGGATGTTGGCTAATAAAAAATAATGTAAGGATTAGTTTATTTATATTTTAAGTAAAGATATAAAAGTGCAGGTTTAATACAGGATCTTCTATGATTTGTTTTATCGGTTATTATGGTAGCGGTAGACACCCATTTTCATCCGGAGTTTTTTTTATATATAATAATATCGTATAGTTTTTGAAATATATATATAATATATAGTTTTTGAAAACATTTTGAAAATTTATAATATATAGTTTTTAAAAAAACATTTAAAAATATATATATATATATAATAATAAATAGTTTTCAAAAACATTTTAAAAACTTATATAATATATAGTTTTTGAAAACATTTTGAAAATATATATAATATATAGTTTTTAAAAACATTTTGAAAATATATATAATATATAGTTTTTGAAAAACATTTTGAAAACTTATATAATATATAGTTTTTGAAAACATTTTGAAAACTTATATAGTATATAGTTTTGAAAACATTTTTGACAACATATATAATATATAATTTTAAAAACATTTAAAAAAAATATTATATATAGTTTTAAAATATTTTTGAAAATATATATTATATAGTTTTGGAAATATTTTTGAAAAAATATATAATAATAATATATTATTATTATTATTATTATTTATTAATTTTTTCTTTTTATTTATTTTCAGGTCCAAATGAAGTCCAACAAAGGCCCAGTAGGAAACCCAATCGAGTTTGGGCTTGATTCAGCCCTAAACCAATTAGGGTTTTATATCTAGCAGGAGGGCGCCACACGCTCTGGGAAGTCAAGAGCCAAGCACGTGAAACGGGCGGGCGAGATCCCCGAGACTGCACTATCCCGGGGTGTTCGGTCAACCCACGAACAGTCCATTGACGTCCCGAAATAATCGGGAACAACCTGAGATCACCGAAAACGAACCACCGACGATGGGGTATAAATACCCCACAAAGTCTATCACGAACCACAACCAACAGAGAATACGACAAAAAAACAACAAGATCGAAATACAACAGAAAATATCGAAGCAAACACAAGAGCAAATCATACAAAAACCATCCCAAATATCAACAAAAACAGAAAAAGTTAAGGCTTTTTCTCATCTAAAGGAGCAAGGGCAGTGAAGGAACGACATTGGAGGAAAAGCGCCGGAAAATGAAACGTTTTCCTCAGAAAAGGTGAAAACTCGAAACTTGCTTGTTAGATCCACACTGAGTAAAGTGTTTTTTTTTTTGGGATATGGGGGTTTGAGGGTCGGTTTTGGGTTCACGGGGTCGAGAGGGTCATTTGGGTGAGTTTAGAATTTTTTGACCGAGTTTTTTAAGGGTGAGAGGTTTTTTTGTTTTGGAGGAAAATGCTATTTTTTTAGTTTTTGGGCTATTTATAGCCGAGAGGCCTTTGTGTAATTAGGAGATAGTTAATCCTTTTCGCCGTCCCCCAACTTTTAAAGCGTAATTCATTTTGGTCACTATGTTCAATTTGGCCTCTGAATCTTCAATTTATTCAATTCAGTCCCTATTTATAATTTACATTTTTTACAATTTAACCCCTCTAACTCTTTATTTTTCTCTTGCATCTCATTTTTAGTATCAAATTGTTTCAATTTGATCCTCTAAACTTTTAGTTATTCATTTTTTTCTTTTTAATTTTAGCATTTTTTTTAGTTATTCATTTTTCTTCTCCTTTTAATTTTGTCATTTTTTTATTTTACTTCTTATTGCTTTTATTTTATTACTTTTAAAATTTAACATTTTTTATTTTATTTTATTTTATTTTATATTTTCCCCTTTGATTTATTTAATATTTAATATTTAATATTTTTACCTTTATTTTTTATTTTATTTTATTTATTTATTTTTATGTTTTTTATTTTTTATTTTTTCCTTTTGATTTATTTAACATTTATTTATTATTTCTTATCTAAAATTTTTGACTTTTTAGAGGAATTTTAATCAATCAAAGGTAAGTAATTTGAATCGCGTTTTTTTAAATTTTAATTTTCACAATTACGACAACCGACAAATTAAATTGTACCGAAAGGGCAGTTCAAGGGTGTTAATCCTTCCTTAACTATAACCGACTCCCGAATCTGACATATTTATGGTAAAATGCAGATCAGGTAAGATGGTGTACGATCAACCTAAATATTTTTTAAATGATCGGTGGTGACTCTAACCCATTTATTCAAGTCGAAGCCCAATTCCGGACCCACCCGAAAGATTACTGCGATAGTAATGCATGGCCTAGCGTTGTGTATATTTCGATAACGCTTCAAAAACAACATTTTCCATGAACAACATCGCAGAAACTGTCTTAACATTGTTTTTCAAAAGGTAACACACTACATGCACATTCAAATTTCAAAATACAGAAGAAGGGTGAACAAATTACAGATTCTTACTTATTGCACAATTTTTTTCATATTTGTTAACAATTAAAAGTATTATTCTTGAGTCTGAAAAGGTTTATATGTCTTCAGGCTTTGAATCAGTCCTTGAACGGATCCGGCTGCAGCGACGAGTGAAACCACCAAACAAACCCAGCTAAGTATTTTTAACCATATCCACCTGAACGAGTATCTGGGAATTTTCGTTTGCGCGATGTGCATCTCTATCGGAAAGTAGACCGTTAACGGCCAAAACGAGCCGGCTCCGATGAGACCCAAGAAATCGTTGAAGAAAGGAAATATCATTGCTACGACGGCAGTTACGATAACGTATGATGTCCTCCACACTAACCTGAAGAAGTTAACGTAGTAAATTCCGTAGAACGGAATGTCAACCTCGCGTTCACCTGTAATGAACTTGTTATCGGACCAGTTCCTCGAACACCAACCCTCGACGAACCCGAACAACGGTTGTGCAAAGACCTGAATGCATGTAAATCATGGTTAGAGCTTATTGTTAGATAATGCAAATAGAAGAAAATGATATAGTTACTTTAGAAGTTATTTGGTCTGGTGTATTTTCAAAAGTAGATATTATTCTTCAAAATTAATAGTTTTTTAAATTTTGATCACCTAAAATAAGAAAGTGAAACTCGTTTGATAAGTTAGATCTTCGAAAAATAAAATACCAAATGAGTTTCACTTTCTAATTTTAGGTGTACATAATTTAAAGACTGTGTTAACCTTACAACAACGGCTACTTTTGAGATTACATTAAGTCAAATTAAATTACTTCTAAGATAATAAATTTTATTACTACACGGTAATTATACAATTTAGTTTTATTTTTATTATTATAGGTGATATCAATACTGACTGTGTCAGATTTTTATCAGTATTTGGAATATGTGCATGTATGCGTTGAGGATATGAGATTTTACCTGGTATGCACCAATGAGATGGATGGCAATGCAGACGTTGGCAAAGTCAATCAACCAAAACGGTTCATAAAAACCAAAGCCTGTAAGAAAATTCCCCGGCGCATCGTTTCCGAATGCGGCATATCCGAAAACACCGCAAAGTACATAAAACAAAGTGGTCGTCGAAACACCAACACTAGTTGCTCTTTTCATAGACTTGTTCTCCGGTGGGCTCGATTTGATTGTGTCCTGTAATCATAAAAATTCCATTTTTCTTAGACAAAAAAAGGGTAAACTAAATATTTAGTATCTAAACTATGAGTTTTAATCCGTTTTAGTACTTAAACTTTCATTTTTTTCAAAATTATATTTAATGTTTAGTTTTTGTTTCATTTTAGTATCCGTTAAAACTTAACGTTAATTTTTGAAAAAATTGAAAGTTTAGGTACTAAAACGGTCAAAAACTGATAGTTTAGTTACTAAACATGTTAAACTTTTAACGGCGGGTACCAAAATGAAACAAAAACTAAATGTTATGTATGGTTTTAAAAAAATTAAAAATTTAGGTACTAAAACGAATAAAAATTGATAGTTTAGATAATAAAACGGATCAAAACTGATAATTTAGGTACTAAACGCATTAAGCTTTTAACAGCAGGTACTAAAATGAAACAAAAACTAAACGTTGGGTGTGGTTTTGAAAAAAAATAAAAGTTTATATAGTAAAGCAGATCAAAACTAATAATTTAAGTACTAAATACGTAATTTATCTAAAATTGTTTATAGTGACGATTAGATGTTTCAGTAATGTACTTCTTGTTTTGTAATTTGTTCATGTCTATGGACTATCAAGAAAGTATCACGTGAGGCAATCTTAATATACGACTAAAAAAAGATGTTATCGGTTTTTTATTATTTTTTAATAAAACTAGTAAAAAAATTATTAGAAATATTATTAATTCTATCGGTTTTGTTATTATCGAGCGTTTTACCGATTTTGTTAACATATCTAGTAAAGTACTACCGGTTTTTTTTACTAATTTTGTTATTATTAGACATTTTACCAAACATGTTAAAAAATTAATATTTTAAATAGAAATAATAATATTTTAAGTAATTTTTACCAATTTTATTAAAAAATAATGACAAATTCAATAACACATTTCTATATCAAGGCTGCTGCTAAGTAGAACTTCACATGGACTATGGCGACGAATTATTCTTGAGGCTGCTCTTTTAAGAAAAATGATTCTTTCTTTCTTTCTTTATATGCGACAAAAATAAAAAGTTGAAAGCTGAACACAAGTAGACTGGATGTCACAATCCGTCGCTAATAAATTCATGGGAATCGACAAAGAAAAAAAATTCTCTTTTACGAAAATAAAAGTGGCTCAAACTCTAGAATATTATGGTCCACTTGATTTTTTTTTGGTCCATACGAATCTTGGTCTCACCTATGCAAGATAAATTGTTAATTTTTCTTTATTATATTAAAAAAGAATAAATTAATTTATATGTTATGCTATTGAGTAATTTAATTTTTTAATTGAATTCATATAAATTCAAATATGAAAAAAATATATGTTTACACGAAGTTATATTTGTGGGTCTATACGATAAAACATTTTGTCCCAATAATATACAAACTATCTAAATACTTATTCCAAAATATCTCCATTTTTAGTATAATTTTTAAAATTTGTGTCATGATATAAAATCGGTGTCTATATGTATTTATGTTACGGTGGAAGTGTACTTGCCTGAATCTCGATGAGGACAGTGGAGTAAGCATAGGCAAAGGCGATGTCGCCGATAGCTTGGAAGGTCCTCCAAACCTTTTCGGATCCCGACACGTCAACCCCCACTGTTACACCCGTTAAGGTTGTCCTCACATGTCCCCCACCTTCATGTCACAAATACATGGAAACAATTACGTTCACTTTTTTTAATGAATTTGTTTTTGTTATATTATGTGAGGTGTTGATGATTTTACCTGCAACTTTGGCAATGGAGAGGCCGAGGCCGATGGAAGAATAAGCGAAAGACATGACGGCGGCGACAATGGAGAGCCAAGAAAGCTTGTCGAAGTTGGGGATTTGGCTCAGAACGAGTTGGATGGCTGCGAAGATGGCCATGAATGGGTAGTTTGATGTTTGGCACTTCACTTGATGACCATGCTTGTGGAAGCAATTTGACCTTTTCACCGCCCTGATGTTTCACAAGGCAATTAACACAATTGATTAAGATTAATCAAAAGGAAACAATTAAGTAAAAAAAAAGGGTATTTTACAAGAATCTGAAATTCAAACTTCAAAGTTACAAAATCTATTGGTATAACGACAAAAAAATGTCCCTAATGTCTGCTTAAATATTTAATTTAATTTTTATTTTTTAAAGTATTTTGATCCTTAAAGTTTCATTTTGAGATAAAAAGATTCTTATGTACTTAACAAAGTAATCACAAGGTACTACGTTTAAAATTTTCTTAACCTCTCACAAATTGTGCGCGCACACACACTGCAAAGTTACTTAAACCTGAATCCTCTAAAGAGAACAACACTCATTTTTAACATTAAAGTCGCTCAATGAATTCTACTCAACAAACGAATAACGTTTCAAAATAGGGACAGTTTTTGTCATAAAATAAAAAAGTTAGGGCCAAAATGCTAAAAAAATAAAGGCTAAAATAACTATTTAGTCAAGTATTATAGACTTTTTTGCCTTAAAATGAAATTTGAATGCTTTAAAATAAATGAATAAAAATAATCAAACATTTAGAGACATTTTTTTGACATTATACCAAATTTTCTTTTTGACTATCTGTATACTTACACCATGCTGATTGATGCTGTGATAGTGTATCCAACGGTTATCCCAACAAGATTTGCATACTGAGCCAATCCGCAGAGCTGAACTTTTCTTCCTCCTGGAGAAAAGAAAAAGAAAATATTTATGTACACACGCATAATCAAGAAGTAATTTCGCTTCGAAAACATATTTTTCTTGGAACTGTAAAATCCATCATTTAGTACATATTAATACCTAAGTAAGCTCTAACAACATCCATGTAGGTATAATTTCTCTTCCCATGGACAGGATCAGGAGCTCTATAACAATCAGCAAGAAGAGTGGAAGTAAAGTAAGTTATGAAGGAGAAAGCCATGAGAACCGCCGGTCCTGCCACCCATCCCAGTTGTGCAATAGCCCATGCAAGAGATAAAACACCAGACCCAATCACTGCAGTGATAATATGAGCACTCGCGGTAACCCAAGTCCCTTTCAAAAAAAAAAAAAACCAGAGCCACGTCAAAATCAAAAGTTACATATGGTCATATTTGCAAGGTGTGAATGTTATCAATAGACTAAGAAAACATCTAAATAGATACTACTGTAAACAGTAACTTTTATTTACCCGTTCTCTTGGATCGACCGTCGTCATCCAAGTTCTTTTGGATATCGCCATTCTCGTACTCGCCGGGAGTTCGCTCGATGAACATGCTGGTCTTCTGCATCTGTTTAGCCATCGACTATGTCTCTCCTGTTTTGTAAACTTTCTTGAACTATTCGGTTATTATGTAAGAGAGATGATGAAGCGTTTGGAATAAAACAATGCAATATAAAGGGCTTAGTTGTAGCTTGAGGGGGAGTGGAATTATTAACAGCGATTTGAGCACAATCGATGGTCGTCGTTTGTGCTTATGGGATCTTGTCAATCGGGCGGTCCCCACATTTTATGTATTGCATGGGAACCATCCATTGTGATATCTCTCAAAGTAGACATAGTTGTAAGAATATTATACGATCCTTACGGACTTAAAATATTTTTATAAATAAAAATATGTACATATTTTATAAATAGAGTTATCTGAATTTGAGTCCTAAAAAGTAATATTATTTTAGTAATTGAGATCGTTTAATTGATTTGTTACTTGAAATATTTAGATTTAATTTTGTAAATAAAAATCGAGACATCGTACTCTTAAGAAAACTAACATAATTGAAGTAGACAATGTCTGGTAACAAACACAGTTTTACTTATATCATAAATAAACCCTAAATAAACGTCTAATTCACACCTTTAACTAGAGAATTAGTGTTGGGAAAAAAAATTCTCAGCCGTGAGAATATTCTTTAGACTTTCAAAATGAATAATACCGTGTCATGGATGCATTCGAATAATTCTTAGTTGGTAATATGAGTACAAATAGTATAGTACAAAATATAATATTGAGACCCCACATGTCTATCTTCATTTTATTAGAATGCATAATATCAAAATTAACCTTCAACGTTTATTAAAATGGTCATTTTGGTTACCATTCTATTTTTTTGGGAGCATTTTGGCCTCCAATATTTCATTTTAAGGTAAAAAGTCCTTGACATTTGACAAAATAATCACTTTGACCATTGTTCCTTTTTTTCTATAGCGTTTTAGTACTCAAATTTTAGGTTGAAAAGACTCATATTTTAGAGCGTTAATTATGTGTTAGCTAATAGTTTTGATCTATAGAAGGGGGGTTTTTGCCCTAAAATGAAACGTTGAGGGTCAAAATACTTAAAAAAATATGGGCCAAAATGAAAAAACGTTGGGGGCTATTTTTTTTATATTATGCCTTATTAGAAATTTTTTATAATTTGTTTACAAGAGTAACACCATCCACCTTTGGTTCAAGTGTTTATCACTCATTCTTTTTCTTTTGAAGTGCTTTACATGTTTAATCGTAATTTTGGTTGTGTTTTGTTTCTCACTTTATTTTTCTCTTTTCTACCCTCTTAATATTATACTCTTATTTTTATATATTTAAATTTTTATGTAATTTTATTTAATAAATTTTCATTTTTTCTTGTAAAAGTTATGAATGTCTCTACTTGTTCTTGTAAAAAAAAATTCATTTCTAAAATTTAATTTACCGTTATTTTTCGGTATACATTTATTTGATTGTCCTTTTGGTCTATCATTATTATATTATTGTTGATGGTGTTTATCATTCATTACTAATAGTGATGTTTGGTTGCCTATTTTATATTTTTAAAATTATCTAGTTTCTTTTTCTTTTTCTCTGTGTGATTGTAATTTCATTATTTAACAAACTAATTTTTACTCTTTTGATGTTTATTAAAAAAATAAATGGTTAATGTAATTAGATTTTTTTCTAGATTGTAAAGAATACTTTTTAAAGAGTGAAAATTACTCTATTATTCTATTTACTAAATAAAACTAAATATTATTATTAATTTTTTGAATAGTATGTGATGATTATAAGTTAGTCTAGGGTACATATGTTCAATGTGCCTTTGGAATTCTATTCCAAAAAAGATTTAAGTTATATTTCGAGTGCTTTGGGGAAACATTTATATATGGATTCAATCACTGTAAATAAAGAGAGGATAGAGTATGCTAAAGTTTATATGGACGTGGAGCCTTGTGCCTAGTTGCCTAGGGAGATCTCTGTAGGGATGGTGATGGTACCATTGTTGCATTGAAGGTGGTGGTGCCTTGGTTTCCTTCTTGTTCTTCTAGGTGCAAGAAGTTTGGGCATTCGGATAAACTTTGTACTGAGGGAAATGATCAAAGGTAGAAGGAATGAAGTGTGAAGAAGGATAAAATTCTAGTAGAATCTACTTCTAGTGTTCAAAATGGGAAGGACGGAGACCAATTTGAGGAAAATAATCTTGTGAAATATGCCTCTATCACTCTAGAGGGTGATGGGGATGTGGAATCTACGAATGGTTTTGTGGAGGGTGATTTAGTTGTTGAGGTTGGAACTAATACAGATCAGTTGAAGCATGGTAATGAAGGGAAGGTTGAAGATTCAAGGCTCACTGAGTTTCCTTCTCTTGATCCTCAGTCTCAAAAAAAAAAGGGAAGGGAAAAGAGAGGGGAGATGGGGCATGCAAGTTTTGCCTATTCTTCAAACAAGTTTGAGATCCTTGTTGCTGGTTGTGAGGAGGGAGATGGAGTAGATTGGTAGACAAGGCTTGCCTCGCAAATAGTTTCTAACATCTTGAAAGAAATGAAGAGTAAGAAGAAATATCATCATACTAAATTGAAGAGGTCATTGGATGTTGGTTCAGCAGCATGAGGTATACACTCTTCGCCTTTGTTATGACTATGATCTTTTGGAATGTTTGGGGGATTAATCACCCCCAAAAAATAGAGTAAGGTAATGCATATGGTTGAGGTTATTTGATTATTTGAAACTAGAGTTAGAGAACATAATGTTTCTTTTATTATTGCCAGTTATGTTGATAATTGGAATTACTATTGGGATTATTCTGCTGTGGGGAATTGTAAGATTTGGGTGCTTTGGAAGAAACATATTAGTTTTTCTATGTTGCATGTTACTGATCAGTCTATTTCTTTAGCTGGTAGATTAGGGGGTAAGGATGCTTTCATTTCTGTTATCTATGGCAGCAATGATAGTTATGTTAAGAAGGGTTTGTGGCAACAGTTGTAGATGGTTAGTTCTTTGGTTAAATATCCCCCTTGGATTATAGGGGATTTTAAAATCATTAATGATATCAGTAAGAGTTCTAATGTTGAGGAAGGTAGGCTTCATGTCACCTCTGAAATGGAGAATTTGTAGAACTATAAGGGGGATTTGGGGTGTAGATCATCTTTCATTGGCCTTATTTTTACTTAGTCTAACAAACATGACGAGGGTTTCCTTGCAAAGAAGCTGGATATAATGCTTGTCAATTCTAGTTGGTCTGACAGTTTTCTTGAGTCCTCTATGGAGTTTCAGGTTCCTGGGGTTTCAGACCATTGTTTAGCTGTGGGGGATTTTTGGCAAAGATAATTTGGCTTCTAGGTATAAGCCATATAATTACTTTAATTTTTGGGCTTTTCACCCTGAGTTTAAGGACATTGTCAAGAGATCTTGGGAGGTTCAAATGAAGGGAGATCTTATGCAAGTGCTTTTCTGCAAGCTTAAGAGATTGAAGACAGTTCTGAGGAGATTAAACAAAGAGCGTTATGCTGATATTTCAAGAAAGGTGACTGAGAAAAGGGAACAACTGGAAAAACAACAGCTTTCAACTTATCTAATCCTGGTGTGGGTAGTTTAGATGATAAAAATTTGATGTTGAAGCTGGCTGATCTAGAGAAAGTTGAGGGGCTTTTCTATCAGCATAAGGTCAAAGTTGTGTGCCTTTAAGATAGGGATCAATGCACTAAATTTTTTTCAATCCCAAATTGCAGTGAAGTGGGATTAAGTTGAAAACTTTTGAGATTATATCCTCTAAATTGGTGAGGTTTTTCAATGGGCAAATAGGTAAAGTATATGATAAGGTAAAAGAGTGTGAGGTGAAGGTTTTACGAGGGTTGCTTAATTATTCATTGCTTACTGAAGCTGGAGTGGACCTTATTAGGGAGGTTTCTAGGGAATAGATCAAGGATGCATTTTTAGTCAAGGGAATGACAAAGCCCTTGTGCTTGATGGATTCACATCAGGGTTTTTCCAGACTGCACGAGACATTATGGGAGAGGATTTTACTGCTGCAGTGAAGATTTTTTTGCAGAGTAAGATCTTCTTCATGTTTTCAATGTTATTGCCATCACTCTTGTCTCTAAGTTGCCTAACCCTAGTAAGGCTAAGGACTTTAGGCTTATAGCATGTTGTTCAGTGGTCTATAAGACCATAACTAAGATTTTGGTGGCTATGCTTTCTCTTTATTTCCCTAGTCTGGTCTCCCTAAATCAGTTTACCTTTGTGAAATGTAGGAACATTGTGGATAATACCCTTTTAGCCCAGGAACTGGTAAGAAGTTATGGCAAAAAAACTCTATCCTCGAGATGTGCAATCACAGTTGATCTTTAGAAAGCTTTTGATTCAGTCAATTGGGGGTTTATTATGAATGTGTTGAAGAGATTAGGGTTGACTGAATAGTTCATCAAGTGGATTGAAGTGTGTATGACAGGTCCTAGATTTTCCATACCTTCAATGGCACCTTGGTGGGATATTTCAGGGGAGACAAAGGAGTTTGGTAGGGAGATCCCCTATACCCCTATATTTCTTTTCTTGATATTAATGCTCTCTTCTATTTGTTGGATGTTGTTGTAGGAAAAATAATTTTCAATTATCACCCCAAATGTAAGAAGGTTGAACTCACTCATTTGTGTTTTGTAGATGACTTGCTTATCATCTGTAAAAGGACTGTGGATTCTATCTTGGGGGTTAGGAGTGTATTAGATTAGTTTTATAAGCTTTCAGGGCTTAGGCTAAATACTGCCAAAATAGGAATATTTGCTTTTTGGATGCCTGATGATATTATGTTTCTTGTGAATGAGACTATTGGTTTTAAGCTAAGAGCTCTACCAGTAAGGTATTTAGGGGTTCCTCTAGTTCCTAGAAAACTATCTAAAAAAGACTGTTCCTGGTTGGTGGAAAGGATTAAGGCTAAACTTATATTGTGGTCCAATCGATGACTTAATTATGTAGGAAGGATGTAGTTAGTCAAAGTTGTCCTTTTTAGCATTGCTAACTGTTGGTGTAAGTAATTGTTTTTACTGACTACAGTGATAAAAAGAGTGGAACAACTTTGTGCTAGATTCTTTTAGAGAGAGAGATATTTCTGCTAAAGGGGCTCGGGTCAAATTGAAGATAATCTGTTATCCCAAGGCTGGGGGAGGTTTAGGATTGAAAGACTTGGCATCCTGGAATAAAGCTTGTATGTTGATGCTTGTTAAATTCCTTTTTGCTACTAAGGGATCTTTGTGGGTTGCCTGAGTGAAAGTGTATATGTTTAAAGGCATTGATTTCTGGCAAGTAGAATGCAAGCCTAACTTTAACTGGGGGATAAGAAAAATCTTGAAGCTGAGGAAGGGGGATAAACAAATATTAGATAAGGCTGATGGGGGTAGAGTCTCTACTCGTTGGATGTGAAATGAGATTAGGGTTAAACATGAAAAGGTTAGTTAGTAAAAGCTTCTGTAGTTTTCGATGAGTGTTCCCATGCACTCTATTATTGCTTGGATGGTTGTGATCAATAGGCTTCTTAATGTTGATCGACTAAATAGAATGGGAATAAATGTGGATAGGGTTGTGGGAATTATATGGGAGGGAGCAAGGACACTTGGGATCATATTTTTTAGTGTTCTTTTTCGAGAGAAATGTGGAGTGTTGTGCTCGATTTGTGCAGGGTGTATAGAGATGTGGGGTGCTAGGAGGACAAGCCTAGCTGGGTGATTGCTCATCTCAGGGGCATGTCATTTTTTGTTTACATTTTGAAGGTTGCCAAGTGTGCTTATATCTATCGTATATGGAAGGAAAGGAATTATAGGCAATTTAGAGGGATTATCAATAATGTTGATAATATTGTTGACAAGATAAAATATATTGTTAAGATTAAAGTGCATAGGAATACTATAGGGCAGGATGGTATTAACCAAAACCTTTGTATAGCTTGGGAAATTCAATCTCCTTAGGTTGGGAGGATTTGTTGTATTATGTTCTTTGTAACAACGTTTGTGTTGTTTCTTGAATAATAAAGAAAGAATTCATCCAAAAATAAATAAATATAAGTTAATATATATTTACACTTCTTTTTTAATCATTAACAATGCATACACCTTACAAACGTAACTGGTTGAATCCCGAATCTCAAGAAAGAATAACATTTTTAACAATTGAGATCACTTGATGGATTAACATAACTTTTAGTTAAAAACATAATATAATATTACAATACATTTGAACAATATTTAATAGGTTATATTAATATAATCAATAATAGATGGCAACAAATCTGGCCTTGACTAAGCTACTATCTTCGTTAAGTCGGTTCCCAAATTTAGGCTTTGGGTAATGTCAACTTTTTGTCCTCACACACGTAATTAATTAAAAATAATTGATTGGACCCTCCACATGCGATTTTGGTGATGAGTATCAGATGCAGGCAATAAACATTAATTTCACTTTTATTCTTAGCCTTTTAGTGCTCAAAATAATGGTGCTGATTCGATGGTGTTTGTAGATGAATCAACCATTCACCCTTCATTTCCAAGTAATGTGGTAATGATGCTTATAGTAATCATCTGTTTTTACATAGAATTCTGTTTGGAGACGATTATACAAAGTTGTTGAATATTAGAATTTAATCAATGTGTTCGTGTAGATTAACTCATTTTAATTAAGGTGTTTTGTTATGTCAGTATCGTGTAGTAGAAATTTTATTTGAATTACAGTATTAAAATTTTATTAAAAAAATATCTTATAATTACTTGTGGATCGAGAGTCATGAACATGGAGGACATTAGTGTAGAATTGAGGGGAAGAAGATGGGATGGATAACTAGAGTTGAGACATTTATTACTTGTGGTTCTTAGAAGGAGTATCTTGATATATTTGGAGATGTCACGCGACACTTGAATATTAAAAGAGATTTCATATAATTGGAGAATTTGATAGAGATTTTATCTTTGATAGAATAACTTAAGTCGATTAACATGTTCGATAGTGTCATCACTCGTAACTTTCCAAAAATCGAGAAAATATATGTTTTTAATAAGATATCATTTACATCGTTAGGATATTTTAATTTTGTTATGCGTAATAGACTTTCGAATATAATTTTGACTCCGATTTTAAATATAAACCTCTAAATTTGTTTTTGAAAATAAAATTTCAAAAACATTTTATAAAAGATATTTTTATAATTTTAATCATATCTAATCTAAAATAATCGAAGGGAATTTATTTTATCAAAATACATATATATACTTTCGTGAAATATTATTTTTGAACCTAAAATGGAATTAAAGGAATCGATGATGAAAGACTGACATATGTGACATGTGTACGATTAGTGTCACATCCATATTAGGTGAGATGACCAAGATTTACCGAATTTACGTGAACTAGGTTCACGCATGAGCCATGAGTGAATCGAGGCAAAATTCCTTCACATGATTATAGGTCAACAGTATTCAATTTACAAAGTGGGTCAACTCCATGCAGTGGATGTTGAGGCTAATATTGTAGTTGTACCCACTTGTTATGACCTAATTTAACTGTAGGACGTAAGATACACCTACCCTCCAAATCAACCATCAACTTCCCTTCAAACGGATTATTAAAAAAATATATTTAAATTATATAAAAATTTAATTTTTTTTTTAAAAAAAAGACGTAATTCTGTCAACTCCTCTTCTTCTTGTCGTTGTTGTAGACGCCGATGTTGGAGGGGGTAAACAATGTGTGCCTTTCATACTTATTGGATCCAATATCTTTTCTTGTAGTATTATTTTATAATTTAACTTTCATTTGCAAGATAATGCTGAACCCATGCTATTTGTGGCCAAGCATTTCCTCCATGGAATTTGGCAACCTTTTATAACAACCGCGAACAGTGCTTATAATGGGGACTCATATAATATTATATTACGTGCCATTGCTTTGTTCTCTGATAATGGCCAGCTTTTATATTTCATAGGTGGCTGCGCGTGGGCTGGTTTTTGCACTGTGATATCCCAACTTTCTTATTTGAAACCTAAAACGACAAAACATCTCATTGAACAGTCGCATATGTTTCAATCGTCTTCACAATATTCCTGGCGTTTTTAGTTAATAATATATATTTATGGAATTATATATGCTATAGAAGTTTGATGGAAGCAGTGTCGTTGGAAAGTAAAGGGGTGTGATGTAGAAGAATAAATTCTGATGCCTGGATCCTTGGACTAAAGCACTAATGCTTAGTTAATTATAAATTAATCATTTGATTAAAATAAACACTTTGATTAACGTGGCAATAAGATTTGAAAACATATTACTGAGATGCTTTCTCGCTTTATTTTTCTTTTCTTTTATTATTAATCTGAAGTAAATGTGAGGGGTAATATTTGGTAGAAAATAATTCTCAACCATTTGACATAAAACGCTCGCACCTCTTACATTTCTTGTGCTTCGGGACTTAAAAGAATAATAACAATTCATTTACCACTTAGGTCGTTTGGTTCGTGCTACTTTATTTTTCTTTATTTAGTAAAGTTTGTGTTTAAATTATTAAACAAAACGAAACTACTTATTTTTTTAACCACTCGATCAATTTTGATCTCTTAAATAAGAATTTATTAACAATTGCTATTCACGGTATTTTTTTAATAGTCTAGAATGATTATAGGATAATATTTAATTATAACATTCTTAATAAAATAATAACATACATATACCCTGCAGATACGATTATTCGAACTCAAGATCTTTAACAAGAACAACATTCCTAGCTATTGAGGCTACGGTAAATTTTCTTAGCTATATTAGTTGGTATTACATTATAAAATATGACGTACTAACTTCAAGTATATGTAAAAAAATTGATAAAATCAAGTATATGTAATTAAATATATTATATACCATTTAAAGTTAATAGTAGTTAGTTAATGGATAACTTGAATGTTGTTAGGCGGATTCAAAAGGGACGGTACTCGGTTTCGTTTACTACGCTTCTTGATCATATTTTTGATATTTTGAATAGAGATTGGAGCACGACATATCTCCCGTGAAGCTAATATGGTAACACATAGATTGTCTAAAATTGCAACACAATTTTCTTTAACTCAATTATTTATTAGTCAATGCCTTAAAATTGTTTTATGAAAAAGCGACAAAATTAAATTGAAAATGATGTAGATTTTAATTAATGGTTGCCTTTGGATCTGTGGGTAATCTTATATCAAGTTTGGGGCGTTATATGTGGAGGTATCAATTGGGTAGATGAGAGTTGCTCAAGAAATCATTGAAGATTTTTTTCGCTCATATTCAGGGGGTTAGTGCCATTAAAACCCAAATTTTCTTTTCAAAGAACGTCTCACGCGAGCTAAGACAAGAGTTTAGCTATGAATTTGGATATGAATGTGTGACCACTCTGGGAAAATACCTGGGGTGTACGCTTGTTGCATCATATAGTACCAGCATGTATTTGCTTGACGACATGAGAAGCAAACTAGCAGGTTGAAAGGTGAAAGCTCTATCTTCGGCGGGACTTATAACTTTAGCTGAGTCAGTCTTACAATTAACGTCTGATCCAAAATATTCTTTTAGAATAGACACATATATATATATATGTAGACGCATATTTTTCGTCCTTACATAAAAATTATTATATATATATAATATATAAATAATTTATTTGTTATTTTTTTTTCTCTTCTTCTCTTCTTCTTTACAGGCCTAAATAAGAAAGTAAGGCCGTTACACAACAACCAGACCCAACACAGATCAACTAGGGTTCCCGAACCCTAACAGTTTCTCGTCCAGTGCCGTTTCCAGAACCAAGCCAGCAAGTCCCCACGCCCCACGTCTCTGGCCACGCACGCAACCGTCACCAGATTTCACGGCAACCATCAACAACCCCCACAAGCAAACAATGAAAGTTAGAGTTTGATTAGGACTCAAATTAGGCTAAAAATAGATGCATTTTTTTTGTATAAATAACCATGTAATCTCATAGTTAAGGGGAGGAGAGGGTTGATACGGAATACAAAACACAGATTACACAAAAACTACGAGCAGTATCGGGTTGAAACCGAAACATTTTTCAAGATTCTCGAAAGTAACAGAAGGTAAAAGTCTATACCATTTTCATTTTGAGGCTTGCATGCTTGTTGTTTTGTTGTTCTTAATTCGAAAAATACCAAAGAAAACTATTTTGGCCGATGAACTCTTAGGGGAAGGATCGAGACTTTGATCTCAGTTCTACCCTCCCCCGAGGCCTATTTCGAAAAACCAGTTTAAGATTTGGGTTGAAGGCAAGAAGAGCTTTCGAAAAAAGCTTACCTTTTCATGTTTGGCCGCCGATGAACGACGGCCGCCGCGGATCAGCGGCGGCGGCAAGGCAGCTTGAGGCGGCGCAGGGCCATTTTCTGGAAATGAACGGTGGTGTGTTCATCTGTTGGATGAACAAAAGAGAGAGTTTGAGTGAGGGAGGGGAGCTCTTGACGAGAGAAGAAGAGAGGAATGAAACTTTAAAAAAATATTTGAGTCATATAGTGAGCCCAGCAGACCAAACTGGCCCGACCCACGCTTATATCAGATCCGCGTATTTGGTAATAAATTAGGGTAAACTACCCTTTCGGTCCCTCCTTCCTTAAAGGTCTGTTATTTTGGTCCCAAATCCGATTTTAAACTCCGATTTGCTTTCAAATTGGCCACTCGATTTGCTTTTCTTTTCATTTTAATCCTTATTATATATATACATACTAAATTATATTTTTCTATTTATTTACTATATTTATCTATTTTTGGTGTTTTATTTATTTATGTTATATTATACCATTTTTTTATCATTATTTCTTATATATATACGTATAGATATATTACTATTAGTACTCTTTTTTTCATTTTCATTTCATTTTGTATCCTTTTATTATTTCATATTAATATCTTGTTTAAACGTGATTATATATGTATATTTTGTTTCTTTTTTTTTTGTATCTTAATATATATTTTATCTATTTATTTGTATTCTATTTCCCTAATGTTCGTGTATATATTTGCATATATTTTTTTATTGTTTTTTTTAATTATCTTATTGAATGTTATATTATATATATCACTAGCCTACCTAACATTTGAATTATCATTTTCTCATGGTCCCCCCCTTGTCCACAATCTGACCAAAACTTCACCTTTCGGTGAAATGATGGTATTTCATCTTTTTAAGATTTATAGGTTTGTTTATTAGACATATATGCATATATGTATATTATTATTACCACTACTTCTTTTTATATTTTTTTTCTTCATTTTAGTTTATCCTATTTTTTATTCGGTTTATTTAGTATTTTTATCATCATTTGTTTTATTTTTTAATTAATTTATTTATTCCTTTCATTTGACTTATTTAGTATTTTATTTATTTATTTATTTATTTCTTCTAACATTTTAACTTTGTAGAGAAACTCTCAATTGATCAAAGGTAAGCAATTAGGATAAGAGTTTTACCTTTCAATTTAAACTTTCAATTTTTCTTAATTTAAGACAACTGGAAATTATATAGTACCGAAAGGGCAGTTCAAGGGTGCTAACCCTTCCTTGACTGTAAACGACTCCCGAATCCGACATATCTTTGGTGACGTAGATCAGGTAAGAAATAAGGTATCCGGTCAACCTATTTTTTTTTTTAAAAAATAAATGATCGGTGGCGACTCAATCCACATTTTTCTAAGTCGAAGCCCAATTCTGGGGCCCAACCTAAAGACGGTTACGACAGCTTGGCGACTCCGCTGGGGACAGGTAAGTGAGTCAGGCTAAGGTAATTTCCAGTTGTCTTTTTAACGAAAATGGTAAGTTTAAATTTTAAGGTAATATTTCGATCCTTTTTACTTACTTTTGATTATATTTTCGAGTAAATAGTTGGACTAATCGTTTTCTCATGATTTCAGACTTCAAAGTTTTTTTTCATCTAAGGCTCTATACCCGAGCTCCAATTCCTATTTTAAGTGGGGGTGAAAGCGACGCCTTCGTGTGAATTTATTCACCGTGCGGGCCTAGCAAGTAGCCTTCGGGATTCATATATCTTATGTCTTCGTGTGAATTTATTCACCGTGCGAGCATAAGGGAATGTGTCCCCTCGAGTTTAACTTAGTCCACACAAGCCTGTGATGGGTTTAGGACTAAGGGTCTGGCAAGCCCAAGGGGGCACCGACAAGGAGAACTCGGGTACCGTTTTTTTAAAACCTAAACCGGGAGACCATGAAGAATTAGAGCCTACCCCGAAACCACGTTCCAAAACTTAGGATATTTTTACCCTAACCATGTTTTTTTTGCGCTTTTTCCTTCCGTCATTTTTTTTATTTTGTATTTTTATTTTACTAACGTTTTTGCCTTTGTGTTTGTTTTCTAGCATTTGCATCATTACAAGAGGCTATTGATCCCTAAAAAGCATTTGTTATACACAAAATAATTCGAATTAATGGACAAAGGTGTTGTAATACAAGAGATTGAAAACGCTGAGGCACGACTATGGTCCGAGAAGGCTCAGAAAGAGAAGGGAGACAGTCTTCAGGGAAACTATGTGTCAGAACTAGTTAGTTATGCCGCTGTCAGCCTGAAACAGAATAATGTCCAAGAGCTGCGAAACATTTGGGACAGTTGGAAGAATGACAGAAAGCAGAAGTTCAGCCAACGATATGGTGATATCGCCCTCTTGCTCCATGTCAAGACTGATGAGCCCTTACTCCGAGCATTAATTCAATTCTGGAACCCTGGATATAGTTGTTTCACCTTTAATAAGGAAGACATGGTGCCTACTATCGAAGAGTATACTACTCTACTGCACTGCGAAAGCATCAAACTAGAGAGGGCATATATTAAACATATCAAGAGTCAGCCCTTCAAGAACGGACTGGCCAAGATTGCAGGGGTTGATGAAAAGTGGGTGACTGATCGACTCCGGCACAAAGGTAGCGGGGAAGGAATCGAGTGGATCCATATAAAGCAACTAATGAAAAACCACCCTGATGAGTGGAAGACTATAGACCTTTTTGCACTGGGTCTGTACGGTTTGATCATATTTCCGAAGGCTTTGGGGTGCATTGACGCTGCCGTGGTGGAACTATTTGAGCAACTTTCTAAACGAGTTAACCCAGCACCAGCCATCTTGGCCGAGACCTTTCGATCGCTCAACCATTGCCGAAGAACTGGCGGAGGAAGATTCACCGGGTGCATTCAGCTCCTTCAGGTCTGGATTCACAGCCACTTCTGGAAGACTGACGGGGTTGCCTACCGCCGTTTCAGCACCACCTATTCACCTCTAGGTGAATTTATTACCTTAAAATGGCATGAAGGCGCTTTGAAAGAAAAATGGATGAAGGTCTTTACGCATCTTCAAGACCGAGATATTGTCTGGAGAGCCCCTTGGTTATTCCTCAGTGATGTTCTTTTTCGATGTGGTGACTCCGACACTGTGACCTTACTTGGACTTTGGGGAGCAGTCGGGTATGCTCCGCTATTAGCACTTAGACAATATGGAGCACGTCAGTTTGTCCCAGCAACGTGCGGGTTGGCTAGGTCAGAGTTTGAGTATCACGGCGACAGCTATAAGAAGATGATCAAAGAAGCAGCTGATTCTTGGAGAAAAGTATTCCGGATGGATGTTGTAGCTGCCAGAAGCATGCTCACTCCGGATTATGTGGAGTGGCGAAGATTGAGAAAGAATGACAACATCCCTGTGCCAAACTGTGATGACACCCGAACCATGGAAGAACATCTCAGGCATGTCCCTTCTGAACTCGAGATAACCAAGACCGAGTTTGAAGCCGTGAATAATGAGCTGAAGCAAAGGATAAAGGAACTTGAAGCTGAACGTTATCAGTGGAAGCTTGATGCTGACTCTCAGAAAGATCGGGCAGAAAAATTGGAAAAAGAACAAAAAAGAGTCTGTTTTGAGCTCGAAGACTTGAGAAAGGGGTATCAAGATAAGGTCAAGGATAACTCCAAGTTGAAGGTAACCTCTGAATACTGGAAAGACGAAGCTCATAGCCTGAAAAGGAAGTTCGAGGGGCCTGATGAGAGAGCTTGGAAAGAACAAACGAAGACTGCCCAAAGACGCTTGGCAGATAGTCAATATCAGAACCAGCGCTTGAGAGTTCGGGTAGCTGACTTAGAAAAACAACATGAGAAAGATGGCAAGACAATAGCTGAGTTAGAAGTTATTGTAGATGGGTTCAAGAGGCAAGCAAACGAGCTTCAGATGGTGCCTTTTGACGGAGGATTACAATGGTGTTTCCGTTGGGAACAAGCACAGCGAAGGGTGAGGGCCCGAGACGCAACCATCCGAGATTTCCTGGATCAAGTGCAAAAAGCAGCCCGTCATCTTCACGGCCTAGCAAGGGAAGCGGGTGTGGTTCGACAAGGCATTCAACCAGTGACAGATGAAGGCAAAATACTTGTCAACCTACTGGAAACTGTTCGGGGTCTAGAGGATTTAGTCCAAATGTACCTTTAATCTGTTTTTTATGTCTCTTAAAAGATAAGACATTTTTGTCTGAACAAGGGTTATTTATAATAATGAACACTTTTCTGGATCAATGCCTCCAATTGCATACATCATGCATTGCATTTCTTGCATTTTATATTTCATGTCTGTTTATTTTATATTTTTCCATGTTTTTACATTCGTATTAACTAACAGAACATGTCTTAGACACCGAGCTTACCACCACAAGCATCAGATACACATCACCCGCACAATACTCGAACAAAAAAGAGACAAATGGAAGCCAGAATGGAGAAGATCGTAGAGCACATGGAAAGACTTCAAAAGGAACTAGAAGATAAGATGGCTCAGAACAGTGAAAGTACTCTTGAGTCCATCAAGAAAAATCAGGAGTCCTTGGTCGACCAAATCGTAGCCAAGTTGTCGGGTCTACAGCAAGCTAGTGCATCAGGGGGCATTTCTTCCGAGGGAGTGACCATACCACCAACCCCGCAAGTGGTTATCTCACCCGGAATATTACACGGGGACGCATATGCTACTAAAGGGAAATCAGCACTACCCGGGGACTCATTCGTTACCAAAGCGAAAGTTGCACCTGCTGTGAAGATACAAACTTCTACAATCATCCCTGATGACCATCCGGATGATTATCATGTCCCAGACTTTGATGAGGAAGATAAAGCTAAAAAGATAGAAGAAAAGATAAAAATATTAGAAGATCAAATAAAGATGGTCCAGGGAGACCATGATTATTATGGAGTGGACGCAATGGAGCTGAGCCTAGTTCCAGACTTGGTGCTTCCACCAAAGTTTAAAGTTCCTGAGTTTGAAAAGTTCGACGGGAACAGTTGCCCTTCAGCCCATATCACTATGTTCTGCCGAAAGATGACAGGATATGGCAGGAATGACCAACTCCTGATCCATTGTTTTCAGGAGAGCCTGTCCGGTTCAGCTATTCGGTGGTACAACCAGCTTAGCCGAACTCATATCAAGATGTGGAAAGACTTAGGCAAGTCTTTCTTGGAGCAGTATAAGCATATCAACGATATGAGACCAGACCGGGTCATGTTACAAAGCCTAGAGAAGAAACACAATGAGAGTTTCTGACAGTACGCACAGAGATGGAGGGATTTATCTGTGCAAGTTCATCCGCCCTTGGACGAAAAGGAAACAAGAAAACTGTTTGTACAGACCTTGAAGAAACCTTACTTCGGGCACTTGGTAGCAATCACGTCGGGAAGTTTCTCAGATTTGGTCATGGCCGGTGAAATGATCGAGTTGGCCATTAAACAAGGAAAGATTGAGGGAGGAGACTCCAGTAAAAAACCTCCCATGAAGAACAAAGAGCGAGAGATCAACAATGTAAACACCTACAGTGTCAGCAAGGGAGTTACGATCTCAAGCTCAAATTCCACAGCGGCTGTACCATCCGGTACTTCTAGACAGAACTCGAGAGAACCAAGAAGAGAAATGGAAAGGGAGCAATTTGACCCCATTCCCATGACGTATAAAGAATTATACCAACAGCTCTTCGACACTCATGCAGTGTCGCCTTATCCTATGAATCCAATAAATCCCCCTTACCCGAAATGGTATGACGAGAGCGCTCACTGTGAATACCATGGCGGTGTGCAGGGGCATTCGATTGAAAGTTGTCTCGCATTCAAGAGACTTGTGCAACGAATGAGAAACAAGTATTGGATCACTTTCAACTCCGGAGCACCAAACGTCGCCCAGAATCCCTTGCCCAATCATCAGGAGACAGGAATCAATGCCATTACTACTGAAGGGGGAAGGAGAATTAAATCAAGTGTTTCGGAAATCAAATCTCCTTTGGCTTGGGTATGGAGCCAAATGGTAAAGGCAGGATTTCTTGCACCATATCCAGATACGACAGAAAATGAAGACGGTAACCATTGTTATTACCACAACAAAGAAGGGCATAAAGTGCAAGATTGCCCGGAGTTCAGATTGTTAGTCCAGCTCATGATGGATCGAAAGGAGCTGGAGTTTTATGAAGAAATTCAAGAGTCCTTGGAAGCAGATGTTTGTGCCACTGGAGAATCATCAGATAGAAAATTTGGTAGGGGTAGTCCTTTGATAATTACCCCTAAGGCAAGTATGACAGTGACAACACCAGCCAAAGTGGTAATCTCCGCACCGCGGCCTTTTCAATATAAGGACAATCGGCAAGTGCCATGGAAGTACGAGTGTCAGGTGAGTACTTCCGGAGGAGGTAATAGTAAGGTGGGGCAAAGACCACTGGAGCCATTCAAAGAAGATGTGCTAGTTGTCAATGAACCTATAAAGGAAGAAGAAGCTAAAGAGTTCCTCAAGATCTTGAAGCACAGCGAGTACAACATTGTAGAACAGCTCCATAACTTACCTACACGTACTTCAATGCTAGCACTATTTTTAAGCTCGGAAGCATACCGAGAAGCGTTGTTGAATGTCCTTAATCAAACGTTCGTGCTACAAGACATACCAGTCAGCAAAATGGATCGACTGGTGAACAATATTCAAGCTGATAATCTCATCTCGTTTTCAGATGATGAGATTCCATCAGGAGGAAGAGGTCGAACGAAGGCGTTACACATTACTACCTACTGTAAGGGGCACGCTTTACCAAGTGTCTTAATCGATAATGGTTCAGCCCTGAACGTGATGCCTTTGATTACATTGAAGAGGCTACCAATAGATACCTCTCATATGAGAGCTTGTCAGAATGTGGTCCGAGCATTTGATGGGACCAAAAGAGAGGTAATCGGAAGGATCGAGGTACCATTGACCATTGGACCAGCCACCTATGATGTTGAGTTTCTTGTGATGGATATCATGCCGTCCTATAGCTGTCTTTTGGGAAGGCCGTGGATTCATCAAGCAGGTGCAGTACCCTCCACGTTGCACCAGAAAGTTAAATTTGTCATTGATTGGGCCTTAGTAATTGTCAACGCTGAGGAAGATATCGTGGCAAGCGTGACCACGGAGGCTCCATACATCGAAGTAGACGAGGAAGCGGTAGAATGTTCGTTCCGCTCCTTGGAATTTGTGAATGCCACATTCGTGGCAGAAGGAAAGAGAATCCCAAGACCTCGACTCTCCAAATGCACAAGGATGGAGATCAAGCAAACCCTAGGCCGAGGCGCAAGAACCGGGAGAGGTTTTGGGAAATATTTGCAAGGAATGATCAATCCTGTCCGTCCTATCCCAAAATTAGACCAATTTGGGCTCGTTTTTCAGCCCGGTTATCATGAAAAGAGAAAGGAAATCCAAAAGAACCGGGAGAGAAGGTTGGCCAGATTGACTGGAAACGAACTCCAATGGAAGCCTATGACATTCCCGCCGCTCTTCAGAACATTCAAGTCAGGTGGTTATGTGTTTAAGACCACCATATCCGAGTTAGAAACGGCTCTGGAAGATCTGAACGTTAATGCCGTGACCACGGAAGATGTTGAGAACAGAGATAGATCCGGGATATGCCCTCTGCCACATGGGTTTGTACCTAGCAGTTGGTCGGCGGAAGAACTACCTGTGGTTTACAAGAATCTTTCAGAGTAATATTCGAACTATCCCTATTTGCCTATACCCGGGGCAATAGGTGATCTTTTGTAAGGGTAAATAAACATTTGGTTTAAGTTTAATAAAAGATGCACTTTTCTTCCCCATGGCAAACAAATTTTTCTTTTATTCATTATCTATCTCCTTCATTCCAGTACTTCATTTCCAGTTACTCTCAAAGTTAGTTCTTGACCGTTCCGTGTGGGATATTATCCTCTCACACATACACATCTTCCTCCTTTCAGGTTCCCAGATAACGATAATGTGGGCACTGATGATCCTGATCCGGAGGTGGATT
The DNA here is from genome assembly GCF_006381635.1 of Hibiscus syriacus. Classification (NCBI taxonomy): domain Eukaryota; kingdom Viridiplantae; phylum Streptophyta; class Magnoliopsida; order Malvales; family Malvaceae; genus Hibiscus; species Hibiscus syriacus. The sequence continues at coordinate 17,524 of NW_024062745.1, read as the reverse complement.
TTGAATCAACCATTTGTCTTGGGGAATTTGATGAATGCGATAATGAAGAGGAGTAAAACTTGCCTACCGAATTGTTGAGAATGATAGAAAGAGAAGAAAAGCAAATACTGCCACATGAGGAGGCGATTGAAATCTTAAATTTGGGCACTGAGGAAGATCGAAAGGAGGTCAAAATCGGCACAACTCTTTCGACTGAAGCAAGAAAAAACCTGATAGTCTTACTTCAGGAGTACGGAGATGTGTTTGCTTGGTCGTATCAAGACATGCCGGGACTAGACACGGATATGGTAGTTCACAAACTGCCAATCAAACCAGAATTCAAACCTGTGCAGCAAAAACTGAGAAGAATGCGACCAGAAATACTCCTTAAGATCAAGGAGGAAGTCAAGAAGCAATTTGATGCCGGTTTTCTCTAAGTAGCCAAATACCCTGAGTGGGTGGCCAACATAGTGCCTGTGCCGAAGAAGGACGGGAAAGTGCGCATGTGTGTCGATTACCGGGACCTTAATAAGGCCAGTCCCAAGGACAACTTTCCTCTGCCACACATAGACACTCTGGTGGACAATACGGCCGGGAACGCCTACTTTTCATTCATGGATGGATTTTCAGGGTACAATCAGATCAAGATGCATCCCGAAGACATGGAGAAGACCACTTTCGTCACAATGTGGGGAACTTTCTGTTACAAAGTGATGCCTTTCGGATTAAAGAATGCTGGGGCAACATATCAGAGAGCTATGGTGACCCTATTCCACGACATGATGCACAAAGAGATCGAAGTTTATGTTGATGACATGATTGTTAAGGCACAAACCGAGAATGGACATGTCAAGAATCTGAGGAAGCTCTTCCAGAGATTGAGAAAGTTCCAACTGAGACTAAACCCTAGCAAATGTACCTTCGGGGTAACATCTGGAAAACTATTAGGCTTTATAGTCAGCAGGAGAGGCATACAGGTCGATCCTAATAAGGTTAAGGCTATCCAGAATCTACCTCCACCACGAACCCAAAGAGAAGTCCGAGGTTTTCTGGGCAGACTAAACTACATAGCTCGGTTTATCTCTCAGTTAACCGACAAATGTGACCCCATCTTTCGTCTCCTTCGAAAGAATAGCCCTGGAGCATGGGATAAAAACTGTCAGATTGCATTTGAGAAGGTAAAAGAGTACTTGTCTCGCACTCCGGTCCTGATGTCCCCTATCCCAGGAAAACCTCTGTTTTTGTATCTCTCCATATTCGAGAGCTCCATGGGGTGTGTCCTGGGTCAACACGACGAGTCTGGGAAGAAGGAAAGAGCCATCTACTACTTAAGCAAGAAGTTCACCGATTGCGAGGTCCGATATCCTCCTATTGAGAAGGTTTGTTGTGCCCTGGTCTGGGCTACAAAAAGACTTCGACAATACATGTTGTATCACACCACTTGGCTGATTTCCAAGTTAGACCCGCTAAAATACATGATGGGTGTACCTGCTCTATCCGGAAGGTTAGCCCGATGGCAGATGCTTTTGTCTGAATTTGACATCGAATACGTGAGCCAAAAAGCGGTAAAAGGCAGCGCCATATCCGATTTTTTGGCAAGCAGAACTGATGAGAGCTATGAGCCGCTGGACTTTGATTTCCAGACGAAGACTTAATGGCCATATCTTTGGAGGAAGCAAGCATTTCAGCGGACAGTTCCTGGAGAATGCAGTTCGATGGGGCATCAAATGCACTAGGACATGGCATCGGGGCAATCCTAGTCTCCCCAGAAGGGAGTCACTACCCATTTACCAGCAGACTGAACTTTGATTGTACCAATAACATGGCAGAATATGAAGCCTGTGTCTTGGGAATTCGGGCTGCACTGGGGCAAAATATAAAGACTTTGCGGGTGTATGGAGACTCAGCCTTAGTAATCTATCAGCTCCGAGGAGAATAGGAAACCAAGGATATAAAGCTGTTAGAGTACCGAAAGCTAGTGTTGGATCTGCTCGAAGAGTTCGACGAAGTTACCTTCCACTACGTGCCTAGAGAAGAAAATCAAATGGCTGACGCTTTAGCTACCTTGGCAGCCACATTCAAGGCTGGCGGGGAGTCTGAAATGATGCCAATTAACATGCAGTCGTATGAGTACCCAGCTCATTGTTACCAAATTGAAGAAGTGAAAGACACTAAGCCTTGGTACTACGACATTCTGCAGTATATCAAGCATCGGAGTTATCCAGAAAAAACCACTGAAATCGAGAAGAGAACCCTTAGAAGGTTGGCAGCTGGATACGTCCTTGACAGAGAGGTTTTATACAAGAAAAGCCATAACCAAGTTCTGTTAAGGTGCGTCGATGCTGAAGAGGCAAAAATGATAGTGGAAGAAGTACATGATGGAGTTTGTGGAGCACATGCAAATGGGCATATGATGTCAAGACAAATAATGAGATGCGGATATTTTTGGTCCACACTGGAAAGTGATTGCATCAACTATGCTAGGAGATGTCATAAATGTCAGATTTATGGAGACAAGATAAATGTTCCACCCCATCCGCTTCATGTAATGACGTCACCATGGCCTTTCTCTGTGCGGGGCATGGACGTTATCGGGCAAATCCATCCGAAGGCTTCGAATGGTCACCGTTTCATTCTCGTAGCAATTGACTATTTCACGAAATGGGTAGAGGCTGCGTCCTACGCCAGTGTCACTCAATCCACTATTTGCAAGTTTCTGAAGAAAGAAATTATATGTCGGTATGGTCTACCTGAAAGGATTATCACCGATAACGCAACAAACTTGAACAACAAGATGATGAGTGCTGCTTGCGAACAGTTCAACATAAAACATCACAATTCCACTGCTTACAGACCAAAGATGAACGGAGCAGTAGAAGCAGCAAACAAAAATATTAAGAAGATAGTGGAGAAAACAACTAGCCTATGGAATGGAAGCAGTGCTACCCATTGAAGTCGAGATTCCGTCTCTCAGGGTCTTGTCAGAAGCTAAACTGGATGATGCAGAGTGGGCACAATCCAGATATGATCAGCTTAATCTGATAGATGAAAAAAGACTGAAAGCCATTCATCATGGTCAAATCTATCAGAAACAAATGATCCGAGCACATGACAAAAAGGTGCGCCCAAGAATATTCCGCGAGGGAGATCTAGTGCTAAAAAGAATTTGGCCAGTCCAGAAATATTTCCGAGGAAAATGGACGCCAAATTGGGAAGGACCTTATGTCGTGAAAAAGGCTTTCTCCGGAGGAGCCCTCATCCTGACTGAAATGGACGGACCTGAATTGCCACATCCCATCAACTCGGACGCAGTCAAGAAATACTTCGCTTAGGATGAAAACCTGAGAGGGCGTCCTAAGTCGGAAAAAAAAAATTTAGGGTGAAAACCCGAAAGGGCGCCCTAAATTGAGAAAAGAAAAAAGAAGGGAAAATAAGGTGGGTTCAAGATGAAAACCCGCAAAGGGCGTCTTGCAACCAAGGATGAGTCCAAGTTAAAAACCCGGAAAGGGCGATTTGGATATTAATAGTGGAAACATCCCGGCGCAGGAATCTTCTTCAAACTCAACAGATCGGAAAAATGTCGTACTCTCCCAAACGTTGTCGCATTTTCAAAAATCCTTTGGCAAAGGCTGCATTCAAGGTCACCAAACGACTTTTCAGCTCAGAAGTGCCCACATTATCGAGATCTAAGACGTTCATTTACACATCAATCGTGTATTCGTTTTCTAGAATGTTTGCCATGTATTATTTGTTCTTCTCCTCCCTTATGAATAAAGACCATCTTTCCTCCAATTCCTTTTGAGTATCTTGAATTAGATTTAAACCTAATGATTTATTTATTTTTTATGAAAGATAATCGCATATTACTGTACAAAGATTCATTGAAAAGTACAGGTACCCAGAAGCCGATCAAGGCTCATGCACATGCTTGAGATGGTTGAGGAGCATCTCCAAAAAAAAATGTGCACATCAGATTCAAACGTTTGAAGAATTCATGATCAGAGATCCCAACTTCAAGCTTTCAAAATCGAGAGTCAACAACGACAGGCCATCAGAGATCGAGATTTCTCTCCAGATCCCAGAATAACATATGTTGCTTATACATTTTAGGCATAACTAAGAGCATGACATCCATACCATCGCATATATGCATACCTTTGCAGGTTTTACCCAGAGCCAATTTCAACTTCACAACGAAGGATATTGGACTCCAGACAACGCAAGTTCAACTTCACGACGAAGGGACCACTGGTTGTCAATAAACATTTCTTAATTTCAGAGCCAATTTCAACTTCACAACGAAGGATATTGGACTCCAGACAACGCAAGTTCAACTTCACGACGAAGGGACCGCTGGTTGTCAACAAACATTTCTCAATTTCAGAGCCAATTTCAACTTCACAACGAAGGATATTGGACCCCAGACAACGTAAGTTCAACTTCACGACGAAGGGACCGCTGGTTGTCAACAACCATTTCTCAATCCTAGAGTCAATTTCAACTTCACAACGAAGGATATTGGACTCCAGACAACGTAAGTTCAACTTCACGACGAAGGGACCGCTGGTTGTCAACAGACATTTCTCAATTTCAGAGCCAATTTCAACTTCACAACGAAGGATATTGGACTTAAGACAGTATAAGTTCAACTTCACGACGAAGGGACCGCTGACTGTCAACCGACAACTTCTCAATTTCAGAGCCAATTTCAACTTCACAATGAATGATATTGGACTCCGGAACAATACTTGGATTTCAACTTCACGACGAATGATTTCCAATTCTCAGGCTCAACTTCACGACGAATGGGCCATATACAATTCCAACTTCACAAACAGATTGACCCAACTTCACGACGAAGGAGTCATCTGTAACACCCCGACACCGAAGTCTTCAGGTCAAGTTTCACCTTCGCGATGAAGTATCTTGAGCCAAAAGACGGTTCAGAGGCCACTTACCAAAAGCTTTGAGCTCGTTTTCAACTTCACGACGAAGGATTTCGTACTTGAAATATTCCAGTTTTGACTCAACCTCACGACGAGGGAGTCATTGCGTGATTGACAAACCAGTTTCAGCATCGAGTTTCAACTCTACGATTGAGGATAGTCGATGTGGACGAAATATGTGTCTTTTAATCTTTGCTCTATTTTCGTTACACGATAATGAGCAAAGAGGGGCAGCTGTAGACGCATATTTTTCGTCCTTACATAAAAATTATTATATATATATAATATATAAATAATTTATTTGTTATTTTTTTTTTCTCTTCTTCTTTACAGGCCTAAATAAGAAAGTAAGGCCCGTTACACAACAACCAGACCCAACACAGATCAACTAGGGTTCCCAAACCCTAACAGTTTCTCGTCCAGTGCCGTTTCCAGAACCAAGCCAGCAAGTCCCCACGCCCCACGTCTCTGGCCACGCACGCAACCGTCACCAGATTTCACGGCAACCATCAACAACCCCCACAAGCAAATAATGAAAGTTAGAGTTTGATTAGGACTCAAATTAGGCTAAAAATATATGCATTTTTTTGTATAAATAACCATGTAATCTCATAGTTAAGGGGAGGAGAGGGTTGATACGGAATACAAAACACAGATTACACAAAAACTACGAGCAGTATCGGGTTGAAACCGAAACATTTTTCAAGATTCTCGAAAGTAACAGAAGGTAAAAGTCTATACCATTTTCATTTTGAGGCTTGCATGCTTGTTGTTTTGTTGTTCTTAATTCGAAAAATACCAAAGAAAACTATTTTGGCCGATGAACTCTTAGGGGAAGGATCGAGACTTTGATCTCAGTTCTACCCTCCCCCGAGGCCTATTTCGAAAAACCAGTTTAAGATTTGGGTTGAAGGCAAGAAGAGCTTTCGAAAAAGGCTTACCTTTTCGTGTTTGGCTGCCGATGAATGACGGCCGCCGCGGATCAGCGGCGGCGGCAAGGCAGCTTGAGGCGGCGCAGGGCCATTTTCTGGAAATGAACGGTGGTGTGTTCATCTGTTGGATGAACAAAAGAGAGTTTGAGTGAGGGAGGGGAGCTCTTGACGAGAGAAGAAGAGAGGAATGAAACTTTAAAAAAAATATTTGAGTCATATAGTGAGCCCAGCAGACCAAACTGGCCCGACCCATGCTTATATCAGATCCGCGTATTTGGTAATAAATTAGGGTAAACTACCCTTTCGGTCCCTCCTTCCTTAAAGGTCTGTTATTTTGGTCCCAAATCCGATTTTAAACTCCGATTTGCTTTCAAATTGGCCACTCGATTTGCTTTTCTTTTCATTTTAATCCTTATTATATATATACATACTAAATTATATTTTTCTATTTATTTACTATATTTATCTATTTTTGGTGTTTTATTTATTTATGTTATATTATACCATTTTTTTATCATTATTTCTTATATATATACGTATAGATATATTACTATTAGTACTCTTTTTTTCATTTTCATTTCATTTTGTATCCTTTTATTATTTCATATTAATATCTTGTTTAAACGTGATTATATATGTATATTTTGTTTCTTTTTTTTTGTATCTTAATATATATTTTATCTATTTATTTGTATTCTATTTCCCTAATGTTCGTGTATATATTTGCATATATTTTTTTATTATTATTTTTAATTATCTTATTGAATGTTATATTATATATATCACTAGCCTACCTAACATTTGAATTATCATTTTCTCATGGTCCCCCCTTGTCCACAATCTGACCAAAACTTCACCTTTCGGTGAAATGATGGTATTTCATCTTTTTAAGATTTATAGGTTTGTTTATTAGACATATATGCATATATGTATATTATTATTACCACTACTTCTTTTTATATTTTTTTTCTTCATTTTAGTTTATCCTATTTTTTATTCGGTTTATTTAGTATTTTTATCATCATTTGTTTTATTTTTTAATTAATTAATTTATTCCTTTCATTTGACTTATTTAGTATTTTATTTATTTATTTATTTATTTCTTCTAACATTTTAACTTTGTAGAGAAACTCTCAATTGATCAAAGGTAAGCAATTAGGATAAGAGTTTTACCTTTCAATTTAAACTTTCAATTTTTCTTAATTTAAGACAACTGGAAATTATATAGTACCGAAAGGGCAGTTCAAGGGTGCTAACCCTTCCTTGACTGTAAACGACTCCCGAATCCGACATATCTTTGGTGACGTAGATCAGGTAAGAAATAAGGTATCCGGTCAACCTATTTTTTTTAAAAAAATAAATGATCGGTGGCGACTCAATCCACATTTTTCTAAGTCGAAGCCCAATTCTGGGGCCCAACCTAAAGACGGTTACGACAATATATATATTAGTAATGCAAAATTTTTTAATGGACCATACACAAATAAAATTTTAAGACTGGCATAATTAATAAAATAGATAATCATCATAAGAAAATTCAAATTCCAGAGTTGCTCACACAAACATGATCTGCCACTGGTCAGCTTGGATTCCAAATCAGATAAACTGAGAGATGGAGAAGCTAATAAGCCTGGCTTTATTTGGGGCTTAACCCCATATCACCATGGGATTAGTCTTGTGAGGTGGGGGAGTATTTGTGGGTCGCAAGAGGAAGGGGATGAGTAGTAAAGGGTAACATGACAAGGCTCATGTATAGCAAGATTGGTAACATGACAAGACACCACGTTCGTTGGCAAGTACCACCAAGTGGTGGTGTAATAGATACGAACATATGATTTTATATTTTATATTAAGAGAAACAAATTTAAGGTTCTAAAAGATAAAAAATTTATAAAATTTCAAAAGGATGAAAACAAATTATCAATAGAAAATACAAAGAAAATATTTAAAATATATGATAATATGAAATTTTCAAAAAGATAACCGCCTCCCGTAGATGTAAGGTTAATACAGATGGGACAAAGAGTTTAACAAATCAGGTTGCTACTGCTGATGGTGTTATCCGAGATCGGGATGACAAATGGATTCATATGGCTTCTCTCGATATATCAGTGTTTGCTCGGTTATGGATGCCGAGATATGGTGAGCATACGATAAACTACTTCAAACATGAAGGGTAGACAGGCGCAAGGTCTTTTTGGAGCTCGATAGCTTAAAGGTGGTAAAATGATCAATGGTGCTGATAGGGAAAGACATTTTGCAGGCCGAAAAAGAGTTGGATGGGCTCCATGTTTTTAGTATTCCACCAGCAAAATAAGACACGATTGCCCGCGACATTAGTTCATTAACTTCGGATTAACGATCTTTATATTTCAATTTTATAATTTATTTATAAAAACAACACTTCTTAAAGATTATTTAGAAAATTTATACCTTTTCGATATCGCATAAATAAAAATATGTCATGCCAGACATATAGCTTATAAAAAGGAAATGCAATACTTCTCGAAGACATATTACTCGAAACATATATACTATTTATAATTATATCATATGAAAGGCATACTTTGTCAGTCACACTTTTTTAGTCTTTTGTCTTATAAACAAAAATGTGTTCATTCTAATCATATTCAACCATTCATATTTTTCAATAAATAACCTTCTAGAATGTTGTTTTTATAAATAACTAAAAGAGCTGTATAAATGAAAACACTCATATGGAACATGCCCAACTGGCTGAGAAAGAGTTACCAATAAATGAAAACACATCAGAAATGGGAATAGGTAACCAAAATAGTAGTACTCCTGGAATACAAGGAAGAGAAAAAAGAGTAAAATATGGCATATCAGCGGAATAGCTACGGGGCCCAATGGACAATTCAACATAGTCCTAAGAATGTAGCAGACAAAAAAAAATCACCATTCTTACAGAGAAAGAAAGAGCCGATACAAAGGGAAGCTTCAAGTAGAAATCATATGGAAATTGAAGGACGAGAGACAACGGGAGGAAACACAGAACCATCAGTCAACAGATGATTATTTTGGGTTAAAATTTAAACATTCAGGACGGTTCGATGGAGATGGACTGCTCAACAGGTTTTGGTTGTCCAGAAGAGAAAAAATTGAAGGACCTTCAACTCATACAAGATACAAACCCACCTGTTTTCCAGGTCAAAGCAACACCACATACATCATTATAATGAAGATTATTTCCTGGAATTGCAGAGGAGTGGGAAATGACGAGTTCACTAGAAATTGCAAAGAAATTTCTAAAGTGGAAAAACCTGACATTATGAATCTGTTAGAAACTAAAGCCTCTTTGGGGACTAGAAAAATCCTTCAAAAGAAGCTGTGGTTCGATAATCAGTTTGAAATCCCTCCACAGGGTAGAAGATGCTAGCAATTTTAATATGAAAGTCAACTACAACACTGATCAAGCTATCCACTGTGAGTTAAATATTGGAGAAAAAAACTGGCTGACAACCTTTATTTATGCTCAACCTAAAAACAATAAGACGTAGGAATTCTGGAATGACTTGGAGACTTACGCGGAAAACCTAAATCGTCCCTGGATTGTCATGGGAGGCTTTAATGATATCGCTTCTATTGATGAGAGGGAAGGTAGCAACTTGAAATGTATTGAGAGGATCATAAATTTTAGAGAGCATTGGAACAACTGTAACCTTTTTGATGCTGGATGGTCAAACAACAAATTTACTTGGCTGAGAAGACATCACGACCAAGTTGTACTTCAAGAGAGACTGGATAAAGCTCTTACAAATGTTGAAAGCTTAGACCTCTTTCCGAATCTGAATGTGACTGTCCTGCCTAGACATTATTCGGATCATCACCCGATTATGGTGGAAACAAATTTTCCATTAGGTTTGGATAAAATCAGAAGACCTCTTCGCTTTGAAGCTCTTTGGCTCACTCATCCTGACTTCAAATCCATTTTCAACACAGCTATGGAAAGAAAGAAACACTCAATAACAGAACCAATTGAAGAAACTGGAAAAGATATTCAGAAGAAGTGGAAAGAGACTGCATTAGATAATATTTTTAAACAGAAGAGAATTCTTCGAAATCGCCTGAAAGGTATCCAGAGATCCCCCAACTACTTTCAGTCAAAAAGATTACAAGATCATGAGAAATTACTTGATGAGGATTATCAGAAAATCGTGAATCAAGAAGAGATTTTGTGGCTTCAAAAGTCTAGACTGGATTGGGTCTTGAAAGGAGAAAGAAACACAAAATTCTTTCACATTACTGCAAAAATTTGAAGAGAACGCAATAGAATATCTTGGCTGGTTATCAATAATGTTTGGTGCTCGGAGAAACAGGCTATTTTTAGACATATTGCTGATTTCTTCAGTGATCTATTTAGACAATGTGGCAGGGGCAACCTTGATGAACAATACAAGTTAAACCAGTTCTGTCTGAAGATGATAGAATGAACCTGGTAAAGGAAGTATCTTTAGAGGAAATTAAATCTACTACCTTCTCGATAAAGAGCTAAAAGCCCGGGTCTGGATGGCACGCAACCAATTTTTTACAAAGAAAATTGGGATACGGTTAAAATCACAGTCCCGCATTTGGTCAAATCTGTTATGAATACCGGCGTTGTTGATCCTCAAATTTTGAAAGTTCATCTTGTTCTAATTCCAAAAATTGAAGCGGCTGATTCCCTTACCCTATTCCGTCCCATAAGCCTGTTTAACACTTCTTACAAAATCATTGCTAAGACTCTTGTTCATCGCCTCAGACCGATGCTGGAAAGACTGAAAGGTCCTTACCAAAACAACTTTTTACCTGGAAGAAGCACTATTGATAATGTTCTCGTGGTTCAAGAAACGGTTCACACTAACGAATTTGAAAGGAAAAAGAAGGGGCGGCTATTATGAAAATTGATCTCCGAAAAGCTTACGATAGGGTGAATTGGAATTTCTTTTCGAACACTCTCAAGGACTTCTATGGAATGGAGAGAAAACATAATATTTCACTCCAGAACAAGGACTCAGACAGGGAGATCCCTTATCCCCTTATCTTTTTATTTTGGTTGTGGAAAGATTATCACATCAAATTCTAGAAAAAAGTTGATAATGGTAGATGGAAAGCTATACGACTGTCTAGGGGAGGGACTAATTTGAGTCATCTTTTCTTTGCAGATGATCTCTTATCCATGGAGGCAAAGAACAAATTACAACAGTTCGTAAAAGCTTAAGCGAATTCAGCCTAGCTTCCGGATTGGAAGTTAATCTCCAAAAGTCTAAAATATTCATTTTTAAAAACATAAGGTACGAGGATGTGGTTCATCTCAGTAATTTGAGTGGAATTCCCTACACCAACAATTTGGAGTTTATTTAGGGGTACCTATTCTTCACAAGAGGGTTAACTCCGAAACCTACGCGCCTCTAATTGAAAAAGTCATGAAGAAGCTCGCTCGTTGGAAAGGAAAGGTACCGTCTCTATCTTGTCGCAGAACATTAGTGCAATCTACCACGGCTGCGATACCTATTCACACCATGCAATCTACTATTTAATCAGCTGGGACACTGTGCAGATCTAAAACAGTTGGGGGACTGGGGATACGCCAGACAAGACATATGAATCTATCCTTAATGGCGAAGAACAGCTGGAAGATGTTTAAAGACCAAGACACTTTGCGGACTAGAATTTTCAAAGAGAAATATCTAAAAAACACAAATTTCATGGAAGCTGAAAATGCTCTACAAGCTCTTCGACTTGGAAAGGTATCCTTAAAACCCGTGGTATTGTGGAATAAGATCTGGAGTTCATACTAGGCTTTGGGCGCTGAGGGGTGCTTATCCTTCCCCACGTAATCGACTCTCGGACCTGTTAAATTAGATTTTTGATATACGCATACTAATTTGCCTTGAAAAACGATATTTCTTAAAATTGTTTTAAAAGACGTTTTTAGTTATTCGACCTACCTAATCCAAAGGTGGATGACGACTCCTATTCAATTTAATTCAAATAAATTCAAAACCGTCAATTTTTTAAATAAAAGTCATAATTTTTTTAAAAACTTAATTGTTTTTTTTTTTAAAATGGTTATGACATCTATAGATTCACCATTAAAGCTCGATGTTGATGAATCAGAGTTTTTACCGGTCCCGAACTTGATGGCATTTCAAATATCAGGCTCCTTCTCTTTAATCAATGCACTTAGCATAACAACCTCCTATATTCGATGCGCCATTCTCGCTCCAGCAATGCTCATCATCTACTATAATGATCAGTGGACAAAGTCGTCTTACCCGTACCTGCTCGAGTTTAAATAACGTTTTCAGTCGCATTACATTTCATCACAGTTGCGAACGTAACAATCCTTCAAAACCGCGTGCACGATAATCCGAAGAAAAGGGAAACATCGCCGCCTTTTCCATGTTGCAACCGGAGTGGAGGGAGAGAATCGGCGCATAGGCCTGAGATAGTGCATAACACTGAACAAACCTTTCTTCATTTCCCCTGCATACTGTGTGCCGAGAAAGACCATCTCCCTCCTACCAAGGTTGAGGTCTATGCTGGTGGAGGAAGTCATGTAATGGCATAACACTGAACAGACCTGAGGTCTATGCGTTGTAATATGGTGAAATCCGGGTGGCCGAAGTTTTCGAGCTCTTCCGGGGTGGGTCGAATGCACCAAAGTATCCTACTAGCTTACATGTAATGTTTCGAAACGAATGGAATCGGAAAATCTGCAATTCTATTTGTTTTTGGTTCGTGACTCACATGTTGTGCATGAACAAGGAGCGTTATGCTCTGGCTGATATGATACGGACTTTGATCTGTGTTCTGGGTCCCAGTTTAGGAACTGATCATTGACAACCATCCCTCAGCTTACGTCACTGCTCATAACAGTATTATTATTCTACAAGCAACCCGCAACTTAATTAACTAAAACTTGAACAAGTATATATATTACTATACCTTATCCAAGGAATTCAAGTAATCCACAGCTCTTTCTCTGTTCACCATGAAAGTAGCTCCTCCATTTCAATGTTGGGCGAGCCCCTGCCAAAGGAAATTAAGGTTTTTATTATTATAGGGGTAAAAAAATTTGATTTTTGGCCAGTTCGATTCAGTCGGTTAACCGAATTGACCGATTTAACACCCCTATATCTTGTTGTTGGATAGAACGTCCAGCGACTGACATTCCATCGCACCTTTCCCCTACTCTTTGTTTCCATTATTTTTCTTTCTATTACCCTTTCAGGCAGGATGATAGAATTCAGTGTTTTCTATTCAAAAATAGCATCACCACCGAGACCCAAGCTACCATCGTTCAAACCTCAATTGCTAAGAATTAAGATCGTTGGCCTCAATTGCTATTTGGGTTCTCCAAGAACTGTTAGTCCGCTTGCAAAGTTGGGCGGTGGCTGTTATTATATGCTTCGCTAAAGAGTGCCCGAGATTCTAGGGGTAGTTAGTTGCTCTCCTAGATCTTGTGGGAATATATTTTCTTTGGGACGAATATGCAAGTAGTGACATTCATTGAAATGCATCACTATTTATATGTATTGAAATGTATTACTAATATAAATTAGGGTAAAATTAATTTTATTTATTATTGAATTTTTAGAAGTTATAAAATAGACATTAAATTTTAAACTTTGTTAAAAATAAATAGCAATCGTTAAATGTTATTAAAGGGTGAATAACATTCAAATTAGTGAAAAATATCTTATTTAACCCCTCAATTATAATTAAATTTCTTTTTAATATTTTTCAACATTTTTAAGTAGTAACTCTAGAAACTTAGATTTTTTTAATTTTTTAAAAAATATGAAAATAAATTATTTTTAAAATTATAAAAATATTTTCAAAAAATTCAGTTATCAATATTGAAATTAACATTTTATTAAGAAAAAATTATTTTATAACTAAATATTTCTTTAATTGTTGTTGTTTTTTTAAAATAATTTTTTATAATTTTCGACATTCAAAACTTTATATTATAAAATGATAATTTTTTTATTAATGATGTGATTTAAGCATTTAACTTTTGTTTAACAAATTTAAATGTAATTTAAAAATCATACATCCATAATTTTATTATATCATATCAAATAATTTTTAATTTATATGGTACAAATTTAATATTTATAATATAAAATTAAAAGATGATATTTATGTCTATATCTATTTTATTTCAATTCAACAAAACTAATAAGAATTATTTCAATTAAAATTAAGAGTAAAATTAAATTTTTAGTTATAATTAAAGGGTCAAATGAAATATTTCTTAATGGTTTTGTGCTCATTTTGTAATAAAATTAAAATTTAATATTCATTATGTAACTTTTAAAAGTTAAATGTTCAAAAAGATAATGTTGACAGAATTTAATGACTATTTGTAAACTTTACCCTATAAAATTAGTAGTGAATTGTAACTAATGACGTAAACTTTCAAAAGAGCAGAATTTGATACTTTCGGTGGTCTTGTTGCGGCACTTGTTTGGGGAAGTTCTGTTGTGCGCGGTTAAAATGGTTAAAAATAGCGTGATTGGTTAAATAATTGATCGGTTAAAATTTAGATCGGTTATGTTATATCATTTAACCGGAAATAGTATTAAGTACAATAACATATTAGGTAGCGCTTATATGATGTAATAGGTAGCACTTATATAAAAAAATAGACATTTAACTGGAAATATTATTAAGTACAATAACATATTAGGTAGCGTTATATAATGTTAGATAGTACTTATATTGACATATTTTCTAACTAAATCGGTATATTTATACCGGTAACATTGTAAATTTACATATTACATTATAATTATCAGTTTCGATGTTTTCGGGATCGATACAATTTTAAATGTATCGACACTTTATGCGTGCACCTCGTTGGGCTTTCATTCTAGAAAATATATCGACACAATCTTAAAAAGTGTCGATAAATTATATAGACCTATTTTCTCATAAAACCGGTATATTTCTAATGGTACATTTTAAATTTACCTATTACATTGTAATTATTGGTTTCGATGTTTTTGGGATCGATACTGTTAATAAATGTATCGACACTTTATGCGTGCATCGCGTTTGGCATTCATTTTGGACAAAATGTATTGACACAAATTTAAAAAGTGTCGATACATTATGTTGATCTATTCTCTCATAAAACCAGTATATTTCTACGGGTTACATTGGAAATTTACCTATTACATTATAATTATATGTTTCGATGTTTTTGGAATCGATACTTTTAATAAATGTATCAACATTTTATGCGTGCACCCGTTTGGCATTCATTCTGGACAAAAGTGTCGATACATTATGTAGACCGTTTTCTAATTAACCGGTATATTTCTACCGGTTACATTGGAAAGTTACCAATTACAGTATAATTATATGTTTCGATATTTTTGGGATCGATACTTTTAATAAATGTATCGACACTTTTGTTTACATGTTCTCTTATTAAACCAGTATATTTTACCTATTACTTTATAATAATTGGCTTCGATGTTTTGAGGATCGATACTTACAATAAATGTATCGACACTATTTTGGAAACTTTATGTTTGAGAACCAAGTTGGAAACAAATCTTTGTGTTTACGAATTTTGTCATTAAAAAAGTCTATTGTAAATGTTAACATTTACATTGTAAATTTACCTATTACTTTAAAGTTATTGAATTTGTAGTTATGTACATACCTAAATCTCTTGCAAATTTAATGTTGTACCCACCCTTCAACTACCACTACCAATATCATCCTAATGAAAGCACGACTGAAATATGTTGTTCAATGAACCTTTACTTACTCTCCATCAACTCCTGTTGGGACTACTAAACTTGTACAACAAATTTTTACCATGGATCATACTGATGCAGACAATGTTAAGGCAACCGAGGAATGCCATGAAGTACATAATGTTGATGAATCTGACAGATTGGTTGGTTAGCTCTTCTCTTCACGTGATCAAGCTTGATACTTTTACAAGGGATTCGCACGGGAACATGTGTTTAGTGCACGTCGAGGAACAACACGGCTTGACGTGGTAGGGAATGTGAAGACACAAGAATTTTGTTGTTCCAATAAAAGGTTTCGAGTATCAAAAGTCAATAATGTTGATCGTCAACGTCTCATACACCAGTCACAAGAACATGATGCAAGGCTAGAGTCGTAGTTTACAACAACAAATACAAACGATCACTGGGTTATAAGTAAGTCTTATCAGAAACATAATCATGCATTGTGCATACCTACTATGATACAATTTATGTGTTCTAATAGAGCTGTAAGTAAGGCTAATCGATGAGGCAACAGTATTAAAAGAGGTCGGTATTGGTACGCCACAAGTAATTAACTATTTAACGCAGCAGGTAGGGGCTATAATAATGTTGGATTTAACATAAAGACCTCTACAATGCACTTAAAGAGGTAAAACAAAGGAATCATCGATGGGGATGTGAATGCGCTTATTCCTTACTTTGATTATAAGAAACATAATGATCTTAGGTTTTTTATGACATACTCGGTAGACGAATCAGGGGAATTGCATAATCTTATTGCTCGGATTCTACATCGAGATCAAATTACACATGCTTCGGTGATGTAATTGCGTTCGACAAAACGTACAAAGATAATTTGTATAGTCGACCAATTATGCCTATATCGGTGTCAATCATCACCATAACACAATTGTGTTTTCCACTGCCATAATCGCTGACGAGACGTCCCAATCTTCGAGTGGGTGCTATAGAATTTTTTAGAAGCCATGATGAATAAATCACCTATTTCAGTTGTCACCGATGGGGATAGGGCAATGCAGAGGGCTATCAAATCTGTTATCCCTTATGCTAAGCATAGATTATGTTCTTGACATCTTTCTCGCAATGCACAAGCTAACATTGGTGACCCAAAATTTACAATATCATTCTCAAAATGCATGGCTTCCTGGTGGACAACCGACGAATTTGATATTCAATGGCGTTCGGTTGTTTTAGAATTCAACGTTGAAAAGCATCCATGGTGATTGAGAAGGGAAATACTCAGCACTTATAGGCACAAGCATATCTAACCAGTCATTTGTTTGTCAATATTCGCTCAACACAAAGGTGTGAGTCTATGATGTTTCACTCGCAATTGCACTGAAACACAAGAATATATATTTAGATGTTGTTTGTACAATTGAAGATGAAATTAGTAGAATACGTATGAACGAGTTGAAAGTTGATTACTTAAGTTTCCAGACAAAGCCCTTCAAGATCACAAAACTGGTCGACCTTAAAAGCTATGCTGCTGAGATTTATACACGCGAATCTTTTCATGTGTTTCCAAGATGAACTTCAACGAGAGGCATAATACCAGATTCAGGAAGATATTCAGTCCTTATCAGATGAATGTCAAAATTATATTTTGACAAAGTACAAAGAAAAATAGGACATTTGAAATTAGCTTTGATTCTCGTACGAAAACCCTAAATTACTCTTGTAAAAAAATTCGAGACCGTCGGACTTCCGTCTCGCCATCAACTTCACATTTTGAAGCACTTGAATTTACATATTTTCTCGGGACTTTGATTCAAAAGTAGGTGGACTAACGACACAAAGGCTTCGCACCTAGTTTTGTTGACCTAAATGTGCCTCCAGAAGTAATGCAAATGGCAAGGTTCGTTGCTCTACGTGCAACAAA